>NC_044571.1:20042567-21285900 GCF_901933205.1 Camarhynchus parvulus
TGTGGATTTGGGGATACAGGATTTGACTATATAACCCCGTGGATTTGGGGAAAAAGACTTGAATATTAAACTATTTGTAAAATATATCAATTGCAGCTATTAGTGTTGGTTAAATATGAGTATACAAGATTTTGAAGATCAGTACGATAAACTGAGAAAAGCTGCAAAACTGAACCAATGCACAGAAATATATATATATTTGTACTATAATATGTTGTCTGAACATTTGTATAACTGTTAAGTTCTTAATGAAATATATAATAATGTTCATTTATTTAAACATGTCCTTTTAGAAATGCTGCAACTCCGTAATTAAAAGAAAAAGCGGGAATTGTAGAGGGATACAATGTAAGAAAATAAAGGTGTATAGAAAGTAATCTTACCCCATTAAAGGAGTTGCAGCTGAGCCAATTATTAGAGATTGGGACCAGGCCTGATTTTAACGGGCCACAGCTGTAGCCAATAAGAAGAGTGTTATAGAAGAGTAGATTGGTTGGTTGAGGGGAACTGGAGTCAGTTGGCTGCTGCAAGGAAGAGTCAGTGCTTAGAGGAGCTGCCTACGAGAAACATCGAGGAGGTATGAAACTTGCAGTATGGAACCCTTGCAATGTAGTGACAATAGAACTCTTGCAATATAATGACAACAGTTTTCACCAGTAGAATGCTTAGAATATCTGGGTTAGCTATTAAACATGTAATATATGTCACAGACTCTCTTGATGATTAGCCTTGATGGTGCCAGCAGGATTGATTTTTATGATAGCTTTTTCTTTTTTAATTTTTACAGACTGGAGTAGTAGTATTACTTTTTTAGATATTTCTTATTTGTGTGGTGTGTTGGTCCTATGCAATATGTCAATTTACAAGGGTGGAAGGGCTGCATCTATAGGGTTATTTCAGTGCCTCAGACAGATGTGCTTGAAAGACTGGGCCTTTGGGTTGGTTTTGTACCTTACCGATTCCCTCCATTAAAGATGAATAATCCATTTTTAGCTGTTCCTAGTTGCCAAGATGTGATTCTTTGTAGTAGCTAGGACTGCACTTTAAAAATTTAGAAAATTCTGTGCCCCCTACTAGCAGCTGTGTTTGCACGTGCACTGTGACTTCTCTGTAAGAGCTCCCTGAAATTCTGACCACTGAAAATCTGAGAGGGTCAGAAAAAGTCAAAAGCAGTGAGTTCATAGACAGGCATATGGTTATGTAGAAATGTTTTCTCTTGATCATCTCAATTATTACTATCACACTTCCAGAATGATTGGGCTACTTATATTTTTATGTTTATGAGATGAACGAAGTTCTGTCAGTTTGACTAAAACCAAGAGTGTGTAGTGGTTTGGGGTTTTTCCATGCTCACAAACCGCATTTCTTGTGAACTGAAAATTTCCTGTCTAAATGTAGTCTCAGTCTTAGTTTTGAAACTTTGCAATTTTAGATTACTTAGAATATGTTAACCATATTAACATAAAGTAGCAGTATGATCCTGTACTTACATTTTACATCGTGAGAGAAATTAAATTCAGCACAGATGAGAAAAGTAGCTAGAGTGCATATGGCTAACTTTCTCCTTTGTTATTTATCTGTTCAATTAGTTGTGATATTCAGAATGGTCTTCTAAATTACCCCAGACACCTTGTTCATAGCCTTTTAGTGGCCCAGAGAAGAGTAGCTGCAGAAAACAAATGCTGAAAGTTTGAAAGTCAAGGATAATTTGGTAGAATAATATACTATATAAAATTCCAGATTTACATGACAGTTGAGGGTTTAAAAAAAAAGAAAATATCTGTGGGCATTGGTGACTTTTAGACAATTCCTCTATCATCTCTGCCAACTACATCTACCAAATGTAGAAATAATTTACTTATTTTTACTATGGTAATCCCCAAAGACTCAATTAAAACAGAAAGTCCTATAATATAAGGTCTTGTACAAGTACTTGAGATGTAATCCCAGCTTCAAGGAATATTCATTCAGTTATCCTTAGAACAAAAAAAACCAGCAAGCATGACAGGTATGTAGACACTTTTTATGGTCACAGTAATATTCAGGCGAGCTGTTTACATCATGTGATGGCCAAGATTAAAAGAATGTTTGAAATTAATATTGGCTAGTTGATTTCATACTGCTTGATTTCATATAATTATTTTGGTTTGAAATACAATAGCCCCACCTCCCCTTGTCCTTATGTTGAAAAGCCTGGATTCTTCTGCTCTTCATCCAAGAGAAGAGGAGCCACTGCAATTTCTGGCTCTGTATGTCCTTCCTTATGTGCCAGTCTAATGAATTGCTTTTAGTGTTGAAACTGATATTAGTTAATTCTATAACAATACTCTTAATTGACTGACATCTACACACCCTAAATTTGAAAAAAAAATAAAAAATGAGAGAATCTCTTATATCCTCTGAGAAACAGATTTTCTTCTGTCTTATAAGTGTTTCAGGTTTAATTTCTTAATGACACTTTGGGTTTGATAGCAAATTATTTTTTAAAGGTTTATTCAAAATAAAAGGAAAATAACATCATTGTACAATGAGAAGAGATCTTTAATGTCAAGTATGTATCAGCTCATTACAATAAATAGCAAAATGTGTGGCCTTTTTCATGGGATTACTTCCTAGTGTCATATTGCATTAATCATTTCTTTCACCATTGTTTACCATAGGCTCAGCAGTTGTGGGTGATAAATCATTGCTAATACCAGGACAGATGAAGATGGGAGCATCAATGTGCTCTTAGGCTGAGTGAAGGGATGGGAGTGAGGGGCTGGGGGGGGGAGGGGGTAGACCTCTACTTATAGCAGGATGGCATTGTTCAAATATCTCTTGTTCAGGGGTATGCCTAAAACACTAAAACCTATAGCAATTTTTTTTTATTGTTCACTCTAATTCTACCAGTAATTCATGCACATTTTGAAGTACTTTATAGATATTAAACTTCTGTTTCTGCCTCAGAAGATAAACACTAACATGTTTGACTACAAATTAGCTGGAACATCTCTTATAGCAGATAGTACGGAAAGATTTCTTAACATACTCAGAGTATCAGAGTTGGGTAAGGCAATGGCTAATTTGAAGCAAATGAAGAAAAAAGAAGCGCTTCCCCAGTTAAAATAATCCAGGTTTTCTCTTTTCTTTTTAACTATCCACACATATACAACAAAACATAAGACTTTTCAAACTCTCCTATTTACCCCATGCAGATCGTGGTGATTGAGATGTCATGCTGTCTATGAATAATAATGTCCGCTGAAGCTTGTAATGTGTTTGAATGTCAGAGAAATTTCCTACATGTAGATCTGGTTGATAGTTAAAATTAACAAAAGTAAAATAGAAAACACGTTATCTTTCATTAATTACCAAAGAAATAAAAACTTCCTGTGAGGAAGTAAAAAAGAAGGAGGTGTGTTGCTGTGTTGGACCTGTCTTATAAAGGTTAATACTCCCTTGGTAAGCACCCAGAGCTTTGCTCCAAGAGCAGCTGGAACTTACATAGGTTCCCACACTTCAGTAGCCTTCCCTCCAAAATGCATCTGCGTTTTTAGAGATATCCTGACTATTCTGAAATGTGAGACTATAAACCCAAGTTTTATTTGTTAGGATACTGTAAACTTTGAAAGAGATTAAAGAGCAACTGTTCACAACATGTGTGTCTTGTGGTAGAAGCATTAAGCAGATTCATTAAGCTATAGCTAATGACAGCATGTGCAAAACTTATTTCTAAATTATGAGAGCAGCAGAGGGAGATTATAACTTATTCAAACTGAATTTGAGCAATATCTATCCTAATAATAAATTACTAAAGAGAAGAGAATATTCTGATCTGTGTATGAATGAAGGTTCATCTGAATAGGTATTTTAAAAATTTAAAATATTTTATTTCTTGTCCAAAGACTTGGAACACATCCATGCAAGAAATCCCTTCAAAGGAATAATTCAAGTGACTATTAAAATACTGCAAATGATATCTGAATGTAGTTTAAAAAAAAGAACTTTAAAATTCTCAATCCAAGAATAGATTTTTCAATGCACTTCCCAATATAGAAAAAATGGACTATAGTCTGTAAACTATAAAAGGGAGGAAAATATATGTACAGATAAGTAGCAGAAGGATAGAAGTGAATGCTTGGTAGTGAAAGCTCCTGTGTTTTTGCAGCAGTCATGGATCTCCTGCTGACTGTGTGATCATGCCTGCTTCCTCTGAGTAGGTAGGGGGCTGCTGGGGCAGTGGGTGACTCCAGGATGGCCCCACCAGTGCTGGGGCTCTCCCATTGCACAGACTGCTCTTCAGCTTGGCAGCGTGAGCTGCATTTGCTTTGTATGTGCTTGCTGTTGCAAGACTGGCACAGCTCATCTCATTTTAAAATAGAACTCCTGTCAACTACGTTGAAAAACCTGTCATGTGAGAGACTCCTGCATTGAGGCCCTTCTTCAACCCAAGGGTCAATAAGGTGCCCACTTACCAAGAGGACCCATGAGATGCCTCGTGGCATCTGAGGTCATGCAAACTTTGGGTGAATTTATGTGGCTCTTGAGTCTTTTCCTGCCTGTACCCCTTAAGTATGGCCAAACATTGTTCTTGGCCCTGCCTTTGATTACAACCTTTAACTTCAAAAATATGCTGGAGCTTATGGGGGAAAGGGCATTATATTAGCCATACAAAAATGTTTTCACCCTCTTTTGAGCATTGCTTATGATCACTCTTGAGGAAAACCTGACCTTTCCAGTCAAATCCACCAAACAGAGCAGCACCATGAAGCCTTTTTGTGGTTTTGCCCTTTTTTTGCCTCTGCTGAACTAGCTTTCTTTTCAGACTTGGTAGACACACACTTCTGAAATTTTGATGCACTAAAATTCTTATATAGGCAGAATGCATTTAATTACTGCAATACTTTTGGGGTAAGAATATTATCAGAGGAACCTTTTTTTACCCCATTAATATCCGTGATTACTTACTTCCAGCTTTATTCATACTTTGAAATTGTTTGCCTGAACATGCAGTTAATTACTCTGAGTAAAACTACCTCTCTTTTGTTAGAAGAGGTTGGGTAAAAAGAATGGCAAGCTACTAAACATTTTTCTGAAAAAATGAAAAACACTTAAATGAATTCTGAATTTTGAGTAGTTTTAAATGGGTTCTTGCTCTGCGTAAATAATTTAGTATCCTCTCACTTGAAGGCAATGTAATTTTTCTGTCAAATAAGTCATTATTATACTTAAGGAAAAACTAAAATAAAGAAAAAAAAAAAAAACCAGCAAATAAAACCAAATTGGAGTTCTACTATAAAATCTCATAATATTTCATTTCTACGGGAAAAGCTTCAGATAAATATTAAAATAATTTTGAATAAATTAGGAATTTATTTTAGTCTAGTTTTTGCGCCTATTTTGTGCAGAGTTGAGTGCTGTATAGGAGTACAAGTAAATTGTTGTGTTACAGGTAAATGATTGTCACAAGTTACAAACTCAGATGTGGGAGAGCTTATTTTGTAATGATTCTGATTATAGTTTGCGATGGAACTGTCACGTTAAGGAAGAAAACAACAGAAGTAAAGAGGGGAATGCTTGTTTGTTCATGTAGTTTGGTTTGGGTTTTTTTTTCTGTCATGTTGTAGGCATGGTAGGAACCCTTGTTCACCCTGCAGTTCCAGACTGGAGTGCCTCACTGAATGACTCCTGCTTGCAGAACAGGCTGAGTCTGCTGTCATGTGCTTTCCTTAGAGGAACTCATTTCCTTCCCAAGGAGGTCTGCAAGGTCAGGCAAATAAATATCCAATCTTGGAAGCTGTCTGTCTCCAGGCTGCTCCCTCTGAGTCACTATTTCTACAGAAAAATTCATAGGGGAAGTCTGTCATAAACCCCCAAGAAGCTAAGTGCTTCCATAATGGGAAGCTGTTTTAAACTGGGCGTGCCAGGTACAAGAGAAGCTTCGGTTTTTGAAGCTTTGGTGTTTTGTTTTCTAATACATTACATATGTAATTTCAGTATTCTTGTTTAGGATTCAGAACTCATGTAATTCTTTTCTAGTGTTGTGAAGCAGTATCACTTTGGTAGTCTGATCCTGTTCAGTCTTAAAAATTTGGCTCTTTACTATTTTTGCTTTATATTATGTTTATAGTATATATCAAATTCTGGCCTCAGGCAGACCACCAAAATCCCACATTGCTTCAACAAATGTTATGGGATTTTTAAATTATTATTTATTGTTTGTTTGTTTATCACTAACAATTCAGGATTTTTGTTACTTATACTCTTAGCACTGAAGGTACATTATGAGATAGAACTAATTTAACAAGCCTGCTTGCACCAAAAATTGTTCTTTCTGATGATGTTGCTCTCCCTGTCTTCTGTGCATGCTGCTATCATCCCACTGGAGCAGCTCCAGTAGCTGTACAACCTTTGGTGAACTGATTCCCTGCATTTTCTGCTGTCCATGAGCAGCCCCAGCAGTGCAGAGGAGCAGGCACAGCTGATGTGGGAGCACTGAGGCTGGTCCGTTTCCTCCCTCTTCAGGCACCCAGCAGTCTCCAGGGACTGCACAAGTGTACTCTAGGAAGGCTGCTGCCCTAAATGCTGATAGTAGATGCACAAATTAGTTGCCTTAAATATAATTCCCTGTAGCTGTAACAATTTGATGGCTGGTTCCTGTGCATCCACCAATTTCCCCTCCCTGTAGCAGTTCATCCCTGCCTCCTATGCCCCGCCTGCTCAATCCCACCCTTGCTATGCCAGCTCTCAAGAGCAAAAAAAACCCCACATCTCTGCACAAAAAGTGAATAATTTCCTAGGTGTCTACCAAGTTGAAATTAAGCAATGATGGGTCAGATTTAGTCTGGTTGCGGTACATAGTAAAGACAAGGATCTGACAGATTAGGACAGGAAGGAAAGTGATTGAATGAACTTTAAATATTATCCTAAGGAAGGAGAGGCAATTCCACCTAGAGCCCTTAACAGAGTATAACAAAAGGGGATATGGCAATTTCTCTATGTCCAGCTCTGTTAAGGGTTGTTCCCTTTATCAGCACAGACTGGTTAGGATGTACAAATGTGACAGAATTTTAAGAAAGCTGAAAAAAAACTTTTTTCCTTGTGTTCTTAAATGGCCAAAAATTATTTTTACCATTAAAATTACCAGTATCAATAAATAAATCAAAATAAACTGGAGATCCGAAAGTGGTATTAGAACTATATCTATAGAAAGACAAATTTCCTGTGGGAGTTATGCCCCTCACATGCTGTTGGGGCAAAAACTTCTAGTGTGAAGCTGTGGCTTTTAGTTAGAATAGTGGTAGGAGCACAGATTTGATCTTAGGAGGTTTTTACACTGTAGCTGTCTATTTTGCCCTATGATTAGGCATCATGTCACTTCTAACTTACTATAAATCCTCCAGAGACTTTAAAAAATGTTAAACAAATTAAACAACTTCATAAAGCTGGCTTAGGTTTGAGCTTGGAAGTAGTTGTAGAAGTCATTTGGTTTTGATTTCCTTGAGAACCCATACTAGATTTCTGGTAGGGATATAATACTTTTCTGCAGAAAAGATTCATCAATGAAAAATATGGGCAAGACTGAAGATTTTTTATTTATGTATTTATTTTGATTTATACACATGACTGGAAATAGTCCTGTAATATTCTTTGAAACATAGTGAAATGGATCTGTCTGGTAATTCCCTTTTAACCACAAGCCAGCAGGAGTTCCGCAGCTGAGCTGCAACAGGTGTAGATATATCTGATTTTTAAAAACTTTTGTCAGAGCTTTGCCACTTTCTTACAGACTGCAGGATATATGGGCTTGGGATTCATGCTCACTAAAACAGGGTTATTCTAAACTAAATAAAGAGCAAATTCCAGAACACACCAGAGCTAATTTGCTATTGTTTTCACCATAAGCCATAATGAATCCTCATCAAATGAATGCAGCTGCTATGGTGCTGTATCCAAAATAATGTAATTAAATTGCTGCTTGGGGAATTTTAGAGTATAAATTTGGCAGAGACTCATTACTGGCAATTCGACAGCAAAGCATTTATAATCTTATCCAAAGAGGTGATCCTGTATTCTGTCATTCTAAGAACAGAGAGAGGAGAAACAGAACCAGGATGACAAATGGCCAGACCAAAATCTGAAACAAGAAACCACAAGAACTTAAGGCTAATCCAAGCCATGCTGGAAAGCCTGTTGGGATGGCAAGGGGAGGACAGGATGAGAAAACTTGAATATATTACATCAGAAAAATTCTTCACCACTCTGTGCAGTGACAAGGTCAACAAGGAAAGAGGGCCCACCACAGGGAGCCTACAGGAGCCACAGCTTTGCCACCACCAGGGTCAGAGGAGTCACAACCCCTGATCAGAGAAGGGCAGCTCTGCAGCCTCATGCCCAGAGCTGACTCGTCCCCCTGCCTGCTCCCTTACAAAAACACTGGAACGTTGCCCCTCCTCTTCTGTCAGGGCTGTGTGGATGCTTGACTGTAACTGCAGCCACCTCCTCCAGCTGGGGGAAAGCAGCAAGGTTGGCCTCTTGCATGATGAGTTTCCCAGAGCTGTCAGGACCTGCGCTGGCACAGGGAGATCCAACACACAACTCAAACAACTGTGAAAACTTCTGTGATGAACACACCATTGTCCTTGCTAAGGCTGTTCAAGATCAAACAAACTGCCAATAAAGTGCTGAGAGTTGTGATGAAGTGACTGCCATGATCATTTTTGTGATTACAAAACTAAAACTGGGGTCACCCAGTCTCATAAAAAAGCAGGTTATGTTTCTAATTTGTTTTAAAAGTGAACTCAAATTAAATTCTAATTTCACAAGAGAGAAATTTGCATTTTGGCCATATCCGAGCCTTTTAAAATTTATGCTTAATAAACCTTAGTATGCCCATTCTAATCAAGCCTATATAAAATATTGCAGCTTAGAGCATACTTTAGTTTAACAACAATGTTTGTGTTCCTTTATGGGCTAAGAAAATCTCATGGGGTTGTGTTTCCAATATGAATATTCACTATTATGGCTTCATAATTGGATATCCATCAATATTTAACATTATATGTCCCTACACTTCAGCTCAGGGACAGCCGATCAGATGAAGCAGAGTCCTTCTTTTTCTTTTTTTTTTTTTTTTTGAGGGGTGGAAGTGGTGTTTTCTTTTTTCTTTTTTATTTCTTAATGCATAGCAGTCACTGGCAAATTTGCAGAAGCAACAGCTGCCAGCAGAACTAATTGAAAAAGGGGCTTGGGGAAAGGGACAAACAGAAATTTCATTGTTTTGATGAAAACCAAAATAAATAATTTGCTAAAGATAGAAAGAAAATGTTGAGATTAAAGATCGACATGTTCAATGGTAAAGTTCCCAGAATAACTTAACAACTTTGATGTGGAAAGAACATTAAAAATACTAAGAGGAAATAGTTCAAAGTTAGGTGGGAATTCCTATTATATGTATATACTTGGAGAAAGACTGTATTGTGGGACTTGAAGACAAAATGGTTCTTCTGTATCCTTCTTTTGCTCAGTATTGACTAATGAACAACCTTTTGTATGGAAACAGAAAATAGTTATCAGAGGTAACTTACGTTCCACCTCTGGTGAGTGTTCCAGAAACATAAATCCACTCTAGCAACACACTGATGTCTCCTGAGTTTGAACTGCCACAAAGGGAAGTTCAAGAGAAATAGGCAGGGTGGGATTTGTAGATTCGTCATGGATTTCATGAGTTTCTTTTGTTTATGTAGCTTTGGAAACCCAAAGCTCTATCAGATCTAGAAAAACAAATATTCATGTCTTCTTAGAGGTTTGTCAAATGACACAGTGTTGGCAGTCTTAGTGAGAGGCTGAAATAATTTGTTGCCAAATTTTCTCAGCTCACAATAAGCTTTACAGTTATCCTGGATTTCATATGCAATGCCATCATTGCTGGAGACAATTAAATGCCTCTATCCTGTGCCATACCCCCAAAAATGCTGTTGCAGTTGCTTAACAACTTCACTGTGATTTTTTTCAAATTACTTCTTGATGACTTCAGCTTTGGCCTCTTTGGTCAGATTATTTGGCGGCTGTAAAGCTCTGAAAAGTCACTGAGAAAATGCTGGCATAATCTTCAACTTAATGGAAAGATCAGACTGGCCTTATCCTGCAATTTAGTAAACAGAGTTGGGTAACATTTTAGTGACTGCAAATTCATCACAAATGGAGTTTTGATCCTAAAGCTGTTTCCACTTTTTAGTAGAATGGCAGAATTTGTTTGAGGTAAGGAAAAAGTAGCCTGGACGTAAACTCTAATCATGTTACCCCTCTTTTGTCCACTAACTCGGGGATTATGGAATTTGGTTTTTAATCTCATCATGAGGGCCTTGGAAACAGCACCTCCCTCTACAAAAGGACAATGTCTCTGAGGAGGAAGTTGGAGGAAATTTGGATTGAGCTGTTCTTGTTTCTGGCCCCATGTCTTGGGCCCAGCCAGGCAGAGGTAGTGGGCTCTGTAGTTCTCAGCCTGCTGTCTGAGCTGCTTCGGCCCAAAAATCCCTGCAGCACACAGCCTTGCCGCTCACACTGCTGCTGGCACAGCTTTAACATCATTGCCCATCTTTGCCCTCCTGGCTTGGTTGTCCACAGAGCCTGGATATTCATTCTCTCCCAGAGAAATGGGAACCCCGGGTCAAGGTTGTTCTTTTCCCAGTCTAGAGCAGGGACCAAAGAAACAGCCACGTTTTGTCTCCAGTATTTCAGATTGGCTGCTGACCCAGAAAATCAGTTACAGTCACAGCCTTACGTAGTGCAGAATCAGGTAATATCCAGTATGACAAAGACTGTGTCTGGCCCATGTGGAGCTTAGACACCTGCAGAAGCTGCTTTCTCTGTACTGCCTTCTTTAGCATTTTATAGCCCCTTACAGTCTCCAAATGCATCTCATTTTCTGTGCAGGTTTATTTAAAAAAGAGATGTAGTGAGTTAAGAAAATACTTTTTTTTTCCTTTTTGGCACAGTAGTTCTACAGACTGGTCTTAGATGAAGTTCAACTAATTTATATAGTAACAATAGTGAGCTGATATTTCCTCTGATACTGAGATTTGGCAGAGAGGACCAGAAGGAAGTGTTTCAATCCAATATATAAGACAACAGTAAAAGGAAAAAAAAGATATTTCCTCTTTATTATGTGAGGAGAATAATATATTGCAAATAATTTCCACCCATTAAAATGCTCTTTTGTTCTCGCAGCCCGGTTTGGGATTTGTGGTCAGTCCAGTTTTGATCACTGTAATATCTCTGCAACATTCCCTCCTTGTTTCCTCATATCCATAGCTTACTTTTGCTTGTGTTCCATCTGATCCCAGCTGTTGACATTCAAAGATCATTAATCAGGACACTTATTGCTAAAGAGCAATGGTCAAAGTTTGGCCTATTCCGGCCCAGCTGCTGTGGCTGGATTTTTGTGGTCCCCAAATCCAGTCATTTCTGGATAACTCTGTCTCTAATCAACTGACCGACTGTAATTTAGTCACAATGCTATTGGGCCAAGTTCCTTAAACAGAGCTATTTAAATCATTTTTGTGTAATTTTGCAAATCCTAAGGTTAAATCTCAGGTTTAGAAGCTTCCCACAGAGTTTGCAGAAAATAACTTTGTGCTGTTCTTTCAGCGTTTTTAGCGTTTGCTTGAGTTATCACTCTGATCTTTGGATTCTAGATTTTGGCACTACAAATTAATAGTAACTGGAGAAAGAAGAAGGAAATATTTCATTGTTATTTTTTGCATACCACCAGCAACACAGCAATGTTATATAAGTTCATGTAAGGCAGGTTTTCTTTACAGAAGTACATGGCTGCTTTTGGCTGGTTTGTACTACAGACATTAGGAAACTCTATTAGCAACTCATCCCTGTGAGCATTATTTCAGCCTCAGAGCTCTGAAGGGCTTCTGTTGTTTGTGAACCACACACTAAAGAAGGTCTGAATTGCTCAAAGGCCTCTCCACTGGAAGTGAGCCATGGAGCCTGATGTGTCTCTGATTCGGACACCGCAGGGCAGCATGCAGTTAAGCAGCAGAAGGGACCAGAGAGATGCTGCCAAGTCCTGTGGAACACATTACCAGGTCCCTCAACATAGCAGAGGAGAGGGAGATTTTTGGATGCTAAGGTTTTCAGAAGAATCAAGAAATGGCAGTAAGTACTGTCATGCCTTGGGAAAAGGCTGATTCCCAACCACTGATTTTTGATAGCTTTAGAACATGCCAAATGCCAAGGGTTCTTCTCTGTGTTTTCACTTTCATTGTAGCTAAAATGAAGAAGCATAGAGGTCTGAACACCATACCATAGAGTAAAGTCCTGGGAATTAAAATTACCCAAATAATAAGCAGTATGAAAAAAGTTGTGTTTCCGATTAGTTCAAGCTTTTGGTTGATTTATCTTCATTTAAACTAACTGCTATCATAATAAACATCTCCTTCTGAGAAGCAATGGAGTTTAAATTCTACAATGACTTCTGTCTAAAATGTTGTTTTCCGGGTTTTTTTCTTACTGAAGTAGAAATTTGCAGTAGCAAAATTTTGATCTAGAAATAAAGAATAAAGTTAGAATGGGCAATTTAAAATTCTGTATTCCATAGTTATAGTGTGTGAGTCAGAGGTCAATCCCCAATGAGGGATCTTCTGTTGTAAGTTAACACTTTTCGTGAGATACTGATACTCTAATAGACAGTGGATGGCACTTACCCATTTCTGCAAAACAACACCTTACTAGTGTAAGTGGAACTTCTTACTGATGAGCAAGCTACAGTTTTAGTTTTTACTCAGCTTTTCATCTGGATTTATCTTGCATACTAATAATGCACTTTTTCTGGGTCAACTCTGCATCAGATCATAAGAACATTTTCTATTAGCCTTGTCCATTGTGCTCAAGTGGATTTCATGGGTGAGCAGGGCTCAAGGAACCTGCTGTGGTTCTCTGATTCTGGCTAACTGAATTTCATCAGTATTCATGATTATGATGTCTTTTTCACATTCTAGCCCTGACAAATTTGTAATAAAAAGCTCCTATATACTCAGGTTTTCTGGGGTTTTAGAGGTGAGTCCTCTCCTGGATTGTGCAAATTTTTAAGGCCAGAATTTCCAGATGGTAACTCTAATGGCTCATGTGCTTTAATGTAGACACTAGCTATATTGTGTCTCTTATAACTCAGTGACCAGATATAATAAGTCATTCTAGAAATTCAAATTTCTACTAAAATAGTGTTTCATTAATTGGAAAATCTGACTGTTTATGAATTTGGCTGCTCTTCATCTGGAACGCTAAATATCTTTGGGATTTCCAACAATCACTACCCAGGCATGTGCATGCTGCTCTTCACCTGTGCATGGGAATTCTGATGCTGTCAGGACATCCTAGTCCTCCTGAATACAAACTATATTATATATTCAGTTTTGACTATATAATAAGCCTTCAGAAAGTGCCTGGCAAGGGCCACACAGTGCCCACATGGCCTTTGCAGCCCCAGAAATTATATATACCTTCAAATTTTCAGATTTATTGAATATACAGCCACTGTTCAGAGCTTTTACATCAGGAAATTTTGTGTAGCAACAACTCTTCTACATAACCCAAGCTCCTGGCCCCCCAGATTGTCCATATTGCAATAGACAGAGGTGGAAAGAAAACCACCACCAACTTTGTAACTGCAATGAGGATTTTCCATAGTAAAAGTGGTCCACTTTACTTCTTAACACTGTGTGGTTCCTTTGCTAGAAAAACTAGCCCTGTTGAGGAAATAGTTCTAGTGAATATTTAAAGCTTATATATGACCTTTATTTCATTCTTTATTTCTCCATTTCATTCTTTTTATTTTATTCAGAAACTAGTAGCCTACCAAGCTATTGTAAAAATAGTTGGGAAATGCATCCTGTCTTCCTGCTTATGTTTCCAATTTATGCAACACTATTTCAATAGGAATTTGAATTTCTGGAATGACTTATTATATCTGGTCACTGAGTTATAAGAGACACCATATAGTTACTGTCTACTTTAAAGAACAAGGACTGATGTCTCTTTAAAACTATTTTTTTTTTCTTTCTGAAACTGTATGCTTTCCTCCTGAGTTAAGATAAAAAAGCTCAAGTACTTTAGGTTTTACAGTATATATTTATGCATTTCTTTTGAGCATCCTAATGCATTTTTTACTTTCAAATTTCATGTGAAAAGACAGTAATCGCTATGTTTCAGAAATTCCTGGTTCTAATACAGATGCTTAATAATAAGATATAATAAGTTATAATAATAAGATGCTTCTGAGGCAGATATTTGGTGGGCATATTAGTTATTTATTGACCTTTTATCTGGAAAACATCAGGTTTCATTGTCCTGCTGTTGATGTCTCTAACTTGCGTATAATTTTTCTGAAGGGCTATTTATTTTTAAGACATATAAAATAATTAGTGAAAAGTCTTGTTTTACTGTAATTTAAAAGTATTTCAGGACTTATATTTTGCTCAGTTAGTTTGTAAAAAATATAAAAGAGAGAAAGATAGGAAAGAATGAAAACCAGACTACAAAATATGGAAGAAAAGGTAAATAAAAGCTGTATAAAGGCCCCAGTCTTGTTCATGGAAACTGTGCTGTTCACTTAAATGGGAGCAGGAACTTGCCCTTTAGCAGAATGCCCTTTTGCTTATAAGATATGGAACTGTCATTATGTAAAGTGGTTTTGTGTCTTTGCCATATTTTTTTTGTGTCATTCAAGAGCTAAAGACCCCCAGGCTAGAATTAATGTCTAATAGAAGTTTTGTAAACCTTTTACTTTCAGTGACAATCTGAGTCTGTCCTGCTGTCCAAAAAAAAGGTCTTTAGTGAAGTTAAACATGAGCTGTTCGTGTCTGAGAACTTGGCAGAGGATGAAAACTGGAGTCTCAGTTCGGTATCTGATGTACAGTAGGTGATTTCACAAAGCACCTTTGCAGTTTGACAGCTTTGTTTGCAAGAGACACCAGGATTCAATGAGCCTATAGTGAATTGCTTAACATTACCCCACAGAGACCTGCCTCTGTAGGTCAAATCTAAAGTCAGTTCACTGGCAGTACCACGCTTCCTGTGCTGTTTTAGCCCCAAGAGTACGGCAGGAGACATCTACCTCAGCTCAGTACACCTTTCAGTCTGTGACGTATCTCTGGGTGTAAAATGTGTTTACATCTCGGAAATCCACTGAAGAACTCAGGGAATATAGACGTGTCATTGAGTGAGAAACTTTCAAATTACTTTCGTTAACCTAAAAAAAAATTATCCAAAATCACCAAATTAAATCTTACTGTAAATGCTGTGGGTTATGTTTAGGGAATCAGAACTAATACCACCCTTGATTTTTCTACTCTGGCTATAACCTCTTAAAATACAATTCAGTTTTTATCATCAGTTTTTAGTGGAGATTGCAGTATCTGTACCCGATGCTTTTGGGGTTGGTGGATGAGCTGCAGAAATGGAATGAAGGCTGCACAATGTTGGGGACACTGGGAAGGAATTAGGCAGCTGGTTCCAGGCACAGTCTGCAGGGACCCACAGCCCATGGTCAAACAGGCAAGAGCTCCCCTACCAGCACACAGAGAGAGGAGGGCAGTAATGAAGAAGAATGGAAGTTTGGACAGGCAAGGACCTGCAGGAGGATGACACTTCCCCTGAAGGCTGAGGTGCCATCACAGAACCACTTCACTGCTCTGGAGAGTGAAGATGAAAGACTGGTCAGATCAGGATTGCTGCTGGAACCGAGTAAGGCAGCTCCATCTGCTCCCTGTGTAACAACCTGTGCAGCTGAGAAAGGGGAACTGGTGAGAGCAGTGGGTGACTCTTCTACCAGGTATACATGGAGGCACCCATGTGCTCAAGAGAGAAGTGCTGCTTAGCAGGATTTGTGTCATGGGTGTCACTGACAGACTGACAACCCTTGTACAGCCCGCTGACCTGCTGCTGGTGTTCTACACTGGTACCAGCCAGGACCAGCTGGAGTGGGCCCAGAGGGGATCACAAAAATGGTCAGAGGGCTGGAGCACCTCAGCTATGCAGACAGGCTGAGAGAACTGGGGCTGCTCAGCCTGGAGAAGAGAAAGCTCTGGGTAGACCTTACAGCAGCCTTCCAGTACCTAATGCGACCTACAGGAAAGCTGGAGAGGGACTTTTACCAGTGTGTCTAGTGATAGGGCAAAGGGAAATGGCTTTAAACTAAGAGTAGGTTTAGCTTAGATATTAGGAAAAAGTTATTTTACATGAGGTTGCTGAGACACTGGAAGTTGTTGCCCACAGAAATCGTGGATGCTGCATTGCTGGAAGTATTCAAAGCCAGGTTAGACAGGACTTTGAGCAGCATGGTCTAGTGGAAGATGTTCCTGCCCATGGCAGGGAGGATGGAACAAGGTCCCTTCAAACCACTCTCTGATTCTGTGACCGTCATTCTGTAATGTGGAAGATCTCTGCTTTGAGACTCTTAAAGACAGATGTTTAGTTGCAGTGTTTATTTGATAAGTTCATAATTAATTTACATATAACTTTATACTGCACTTTTACAGTGTGAAAGCTATCAGGATTAAAAGGTTGAAAAAAAGGTTATGTGTTCAAAAAATAAACTTCTTTCATAAATGCATTGGATAATTTATGGTATTTATCTGTTTGTTGCCCTAGGCTAGGGATAATGGGGAACTGTTTTTTCATCACTTATGGATAACTTGACCCTTCAATATGCTTAGGTTCCACGAGGTGAGATAACTGTGATGGGACCCTGACCTGGAAGAGATCACTGCAGTTCAATGCATGTTGCTTGCAAATAAAAGTTATCCTGTGTTTTGTGGTACCGTTTAGAATGGAACTGAGCATGTTATGTCAAAGCTTTTAAGGAAGAGGCACAAATAGTTAAAAACAATATAGTTTATCAGCCGCATGTAATGCAAATATATGGTAAATAGTGATCTGTTTCTCTGTCCAGCTGTACTACTTGCAGGAGTAAGGATCACACATATGAGGATTTATGGGATAGAGTTCAGGACTACCATTTCAAAGCGCTAAATAAAGTGTTAAACAGTAATATTTTCCAGGAATGTCTCCATCCAGCACTTTTTACCACAGTACAAGAAACAACAAACTGAAAGCATGCCTTTCTCTTTGGCATATTTTCCTCCAGATAACAAACCTACTTATGCACGTTAGGAAGAAAAGAACATACTCTTTTAAGAAGAGGGCTGCATTAAGGAGGACAAATTTATGTGAAAAATGAAGAAGACAAGAGTCTATTTTTTCATCATTTAAATGTCTTGGTATATTAATTTTAAATTTAAAAAATAGTGAGTTTTAATAATTGCCTGGACCAGGATCCCTTTACGGTATTACAGGTAGCACTTTTGTGTCTTGTAAGTCATCCTTGCAAAGTAGGAGTGTAGCGTGTCTCAAATTTATAAACAACCTGAAAAACAGAGATGGAGCCTGTTACTTCTAGCTGGGACTATTTATTCCTGTAAGTCACCATCAAAACTTGCAGCAGCGATCACAGAGATGATACGGGATTTGTACTGCTTCCTGGATTGGACCTGAAAATCAACTCTTTCACTCACTGGGTTAGCATTACTCTTGGAGAATTTTGGAGAGTGAAAATTACTTTAAACATTATGACAGCTACAGCCTTTCTTGACTTTTTCTGAGCTTTTTAAGCTAGATTATCTATCTAAACTTTTGAATTAAGGTGCTAGCAGAACTTAGGCAGCATGAGAGAAGAGCTTTGTTGGAACTTGAAAGAAAACCACAGAGTGAAGCGAAAGCAACGTGACACTGCAGAACGACCACAAATGTTCTTTCATGACTTCTATTGTGCTCTCTCCTTGAAGCACTTCAAAACCAAATCTACTCCCACAGTTTTTTGACCTTACCCTTAGTTTAAAGCAAGAACAGAAAGCATTGTGTTTGTGTCATCCACTGTGGTTGCCAAATCTTGAGATGGAACCCAGGGTTTTTTCTTCTGTCAAGTAGAAATATTGTGCTGATATCCAGCTAGTACACAATGCTGCCTCAAGTAAATGAAAAAAAATTTCTGGGTTCCTGTCTAGGTTTCGGACTTTGATCACCTGTTTTATTCCAAAGGGTTCAGTGTTTATTTCAAACAGAGAAGCTGGACAAATGCTTTATTTTTAATTATGTTAGATAGAAATATCTTAGAAGTTTGACAAAGCATTATGCCTTACTAGAACAAAAAGAGCAACCTGAAACTTTATAAATGATGAATGCTGCAGTGCAACTCCCAGTAGAAAATCTCAAGATAGGGCACAGGCAGATCAGATTAGGTTTATCTTTGATCAAGAGCCAAAAACATCAGGAGACAATGATAGTAATTTTGTATTCTTTTATTTTCGTAAAGAACACGAGATAAGCATTGGAAACAGTTATTATTTATATTATATTAGGAATTCATTATTAAATTACTTTATTTAAAACAAAGCTAAGACTGAGTGAAATAAAATTGGATGATGTTCTGCCATTCTTACTCTTAATATTCAGTTAATTATCTTTTATTATTTCATTTTTCAGCCTAAGAAAAACCAAAACCCAACACCTTAAAAACAAAAAAAAAAAGCCCAAAACCTTTAAGTGAAATATATTCTGATGTCTGGGCGCAGGTCCACTTTTAATGCTGCAATTCACTTCAACAGTTTTTTTTTTATTATTTCAGACCCAGCAACTGAGTCTCCTGTCACTTAAACACAGTATTAGGTCACAAAGTTTCAATTTCCATTCCAGTGTAACTTCCAAATACAGACAACTTGTGGTTTTTTAGCGGATTTATTTTTTCTTAATTAATGTATTCCAATCTGTGCTGCTAAGAAAAGAGTCCAAAGGTGAATCTTACCTATCTTTACAGAAGTGTTATTACAGACATGTGTAGATATCAAGGTGATAGGATCCTGTGTGGGACTGGAAGCAGGGACAACTAGAAATTTGAGCATGAACTTTCTATTGCAGGTTTTTTTGTATGCTGGGAGTTGCAATTTTTTTTCTTCCAGGTATGGTCCATTTTTAATAACATTTCTGCAGAAAGACAAGTTTCTTGAGAGAAAAAGGGGATCCAGATTAACCTTTGTATTCTTCAGTAATGATTAGGGAGAACTCTTTTGTTGGAAGTTCAGAAGTTCACAACCGTTTCTGTCAGTGAACACATACATATATATATATATATATATATATATATATATATATAATGGGGCATTTTGTGAAGGACTGGGGAACTGCATGCTCCTGTTACAGGTGCATTCTGAACTGACATTGAAGGAAACTTGTTCCAATCAGTAATATGGAATACCAAAGTTCAAGTATATGTTTTGTACACTAGGTGCTCAATCTATAACTATTTGTAGCCACTGAAATCACAGGTGGAACATGGATCTCTCACACTACTATATTCATACATGATAAAAAAGTTGCACTGCAATTCAGGAAAGGAAGCATAGTTCCTTGTACATGTGCAAAAGAGTCATCCTGGGGCCAATAGAAAATGTAAAAGCTAAAGCCTACTTTTTGCTTACCCTATGAAGTTTCTGACCATTGTGTTCAGTTAATTCAATTACCTTTCTACCATCATTCTTATGAAGCCCTACAATGTTCATTCATTTTTTGCTGGAATACATTCAGCCAGCTGTGGTTTCTCTCATACTCATTTCCCTCCCTGTGCTCCCACACTTTCTTTTGTTCTTTAAACCACATGGGCTTCCTTCCTCAGCAATGACAACTGTTTCCTTGCCCCATCTGTCTACTACTCTTTAAAACTTCCCCTCAAAGAATGTGCATCTAAGAAACTAATTTTTAAAATTTTTGACACTATGACCTTTACTGACATTTGGGAGGCTTGACATCTCTCCCTGAGAGTCACATCTCAGCATCCCATACACTTAGGCTGTACTTTTCATCAGCATGCTTGGCTTCAGCTTATTGCAGTTGAGATCAGTCAGGAGCAAGGTCTAAGGCAAAAGAGCTGGGGAGAAACAAGCACAGCTTGGAACAAAAATAAAAATTACTGCAATCTGCAGTAAAACAGGCAGCCACATGGGCAGAACAATCTGCATTCGTGGAATCACAAGAGGGCTTGAGTTTGAAAGGACCTAACCCTCTGATCCCCACCATGGGCAGGGATGCCTCCCAATCAGATCAGGTTGCTCAGTACCCCATCCAGCCTGGCCTTGAACACTTGAAAGGATGGGACATCCACAGAATGAGACATTCCCAGAAGTTTTTTCATTTTGTCAAGATATTTCTGACTTGACACTGGCAAGTGTCTGTGTATGTGTCTGTATAGATGTATAGACATACACAGATGGATATATTATTATATATTTGTGTATGAATATATATGTGTCTGTCTAAAACAATATTTTCAGACAGACTGACTTTTTTTTGTATCTTTAGCCTTTCATTTTCTCATGCAGGGGCTCACATGCTCAAGTTCTTGCTTGTCTATATGCTGATCATTCCCCATATAGGCTCCTACACTTGCCTCCTCATGAATTTGGTTCTCAGCTCATTTTGTTCCTCATTGTCCAAGGTACTACTGTCAAAATTGCCTATCCCAGGCATTGACTCAGCCATGTTACTATGCCATCACTTTAGAATCTTTCTGTTTTGATGTTCCCTGAGTTTCATCTTCCCAGGATTCCTTTGAACAGCCTATATGGTGATAGTTTGCTGCTGCTTCTCCCTTGATCTTGTCATTGTCTCAGTGCTGCCATTTTCCAAATAAATATCCATTTCTCATATTTCTTCCTCTTACCTAGAGGTAATGCTCAGTGTTTCAGGGCAGCGTTACTTCAGGCTCAAAGACAGCACTTCCAAAGCAATGAAATCTAAATTTTTGCCTTTACAGAATGTCATATCTCAAGGAATTTAAAAATAATTATAAGAAAAGATGACATCCATTTTTGATCTTTTAACGCTAGGCTCTTTGCTTGAAATGTTTGGGTACTTTTGGGGCGAGACTACATTTTTGTCTTGTGTTCATACAGTATCTAGCAGAGCAGACTTCTCATATGGGACACCACTCTGTAGTGGGAGACAGAAGAAAGAATGGAGTATATCACTTCATTTTCTGATAAATCAACTGCTTTATCACAGGTATTTCAAGACTAATACTAATTTCAGCTTTGGATCCACCATATAACAATATAGTAAGTATTAAAAGCTTCAGCGAAAAAACTATAAATGCTGTTTTCATGATTTTTTGGCTTATAAACATTTGGGACAGTTCTCTAATCATGAATTATGGTTTTAAAAGCTTACTCTATAATATTTATATATAAAGTTGATAAATTAGTTTAATTTTAACCAACTATCACTCATCAGTAATCAATTAATCATCTGTGAGCAATGGATAATTATCACTATTTATGTTTTAACCTAAATTCTCTAACATTTAAAAAAGACAGCATTTGAATAAGTGTCCCTGGAGGGAATATTTCAGTGCACAGCTCTACTTTTAATTACTATAACTTTCTTTTAATTTCACAGTTATTCACTAGCAACATTTTATTTACAGATAAATGTCTCACACACTGAAAAAGGAAAGAGGCATTAGCAGACTCAAAATTTAGTGTTTGGTCCTTTCTTATGTGTTGATAATCAGCATATTAATTGATTAATTGACTATTTATTTGCTTTCTGTGCTTATTTTTTGGACTTTGCATGTTGTAGAGTGGTGTAGTTCGGATGGATTCCTGGTGCTGAGTAACAGTCCTTATAATTAAGAAGGAACTTAAGAGTGAGCACAACTTGATGAATTCCAGGCTAAGACCTCTGAGCCAAGAGGTGACTCTTTCCCACCTGCAATGTAAAAACAGGGCACTATCATCACAAATGGCAAAGTCTCCCTACCAAGATCTGCTGAATTCACTGAGTTCTTGGCATTATAGTTTAAAAGGAATTAGCTAAAGTACAGCTCCCTAGGATAGAACAGTTCTTGTGAACCTTCTTTAAAAGGGCTTAGAGGAAATGGGCTGGTCCATAGATCTAAATGCATTTTTTGATAATTTAGACTATTGTCATTAATTTAGATTCATTTCCCAAATTTGACAGGCACACAAACATTGCAAATATGTGTGTGAAACTGTGATAATACATAAATGTGCTAAAAATGTAAAGCTGCATTCACTGAAATACTTTTCTGTAATCTGTCATAAACTGTGCTTTTACTTATCCATTTGCAGCTAGTGATACTGCAGTAGCGTGTTGCAATATTGCAATGTAGTAATAATGCATAGCACACAGTATCATATATATTTTGGTGTACTATGCAGTTATTTATAGTGGCACCCTGCAGCATTTTTGGGATACAACTGGTATTCACTGCAGCACTTTCCAGCGGGGCTCAATACCACACTTTTTGCCTTGAGAGCAGTTGATGCTCAGGAATTCTGACAAGAATTTTTTCTTTGCTTTCACCTCTCCTGTGGCTAGAGATTAGCTCCTTTCCTGGTGTTCATAAGCCAGCCCCAGTCCAGGCTGGAGTCTCTGAAAAAGTGGCAAGTGCATTACAAAGTAAGCTCTGTGGGCAGCAGGGCAAACAAAGCTACAAAGAGAGCAGCTTTTTCCTCAATTACTGCTCTGAATAAATGCTGTTTCTTCTCATGCTCCATGGATTCAGGTTTATTTTTCTTACTATGCTTTCTTGAGAAGCCTGTGGATGTCCTCAATGTCTCTTCCTTTGCATGGGCTACCAGCTGGGCAGGCAGCTGGGCAGCACAGGGGAGGTGTCCAGGGTACATGGATGCTTCAGCAGGCCCTGAGTCAGCCCAATTCACACCATGGCTTTCCTCCTCAACAGGATCAGTAACAGGGCTCTCACTTGCCCATTCAGCAAGAAATTTGAATGAAATTTGTAGGACTTAAGCATATATGAGACTTCTGTCTCTGTTTATTTAAAGTTAGACATTCGGGTTGCAACTATTTTAGACGTGGAAGGTAGCTGCATGGAGGTATTACAGGCAGTCAGGTCTAAGTTAGAAAGAAGGTTGAATTTAAATGAAACCCTGTAGGAAACAAGGATTTTCTTCACTATCCACTATATTATCTCCCTCAAGAATGCTAAAAAACCTACTTTTTCACTCCCTCCTCTTCCCTCTTTAACCAGTACAACTCTACACAGTTAGAACCATTTTTACCCAGGGAGCAGCTGTTTAAAATATTTCTGTAGTTTCTGAATTTTTCTGAATGACTCAGTACTTCAATAGACAGGTGTTCTGAGGATACTCATCATTCTACAGCTGTAGTTTGTTTATCCAGAAAAATAATATAATTCAAATAAAATACTTTTGAGTACCTGAAATTTAACTTAACCTTTACTTTTTTCAATGGGCTTTTAGTTTATGTTTTTGTTTTGTTTGGGTTTTTGGTTGTTTAATCCATGCCTTGGAAATGTGTCCTTTGAATCCAAGGCATCTGGAAAAATGAAACATTAACATTTCTGAGTAAAAGTTGTTTAGTTTTCAGAGG
Organism: Camarhynchus parvulus; assembly: GCF_901933205.1. Taxonomy (NCBI): domain Eukaryota; kingdom Metazoa; phylum Chordata; class Aves; order Passeriformes; family Thraupidae; genus Camarhynchus; species Camarhynchus parvulus. The sequence continues at coordinate 20,066,046 of NC_044571.1, forward strand.
GGCTGCAAGACTTTCAACAGTCATAAGCCTAAAGAGGATAGTGTAGGCTCTAGAAACTTCTGAGGAAATTGTCATTTAGAGAAGTTTTGTGAGTAATTTCAGGTAATTTGAGGCCTCATTAATAGGAAAGATGATTCTGTTTCACTACTTGCTTCATGATAGCTTGTTATCCACCTCCTCACTGGTGCTGGCTGCTGCAGTCACGCACCTTGGAGAAGGATTTGCTTTCAGTAAGATTAATATTTTGATGTACTTGGCTATATGCCCCACATGCTGTAGTGCTGATGAAAGGGTGAGAGCAAGAATGACCCTTTTAACAATGGCATGTTCTGAAGTTATTTTAATAACTTTTGAAATTAAGTCACTAGCTGCCAAAAAAGAAGGGAAAAAAAAGTAAGGCGGATAAATCTAAGAGTTTTTCTCTGTCTGGAGAAATGAGCTTAAACAGAGTCCTTCCTTTACTCTGAAAAACAGTGTAGATTTTTATATTGAGGGAGTCTTTTCTGAAATTTCAGAACCAGTCTCTTAATCACATACCACACACTGACTTAGCTATCTGATTCCTCTCTTTAGAATTGCATCTACCATAAATAAAAGATGCAAGGATGCCATAAACTCTATCTGTATCAATTAATTTCTTTCTCACCAAGGAACTAACCCCACCCTGGAGTCCAGAACTTGCTGAGAATTCAGGAGCTGTGGCAGTATCACTCTGTAGTGCCATGGCAGGCCAGGTAAGGAAACCTGCATTTATAATTCAGTTTCCTGAATACAAGTATATTCTCATCCCATAATGAATATATTCCCAGTTGTCATGTCAGATGAGTGGTTTCAGTAAATGAGACTATTTTTTTGTAATTTGAAGAAAAGCTAACCTTTTGACCACATGTGTAACTTTAAAATGGAAGGGAAGAAAGAGATTCATAGCAGAAATCATCATGCCAGTTCAAAATAAGTAAATAGAACATCACTAAATTATCAGATGTAATGAATGAGTAACATTATTTTTATCTGGAGTTGACTGGCTGTTTTGCACATTGAATAATGTTTGACCAAAGAGATATGATCACACACCTCAGCATGAGATTTCCTGGACACTGACAACAGTTATACAGTTGCTCTCTTCCCTCCCTTTTTTTTTATCATCACACATAGTACAAGGTGCTGGCTTTCCATTTTTTGTTAGTAAGTTTCTCTCCTTTTAGTATCACAACATCAGTGAAAGTAGTGATCTATGTGGGTGTATTTTAAGGTGCTAAAGGGATTTAGTGAGTCAGGATTACATTGTAGGGAATTCATGAGATGCTGCCCTTGGCCTGGAGACTGCCCGGCAGCTTCTGACCCTTCAGCATCTTGCCCTCCCTGCTCTGTCACAGCTCATCAGCTCCTCAGGTTTTCTGCTACAACTGTCTGTTGTTGCAAACTAGATCTCTTATACATGTTTAAAGGAAAATTCTCATTCCCTACTTCATTCCAGAGGTTTTACCCACACCTGGCTTACAGTGTAGCTGCGCAGAGGGTGCCAGTAGGATTAGAGTAGTGAGGTGGGCAAACCCATATTTCTTAAACTGGCCTTGTCATTGCAGCCAGAAAGTGACGGTATCGTATTAGAGACTGCAGGACTTCTCATATTCAGTGTTGTGTGTGTTATTTGTATATATGTCCCCATTCAATGGGGAGAATTAACAGGTAAAGGTGGCCAGGACATTTGTAGTGCCTGTTCCCACCCCATGAGAACCAGCAAGTCCCAGTACATGAAGGGTGGCTGTGGAAGGCTTCTGGGTACTGCCCCGAGGCCAGTTTTGTATTTTCTCATTAAAGACAATTAAGCCAATATTTCTTTTTCTTTTATAGATGAAAAAACTGAAATACTCAGTGATGCGAAGTGGCAAAGACCATAGAATAAACATCACTCCTGGGAATAAAAGTCAATAAATAACTTACATGAAAAACTGTAGGGGCTTTTTCCTACCAGTCTGTGCTCAAAATAATGCAGCTCTCATAATGATTTCTTCTTCTTTTCATTTCTCGATGTTGCCAGTCAGGAATGTTTCTTCCTTAAGACTAGTAAGAAAGTAACATAGTAAACCTGTTGCTTTTAAAAGCATGCTCACTATGCCACGTGCACGGTGCCATTTTCAGAATCTTTTAAAGAAGGGGTAAATCTTGCTATGTGTATTTTTTTCACAAGAGAATTGGGATTTGTTGGGGTTACGCTGTGTGGGTAAAGCCAGGCATATGAATTTTGTTTTCAAAAACAGTTTTTCTTCCAGACAATGGAAGAAAGTTGTTCCTTGAATAAACAGCAATATCTAGCAGGGTAAGAGAAATGGCTAGCACTGAATAAAAGTATTGGAGGAGAACATTTCACCTTTTACATATGACAAGTGTTAAATACTAAAATATCTCTAAAGCCAGCTGGCAGAGTCAGGCTGGTACAGTGCTACATTTTGGATTTAGTGTGAGAATGATGTTGATAACATGCTGATGACTTGTTGTTGCTAAGTAGTGCTTAGTCTAAAACAAGAACTTTCTTTCTCCAGTCTTTTTTAAAACTTATTTTCTATCGAATGTGCTAATTTGGAGACCCATACTGTATATCTTCAAAAGAATTAAGGATTTCACTCCAGCTAAGTGGGTTTGTTTAGCCTTGTGAAAAGAAGGCTTAAGGCAGACCTTATAATCATGTTTCAGTATTTAAAAGGCAACTACAAAGAGGATAGAGACTTCTTTTTACAAGCAGTCCAATGGAAAAATGAGGGGTAATGGGTACAAGTTACTACTGGGGAGATTCTGATTAGACATGAAAGGAAAATTTTTCACAATTAGCGATTGGAATAATCTCCTCAGGGAAGTGGTGTTGGACTCCCCGGTGCTGGACAGCTTTAAGATTCTGCAGGTTGGGGTGCTGGACCATCTTGTCTAGACTGTGCTTTTGCCAGGAAACTTTGGACCACATGGTCCTTGAGCTCTTGTCCAACGTGGCTGCTGGTACTCAGACAACAGCTGGGGTTAAACCATGAACACATTTTTGACATGATTGTATATGGGAAATGAAACCACTTTAACTTCTTCTTTGATTGGTAATTTCAGAAAAGAAAAGGAAAAAAAAACTACAAAAGAGATCAAAGTCTTGATGCTTACAGTGAGGTATCCTTAGCAAATGAAAGCCCAAATAATCACATTAACATTGCAGTCTTTTGTTAATTAAAAGCTGGACTGGGAGAACACGTGCTTTATTTCAGTTTTCTTTACAAACAATGAAGGGGTGAAATCCTACCTAAATCAAATCAGTGGCAAAACTCATAGAAATCACAAGTTGATAATTCAGAAGAGTAAAGGATCCTTTGATGTGTGCCTTTTTAGTGCCTACAAAAGAGCAGCAATTCCAAAGACAACCATTGGACCATTTCTGGTTTTTACTTCTCACATTTTGCATGTAAGAAATATTCCCAAGGCCGCAAAAAAGATTTGCGAGAAACAATAAAACCAGACTCTCTGGTGAGGGACCACTTGTCTCTGTTGGTCTCATTTATGTGATTCTGTTGTAATATATGATTACACATCTGCTGGCAGATGGAAATGTTTTACTAAACAGGAAAATATAGCTGATATCATAGGGATCATTTGAGATTTATTAGAAAGTTATCTGGTGCAGACATTTTCCCTGTAAAATAAACCCATACAAAGTCCTGCTAAATTATTCACCTAGAGGCCTTTTCCTCTGTCAGAGTCTAATTTCTAACTCCCATCTTCCTTCCTTAGACTTGGTCTTCCTCTTTCCTGACACCCAGTCTCAGACTCCTTGCCTGCTCAGATCCTTTTCCAGTTTTCCAGTACATGGTCAGCATCCATGTCCCCAGATTAGTATTTTCCTGCTTCTACATCTGTATTTATTCTGAACCTTTTCCTTTGGTTCCCAGACTGCTCGGACCTCCATGGATGCTCAACAATATTCGGTAAGCCCCTGCCATCCCACAGACCACTGTTCTGCTCAGGACTCTGCCCTCTCTGGTCTCTTGCCCTAATGGTTCTACCCTGCAAGGCTTTATTTTCCCAGCTGTTTACCCAACGCAGTAATTCCCATTTGTATATTCTCATCTCATTATGCTGACTTTTCCTTGGTCCTTCTTCTGCTGTTTCTTATTCCCTTCACCTTATCTTTCCACCATCTCTGCCCCTTTTTCGTTCCTGGGGTTATCATTTACAGTATCTGTGTTGTTACTTTACTCTCTCTTTTGAGGCTGTCATCGGGTTGTACTTCCAGAGAGGCTTCCAGCTCACCCATGTCCCAGTCTCAGGACCCTTTTTCATAGTGACTCTTTGCTTACTCTGCTTTTCCCGTTATCCATTCCCACTTCTTCCCAGCACCTCCTCCAGCCTCACCAGGAGCATTTTTTTATCCATTGCTATTCTACCTAATTCCATCTATTTGTCATACTCCTTTCTCTGTTTCTAACTTACGGTGCTCGTTCCATTTTAATTTGCAGTTAAACTCCTCTGCATTAACAAGTGTGTTCACAAGGGAGGGGAACTGGGGGCAAGGAGAGACTAATTCTGCTTTTAGATCTGGAATATAACCCTGCCTTAGGTCGTCAGGTGGAATAAGTCATTACAAGGATATTGTAGGCCAGTTTGAGTAGCCCTGACCTGTACCATGATAGTACACGTCCCATCTTGTCAGCTGGGAGTCTGGAGCTCAGCTGGTGTTGTCAGTCCTCAAAATTTTTAGTTGCAAAATTGTGATGTACAGTTTTTTTCAGATCTTGTTTGAATTTGGAAGGACTGGCAGTTAAAGGCAAAAGGGCATACACCTGGCACAAAAACTTCTCCTGCCAAAGTCCAGACTTCAAGGCACTGAAGCAGCAGAGCATGACTTTTAATCACTGATGGCAGCATATTTTCTGTAACTTGTTTTGTAAAATTAGCTGGTGGTTTTATCTGACATTTCTATAAAAATGAAAATTAAATAAAATCAGGCCAAGGAAATACTGCAGCTGGAAACTTTAATCTGATATAACTGAAGTTTGACATTTCAGTATGTGAAATTAGGAGCTAATAATGGGAAACGTCAAATACGCATAATGATAGATGAAACTACAATCCCTGCTGATATGAGTAATACCTTTAAAAAGTCTAAAATATGTTCTAAATAGTTGAACATAAGTTATGAACTGAGCTACATCTCTCAACATTATCTGATTCTTAACATTCAAGTAATGCCTGGATTTAGCCCTTTGTATATAGCAAAACTACTTTTTAATACAAAACTTGCTGCAGGCAGACATTATAAATTCTGTACATTCCAGGGCCAGGTATGACCACAGTAATTGCAGAATCTGACCTCATGCGAGAGAGACTACAACATTTTGCGTACTAATTCTTTTATTTCATCTGTAACTCACCGAGGAACAGGACGATATCTGTTAGTGTATCTGAATCCTGCTATCCATATGCATGGATTCCAGATGGCCAATTCCTGGGCTGGATTCAAGGGAAGAGGTCAAACCTAATGGCCTTAACAACATGACTGTATCTTAATGGGAACTAGCAAAACATTCCAATTAACAGGGGATGTACTGAGCTGAAATAAATGGTTTCAAGTGATGACCAGCCTGGTGTGAAATTATAAACTCCATTGTTATTATCAAAATGACTAATTACAGCTCTGATGCATAATAGCACACCATTTTTTTAAAACTGGGGGACTAAACTGAAAATGCATTTAGCCTTTTGCAAAACCTCTAGGGAAAAATGAAGAGCATGTAATTTTTAGCTTGTATTTTTATTTAATTGGGACATTATTTCAGTACAAAGCATGATGTAGTATTTCTTTCCCCTTTCTCCAGTCTTTTTTTAAAATTGTGTTTCTACCGGATGTCCTAATTAGGAGACCCATACTGTATACCCTCAAAAGATTTAAGGATTTCACTTCAGCTAAGTACCATTTTTGACTGTGGAAAAAAAAAGCACAATTAAATGGGGGAGGGAGAACCAGGGCAGCCAGGCTATTCAAGGAAAACTGAGAAGTAGGCATAAGTTTTACATAAGCATTGTAATTCATGTAGGTGGTTCTGTCTTTACAGTTTTCTAACACTGTCTAGGACTAAATTATGTTAATTTCTTTTGTACTTCTACGTAAAGCAATCCACACATATTTTAAGGCCTTATCTTCCTTTTGCCCTACAGCTTTCATATCAACCAAGTAAATGTTAAAAGCAAGTCCAAATCTGTCCTCTCCATTAATGGGTTTTTAATTTAAAGGTCTTTGAAACTTTCATCCCCATTAGCTCAGCCGAGGAGCACTGAACCACAACTGTCTTATGCATGTGCTGGCAGACTAAGTCCTGAAAAAAGAGTGGCAGTTCTTCCACCCCTGGTTAAACTCCTCAACCAATGCTGAATGACAGAAAATAAATCGGATTTTTCTATTTAGTAGAGTACATGAAATAGGTAAGGCTGAAGAGGCCTTGCAATTCCTGTTCTGTTTTGTTTATCTTTCACAAGTGCACTGAAAACTGAAAATTTCCCTTAATAAGTTACAGTCTTGTTCTTTGTCAAAGATTCCAGGTCAAGCAGAAAAGGTGTGATGTTTCTGTAACTGTATACTACCCAGAAATAATTTTATTCACTGGAGCTTGATATCATGCAGGAAATAAAAACTCAAAGAATAGATTAAATTAGGGTAATAGAAAAGATAGATATCCATATTATTCACTCATGGTTTAGAACATACTTTGAATAGTGCAGTCAAATGTACAAAACATTGTTACTTGTGCTGTAAGTCATATGTGATAAACTTAGCTTCTAAAAATATATTTCATTAAGTTCTTTATACAAAAAATTATTTATGGTTCAACTTATTTATCTGTAGATTTTCAGAATTTCAGTAATATTTGTGATTTATAAAAGTAAGTGTCTTAATTACAGAATTAGAGAATAATTTAGTTTGAAAGAGACCTCTGGAAGTTATCTAGTCAGCAGCCCCTTTCACAATGAGGGCAGGTTGCCTAGTGACTCTTTTGACTGTCTTCAAGCATAGGAACTCACAGCTCCTTTGTGCAACCTCTTCATCATTTAAACACCTTCAAGGCATCAGCAACCACCTTTGCTGTGAGAGCACGTGGTCAGCTCCTTGTCCGCAGTATCCATGGGGCCTTTTCTGCAGCTGTCAGGGTTAACAGCTGTTTTTCCAAAATACAGAGTTTGCTTAAAGAAATTCACCAAGTTGTGAAATCCACTGCTTTTATTGTGATTCCCTTTTCTTTCATTTCCCTTTTCTTTCTTTCAGTCACATTTGATTTTCATGCTCGTTGTTTGACCCTGAGTCTCAAAAGCATTTTAGATGTACAAAATTCATTTGTACCTAAGACATTTCTGAGGTTACCTTTAGGGAACTCTGCAAGATGAAACAAAGCAGACTTCTATTTACTTTGAAAAGCACCCAGCAGCTAGTGTCATACAGTGGAGACATACCACAGCACATATTTAATAATGAGAATGGACAACCTTAAAGGTCTGGACAAACCCATCAAGAACTATTGAAATATTTTTTTAGACACACAGTTTCAAAATTACATTCAGAAGGAAGGCAGGTGTTTTTTGTTTGGGTTTGGGTTTTGGGGGGTTTTTTTGGTTTGGTTTTATTTTTTGTATCATGTTTCTAAGGGGCTAGTTTTAGAAGTCTGAATTCAGAACATTCATCCAGTAAGTTTTCATTTTGATCATGTCAATAGACCGTAGTAAGGGCAAAATACCAGTTATGTCAAACCTAGGAATCTTTGCTTTTGCTGTCTTTGGTAACCACGTATAGATTGTTTGAGAAATAGCTGACACCACTCTAACATACAAATAATAATCATTATCTTGAGCACCCAGACTACTTGCCTGAACAAAAAGTTTACCGGCATTTAGTGTCCATAGTGGGAGGGGCTTTCTTTACTGGCTTCTGATGACTCATTCAAAGCCCGTTGACTCAGTAGGAAAACTAGCGTAGCCTTTAGTGCATATTTGATTAAAGACATTTATCTTAGGGAAATTGACTAATCTATAAAATAAGGATCAGGATGTCTTTCTCTTGTAAAAGTAATTGAAATTCATGTAGGGAAAGAACAAAGTAGGCATTATTACTCTTCAATCTCTATTAAGAAATTTTTTCTTATCAGTTTGATTTTTTTTTTAAATTAGTTAAATGAGTAATTTAAAGCATTTTAGGGCCTCATGTGCTTGGCATGTGATTTGGTTCTTTCTCTTGAAGTAAGGTGGTTACTATGGAAACAAAGACTATGGAAGATTTGCATCGCTGTTAACTGCATGAACAAATACATTGTTACAAAAACAAAGAAAACAGATATTGAGGTATAAAGTAAAATAAGTTCCTTATTAATTACAAAAATCATGGGTAAGAGCCAGTTTTATATATTCAATAGGAACCACTCTTGCAGGAACAAATGAAAAAATGGAAATTAATGGAAATGTCATTTCAATATTCAATAATATTATCTAGAATATGTAATTGCCAAAATGTATGTCCCAGCTCCTGAATAAACAGTTACAACAAATTGAAAGGCTTACTAAACCAACTAGTTTTTCCTATCAGAGTGTAACAGCAATTTAGAGAGTAGAGCCTCTCTTGACATAGTTACAAAGGCAATATAGGGCATGGCTCTCCTGGCCCCTCCTCAGCTATTTGCACAATTATTTCTTGGCCATTTCGCAGACTCGTGTGTTTATGCACGGGGTGAACCAGCTCATGTGCAGAACTAAGGAGTCAAAAACCCTCACTCTGGGAAAGTCTGACATCCTGAGGGTTTGCAAGTCTTGCCAGGCTTTGTTTTCCAAGCATCCAGAGATACAGGAAAGTGTGGACCAGGCCAGTAGGAATTAGAGAGATGTCAGTTCTCCTCCCCCATATGTAACTCACTTTGTTAATGGCACTGTAGTGTTCAAAATCAGGGAACAGTTGCATAATTGAAATAGTTTCAGACTGGGAAAAACAGCTCAAAATACAGCCATGAAGCTCAGCAAGCTAGAATGAGAGGCCAAGTAGGTTGATTCCACTGGAGGGTTTGCTAAAAGAAATCCATATGTACACACATGCCCATGCCCATGCACATGCACACAGGGCCATACTCAAAAGAATGAATCAGTTACAGATACAGCTCCTTAACTAATAAGAGTGGTTAATAAATCATCAATTGTAGAGCACTACACTTTGGAAGGGACCTCCCAAGATGATCAACCTTTCATGTAAAAGGGAGCCTAGATGGCTATGCAGACTATCTGTCCAATTGCATCTTGAAGACTTCTAGCGATGAGGACTCTCCCTTGTCCCTAGAGAGGCTATTTTAGTAAATGATTGTTCACTCTGTAAAACATGTCTTTTTTACATTGAGGTGAAATGTCTCCCAGTGTAGCTTATACCCATTGCTCCTTGGCTTCTCTGTGTGGCTGCTTATGAAGAGACAGTCTGTTTGTAGGTGCCCTTGAAGTATAGGGATATTCTTATGAGGCCCTTGAGCCTTCACTTATCCAGGGACAAGAGATCTTACTTCAGTCAATGAAAAAATGAGGAAATTAAAAAGTTGTTGTACGTGAAATCAGGCTCAGCACTCAATCAGTTTTGTGTGACCTCAAAATGCTATTGATGACCATGTGCTTTAGAAACACCAGAGAATAATCTGTTCTCTCTCTACACCCCTTGCACATTGCATTACTCATCCTTTTCACTTTACAAAGCATAGATGTATGCTCTATACAGATGTATGCTTTTTTGGGTATGTTTTATATGGCTAAAGAGAAGGCATTTCTCACAAATCTCAGAAACAATGGATGTAGAAAATACAGAAATAAAGTACTGGGTAAATAAAGTTCCTATCTTTTCTCCAAAGAAAACTTTGTCTGATATCAAAATCAAACCGAATTAATTGAAGGCCTCAAGTTGAGACTTCCATGTGCTTTACAGTTTTAATATCTTCCCAAAGTGCCATGAAAAGCATATTTATATAATCAGCATTGACTCATGTTTTCAGCAGGAAAAGTTTGGTAGCCTTGATAGTAGGCAAAACTTCAAAGGCTGTCATAAATCAAATGAATAATTTGTCTGGAGGAAGTCATTATAAATTGGTCACATTATGTAAATGTGTCAAATGAAATGTTAAGATCTCCCTCTTTCTGTAGGAATAATTGGATTTGCACTTCTCTCTAAATTGCTAGTCTTTTCAGCAAAATGTGAAGTCATTTATTTTTCATTACCTGAATGCCTGTCATATTACAGTTACAATGTTTACAGAAAAATAAGCAAAGCTATATGGGAGGGTTCAGGCAAGCTGTTTTATGTTTTACTACTGTTATCCCACCTGATGTAAAGATGATCAGCAGGCCATGTAAGACTAGCTCAGTTTTGCATCCTTAGTTTAGGTATGCTAGAATAGATAAGATGAAACATTCTAAGATTCTTTGTGAATCATTCAAAGGTCATAAAATCATAGCATATGCTGAGTTGGAAGGGACCCAAAATGGTCATTGAGTCTAACTCTGGCCCTGCACAGGATGGCCCAACAATCCCACCATGTATGTGCCAGAGAGCATGGTTCGAACAGTTGTTGATCTCTGTCAAACTTGGTGCTGTGACCACTTCCTTGGGGAGCCTGTTCCATGGCCCAACCGCCCTCTGGGTGAGAAACCTTTTACTGATATCCAAACTAAACCTCTCCTGACCCAGCTTTATGCTGCTTCTTTGAGGGCTGTCACTGGTTATGAGAGTGAAGAGATTGGTACCTGCCCCTCTGCTTCCCCTCATGAGGATGTTCATGACCACAATGCGGCCTCCCCTCAGCCTCCTCTTCTCCAGGCTGAGCAGACCAAGTGTCCTCAGCTGCTCCTCAACGTTCTTCACCATCCTCGTGGTCCTCCTTTGGACTGCCTCCAAAAACTTGATGTCTTTTTGATATTGTGGCACCCAAAACTGCTCCCAGCACTCAAGGTGAGGCTGCCCCAGAGCAGGACAATCCCCTCCCTTGCCCAGCTGGCCATGCTGTCCCTGATGCCCCCAGGACAGGGTCGGCTCTCCTGGCTGCCAGGGCACTGCTGACTCATGGTCAACTTGTCATGGACCAGAACCCCCAGGTCTCTTTTCATGGCTTTGCTCTCCGTTCCCCAGTCTGTACACACAGCCTGGGTTCCTCTGTCCTTGGTGCAGAATCTGGCATTTGCTACATTGATCACACCTCTAGAGGACCATCATTTTTGCATTCGACATTTTGGAGGAAGAAGAGGTACCAGGAAGGTGGCCCCTTAAAATTATGATGATTCAGCTGAATTTTTTAATATGTTAAAGAAAGGTTGGGCTATACCTGTCACTTGCTATTCTTATAGAAATTGGACTGTGGTATCAGGTGTTTTATTCTCTACTATTCATAAGTATTTTGTTCTTAATTGAGCATTTATTGAAATCTAGTATATATGTGCACATATAAATTGCTTTTGTTTTCTGAGGATTAAATGTTCTCTTTTCTGATGACAGATTTACTAAATTTATTAGTGAAAATTTGTGTGCTTAATATTAAGGCCATAAATAGAGAATCTCATCCTTATTTCATTATTAAAATGTTCAAAGTCTTTTCCTGTTAGAAGATGCAGAGTTGTTATTGATTGTTCCAGTTCTCTTAGAGAGCACACAGGCCTTTCCTTTGTGTTTTGCCTTTCAGGTGAAAATCTGAAATGTCAAGAAAGCAAAGTTCTAACTCAGAAGAGTACAAAATAATCTTTTAGGAATTGAAACAGTCCTGTGTTTGTCAGTTTGAAATCTTACAGGTGCACATATCTAGGCTTCTACTTGCACTCTTCTCCCTAAAAATATCCTTTGATTTGATATGATATGATATGATTGCAAACTACAGCATAAGATTTATTTTTAATGTATTTTTTAAATGTCTTGTGGAACCTGAGTTCTGTGGTGATATCACAAACATTATGACACAATCCACTAATTCTTAACTCACAGAAATTTTATTTCTGTTTTACTTTTCAAACTGTGTGTAATCAGAAATAAAAATGTTCAGTATATAGTCATGGGATCTCAATTATTGATGGAGTAGAACTGGCTCAAGTTACGTTTTATGGTCAGGCATGCTGCAAGTGATTATAGGAGCACAGTAAAAAAATACAAGAGTACTTACAAACATACTTCTTGAGCCAAAACTCACTACTTTGAAGTATCCTCATGCAATTGCTCATACTAGCATGAACAACTCATTAGTTGATACAAATTGATAAATTCACATTAGTAAAGTGAAACACGTCTGTGATGGTCTGCAGAGCTGAGGTAAGTGAACAGGCAAGTCAGCTGTGGCTTCCACATGGAATGTTTGCTTCTGGCTGGTTCAGTTTTTTAATCATTGCATATACATTATTGTGGACTGCTGAAAAATAATGTGTCCCTGCTTTACTGGCCTCTCAAATTATAGCTGGATTATCACTGAACTGATTATTTCGTTTCTTTGTGAAAGTGCACTCCATAAGGGAGTGAAAAATAGTATTGTAGCATGGGAAGGAGTTATTTCTTCGGCTGTTCTGCTGTCTGTAGCATGCATCCCTCACCCCCTGAGGATTTTCTTGAGCATCCACATTACTTTCAGACCTTCCTCCCAGAAACCCTTGGCACCATACACTGCCAGCAAATCAAGAGCCAGAAACTGAGTTCAGCTCAGGTTCATAAAGTCTAGCAGAAGGTGAGGAGCATGTTGTAGCAGCAGCTGGACAGGTCACAGCATGGCCAGGAAAAATGGAGCAAAATCATGAGCATGTTTTGGAAGTAGGAGTAGTGAGGGAGATCAGGATGTCTGGGAATGGAGCTGGATGCATTGATGAGGTAAGGGAAGGAAAATCCTTTAGCATTGTACATTAAATGAGAGAGGATGATACTTCTGCCTGCTGAGTGTCCTCTTGGTATGTTTTTTTCATTTATCAATTGCAAAATGCAAGGGAAAAATAAAGTCCTGGATTTGTCATGGTTATTTTTCTAGTCCATCAGTATTTGAAATATACTCAGAACTTCAGGTTTTCAGCTAAAACTCTTGGGGGGGTTGTTGGTGTTTTGGTTTAATTTTTGTCTCTTTTAGGTTTGGGGTAGTTGGTTTTTTTTGGTGGTAGTAGTGATGGTTAGTGAATTTGAAATCTTGAGTTGATCTCAGAGGAAGTATTGGCAATAAAGACTAGGCAGGTCAGAACAGAAATTTCACCTATGACAGAAATATGAAACAAAATCTGCTTCCAAGTCATGATCTGTATCTTTCAATTTATACTCCATATTTAGCTCACCACCATCATATTCTTTTAGTAAGTCCCTAAGTATGTAATTATACTAAGAGTAATGTTGCTATCTGGTTTTATCCATCGCAAATTATAAAGTCAAATATTTAAATATAATAACATCTCTGTACCTGAAATCTGAGCCAGAGTTTGGTGCCTTGGTCTGGCTGCCTAGAATAGAGGCTAGTCAGAGTTAGAGAATAAAGTAATGGCAAATTCTGAACAAACAATATTGTCCCTTGTAAATGTGGCAGTTCCATTTTAGACAGCATACTTTTCCCTAAATGTGTATGTACTGCAGATAACCCAATGCACATCATATTCCTTAGAGGGAACTACGTTTAACATAATAGTAAAAGAGGAAATTTTACAATATTTATTGTGAAATCAGTATTTTACACATTATAAATGCTCCAGGTGCATGAATAATATAAACTGGTGCAATCAGGGAATCTGATCTGGTTGCTTTTATTCTTTCTAGATATTTTCCATCATTTAAATAATAAAAAAAAACTTTTAAATATATTGTTAGATCCTTTTTATTCTTCTTAATATTTTATGTCTCTTTACAAAGATACAGCAAAGCCGCTGTTAAAAAAAAAGAGGAAAAAATCCTGAAAAACTCGTGACCATTGTCCATCTTGGGTGTAGCCTCTGTGAGGCTTTTGCACTGCCCAAGGTGTATCTATTGAAGGCCTTCAATAATTACCTACTTTATTCTCTAACTCTGTCTAGCCTTTGTTCTAGTTATCCAGCCCAAGGCATCAAGATAATTATTTTAGTAACCCCTAAATGTGAGACCTGGTGCTTGGTCAAAAACTTTTTATGGAAAAATACTGATAAATTATATTATCAGGTTGACAAGTATTTTAGATGAATGTTTAAGCCTTCTATTCAAAAAAGTTGAACGTTTATCTAAACTTGAAAACTGTGGGAAACTCAAGTTCCCCACACCAAACTTCCTTCAGGATATTTATTCAATCTAGTAGATGGTTTTAGTTTTCTGAATAAGCAATAGAGTAAATGAGGAGAAGAAAACAGAGATTTACACTTCTGTCTAGAGCAAGCTGTAACCATGGGCAGCAAGGCATTGAGCATGTGACAGAATGAGCACCAAACTGAGCAGATGTCAACTTTTTTATGGTATGTAGTCTGCAAGGTGTGGTATATGGTATATTCACTGCAAGTAAAAGCCAGAGCTTTCAATGACTCCAGTGAGGAAAAGCAGAGTGCTCCAGAGGGTCATAACTAGCTCATGGTGTACTTCTTGGCAAAATTTCAGAGAGTTCATAAACACAAGAAACAAACCCTCATAAAACACAATTGTAAGTAGTGCTTTGGTTAGTATACTTCACCCTGTGCCAGAATTTGGGTTTTTGCTTAGCTGGTTTGGTGACACTTGCCTCATGCACCATGACATTGGACAGTGGGATCAGCATTTTCCGAAGGAGGTGCAGTTCTCTGGCTTCCCTTGGGCTCACCAATGGTGCCTTATGGCTCCTACTGTGCTGCTGGGGCCACAGCTGGGAGTATGTTGTGTTCACTGATGGGCCTGTTTCCTCCCTGCCGTGGAGCTGCCCAGACAGCCCCTCCCATATCCTTGAATAGGAGCTGCTGGTGTTCTGTGTCAGCCCCACTGGTACGAGCCCACAAGGCCAGTGTGAGTCCTGGGTGTGCCAGACCTTCTGGCCATGCCAGGAGATGGACCCACAGCTTCATTCTCGGATGGACAATTAATATCCTCAGGAGGGCAATCAATAACTGTCCTTCAGGGTGCTGTTTGCTATACTGAGAAACAAGTGCAGAAGGCTGCAGCTGCCTCAAGTGTCAGCTTCATTACGGGCCAGCAGAAAGAGCTGCATTAGGCTTGTGACAGCTCCACCACTGTTACCTAATGCAGACCAAATCTCCACATTGACCTGCTCCATTTCTTACCTATCCAGCTGCCCTTTCTATCCTGCCAGCTTTGCATAATACTGAATTGTTTCTACGCGTACCTGCTTAGATAAGATGGAATTTTTCAACCACAAAATGGAGTAATATGTATTGGCTGATTAAACCCAGATTTTTTTCCACAATAAAACCTCTTAAATAAATATAACTTTCAGAAATGTTTAGGCAGACATCTGTAGAAACCCAGACTTTAATAACACTGCATAAATTTTGGTTCTTTAGATAATATTTTTGTTTTGTTTTTGTATAGATGCCTGTCATTAGTTAGGCAGAAAACTTAGAATTTCAGGTTTTGGAATGAGCACTTCCAAGATCTTTCTTTAGCAGGATTACATTATGCATCTCGTGGGCAGGAGCTTGTGTTGAACTCCTGGTCTTAAATACATTCCATGTCCTGGGAGTCTGGAAGTACCTTTAGCTAGGGTGCTGCAGGACAGCTGTGCAATAGTTCAAGTTGTCCTTAACCCCCTTCATTGCACTGGATTAGCCCATGGGGAAAAGAATGAGTTTATAAGCCCTCTAGCTCGACACAATAAGTCTTTAATGACATGCATTAAATTCAGGTGTCTGGTATTTGTTTTGCTCTTTTAACACTTCAGCTTCCAGTTTGACTCCTGCATTGAGGCAGGGAAAAAAGGTCAAATATATTGTGGCCTCAGACATATTTTTACACTTTTGCAAACTTTTATTAACTCACATATCAGTCCAAACTGTGTTTTAGTTTTTAATGTTGTAAGATGCTAAATCTATTCCTTCTTGATCCTTGATTCCTGATTATTATTCTGGTCCTTCTTTGATTAATGACTCATAACTCATTAAAAAAAGAACTGAAACACCCCCCCCAGATCTCAACCAAGTTAACATTTGTATATCTTCTAACAACTTAATTGAAAAAAAAATCCCAGTTTATCCTATAGTCAGTTTTTCACTATCTAAACTGGAACAAAATTCCTTTAACAAGTTTGAAACCCTTTAAGAGAAAATGCTATTTTCACTTCATTTTTATATGTCCTTCTGTTACAATAAAAAAATAACTATGAAAATAAGTATGCAGTGAAAGTTTCATTGACCTGCGTTCTGGGTAAACATTGTCCCTGCTGTGGGCAAATAGTTTTTTAAGTGTATGTATGGTTTCTTTTCCAAACTTATAGTACACATCAATGGAAAACTTTTGCTATAGGGTGCTATGTATATAGCTCTTGTCCTGTTCTTTTTCCTCAGAGGCCCCAGGTATGAAATTTCTCTTTCTCCAAAAGAGAAGAAGCAGTGGAGGAAGACTGAGAAGCAATTCACAGGACAGATTGGTGTAGTTAAATAAAAGGACAGAACTGCACTTAAGAATGGCAGGAACCCCTGGTATATTTGAGGCCATGGCTTTGCAGAGACACAAGAGTGTAATTGGAGGTTCTCCCTAGAATATTGCTTTCTCAGTTAATAAAGATTTTACGTGGTCAAGAATTTGAAGTGCTTGGATTTCCTTCAATTTCCACAATGTCCTATGTTAAATAGACATTAATGAAAAATTGTGACATTCTTATGAAATATGGAAATATTCAATAGTCAACTTAGTTAGCATCATTGGAGTCATAATGGCTTCCCATGCAGATATTTTCATTGCACTTTTAATAAAAATAGTCCTGGACAATTAATTAACAGTGCAGTATCTCATGGGTCTTTCCTTGTGATATACTATAATCACTTGAGGTAAAAATCCTAGTTCCCAGGAGTCTATCAACATCATAGCTGATATTTCTTTACACATAGGAATGTGGAGTGCAGTTGTCAGGCTCTGCACATTTGAGACTTGAGGTCAATCATTCCTATTAAAGTGTTACTATTCCCTGGCTGGAGAAATACAGAGTAGATCACATGAATGCTACAGAAGAGTAGTCATCTGTTTCAGGACAAGTACATAGAATAAAAATTAGCTTAAGATTTTCCATGTGCACCTGGCATGTTCATTTAAATAAAGAACACCAAATGAAGCATTAAGCTCACATATACCCCAAACTTGGCTCAAAACCACTCTTGATATTCTGGCAGTTATTCTAGATTTGATTGGCAACTTTTTTAATAGGTTAGACACAAGTCCTGGAGGCAACAGGACTAGTTCATGGGATATGTCACTATGACGAGGTGAAAATATAACTGGAGCACATGCAACATAATGCCTTTGAATTTGGAGGAAAACATTTCAGTGAAGATGTGTTTGCTTGGACTGTGTTAGTGACAGGGAGTACATTTATGATCTCTAACCAGCCTGCAAGTATTAAAGATTGACCTGCCATGTCAACACCGCCCTGCTTTCTCTGCTGGCTTAAGTTATAATTGCAATCACACTTGTGCTTTGTGATGTATTATTCCTCATCTACAGCAGTGTAACTGTGTGGCTTTAAATTACACACTTTAACTAACCCAGTCTGGAAATGTATAAACTGTTTCATTTTGACTGTTTGTAAAGAGGCGATGGGAGGGGGGCAGGTGGTTCTCAAGAAACCTATCTAATTACTAAACTTAAGTTCCACTATGCAAAGTTGTTTTCTTTAAATCAGGAGATAGCCTCAAAATGTGCTTTATTCTGGTCAGTTCTACACTAGGATCGAAGGAAATGCAAACTGCAGTCAATGCTTGCTGAGGCTTTGGTCATGGTGGAGTTGCTTTACTTCAAAAGGAATTGAAAATTTCATTGTACCTGATAGCTACCTGTTTCATTTTTTGGCTTTTTAAATAGATATTTTTTATGGAAAATGTCTCTGAGAAGATGATTTTGGGAATGCTCTTATTTTGTCTGCCATGACGTAAGGCAGGAGCACACGACTCAGCATTTCTCTTCTTTAGAAGCTTACATTAATTTATTTTGACAGCATTTCCAACTCATAGTAGCTTAGGATTATCTGTTTGTGCTACTTTCTTATTTCAGACAAGCAATGCTTTGCGTGAGACTGTTAATTTGGCAAAGGGCATGGGTTCACATTTGGTTTTCATAGACTGATAGATTTAAAGACTAGAAGAGACCATTATGATCATCTAGTCTGGCCTCCCACTTCAATCAGGGCACAAACCTCACGCAATCCTTGGTGCAACATGATCATGACTTCAGCAGCAACGTGTTCATGAGCTAGACAGCAGCTTAAAAAATATGATCAATACTGAGTTGCCTTCCTCTAGTTTTTGGCATTAATTTTTCCAACTTAGACTCCTGTCCCTGGATCATATCATTTTATAGGCATGCAGAGTCAAAATGAAACATCATCCCTAACTGTCCTTTTCAATTACATGTCTGAGGTTTCATCTACTTGGATTTATCCCAAGATTATAGGAATATTTATGTTGTATAGTTGTCAGACCGTGCTAAATGGACAGTAAGCATTCTTTTCACTTTATACTGTTGTAAAAACAGTTTCAAAGCATGTATGGAATGTCAAGATCTTGGGCTGGATCTACATTGGTAAGTCAGGAAGCATTCAGCCTTGCTTTTGCTTTTTGAGAACAGTTTGCATCTACTGAGTTAACATACATGAAGCCTGTCCACAGAGGAAATGCAGAGCAACTATTGTGCTTCTTTAAAAAAAACAACACCAGAGTTTCTAAGATCAGTTTTTAATAGACAGGTAACAATGAAAATTAGCAACTGACGAAAAAAGATAAGAAAATGAAGGTGTGAATGTTTAAGAAATTGTGATTTACCTAGAACATTACCAAAAATACAATTGTAATTTGGTGTGCCCAACAGAACAACAGTAGAAGATTAGGTGGAAGGAAGGAAGGTACTTGGAATCAGTTTACTCTGCTACTCACTTTCACATGTACTCATCATAATGTGAGAGGACACTTTCTTCAGACTTCAAACCTGGCTAAAATTCACTCTCCCAGGAATTTTGGTCTACAACAACTAAATTAATTTTCCAAGTTGGCTGGACCTCCAAATCTGGCAGTGTTGTATTATGCAACTGGGAAGTTCCTGGTGTGGATGAGAAATGAGGTTGCAACACTTTGGAAAGTCTCTGAGCAAACATCTGTTTCTGAAATTTAAATGTTCAGGTCTTTCCTGTGTCACACTACATGGAGTAAAGAAAAGGGCAGAGCTCAAACTCTGCAGCTTTACTATCATGTGGTAGCTAAAGTGGCTCCATGCTCTGTCTGAGAGAATAATAGGGGAAAGTACTAGAGGAAGATACTGCCAAGAGAAAATCTGGGTAAACATACTGCAGGAATTGATCAAGTTTTATGAGCTTTAAAACTTTCAAATCAGGCCACTTTTAAGAGCTGCCATTTAGTACTCCCCTAGTGAAACTGGAAAGATTGACATTAATTTCAGGCAGCAGCCACCAGGTTCTTGTCATCTGGTAAAGCATTAATAGAAACTGATGCTCTTCAACAAAAATTTAACAAAATTCTTATTATTCTTGACTTAAAAAAAACCAAAACAATCTCTTGCATACTAAATTGCATGGAAACAAAATTCCAGGTTTCCCATATTTAAAATTACACAGTTCAAGGAGATAGAGCATGGGAATGGATTAACTCCAGTTTCTCTAAGGCAATTCACTTGTTTCACAGTTTTCTTCCATTTTCATGGTCAGGAAATGCAGAAGATATCAAGACACCTGTGTGAAGCCATAATAATATATATAGGTTTATATTTATAGTCACTGGATAGGACACTTATTCTAAGATTTTGTTTTTCATTATATATATATATATCTATATACAGGAATATAGATTACTATATTCAGATTTTGGAAATATTTATAATATAATAATGTATATATAATCTATGGGTCAATACATTTCTGTTTCAGAGAAAAATGCTGACTCTTCTTGTATTAATGGCCTTAGTTGAAAAGAAATAACTTGCAGTTATTCAAAATCATTACAGTGTTCCACAACCATTTTGAATACATTTTTTTCTTCATAGTATATATAGGTAACAACTGCTAGTATTTTTTATTTTCAATAATAAATTTTAAATTAGATAATGAAGCATACACAATTTTCATTGAAACATTTTAGTGTAAAATAGTAAAACATATAAAACATGAATGTGTAAGATTAAGAAGTTATAGAAATAAAATTTCAAGCGTATATGCTCACTTGAATCAACTTAAGGAACTGTTTATTGAAGGCAAAAGTTATCTGATATTGTAACTATATATGATATTTTGACTTTGCCTGTGAGCTACAAAGGCACATCTGACAGCACAGCCAACATGACTTTGCAATTAAGGTTGCTCACAGTGTGGCTTATGGAAACGTAAGATCCAGCACAGTTTGGTAAAAATGCCTGCTCTTGTTACTCTTTGTTTTAATGGGCTATGAAATAAATGTAGCGTAGAAGGTATTTTTACAGCCAGAGCTTGTTGTACACAACATGCATGGCTCTGCTGGGAAGAAAATGCCAAAATTATGTACTTCGAGCACCCATCATGCTTCTTGGAAGGGTCATACACATAAAAGCCACCAAAATGTTGTGTTTTCCTCAGTGGAACAGAACTGACTGCCTCTCCAGTGCTTACAGCATCAGCTCTGGTACATGCCAAAGTGTGTATCATTCAGCAATTCAATACTGCCATTTTCATTTGTTTGTAGCCACATGCGAAAATGGGAAGGGAGCTGCATGGCTGCAGAAAGTGAGGGCAAAGAACAAGGTGTTTTAAACAGCATGAAATAGGCAGGGAATAACAACACCAGAAAACACACACACACACACACACACACACACACACACACACACACACACACACACACACACCTCTAAATGTGGGTATGGAGGTGGGAGTTGGGGGAGGATTATACAAGTCAGGTAAGTTAATGGTAGCTGCAGGGACTGAAATGATAGAATAGATACACCAGAGGGAAAGTAGTAGTGTGAAGAAAAGAAGGTCATTAATAAAAGATGAGGAGGGTTGAAATTAATGGAAGTTGTGCAGAGACACTTGCAGGCCTTGTCAGGAGAAAAGCAGAGGACTCACTTCTGGTATTCCTGTTCAGTAACTCCAGGGAGTGGGTCAGAGCTGTCACAGACCTGCCCCTTGTGCTTGGGTTCCCCTCCTGTGGATACAGGGAGGAGAAGGGAGGCTGAAACATTTGTTGTTAGATCTCAATCTCCCATGCAATTGCAGGGAGCCAGGATGCAGCCTCAGATCTGTGAGCTGGAAAGGACTTTGCTCCACCACAGCTGCAGATATTTATGGCAGCCATAATCAGTTGATAAACACAGAAATATGCCACAAGTTCTCTCTTAAGAACAGTTAGTGAAGGCAGAGTTTGTGAGCAGGTATTTCATTCTTATCCATAGAAAGAATGCTTTTCTTTTGAATTATTTATTAAAAAGGGTAACTCTGCTGAGCTAGGGAATAAAATTAAATAGACCAAAATCTCTCTAGCATTTCAAATCCTAAGAAGAGAGTGCTGACCAGTTCTGAGACCTCAGTTAGCAGCAGGGTTTTAAATTTAGATTTAAATTGAAAGCAGGAAATAAGGAGTCAAAAAATGTTCTCAGTTAAAATAAATATTTATTTTGGAGAAATGTTCTTGCCTTTTCTGGTCTTCTCCTTACTCATTTTTTTTCCTCTTGAATAAAACTAATTGCTTAATCTAATTATTATTAGGTCCTTAGAAAAACTATTTTCCAGAATTCACTCTTTTCTTGAACTTTTTTGCTCTCTTGTCTTGCACAGACAAGGCATCTAATCTAATCAAACATGTAATGGAACATATCAATATGAAAATCTCATGTTCATATCTGTGTAATTCGATTTTTCTGATATTCACCAAAGTATTAAAATCTTTGAAATGTTATTTTTTTCTTTTATTTTTACAGCAAAATTTGGAGAGTAACCTCACCAACCTTATTAAGAGGAACACTGAACTGGAAACTCTTCTGGCAAAACTCATTCAGACCTGTCAACATGTAGAAGTGAGTATGGCCTCCATTAGAAATTCTTATAAACTTAATTACATTCATTTCTAGCATCCAGGAGCAAACATTTAAACAAAAAAAAACCAAACAAAACCTCAACAAAAATAAATAAAACCAAACAAACAAGTGAAGAAATTAATTTGAATAATGGTAAACTGACTTAAAGCTTTTTCACTGATAAGGGGTGTTCTCAATACAGATAACCTCATTTAAATTCCTTTCTGTCCTGTTTTAGTTATGGTGTGTTGCTATGGCCTCCACTGCTACTATCCTTGAACACATCACTTATTACCTGTAACATTTGTCTTTCTGGGTCCTTTATGAGATAGAGAAATATTTACAGGTGCAAAATGAAGGCAAAAAATAGGAACACCCAGATTCCCAACCTCATTTAGGTTTCTGTTTAACACTGGTTTTATTTTCTTTTCTTTTTTTTTTTAGTCAGAATTAACTACCTAAATACATTTCTGTACTCAAATGTCCGACATGAAATATATTTATCTTCCAAAGAAGACAGGTTCTTACAGGCCTTTTAGTTGCTTCACTTACATATTCCACTCTGATAATCAAAAAATCTTCAGCAGGATGGGATCTGAACCTATACTTTCCCCCCCTAGAAAAGGTGAAAAAAAGTTGACCCAAAAAAACAAAGCAAACGAAACAAAACCATAACAAAAAAAAAGGAAACAAACTCAAGAACCAAGCCAACCAACCAACCAAAGCCAAGCAACCCCCCTGTTCTTCCAAAGAGACTATCTTATCTATGTTTGTAGCTGCTCCACTTCTGTGGAGCCTCTCCAGCTTCACAGAGGTCCATAAAACCATAAAAGTCTACCCACAGTATGAGACATTAGGTGAATGGCTTAATTCCTTTATTTAGGCACCAATATCACCAGGCAGAACAGCTGGAATGGCATTGGTGGGTGTAGAGAGACCGAGATAAGGCACAATTTGTTCCTCTGCATCTAAAGCTCCGAGCAAATCCCCTGAAGCAGATGGCTTCAGGACAGCATAAAGCCTCTTCTTCACTGGTGGCCTGTGTCCAAGATGTGCTAGAGCTGAAAAACTTAAAATTGCTCCTCAGTCTTCTCTGCAGTTCTGCAGTATTTTACCAGCTCTAAGATTAGTGTTACAAGAATCCAACTTGTTCAGCCGGTAACAGATGCTCTACTGTCCCTGGAGTCCTGGTTTAGAAAATTTCTCTGTAGACATAAAGCAATCGCAACATAGTTGTTAATGAATTCCTACCATGTTTTATTCATCAAATTAGTCTAATTAGCATTTAAATTAGCTAAATATTAAGAAATGAGCTTCAGTCAAAACCTTGGACCTCGGCCGTGCTGGAAATTGGGCAAGTGGGGATGGGGAAGTAAACTTTGAAGTTACCTCTGTTTCTCAGAGCCCTGTGAAAATTTCAGATATGATGTGCATATCTCCAGCATTGGAGAAAATGTGACTTAGATAGATTTTTGAAAAGTCAATACTTTTTTCTCTTCTTGGTTGTTCATGAGAGAAACACAACCCAACACAGGAATCCAAATTAAAAATTAAATGAAACAATATATTGGCTAAAACATTAACAATGCAAATTTAAAATTACAAAATATTGGGAAAAGTTTCCAATTACTGTATTAGTTTTGACATATGAACCCACTGAAATGTTGAAACTGAAAAGGAAGCTAGTTTTACAGCAAATGCTTTCTTTTTCATTATTAGATTTATTACAGGTAATAATGTAAAATACATTGTACATTGTTTGTAAACATATAAAAATATAGGTAGTAAATTTAAAGACTTTTGTTACCTACTTTGATTTTCCTTACCTAATTTGAAATAATTTTGATTTAGATTTTGGGGGCTTTAAAACTGGTTTTAAAAAAAAGGAAATAAGCTTTCGGTTTCAGATATAGTTTGAACTTTGAAAAACAAGGAAGGAAAGGAAATTATTATTATTATTCCTTGTATTAAAATTTCCAAGACTTTATTCTGATATAGATAAACTTTTAAATGTCATGCTCACTAACATTTATTTGTAGCTATAAACAGTAATATTTTTTAAGCCTTTATCATGTCATAAGCCAAAAAATTCAATGTTACATGAAAAATGAAAAAGGAATGTCTTTTTTGGTTTGATATGGAGCAAAAGCTGATGTGTCTAAAAATGAATGGAAAACAGGCTCTGTGTGTTTTGAATAAATTGATCCTCACCAGCCAAACCGAATGTTGTCACAAAGCCACTGTGTCAGCTCAAGTGAGCAGTCAGTGGGCTTCCCAGGAACCAGCTTTATGGCAGAGATCTAGCCATGCATCCTTCCCAGCTGTACTGTCATCCAGAGCAAAGGCCAAATCCCAATCTCTCTATGTTTTAAAACTCATGCTTATTCCTTTCTGAAACACTTATTTTCATTTTTTCCCCCACAAGTGCACAAGGAGGGATCAGTGATGTTGATAATCTGGAAGATGGAGACCTTCCAGCCACTGGGGAGGGGTATCTGGTTTGGCCTCTCATCACAGCAATAGAGACATAAATCTTGCCAATTTTTAGATGGACGTTATCGATTTATGACAGGATTTATCCTGATGGACAACCTGATCTTGGGAGCCTCAAGAAGTTCACATCCAGTCTTGCATTCCTATGGGTGATTCTGGTCATAACAGCAAGAAAATCTTTGTGAATAAACCAAGCCAACCTTTATTCTTTACTGCTTTAAGATACAATATTAAGCATTTTATAATAATAACAATTTTAGTGTCTGAATGCCTGCTTTCATGCCTAACATGGATTAATTTATTTGCTTATGGCAACAATTTTTAAAATTCCCTTTTCTCAAAGGGACCCACGCCCTGAAATGTGATTGCTTGAGACTATAACACTCTTCTCTGTCCCAAATCTTTCCGTTTGTTTAGGAGCACGCTGACACACTTGTTCTACTCATCTTTCAGACACATCTCTAACATGTTTTTCATTTTACACTAATTTTTCTGTCTTTCCATTCTCCCTTCCTCTGTAATCCTGTCTGTCATTACTTGGTTTTGCAGAAAACCCAGAAGGCTGGTAATCAGCGAAGCTTTTTTTTTTCCTTCCTTAGAGCCCATGGCAAATGCTCAACCTCATACTTCTGGCCTGGCTGCTTTCTGCAGAGCACCCCCTGGCCCAGGGCAGCTGTACTGCTCACTCTGTGCAGGGAAGGCACCTGTGGCTGCCTCCCCTGGCACACCAGGGTGGGCTGCATAAAATGATAAACTGATCATTTATCATGGGATAAAACAGAGCTCTCTCCACAAAATGAGAGAATGGAATAGGAATGACTGCTACTTGGAGATGTATTTCTTTGTAGTCCTAGTTCACTGCATTCACACTTCTGATAGGATCTGTAGAAACCTTTTTTAAGAGCGTTAAAAACTGTCTTGGATAATTTTATCTTTCAATTTTCTGCAGGGGCCTTGTACAAGTCTTCCAAAAACAGTGTTGTAAAATTGGGATTGACAGGCCCAGGATGAATCCCTGGGTGGCAGCGCCCCTGTGGCCACCCCAGCCCCCCTCCAGGTGTCCCGGGGTCAGCGTGGCCTTTCGCACTGTGCGGCCCTGCTGTGAGCACTGCAGCACTGCCACCCTCCTGGGCACACCTGCCACATGCCAGGTGACGGGGGCTGCAGCCTGCTCTGCTCTGCTGGCTGGGCCTCTGCTCAGGATTTAGCCCCTTCTTAGTTGAATTAGGGGAGGATATAATGCTGTCAGCATTTAGGTTCTCCCCCTACAGGTTTCTCTCAATGACAAGGTGCTGTGACACAGAAAATTTGCTTCTTTGTCATAATTTCCACTCCACGACTGTGTGAGGTTTCTGGAGAAGTCTTTTAGACCATGGCATTCATCAACATAAGGGACAAATTTGGGCATGAGCCTCTTATGCCAGTTACTTTGTTTCTAAGCAACTTGAGTTTTGTTTTTGGATTTTTTTTCTCATTTCTTTTAGGAAATGCATGATTAAATGTCTGTTATATCGTCAATACCATAAAGCTTTTCATCTGTTAGACAGAAACATAATCTGAACTCAGCTGGAGGAGAAATTGGAGCAATTATCTAGGGGGGAGGAGAAAGGAAATAGGTTTTGCTTGCAGACAACTTTATAGCATCTGTATCTCAGTCTTTCTGCTTGTTTTGTTTTGTTTTGAATTCACCAAACGTCATAGGAAGCAGATTCTGGACAACACTGTAAAATAATTTTGGGTTGCATAAAGAGGAGGCGTTTTCCTCTGGTTGTGTAACCCTCAAAGAGCTGCATCCTTTGCTCTTTGTATGTAATAGAAATGCTCCATTTCTAGCTGACTTCTAAAGATTTGCTGCAGGCAAAATTTCAGTGTAAAGTTCCCAGTCAAAACTGGGTTTGTGAGTGTCAAATGGTGTTTTTTATAGTCATGTTATATAATCACCTGAATAAAAAGTGGTTCATTGAAAGAACCTTTATTTCACTGGCACAGATACTCAGCACTCACACTTATCACATGCATTTTACACTTCAGTGTAAAGCAGTAGTGCAAAACCAATGAAGAGAAGATGGCAGCACCTAAAAAATCTTGCTGTTGCTATTTTTTTGCATGGCTGATAAAAAAGAAATGATCCAAAGAGGAAAATATAATAATAATGGAATTTTGAGTTTCTAGTAAGACTTCAGTGACAAGATAGCTTCTTCAAATTTTGCAGCAAAATGTCTCCATCAATTTTTGCATGGCATTTCTGTTCCTTGAGAGACAGCAAAATCAAAACTCAGCTGTCAATACAATTCTCAAAGGACCCTTGAAAAATAAAGAGGCTTTGTCTGTCACTATAAAAAACCGTGAGTACTCTGTTTTCACACATTTTCATGGTACTCACTCCTTGAGATTTGGGATTATTTTTGTCAAAACTCAAGTAAACTGAGAGGTTCTCAATAGGAAAATTTAGTTAGAAAGCCTGTATGTAAATCCTGGTGTCTGAACTGCAGTGAATGGCCTTCAGAGTAATACCAAGTCTTTGGAATAAGGAATCTACTTTGCTGGGGATTTTTTCCTAGGAAAGGAGCAATGAGTTAGATAAGTGTTTACCATCACTGTGGAATATGTGTGATAACTTGGAAAGGAAATCCACAGAAATTTACTTTTTCCTCTGCCCCACTGTCTTCCATTTTTGTGAAGATGCTTGTTCAGCAGCTACATTTATTTGCTATATTTAAATGCTAAAAGTAAATGGTATTTTTTTATTTTTGAAATAGACAGAAAAATATGATTTGAAGGAAATTAGGAGTTCTCACTCTCAGTAAGATACTAATAGCAAACCTGATCACATGCATAAAACCTTAAGATGGAGTTTACAGCATTTGTTTTTTCTAAGACAGTTTCTAATGAAAGAAGGTACAAGAGACTTTCTCTATTAACATTATTTTGACTAAATATGTGGCATAATCTATTTTGACTTCTAATTACTTTCATTTTACTTTTAATTCCACTCTCATAAAAGTTGATTTCATTCAATGGAAATCTCAGGTAAGCTTTAGTCAGTGTCTTGAATTTATATAGCATCAGAAAAGACAAACTTCAGAAATAAAAACTGACAAAACGTGCTGCATAGCATATGGTGATACAGAATATTCATTCAAGGATGTCCTAAGTTGCATGCCTAGTAAGCTGTAACCTAGTAGTCAAATACTATTTCCCTAAAGAATTATTAAAATTATTTCAAAAATTACTAATTAAATGTATAGTTGGTCCTATTCAAATATGAAACTGCAGCATTTATGAATGCATTTTATGTACAGATTAAGCATGAGCTGGAATATGTTATTGCACCTACAGTTGTTTTGTTCCTTCTGTAAATTGGAGTTGTAATTATGGTAAGAGGTCAGACAGATTATATATAAACTAATAGCAGAGTTTTTCACTGCTTGCTAAGATGGCCAGTCCTGATTTGCTCCACCTCTCCCTTTCTCTCATATCCAGATGTTCAGATTTTTGATAGACTGATATTCTTGCAAGACTTTGACCTTAGCCTAGTAACTGGAGCTTAGTTCACTAATAACTGGTAAATTAATGCAGCAGGTAATATTTTGTGCCTGCTATCAGAGGCTGTAACTTTTCAGTCAAAATGTTGTCAATTAATGGAACATTCTGAGTCATTTATCATTATGGGAACAAAATACTCTTAAATTCCTCCTTCTTCTGCCTAACATAACAGCTAAAGAGCAGCTAGAGCAGCAGGGAGACCAAAGGCACTGGTCCTCTCATGAGCATGTTAAACACTAAGCTAAAGACCCTGGATCCTGGGTGACAGTTTTAAGTATTGAACTATTGTTTCCAAGTGCACTGGTTTCAACATCATGAAAGGATGGGCAGTCCTTTGAACTTCAGTGATTATTTGATAGTTTTTGTTTTTCTATCCTACGTGAAGCACATGAAGTGGAATATTTTGCTCAATATGGAACAAAGGCGTCATGTCAGCATCTGAAAAACAAAAAACAATAAATAATTAAATATTGTTCAATTAAAAATATTTTCATTATTTAGTTTTAAAGAAAGATCTAACATAAAGAGTAAAAAGAAAAGAGTAAAAATAATGAGATTCCTATAATTATTTTTTCCCCATGAAATTCTGGGATTTTTTTGTTTTAGAATGAGATTGTAAATGTCGCTAGAGGACTTCTAGGTGTCTTGCTGGTTAGCTTTTCACCAATGTGCTTCAAAGCACAGTGGGACAAAAAACTCCAAAACAATATTTTAGTAAGTAAAATGAATACTTCAATCTTCTAAGAAAGGTTTACTTTTAGTCAGGATTGGGGCAGATAGTCTTATCTGCTGGAGCCAAAGTGGTTTAGCTCTCCTGGCCTAATCGATCCTTCATTCACAGAATTCCTACGCAGCCAGAGTAAGATGGAATATTTTAGCACTGACCTTTGTTTAACCTGCTCTGAGACTGCCTCTAAACACAAACACAGGTCTCCTGGTTAGAGATAGATGTGGAATGCAAACAAAAACAAAGCCTCTGGCACACTTGAAATGGAAGATGACCTTTTTTTTTTTTTTGCACCATTTCAAACTAAAAAATTTATACTCAGATGGCAAGCTGATTAATATCACATATTTCCAAAGGCATGGTTTGTCATCACAGATAAAATCAGATTTATGCTTAGACTAGGGAAAACCTGAAAAAGTTATTTTCCAAGAGTTCTGCTTGTGCTCTGTAGAAGACTAAATTGAACAACCCATAACATCAAACAGGGATATGAAATTAAAGAAGTTTGAATCCGTTACTCTCATGGCCGTAAAAAGAAAGGGAAGAAATTTTTTCATAAATCTGCATTAATAATTATCCTTTGATGATGTTAGAATAATACTTCAATGTATTCTGGTTCTATGAAGAAAAGTTACTCACTTTACAACATGGAGTAAAATAAACAGGCCTCTCTCTTTAGAAGAGTATAATCCTTTAATTCATCTAGGGACTAGACACTAATCCAAGAAAATGTGTTCTACATCTCCATGGCAATGAAGAAAGTTTTCCTAGAGCAAATAGGTACTGGCCATTATATGTAAAAATACTATGTTTTTTTTAATCTCAGTTTCTGGGTTTGGTGCAAGAAGAAATTCAGGCTCAAATCTAAAGTGAAGTATGTGGCAATGATGCAACAGGTTTTGAGTGGAATAATTCAATTTACTTTTCTGATTTTTTTGTCTTCTTTTGAGTATCCAGTAATTATTGTGAGTATATAGTCATTCTGTGTCCATAGTATATAGTCATTCTATAACTATCAACTCAAACACATACAGAAAAATTCATACCTCTTCTTTACCTGTACAGCCACAGCTGCAAAGAATTTATTTTTTAAGAAATTGAAACCATTTTTAAATCATGATGCTGAAACTCAAATTTACACCTCAATTTCCAAAGACCAGACTCTTTCTACAACCTACTTTCTTCTGTTTTGCATAATCAATTGATGACTAGGAAATAAAAATTGCTATGATTTTGATAAATTTATCACAGAGAGCATAGCCTTAAAAAGCAGACCCCCTCTTATTTAAGATGTCTTATTTTGCTCATCATTTAGAGATTGTTTGCCAAAAGGACACATGAAGATTTCCATTTGTGGGGAGAATTGCCTCACCTATAAGGAATCTCAGAGGAAGAGTTTTGCTATTGCAAGGAAAATTCTTCTGAGACACTAAAAAAATCCTTTGGTTCATTATATTAGTTGAGGAAGTTTTCATGGGTATGAATCTGGCCCTCTAATTCTGTTTGCTTTTAAATTAACCATAGAAGCTCCACTGTAACCTCAAATCTCTAGCCATTCTGTAGTTTTGTGATTTCCCAAACATCTGCTGGGGACTTTGAAACCACCACATTCATTTTCTTATGAGCTAAGCTGCAATTTATCTCAGGTCTCTGAAGATGAAAGCCTAGGAAGCCTCCACAGAGAGCAGAACACTTTCCAAATCAGTTCTCAGCTTGTGGAGCTGGGAACAGCTGGCCTGCTCTCCCCTTTGGGCTGAGAGGGCTTCTTGTTTCCAGCTCCCTGACAGACATCTGAGGAACCCCCATTTGTCTTCTTTTTTTAACTACACCTACTTCCTGAGGCAAAGGGCAACAGTCCCTATCCATACGTCTGGAAAACCTGGAAAGAAATCTGGAATTTGTAAGGTTGTTGGATTTTTTTCAGTAAACTATTTGAGATCTGTGTGTGTTACAGAAATAGGAATAAATGCCTCACAAAATCAGGAGAACTAGAATTTGTCCTTCTCCTTTGTAGATGTCATAGTTCTTGCTAAATCATAAGACCTCCTAGTCAATTTTAACTGGCATGGAAGAGGAATTTATAAAAATGATACCAATAAAACAGAAAGCTTTAGGTTCAAAGTATTTCTGAACATGGATATGTAAGGTTGATGCCAAAACTAATTGTATTAATAGTGAAATTTTCCATAGAAAAGTGTCACCAAGTCTAGCATAAACTCTCAGACAACAAATACCTCAGATTAAAGAATCAAGCTTCATCATGGGTGGAGGGAGCCCAGACTGAAATCAGCTCTCTCTATGATTTGTAGACTTTCACAAAGTGTGTGACACAGTCACCAGACTTTATAAGGCAGCTATCAGTCTCTTTTAACAAACTCCTTGGAAAGAGGGCTTGTTTTTTAATGTGGAAAAAATGTAGAATGTAAAACCTCAACTATTTTCACCAGACAGAACTCACATTCCTTGGCCAGCCCAGCTGGAAGTTATTGTCAAGGTCGCTGTTTGTCAAAGGACTCAAGCAGAAGGAAAAGCCTCATTCTGTTACTTTTGCAGCACCTGTACATTGGAGCCCTGGTCCATCCCTGTGGCTCTTTGGTCTGACACATGACTCCTCAAGAACACACAAGTAAATAATATTTAATGGTAATCTCACAAATAGTCCCTTTAGGGCCACAGCTAGTGTAGTGCACTTAAAATTAGGCATGTGCTCAATTATAAATTTATTATTGAATCAGAGGCTTTGGGGGCTGAAAATATGATTAAGGAGCATTTCAGCTTAAGAAAAGCCCCTTGATTAAATGTTGAGGGATTTTTTTCCTATAAAGCTCAGACGTATCATATAATTTTAGAATATTATTTTCATTTTTAACAAGCTTGTCCAAGCTATAAAGTTGGAAATGTCTTCAAATGGTGTTTAAAAAAGAGTATACTTTTCAGATTTCAAAGAAAAAGAGAAGTCTGCAGTCATTGCATTAAGAAATCCAGAGATTTT
Organism: Camarhynchus parvulus; assembly: GCF_901933205.1. Lineage (NCBI taxonomy): Eukaryota > Metazoa > Chordata > Aves > Passeriformes > Thraupidae > Camarhynchus > Camarhynchus parvulus. Next base: position 20,097,987 of record NC_044571.1, read on the forward strand.
TTCCCAAGCATTTTGTTTTTCTTAGTCTAGAGCTTTTTAGGTTAAGATCCAATTAATACATTATTATTCAAATCAACCAGAGTATTAAATGAAACAATGTTGACTTAACCTTCCTGTAACTTTATGCTTCATGACAGTTATCCCAAAAATTAATTAGATCTTCTTGACAAAGCAAATTGGTGATGTAAGTGGTGCTAGAAGTAACACTTTGAGTAGAAGCTACTCAAAAATCCCATCAAGTGTTACCATAATGAAGTGCCAGAAGTGTTCCTGTAATTAAGTGCTGAAGTTGGCTGTGGCATGGGCCAACCTTGGTATTGACACAGGAGCTGTGCCCACATGCAGTGGATGTGATCACTGCCCCAGGCTGAGCCTGTGTAGGCTTCCCTGATCTTCAGTGGAATTTCAGTCCAGATGTGAACCTGAAGTCAGGACTGGGAAACCAGTGCATGGTACAGCTTGTTGAAAGCAGCTCTGCAGATTTTCATGCCAAAGCAAGATGTGTGATGCAGCTGAGGTACTGGGACAGCAGGAACAGAGGGAATAGGAGGGACAGTGCACATTGACTAACTTTTCTAGGTTATCAGTGGAGAGACAGTGGCACTGCTGGAGGCTTTGGGCAGGCGGTTTTGTGCTCTCTCTCCTCATGCACTGTGGTGAGAAGCCAGGCAAAGCGAACAGCAAATGTGAGCAGAACCATGGGCACCTAAACCAGCATAATAGGAATGCCTTCTACAGCTTCACCAGCACTTGCAGTCACATCTGACCCCTTCCAAAAACAAATGTATTCTCTTTTTGTAATCTTGATGTCTTTTAACTTTATGAAGATTTCAGAAAGGTAATCCAAAACCTTGATGAAACAGGTCTTTGTAAACAAGTCCTCTCTTTGCCTGGAGGATACTGTGTATTTCACATAAGAAGGTTATTTGTAAAATTGGTTCTGGTCCAAATTTAGATACATAAGCATTTGCTTAAGCTTAATGAGCTGTAATGTGCTTACAGGTAAATGCATGTTTAAACACACTGTTGGAAGGAAAGAAAAGAATACTGATGCAGAATCATGGGGTTCATCAGACTGAAAAAACAATGAAGGAGTGCAATATAGTTACTTGTCACCTGAAAGTAATCCCTGCTGTTGTTCACCACTGACTCATTATCCCAGTGGAAAGGTGACATGGCTGTGGAGGCAATTAGCCAGGGCTGAAAGCTGCTTTACTTTCTTACCCTCTTTTAGCAAAGCGCAAATGGAAACATCACTCTGAAATAAGTTCTTTCTTTTTTTTTTTTAATTCTAGACATGATTAGAACTTTTTACCTTTTTTTCTGAGTCTTTACACATATATGTAAGCTAAACATGCAACTGCTGGAAGGGAAGTACTTTCTTCTGGTTGTATATAGAATGTTGACTTTGCACTGAAAAAATCAGTCTCCTTCAGAAACAGAACATATTCATCTGAGAACCCAAACTTCCCTATTACAAGTTTTCTTCCTTTTTTTTTCCTCTTTTTTTAACAAAAGTCAGCACTTGCTACAGAAAGCTAATATTTGTGAGGAGGTTTGGACTAAAAAGATTTCATTTTCTCATGTATTTATACTCTAGAAAACTACATGAGCACATTATTTTTTATCTGATTTGTTGCTGAGGTAAAGCAGGAATAATTAAGACAGTCAACACACATCTTGGTATTGTCACGTGGATATTTGATCATTTGAATCTCTAAGGAACCAATATGTGGATATATATGATATCAGTAGTTCACTGCCCTTTCCAGTGAAAGGACTTTGGATCATTAAATGCAGCTGGAAGGAGATAGTTTCAAATCCTCCCAAAAGGACCCAGTTATTCACTTCAATGTGAGTTAAGCTTTGGTGCTCATTTCTGTAGAATGATGCAGATTCCTAAGGTTTCCAGGATTTGAAGGAGAAACTAAATAAATCCATCTTATTTAATTCTTCTGAATATTAGTAATGGTGTATAAATTATGTCTGGTTCAAGAAGACCAAACTACAAAGGGTTGGAGGATGAGAAAGCATTCATGGGAGTCATCATATGTGTTGGAACTTCTTTCCTCCTGACATTCTTTATTATCAGATGCTGGCACCAGCAGCAGTGAGAGGGGATGCTGCACCAGATGGACTCTGATCCAGTATTTGTGCCCTTGAACATGCTGGTGTTCACTGCAGTGCTTTGTATGGCTGCAAACCATGATGTGTGAAACAGCTCCTGAGGAGACCTTACTTCTCATTGGTGTGGGTTAGAGCTGACACCACTCAATACTCACCAAACCAGACTTGCCTCACTTGAATTAGAAACACCTGATTATTTATTTGCAAGTCCTGCCTCCTGCAAACAATACATTGCAGTACTCATGCAGTACTCAATCAGTACTTTGCAAAATCCAAAAGAGGAGAATGAAAATAACACAGATTATACACAGTAAGGAGAAAAATAATGCCAAACCCAGTATTTTAGAAAATGAAGTTTTTAAATTTGAAAATGGGAAAGGAAAATGTCAAAAAAAGGTTTTGCTAATCATAAGGTTTTGCTTTGTAGGTAAATGCATCCCGCCAAGAAACCAAGCTGATGGAAGAATGTGACCAACTCATTGAAATAATCCAGCAAAGACGGCAAATAATTGGAACCAAAATCAAAGAAGGAAAGGTAAAAGCTTTTCTTCTTTAGATCACATGTAGGTCAACACTGTTTCCTTTTCATTGCAGCTTTTTTGACTGCAGATAGTATTGGTCGAAATTTGAAAAATTCCTTATGTAGTTCTTGGCTACTGACTGATACTTTCATGTAAAGAAAATGAAATCCTTGAAGACTAGTACACTAGACCTCAACTGTTTATTTGGTATTTCTCTTACTACAGGTGATTATGAATTTTAAGGATAAAACCAGAAATTTTATCATAGTTGGTAAATGACAAATTATGTCCACTTAATGTTTCCTTCACTCTGTTATGTGCCTGACAGTATTTCCCCCAAAGTGTTAACTTTCACAAAATGTCACAGTACATAGAATCATGTCTCACAATTTTTTTTTTCTAAGTACTTTAACTTTTTATTCAAATACTATCACATAAAAATTTTGTTCCAGTCATTGTCATTCATGAAGTCTTAATTTATTTACAAAAAAAGATATTCAAAAGTGTGAAAAAAAATTAAATTAGGTGTGCATTTCTAATTCCCAAAGTTCCATGATTATTAGTAGCAAACACATTGAGCAGGAAAAATCTCTGATACTCAGGTTTCAATGTATTTTGCTAGCTAACTGTTAACTCAGAAATGCAATAGAGTTGAATTAATGCTTTTATTTTCTAGGTACAAGGTGTTTACTGTTTAACTCCTAAAGTAACTAAGTCAGATATTCATTCTTCTTGTGTGGGAAAAGCTCAGAAAAAGAATGAAGTCAAGAGCAGGTTAAATGGTTCGTGTGGATGTCAAGATATTCCAATTAACTTGAAATGAAAACTCTGTAGGCAAGGGCTAACTTAAACATATTTGAAACCACAGGTCCTGTACACTCTGTGAAAAAACCTGAATTTCCTCGTGCTGTTAACAAAATATAATTCCCTTCAAATGAAATAGATGGCCTTCATTTTTGTTTCAGCTCCTTTTCTCTATACAGAGAGACCAGGTGTGCTACCAATGAAGTAGAAAACCTACCATTCATCTGGATTTGTGCACTATACATATTGCTTTTAAAAACTCTGTTGCTTGCAAAAATTATTCTAATTTCCATTAGCATGGAAGATTTGTAATACAATTGACTCCAAATTTGTTTGAATAGAGTTGTTATCAGAATCTGTCCCCATTCTTTGTTCTGTTTTGTTGAGCTGAAAGGTACATCAGTGGAGGTCCAGTCAAGGTCTGGAATGCTTTGACTCAAATGTGATACATGTTGAAAGATTTCAAGGTCTCAAGAGATCCATGTGAAAAGCCACAGGAAGTTCTGCCCAATATCTCTTCCTTTAAGAGGGCCTATGGCTAAGAGTCTTTCTGGAAGGAGAGCATGACAAATTTCTCTGTAGGACTGTAGGTGTGGCTACAGCTGGCAACACATACTAAGCTCTAGCTGTGCCTGCAAGGCTGCAGCTTCAGTTACACACAAGTCTGAACACCCTGTGCAGCTCCACATTTAATCTCACCTATCATCCAAACCCTATAAAAGCCCACAGAACATGTAACAGGAAAGAAGCAAATATCAACTAGGTAAGATAATCCTAGGGCAGATGTCATTCCTACCATTGCAGAAGTGGGTGGGGACTGGGTGACATTGAGACTCTTCCTTGTTCAATTTATCATCTTCCTCTTCTTGAAGATAAAAGAAAGAATCAATCAAGTGAAAAATATAGTTCGTATATAGACATCACAAGTCATGACTTGCCTTCTACTGCAGAAAACTCATAAGTTAACATTTACTTCAGTTCACTGTTTGCTCGTTAATTAATTAGTAAATAAAAAGATGAACTTAACATTGCAGTGAACCTTTCCATGGTTAGGCTGGTGTAGACTGAATTGTAATCTCTGCAAATGCAGTTACAGGAAACATTGTGGCATTAGTTCATCCTAGAAGCTGATCAAATCATTAGCATTACCAAAATTTGGGCATTCCAGCATTTTCTTCTCTATCTTTAAAAACATACCAATATCACATGACACAAATCATTTGGCCAGTATCATTTTGCGAAAGTTTTTTTTAAATGTTTGTTTTCCTACTTGTTTCTGTTGTCAGAGAGTTGCACTAAGATACCCTCATCACTGCTTAGGATCCAAATATATCCAAAACTCAAATCAGCAACTTTATAGCCAGTGCCCTAATTCCTGAGATTAGGAATGTTATCTTGATTATAAATTTGGACATTTCTGCCAACCCACTTGGTTGTTAGTTCCCTCATTTTGCATGTAACTGGGTCTTAATGTGCCTTTCTAAACTCTGGAGTTATTTAATTTCCTTCCTTTTTCTTACTCCTGTTCAAACTATGATCCTGATGTGATAACAAAGGGAAGGACTCCCAGACCTTTCAGGAACTATTGTAGTTCCTGAAAGTTTTGTTAGCCAACATTGTCTTTAAATGGAGGACTGTACCCTTCCCTAACCTTTTTGCTAATGATTACAGTCACATCTACTGTGTTTACCTCCAGCACATATGTTTGCAGTAATAATAATCAGCTCTCCAGCACTACTGTGCTTTTGTCCAGTTAAAAATATCCAGCAAGAAAACACCCTGTTTTACTTAAAGCACATAATGAGGTCAGGCATGTATTGTTAACAGAATTGAACTGTCTTTTTCTGTTAACTTTTAGTTTTAGTTTTCTTCTTTTTAGGAAACTCAATTAATAGAAAAAATCTAGTTAATCTATAAGTAGTGTTTAACACAGATCTCATAATTTCTGGGAAATTGTTATCTAAATAGACCTTAGTTATCATGTAAGCAGAAATTACCAGGAAATGACGTTCCTTCTGCTGGAAAATAGGCCAGCTGTGCTTGTTTTGGCTCTCCCCTGTTGTTTTCCATGTGGAAAATATTCAGGCAGAAAGGCTGTGCCTGTCCCTTATTAAAATGTTACATGGTTAGATGGAGTTCACCACAAAGCTTGTCACCAAAGCCGTTCATCTTAACTCCTCCTTTGCCCAGCTTTACCTCTGAATTGCAAACCCAACCATGATTTGTGACCTCAGAGGCATGACTGCTTTCCTGTGTTTCCACTCAAGGTGGTGAGGCTGAGGAAACTGGCTCAGCAGATTGCAAACTGCAAACAGTGCATTGAGCGCTCGACGTCCCTCATCTCTCAGGCGGAGCAGTCACTGAAGGAGAACGACCACGCTCGCTTCCTGCAAACTGCCAAAAATATCACTGAAAGGTAAGGGAGGTGTTCCTCTCCATAAAAAGAAAAACCTCACTCTAAGGCAGATGGGTTGCCATAGTTGCTGTGTTGTCTTGTCACATCAGAGATGTGGTCAAACGCAGGGGGGTCGTTGACATATTCCCCCAAAATGCTACTTTGTGCTATACCAGATTGGGAAGAACCTTACTGTAGTGCTAAATCTAAACATCCCTTTGAGAAGAGGAGCAGTCAAAAAAGGGTGCAAATTAAGAGTTACAACAAGAACAGCATGCACAAGTGAAAGAGTTAGAATGGTTGCCAAGCAGATGTCCGATGTTAAACACACTTAAAAAATGGGTTTATGGCTGAAATTCCTACTTCATGAAAAATTCTGAGATTGAGAAAGAAATCAGGCAGTCAGTGCATTCATTAGAAGAAACTGGGAATGATCTTAATGAATTCATATTCTTCACAAAATAGAAAGATACAAGATAATGAAATTTGTAACTTTGTGAGCCTGCACCATGCTTCTTGAAGAGATGGAGATTCAACAGTCCAGGAGGTTTGGAAGTTACATCAATTGTTGTGTTGGGCTCCTGGGTGCAGGGAATTTCTATTCCTTCAAGATCCTGGCTCCTCTGCAGCATGCCAGATGTATCAAGGATCACAAAGACAAGGACCATGCTATCAGAAAATTTGGTCTGGTTTTCAGTGCAATGCTGTGAATGCTGAAACATACCCATTGAGTTTCAGCAGGATTTTCTGAAGAAAAAATATTCTGCTGGAATACCAGCTGTTTAGAAATCAGAAAATTTTTTTTTAAATTTACATTTGAAGAAAGAAGAATGTGGACTAAAAAAGAAAGACATCAAAAGTATGGGGTTTTTAATTTTTTTAAAATAGTGCTTTTTTAATAGTTATTTTTTTATTTCTGGGTTCACATTATATCTTCACATTTTCCAACCCATTTCCCCAAATTCAAATCATGAAATTCCCTGCTCCTATTACACATTTTTTTAAGTCTTTCCCTTACTCTCATGTGCTGCATCATTCTTCATCAAATTGCCAATTTGTAAATAAGCCAGCAACACTGGGTTGCCTTTTACAGATTCAGAGAATTGAAAATCAGTTGAAAAAGACAAGGCCAGGCAAGGCAGTGGGTTATATGTTGTCTCTCAGACTGTGGCTTATATTCTGTCACCAAGCAACATTTTGGCATCCCAGTTGAAGCCAGTAGTGAATCTACAACAAGTATCAAAAGCTGAAGGTGGGGATCTGCCCTTTTTTTCAGTGTTCAGCAGAAGCAGCAGTAGGGCAGAAACTTGTGGAGACACAGGGCTTTCTAACTGACTACCACAGAATATTCAGAGAAGCTCCATTTTGAACTTGTAAGCATGAACAATTGCATCATAAATACAATACTTTCACAGGAGAGACACTGGGAGAGCAGAAATGAGACACGCTGACATATGTGCCCAATCAAACAATTCTTGGCTATCACAGATTGTTGTCTGTAATGAAATGGCTGTGAACACCCTGAAAAACAGAGAATCATTCCAAGCAGTGAATAAAACCAAGGGTAAAAAAGATACCGAGTGCTTGCAGACAAATTGCAAATGGAAAAAGAGGCTAAATAGAATTATAAATTATTCCTCACAAGTAACTCTCTTAGTTCTCCTGTGGTGAGCAACATTTTGTTTGCTTTAAACTGCTCATGTAACAGTCTCACCAGGGCTCTGAGCTCCAGCAGCTAAAGAAGTCTCCTGGAATCATGCTCATTGCATTTTTCATCCACACATTTCAAAGTAATTGCAGTAAAATATTTTCTGTTGTAAGCACAACAGGTAACTGCACAAGCAGAGTCATTACATTCACTCTGATGATTGAGTTGTGCATTATTTGCAGTGGATGAAATACATTTATCCTAGAAAAACCCTTTCCAATCAACTACAGTGTCAGTGTTTACAGTGTCAACAGTAGGCAGAATTACAGGACGAAATTCAATCCTCTGAACCTAATATGGTTCAGCATGGTGTCTGAAATTTTGAATTGTTGATCTCACCAAAAACTGACTGTAACACATGTAAATACAGAGCGCCTTTCGCATATCCCCTAAGACAGTCCAAAAAGGCCCGCTGATATAAAATAAAATTTAAAAAAAAATCGGTCCTAGGATCTACTTTAAACTGACTTCTACATTCACAGCTGCAGCAGAAACAATGCTGAAAACTGTATTACAAAAATATTTAACAGGAAATCTCCTCAGCTCAGCTTTTGAAAACTGTGCTGAAGACAATGAGATGTACAGCTCTGGTTTTGACTTTCCTTATTGTATTTTCCTAAAATGCTACACAAAAAATATATGAAAAAATAATCCTTAGTAAACATTTGTCCTGGAGTAATTTCAGTCCAGTCTACAGAAAAAGAATAATATGGGAAAATTTTAAATTAAAGCAATAAAATATTTTTGATCAGACATGTCATAAGTGATATAACAGACATAAATGTCATAACAGATAACAGATATAGATTGCATGCATAGTTGTCTGTTTATCTCCAAACTGAGGCATTTGCCCAATTTCTGTTGTATAGTATAAGGTTTAGTGATCTCTCTCCTTAAACCAGTCAAACTTTCTGTAAACACATCCAGTATCCAGCTCTCCAGAAATATGCATTTGGTGAAACCAGGCTGAATGGACTGGAAAATGCATTTTTCTTGTGAAAGTTCATCTCTTTATATTAGTACATCTGGACAGAGAAAATGTAAATGTAGCTCCTGAAATGAGGTAGGTGAGGAAACTTTTCCATTTTGTAGTTACAAAGCATGCACACATGCTTTGTAGGGAAAAGCCTTATAAAAATAAAATAAACCATGCTGACATCTATTTGTTTTATCTCCCTCCTGTGCCTTTTGAAGTTAGCAGCAGTGTGCTGTGGTGAGCAGCTGAGGAGCTGTGGGGACTGTACCAAGCCCTTGGGACAGCAGTGCCAAAGTGTGCCTGGAGCAAGAAACTGCTTGGGAAAACAAGGGTTGGGAGAGATGCAACATCTGTCAGGATTGCTTAAAACCAGCTAATTATAGAGCTCTTTCTTCTTTGGTTCAATGGGTGATTAAAATGAAAAATTCAAGGGATATTGTTATTTGGCCAATATTTTGTTAAAATCTTATCTGATACTGCATGATAGGCCTAACCTCAGTAAAAAAAAATATTGGAGATCTTACTGTCAAAAATAAAAGTGGCAGGAGAAGTTCCTAACTTAAACCATATAATTAAAATACATATATAAGCTTTTATCAAGTTTTTTAGAAGCTGTAACAACCATATTGATCAAGTCCACCTTGATATAAGTCATTGTGTTTTGAGTGCTAAAAGACATTTTTCTTTTCATTACAGGGTTTCCATGGCAACTGCATCCTCCCAGGTTCTAATTCCTGAAATTAATCTCAATGATACTTTTGATACTTTCGCACTTGATTTTACCAGGGAGAAGAAATTGTTGGAATGCCTTGATTACCTTACAGGTACTTTTTTTTTTTTCTTGAGGTGCTAGTATAATATATTCCTCATAAAATAGTAGTGATAGGATTTTCTTCAGTTTTCCCTGTGGTTGTAACTTTGGCTGGTTGCCAGGTGCTCACTCTATCTCCTCAGTAAGGGGAGAAAATAAGATGAAAGCTCATGGGTTGAGATAAGGACAAGATCACTCAAGAATTACTGCTACAGGCAAAACAGGCTCAGCTTGGGGAAGATAAATGTAATTTATTGCAAATTAATTGTAAAAGTAGGACGCTGAGAAATAAAAATAAATCTAACAAAAAAACTTTTCCCCATTCCATCCTTCTTGGGCTCAACTTCACTCCCAGCTCTTCTACCTGCTCCCCACCAAGTGGTACATGGGGATGAGGAATGGAGGCTGTGGTCAGTTCATCACACATCATCTCTGCCACTTCTCCTGGTGCTCTTCCCCTGCTCTGGCCTGGGCTTTCTCCCACAGCATGCAGCTCTTCATGAACCTCCCCAACATGGGCCCTTCCAAGGGCGCCATTCTCCAACAACTGCTCCAGAGTGGGTCCTTTCTGCCAGATGAGTCCTTCAGGAGTGGACTGCAGCAGTGTGAGTCCTCCGTGGGCCACAATTCCTATAAGAAACCTTCAATCCCCTGTGGTACTCTCTCTGCAGGCTGCAGCTTCCTCCAGGGCATACCAGCCTGCTCCGGTGTGGGTCCTCCACGGCTGCTGGTGGACATCTCCTTCACTGCAGTCTTCTGTGGGCTACAGGGAAACAGCCTGCATCACCACAGCCTTCACCACAGGCTGCAGGGGAATTTCTGCTCCAGCACCTGGAGCACCTCTTCCCCCTCCTTCTTCACCAATCTTGGCATCTGCAGGGCTGCTTCTATCACATTTTCTCACTCCTCTCTGCCCCCACTGCTGCACAGCCTTTCTTCCCCTTTCTTTAAAGTGCTATCACAGAGGCACTATCAGCACTAGTGGTGGGCTCAGCTTTGGACAGTGGCAGGTGGATCTTATGACTGTCTGTGTCTGATACTGAGTCAGCTCCTGATCTCTTCTGACAGAGGTAACCCTTGCAGTCCAGCCACTTCCAAAACATTGATACATAAACCAAATACCCTCTTAATCCTGAATATATTATCTCCAACAGCCCCAAAACACCCCAGGAAGCATTGGGTTCTTCAAACAGCTGGAATGCATTTCCCACCTCCTCTACTTGCGTTCTTAACCACCAGAGTGTGAAGAAGTAGGTTTAAGAAATTATTAAAAGCCACTGCAGCAGAGTGAAGTGAAAGAACAGCTGGAGCTCAGCCTGGGGCAGCCAGAGGAGGGAGAGCAGGGACCAAGCCCTATTTCCCAGGAGATGGATGCTCCAGGTGTTACCCTGTCCCTTGGGGCTGCCTCCTTGCTGCAGCAGATTGCTGCCTGGCAGAGTTCCCATGAGCAATCAGAAGCTGCTCAAGCAATCAACATCACAGGCTCAGCAGTGAGAGATGTTTTCTCATGTCGGTGACTCTGTGAATTTCCCCCATCACAGAACTGGAGGATCTGTGGGGCTAGAGAGTGTGTGGTGTGCTCTGAGCCAGGCGGTGGCATGGGATCTCCACACTGCAGAACCCCACCTCGCCTGACTGAGGTCTTTGGCCTGAGGAAGCCCACAGGATTAGACCCTTACTGAAAGCCTCAGTAATGTGTAGTCTCAGAGTGTACAATGACTCACAAAGAGAAACAAATTACTGTAATTTAGGGTGTTTTGATTTCAATGCCAGAATTAGAACAATTCATTCCAGCTCAATTGAAAACAGAAGAGATGTGGTAGGTTTTTATTTTGCAGCGTCTTTAAGCATCTGCTGTTAGCAGCAAGAATTTGCAATGAAAGGCACAAAGCACTGTTAGAAAAGCATTGGAAAACACTTCCTGGGTCCATTCACTTGTCACAGTTTTCAGAGGATATGCTTGTGTTAGCTCAGGAGAATGTGAGGGTGCAGCCTCCTCATTGCTAACCACTATCTTTTCCAAGCAGAGGATTCCAAGCAGAGGACTGGCTTTTGGCTTTTCTTCAGGGGAAAAGCTGAGAAAGTTAGGGCTGTTCAGCCTGCAGATGAGAGGGATCCAAGGATTCCTCATTGTGGTGTTCAGCACTTAAAACATTTTAGTAGTGTCTGTTGAGAAAGAACATGGGGTAATGGATCTAAACCAAATGAGGGTAAGTTCAGACTACATATAAGGAAAAAATCTTTAAAATGAAAGTGGTGAGACATTGGAGCAAGTTGCCAGAGAGGCTGTATCGGTCCCATCCCTGGAAACGTTCAAGGTCAAGTTGGACAGAACACTGAGCAACCTGTCCCTGTTCACTGTCTGGAGATTGAGCCAGATGACTTTTAAAGGTTCCTCCCAATCCAAAGTATTCTCTGATTCTGTGATTCTATAAATAGTGAATAGATTAATACTGGGAAGCACAAGACTGGGTGCATGCACAGGGCAGCAGCACTCTTCTCTGATGGAGCTGTGGGATTCTTGCCATATCTAAAAGAGAAATTATATCTGCAAGGAATTTCTTTGTCACTTTGTGACAGATAAGTACAAGCAGTGTCTAACACATAGTCAAGTAAATAAAACACAACAATAATGTGATAAGATCAATTTCAGCTTCTTATACAGTATCAGTGAAATGTTATGTTGTCTGCCTCTCTAAATCTGCAGGAATTTTGCCATCATATTCAGCCTTCACCCTAAATTTATAAAAATCCAAGGAAATGAAGGATTAAAACAAAAAACTGACTAATTCACCCTAATCTAGCAATCGACCTCTAAAATAATCAGTCTCATCTTCCTTTATGATCAAAGAGAAATAACCATCTCATTTTGAGGAACATATACTGAGGCACTTGACGCCATTCTGGAGTTGTCTACTTCTCACAGTTGTCTCCAAACAGAGGATAGATGTACTTATTCAAATGCAGATAGCTGTGGTTTAGATCTGTGAAGTTATATGAGGTTAATTCTGTCTAGCAGTCTGTTCCTGCATCCCTCAGGTCTTCTCCCCTTTGTACATCATATGTCAATATTATCAACTTAATTGCTGTGCACTGCAGAAAATGAAGGTTATATCTGTACCAAAATGAAGGGTTGTCTTGCTACAAAGATATTTTCTATGATCCATCATGATAACTGTGTCATTTACATAGGTCCTTCTCTGCCTTTCTCCTAACTCATCCACAGTCTTAAAAAATTGCTCACAATGCAGTCTAAAGAAGCTTGCGTACATATCAAGTATTTTAGCATGGTTTTTTTTTCCTAACAAACCATTTTTATCCTTGATGCCCAGTGAAAAACAGTTCTAAATGGATTTTCTTCACATTAATAAATAGCATATGGCTGCAGTGACAAAATGTAAAGCACATGTCCAAATGATCTGAGCATAAAATGCAACCTATGCAGACAGTTAAAATACATTTATGTAAATATATGTAAATAAGTATACATGAGCTATAGGTATACATGTATATATATACACACATATATATATAATCCCGAGAGTGAAATGCATTTGATTATTCTCCACTGTTGTCCAGAAATTCCAGAGAAAGCTTTATATTACTCCTTTCAGATTGGTGCATGGAATTTTCATAGATCATAAACCAAATACTTTGTGACAGAGTGAATTTGGCTTTACTTTTATCACATTTCACAGTTAAGTAAAAAAAAGACCATTTGTACATCCTAGCCATAGATCTATGCTGTGAATTAAGTGAAGAAGTCTACCTTATGACTGTCATCTGTACTACTTCTGAACAAAATGTCAAAACCTAAATTCCAGGTTCATTATCTCTGCTGTCAGTTGCTTTTGAAACAATTGACCTTGGCTGTCTCCTGGAGATTTTTTTCTCCTTTGGTTCTTCCCAGTATAATATTTGTCAGATCTTCTTCAATCTCCATATCCCCAACCTTATCTTTCTTTCTTCCTAGTCTATGTCTTTACTGAAAACATAAATGTACCTAGTTTGTGCTTATCATTTACGTAGATGTCTGCCCAAAGCTTCTGCTATCCAAAAAAAATCTCTGATATCTTTTTGAAAGTTGCCAGCCAGACATTGAGATATCAAGCTCAGTATATTAAAACAATACTTTTAATCTTCATCTGCCTGTTCTATTCTCTCTATATATAGCCTTGATGTCTTTTGAAAGCATTCTTATCTTAACAGTTGCTCAAGCTCTTCATCTGGAAACCATCTTTCTCTAGACATGTATCTAGCTAGACCCAGGCAATACGTATGACTTGAAAACTCTCTGCACAATATTACTGTCATAAGGACTTTTTTGTACATTGTGAATAAAAAATGCTTGGTTTGTGTCCTAATACTTTGAAATCAATTGCAGGAGAATCCATTCTTTGACCTTGCAATTTGCCCTGCTTCAGAAATCCTATCTGAAACCATGATAAGTTTTTTTCATCCATCGCTTCACCTATGACTGCACAAAGAAATATGTATTGCCTAGCATATGCCAGCAATTTTTTCACACAGAAACAACTTTGTTCTGGAAACTCTTGACAAGCTGTCTTACTGCTTAACCCTTTCAGCACTGAAAGATCAAAGACCATTCCAGACAATGCTTGTGTAATCTCTTCTCATTCTGTTGGCTTTGAGCAGTCCTGGTCTGCCCAAAGACTAAGTTGAGATGGTTTGTATGTATGACCAAGCCCTTGGTACTAACTCACACATGACAAGTTAGTAATACATAAAATTTGTATCCACATCTGATGAAACTTTCCAATGTGCTTTCCAATTCCTCCATGCTGATTCAGCCTAGTGCCATGATACACTATGGAATCAGTAATGAATATCTAAAAGAGAGGTTCAGAGCAGCTCTGCAACTCCCTCACAGTCATACCAGCAATATGGATATTTCTAGCACCATTAATTCAAGCAGATTGCTTAGGTCTTCTTTTAGGTCTTGATACTCAGTATCAAAATCCGTAAGGAATCTTTACAAAGTCAGTCACTGCATGACAGCAGGGAGAGAGAAACTGAGCAAACAAAATTAATTTGAGGTTGTTTTAGTCAATCTCTGTGACCTTGTGCTGAGAGGATTTAGATAGTATCTCAATAGATACCCAGGAGACACTGCATTAATGCTGGAATTCACCAGGGAGAGGTGGCAGTGTCCCTAAAATGTCCCTCAGGTGAGCAGACCCTGTGAGCCGTCAGTTCTGCTTCAGAGCAAAAGCCATGCAGATGCCACAGAAAGGAAGGTGCCTTAAACTAGAAGGGTTGAAAGGGAGTAGTTATGCTTGTGAGATCAGTTACTCCTGAGAGCAAATTTAAGGAACTGCATTTCTAATATTAGTGCCTTTCAGGCATTTTTGGTGTGGTCACTAACTTTTTAAGTGTGTTTACTCAGTTTTGAGGTAAAATGAAGTAAAACAGCCTTCAGCAATGATTGTTCTGTCTTGTGAGAGAGCGTTGTTTCACAAAACTTGTAAATTAAAGTCTGAGTGTCTGAAGCAGTTGCCACTCCCAGATATGTGCTCTAATCCTCTGTGGAGAAGTAGATTGTGTCTTCCGCTGCTGGGCTGGAATCTTGCTGGGCTTCCCCTCCGGAGCAGTGCTGAAGCACACCCGAGCCAGGGAGGGGAACCTGCTGGTGCAGCCTTGAGATCATTGAAGTCTTTGAGGAGGTTCCCATGGCACAGAGCTCTGTAACAGTACTGGTGAATTCAATAATTCACCAAATCACAGTCTACCAAATGCAGTACTGAATGAAGCTAACTGGCTGAGGTCAATCTCTTTAATTGCATTACAAATTTACACTCTCTAAAGGAGTATGTGCTGTGGAATGATGAATTTGGCAGTCAGACAGCTGCATTATTTTGTCATAACAAAGCATCTGAATGTAGAGTTGCCTGCCTTTCTGTAGAAGCAAGTGTATTTGTTTTATTCTGAGTGGTTGATGAAATAAATGTTGCCAAAGAGCTGAATTCATGCAATATAGTCTCAGATGAGTGCGGGTTAATCACAAGAGCCAGGGAAAATATGTCTTTCTTAGTTAAAATTTCTTTCAGACATTTTCATTACATGAAAGCCTGTAGATTTGCAGCTACAAGGCCAGGTGTGCACACAAAGAGCAAACTTAGGATGCCATTTTCAGAGAAGTTGAAGATGCTTAGGTGTTACTGAAATGCAGTTTGCAATTAATTAAACCTTCAGTAATTTTTGTTTTCCATAAATTAATATTTATTTTCTGTGTTGAAATAATAACAAGTACATTTCTCAAGTTAAATGTTTTGCTGTTAGGTGCAGGAGATGACAGAAGAAAACTTCAGTTGAACACTATCAGACAAATAAAAATTGATCTACTTGTATATTTGTTATTAACACTTGTTCCAGTTTTTGTTTGGCCTTTGAAGGGCAGGCAAAATATTGAAATGAAGCCCCAGCTAGGAATAAAAAAATAATTAAAACCTCCAGTGATTGTTCTACAGGATACATTTTTGGAACATAGCTGATATTACCATTAATATTTTCAGAAAAGTGTGGAACTTTTTTTTCCCACATTTTGATTATATTCTTCTCACAGATAGCTGCTCTTACTTGAGTTTATTTATATTTCTTTTCATTAATACCCTTCTGTCCCAAGGGTTTTTCTTACAAGTTTAAAAAAAGCATTGGTAGGCTTTTGTGATTCAATATTTGGAGCATCACAAATCATGGTCATATCATGAAACACATTTGAACTTTTCCTTAAGCCCCTTGGTTAAAAGAGGCTGCTTGGGAACCTGTCTGCACTCTAATCCTTGGGAACATACATCAGTAAGCCAGAGACATGACCTATAAAAATTCTTGATGGAAAAAAATGATGTTTCATAAAAATAAGATCTTGCAAAAGTAAAGGTGGAATTCCTTCAGATGGACTTTTTTTGAGGCTATTATTTGTGGCTATCAGAGGTTAAAGAGCTGACAGAAAAAGAAACTCAAAACCAAACCACAAACATTCATAGTTGCCTTCCTTTTCTTTAATTCAGACATAATTTGGTTGTTTCAGCTTGAGCGCCCTCCTTCTTCATTCTGTGACAGCTGGGAGAAACACTATTAAAGCAAAAGGATTTGTGATTCTTCTTTTCATGATGTGGCTTGTAGGGAAGATGATTTGGAATGAAGCTCCCACTGAGACAAGCATGCAGGAACATCCCTCAGGAAGAGAGACTCATTTCTTTGTTATTTAGGTGTTTGCCTTTTTAAAGATTGCGAACAGGAAAATTAGACCCCAGTAATTTGCTTCAAGTTTCACTTTAAATAGGTCTTTAGAACAAACTCATGTGTTAATATGGGAAAAGATTGTATATCTTGCTACACAAAGATTCCTGTTGATTATAAAAACAGAGAGACAGAGGGCTCCTGGGTGACTATTTGCTTGTAATATTCATACAGTCATTATATTACGATAAGAACTCTTTTCTTAATGCTGCAAAATGTGAATTTTGTAACCAGCAGAAATTATATGTATCTGTGTTAGAAAGGATAGCTAGGAGATCAATAAAAATGGAGAGAGGAGAAAACTGGGCATGAAAGTATGAGTGTTGGCAGCTTCCCCAAAATTATACTTTTAAAATACTTGTTGTTAATGAATGACAGATCATAGTGCAGCCTAGAGCAGGGCCAGGAAGGATGCACCACCACAATACCACTTATGGCAATCTCTGGTAAGATAGGGTAGGCAAACACTGCTTCCAAAGCAACAGTAAAGAGTGTTGACCCTCCCTCTTGATGTGCTTCAATGAAATTTTGATAAGCTTGGTGAAATGATCAGAACAATCTTAGAAAAAGTAACTTGCCATTGTATCCATCTAATGTGACACAGATACATCACTTGTTCTATGGCATCTGGAACTAAAGCTACTTTAATACAAAATATTTTCAAAATCTGGAGATCCTACGTGTTTATGTTGTTATTAATAATTCCTTCCTAACAGTTAATTGATAATCAAAGTTAGCACTGGAATTAGTGAAAAGTTGTTGAAAAGTCTGTTGGATGATGTCTCTACAATCTCATACATCAACTACACCCCCTAATCTCAGGGGAGAGGGGAAACACTTCACTGACTGTGCCTGCTGTGTTGTACCTCACAGCTCCCAACCCTCCCACCATTCGAGAAGAGCTCTGTACAGCCTCCTATGATACCATTACTGTGCACTGGACTTCAGATGATGAGTTCTGTGTGGTTTCTTATGAGCTGCAATACACCATCTTCACTGGACAAGCCAACGTTGTTAGTGAGTATAAACGTTCTCTTTTCTTGGTGTTCCCTCATGGTTTCTATGAAACCCAAGTGTCTTTAATGATAAATACACTCCTATGTCAAGAACAAAAGGAAAAAATTATTTTCTAGAAGGATTTAAAGCCTAAATTTTCAATCCAAACCAATAATGATTTGAAAAGGCATCCCAAGTCCCTTTTTGGCAGATGTAGCAAGTTCAAAAATCTCAGTTCCACTCTCTGCACTAGTCAGGCTGTGTGCACATGGGAGCCTGTGTTGAACTGGTCATTAGTTAGAACAGCAGCCCCATTGTCATTTATATAAGCTTGACATCTGGACCTTTGTCTGAAATACAGATTAAGTCCTTCCCTCTGATTTTTATTGTCTTCAAGGCTACAAAGCATAGGTCTCACTGAACTACAGGCTAAGTCAGAAAACATCAGTGGAACAACAATTTATAAGTTAACTTGGTTTTATTTAAAATGAGATTAACAAACATTGTATATTTTGTATTATAGCAAATTCTTTATGACTACACTCTATGTTTTGAGTCTGTGACTTTCTTTAATGGCTGAATTTACTTAGATTTTGGATTGCTTTATTGTTAAATAACTTTTCCTCACAGAAAAAAAATATATTGTCTAATCTTTGGTCAGGAAGTCAACGTTTCTGGATTCAGTGTTCTGCAATCATTGGGGTCACTGAATATGAATTTGGAGAAGTCATTCAACTTCTTCCTGGTTGCTGTATATTTAATGGGCATACCAGTAGCTGACATAGACTTGTTTTATTAAACAAGGATTCTGAAATGAGCCAAATCAATCAAAATGTGGAGTTTGTTCAAGTCAACACATATTTAAATAGGGAACTCACCACCACAGGGGGTTGGTGTGTTTTTGAGTTCAAGAGATGCCTGGACAGATCATGCAAGAAAAATACACTGAGAGCAATGAAGTGCAGTGAAGTTGCTCTGGAATTGCCAGAGCTGTAAGCTGTTGATGCCTGGGAGAGCAAGGTGAGAAATGATCAGTGTGTGCTTTCCCTGTTCCTTGAAACCTTTGTACACCCTCATCTTTCCCCAGCATCAAATACCCTGGCCATGCACTGAGCTAGATAGGCTTAGTTGTCACACAGGGCAGAAATGCTTTTCTTCTTGCAAAACGTTTTTATAAGAAAATTTGTTGAGATACTTTGATGAAAATCAGTGCTGTGGGCATGTTTACATGCTTTATGTAAATGGAAAAATGGCATGGTCTATGCCAAGTTTGAGTACTGAGCCAAACTCTCCCACTGACTCGTCTGTTACTGTGTGCACCTCATCCTCTCCATCACTGAGCAGGAGTTTATTTTCCAAGCCATCTGAAAGGACATGTGAGGATTCATGTGCTGGCATCTTAATACCTTTTTTAAGTAGCATACTGTGAATGTATTACAGTATTCAGGACTGACTGAAAAAAGAAGATGGATTATTGAAAATTTGATGAATATTTTGTCAAAACCTCCATTTAGTGTTTCCCTTAAGAGTCTGATTTTGAAGAACACACTGCAAAATTTAAGGCTGTTGGAAAGCCCAAATAAACTTCAACACATGCTTCTACATCTGAGCAAGCTGGATAATAAAAAAGTCTAATAGTAATTTTTCAAAAATTGAAGCAAGGTAGATAAGGAAGGAAAACATTCTCTGATAAATCACTACCAAGCAGAGACGACAATGATAAGCCGGTGTTGCTTGTTTTCTAGTCCATTTTTATCTATGGCTTTATGCTGTGCAAGTCAATTCAATTATTGACTTGCACATTATGTATGAACATGGCATCAGCAAAAGGTGTGCCATTTCCACAGCCTTGGGATGTGGGATTTTACTCCTTGCTTACTAGGGAATAAATAACAAGGTATTTCTATTTTGGGCTGTAGTATAGGTTTCCCATGTGGAGGTGAAAGCTTTGATCTGAAAAACATATATCAATAAGTCTGCTTTCAGGGATGCATTATAATTTTCAAGCATAGCATGAGGTGCTCAGTATGCAGTCTGAACTTTCATATTATCATTTTGCAAAAATAGTTAATTAAAACTTTGAAGAATAAACAAATTAACACTGTAAGAAACTTAGTTTGCAAAATGCTCTGAAGACCTTAAATGAAAGTAAAAAGAAATGAAAGAATGGCTCTTCCTTTTTTTGGTGATATTTTTGGGTTTTATTTTGTTTTGTTTGGATTTTTGTTTTGAGGTTTTTTTAACAGAGCTAATTCTTTTGCAAATATCCTGGTTTAATTGAAAGCTATAATGTTAACCCACATTAAATATGTGCATGTGTAAGTATATGTGAAAGGCCTTTCTAAATGTTGTAAAACCTTTTTTTAAATACCATTATTTACTATAGACTTGAACCCCTCCAATGGTGATCATCCTGCCAACATGCTACAAACCTGCCTGGGTTTCTAAAATATGAAATTCTCCCAGGTCATTCCAAATTACACTGGTATTGGAGATTTACCCACTAATATCATAGAATCATAGGACCACTTAGGTTGGAAAAGACCTCTAAGATCATTGAGTCCATCCATTAACTTAACACTGCTAAGTCCACCACTAAAACATGGTCCTAAATGTCACATTCACATGACTTTTGAATCTCTCCTGGAATGGTGACACCACCATTGCCCCGGACAGGCTGTTCCAATGCTTGATGAGCCTTTCCATGAAGTAATGTTTCCTAATATCGAGTCTAAACCTCCCCTGGTACATCCTGGGACTGTTTCTTCTTGCCCTGTCAATCCCATCCTCAGAACACTGCTTGGATGTTTATTCACTTTGTTACATGCTATACTTGATCCTGCAGAAGGATTTAACATCACACCTGTTACAAATGGCTTTCCAAGGCTGTTCTTAGAATATCACAGTGTACCTTGCTAGTGCTGTTGAACACAGAGAGCTGCTCTCACTGTAAGTGGCATTAACAGGTGCTGCATTGCAGCCTTCATGCTTTAATGAACTGGAGATAGGTTTGTGTTTTGGGTTTTTTTTAATCCTATTTTAGACTTTGGGTTAGCAAAAATTTCCTCGTATTTATGGCATATGCATGCTGTTGCACATAACTGTATTTTAATTTCTCTGTCACATCCCAGAAATTCCCAATGGTATTGTGAGTTGCATATAGCAGATAATGTAAACAGGCTTATGGATTGACTTCAGTTCTGTGGGTTTTTAGCTATGAATTAGTCACCAGGGAGTAGCTCAAGTAGTGCATTAAACCCACAAGCTTTTTCCCTTGAGACAATAGGAATCACTTTGCATACATACCCACCTACTGTGCTAATGGAGGCTGTTATTTTGGTATCTGTTTCTTAAACCACATAGCCAGCCTGACTGCACTTTCCACTCACAGTACATTTCCCCCACCAGAGGCATATATCATCCAGAGATTGCTAAGAATTCAGTAACAAAAACAAGCAATACTATATTTTTTTAGTATACTTTCTATCCAACATAATCAACTATATTCTTTTTTATTAACTGAAAAATTGGAAAGTTAACATTTGATGGCCAAGGTCCAAATAGAGTATTTCATTTGAATTCTATTTCATACAGGAAAGATTATTTCCAAATGCGGCCAAACTTCTTGGCTATTGAATGCTTGGCAGACCTGCTCTGTGCATAAGAGCAACACGGAGCTCTAGATTAAGTAGGCTTTTACTAAAGCAGTTGTCCTCGGAGTTATACCATTTGTGCATTTGCATTTCTGAGAGGCAGCTAATCACCTGCAATCTGAATAGGTAAAAGCTTTTAAAATTACTTTGTCACTAGCTAACTAACATGCATTACAATTTCATTACCGCATTTCAATAGATTTTGAAGTATTCATTGAGTGTGCCCTTTTTTAACACCATGGATTTTTTAAAGTGTGTTTCAGGATGGTTCAAATTTTTCTCTAGCTCTGATGCAAGATTCTTCAGGAAAAATACATCTCTCCCTTCTTGACAAAGAGCAGCAAATCATTCTCTCTTACCTTGTAAATGAAATCAGGGATAATTAGTTCTATAGTCTAATTTCTAAAAAAATCGCTCTGTGGAGGATACAGTGTACTACTGTCAGAACCTTTTCACTGTTACAGGACTTCTCTTCCTTTGAGAGAGGATAAAAGTTTTTGGAAGGACCTAAGACAATTAGGAGCCCAAGCTTCAATGAAAAATTGTGAATTTATGATTCACCAAATAATTTTTTAATATTCTAGACTTTACCTTTTTCTGGAAGTTTTATTTTGATAAAAATAAAATTTAATAAGATTCCTTACAGTCTTCAGATTTCTACTAGAGATTTTAGTGAGAATTTTTAATGGCACAAAAGCAAATTTGGGATAAAACCAGGAAAACTTCTGCATCTTTAAAAGTATAAAAAGTCTGTATTTCTTAAAAAAAAATCAATGTGTTTTTCAGAAATCCTGCATATTTTTTTTTCAGATGGGAATGAAGAGTGGGGGTGGAGAGCTATTTGTTACTTTCACCTACCTTATTTGCTTTACCAATTTGAATTGGTAATAATTTATTTAAATAAAACATTTTACAATAATTAAAATACTCAAGAGATTAAATAACCTTCCCATGACTTTTGTGCTCCTTTTCCAGTTTTCAAGAAAATATATTTTATTAAAATCTATCAGTGTAAATTTTAGGAGGATTTACGCCTTGGGATTTTTCCCATCTGTTTTTTAAAGTGCATCAACAGCCAACACCAGGGAAATAGCTTTACAAATTATTACCTCCAGACTCTGAGAAACTTGTTTTGAAAACTCACACATCCTGTATGGACATCACTGTGCTCACTGCACCCTTCCAGGATGTAATTTAAATTCTCTACATTTTTGTAGGCTACAGTTTTAAAATACATTGTTTTACCATCTGCATAACCCTGTAAAAAGCCCTGGGTTTTTGAAACAAGAAACCTGAATGCAGCCTGGATTAGGAGTGGGTACAATGGGAGACCCTTGGCTCCTGCTGTTGCCCCAGTGAGGACATGTGTACTTTCCTCTTCACCTGCTGCCACCGGCAGGGAACAGAGAGGGCAAACACTTCCCCTGGATGCCAGTGTGATCAGGCTGCTTGTTCATTTCCCTGAACTTCCTTAATCATATTCTTTTGTATTCAGAGAAGAAAGGCTGTCCTGACAGGGCATAACTGGAGACAAATTCCTTTGATGCAGTGACAAATTATTCTTTCATCAGTAAATGCTTAACTTGGCTGCCACAAGTAACTATTCTCCCTTTTGAAGGAGTTTGGACTTGTAGTTTGGCATGATCAATACTTCATTCCCAGGTTTTTGAATCCAAGTACAGTTTAAAGCCTGTTATCAAAGAGCTTACAGTCAGAAAGCACAAGAACGTATCGTTGAGCCCTTTGGTGCATAGGCAAGAGCTGAGCTTTTTAAGCCAACAAGGTTTGTCAAGTAAAATAACCAAGTCAGTCACTGCACATCCAGCATTTATTGCACATCAGTAGTCTGGGATGCCTAAGAGTGGAAGGACAAAGAAAAGAAACCTAAGATGTATTCTGTCATCAAAGAGGATAGTGCTTTCCTCTAGAACATGAGTCAGGTCACGGCCACATTCGGAAATAATCTTTCCTGTATGAAATAGAATTCAAATGAAATACTCTATTTCGACCTAAGCCATCAAATGTTAACTTTCCAATGGCTCTCTCTATTGACTGCACAGAGTGTTTAGGGTAGGTAAGGCCTTCAATGATTATTTGGTATGCATAAATCCACATATCCAGGAGGAGGGGATGAACTTGAGAGGAGACTCATAGCAATGCAACAGTTCCTTTACTGTCCTTTATATACTTATGTGGATCAAAGTTTTATACTTTGTTAAGGAGCAATCAGCCTCTGGAGGGTATTATAAAAAGTGTAATGAAAGTCTTAAAAATGTGCCCATTAGAGAGTTGTAGTGAATAATACAAAACTAGTTTTTAGATGAGTTAGCAAAACTCTGGGCATTTCTGTGTCTGCATAATGGTCAGTTTATATATGGCTTATACATACCACAGAATTTCCTTTCAAAGGGTGGTTGTGGTTGGAGAAGACACTTCTAGGACCACTGTCTGTATCCATCCTGCTTATTGTCATATCCTATTTGGTATCCTATCAGAGGTATTTTAGTTAAAGACTCCTTGATCATATTAAATTCCTTTTAAAACCAGTGCTTAATTTTGTTTTATTTTAACATACTTTAATTTATTTTGCAATAGCACCAGTAAGGGATAGTCTTATGCAAAATCAATGCAAAATCAATGTGGTAGTTCAGGTACAGGAGTGTGGGATTAATATCTGTGGCAAACTGGGAAAAGATGAGATTTC
Organism: Camarhynchus parvulus; assembly: GCF_901933205.1. Lineage (NCBI taxonomy): Eukaryota > Metazoa > Chordata > Aves > Passeriformes > Thraupidae > Camarhynchus > Camarhynchus parvulus. The sequence continues at coordinate 20,121,942 of NC_044571.1, forward strand.
CTCTGAGTAGTCAGTGAAATATTTTATGTCAGGAAGCTGCTTCCTTTATTTTCTTTCTTCCTCATAGGAAACCCATTCACACACAGCCTAAAAAAATACATATAATTTGGTGTGTAGGGCTCAGTGAGAGAAGACATGGAGGGACGTTGCTTTAAGAAGTTCACTACAAGTGGTGGGGTTACCATGGGGTATGAAGCAGGTCCTTTCTCTTCATGACAAAGGCAGATAATTGTTCTATACAATCATATATATTTAAATTATCTACAAATGGGTGACTCATCTCACATCATTTTAGATACCTGAAATTTGAGATCTCACCTATGCTGATCACCTTGGCTTCCTCTGTGGACAAGAAAAGAGAGGCATTTGCAGTTGGTAGGATGTTCACAACTGGGGAACTGAAAGAAACTACTCACTGATTTCTGCCTTTCCTCAGAGCACAGAAAAATAGGTTAGGCATTGTAGCTCTTCATTAGGTGGCAAGATAGTATAAATCTAACCTGAAACTGTCCCACAGTTACCCATTTGTGCAGCAGGATGAATCTCTGTTCTGCCTGCCTCTCAAAAATGCTTTGTACTGCAAGAGAATTTTGAGACACAAACATCATAATGCTTAGATTGAAATTTGGAATTTAAATTCTGTTTCTAATGATCTTTTATTATGAAAAGCACGTATCACATTAGGAAGGAATCTCACTGTATGGCCATGAATTGTCTATGAGTCTGCAAACTCATATCACAGATCTGTTTCTTTCAAGTTTTGTAACCAGTAGCCTTTAAATTTTATTTTACATGAAGTTTTCATATTGTCTGATGTGAAAAGCTGAATTACTACTGAGTTCTAAAAGATTGTCTTCATGAGTGGTTTGCTGTTAGAACATTCATTAAAAGCTGAAAGCTGTCTGTAAATAACAACAGTTTCCATAATGTGTTCTGTGCCCAGTAAAGACAGAGGCCAAGAAGTCTCAGCTTTTCTCTGTTATATTTTCCAACTTTACATATGTGCACACATGCATACACTTCCACTTGCATCTATTTCTGGCTGTAAAACCATATAAAATGTTGTGAATAGATATACTCTTCATAAATGTTAAATTTTTTCTTTATGTAAACATCTACAATAAGAGGCTGCGGAATCCATTAGACCAGGAGCTGTTCCAAATATACAGTGATGGAACTGTATGTATGGGTGATTGACTGCCATTGCATTTGTATCACAGTAGGAAAAACTTACGAAGATTAAAAAGTTCATTTTAATAGGGTATTTTCCTGATTTGTTTATGATATTGGTACTGCCTTATTTTACTTATTTCCTGTGTTATACTTCTGTGATAGGCATCAAATGTAAACCAAATATAAACCAAAAAATGTTTATAAATGGAAAATTTTCCAGCTCTTTCCCAGCTGGCATCTCAGCATGAGGACATAAATCAGAAAGTTGCATCCATTAAATTTACTGGCTTAGATTACTTTCTGGCAAAGTCTGAAGTGCAAGAGCCAAAGGTTTCCCTGAAGCCCATGCTCTACCCTCTTTGGCCTCCCATGATTTGCTTCAGGTTCTGAAGAATGCATACCTGGGGACTGTCAGCAAAGGTGCCTCCCCAGCCCTCCTGGCTTTACTGCTCACGTTCATTTTCTGAGGTTTAAACTGAGTTCATTAATCCAAACAGTAGATTGATGGGATCTCCATAATCCTCCAGTTCTTAAGCAATAAAGAATGCCTTGTGCTGGGATATGAAAAATCTCAGACTGCTAGTGTCTCCACTGAGCCATTTCTTAAATGCCCTCTTTTTATGGTTCACTTCACATAGCAAGAATTTAAAAGGTGCCTTGGCTGTGGGTTAATAAAATGAATTAGTGACTTTAAGTAGTGGCTCAGTAAATATAACAACACTTTAAAAGGTACAGAAGCAAAGCTCATATTGGTCGTTGGGTGCCTGGGAATACTCTAAATGTACCTCTGTGTGTTTTGTATCCTATGACTGATGTGCTCTGTTCAAAATTGCAGGTTTATGCAACTCAGCCGACAGCTGGATGATTGTTCCTAATATCAAACAGAACCACTACACGGTGCACGGGTTACAGAGTGGCACAAAGTACATCTTCATTGTCAAGGCCATCAATCAGGCTGGCAGCCGCAGCAGCGAGCCTGGCAAGCTCAAGACAAACAGTGAGTAACACCAGATCAGGATGCACGGAGTCTTCTCCTTTCTGGCCTTCCTTTTTAGGTCTGATCTTTGGAAAATACAAGGGGACAGAGAAGTTCAACTTTTTTAAGTGGTTTCCAGAATGAAAGCCACTTATTTTATATAATTCAAGACTGCCTTAGTCTTCTGTAGTGCAGAAAATATGTTGGTTTTTTTGAGAGATGTACCTGTAGTTTGATCACTAGAAATACCGCCTAGGAACAAAGCCATCGTACGTGAAATGGTTGAAAATACTCTTTCGTGGTTTTGTTTTAATATCCTCTCTATTTTTTCCCCTCTACAAAGCAAAAACTTTTCTTATGTTTGCAGTGAAACATTTTATTTTTGTGTAGTGTTCATAAGATAATTGCTAGTCTAATTTTATCCTCCAAAATTATCTCTTTTTTCGGACACTGGAGAACTTCTTAGCTTCAACTCCCTCAATTTTTTATGGAGTTCAGCAAGGTGATAGACTAGTCAGAGATCCCACTTCAAAAAAACAATGGTTACTCAAATTATTAGCAGATGTAGAATAGCAATTTTAAGACCAGTTTTCAGCTGTTTTTTCCTCTTGCACAAGCTAATCCTTCAGTCGTGTAGTCATCATGGGCAGTTCTGAGGGCTGGAAGGAAAACACTGGAATTTGTGCGCTGGCATCTTCTGAAACCTGCTTATTGTAGGGGAGGGTTCTTGAAGAGGGGTGATAGTGACTGGTGCAAGAAGGAGTCTGAAGAGAATGGCATGTACACCTTTCTGATTTCCTCCTGTTTGCTATTAACCTGTGACCAGACACAATTTAGTACAGAGAAGCATCCTTCAGATACTGCTCCAGCACACAAAGGCTCTAAGCAGTCAGAAAGGCAGGCAGGAGGTTATGTTACTGCTGTCAGGTAGTAAGAAATAGTCCCCAAATACTTTGCAAAGGGTTTATTCTATGTTTGGTCATAATATGTAGTTAAATGCACATTTCAAAAGTAGATAACCCTGAACAGTCTACATCTTATTTTAAGTACATGTGCCAGTGCCTCACACAGGCTTCATGAGAGATCTAATTTAAATTTTCTGTGCATGCCATCAAATCATCTGATTACATGTTTTTCCCTTTGGTATGCAAGACAGAAGAGAAAAGTGCTTTGCTGGACCACTTGTGGAGTTGTACTTTTCTGGTTGTCTCTTGGTGGAGGTAAATGATCGTTCTGCTTTCTGACACAATGAGCAAGCCTGTCAGAATTGTGGTGGGCTTTGTATATCTAGAAGGTTTGGTTTACCAAAAAGCTTCCTGTTATTGTCTACAAACCTTGTGCTACAGCCGAAGATACTTGCCAAGAGCAACAGCCTGAGTAATGTTATTGCACCATACTATTTGGACCAAGTTACAGTTCACTTCCTTCCTTTTAACGCACAGTATCCAGCACCACATGGGCATCCTTCCAAAGCAATCCTGAATTGTTGACTGTGCTTGTTACAAATAAAGCTGTCAGTGAACAAAGAGACAAGTCTAGTTCTTCTTATATTCAAACTCATTTTGTGGGATTTGAAAACATACTTTTTGTAGGAATGATGAAGATGTTATTATGGAGCTTTGCCCCTAGAGAATTAATTGAACACAAGTTATTCTAAATCTAATATGCTGTGAAAAAAGCAACCCTCAGACCTTTATTAGCACGTATATTGGTTTCAATTACATGCAAGAATTAGAGTATTCTGGTTACCTCTAGGTCGGAGATAATGGACATGATGATTATGCAGGGCTCTTTTCAGGGATTATCAACACGGGGAAGTTAGCGCACAATGAAGTTGACAGTGAACTGACAATGCAATAGAAACTAGCTATTGCAGGGAGCTGGATAGGTTAGTCTGTCTCAAGAATGCTTGAGAGGAGGAAATTAATATGGTTGTGTAATCCTGTGGGCTTCTTAGAGGCTTGCTAATCCACTCTCCTTTTAAAAATCAAAGCCAAACCATTCTTCTGTCATCATTGTCTCTGCATCTCTAGGTCAGCCATTTAAACTGGACCCCAAATCTGCTCATAGAAAATTGAAAGTGTCTCATGATAACTTGACAGTGGAACGGGATGAAACATCATCCAAGAAGAGTCACACACCAGAGCGATTCACGAGCCAGGGGAGCTACGGGGTAGCGGGCAACGTGTTCATCGACAGCGGGCGGCACTACTGGGAAGTGGTGATAAGCGGGAGCACGTGGTACGTATAATAAAATATAGGGGAAAAGAAGCGCTGGTTCCCAACACACAGGTGCTGGCACAGTTTCTCTGACAGAAACCAGTAGCAGAGACATCAGGAGCAGTATAAGAGCAGGCCAAGCACGTATTTTCGGACTCCAGAAATAAACTTGTCAGATTATGCATCTTTGTATTTAGCAGCCTTCACTGGACTTTTACTCCACAGCTAGGGTTGGCTGTTTTTTGAACCCACATACAACATATATTAAGATTTTTTTTTTTTTAATTTGAGGGATGGAAAACTTTCATCTTGTTTACACAGAGATAACTTTGTAAATGTGATCATTTCTCTACTAAATGTAAAAGATTTTCTGTCCTTCACAATGAAAAAAATAAATAAAACTGAGGGCAACTTGATGATCCAGTTTAACAGGGGCAGAGTCAGATTTGCTTTTGGGAAGGGGACATGAAGCAGCAGAGCTGTAGGTCTGTGCCCCAGGGAATGAAGCAAGGGGCAGGAAACAGAAGACTGCTTTCCTTCACTTCTGAATGATCCTCTGTGTCATACGGGGATGTATTTCAGAGGGCCTTTAGTCAGTGGAAGAGATGTTATCCTTTGGTATTCAAAGACATCATGATGAAAGTTAATGGAGTGGAAAAATCAGTGGGGTCTTCAGGTATTTCCCACTGTCTCAAAGAAGTAAAATGCTGTTTGTCTGTGCCAGTGCTAAGGAAGGAGGGAAAAAATTTATGGCAGATTAATCTCTGTTGGTTGAAAGTCCAACAAATACTGCAGTGTCTCTAGAACGTGAGGAACTTTTACATTTCTGTTATATATGACAAATCAGGTATTTTTCCTCAGTATCCTTTAATGAGAATATTTTCACAATCCTTCTGCCCTGCACATCTTGCCATAAATTATGGTTTGTGGAGCAAATGTCTTCACCTACAGTTGCTTAGCTTGGCCTGAAACCCAGTCTCAAAAATGTTCATTTGAATCTGAAAACCACACCAACATCTGGCAAAACATATTTGAAAATGGCAAAATGGGGGGGGGGGGGGGGGGAGAGATGTTTAATGTGTCCTTTGGGGTTTATTCTTGCATTCCTTCTTCGGGGCCACATATTAAAGGAGCAAGGAGAGATCAGATTAGCTGACAGATAGCAGTGTATTTTAAAATCAATGAATTCCTCTGTATTCATCTGTTGGAAATGGAAATTTGAGGTCCAGTGGTTTAAACCCTGTGTTGCTGAGTATTCAACAATCTTCCTTTTCAATACCAGAGGCAGGACCTCAAAAAAATTGCCATAGCTGCCAAACTAGAAATAATACCATGAGTTTCCCTGACCTCTCAGACCCAAAAGAGAGACAAAGCATCAATTAAGCCTGAGCAGATGTTGTGGTGAGATGTTGTTTAATTAGAGCTTAACTCAGGGCAGTAAGAGGCGGGGGCATTCCAGCGAGTCCTCTGGGCTAGCGTTTGACTTCACTGAGAGACAAAATGGCAGGAAGCATTTGTTTCCTTGAGATGTTCTTTTGTTTTGCAGGTATGCTATTGGCATTTCCTACAAGTCAGCACCGAAGCACGAGTGGATTGGAAAGAATTCTGCCTCCTGGGTGCTCTGCCGCTGCAATAACACGTGGGTGGTGCGGCACAACAGCAAAGAAATCCCCATCGAGCCCGCGCCTCACCTCCGGAGGGTCGGGATTTTGCTGGACTACGACAACGGTTCCCTTGCCTTTTATGATGCTTTGAACTCCCTCCACCTTTACACTTTTGACATTACATTTGGCCAGCCAGTGTGCCCCACGTTCACGGTGTGGAATAAATGTTTGACCATTATAACTGGCTTGCCTATCCCTGACCACCTAGACTCCTCCGAGCAGCTCGCGTGACTGCTGAAAGCCAAAAGGTAGGAGGGCCCATCTTCCCAGGGTGGCCAGGCGGGGCCACCAGGAGCTCACCCGGAGCTGGAGGATCCATGTGGCATCCCAGACAATGCTGCCAAATTTGGGCAAAACTGACAAGGAGAGAAAATCTCTTCCTGTGTATTTTGTACTGAAGGACAAGAAGTGGCTTTAATAATAACTTAGAACTTTTTTTTTTTCAGTTGGTTTTCTTTGGTTGGTTTTTGTATTTCATCTCTTACAGGAAGATTTATAAATTATTTATAAAAATGAAAAAAAAAAAGAAAAATGAAAGCCTAGTATGGACATCTGGGAAATGACTTCTTGTTTTTTTTGGGAGGGGGGTTTTTTGCACATTGATGGTCCTGTTAATTAAAGTTTCATCAGCCTTTTGAATAATTTTATTTTACAGTGGATAATAGAAGAAAATTGGAAAGATGAAAACTGCATAGTGGACAAGTCAGTATACTGCAGGTTTTACTTGTACCAACATTAGTGGTCTCATTACCAGCCTTGTTGAGTGTGAGAGCTCTCAATTTCTACTTTGCACATGGGAATGTGCAGACCAAAAGAACAAAAATAAGCAAGCGAGGAAGTGGAGCTCGCCAACACAGCAAAAGAATAAAGTTTAATTTACTTCTGTTCACAGGGCAATGCTCTCTCTGTTCATAAAAAACATGCGGAATATCTCCTAGAAATGTGAGTGGATAAATCATCTGGTGATTTATTTTATTGATGGTAATATTCCCATCTACCAGTGCTTCACTTTCATCTTTGGGAAACATTATAGAATCACTGAGGATGTGGAATACTGATACCATCTCTGAGAATCAGCAGCACTGGAGGAGAGCAGCCAATCCAAGGCCTGACTGTAGACTAATTTGATAAAGCACGGCATCATTTAAGGATTGATTGTAATGGAAGATGTCACGGTTCTGATGGCAGACCTGTGAATGCTTATTGCTGATTTTACAAGGTTCAACATAGCAAGCCCAGCCAACCACTCGGAAGTGAGACATGCGCCACTTTACCATTGGTTTTAAATTAAACACAAATGTTTCATTGTCATACACTGTGTAGTGTCTACAACAAAGCAAGGAAATCTGTTTTGCATGAGCTGTATGGAGAAACACTGCAGCTGGAGTTTGCTCATAGTTATCATTGTTCCAGGTTGTTTGGGAAAGCACAGTTCACTTTGTGAATGAAAAGTAAAGAGTAAGCTTTCAGCAGCAGTAGAAATCTGCATAGGGAGACCCTATGTTCATCCTGGTGTTGGTAGAAGAGCTTCAGTGGTGGCAATAGAAGTTCTATGTACTTTATCTCAGAGCTGAATCAGGTGCATTTCTTCCTCTTTCCCTTTACAGATAAAAGCTTTTTGTAATTATTGCAACGCTTATGTATAAATGATCATTTTGGGAGATGATTGAGGCATATGACAACTTTAAAAGAATGGTTTTCCTGCAGTGTTTTGTTGTTACTATGCAAGTGGTGAATACTGCCTGTGTAGAGAAAAGATAAATTGAATATCAGCTTTAAAGATTTTCTCGATAATTTATAACCATGCTTTAGGTATCTTTTGAAAAAGATGCTTTAATGCACTTTGTTCAGTAATGGGTCCAAAATAAAATGGTCCCAAGCTCAGCTTCAGGTTTTTTAAATACTGATTCTCCAGGTACAAAGCTCTACTACAGTTTGCCTTATGGTTGTATCAAAAATCTATAAACAAGATGAAGAGAATATGTACATGCCTGTTTGTTGTTTTTTTTTTTTAATAGAAAGTAAATGCCTTTCCATGTTTCTTTGATTTCCCTTTACATGCCCTGCTAACTGCTGAATTAAATGGAGAAAAATCTGGCAGTGCATTGCTGATACCATGGCTTTCAGCTGGGCAACGTCCCATAGTTCACAGGTAGGAGCCACTGATCTTTCCCAAGTAGACATAAAAAGACAAAGTGTGTACATATAGTGAACCTCACTGTTTATCATAGTGTCATTAATAATCAAGAAACACATACCCTCAAAAATGAAAAAGTAAATCAGTCCCCAAGCATCTGGGTACAATGCTACTGGTACAATCTGATATACAATGCCCAGATGACCTGGCCTGGGATGTTTGGGAGCTAGCTGAGATGGTATGACAATTTTGAAAATGAGTTGATAGAAAATGTCTGATGCAAAGCAGTGATAAAAGGATGCATGGAGAAAGGACTTTTATTCTAGGGTTATTGCCAAGTTTTTGCCTAAAAGGAAAGAGTGATTTACCAAAGTACATGTAGCAAGGCTGTGTGTCTTCTCTTTTGCAAGAAATATTAGATCTAGAAGCTGATTTCAGTAGTGGATAAACTGAAAACACTGCTCAGTGTTTGCTTATTTAATGTTGGCAGAGATTGAGCTGGATGGAAATAATACCATGAATTTGGAGAGGTCCCAAATGATTTCACATATTTTCATTGTAAAGATAGAGCATGAGTCTAAAGACAGATTGTGGTTTTGGCCAAGGGAAAAAGGATGGTCTTTCATCTACAGACCTTGCTGTACCATCTTTATTTTAACACAGAATACTTCATTTGGAGCTAAGCCACATTTCTCCAATGTCCGATTAACTCAGTCAGTACTCTTTGTGCACATATGTTTGTGTATATATGTGCACATATGTATGGGTATACACACACCAGCATATGCACAAATACAGTGTGTAATTTGTGTATACACACACATATGTATATGCACAGACAAAGTGACAGCAATTAGTCAGGTGTTCCTTTTTTGCTTGTTTCTTGGAAAATTTCGTATTCTGTATGACAATCAGGAAACAAGTTTGCTATGAAAAGTATTCTTCTGGACAATTTCTAACAAACAAAATCTGTTTATTTTACAATACTTGATTCAATACTTGATTCAATGCCTGATTAATCAATAAAAACTTCCATTTGAAAATGTAGCTTCTGTGGTCTGTGGCATTTTGCATGGTCCATAGTAATGAATTGAAATCTGGGGGAACAAGTAATCCTTGTATAAAAATAAAATATGGTACTTTAATGTAGCATGCGGTCTTAGATGAGGATTTTTCCCTTTTTTTGAAAGTTTTGTGACTAGGAATGAGGTAACATTATATAATGCTGTGTTTAACAAATGCAGATTTTTGAGGAATAATCTGCTGAGATGCAAGCAATGAAAGTGGTAGGTAAAGCCTGTGTTGGTATAATGATTGTTTCAAAAGTGTACTTAAAACCCAGTTAAGGGTTCAGCAGAATTAGAGCAAACAATAGCACAATCTCTTTAGGAGATGGTAACAGCTCAGAGTAGTGTCGAGCTTGAGGAAATGGAAGGGTGGGGGACTATTTTTCTCTGAGACCAGATAAGATTTTCCACGTGTTTGGCTTTTATGTGTTAATGCACACCTAATAGGGAAAAAAAATCATGCTGAAATGGGCTATGTGTCATAAATTATTTAGTAGACTGTCTCCAGTCTACTGTATTTTCCCATTGTTGGCTTTCAGAGAGCAATAAAGTTGCTGTTTTTTCTGCCATTAGTTTATTTTGTATGAGTTTGGGGTATCCCATTTTTCAATTGCTCAACAAAGAAACTCTCAGTTAGCAGAGGGTCCCAAGGGTAGGAGACATAAAAGTCTCTCGGTCTGGGTACACTGTGAAAAGCAGGAAATCTGCAAGTACAGGTGAAAACACATTTTTCATTATTTTAGCAATAGTAGGTCACTAAACACCAGTATGCATCATCTGTTTTAGTCCCGTGTCTTAATTGCAAACACTATATTCTTTACACATTAGAAAACACCACAGGACACTATTGAAAGCACAAATTTAAATGTCAGCTCATTAACCAGTTCATTTTGAGATGGCCAGACTTTATAGCTGAAGGACTGTGGGAGATTCCATTAAAATATTATTTAATAATACAGTAAATATTTCTTTTTTAACTGTTCTTATAAAACAGATGTCTAGTAGTTAGCAGATTCTGCTTTTAGCTGCAGCAGCACAATTTTCAGATAAGCCCATGAAACAAAACAAAGTGAGGATTGCTAGTGGCTCTCATCTGTGTCACCAAAACTGAGGGTATTCATTTTAGTTGGAAAGGCTGCTTTAGTTTGATGTTGAGGAGTGAAGAGGAGCTGACCCACACAGGAAGTACACACCAGTACCTCGGTTACTGGCCAGGGCACACCTGGCCTGAAGGCCTTCAGTGGGGCAGCTTTGGGAAGCTGGTGATGAACAAAAATATGCACAAGTTGCTTATGGAGTGATGTGCTGGGAGTTTAACTGTTACACCATTTCTCATGTATTTTCACATACTAATCTTTGTAATACTGGAAGTGTGTCTTGAGATAGAGGGATGTAAAATACAGTATTTTCCTGTCTTACTGAGTTGCTTGCCCATATAGAATGGAGCACAATGTTTTTGTCTTCTCCACATTGAGGAAAATTCCACTCGCTTCCAAGTGCTGATGTTGAGCTATTTGTATTTAATATGCTTTCTGAAATTAAACAAACCCTCTTTACATTTTAACTATTGATTTAGTACTTGATAGAGTAAAAAATTAAGAGACTAAAGAGCAATGATGTTAACAATGCTTTCAGTGTGGGCTAGACCCTTGGTTTGGACTGTGATGTTTAGGGCATCTGTGTACATAAATCAAATCTCTGTGCCAGAACACATTAAATTGTCATTCATGTGGGAGTTGAACAGTGCAGGTGCAAGTGTTTTCTTCTGAGGTAGGCTTTTGCTTAACTCCACTCTTTGAGTGGAATATTCTGTTTCTTTTTTTTTTTTAATTGGTTTTCTGATTCAAGTGCAGGCCCAGTTAATGAGACTGTAAATAATACAATCATTCATCATGTTACTAATTTTAGCAAGCCCTGCCATACCATGTGCCTCTGGCAGGTTGCTGAACACCTCAGCTGCAATCTTAACCTTTACAACCTTACCTCCAACATGAGGACTGATGCTTAAGATGTTGACCAAGTGTATAACTTTCCCAGGTAGAATTCATCCTGCTTTGAGTAAGGAACTCCAGCACAAATCATGATACCAGTTAAAGGTGAGGGACACATATATTGCACAAGGGTGATATAGGAAAGATATGGGCTAGAAAACCATCACTCTTGAGGCAGTTCTGGTTTAGAAGTGCAACAATATATTAGCAAGTCGTGAAGTCTTCTACTACAGTGTGATCAACAGTGGCATTATTACTGCTGCCTGAGAGAGGAATGGAGTAGCAAAAGAGGGAGTTCTGGAGCAAAGCTGAGAGAGATCACTCAGAATGACAGGGCAGCTGAAAACCTGCCACCACTGCCTTCCTTGGCACCATGCTGCAGCTCTCAAAGCAAGCCTGCACCTATTCATCCTTTTGTTCCAGCTCAGCCTCAACCCACATTCCCAAATGACAGGAAAAATAATATTGCAATTACATATTTGAAAGCCTAACCTGAATAAAAGCAGCAGGGCAGGGATGACAGCCCCGGGCCTTGATCCTCCTTTATTCACCCAGATTTTTACATCTGTTGACTTCAAAGGAGATAGTCCTGATTTACTCAGAGGTAGGTACAAGCCCATGAATCTTCACTTTCCAAAGAGTCAAACCCAAGTGGAGCAGGAGCCCCTGTGAGAACAGCTCAGACTTCCCAGTAAATCATGTCTTTGGAGAAAGCACTTTAGCTGCTAGCAAAACTGCAGTTTCTCATGAGCTGTTTCCCAGGGCCAGCACAGGTGTGTTTTAAAATGTCTGGTTCCTTTAAAATGTATGGCTTAGTAACATTCTTCTTGGGTGAATTGTTCAGGCAATGCTTTGCCGTTTCCTCCAAGTGTGGGAACAATTCTCTTAGCAGGTGCTGTGTTACTTTTATAAAATCTTGAGATTCACAAGTTATGATATAATGCTCTAGCATAAGACTATTGTTCTTGGACTTCCATTTAAAAAGAGATAATAGCTAAAAAGCTTAGAAGTCTGCTTCCTTTAACTGTCCTAAGTTATATAGTTATTTGAATTCATGGAGATATTTCCTCTTAAGGAATAGCACCTCATTTCTTGTTAATACACATGGACAGATAGTAATTAGGAGTATTCCTGAAAATTATGAACCCTTACAATAGTTTATAATCAAACCTTTAGAAGGCAGCAAATGGAGGCTTTGTGTTTTTTATAGTCATTGAACAGGAAAAAAACAGCTATAGCTGTTTAGATCACTGAAAGGTAACAAATGACAGCTAACTGCTACATGACAGGATGGGAAAAGTTTTCATTAGCAATTTTTTACTTCACCCTCATTTTTATTTTACTTGGAAAACAGACAATTCCACTTGAAAATGTTTCTCTTATATTCTTCTATTTCTTCACCTTTCTTTTGTTTTCAGTCTTATTTTTAACTTTTAAATATTAGAGAGGCAAGAAGTGTGAGTCTCAAAAATTTTGGCTTTATTTTTTTATTTTCTTTAAAATTACCATTTTCAGGATGTGGACAATTAATTAAATGAGAAGTCAAAATACTAATGCAATATGGTAACTTGAATGTTGAGAATATTTTTGAAGCATAATTTAAAGGAGGAATGCAGACAAACCTGTCACTCTTCTACAATTACTGAATTATTTGGTTTCATTATTCTGGGCTTAATAGCATTTCTCTCTAATTGAAACAGCACTAGGAGACCTGATTAAGGAGCACAAGCAGAGAGATAGTAGATTATTTTAGGATAACCCTGGAACCAGCTCCCTTTAATAGCAGTAATTTATATACTCAACCTCATTAATGTCAGCTTGGGGGTTTGGGGGTTCTTTTTTAATTATTAAATTGTATGTCCTCACTAACAGTATTCATAGCCCAGAAGTATGTGTCTTTCTTTGGAAGCATAGATTTCAATCCCTTATTCTATTGGGATTCTATTCGCTTATGGAATAGCAAAAAGTCCTCCCTGTGGCAGGTGTGAAGGTGGTGCCAACATAGTGAGAACATCTCCCACCAGCAGAGGATTGTTTGATCTATATTTCTGTTGTCTTGTTTATGCAAGTAGTAGTGGTGGCCAGAGGATGAAGTAGATTCATCCAGATTTGTTGGTATAGGAAGATGTGAAAAGCCTCTGTTACACTAATATTTACAACCAGTGGCACACACAACCCAGAATTAGAAATGAGCAAATTGAGATTTGTTCCTTTATACAATCAGTCACATTTTCTTTTAATTTCTTCTAGTGACTGTGGCCTCTGTCTCAATTTTTCCATCAGTTTACGTCCACATGCTCCTTGAACACTTCTTAAAGTTGGTGGGGGTTTTTTACATATTAGGTTTTCATCAAACAAACATTTTTTTAAAACAAACCTTGCTGATGTAATGTCAGCAGGTTATGCTAGACAGTGGAGATGAGGAACGATTTAGGACCCAGAACAAGTACAAATTGAGTTCAGAACAGAATAATACTGTTTCTCTTCTAACAGTGTAGTCATAGAATTACTACATTGCATATATTTAGACAAACAGGGTTTATTATTAAGAAAGTGCCTTAAGTTATGCTGTAAATTCTAAAAGATGTAAAATTTGAGAAAATTAGGGTAAACCTTTGAATTACACACACAAAAAGAAAAGAAAAAAGTTATTTCTTCACTATCAATAATTCGTATTTTCCTACTTCCTTCCATGGGAGGGATGAAACAGGAATGATTTGTCTTTCCATTTTTATGAAGTCACTGCTCCATATTAGTGTTACTTGGAAATCTCTCAGGATGGAGAAATTTCATGTGAACAAGAACAGCATTCTCAATAATCTTGAAGTCTGCATAAGCCATTAGCCAGTTTTAAGGCTGGCAGTTACTCATCAAGTTATGAGTGCTTTCATGTGTATTTAACTGTGCCAGTAGAAACATGTAGCAAAAAAAAAAAAAAAAAAAAAAAAAAGAAATTGATCAATCAGCTACAAAGCTCTTACTTGGGATAGGGAAAGGAAAATATTTTCATGGACCTGTACTCGTGCTCGTTCTCATGCACAGAGAAGCCCTAAGCCCTGACAACCTTTTATCTGTGTTTGGAATTCCAAAGCTCTGTAAATCATGCTGAGGGTCTGGTTGGTGTATATGAGTACAACTGACCCCAGTGTCCCCACTGTCCCAGTTATTCCGGCTTCCCCGCAAGCAGAAGGAGAAGCAAGCCAGCTCCCAAAGGTCTTCATCTTTAATTCTTCCCTGACATTTCTCATGGCAGGAAGAGTAAAGGCACAGGATGGCCGCATCTGTGTGGCAACAGAATTACACTATGAAGTTTTAAGCAGGCTTCTCAAGGATAGGACCCTAAGCCACAGAAAGAGAGGCTGAACTGGCTCCAGTAACAAGGTCCAGACATTTCTTAAGTAGCTTCTCCACCTTCTGCCATATTCAGGAAAGGAAAGGGAAATCTGCTGCAGGACAGGCTATGTGAATGGCACATTTTCTAAAGGCATGTCCAAAAGGATCAAAGGGAAAGTTTTAACTGTCATTCATCCCCATAGGAAGGTCTGCATAAGGAGGATGGATACATTTTTCCATGTTCCCATGGAAGAATGGAAAGCTGCCTCCTTATATGTCAGGTTTGGCAGTGCTTGTGGGCAGGCAGCTGCTCATTTCATTTGAACAGTGAAAAATAATTTTCCCACAATTTTTCTTCTCGTTCTCCTAGAAGTTTGACAAATGGGAAGAAAACATTGTCAAATCTCATTGCATGAAGGCTCATATCACCAATCTTCATTGTCAAAGAGAAGAAAATGCAAAAACTAACAAAGGAAAAAAAAACTAAAGAAAATGCAACAAAACCTCTGTGTGCAAAACTTTTATTTGTTACAATTGACATATCTGACATACTTTTAATCTGCTACCATTAAAACAGCAGCAGATTAAAAGTATGATTAAAAAGCAGATTAATAAAAACAAAGTGGAGGATTTATCATGGCGGGAACTCTGACAGTGAAAGAGAGACATAGAAGTTAAAGGTAGAAAGAACATCCCTGGGAAATACACCTAGGAAGGTAAAACTAGAAAGCATTGCAGTGAGTCTGGTAGATGCTCATCTGGAAGACAGCAAAATTCTGGTCTAAAAGAAAGATGATATTCAATAACACAGGATCAGAAAAAGGGTCATCTTAAGAGAAAGCCAAGGAAGAGCTTAGGTGATAAGGGGAGATGTAAACGTGGCAGTGTTACCATTACTGTCTGAATAGAGATAACAAAGTGGTTGTGCTTTTAAACATATGATTAGGGATGGCCCCAGGAAAGGAGAGTCACAGTTCCGAACAAAAGTTAAAATTGGTACAAGAATAAATTCAGTCAGCTCTTTTATGAACAGTTAGATCTATAGAAATCAAGAAGTTTACTTTTTGGGATGGCAAGAGGAATAAAGAAACCTTGCTGATTCGAGAAATTTTGTGTGTGAAATTAATCACACTTCAGTCTAAATGAGCAAGTATTAGTCACCGAGGTATAGGCATGTTTTCTAGGCATCTTCCATAAAGAATGGGAAACAAATAGCACCTGCAAATGTTCTTTCCAGGTATTCTAGCCACCTAACTCAGAACAGGGAGAATCTCACTCCACACCTGAACTTTTGCCATTGGGCCTATGAGGAGTCACAGACAGCTAGAGTGTATTTGGTATCTGTCTTTTAGATAGCTGAAGTCAGATCAAGTGACTACCACTCTATATATTTAGAAAATGGTATATTGACATTTTTATAGTGGTGATTACAGAGTGAATCCATTTCTTTGGATATAATACAGGAATTTATAGACAGCTCCTGTCTTAAAATCCTTACTATGCTGAAGTACGAAGGCAATTTTTCACTGGCCTCAGTGAAGCCTACATTTTGCCTCTTAAATATGAATCAGGTGAAATATTGTAGGTCAAAGTCATATTAAATCTCTCAAAGACATCTCTTGACAAGGAGTGTTCTAGCCACTGAGCCCTGTTTCTTCAAAAGAAGACATTTATAATAATGCTTCAGTAAAATGGCCATTCAGGCAGCATCAACTAATAAATAAACTTTTATTTGACTACAAAAGAACTGGCTTGAGATTTTATGTGCTCATATGCATTCTATTGCACTGATCCTGTGCACAAGTATTTTGGATTCTAAATTGATTTGCTTACCCTATGCTGAAAAATGCTACACATTAATAGTATTTCCTGGGACAAATGATTTGGTTAAGGAGCTAGGAGCTCCTCAGCAAAACTGTCTTCTAACAGAGAAGCAGCCAACAGCTAAAAGAAATGCATGAGATAGCTGAGAAGTGCTGGCTTTTTAACATATCAGTTGGATGCTGAGGTCAAAAATACTTGGTTTTTATGTTATTTATTTAAATCTTCTGCAAAGGAAATGGGGCTGGTTCTCTGAAGGATAACTGGAAAGCCTTTTGATATTCATAGTATTCATTGTTTTGGATGGCTGCCTTCCAGAAAATGAGAAGAAAAATATATTCTGTAGATGGATGTAAATATCCCTTTTCCAGGGTTTTAACTTAGAATCACCTCTCTATATTGTATAGGTCACTTTCAGAGGTTTCATTTTATCTATTTCTAAACAGCATGAGTATTTATCTAATGATGCTGTGGTGAGGAATGCTTCATTCTTCAGGTTAATAGAGTGCACAGTTGAAAAAAAAAACCTTCACATGCAAAGTATTGTTAACTGCTTGTTCATAAAAGGGAAGGAAATGACTCAGGCTGAAGAAATTTTAAAGTTAACATTGTTGATGCTCTTCAGGCTGAAAGAAAAAGAATTCTCAAATAAAAGGTGAAAGTTTCTGCAGGAAGCATTTTCTGTTGGGGAAAGGATTAACAATCCAGGAAGGTCAAATAAGGAAAACTGTCAGAAAATCACTCAAACTAGGGAAATATTTTGCAAAAGGTGTGACACAGAGGGAGTTGGTGGGGTTAAAGTCATGGTGAAAGGTGACTGAGATAGCCTGGTGTGCTTTGGAGGGACTTTGTGAGGATTTCTATTCACAGAGAATATGGGAATAGCTTGTGAAACTGCACTCGCCCATACTGCTTAGGGGTCTGGGAGCTGGAAGCAACATCAGAAAATAATGGAACTGAAATACAAATCAAGAAAGAAGGAACTGGGAACAGAAAATAGCACAACATGGAAAACTTCTGTAAAATGAGTCTTCTTATTGTTGGATTTGTAACATTGATGAGTATTGAAATGGAGACAGCTTTCAAATTGTAACTTATTTTCACAGGTTGTGCCAACATGGTTCATTACTTTTGTTAATTTGAATTATTTTAACAAAAATGTTCCTCTGTTTCTGGTGCCTAAATCTCTATATGCCTACAATCTTAATTTATGTGCAAGCAAGACCTTACATCCTTAGGTATCTCCCAATCCATAGAAGCATGGATTTAGTCCTATCCCCTCATAAAATTTGGGCTCTTCCACCAGCATGGTAAAGAATGTGGAGACACATTTTTCTGTCTCTAGTTGAAACAGCCAAAGTTTTTTGGTAAATGATGTAACTTGATAGGTACTGGGGCCTCTTGGTTTGGGAGCTTGGTGGGTTGATGTGGCTGAAGCAGTCATGGTTTGTCTTTTACATGGAAGCAGGTACTGATTAAGTGATTAAAATTCAGATGGTTTTGTGCTGAATTGCTGGAATGGAATGTGTCTGAAGGGTGGTGAAGATGTTTGATGCTGGAGGATGAGGAAGTTTAGCCAAGGCATTGGTGAAGTGTCACTGTCAAAGAAGTTAGTGAATGTAAACACAGTCACTGTAATTCAAAAGGAATTTGACAAAATCTTTGTAAAGTTATTGTGCTCTGAATGGTGTTAAAATATGGAATTTATGTAAATGTAAATGAACTGATGTTTAGTTATTCGAATAAGATACTACAGATGTATTGTGGGATATATATAAATGAATGTGTAATCTAGATTATTTGGGTTATAAAAGATGGTGCTTTGACCATCTGTCAGTGATTTGCTTTTACTGGGCTAAAGGAAATTGTGGCTATGAAAAGAAATAGCAATTTATTAGCAAGTTTTGGATTGTATGAATGTGTCTTGATTTTTGTAATAAAGAATGTTAACTCTACTGCTTAATTTCTGCTAAAGTAAACCGGTGACTTTCAGTAGCGATTTTATTTTGGGCAGAATAGATCTTAACAAAACCAGGAGTGGTAATTAAACCTTATCTAATCTCAGTTTAAGATAAATGTCAACAGACAAAAAAACTGAATCATAGCCTTGCTAAGGAATTCCCATTGAAGGGACATCACAAGGCATATCCAGCTGGAGGCAGGTCTCCAGAAATGTATCCCAGAGGCAGCCTCGAGGAAAACAGGGAAGGCTATAGTGAGGAAAAACAACAGGCCACCAATGGGTGGATTTCTGACTTTTTATAATCAAGGATAACAGCTCTCCTGGCAAAGGGAAGGACAGGCTACAAGCCTCACACCTTCACATTCAGGGAGCAAGGTGACTCCCTGAAACAAAGCCATCCACCCCTTCTCAGACAAGCTTTCTCCTCCATGTAATTTCATTGGAACTGAAACAATTCTGAAGCAAAATGATTTTGTGGTGTAGAACTATGGAAGTCAGGGGAAATAACAGCAAAGCTAAATTTGCAAAGGTGCACAGGTAAGGAGAGAACAAAGAGGGATTTTACTGGGATTAATGTGCTGTGGGAAAGATGAGTGAAATGAAGTTCAGAGGATTTTTTCCTCTTACCGAATCAACATAGTTTTAGGATTATCTCTGAGTCATAAATTCCAATTAGCAGTATAAAAATAACTTTTAACTGAAAGACAGCTTTCCATCACATTCCCAAAGCCTTGCCTCAGAGATACCCATCTAAACTTGCTCAGAACTGCTCATCAAGTTCACTCTAGAAGAATCACACCTATTTATTCACCTTTTATTACTGAAAAAATAAAAAACTATAAAGTACAAGAGCCAACAGTGATACAGGATTTATAAACTGTACACTTCTCTCCTGGC
This sequence comes from Camarhynchus parvulus, assembly GCF_901933205.1. Classification (NCBI taxonomy): domain Eukaryota; kingdom Metazoa; phylum Chordata; class Aves; order Passeriformes; family Thraupidae; genus Camarhynchus; species Camarhynchus parvulus. The sequence goes on from NC_044571.1 coordinate 20,141,184, forward strand.
AGAGGCATGACACAATACATAGTTAATTGTTACTTGAATTAGAATGCCTTATGATCACTTTAGTCAAGGCAAACTCTCAGCCTACAATTATTGCAGTCCTGTTTTGATGTCCCATTAGCTCTCCCAAGAGAACTAGGCCAGGCCCCAAGTGCTGGAAATGCTGAATTTCCATCCTTGCTCTCGTCAGGGTAGGTGCTGAACCTCCAGCACCCATCATGGCAGTCAGGCAATGCCTTCCTTGCTGTGACTGAAGACCAATTCCACCCCTCCCCAGCTTTTTTCCTCTGTTGTAGCTGTAATGTCCCTAGCCTTTTTTTAGTCTTCTCCTATAAGTCATGGTTTTTGAGATTTTTCATCATTTTCATTGCTTCCCTATGGGTTTTCAGTTCATCCTACATTGCTTTTACTACAAGGGCAGTATCCAAAAGTGAATACAAAATTCAGTGCAAGACTTTATCAGCTGTTTGGAGCAAAAGGATAAAAACAATCATTCAAGTCTTCAAACCCAAATATAGTGCTTGCCTTTCTCATGACACCAGGTCGAAGTTGAATAACATTCCCCTCACAGCCATTGCAGCCCCCGTGGACTCAGGAGAGCTACCTCCACTCTGTCTTCACCTTGTCAGGAACATGTGTGGATTCAATCCCACCTCATCAGGATCATGTTTGTTTTCAGTCCTGTGCTGCAGTGAATTTACAGTCTGCATCAGCTGCAGATATAATAAACATATCCTCTGTTCCACATGTTGAGGTGTCTGGGAGCTAATGGAAAAACGTTAAGCCTGAGACCAACCTTCTCTTCCTCTGACAAATACCCAGCAGTGCCACTGCTGTGACAATGTACTCGCTGACAGCTTCTCTCTGAGCAGAGTTTTCCCAGCAGCTCCTATACCTGCTTGTGCTAGTTTCAGTCTGCTAACATTTCCCTTGTTTATTTGTAAAATTGCCCACAGGTCACAGTGCCAGAAGCCTCACTGAGAACTAACTGTGTGACACGTACTGCCTCTTGGCTCTTCCTGGTTCTGGTTACCCTGCTGTAGAAGGAAACACAATTTGTCAGATATATTTGTTCTTGACAAATGCCTATTAACTTACACTCATTTTGAAGCTATTTTCTAGGTGTGCTTGCCAATTTATTTTACAAGAAAAGGCACATAAAGGGCTGACAATGATGACTGTTATTCTAAAAAATTGGTGTGATTCATTTCCCAATAACTGCTAAATGCTTTCTTCACCTTTATATGCAATATAAACCACAAAAAGTCACCCCATGATTCCAGAGAGATGAAAGAGGAAACAGATATTCTATGAGATGTCCAGTTCCAGACTAAGACACCTAAATGACCACGTGTATGTGACTAGTGCCTAAGCACTGGCATCTATTGCCATTTGGGAAACCCCAGAGCTTAGGAGATAGCTACAGGGACTGGCAGATGTGCCACAGAATCTATGGGAGACTTGGCTTCTCCAGAGCAGAAGGCAAGATACTCTAGAGGTGGAAAATGGCCCATAGTTAACAACTGGGTCATTCCTTGGTTGACCTAAATTAACTGACCTTAATTTTGTCATTTTAATCTCTAATGAAATCTCTGCTCATTCAGTTTTATGCTACAGCTGAACTTTGGTTCCCTGCTTTTGGTTGGCCCTCTTGGGCATATCATATTGAAGTTCAGGCTAAAAGAAAAAAAAAACCAACCTTTTTTTCTTTCTTGTGTTCCTGCCCTTTTAGAATATGGTTATTTTTACATATAGGAGGAGGGAGGAGGAGAATCTTTTCCCTTTGCTATATACTCCTTGGAGGAGACTTATCAGTATCTCAATTTAACTGCATTTGCTCCAGTAATTACAGTGAGTCAGAAACCATTCCCAGCACTGCTACTTACATCTGAATTACTGGTGCTCTCTCAAGTTTTCAAAAGTCAGGGAGCAAAGAAAAGGGATTCTCATACTGGTCTGAGTTTAGAAAAGGCCTTTAGTGGATACAATGAATCACTAGCTTAATCTAGGAAGAAAAAAGAACACGTGAAAATAACCCCATACCATTGGGAATTAGGATAGCACTGTGATGCAAATGGAGAATCTTAGAATCAGAAAAGAATATGCAAAACGAAAAAGAAAGAAAAAGCTGAAGCTACTTTTACTTACACAGAAGAAGCTAACAGGCAGCTTTTATCATACATGGAGAAGTATAAAGCAGAAGGCACAGATTCTTCCATCTCTGTCATGTGATTTATTAAATCCAGCTCTCTCTTACTGCAGCACCTGGAGGTGCACAGAGGATTGGTGCTGCTCTGCTCTGCACACATTGCAGGGGAGGAGATGGATTTGCATTCCCTGGGGGACCAGGTGCTCTGCCTGAGAAAGGCAAAGGGTACTTTCTGCACCCCACGCTCTGCTCAGGATGCAGCCAGACCCCTGGCTGGCTGTGCCATCTGCTCACAGCCTGGAGAACCTGAGGGAAGACCCCTCTGCAGCAGCAGCCCCTTGTCTCTGCAGCAGCAGCAGCACCCAGGCTCCTGCCCTGGCAGCTCCCACAGCTGAGGCCATACAGGTGTGGGATGAGCACAGTGACATCAGCGTGTCACCTTCAGCGCTAGCAGGGAGTGTCTGCATGGCAAGGACCCATTGCACCATCATTATGTTCTCTTCTCTCTATGTCCACTTTGGCAAAAGCCCAGTTTTTAATCTGGCCATATCCAAGCCAGTTGTGCTCTGGAATCTGTAGAGCTGCACTAACACCAGACTTTCCCCCCAAGTTAATGTACAAGGTTAGGAGGCAAAGTGGAAGCAGTGAGTTGTTTTTTTGCAATGTAATTCCCATGCTAGCAGAGCCATGCACTTTCCAGCTGAGGCAGGCTAACAGGAGACATTCTCAAAGTGTGGGTCTTCTCTATCCATATGTTCATCCATACTTCAATGAATTAACATCTCATCCATCAATGTAAGTTGAACACAAGCTAAGTCTTTGTAAAACAGATTTTAAAAAACTCACATTTTCTTAAGTGTCCTGGCAACAAGACTCCACAGTCTGTTTTGGAGATTTTTTCTGAAAAAAAAAGGAAATTGCTAAAGAAAAATGCATTGAAAATGTTCACAAATTATTCAAAGTTTGTTTGAGGATAACTTAAGGCTAAAATCTAGAAAGGCATGTGATTGCCATGATTCCTGAACAATGAACAGCTAGAACATTATAAACATTCTTAAATGTGTTCTAGTTACTATGAATCTCACCATTTTCATCGTGAAGCTGCTTAAATTAAGGAGGGCTAATATTTCTTTTTCTTTTATTTTTTTCAGTGTCTTTGGGCCAGCTGGAGGTGGTTTTGATAGTTTCAGTAGGAAAGCCTTTATACTGAAATTTTTGCAGTGATTAATGTAACAGAATAATGGGTTTGGAAAATAAGTCTTACCTTAATTCCACTTTTAATTAATCTAGTTTCAGCTATATGTGAAAACACAAAATTCAAGATTTAAACAAACTAAAAATTACTTTTTTTGGAGAGACAGCTATACCTGAAAAAATGGAAGTGGAAAAATCTTTAGAAGAACAATGTTTTTAGAACTTGGCATTATACATATGATTTCTTGGGAAAATAAAAGAAACATTGGGGGAAGACTTATCTTTTTAGTTTTCTGTTTAAATCACCAGATAATTCAATAAACAGAGAAGCACCTTGCTCTGCTTGTCATATTTTCAGGTTTAATCTCAGCTATAAGAAGCTAGTCCATTGTTAGGATTGAAAACCTCTACTGTGAAAGGGAAATACAATAACCTTTGCTGCGTAGACACCAGGTGTTTTTCCCTAACAAGCACTGTTGATAGAGTGATGCTTAATCTTTGATGGCAATATCTAGGACGTATTGAATTGCAATAAAACCACTTTCCAGACACAGTATCTTCCAGGATTATAAAATCTATGGACAAACCATATGATTCTGTATAATGGCATTAAATGCTACCTTGTAGTGCCAGGGACATTCGGGTATTGTTGTAATTTTGATGTCTTACACGGGAAAAATCCAGAATGTTTGATAGCTTTATTAAGTGGCAAGATTTTGTTCCTGCATATCAGGTCAGCAGTAAATTCTTACCTTATTACAGTTATAAAACTCAGTAATAGAAACCTGAAGCTGTGTTATATGACTCTCCCCTAGGAAGGGTCAGTGATTTACTTCTTTTGCTGCTGCATAATGATGGTAGGAAGCACCAGATTTGCAGAAGAAAATTAGGAAGGATTGTGATCCCAACTCAGTACTACACAATTGCAATTTAATGTACTACTATAGAAAAATTAATTTTATCATCATGATCAAAGAGGATTCTCACTGGAAGAAGAATTTGGGAGGGAATTCAGAATTGTTAAAGTACTCTGAGAATTGTGTATGAGTTAAAAATGAAAGAGAAGAGTGGAAGGAAGAAAAGGCTAGAAGCAGAAGGTAAAGTGATATGCAACCATTTTCATATTATATTCTTGATCAGGCATCTGACTGGTTCATAATTTTTGAAGTCCTATCTCAATCTTGGATAATATTTAATCCTAATCCTGCAAAATAAGTCATGGCTTTAATGTCTGTGGTTCAGTCTTATGCTCTGAAACAGCAGGAAAATCATCACCCTTCTCCACATGAAGTCCCTGAGTGAGGGAATCAAAGAAAAAAGGCTTATGTCCCTTAGGGCCTTTGCCTTGGCTATCTTTGCATTTCTGTAAGACCCAGCAAATTGTCACGGCTGAAAAATAAAATCCAGGTTTCAAACCAATCATCTCTGCAAACTAGAACCCAGGAGAAAGTTGGGATAAAGGGTTAATGTGGTTCCAGTAACTTAGCACTTGGCAGGAATCTGTCTTCGTGTTCCATAGCTTCAAACACATTTCATTTCCACCTCTAGGCAATAGTAAAGTATGTTACCAAATTCGTGGGACAGGATTAAGCCTGTTGTAGCCAGGGAATTTTTAAAATGAACTGGGATTAATCTTGCCTTCCAATTAAATGCTAATCATTTAGCCTAAACAGGCACTTAGCTTTCTGCTATAGCCAAGGGAAAAGGACAGACACCTCTAAGGAGTGATTATTCCAACTGCTACTGAATATCCAGGGTGGAATGAATCACCTTTATGAATGTCTATAAATCTCCGCAGAATACAGGAGTCTGGATGATTAGCTAAACTCATAACTTTATTTTGAATCATGTTAAACTAGATGGGATTAATTTCATTCCTGGTGATTAAAATAAGGCATTTTGCACCCTGACATCAATTGTCCAGACAAATACAAATAATGTCAAATACAGATGTCAAATACATCTGCTTCTATCCAGCCTCATAAATAGAAGAGTCTGCTATTTAGCTAATTACTGCTTTTTTTTTCCAGATAACATTATTGAAGTCTGGCACGGATAATCTGATTCACTGACTTTTCCTAAATGTCTAGATTTAAATCTCTAGATTTTTTTAAATCTCTCAATTTCTCTGAAAGAAAAGCAGTCTTAGGATAGTACTGGTTATGTCAAATCACCATCAGCTTTCTGTGGGCCTGATATCATTTTACACTCCAAATTACATTTTTTTTATTTCGAAAAGATGAAAAAAAGATTATTTAGGCTAGAAAGACATCTATCATGCATCACTGGCTTTTGTTAAGTAATTAAAATTGAAACCACACTAATGCCAATTACTCCAGGTGCCATGACTCTGTAACTCGCACTCTGCTGTTCTGAAGCTGCAGAAAGCCAAACAATGGGAACTTCAGGATATTGTGGTCCTCAATAATATAACAGTTCCTTGAGGACCAAGTCATCCCAGTTACAAAGAATGATGGCAGATGTCACGTGCTTTGCAGTCCCTGCCACTCATCAATTTTCCCAAACTGGAGATAGGGAAATGTGGGATGTGACTTTTCTAACTTCCTTATTCTTTTTGAAATGAGGCCTGTTTTCAGGGAGCCTGATAAACAAGCTTCTTTGGAGGACATGTTGGTCATTTCCATTAGCAGCAGACAGTAGTTTTTCCTCTGGCTTTCACCAGTCAGGGAGAGTACAAATCTGCTTTGTAGAAGGCAGCTCACATAATCCTAGGGGCTTCTAGAGTTTCATTTTGTTTAATGGAGCTTCATTGTGCTGGGGTAGTGAGGTGGTTAACTTTCAGACCAACTGAAAGTTTTCTACCCCTGTGAGTTCCTGTCACATTTAGTTTACTTCTTCTGCAAAATAAGTTGGGAGTTCTTTGTAGGTTGGTCTTAGGTTTAATTCAAGGACACTCAATCTTTGAATGTCTGCTGTAACTGGACTCTACTGGCTGTTGGTCATGCTGTACTTAAGGAGAAATGAAAATACAGATCATAGATACAGTCAGACAAAGATGATGATAGATAGATAGATAGATAGATAGATAGATAGATAGATAGATAGATAGATAGATAGATAGATAGATAGATAGATAGATAGATAGATGATAGATAGATAAGCAGACAGACAATCTCAGGGACAAAGAGAGCTTTTACATAGATGTGTCATGCATAGAGTTCCCTCAGTCCACAGTTTCTCATTTCTAGGGATGGTGTATCCCTAGTCATCACACTGCCAAAAAATTAGAAGGGAAAAAGTATTCAGTTATTGTCCTAACATTCCAGCTATGGAATGTGCACAGAAAGGCATGGTGTTCCCAGCAAAAGCTGTGTTCACCTTCAGGAAAGAGAGCAGACCCAAGGAACTGAGATCTCCCCATTTTGTGGTGGGTTATATAGCAAGGCAATACCAAGACTTCTGAGTCCCTGCTTGGAGTCATGCAATGAGTGTTGGAGGTTAAAGAGCTGCAGAAGGAATGAAGAATTTGTCTGGGAATCAATGTTTCCTGGGACCATGCAAAGAACCCTGCTGGGGCCAGGCACTGCTGGGAGAGTGGAAAGATTTTCTGGCAGGATAACTGGGCCTGTTCAAGTGGGCAGCTTGGATCAGGAGTATTAACCCGGAACAGGGCTGTTCTCCACCCAGCCTCCTTGGACATCCTGCAACAATTGGTGTAAAACAAAAAATAAACCCAACCTCAGCATGAAAGACCAAAGTCTGGGTCCATTGTTTTTATCTTTGCATCTAAAAACATACCAAAACCAAATTAGGCTGGCACATCGTACGGATAACAGAACAAATGACAGGACAGCTAAAGAACATGCCAAGATTTTGCCATATGCAAAACAGTTTTCTTTGTGTGATTTCAGGAGACAATTAGCCTTCTAGATAACTTTAGCTGATAGTCATCTTTATTCCTCTACTACCTGTAATTACAGAATAAATTATTGATATCATAAGGAATTAAAACTACATTTTTAACTCCAAAGCTTTGTTAAAATTTCCTTGACCTTTTACACCTTTTTGTTATTTTGAAAGAATATTTTCAGCAAGTTCGAGATCTTCATTGAAATGCCTGCAAAGCAATCCTGAATTCTTCCAGTGAGCTGAGCTCCAGGGCACAAGGAAGTAAAAAAATCTGCCTTGTGCTCAGGAACAAGAGGCATTTCTTTCTACCAAAAGCAAATCCAGCTGCTGTCAGCAATGGCTGCCCTTCTTTGTTACCCCGTGGCTCTTCACAACTTTGATTGAGTTTTTTAATAACTACGTTGTAAATCTGCCATAATTTTCACCTCTAATTTTGAGTTACTTTTCGTCTAACAATGTGCCAAAGAATATATCTTCGACATTTCTTTACCACCAGATGAAAGGCAGATGGGAATAATTCTTTTTTTTAGTTCCTACTCCATTCACATATCTTCCTTCTTAAAACATGTCCCTGCAGGCACTTCTGTTCTCCACAGACATGTTTTCTTCATCCTTATTCTGTCTCTTTGTTCTGCTATCCCATAGGACTCCCTTTTCAAGGAAGTTTTTAAGTATTCATTTTTTCCCCAAATACTTTTATAATACATTTTTTATTGTGGTGCTCCTTATGCTGGAGATCCCCAATTACAGCAACTGTCTCGACCTCATACAGAGACGATGGACTCATACCTGGGCAGAGAGCAGCTTTCAATCTGCTTCTGAATCATCCCTTCCACCAGAGGAAGAGAAGGGTCACAGCAAGGTTTCAAAATCATGGTCAAAAATCTATAGATGTTGCATCAGAACCAGATAAAAATCAAAAGTTTAGATAGTTCTTAGCTTTAAAGCAGGTTGAAACAATGGGGAGAAGAAGAGAAGCAAGAAATAAAAAAGTACTTGCAACATAGAAGAAGCAAATAAAATGAGCTGAGCACAGGCTATAACCAAAATTACTGTATAAGCGATGAAATTGCAAATAAATAGCAAATGGGGTACAAAGAGGAAAGAAAGCCATGGTCTCTGCCTCTCTGTGCTAGGCACTGCAGTAAGAGTTCAGGGCTCCAGATACCTGTGTTTTTCAGAATGCTATTATGTATGTAAGGGCTGAAAAACAGATGCTTTGACTGTTCCTGCATTCCTTCTGGTGATTGTTAAAGACTGTAGCAACACATTGCCTGGTGAACTCAGCTGAAATATTAAAAGCCCTCAGCTGCAGACAAGCTGACCCAAAAATGAATACTTAGCTGGTGGAGAAATCCCTTCCTAGTGAGTATGGATTGCTTGGTATCCTTTAAAAATTGCATGAGATATTTTTCTTTTTTTTTCCTTTATCTCTGTATGGGATATTGACTGGAATCTCTTACTGAACAAGAAAATGTTTACTATGCAAAAATGCAGCTTTTAATATCACTCAGATTTAGCAAAAAAAAAAAAGACTGCTGCACCAGAGATAATTATCAGGTATCTTTTGTTGTATGGCCCTTTATTATTGCTAGCAAATATTTTTATTTATCATTGGAAAGTGACACCAAAGAAGGCTCCATTTTCTTAGACAATTTACAAATTCAAGATACGAAATTAGCTAATAAATATGTAAAGACATGCCTGTGTGTGTTTGCATTATTTTTGAGCATATCAGTATTTCCTGTTAGCAGCAATTTATGCATGGGTGCTTCCATATGTTCAAAAAAAATAACGCATACATCATACACAGGTATGATAAGTGCAAAATTAATGGTATGTGTCATAAGGCTTTCTTGCAGACATTTTTTCAATTACCACATTTCCAAAAAATAGCATCATTTGACTTAAGTAGGTATATCAGAGCAGTGGTGTTTGAAATGGAGCTTTGGGACTCATCTTACCCAAAAATTCCGCTCAGAGCAGAGTCTGCCAGGCCATGCCCAGTCACATTTTGAATGTTTCCACAGCATCTCTGGGCAAACTGTGCCAGATGACATTCAGAGGAAGGAAGTATTTTCTTTCAGATATCTTTATACAGAATTTCCTGTGTTCTAGTTTGTGCCCACTGCCTCTTGTCTTGTCACTGGGCATCACCAAGCAGAGTCTGGCTCCTACTTCTTCACTCCACCCCCTGGTATTTACATATAAGGACAAGATTCCCTGAGCTTTCTCATCTCTGAGCTGAATAAAATCAGAGAATCATGGAATTTTTTGGTTGGAAAAGACCTTTAAGACTATTATGTCCAGTTCTCAACAACTCCTCAAATGGAAGATGCCAATCTTAGTGGCATTTGTGGCCCTTTGCTGGACTCACTCCAGAATCTCCATGTATCCCTCATACTGAGGAGCCCAGAACTGGACATGACATTCCAGAGGTGTCTCACCAGGGCTGAGTATAGAAAAGCCAGTCTACAATTTTCCCTCTTCCTCATCATCCCTGAGGCCACACATCCTGCTGACATCTTCTCCCAGCTCCTTCCCCTGTTGACTTAGAGCCTTCCCCATGCACATGGGCTGCATGTAAGAACTCCCTCTTCCCTGGTCCCAGAGGGAGACACAGGGCATCCTTTAGTGCTCTGGACCTCCGTCCTCCTGGGGAAGATTGCTCTGGGCCAAGGTTTCTGCTGTGCCAGGGGAATTGATCCCATGTGTGCTGGGACTGTGCCTTGTGCCATGTCACCATCATCACCAAGCACGTGTACAGAGCTTCTGTCCTGCTCTCTTGCACTCTTCTGCATCATCTGCTGCTCCATGTGCTGTGTCTTTTGGCTGCCTTTGCTAGCTGCACACAACCTTCATAGCTAGTTCAGTCTCCATTCTGGTCATTTGACAAACCCCTCTCTAAAAGTGCTGACATTTTTATGTCATGCCATCATATATTTTATGTATGCTTACAGAGAAATGGACTCAAGCTAACCTGTTTGAAACACTGCTCAAAGTCTTGTCCTTGCTCTTTTGCCTATACAAAATGTATGAAGAGCAGGTTAATAATGTAGTTATATTGAAGATACTTTTGCATATAAATAAGTGATCAAATAAATGATAACACATGCATGCACATGCACACATATGTGCCTTGCACGTGAGGAAACATCCAGTAAGGCATTCAGCTTGGGACCCACAGAGATGTGGCAGGTGTTACCACAGTGCCCAAAAGCCCAGAGCCAAATTTACAGAGCTCATTTAGAGGCCTGAAGGGACCTAGACCCTGTATGGGGACACTTAAGGCTTTCAGACAGGGGTTTGCCACTGCCAGCACTGTGGTACCAGAAACAGACCTGTCTGGCAGAGCATCAGTGTCTGTATTTGCCTAAGGAACTGTTTCTGTAACAGGTGTCCTGGGAAAATGGCATTTAGTGGCTGAAATAATCTCCTTCTTTTGAACAACTAGAGTAGTGGTTATGTGGCTCCTACAGCCAGCTGAAGGCTCTGGAATTACAGGTGTTGCCTGTTTGAGCTGCTGGCACATCTAATGAGAGCACCCTATCCACTGGATCCTGGAGAGAGGGGACCCCTCATCACCTTCTCTGCAGAAACTGGGCTGGCATGCAGTCAGGAAAGCCAAACTGCAGGATTTGCTTGTGGCTTGTTTCTTATTATGTATTCTAATGTTGTACAAATGATGAGACAGTAGGTGTTACCAATCCAGTCACCATTGGAATGTTCCTGAGAACATTCTAGGAATATTAGGTTACATTAAAACTGTGAACTTTCTTATTGCTATTATCTAAGACTTTTTTTATGAAAGATTCCTTATTGATTTACAAATATAAGAAAAATATCTCATCTGTGTTTTCTGAGTTGTTCAGGGAAATAAGCCCCAAAACCTTAATTAGCAAGCAAAGACAACAGATGCACAGCACCAATAATTTACAAAAATCTTACCTACTAAATTTATCTGTGGAAAATACATATGGCAAGTCTAACACAGAATTTGCAATTGCCTGTTGTGTTCTCCAAAACAGGATGGTTGTTAATTAGTGAACAATATATCCAAGGACTCATAGTGCTATTTTTTATTTCTGCTTATTTTCTATTTCTATTTTGGGATTCTGAGATTTACAGAGATTCTTGTATCCTATCAGAAATACTGAAATTGTACTTCTGAAGTAAATTTCTTACAGCATGTCATGATCTTTAAAAGTCATTGACAGAAAATATTATATCTGAGAAATTCCAGTGAACTGGAATTAAAGTCCAGTCAAAATTAGTCATTTCCTTATCTGCAAATGACTGTACCCTATACACCCCTTTTTAAATTGTGCAGCTCAGCCTTGCTTTCTATTGACCTCAGAGCCCTTAAAAAATCTCAGTGGCAGAGTTGAACAGCAGTCATAGAAATAGGCCTCAGCAGAAGAAAAAGTTTATTGACCTTCTGAATATTCAGGAATGCAACACAGTGTGCATGACTTAAATTATGTGACTCATTGCATAGAACTAAACACACCCAAAGTGTCCCTACTGGGGGTCTGCATCAGAGTCCAAACCAAAACTACTATATCCATACATTTATTGTCTGTCAGTAACACAAAGTAATGCGTGCTTTGGTCAGGTAAGGGACCAGCAGTGAGGGAATTAATTGTTAGGGTGGGAAAAGACTGTTTATTCATGCTCGATGGTCCTAATTTAAGATTTTCAACTGTTAGAGAAGGAAACCATGTTGAAAACTCAGTTTTATTAGTTCAGTGAGTCATTCAGGATTCACACCAGAATTCCATTCCTTCCATTATGACTGGAATGAAGCCTTTACTATCTCTCATAGTTCATTAAAATTTGAACTTATTTTTTATGGTCTCTTCTTCCACACATCCTTTAGCATATGCTGTCTCAAACTGACCATTTATTTAGCGTATAACAAGGTGCAGTTGTATTTTTCGGACAGTTGTTGCAAGGAACAAGGATCTTGAGTGACATTCCTCAGATTTTCCTCAGGTTTGTTCAGCTGAACAGCTGCTTTTGGCATCACTTCAGCAGTTGCTGTCTGAGAAGCTCCATGGGCTGGAAGGAGATTTTGTTACTCTAAAACCACCCTTTCAGTTCCAGTGCTGATCAAGCCTTTTTCAGTTGTAAGTTCTCTGAGTGTCAGTGAGCCTCGGGGCTCTGTCCTGAGCCTTTCAGATCTTTCATTAAAATTAAACCTCCTTGAAGCATTGATTGTGCCATATGGCTTTCATTATCACTAGCACACTGATGATATTCAGGTTCATGGTACATGTTAACCTTTCCTACTGAGGTCAGTAACAGTATCTCTGAGCATCTAACAGCTGTCTCCCTATGGATGTATCATGATTTTTTAACATTAAACACAAGCAGGAGGAGGCTCTTTTAATTGGCCATGACAGTTTCTATCCTTCTTTTGGTTTCATGGTAAATGTTCCCAGTACCTTCAGCTGGGAGCTTGGGTTTTATTCCTGATAATAATTTCTTATCTACCACTCATATTTTTTACTTCAACAAAAACATGTCATAACATCTCATAAATTTTCCTGTACTTAATCATTGCATCAGTAAAACCATCTGTTTGTAAGCTTTTGGTTTTGTGTTTAGAGTCTGCCTTTATTCAAAATAAAATTTGTCATATCATATGCATACTCTTCTGCTTGGAGCACCTCTCCTTACACTGGTGGCCTGTCTCCTAATGTGGAATCTGCCAAGAGCAGTAGGTAGCATGTGCTCAGTGGAAATTGAGTTTTTGCTCTCAGGAAGGCTGTTAAATAAAGCAGCAGAGTCACTCTCCAATGGTCCTTTGAAGAGGCTGTTGTGCCCCATGGCAGCTCCTCTCCCAAGTGGCAGCGATGGGGCAAGTAAAACGATTCTCTTCAGATTAGGAGATAGTATCAGCACATATCAAGAAAGGCTAAGAAAAAAAAATTATTAGGGTTTTTATTTGATGGTTATTGAGAAGTGACATAGATGTTTCATTTTCTACTTGTGCTGACTTTTGAATAGGTGCCTGTTGGTCTGCCAGAGGTAAAATGTGGTCCTAATCTGGGCAAAGACAAGCTTGTGCTTTTTTCATTTTAAACCAAAGAGTAACAGAGATACAAACTTCTGTCTGCAATGAGAAAAAAAATCAACAAACTACAAATTCGTTAAAGATTTTAAGGTCTGGAGACAGCTCAATGCTGTATTTAATGATGTATAATGGTGAATATCAGGTAAATAGTATGTTAATTTTTTAGTATTGCATGACTTTCGTTTTGGTTGCAATGGTGAGACCTGAAAGAGACATGGGAAGGAGATTTTTCTCATGGTAATGGGCACAGTGAGTTCTCTACAGTCATATTGTGCTTGTCTGCACATGCTCAGCTCTCTAAGAAAAGAGCTCAGCTTTCAACTTAGCGTTGTTCCCCTCTGAGCAGCTTCCCAACAAAGAATAAGGGAAAACATAAAGTCTGGATATGTTCTAAGAGCACCACTCTTACACAGGCACAAACTCTAACCTCTACCTGTGCAAGCTGCAGAACAGTATCTGAGGAATTGTGTCAGAAATGCATGACAAAAACCAGCACTTGACCTATTCTCCAAAGGTTTCCTTTGCGCCAGCTCTGAGTGCCTCGGGGCTGCCACACTGAGCTCTCTGCTGTCCCTCAGCATCAGTAGCTTCCATATTAGTGACCCTCTGCCTCTTCACTCCGTGGATAGAGAGTGACACCCAGCAATGCTACCCTGCAGAAGGTGGGCTGTGGGTGAGAAATTCCCCTGGGAAGCTTTGGTGGTGCAAATCAGCTCCTCCTTGCTGAGAGTGGACACCACTGTGTGCTCAGGGCTGCTGCCACACATCCCCACCTGAAGCTTGAGGCAGGCCTTTGCTTTCTCAGATAAACTCGGGTAATTGCAGAGCTGGGGATTTTCCACTTCACATACATCTATTTTTCCAACAGTCTGGGAACAAAGGGTCTGCTTGAGCCACCAGAGTGACCCAGCTCCCTTTCTCCTCAGAGGCAGACACCTCCCATTACAGACATTTTTAACAAGCAATCGTTATCTCATGAAGCAGTAGGAGAGAAGTATCTTGCTACCAGGCGGCCATAAGTCTTACTTTTTATGCGTTTCACTGCTCAATGAACAGGCAATAATTCTGACATTGAGAATCAAGGAAAAAAACATTAAAAATAAAAAGCATTAAAAATAAAAAGCATTAAAAATAAGTATTCTGCTTTACTGCATTAAGAAATGTTTTGCTTTTATATCTTTAGATTTATACTTATAGGACTGTGAATCAAATGAAGCAAAGATAAGATTTCCTATTTGAAAAAAAAATTCTTTATGGATAAGGATGGAAGAGAAAATCTGGTGGAAAAAACATTTTGTTGTCGTATGGTCTTATTTAGTTTGGAATAAGCTTGTTTTTTCCAATGCAAAGTTGGAAAAATAGCACCATGCATCTTCATTTGGAAAAAAATGCTTCAAAATGACCTTTAGCTGGAATGGTGGTCATTACAAGCTGAAAGGATGGAATCATACATGTTTTAACAATGTTACAGGGAAAAAAATAAATTTTAACAAGCCAAATACTTTCTATGGGAGCAGGAGGAAGATGAGGCAGAATTGTGTGGGAAGTTTGATTGACAGTTAGTTGAAAGTAGAAGGAATAATAATGGGTTATTCTCCAATTTTCTAGCATTTCTCAAAGTATAACTAGATGGAATCTGGAGATAAATAAAAGAACAGAGAAAAACTTCCAATACTGGTGGTGAATGCAGTGACCACAGAAAAGGTTTCTGTGAATTTAAAGGCCTGTATCACATTCAGTTAAATAATTTGCAGACCAGTATGGCCAGTAGCGTTGCATTTCTCCCCTATATTTTGGACAACATATCCCTTCCCTCCCAGAAATCTTAAAAGAAACAATGTATGTTATTTGTGTACATCACACCAAGATGATAGAAACAGTTACAGTGAATAAATATATTAATACAGATTTTGGAGCAAAAGAGTACAATTTCCATTTGTTTCCTTATCTTCTGCGTAGCTCATTGATGAAGGTATAACTAGCACCTCAGTGTTGGACACATCCATTATGGTGAATTCTAGGAGGATTGGCCCTGGTTAGAGTATGCTTACAAATAATTTCTAGAACAGTTTCCTTTGGCAGAAAATCCAAATCTCTTTCACTGAACTCCTATAAACTAGTTTTGTATTTCTTCCCCATTCCTTGTTGGGAATACCCAATAAGAGCAGGAGCAAACAGGAACTATCTGGAAATAAATGTGTCTCCAAAGTCCCCCTGGAATGGTTTCTTGAAGATGTTTGTTGAGAAAGTTCTTAAAACTCAGATGTAAAATCTCCTAATCCCAGTCCCCTTTCTTGTTATGACCAATAAAGGTTTCAAGAAGATAAGCAAAGCACTAAAGTAAAAGCATACAAAATACAGACCCAAATACACTATTCCATTCTTCTGTGAAAGATCTGTGTTTATCAGACACCCTTCACCTTCCACATTAACTACCTACAGCTACCCTATTGCTCCAGACAGGTGGTGCTTTTGAACAACAATCTGATTGAGAGAGCAAGCAAAACCACTAATTTCTCCTGCCATGGCTGAACTGTGTGCCTCAATGCTCAGTGCTAATAGACATGGTTCTCACAGGGCTGCAGAGGCTGCACCAGCACAGGATCCTGGTGACAAACTGCTGGACAATAAGGGAGCTTTCTTCACAGCATTTTTAATGCTTCCATTACATGGCAACACATCACTGGCAGATGTGTAACCTTGAGCACCACAGTAAACTTAGAAAGTAAACTGAAATTAATTCTGGTCATGTGAATATCAATGTGATCTAAAATGTCATTGTCTCCATTCCCATTACAACAAATTTGTGATGAAGACAACAATGTCTGGCCCAGACTGTGGTACCTGTCTCAGACTTTTCATAGCTCTTTGCTGCTGAAAATATTTTCCTTAGACCTTTTTTCCTACAGTAAAGTTTTATAGACTAATACTTGCCACTTTACTAAAGCTAAATTAGAAAAAGAAATCTGAAGTATATGGACTAAAATACTACACATAAAAAAAATCAAATTAGAAAAATAATAAGCTAACCCTGAAGAGATTTTATTTCTACAAAAATAGGCACTTTAGAGCATTTAAATTCAAATTAAACCCAAGGTACTTAGGGCCATTTTGGCTATTCTCATAAGACTGACAAATTTCACATGTGGGAACTATAAATTTGGTAAAGAAATGGAGGAATAACTGAGACCTAATTTGTTTTATTTGACCACTATTTAAATTATATATAAATCTTAAAATAGTTGTTACTCAAAGCTACCTTTCTTTGCTCATATAAAATGTCTTCTATTGAATATATTCCTTTAGTATGTTTCATCTAGGCATCCTAAAAACATGCAGAATTCCAAAATAATGTGACATTCAACTGAAGCAAAAAAAAAAAAAAAAAAAATTAAGTTTTGTGTACATTCCAGGATCATTCAGAAATCCCTGTCTGAGAACCACAGAGGGGGTAGGGCTAGTATCAGTGAAGATCTAAAGCAGGAAGTTATGTAAGGTGTTACACATATGTGAGATGCTTGGCTTTCAGGACATAATCTGAAATGTACAGTGAAGACCTGGAATTTTTCTCAGTGAATGCGTCAAAGGTACTCCAGAGAAGCTATTCAGAAAAACAGATTTTCAGACTGTAAAGGTACTACAGCTTTTTTGTGTTTATTATTTTTACTGATGATCTGGACTGTCTACCATTTTTGTTCACAATAGTTCTGTTTTCCAGGTTCTTTTAATCAATAGCTTGTGATTAGCAAGCTCTAGGATTTGAGGCAACCTCTTTGTTTGTTTTTCCTGATAATTTCCAAATGTTTCCTATGATGATTTTTCTGAGATACATCAATTCCATCTGCTCCTTAGTATACATTGCCTCTGCTTCATTTCACATCTGAATTGCATTGTTTCAGAGTTTGAATTAGTACTTCTTGTATGCTATACCACCTATTTATCATGATTTCTGCATTAGCATCTTCTCTCTTCCACTTGTCTGAGCTAATTACTGCAATAAATAATGACTAATTCATCAAAATTAAGCACTTTTCTATACATTGCAGCGGACCTCTATATTTGAAACTCCTTGCAAAAAGATATTTGTGGCATGTACAGAATTAATGGCTATTGGAAAGATGACAATTAATAAAGACACTGAGGGTAGCATTAATACATAGACATGGAAAAAATACAGAGCCCTGGAAAGAATATAAACTCCCATTTGTTTATTGAAAAATAACACAGACAAGTTGTTACTGAATTTATGTCTAAAAAGCTAGTAGTTCTCTGAAAATCTTGAGTAGCACTCAGATGTACTATCTCATTGGAAGGATATTGTATTTATCTTCAGGAAATAGGTATGTTTACAGGCAAGACTTCTGCTTGACCTTGACCCAGAAACAGTTAAAAGTATCTCCATACAGAAGAGAACTAAGACTCCAATGGGCAGTCAGCAGTTGCAAGATATGGTAAAACTGACACCTGGATAAAGTTTGTTAATCATAAGGACCACCTGGGAAGAGTTCCTTAGCAATGGATCATTCAGTTAGAAACAAAATATATGAAAAGGAATTTGTGTCTGTGCATGATTCTATTTAGAGGAAAAGCATCCCCATTAACAGCCAACATCTTTTTAGTTGAAATTTAGCAGTAGGAAACCCTTACAGAACTTACCAAAATCCAGAGTCAATAGACATGGGCTTTATCTATTTCCAGGCACTTCTCTTTAAACATAATTACTTTCTAATGCCTGCAATTATTATGAAAATTATTTATGTTGCAAATTTTTCATGTTAGATAAAGCTTTAAGATGGCTGACTATGCCTGAGGAAATTTGTTTTCCAAAGGAGCATTTCTAAATAGGTTATTGGTCTAGTTTTGTCATGCCCAGAACCCCAAAAACAACTGGGCAACACCAATCTCTGAGATGCAATGGGTCATTTTGTTTTTGCAGGGTAGCAGCCTAGAGAAACATTTCTGATGAGTGAAATACATCTGGTAGGCAAGGAAGACTCCTGTATGCTAGGAATTTTCTTGAAAGCATAAAATTAGCTTTTGGAGTTCTCGCGCCAATCCTTGGAGCTATTAAGAATGTAAAACTTCCCTTTTAAAAGTAACTTGGCTGGTTAAACTCAGAACTATTATCAGGGAAGGATGAAGAAGCACTCACTGGCATTGCATATTTAAGGATGTAAAGTGGTTGACTGAAGGTTAGAGACCAAGATGGCATTCAAACCTTTAGAATGATTCTGGGTAGTTATCTTTTACCATTTTTGCCAGTTTCAATGCTTTTATTTCATTCAACGTCTTTGCTCTCATCAACAAGACACCAGCTTTGCTATATCAACCCTTTTAGATACAAGGGAATAGATTTTATAATATAAAGTGTGAATTGGTAGGGGCAGCTCAGCTTCAGTCTTTGTGCAGCTGTTCTGAACTTAAAAGAACAAACAAAACCCCACAAAAACAACCAAACCTTAAAACCTTTCCATTACATATATTGGAATGATTGGTTCCCCAGTGGATTTCAAGAAACTGTGCAGGTGAAATCAGGAAAAGGTAGTAATGAGAATATCTGCAGCCAATATTGCTGCCAGAGACTTCATGGGTCATGGGTCCTGCATGTTCCTGAGGGCAGAACATCTAATTTGCATATCCCAGGTCATTATGTCCCTTTTTGAATGCTTTACGTCTTCTCCTCATATTTCTTTGGCATTCTTGCTGCTTTAGGAAATAATAGCCAAGAATTAAGTTCTCAGATTTTGTGTGTTATCCCTTATGCAGTTTATCAAATCATATTCACTGCGTTAGTGACCCAGTAAGTGTCAGCGGATGAATATTCATAATTTAAGATATCGCTGACCTGAATGGTTCCAGAAAGATGGAAGACATTTTAGATTTGTATTTTTTTAAACTTCAAGGTTTTACCATCTTCCATTGAATATTAATTTCATGTCCAAAAGATCATCTAGAAGTTTTTCTCTCTTCTCTGCAGTCTATTGGTATTTAATATATTATTCTTTATTTCAGGGATTTCTCAAATGCCTTCCATTTTGCGTACTGATATTGCAGGAAAGACAAACATTTGAGTTATTACATATAAATTATTTTTGTATGGCCTCTCTTAAACTAACTTGCACTTCCTAACATACTGCTGGTACGGCAACCCAGATTTTTTAATTCACATTTAAAACAGCCTAGTGAGTTGCTGTCATCTCTGACTGTAGAGCACAATCTTTCTTTTGGACACTCATAAATAGCTGAGTCACAAACAGAAAAAAATCTCACCAAAATAACTGAAAAAAACCCCAGGTAGATGTGTTGTTTATGCAGAAACATAAATTATTAATCCCCAAATACTCAGGTAAGTTTGGAGAAGTTTGCTTGCATATTCAGCCTCATCATTATGTCCTCATTTCTCTCCCTCTAAAAAGTCATAAAGCCTCTTTTGTTCATTGTAACTCTTTGCTGTGGATAGATTTTATCAGCAGAAACTCAATACAACCATTCCTGTCAATTTGCAACAGAAATCCCTTTCTTCCTTTCTTCCCTCTGTTTGTTGGGTTTCGGGTTTTTTTCTTTTCATGTAAACTGTTTAAAAAGGCTACTGAGATTAGATGGCTCCTTATATTAGTAGGCAATGCTTTCCCAGGGTGAAAGACTCATTTCCTCCTTTTCTGCTCTGGCCTTGCACCCTGCTAGCACTGCCAAACAGGAGAGTTCCCCATTAGCATCCTGAAAAGGTTTCCCTAGGTCTTCATTTGTATGCATTGGCAAGTGAAAAACTGAGTGATAAACTGAAATATATCAGGTATGGAGGTGGGGCTTTACTCTTCAAGTACTGGAAATCCAACCTTCAGGGACAAAAATATAGTGCTTGGGGCTCAAACACAGTTACATGTGTTTTGCAAAATGTCAAGAATTACATAAGGGCAATGTTTTCAAAAGTATGAGTTTAAAACAAATTTAGGGCTATTTTTATAAGCAGAATGCAATCGCCCTGTCTGGAGGAAAAGCTGGGGTAGGACACAGCAGTCTGGCAAACTGGCACACTGAGGCTATTCCTCTCAGCATTGCACAATTCAGTTCAGTTTCTGCTCTCACATCAGAACATCAAACTGATTTCAGGACTGAGCCAATACGGGCACAACTCATAGAGGGGAGTGGATATAACTGAGCACAACTGCACAGCTCCTGGGGTTGTCCACATTGGGCATTAATTGTTATTGGTCCCTGTGAAATGTGCTGCCAAGAGCAATTCTGTACCTGCCCTGAAAGGCACCTCAGCAGCTCCTCCTCAGGGCCCATGTTCCGTGCCACGGATGCTTCCCCAAGGAGGTCCCAGTGTTATAGATGGATAATGAGATGATTTGCTCTAGCAATTAAAAGATAACTACCCTGTGAATATTAAGGAAAGCTTTAGTGACCTATAGTTATGTTATTGTAGTTTAGATGTCCTCTGTTCTCCCCATAGTTCCCTTTTCCCCCTGTATTGTTGCCATCAGACAGCCTGGGCTGTCTAGCACAGGTACAAAGAAGGCTGCACATGTGTCCCTTGCATGGAGCAGCTGGGAATGGAAAAGCTTGGTGCTTAGGGGGGCAGCATGGCAACGCCTGACCTCCAATCAAGATACAAGAAAGCAGTCTCCACTGATAAATGGCAAAGAAGAGCTGACTGACAGACTTTGGGAGGAGCCAGGGCTGGCTCATGCAACCCCCAGGGGTATAAAAGACTGAGCATCCAGCTTGAAGATGAACTGGCCATGTGGTGTGCATGAGGGGCAGTTCCCAGTGCTGCTGCTTTTTCCTTGTGTAGTCCTTTGTGGTATTTTTGTTAAGGTTTAATAAACCTTTTTAAATTTTCCAAGTGAGCCGTTGTTTCTCACACCAGCCAGGGATGGGCTGCCCTGTCCTCCTGGCCCGCGGTGCAGCCTGCAAAGGCACTTTCTCTGGTTACTGGGTGATCACTGTGGGAAAGTAAATAATAATGAAGGGTTTTTTTTCAGCTGCTGTCTTACCCAGTGAAGTCCTTTGTCATATTCAAATGGATCAAAAGGAGGCCTGAAGTTTTAGCTGAAACATGAATCTGCTCTGAATAAAAATTAAGTATTCTCCTTTTCCTAAAAGGTAAAGCTAAGATGCTCATTTTTAGCCAGACTCTACTGCTAACTCCCTGTACAATTTATTCCCTCAAACTCATATTTTATCAAATCCCAATCTTATTCTCACACTGATTATGCCCTTGGCATGAAACAATTTCAATTTCACAGTAAATTCTAGCACTGAACTTATTAAAACCTACTGAAAGCCCTTATCCTGTGAAATAATATCATACCCCTTTCTGATAAATAGCATTAAAAATGTTTGTAAACCTACACTATGTGTGCTTCTTACCTAGTGTGACCGTAGCATGCTTAGAAATCACTTGAAGTACTGTGTCTTGTGAACACATTTCATCAAATCGTGTGAGATCTTCCTGACAGCAAAATTCTTCACAGGTCAGGATGAGTCTGGACTAGTACTAAAATACAGATGACATTCAGTATTTTTATGGGAAAATCCATAGCAATCTAATCTGGAGTACAGAGGAAAATTAGTTAACACAGCAATTTAATTTAATTTAGTACAGCAGTATAAATCAATTTCTTTTATTAGCTGTCTGGCACCTAGAAACTGTATTATGTTTTAGCTAAAAGACAATATTCAGCCTAAACTGTCCACCTACTCAAATACCAGAGAGCTGGAATAACAATTTTGAGATCTATGTTTTAGAGAGAGAGGTAGAGATGGTATTTTCCACAGCAAGCATCTTTGTCTTTTGGATATTTTTCTTTGTAAAAAAAACCAAAAACCAAAACAAAACAAAACAAAAACCTAAACAAAGACAGCCCCTTCCGTTTTCTGCTATGGTTCTTACTTCTTACTAAGACTGGTAATCAGAGTGTGGTCCAGAAGCAGTCACAAAATTATCTGGGTTTCTCAGAAAAAAAACAACAAATAGCAACACCACCCCCATACCAACCCCAGTTTTCAGAAGGTGGAACACAGATTCTGTCCTGAAAATTCTTTTAAAGGAAGAACCAATCTTACTTTAAAAAAGTTTACTACAGCTTGGCAGCAGCAATAACCAGAGGTTCAATTCTGAACTGACCTTCTCATGCAGGAGAGTTTACATGTCCCTGCATTTTCTGACAATGACAGTGAATGACTGTAGAGGAACACAACTGGTCAATTTAATCTCTAGGTAGCCCTATAAGAACACAAAAGATAAAACTATTCAGGTACTGAAATATGGTCCTGTAGCAATTGCCCAGAAATTCACTGTATTGCAAATACAGGCCCACCAAGTACTTTACTTAAAACAGGTGGGCTATAAAAGCAGAATAGACTGGTGTATTATTGCATAAAACCTCTTTTGAATTAATTAACCTGAAGTATCTTTGGACCTACACTTGTTTTCATTAAAACTTAAAAGATTTTCCAGTGAACTCAATAGACCTTCTCTGAACTAATAAAAAGATACTCTGAAAAAATAATACACAATGTAGTTGGCATTTTTTCTCATCTCCCCTTTGTTGTTTTCCTGCAGCCTTTCTTATAGTTCCTCTATTTAATCAACACAGAGTGGGTGAGGATTTTCTGCAGAAAGATTTGTTCCACATTGAAATAAACATCTAAGGCTAGTGACTCTAGAAACATCTCTCTTTGCTGGTCATGGAGGGAGTTTAGATAACCAGCTTAAACACAAGACACAGACAGAAATTCAGTTCCAGATTGCTGTGTTCCTGTTAATGAAAATTGACATCTCCATTCAGTTGCCCCAGCTTAGCACCCAGTGCTTTTTAAAATGACCTGGGTAAGACATTTTGCCTTTCTGCTGCTGCCTGGCCAGCACAGCGTGGCTGTTCCCTGAGGCCTGACCCATGTTTGTGGCACCTGAACAGATTCTCCTGACATCCTGAGTCCTCTGAAATAGCCTATTTTAAGCCCACCTTTGTTCATACAACTGAATTGAGACCTTACTAACCCCAGTAAACAAAAGATGAGACTCAGTTATCCAGAGTCAGGCTGTCAGTGCCGAGTGAGATGGCCCATGGCACCCAAGGCTGTCACCACTGGGGACTGGCAGATTGAGCCCATGATATTCTGCAGCAGCAGCTCAAGCTGCGTAGAATAATTGAAAATATCTAAGTAGAGGAAATATTTACCATCTCAAAAGGTCTCTTCAGGCAGCTGAACTTTCCCCTTCCCTGGACCTCAAGAGCTATTCAGCTGATGAAAAATAATTCTAGATACTGGGATTAACACATTGTAACACCTTACTCAGATAGAGAGAGTAGGGTAGGCACTTAAATACAGGTGTTTGAATAGTAGGCTTGGTCTGTAAATTCATTAATTTTAGATGGGATGTAGCTCACTGCAGTGGCTTTATGCAGATGAAGTTATATATAAACCTTTGCTGATCTTGCAGCACTTGCCATGATTAGAATTTGCAAAGTATACGCGTTTCCACTGTCAATTATAAAATGAATACCTCGCAAAATATGCACATTATTTAAGACTATTTTACTCTCTGGCATTGTGATAGTTCTGGTTTGTCAGCATTTCCCTTTATCTTTTATATATCCAAAGTTTCTCAGAGAGGTTTTCAGCATTATACTAACTTCTTTTCAAGTTAAATTACACCCTGCTTTGCTTGTCATTGGCCTAAATACATTTTTAACCAAACATTGTAAATCAGGGAAAACATATTAACCTCAGGCAGTTTAATTCTTCAAGACACATTTTTGGCATAACAAAACAATTTATGCTAGAAACAGAAATTTGGCATCAAAATTTTAGTTACTCCTGAAGATTTGATTAGGCTGAATTATCCTTTTAGAAGCTGTAAGCCAAAAATTTCTTTTTCCACTTGGGTTGAAACTATTTGGAGGGTTAGATTCCTTCTTTTTCCCCAGAAGTCAAAGTTAGTAACTTGAAAGCCTAAAATTTCAAACTCTCATCTTCAAAATTCAAACTTACTAAAAAAAACTTACAGTAGTTTCCAACCCTTTTTCATTTCATTGACTAATTTTGGATTGCGCTCTTATTTCCTTGCCTGATGGTGCCTCAGATGTATAGACAAATGCCAGTGGGGTACACACTAATCACTTGTCTCCAGGTTAGGAAATCTGGGAAAAAAACCAAAGACTATTATGGCTGTTGGAATGGGAAAGCTAGAAAACTAATCTATATTGATTGTAGATACAAAGAAAAGGTCTAGGATATAAGTACCAGTCACATTCCACAGCCATAATAAAGACTTTGCTTGTAGGGTTATAGAAGGAAACATCTCAGGCCTCTTGCTCTTGGATGAGTTGGGTAAGGATCCTGACTACCCTCCCCTGTTAGGATGCACAGCAGATGTGATGGATTAACTTCATTGTTGCAGCAGAAGCACAGAAAGGTACCATGGGGAAAAACGTTGTCTTTTTTTCCTCCTCATTTCTTAGGAAAAAGTCATGTTTTGACTGGACCAAAGTAATTACCTCTGGACACTGTGTCCTGAATGCTACATCTTTTCTTTTCTATATAAATTCTTACTGTGTGGCTTCAGCTGAGCAACCAGCATGACACAACTTTACGCGTAACCAATAAAACAAAACTGATCCAAGCAAGAACTCCATACCCGCAGCTATATAATCCTGTGTCTGTGCTTAGATAGCCAACAAGCCAACAAGCCAACAGAAAGCCCGAGGGGTCCTGAGACATTTTCTGTTTCTGCTGTTTATTCAACAGGATGAGAAGAAAATTCTCATTGTTTACTGAAGCCCTAAAGGAAGTTCATAACAGGAATTGCTGATCTCCTTTGAAAGGATGTGACTGCAAGTGCTGGGGTGTGTCTCCCTATGTGTGGCTCACAGTGACTGGGATCACAGCTCCCAACACCAGATTCTCCCTTTCCATACTGCCTCTTTGGAGCCCAGCTCCTCCTGAAATTCCCCTCAGCTCTCATCCACATCCAGCTCACTGCCAGCAACTTCTGGCAACTTGCATTTTAGAGGCACCAGGTTGCCTCAAAACAGATCACTTTTTGTGAACAGTGGCTTTGTTCTGAAAGAATTACACTTTCAGCATTAAAAAAATACTTCCAATATGTATGGATAGTCACATTCCCTAAATGGAATAAATGGCAGCTGGTCCCTTTGCTTAGGCATTGCTTTGGTTTACCACTGGTTGGAAGACACAGAAACTTTCCAGAAGAACCATGCTGTCATGAGAAGTTCAGTAGTTTTGCAGTTGAACCTAAACTCCTTCTATATATGTATTTATTATCTGTGATAAGCAACTGTATCACCTCTGCTGAAGACCTAAAACAGTTTGTAAATAAGTCTAGCCATATCAGCTTCATGTATGGGAGACTGAGACACATCATTTTTCAATTACTGTATGCCATATTAATTCATGTGTCCTTTTTGTCTTTTAGAAAGCTGTTTTCTTAATATGTAGGAAACCTATCCAACCAAAATCACTACAGTATTGTAGCAGTTGCACTCTGAAGCGAGTGAATCTAATCAGAAACCTCTTGAATCAATTTTGAAATTCCCCTGAAAAGTCCATATCAAGTATTATCTCTCACATTCTAGGCTACCTTAATACAGCTATAATTTTCCTTCTGACTCCTGGGGGATTTTCATAAGCACCAGGAAACTCCTGGCTCAATCCTATTTTTTTCATTCCAAGATTTAGTCTGGGTCTTACTGAAATTACCCGGAATGCTTGCATCAGTAAGGCAGGAAACATTTTATGCTATCCCCACAAACTATGCGATAGGGAAATTTGTCAGCCAGGCTTTCCAGGAATGATTGCATTGATTTATCTTCAGTGTGGTATGTCTCAACAAGATTTCTCGAAACACTTCATTCTTAAGGCTATTTCCCTTTAAGGCACTCCTGACATCTGCAGCTTTTACAGCTTGCAGCACTAGCAGGCTGCTCCTCAGATGGTCGTTACTCCACAGACAGCCGTGGTTTTGACGTTAGCCCAGTCATGGGCTGCACACTGCGAGGTCCCAAATCTCTGCATCAGAGACTGCAATTCTACTTTTGGAGTACAATTCTTCTGACTTTCTCTAACACTTTCTTGGTTTGTTTTGCTTAGTTTCTTGCTATACTTTAGGAGCCAAAAAGGGGCTCTTTATCCTTTCCCGTGAGCTCCCTACATGTAGCAGTTGTGTGTTCTCTCTTGTGCCTGTCCTCCCAAAATCTTCTCTGCCGTGGCAGCTGGTAATGCTAGGTATGGAGGAAAAAGAATAACAATATCTCCTGGGCCCCTTGACTCCAGGGCAAATCTTACATGACAGCCCCAGTCAGCCCTGTCCAGGAGGGCTGCGGCAGGAGAGGTAAGAAAGGTGTGTGGACTCTGGAGAGCCTTCTTGGGAGGCAGGGGCCTCCGTAACAGTGGCAATCTAAGCACCAGGAGGATGGTGTCTGGGATATGCCCCATGCAGACCAACCAAAAAACCAAGGACATATCCTAACTCCATAGCAAGTTCAGCCCTTTTTCCATTACAGATTTTACAGCTTGAAATGGTTCCTCTTTTAATCTAGAATCTCCTCAGTAAGACCATAGTAGAATTTATCCTAAACTGTGAAGACAGAACTTTTGAAAACTCAGGCTTGGCAGCTTCATCTGGAAAAGCTTTACTGCCATAATGCCCTGAGAGAACAGAGAAAATGTAGGCTGTTAAAAATTAAAAAGATAAATAATGTAAACAAGCTGATTAAATTCTGTAACCTCTTCAACTTCATGACTCTAGGGTGGCTTATGTCCCCTTCAAATGAATGGATTCTAGAATCTCAGAGAAGGAAACTAGAGCTGTCTAACAGAAAAACCCCAAGCAGTTTGCTGTAGAAAAGGCACAAACATCTAAAGAGAATTTGTTGCTTTATTTTATGCATCTAGTCTACTATTTTGGTGATCTACCTCATTATTTCACGAGGTAAAACATGATAAGTGATTACAGACAAGGCTTTACAGAATGCAGGTAATTTTTTCCTACCTAGTTATCTGATCCTGTTTAAAGCAGATTTGAATGATACCATGCCCAAAGCATTTTCCAGGGTAATTTTATCCATCCCAATTTAAAATACATTAAGATATAATAAGACAAAATTTCTATTCTGTCCTATTTCAAAATTTCTTAGTCTCAGTGTCCTGAAATTAAGGAAATTATGAGGGATAAAACTTTTTTCAACCACTCCTTTATAGCATGGGCTTGTTTTCATGAAAATTTATGGGCGTGACTCCATATAATAAGGTAGAAGTGAGAGAGTAGATATAAACTACTAAATAAGCCACAGGTTATCATTTTCACATGTGTGAACTTAGAAAAGGCACAGGATATTTTGTGTCTATGCCCTTTGCCAAATGTTTTGTCAGGTTGGAAAGCCTTATCTTCTCTGAGATGTTCCAAAGTACCTACAAAATGTCAATGCCATGTCTGCGTGTCTGCCTCTGGAAGCGCAGACTCAGCAGGAGAGCTGTCTTTGGTGTCACCTTTAACATGTTTGATAAGCCCTATGGAGGACAATATCAGGAAAACACATGGTCACAGGGATCCTTGGGATCCTTGAAGTTCAGAGAAGCTCTGTTGCAGGAGGACACCTGACCCAGTGAAGGTGCAGACGGGCAGCTGGCCTTGTTGTCTAAGGTAAGAGGTACAGGTGATGGGATGTCATACTCTGAACATGCCAAAATGGAATGTGTGTACCCATGGGAGTGGAATAGAGGAAAGGGAACTTCACTTTCCATCAGGAAAGTGTGGGGGAAATCGTCACTCAAAGAAACCTATGCCAATCTTGAGCAATGTCATTATTTCAAAATCATAGAATCACAGAATATTCTGAGTTGGAGGGGACCCAAGAGGATCATCGTAACAGTGGAAGAGGTGAGGCAGAGTAGAAATGTACCTACAGGTTTACACCAACCTATTGAACACAATTCTAGGGACTCACACCAGTCTTGGAGAAGAGCACACTTCGCTGTGAAAAGAGAATGAGAGAGGTACTGCTTTGGAGGACTTGAATCAGAGAGGAACATGATGCAATGAACTGACACATCTTGTGAAACTGTCAGCCTTGTTTTCTTCCAATACCATGAGTACACAAGGTACAACCTCTCTCACAGGCAGGAGAACTGAGAAGGGTTGAAATATTCCAGTAAGAATCAAAGCATCAGAGAGACTTCAATGCGTTCAGTCCCCTGTCATTGCTGGTAGCCACATGATATAACCCCATAGGTTTATAATTGATCAAGCTCTATTTTTCAGCTAATTAGATTTTTTTGCCTTAATGCCTCCAAGTAGAAAGTTATTACGGATCTTCACCGTAATAATATCTAGAAGTATTCTAATTATCACTGTAAGCTTCTTTACAGCCAGGTTATCTAAGTTCTTTAACCCAAATAACACTTTTTTCCACCATGGGATTTCCTTGGTTAATACATTTATAAAGACAAACCATAGCTCTTTTCATACATAAGTGGGAGCATAAACCAAGTCATTTGCTCATTTGTTTTCTTGCTTTTTACACATGCTATTCTTAACAAGCGGGAGTGGGAATGTGAGAGGTGGGGATTTGGGGACACAGTCTGCTTTAAACTTGTTATGAGTCACAAGGTTAAACCTCTGCTCATCACTCAGAAGTACCTCTGGGATCCTCCCTTTCTAAACTTGTAGAATTAAATAGTTGAGACAAAACTCTGATCTCCCATTGACTGAATTGCCCTAGATGCCTTTGATATAAATATTGCCTTTGATATAAATTAACAATGAGCCAGCCAGTGTTACTGTCATTTTAAACTCATGGGAATGACTTTTTGTACATGTACTATGCTTTTTGTCATGGATTTCATTTCTCAGTCGAGTTTGTTTGATCTCCATTTAATTGCAATAATAGAGGGAAGAGAAACCTGAACTGTCTTTCCTATTCAGTGTTTAAAGCATTTGTATAATTTCAAGCACATAAGACACAATATCATATTGTTAACATGTGCTCTTATGAATTCTTTGAAAACCAACCTAAGCAGCAATGTTTAGACATTGTTTACACAGAGACAACCATTGATATAACTAAATACACGGAAAGCAAGATGAAAGGAAATAAAATCAAATTATAAATACTGTACAAAATAGAGGTGAGTTCACCAGAATAGTTGAACTCTGGGACAGTTTTTAGAATAATGTGAGTTTCTACAGCAGACACAGTTTTAAAATCAAGATTGCATGCTCTTCTGAAATGTATGCATCATTTTAGAGAAGAAATTAACTCAGTGAACAATTTAGGTTACACTAGGTGTTCACAGTAATCCTGTCTGTAAATTTTATTTATTTTTAATTACTGGATATCTTGTACATTTTGAATACATTTTGAATATCATTCAGACTGCTCTAGGCTAGAGCTGCAAAAAATGTGGAAACTCTTTTGCAGAGGGTTGAAGCTGATTGCTAGTTTCTCTAATAAGAAGTTGGAGTGCCATAAATAAAAGCTGATAACAAATATGAAATACCTATGCTTCCTTTTAATGACCATTTCCCTCTTAGGATTAGCAATTTCTCAGGAATAATCAGTACAGTTGGTAAGAAATTCACTGTTATGGGTGGTTAGAGAAACTGCTAACACTTAGAAAACCAGCTCCCATCTGTACTTAAAAGTGTAATTCCTGGAATTGAAAATCCTCTTGAAATCTCTCCATAGGTGTCAAGGACACTGGGAGATGCTGACTGGAAGCTTTCTACTACACAAATTTGGAACAAAATGCCAATAAAGTGGCAGGTTTGTATTGATTACAAACACACCCCAGTACACCCGACCTGCCCTTTCATGTTCAATGTGAACAAAGTATTGCCATACTTTAAGCAAGATTCATTCCAAGAAAACACATGGCAATTCTAAGCAGATGCTGCCCTTCAGTCACCAAAGCAATTGTAGAAACACTGTTTGGAGGAAGCCTCTGGAGCCACTTAGCTCAAATAGCTGGGCCACTGTCAGTAATTAGACCTGGCATTGTCACATCCCTCTGGAGAGGGATTTACGACAATGTCTCCATGCACCTGTTCCAGCACTGTACTGCCCTCCTACATTTTTCATACTTCCTGCCTGCCAGGGTTTTCTAACATCCAAAACAAACTCCCACTCTGTGGGCATTGCCCTCTGTTTTAACTTAAATTAAGAGGACTTAGGTCCACCATCTTTGTAGCAATCTTTCTTCAGAAGGATTGCCCTTTTGATAGGTTTTGCTTTGGTTTGCTCTGCACTTACAGTCATATAACTTTCTCTACATGTTTATTGTCTCCCACTCATTAGTTGTGTTCCCTGGCAATTCTATATTCCAAAATCTATGGCCACTTTAGTATTCTCTGATGAAGAAAAGCATAACATTTACTCTTATCTCGTAACATTTCTAAGATGTAATTTTCTGTTTTGCTTGACTTATGAGGCATTTGGCGGAATGATTCAAAGTTCACTGAAATCTTGTGGGAAATTTCTCAAAACACTGGTTTGCTTTCAGCTTCAGGTGATTCAGACCATCCCCAATGTACCAATCATTCCAGGACCAAAAGTGCAGTATGACTTCACACCAGTGAAGTTCCCCACACCTATAGTACGAGGCTTAGCAACAAAAACTAGTGTAAGGGTAATGAAGTCTTGCTCCTCTGTCCTGCTTAGTGTGAATACAGACCTTTCCTATTTCTCAGACAAGTATAGGATGGACTGAAGGGGAGCAAAATATGAGACATTTTCTATTTAACATAATGGTGATGGAGTTTTTGGCAAAAAGTATTAGCAAGTTCCATGTTTCTCTTCTGCAAGATACTGAGAGAGGAACATAAGACAAAATTTTTACTGAGTGTTACTTGATGTACAAGGTACATTCTTTTGAAGTATCAATGCTCTTTTACAGCATCTGCTCTTCAAAGGAAAAAATGACAACTGGTTTGAATAGGAAACCTTAAGCCCTAAGCATAATAGATAAAGAATGTGAATGCCTTTTGATGTAACCAGAAGTCTTTGATGTATTTATAAAATCTTGCAACTCATCTTGTATATTCAGCCAGTTAATATATGGATTAAAATAATTAGTAATAACTAACACATTTTACAATGTTTTAAAGCTGTTCTCCTCGATCTTCCTTTTTCTTCCTTCACTGCTAGGTTTGGAAGCCATACTACTGGTTTCTATAGTCAAAGGCAGATGTGCTGATACAAAAATTCCTAATGACCCAAATAAAACTTCCTTAATACAAATGGAAATTAAAAGCAGAGTCTGTGCAGGATAAGGGAAACCAGGCTATGAGGCTGGTTTCATTTATAAAGTTGACATTTCCCTTGCTTAGCTGAGAAAGAGCCAAACTGAACTTTCATTTCATGACACGATTATATAATCCACACTAGCTCCATTGAGATCAGTGAATTTATTCTCAGTTATCTCTTGGGGAGCAGTATTTGTCCTTCATTAAAATAGGATTTCATTTACCACCTTATAGGATTAATGTGTTGGAAACATTTAAGAAACACTCATACTGAAGTATTCGTTCTGCAGAGGCACCAGTGTTATTCACATCTTCCTAGTCCTTTCCAATAACTTCTTTCTATGAAGAAAAAAAATTTCCTCTGGCTTTTGGGAGTTTTGTTGAACCAGAACTCTCCACTGCTCCTGTCCCACAAGCCGAGAATAATGCCTTTCCTGAAGCCCTGGTTTAATTCCTCCAAACTTGTCTGGTGCTCCCATTTAATAAAAAAAAGGTACTCAGAAATTTTCAAGAGAGCTCTTTTGGCTCTCTGGCCACTTATGACTTTATTTTTCACAATAAAATCAGTTGTTTTCAAATCAGCAGAGTATAATTGCATATGGTAAGGGAACGTTCACATCTCCTCTGCTATAATGAATGTGTCCCAGGGCTATGCTATCTATCTGCCCTTTCAAACTGCCTGTTTAATTTCCCTTGCAGCAACCCTGCACCTGCTGCTCATTTCACCATGGGGACACACTGTGAATTTTTCTAATAATATTCATGCATCTGTCCTGCACACTTCCTTACATGAATACCTCTGTTACTTTCCTTCAGTCAACCTACCTTTGTTTCTGTGACCTTTTATGAATAACTAGGGACTTAGTGCTATGTGAAATTTTATCATGAGTGCCACCTGGTCTTCAGACTTGTCTACACAACCAAATAGCAGATATGATATACCAAACATTGAAAATATTAGAGAAAGTTTCCTTGTCTTCAGTTCTTCTATTTTATACTTTCACAGAAGGTTTTCCTTGTAATATTATGGAATCATTAGCATTGGAAAAGGCCTCAAAGATCATCAAGTTCAACCTTTGACCAAACACTAATGTCAACTAAATCATAGCAGTAAGTGTCACATCCAGTCATTTCTTGAACACTTCCAGGGATGCTGACTCCACCACATCTCTGGGCAGTTCCAATGATTAACCACAGTTCCAGTGAAGAAACTTTTTCCTAGTATCTAATCTAAACCTCCCTTGGCACAGCTTGAGCTGTTTCTTCTTGTCCTGTCTCTAGCTGCCTGGGAGAAGAGGCTGACCCCCATCTTGCTCTAAGCTCCTTTTGGATGGTTGTAGAGTGATAAGGTCACCCCTGAGCCTCCTTTTCTGCAGGCTAAACAACCACAGTTCCCTCAGCTGCTCCTCACAGGACTTGTGTCTGACCCTTCACCAGCCCCATTGTCCTTCTCTGGACACTCTCCAGCACCTCAATGTCTTTCTTGTAGTGAGAGACCCAGAACTGGACACAGGACTCAAATTTGGTCCTCACCAGTTCTGGGTACAGGTGGACAATCACTGGGCCTAGTCCTGGTGACTACACTGTTTTTGGTACTGGCCAGGATGCCATCAGCCTTCTTGAGCACACTTAGGGCTCATGTTCAGCTGCCTGTCAACCAGCACCCCCAGGTCCTTTTCTGCTGGGCAGCTTCCCAGCCAGTCTTCCCCAAGCCTGTAGCTATACATGGAGTTATTGTGACTGAAGTGCAGGACCCATCACTTTGCCTTTATTGAACCTCTGCAACTGCTCTTGGCCTGGTTTTTAACCCAGCAGAGAATGCACCTGCCCATGGGCTGCAGATTTCTCAAGGAGAATGCGCTGAGACAGTATTGAAGGCTTTAAGTCCAGGTAAATAACATCCACAGCCTTCCCTTCATCCACTAGGTAGATCACATAAAAGAAGATTAGATTGGTCAAGCCTTTCCTAAAGGACCTGCCTTTCCCAAATCTCTGCTGGCTGGGCCTGGTCCCCTGCTTGTCCGGTATGTCCCATGTGATGGAGCCCATGATGAGCTGCTCCATAATCCTCCTCACATCAAGATCAGGCTGAGAGGCCTGAAATTACTCAGATCCTCCTTCTGGCTCTTCTTGGATGAGAAGGAGGGTTCTTCATGGATGGTTGTCACATTGGCCAACCTCCAGTCATCTGGGACCTTCCTAGTGAGCCAGGACTGACAATAAATGATGGACAGTGACTTGGTGGGTTGTTCTGCCAGCTCCTTCAATACCCTCAGGTGGATCCCATCTGGCCCCATAGATTTCTGAGTGTCTAAGTGGCTGAGTAGGTCATTAACTATATCCTTCCGGATTGCAGGGGGTCTATTCTGCTCCCTATCCCTGTATACCAGCCCTGAGGATAGCCTGTCTTCCTGTCATAGACTGAGATAAAGAAGGCAGGAAGTCTGTCTTCTTTACCTCTGTCTTTTCTTCATCCTGGGTTGCATTTCCCTGTGTACCAATAAAGGAGGGAGATTTGCCTTTGCCCTCTCTTTGTTGTTAATGTATTTATAAAAACACTTTTTATTATCTTTCACAGCAGTGGCCAGACTGAGTTATAGCTGAGCTTTCACCTTTCTAATTTTCTCTTTATATGACTTAACAACATCCTTGTATTCTTCCTCAGTTGCCTGCCCTGTCTTCAAAATGTCATAAACTCTCTCTTCTTCTCCTGAGTTCCAGTGAAAGTTCCCGGTTCAGCCAGGCCAGTCCTAACCTGCCAGCTCACCTTTCAGTACACAGGGATGACCTACCTGTTCCCGCACCTATAAATTCCCCTCTTAAATTATGTCTAGCCTTCCTGGATCCCTTTGTTTTTGACAGCTGTTTCCCAAGGGAGTCTGAACCAGGGTCTGAGTAGGTCACAGTCCTCCAGATGTCCGACCCCCTTCCTTACTTCACCAAGAATTGAAAACTCTATGATCTTATGGTCCCTATGCCCACGATGGCCTCTGACCACCAGGTCTCCCACTAGTGCTTCTCTGGTTGCAAACAGCAAGTCTAGTAGGACACCAGTCCTGGTAGTCTTGCTTACCAGCTGGGTAAGGAAGTTATCTTCCACACACTTCAGGAATCTCCTAGACTGCCTCTTTCCTGCTGAGTTTCTAGCAGATAAAGTCTCCAGCAAGTTAAAGTCTCCCACAACAGGGGCTAGCAACTGTGATATGGCATGTTTATAAATTTTTTATCTGCCTCCTCATCCTGATTGTGACTTTCTAACAGACCCCCACCTTGTTATCCTTTGTGGACCTTGCTATCCTTTCCCTGATCCTTACCCATAGGAACTCAACCCTGTCATCACCATCCTGGAGTTCTATACAGTCCAAACACTCCCAAGCATACAGAGCCAACCTGCTGCCTCTCCTTTCTTGCCTGTCCCCTCTGGAGAGCTTATACCCACCCATCACAGCACTTCAGTCATGCCAGTCATCCCCCACATTTCTGTGATGGTGACTACTTCCTACCTTTCCCACTGCACAATGGTCTCCAGCTCCTCCTGTTTGATTCCCATACTGCATGCATGGCTGGGGATGCACTTCGGCTGGGCTGTTGGTTTCACTCCCAACACTGGCATGTCACCCCAGGCTCATCTCCTGGTCTTATCCCCTTTCTCCTTCAAACCTAGTTTAAAGCCCTCTCAATCAGGGCTGAAACCTCATGGGTTAGATTCCTTTTTTTCCTATTAGACAGGGAAACGCCATCTGCCTCCAGCAGGCCTGGTGCCATGTAAACCAACCCTTGACTGAAAAAGCCAAAATTCCACCCATGACGCCAGCCTTTAAGCCACCTGTTGATCAGGTGGGTTCTCCTCATTTCAGCATTCTTCTCTGCTACTGAAGTGTTTGAGGAAAACATTACCTGTGCTCCTGTCCCGCCAACCAGTCATCCCAGTGCCATGGAGTCCTTTCTAATTGTCCTAAAACTTCTCTCCTCAACCTCGTCACTGCTGACCTGGACAACCAGAAGTGGGTAATAATCAGAGAACCAAATCAGTCCACGGACTGATAAAAAGTATCTCTTACCTGAGCTCCAGGGAGGCGAAAGCCTTCCCTGTGCAGGTTGGCATAGACAACTCTCAGTTCCCCTCAAAAGGGATTCTCCTACACCTACCCTTCTTTCTTAACATTTTTGTAAGCCCTGTGTTTGACTGACTTGCTCTGGGCAACCTTCCCAGGTAGACCTTCCTGATCCTCGAGCTCCAGAGCCTCATAGAGACTCCATAAGGATACCTGGGAAATGGAGGGAGGTTGGAAAAGGATTCTTCTGCCACCCCAAGCAGGGACCGCTGTTTCCACTCCCCTCCTCCCCATGGCATCTTCCACTCCCCTCCTCCTGCCTGATGGCAAGAGGGTCAGGTTTCCTCTGACTCTCGCTGAGCTTCCATCCACTGCTTTTCCTTCAAGAGCAGAAGCGTGACTCCACCAATCTATGCATGTGGTTTAGGAAAAAATACTGACAAAATGCTCTTTCTGCTTCATGCTTTTGTCTTACTGTCCTCTCATTGCCTCTTGTTTTGCAGGTTAGTGCAATTTGCCCAGATGACTTCTTATCTTTCTTTACAGCCAATTTATGTTTCTGCTCCTTTGCTTGATTTATTTTGTTAGAACTACACACAGGTGATGTCCCCGTGGTTCTTTTCCAGTGATGTACTGGACAATATGGAGGCTGAATTCAGCCTGGGATTGAGACTTGTGAATTGAGGCGATTATGTTTGACGTATAGAAAAAAAATCATTGCTAACCTCAGCCCTCAGCCTCATGTCAATTGAAACATGCCAGGGCATGAATCATAGCCATGAAGGAGCAGCAGGCATGACACACATGCCATGGGAAAATTTCTGGAGAAGCAGGCCTAAGTAAAAGGCCCTACAACATCTAGAATAAAGTTTAAACATTTACCCACAGGCATGCATGTTGCTAATCCTATTCCTCTTTTGATGCCCTAATCTTGATATTCATCCTGCTGTATGTCAGTCAGGAAGGGTCAGTCCAACATGCTTTATTCAGGCAAGAATCACTCTATTGGTGGATGGGCTTTTGCCTGAACAGGGTCTGTTGGGTTGGATTTCTAAACATGTGTGTGATTACTTTTCATGCATGATGTATTTTAAATATTGTTTAGAATATCACCTTTTAAAATAACTTAGTCACTTTTCCTAAAAAAAAACAACAAAACAAACAAAAAACCCCTACCAAATAAAACCAAACCAAACCAAACAAAAAATGACAAAAAAAAAGAGTGAAATCTGCCATATTTAAAGGTTTTTGTTTCCATTCTCTTACAGCAACTTTCAGTCTTTGTATCTTAAGTCTAGCACACAGGTTTCTTATTATTTTCCTTTGAATTGCTCCCAGATACATGAAGGACCCTATTTTCACTTTTCTTGAATATGTGTCATGAGCAAAAGATTTTGCTCAGCAGTTCGTTTCATTAGGTCTTATAATCACACATTTTGTGTGGAAATTCTGCATCATCATAGGTCAGATCTCTGCTGTGACCAGAGAATCAGCACAACTCATATGCATGAGAAGGGCAGATTTTTAAAAGAAATCCTTCTCTCTCCTGGATAGAAAAAAAAATTAAAATCCCAGAGGCTTGGTTTTAATAAAAATGTCTTGTCTTGGATTTTCTTTATGAATGTGACTCCCCTAATTTTGCAAACTCCTCCTGAAGTCTGCAGTGCTTCACTGAAGCTGCATTATATTTCATCTCCTCCAGATATATAATGCTTTGAGAGAATGAGTAATGCAGAGAATTAAATGGAGACGCTCTTTAATGAAATTGAAAGAGTTAATGAGAAATACACAAATACTCGCTTAAAGAAAAGGATGCCAAAGAGAGTAAGGTAAGGAATCGAGAAAGGATAGTCCAGTGAAACCCACCTTCAACCTTTAAATATAACATTTTCCCTCTTTAAACAAAAATAAAAAACTAGAAAGGAAAATGCAAGAGGTCTCCTTTAAGGAGTTTAAAAAGGAAAGTCATCAAATGGCAGGAAATGTGGAGGTTCAAACAAGTTGTTATGCCTGGGTCTGCTCTGCAGATTTAGAGGAAGGTTTAGGGTTTTTTTTTGTTTGATTCACTCTGGCTGATGCATGGGACAAGCAAAATTCTCAGGAGGCTCAATAACAAACTTCAATTTACAAACTTAAGAACATTAAGGTAAAACAAGATACTTAGGCAATTTTACAACAGTATCTAAACAAAGTAAGGCACTTCACTAAATTTAACTTAACAAACTTGAAACTTAAACTTAGCCAACTTATCCACACACAACAATGCACTTACTAAGGCATTGACTGGAATTTTTTAGTCTGCCTTACAATGTATTTTGAGAAGATAGGAGAAGAAAGAAAAAAAGAAAGAAAGAAAAAAGAATAAGAGTAGAAATGTACCACCTCCCATGGATCCAGCAACAAGGCTTGATTGTTGCAGTTTAGACGTCTGTTGGTCAAAGTGTTGTTTGCTCTCTTGATCTATTGGAGTGGGGTACACCCACAAAACTCCGGGTTCAGTGGGTTAATATACTGTTAGACTTATGTGGGAGTGCCTAAGTACCTCCCCTGGGGGGTACAAAACTGTGTGTGGATCATACTCAGTCCTCTGGTGGGAGGCCCCAGAAATGAGTCTGAGGGTGCTTTGGGAGTCTTTGAAGGTTTACAAGACCTTCTAAGACGTGACAGCTGCCTCTCACACCAACATGGCTGAGCAAGTTATGTCCCTGAGAAGTGATGAACACCTCCAGTCCTATGTGTGAATGTCCTAATATCTCTCCTGGGTGAAGGGGCAGTTTTACATCTGAGCCACTTGTGTAAGGGGGACATTGGCATGATCAAAAGCACTATCACACCTCACAGGATCTGCTTCTTGTCAGCCTCTTCCTTCACCTGGTTCAAAACCCAACTTATAGCTAAAGGTTGCTTTGTCTCTTCTGGTGCTCACGCCCTCTGCCTGGTCTGTTATCCTGAACATCTTCAGCAGAACACTCTGCTGCTTTTGCAAATGGCTAATTGTTTGAGCCATTAACCATTAACTTGCAGTCTCACGCTGGAGTAAAGGCCTCCTGTGTTACTGAGTCTGATCCTCTGCTATTTCAGCCAGTTTTCTGGTAAACTGAGCTACCACCCTCAAACCAGCTGAGCTTTTTTGTCCTTTCACTCCTAAAGGGAATCCACTGCAACATTGCTGATTTCCTGACCAAATCTTTCCAGATTAATACAAACCAATTAATTCTTTTTACAGCATTGTTAATAGACTTCAATATCCTCTTATATTAAACCCCATAATACAAAGCAAATTTTTTTAAAATGAGTAGTTCTAAATTACTCCTTTATGAATACATTGTGATGACCATTAAATTTAAGTAGTAAGCCTTATCTTGCATGTAATACCAGTACCAAAGATTATTATTGCAATGTTATAATGAGATTTAGAAGAATATAAAGATTAAGTAAATTTCAGATTATGTATGATGCAAGTTTGGATAGTCTATAAATTTTCCAGTGCCCATATCAGCTTCAATTTCACCTCTGGCCTTGGGACTTCACTTTGCCAGCCTATGCTGTGTTGTCTGCCTGTTCGCTAAAATGGGGATAGCAGCATGTCACAGTCTCACCTGAGGGTAAAGGGATTCAGGTCCTGAGATACCAACAGTGATACTTTAAATAGACTAGCAACAGGTGTTTATCACCAAAGCATTGTGCTCTGAATTCTTAGGTGGAGCAGGCATATGTTTCATATACAGTATATGAAATGTGTATCATATTTCATGTAGCAGCACTGAAGGCTGCAGTACATTAGAGCTTCTTTTATATAATCAGTTACTCTGTGATCTCACAAAAATTCAGTCTGTGGAACATTTACAGACTACAGTGTTTGTAAAAGTACTTGTACCCTAGGAACTGCAGTAAATACTCCCCAGTAAAGACCAAGTAGCTTCATATTTGCATCATGTCACATAAACATATTAATATACAGAAAAATTCAGTGGTGAGAAACTATCATTAAT
The DNA here is from genome assembly GCF_901933205.1 of Camarhynchus parvulus. Lineage (NCBI taxonomy): Eukaryota > Metazoa > Chordata > Aves > Passeriformes > Thraupidae > Camarhynchus > Camarhynchus parvulus. Next base: position 20,180,794 of record NC_044571.1, read on the forward strand.
TTAATACTGATTGTGAAAGTCTGAGTAGTTAAATAACTCTGAATATTTATATAACTTACAATTAGGGTTGGTTACTTCCTCTCTTCTGAAAAATGCATTTACCCAAATGAAAAAGTGAATAAAAAAGGGGAAAACATTTTATTTCCCATAATTAAGGGGAAGTAAAGGAATTGAATTACCAAAATTAATCATATAAAATTTTAAATAAAAAGGTATTACCACAAGGTAATGCGGGAACATTTTTTTATGTGTTCATACCAAGTAAAACTTGTCTTGGCTAGTAGTTTCACAGAATGTACCAGTTTATGTGGACATTGAGGTGTAAATCATGTTACCTAGCTTTTGGAGTTTACACCTTTCATAGTCAAGGGAGAGAAACAGATCTTGTGGGCATGACTCTCTGCATTTTAGATGCCAGCTTTAGAGTAGAAGGAGTCCTGCCAAGTCCTGACCATGGACTATATTACAGAGTTAGACATCCAGCTCAGAGGTAGATGTACACTGCACTATGTTACCAACACTAACAGCAGGACTCAGCTGCTGAATGTAGGCATGCAATCATTTTAGGTGCTGCTGGGTTCTGCTACTCTACAAGGATGCTGAAAAGAAGAAAGAAGCTGCTATGGCCTCTGTGCACAAATCTTGGATAAACTTTGCCATTTGATGCAGAACTGTGCACCTATGCATTGAAATTTTCTTCAAAAGTCCCTGGCATTGCCATCCAAGTGGCATATAACAATACAAACAAAAAGCATGGGAGAAAGTTTAGGGGAGAGGGAAAGAGAAGAATGAAAATTAAACTGAACTTCAAAAGTACCACATGCACTGAACATCTGCAAAAGCATTTCTTGTATACTTAAAAACCACAGTGATTTAACATGCCCTACATCTGGATGTCCAAATCTATATGCTGATTAACTTGGACTACAGTTTGAGCTCTTTAAATGAAAAAGCAGGTGTTTCTCAAAAAATGTGGGAATGTTCTTCAAACCTAGTTGTAAACTCTGAACACTCACAGAAAGAATAAAAAATTCTTAATATTTTGTTAAAAACAAAAAAGGAAAGCAAGAATATTTTAAACTGAAACACATGGCAATATTAGGCATTACCTAAATCAGTGATTATAACAAAAAGCAAATTGTTACAAATGCATTTTCCTACAATGGATAGGAATGTTCATGTCTTAACAAAGAAGTGCAATGCAGCTACATTTGAAATTGTCTTTGTATGCAAAAATGTCAGTCTGAATGTAGATTTTTATATTATGAACACAGTTTTTAAAGAGTTTGATTTTTACAGAGGGAGGGAGGCTCTTTCATGGGCTGCAGAATAAAAACACCAGCATATGCACTTTGTGATAAAGGGCCAAGGCTACTGTCATATCTCTTTTTTGTTAGAAAGTGAGGTACATGGAGGGTGAAACAAAAAATTTCAAGGATTTTCTTATCAAGACCTTTCAATTGTTGCTTCTCCATTTGGCCACATGGGCACAGAGCATCAAAAACATTGATCTTCTCTGCTTATGAAACCTCTCCTAGTGGGTTTGCAGAGTTTACTTTCAGGCACTTGAACAATCTTTAGAAGTCACTTAAGCCTCTCCAGTGGTTAAACAGGAATGCTCACTTCAGCATACTCTGAACCATGCATAAAGCAGACATCTAAAACCATCTTCTCACAAGTGGCCTGAACCATTATACACCTTCTTTCCATCTTGACCTACCCTGGGTTCACAGTCACAAATTATCTTTTCTGTTATTGATTTATCCATTGTCTTTCTGGTCATATTTGACTCCAGTTTCTACAATATCCTGTGGCAATAAGTTTCACATTTCTTATTAAGTACTGTTTGAAGTAAATAACTGGTTTGCTCTTAAGATTTTTGATCTTGGCAAAATGGAGACATGATAAAACTGGACTACGGCCCTCGTCATATATGTTAACTCTGTGCATTGCAATGGTTTTTGTATCCTTACAGATAGGTGTTCTGTTTGAGAAGATATCTATATGAACTGTCTTCAAAACTTAAAAATTAAATAACATAATTTTTCTTTTGCTTCTTCAGAACTCTTAAGATGATCAGCTAAATGGACAGTGACTTTTTTTCCTAAAATCTCCAAGAATTGTACAAAACTGGAACCTCACAAGGCTGAAGTAACCTATTATTCACTGTGTACAACCAAGCTGCATGAAACATAAGACTGCTGAGTTGCAGACAGTCTTCTTTATTACAAGGGTATACAGTGCCTACCACAAGGGAGACATAACTCCTGCCTCTTCCTCTGAGGCTTTTTTATTCTCCCTGAGCAAATATGTTCTTGTCAGCACTGCATCTATGGTTTGGCTGGGTTTAATAGGATGGCTTCTGTATTCTTTCATTGGTTGGCCACTTGTGTTGGAATTAACATTTGTCTAGTCATCGAAGACATAGTGTCAACATCTGGAAAACATTAATACGTTGGGGACATTGAGTTTGTACTTTTTCTTGTGCTTATAAATTGCCTGTATTCCTTAATGCCAACTATTTTTGTTACCCTTTTAACATTAATTTTTTGAATGTACTGATAGTTTGATAATTTTTCTATTTTATTATTTTAGATATTCATATGTACAATGTTATTTCAAAGAACATGCCTTCCTAGAAATTATTGCATCTACTGTTTTAATTATGGCTATGAAATTATTCTCAAAATAGATAGTTATCAACATTGTGGGCTCGGGAAGTTTTTTGTGACTACTTGCAAAACTTTACTCAAAAAACATATTCAGACCAAAGGACCTATTTGGCAGAGGGTGTTTCATGGATTGAATGTCTCTGGTGGATCTTGTTACCTTTTTCTATAGAACTCCTAGGTAGGATTTTATATCATTGTGTATTTTATGCCACATGAATCAGTTCTTCCATTCTTACTGTTCTACTGTCCACACTGTTGGGTTTTTTTTAGGTGTTTACATGTTGATTTAATAATTTATGTACACTGTAGAATTTTTTTCATGGGCAGTGGGACCAGTTTCTTAACTGTTTTTTAGAATAACTAAAATGTTACTTACCTTTAACATAACTGATTCTTCACATTTGGAACATTATAAAATCTTTTGGCAAACTTTATTTTTGTGTAGTATATCATATTGAATGAGTTACTTACCATCTCTGTGATTTAGTTGCCTCACCTAACAAACTAGGGACTATAATCCCTACCAATCCCATAGTTATATGGTCACTTATGCAACATGCTGTACAGCTCTATAAATATAAAAATATATTGTGTGATCACCAGTCATTGCTAATGAAGGTCCATTATTTTAAAGCAGATCACTTTGAAGATCAAATCTTTACAAAATGGGTGTTCATTGACATTAAAAATATATTTCTCTGTCTCTGCATTGTGCTGCATATGGCACTCAATTGCTCTTGAAGAAAGTTAAATTGTCTCAAACTATATGGAACTTTGGTTCTAAAAGTAAAAAAGTGAATTTAACTAATGAGTTGATGTAGAAAACTGAAGGAGACTGCAAAAACTTTGATGCATTCCTCCTGTTCAACTTGCTTTTAACCTCATGCTTTCAAACCTCATGCTTTCAAACCTCATGCTTTCTTCAGCCTTTAGCAATATGCACCTAAATCATTCATAAAAGGTTCTGTACACTCAGGGTAAATCCTGTCATCATGTCCTGAAATCCTTTTACTTTAAGAAAGCAATGTCTTTTTTAAAATCAAAAGGCTAAATAATAAAAGAAAGAATACAAGACTATATAAATTTTTTCACTGTATTTTCTTTGTTCTATCTCTGGCCCTCAAACATGAGTTTAAATTGTTTGTTACTGCCTATGATTCCAAACCACTTGTTTTTAATCAAGACAAATTCTTCTTTGATTAAGAGTTTTGAATACAATGTGAGTGTAGGCACGAAGCACTCCTGCAGTTCCTTGGGAAGCTGTCCCACCATGCTGGCTGGCTGAAGGTGTCTCTGTCATGATCACATACACGAGTCACATAAATTTGGCCATCCCAGGAAGGAACTGCTGGGCAGAAATCTCTCTACATCTCCCTCCATACAAACAAAGAAAAAAATAAAATCAAACATTTGGATGTGCTGTTTACAAAAAAAAAAGCGCCTTCCACGGAGCTCCTCTACCCTGATAATAAGCTCAGAAATAAGCTCAGAGTCTTTACAAGCACTCTTTCCCTTTCTAATGCAATTACCTGCCTGACAGTAAAGAGTGATTCTCAGGATCACTGACTTCTCAAACCTTTCCAGCTTTGGGGCTTTCCAGGCTGTCATGTCGGGACATGAAGCCAGAATTTATGGCAGACTCCAGATTTTAGGGGGTGTTGGGAAAGGAAGAAGACAAAGTACCTCTCCTTACTGTTTCATGGAGAAAATGTTTTCTGTGCTGAATGACAGTAGGCAACAAAATCAAAAAAAAAAAGAAATACCTTTAAGAAGCTAAATTCTAAAGGGTTTAATAATATGAAAAAGAAGCTTCTGGAATCTGATTTTACATCAGGGCTTCTGTAAAAAACAGTATCTTGGGCCAAGGGAATTGATGCCAGTCTCAAGTGAAGAGGTAACACAAGGTCTCAGCTCAGAGTGGGCATCTCCTTATCCTTTTACAATTAGGTCACCCTTTAGAGGACAGAGAAATGGTAATACTGAGTGTGTTTCACTTGTCTGCTGAAGACATCCTTACAGATAACTAATGTCAAATTTCTAGTTTGAGCTTTGAACTAAAAAATTTAAATTCTGTTTGGAGCTGAGACTGCCACAAGCACCCCACAGCTCTCACAGCTCTTTGAGCACACCTTGTCAAAAATACATGTATCTTTTCCCAATGTTAGCTGTGCCGTGAGTCCTGTAGGTTAAAAGACATGTTGCAGGGTTTTTCTGAAGAAACAAAGCTAGGCATGAAATGTCTCACTGACTTTTCACTATGCTCTCTGCTCTTAGCATCCTGCTTTCTCTTTTGACACTTCACAGCAGTGTTTCTTACTTACGCCTGAGTGATGGCTTTGCTGAATGGTAAAAAAGGGACATAGGAGGAATCTATGTCCACTCACAGTCCCTTGTCCCAGTCACAGTGCAACAAACTCTCCACATCCATGCTCAACTTAACGACAGCAGTCACCAGTGCTGTTTGCAGACTTTCTTTCACAAAACAACTTTGCTCAGTCTCCAACAGCAGAGAATTCATGCTTCTAGGCCATGTCAATACCTCAGTCTTGTGATGGCTGGAAAAAGGTCTGATACAAAGCCAAGACCAATTATACAACAGAGGCCTCCTCTTTCCCATCCCCAGTGATCAGGGTATCAGTTCCTTTCTTTTAGTTGTCTTAATTTTGAAAGGGAGAGTATATAGATAATAGGGAGATTGTATCAGATTGTCTGAAGGAAGCAAATTCAATACCCTAGACTTGGAAGACATGAGGAAGAAGGAGATTATATAAAACACGGAGCAAACTGCCTTTAGTGATCTTTTGCCTCCATCCCTTCTATGCTTTATCCCTCTAGAATACAGTTCTGTTGTCTCCAGGTACAGGAAGCAAACTATTATTAGATGCTGTGCAGGGTTGCCTGGGTCCTCCATGTTTATCTATAGCTGCCCTGTTATCTTTCCTGACTGCAGAAACACGACTCTGCTTGTTTATTGCCTGCTCATGAGGAATTTCCCAGGCTGTTATGTTCAGGAGTGACTTCCACCATCCTGTTCTTTCTGTCATCAAGGTTGAGTTTGGCTGCTCCAGCTCACTCCATGTATCACAAACAAATGGAGCTGCAGTATTTTTAATGTGACACTCTGTGGAACCTTCCTAAATATTCAGTCTGGAATACTGAAGAAAACTTTTTCTCTGATGGTGGAACTGCCTGTGTTATGGTTGTAAGGGAGTTTAAAGGGTCACAGCATCCATCAGAGCTCTTGGGTATTTTTCTTTATAGTTTGCAGAAATAATATAAAACCTGCTACAATATTTAAGAAAGTTTCTTTTTAAGACAATTGCAGAAAGTACTGGTGTCTAAATATGCTCCAGCTTATTTAAAAATTGAAAACAAACCCATAGATGCATTTTTGCCTCCTCCTGCACACTTTTTATGCTGCATTTGCACAAAATATAAAGGTAACCCAAACCACAGAGAATTTAAATATTAATGTCAGCCCCTGCCGGTAAGATGCTGAATCTCAAAAACTTAAGGCAAACCCTATTGTTCACTGAATTTAAAGTTATAAAAACAAACAAACAAAAAGCCTAAAAAACCCCCACCACTCTCCATTTATAGGTCATGTGCAATTACCTAGAATGTCAGACAAAAAGCTGTTGAGAAAAACTTGTGGGCAGTGGGGGTTGTTGGTGAAGGAATCTCACTTAATGGAGCCCCACAGCACAAATGTGTGAGACTCTGATAACCTTGAAGTGTTTGATAAGAAACATAAAATGTTTTTGCTCTGAGCTACTTCTCCAGCTCTCCACTAGTTTGCCATGGAGTCAGTCCTCTGCATGAAAGCTCTGAAAATAATGCTGGGAATGTCACCCTTTCAAGGGTCCCCTGCAGCCTACCTGAGGTTCCCTCGGGATGTGAAAGCCGCAGAGCACAGAGGCCTCTGTCCTCCTTCCTTGTGTTCTTCTCTAATGCTCTCTGAAATAGCTTTCCTGACCAGCTAAAGGATTAGGGCTGAAGAAAACCAGAGATCATCAGCTTTGTCCCTGATGCTAACCAGAGGAATTCTCCAATCACTGGCACTTATCATCAGCCAAGAAACATGAACTTCCAGTATCCAGTTTGTGCTGGGGTTTTAGATAATAAAGGCTCAGAATTAGACAGGAGTAACATGTGAGGCATTTTCTGCTAGTTTTAGTGGAGTTAACCCACCTCACTCCAAAAGTTAATGAACTTGAATCTTTCAGATACTTCTTTGAAAATTACCTCTTTCGTCTGGTGGGATACCCCATGAGATGGAATACTGCGCCACTGAAGACATGGCAGAGCAAGTAAATCTGGGCTGTATATGCATGGGGTCTGTAGACCATTCCCTAACATTTCCAAACAGTTAGAAAACACATCTATGTGATGACAGAGCTTCCCTTTTCATGCAAAAATAAATCCTTCCAAATTATTTTTTAAAGAAACTGTCAGAGAAGCATCTATGGGAATCTGAACAATTTCCACTCTAATTTTTCTTCTTTATCTGATTGAATTTCTATGAGTTTCATTTTCTTTCTTCTCAAGAGAAAAGAAATCCCTTGCTGTTATGTGCTTTGAAGAAAAACAACCTTGACCAAATGAGAAGTAGAAGAACATAGTGTTCAAACGTAGTTCTCCAGAGACACCACTGCTGCCTCAGGATTTTTACAAACATTCTTCAGTACCAGATATACTACTTTTAATGTGAACTTTCAAGAGGCATAAACAATCAGCATTCTGCTTTTAAAAATACACAGCTTTAAAATGTTGTTGCTTTTTTTGTTGTTGTTTTTGAATAAGGAAAATTCCACCTCCTATTGTAGCATTTTCTCTGTGTCTCACTGTGCTACAAATTGTTCTTTCAGATTGTCAGAATTACATGGCTGTGGCATAGCTGCATAATTCCAATATGGTCCTTTGAGAGCAATAGGACTGGATTGCTCCAGGCAGTTGTTCACCCTGAGGAAGTGAGTGCTAGGTGGAATGAAGCAGAAGTGTCTATTTCTGGTGGCTCATGTGGGAAAATAAAGTGAGTGCAAAGTTGACAAGACACCTGAGTGTGTCTGGTTTGCCAAGAGACTCTGCTGCCATCAGGTAGCTTCCCCATCAGTCAGTCTTGCCTGTTCTCACAGAATTGCCATCTCATTAATTTTAATAGGGTTGCTTGTTTGGCTTGGGGGGTCAACACTGATTAAAATTGTTTCAGGCTGTTGCTGATAAGCTGGAGCCCAACTCTAATCCTAATGAGAGGTCAAGAAAGGTCACGAATCAGATCCTACAGTTTTGGACAATTGGGCCAACAGTAGTCAGAAAAAGAGGGATTGCAATGGATAAGCTCTTACAAGTGACCCAATAAACAAGTTAAAAGGAGGCAGCTGAAATATCAAGCTCTCTATGTAAGGATCACAGTCAGAAATATTAGTTATGAGACCTGAAGTTCCAGTACCGACCTTTATATTATAAGGCATTTTTCCAACAAGACATCACTTTCCCTCTTTTTATGATACAAGCATAGCACTGGGTAATAACACCTCAGGTAAACATTCCAGGCTCACTTTGCAGTCAATAGAAAGAAGGATGTTCATCTAAGTGCAATTCATCATTTTGTGAAATCTCAAATAAGCCAGATGAATCACAGCCTAGATGATTTCTCTGTTGACTGTAAATGAAGCTTAAGACAATTCAGTATTCTCAGGTGCAAATGTCTTCAGTCACTATCCAGAGTCAGGAGAGAGGAATCTCACTCAAAGGTACAGTACTTGTGAAGATGCTCTGGTTTTATTGATGGAAAGGCACAGACTCAAGGAATGTGTTCTTATACTGAAGACATTCATTTCTAGCCAAGACTGATGGTCTGTATAAACACTGCATGAGGGAACATGTAGTTGCAGGTCCTAATGTTGTTCCCCTGCCATAGGCCTCTTGGAAGCAGACCAAGCAGTTGGAGAAAAAAACTGTACTTTTGAACACCAAATTTTTGCACATGCTCCATTAAAATGAGCTGGTTGAATCTGGAGAGACTTTCATTGTCAAGCATACAAGGTTTGTTTTGGCCAATGTGTTTGCCTGCCAGAAAGCAAAGGCATAGGAAAAATAGAGGGTAAAGATACCTTTTGTAGACATTGCTCCCTAAACAGCTCTTTTTCAGAGTGCTGAGTCATCAGACTGAATCTTAGCAAGTTGCTCTACACAGTAATTAATACATCAAAATCCAAATAAGATTTTCTCTGAAAAGAGATATTGTTAATTGCTAGCAGAATCACAAAGCCAGTATAAAAGTAAACTATGTATAACTTCCTTTTTATTTTGTAAAAGTTAGGAGATGCAGAAGCAATAGATGGACTTCCAAAGGGCGCAAATACAGTAGTGCTTGGGTGTTTTCCATTCCAGAAATTTTGTCTTTTTGACTGGAGAGTCTTGTCACATATCTTCATGGGACAAACATTACTGTAAGTTTTCCTGACATTAGTTGTCTCAGAATTTCATGTGAGTGGTTTTTTTTTTCTTGTGGAGCTTTGGTATAGCTACCTCTGAACTTAGTCCACCCCTAACTGCTGAAACTAACAGAGCTGAGCAAGATAATTTTGAGGTTTAAAAAATTACATTTTAAATTACTTCTTACTGAATGTGAGGATTTTATTCTTCAAGCAGGGCCTTGGCCTCTTCTGATGGCTGAATAGGTTGCCAAACCTCCATGGCCTCTGCTGAGATATTTGCATGATGACTATGCTCAGTCCCCACTAGCTCAGGCTGGTTGAGGTAGTGTTTTGTGTGTGCATATTTATCTCCAGAGGGTTGTGAAGACAAATGCAAAGGTGATTATTGGCACCTCAAAATGCTTTAGATGTGCTCATGCTCCTTTTAACTGAAGTAAAGCTATAAGCAAAGAGATACAACACCAGAGTGGTATCAGACATCTGACTACTGACCTGTGTTTGCAGAAAATGGAGATGAGGTCAAATCTCAAAATGAGCCAGGAGAAAACTGAGCAGACAAGCTTTATGATAATTGGTGGTAGAGCTCATACTGTTAGTGCTGGCCAGAAACTGAAGAGTCTTTTCACTGAAATTTTTGGGTTTTTTCTAAACTTCCTGCAAAATAGATAATTCCAACCTATTTAGTCATAGCAATACCAAATGTGCAAAGAGGGTGCCAGGTATAAAAAATGCAACTTCTGATTGCAGACCAGATATAACTCTGGTCTGAACTACCAAGAAACCATACCTTATATTAGTTTTCAAATACTCATTAGATATTAAAAACATCAGGTGAAAGATTAAATATGCTGATTTTAATTTACTAGATTTTCAAATGTTTGTTGGGATTTTTCAAGGGAATATTTCCAAATAGTTCAGCATACAGATTTTTTTCTCAGCTCCAGAGAGCAGTTGGAAGAAACTGCTGGAAAATATCCATGAGGGCTGTAGCTGGGCATTTCAGGACAATACATTTCACTCTGCATCGGTTGAATAAAAATTCACTGTTTGGCCTCGTTAACTATATTTAATCTATATTCAATTGATGCAGTATCCAAGTCTGTCTTCCTCCCCACAGCTGTTCTTCCTGTACTAAATTCTTATTTTTTTGAAGTGACAAACTGCCCCTGGAAGTCTCTCTCGTTAGGTGAGTGGACATAAAATCTGAAATATCTTGAAGAAATAGTTTTCAAACTCAGAATAGTACCTTCAATCTAATGAAGTCTAGCAACAATTTATCTAGCCTTGACTTAACTCTCCTTGTTTCAGTCACAATAGTCTCTGTCTTTCAGTAGAAAGCAAGTGCAAAAAAGATGTTTTGGCCAAAAAGAAATTTTGGTACATAAACAGATAAAATTCCCAAGCAAAAATATTTTCATTTTGATATCAGGAACAGGAGCAAGTGATCAAAGACAGGAGAGGATGGGAAGTGGGAAAGCTACCTTGCAAAAAATATTGCAAAAAACATTGTAGCTAGGCTTACATTCCTTCAGATTGTATCTGATGTTTTTCTGGGGACAGTGATATTTAACATGGTGATTTACAAGATAGCTCTATAAATGAGTTCCTACAGCCCTGGTCCAAGCTGTAGCCATGCTGGAGGAGCCAATGAGCAGGAAGGGGTAAACCTGAATGGGGACAGTCTCCTGTGTGTGCAGGCTCTCATGCTTTGGTAAAGCATGTAATTTTCCTTCATCTGGGTTGCTCATCCATGTTTTTGCCTGTTGCTAGAGGAGAAATATTTCAGAAATAAGTCCTTTCCTTAACATTTGGTCCAGTAGCCCAAAGTGACCTTGGCAGCTTAGTATAAACCTCAACACCAGACTTTTTTAGTTTGTCTTCCACAGCCTTTCTTTTGACAGGTTTATTAATTTCTAGTTATCATACAAGCACACAGCCAAAGTCAACACAGCTGCTAAGGCCTTATCCATGTCCTACTCTAGAAACCTTTCCAGCATGCCCAGGTTCTTGCTTTGGACTTCTTCCCCCGCCTGCCAAAGGCAACTCCAGGTCACAGAGAGCAGACACAAGGTCTTGCTTCAAAGTTGTTCCTGTGATCTGCTCTGCACCCATCTGAGATTGCTCATGCTTCTGATACCGAGTCTCCTGCTGCAGTTTTTGGCTGCTGTTTATCAGACAGCATTTATTCCAAGCTTTTTCTTTTTCTTTTTTCTTTTCCTTCACATCAGAATTTGTACTTGAAACAACTGCCTTCTAGCACTTTATAGAACATAGGAAATCTTGATCAGAGGTTTAATATCTAGTCTGTGTTAAGGTTTTTTTTTGGTTTGATGTTTTTTTCCTCTTTTAAAATGACACTGAAAAGGAACATCCTAAATGTCCCTGCATGGATTTGTGAAACATTTACAGCTGAAAACACTTTACAGTTTCCAGCCACTATTGCCATATCTTTGATCTGGACCTGGGACTACTCCAATAAACATATTCTCTGTGCATGATGCACTGTATTTCTTTTTCACCTGGCCTCTTCCATTGCTTTTAACTCTTTAATATTATTAAGTGTTATCCTCTAACCAGTCCATATTGATTTTTATCTGTTCCTTAGTACAGTCATATCAAGCAAAGAATAATACAAAAATTTATTGGGAAGATATTAAAAAAACTGCCTTGAGATGAGAAGAAAATGTAGCCTAAATCTCTTGGGACTTGCTTCAGAACTGTGTAAAGTACATTACTTTTTGATGATGAATGTTGCATTTTAAAGAAGTGCATTGCTCTTGCAAGAAGTCTCAGCATAGGACAGGAATGTGACAAGCCTGAAAAGACAAATAAGGACACCAGGATCTGCATCCAATAGTTCAGGGCAGGCACAGCAGCAGAACTGCATTCTCTATGTCACAATAAAAATTCCACACTCAGAGACCATGTCCAATGTATGCAACATTAACCTATGAGTTATACCAACCATTTGTTTGCTCCATTGGGATTCCAGGTTTTAAATTGAGATAATAATCACAAATTAAAGTTATCAAGAAACATGTCAGGAACAAACAAACAAAATGCCTGTAGAAGAATTGGTAGACTTTTGAAAAGAAAAATTGCATAAACTATTCAGGAGTACAACAGCCACTGACATGTTTCTTCTTGCCATGATCTGTATTCATGATAAAATAAGACATTTGAGAAAATGTTCAATACCTTATGCCAGAAGGAAGACTTTCTTCCAGTAAGTTGCTTTGTGTACTCTTAAATGAGGTAGGCATATTTGAAAATTCCAGTCACCTTCTAATCCCTTCCATCTTTTTGCAGACATCAATGCACTTTTTTTCCCATTACACTAGAAATTCAGTCAATAAGATGTGCAGATTTATCTGACCAGATGCAGATGTTTGCATCTGAGTTGTCATCTTGCTGTCTTACCTAGGAAGGACTTAACAGGTGAAATGCATCTGCAAATAGGTAATTCCTTTCCAAAGGCATGTTTCTATACATGATACTAGAGCCAAATGCCATGAGTGCCTCTTTCTTTTCTCTGTCTGTGAAAAGAGGAATGTGTGAGCAACCCAGGTACTGCCAATGTTCTTATGGCATTTCAGGTCAGGTAGGATGAATTCCAATTCCAGAATCACTTCCAGACAACATGTCCACATTACCCATATCATACCTTAGAGCCATCATCAGTCTTCATTTAATGGTAAGACAAAGACAGGAGTCTTTCATGTATTTTATCTTTTTAAAGCAATGGTGGTAATGGCAGAGAGCATAACCGAGCCGATGAATTTCACTCTCTCATGCGTCTTCCTACCTACTGTGTCACAGGGCCAAGGTCAAGAAAAAAATCAATACATTATATTTACCTACCACAAAGCCCTTTGTCTTTGAAGCTACTGCCTTTTCCCCCCTTTCTAATAAGAACTGCACATTTGCCCAAAAAGCACAAACATAACAGGTCACAATTTTGTTCAGTTTTTGTTTGGATTTTATAGTAAAATTATATTACCAAATAATCGTAGTAGATAAGCTGGTTTTTTTGCCTTCTGGGATATTGCTACTATTCCCAGTTTCCTCATTGGTTAAAAAGTGTTCAGCTGCACTCATTGTCATGTCTGCATCATTTGTTAGTGCTCCCAAATGTGCTTCCTTTTAAGCTTTTTTCCTCTTTTACCACATTTGGCTGCAGTCTCCATTTCAGCCTCAGTGCATTAGTGAAGTTGTCTTGTGCAACTTGGGGAATTTCTGTCTGGTTTGGGGATGTCTCCTGGGTAAAACATATGATGATTTGTCATTCAGAATGTGCTACAAATTGGAAGCCTGATTCCACCTGACAGCTGCTGGGAGGGCAGCTGTGGGGAGGGAAGAGCTGCGTGGTGTCCCAGGCTGGAGGGAATGACCAGAGCTGTCTGTGCATGCCTTGCTCCAGCCTCATCCAGGGCTCCCCTTGTCCTGGCCCTGTGCTGGTCCTGTGCTGGTCCTGTGCCCACTGCCCCTGTCTCTTTTAACTTCATATATTGTAGTGCCTTAAACTAGGATTCCCTTTAGAATAAAGTAGGGACAAATGAGAGGTACTTTTTTTCTTTCCAAAGTACTCGGTTTTCTTTCCAAAAAGGTACTCTCCTTTCACACTCAGTAAGTTCCAGATTTTTAAGAGTATGATACACTTGCTAGGTTCTTGTTAGAGAGTAACAATTTAGTGCTTTTACAAATTAGGAAAGAATAAAACAATTACAAATTTTTTATTTTCCAGTAATAAAGCGACTATAAAAGATAATGCTATTCCAAACAATAGGTCTCATTGTTTTTATTCTATTCAATACCTTTTTTCCCTCTGCAATAGTTCATAGGAATGAAGCTCATATCTCTGAAAAGTATGCTTGTTGACATCTCTATTTTTGGGAAAATGTAGGTCCTTGAAATAGCATATAGGATACACATTGAAGCAACTGTGAAACTGCTGTTTCTCTTGCATATTTCCTGTAGAATACATTCATTTCTTCATGCATGATTGTTTTTCTATGCCCTGCTTGTGATCTTGATCTTATTTTAATGAATTTATTCCTTGCTCTGAAAACATGTACACATTACCTCCTGGCTGAGTCTTAATGTAAATATGTAGACTAGAGTAAAGCTGAGCAGAACAAAATGGACTAGAACAGACTGAACATATTAATGTAATTACCATAGGTTATTCTAACATTTATGACATTTTAAAGTGCACTTCAGTCATATGCATATTTTACCTTTTCTCTGTAATCATAATGGCTAAAACACTATTTTCTCTTCTTAAAAAAGAAAAGTCTTTAATATTGGATGATTTCAAGGCAATTGTAAGTAGTGTAGATTCTTGTGAAATTTCAGAATTTGTCAGAAATGGTGAAACTCAGCAATTCTGTTTGGAGTACCAAGATTTCACCATCTTTTTTGCAAATTATAGGAAATGAGACTCCCTCAGCCTTCTTTGCTTATTTGGAACAAGAAGGAAAAAACCCCAGAGATTAGATTTTTTAATGTTTTATACCAAGCTTGGCTAAAAACACACAGATGAACATATTTCTTTTGGAGAAGTAATCCCAAAGTCCTTTGTCTGGAGTGCTGAGTGTGGCGGTGCTGGGTAACAGAGAGGTGTTACAAACACTGAAGAAATAAGGGTCTGGCCTTCTTTCAAATTGTGTCTATAAACTGGAATCTTTTCTTGGCTGATTTTGTCTGATCAGACATCATCTGTATGGTCTCCCTCGGCATTCAGCAGAGAAAAATAATCACCTCCAGGCACATCCTATTGTGTCAGCTGAAATGCTCTCTCTGGGTGCCTGTATGTCTCCATGGAGGGTTCCTTGATGAATACTGAGAATAGATAGGCAGCTTGTACAAAGGAAAAAATAAAGGATGAGATGGATCCCTCTTGATTGTTCATAGGGGGAAGGAGCCCTGCCCCCGCCCTGAGCCAGGGAAACCTGCTACAATAACTCATCCAGGCTTTCAGCAGTCAGAGCCGGGCCATCCTGCATTCCTGGGGACATGATGGGGAGAGCTTCAAAGGGAGCTTGTTCTTCACTCAGACTTCAGCAAAAATGCTAGGTCAAAGGTTGAGGGTTTGTAAACTTATAATCCCCAGATGACAGAACAGGAGCCCTTACCAATATTCTTTTCTATTTTTTCCTTTTTTGTCTTTTCTTTTTTTCTGATTTCTTTATTTCAAGGGAATTATGCAAAAAAAAGGTCAAAGGAGGTGGAAGACAATTTTTAATGTAAGCAACAATGCTGTGAATATCTTGGGTAAGGAGGGAAGAAATATATACACATTTTCACATATACATTTCAGAAGAGAATATGCCTGAGCCTTGAAGAGCCTCACAGTTCAACTCACTGAATACTGTATTGCTATTTGCAGCAGTGTTAATTTTTGGAGTTTTCTATCTGTCTTCTTTTAATTGTCTTGGAGCCACGTGAATCGTATAATAAAAAGAAAAAAAAACCAAGGAATTCAGCAGATTCTGGATGAAAATTTCAGCAATCAGTCTATACACAGGTCTGCTTTTTACTAGTGCAAGGCTTAGATATTTCATATGGCAGACTTTGTAGGCAGGGAATGTGAATGGAAGGTTTGCAACAACCTAAGATTCTGAAATAGTCTTTATGAGAGCCCTTTCCAGCCAGAGGCATCTGCTGTCTCCTAGCCGGCAATCCCAACCCATGCAAGATCAGAAGTTTATCTCCAGGGCTTTCTCCAGCTCAAGCTCTCACAGCTCAAGTACCCCCAGCTCTGAAGAAACATGAGACAAAGCAGCTCAGTCCTTCACCCCTGGTCTCTTGGTACTTGGTCTGTGAAGGAATTTCTTTCCTGCTGTTTCTATATGTGCATGTAGATAATGAAGACATTTACAACTACGCTAACTGGAAGAAAGCAGCCAGAGACAAAGCTGTGTGAACAGCAACACTTTCCTTGTGTGCAGCCACAATTCTCAACACATGTAAAGTGCTGCAGAGAAGGGCAGGAGAGGGCAGCAGCCACTTCAGCAGCTACTGATGTCAGGAAGGCATGAAATTCCTTACCTGCCCATCAGCAGGACAGAGGCCAAAAATGTTGGACTGCGTTAAGGCTTGACAGCACGTCAAAAAAACATTGAGCTCTCCACACAGTTAGTCTTTGACTCCCACCACAGACCAATCAGTGCCCCCCCAGGGCTCAGTTTTGGAAAAAGTCCTGTTCAATATATTTATCAATGAATTGGATGAGGGTATTGAAGACAGTCAGTTTCCAGACAACACCAGGCTGGGAGGAAGTGTTGATCTGCTGCAGAGTAGGAAGGATCTGCAGAGGGATCTGGACAGGCTGGGTCAGTGGGCTGAGGCCAATTGTTTGAGTCTCAATAAGGTGAAGTGCCAGGTCCTACATTTGGGTCACAGCAACACCATGCAACACCACAGACTGGGGGAAGAGTGGCAGGAAGGTTGCCCAACAGAAAACAACCTGAGGGTGCTGATCAACAGCTGCTGTACATGAGCCAGCCTGCGCCCAGGTAGCCAAAAAGGCCGAAGTTCTGTGCCAGAAACAGTGTGATCAGCAGGACCAGGCCATGCTTGTCCCCCTGTAGTCAGCACTGGAGAGGCACACCTTGAATGCTGTGTCCAGTTCTGGGTCCCTCAATTCAGGAAGGACACTGAGGTGCAGGAGTGAGTCTGGAGAAGGGCAGTGGAGCTGGTGAAGGGTCTAGAGAGTGAGTCTTATGAGGAGTGGCTGTGGGAGCTGTGCTTGTTTGGCCTGGAAAACAGAGGGTTCACTGGGATGTTCTCTCTCTCAACAACTCCTGAAAGGAGGTGTGGGAATTGGTTTCTAATTCAAAGTGACAAGTCAAAACTTAGCAGCCTCAAGCTGTGCCAGACAAGGTTTAGATTGGATATTAGGAAATTTTTTTCAGTAAAAGAGTGATCAGGCATTGGAACAGGCTGCACAAGAGGTGGTGGAATCACCATCCCTGGAAGTGTTCAAAAGGCATGTGCATGTGGCACTTGTGATCATGGTTTATTGGTGAACAAGGAGGGGCTGTGTTAATAGTTGGACTTAATGATCTGAGAGGTCTTTTCCAACCTAAATCATCCAATGATTCTATGGTCATGGATTTTGTCTGGGTGAGAAAACAGCCGTCACTATGCATATGGGACTCACCAAATCAGTTTACAAGCTTTCTTGCAGCTAGACATAGAATTGAAAAATGCATGTAACTGTGTCAGTTTAAAGGTTTGATGCTGATGGTTAGTCTGAACTGGCTATCCATGTCTTGATTAAATCTACAGAGGTGAAGGAAGAAGAAAAAAAGAATTTTATTAGCAACTCCTCTCATTCCATCTGGGAATTATTAATTTGTAAGCCTTCATAGTTTGACTGAAAAATTTAAGTGGGAATTAACTTATTTGAAGCTCTTCTCAGCTGCTATAACAACCAGATCTCTGTATCTCAGACTGGCTAAAGCCCAGATGAATTACTTCACTAGATTGGGACAGGTTATTTATGCCCATACTGCTCAGTCCAAATGGGAACCATCTTCATATGCCTAAAAATGGGCTGGCTTAAACTTTCATCCTCTGATTGAAAGAATGCCAGAAACCTTAAGAGGATAATTCAGCCACCTCTCCTGGACATATTTCAGGACCTGCTGGATGTGCCCTCTTGGGTTGTAGCTCTCTGTCCCTCTGTCCCTCTTGCACTGACCACAGGCAACTCCCAGAAGAATTATCTCCTCCAAGGACTCCAATGAAGCATTCAGAGAAAATGGTAAAAAAAAACATAGAACAGGAAGACAGGAACAGTGGGCATAAAGCTAAAGGGTGAAAGGGTTATGGCAGGTAGCTCTTCACAAGGGGAAAAAATAAACTGTGCATTCATTCATTTAATCACAGACAACTTCTTCCTACATCGCACTGCTGAGTTTTCTGCTGGAGACCTTGTTCTCTTCTCCATGCAAAGAGAAATATCTCAGTTTTACACAGAAATATCTTTGCGCATTTTTTTGTCTTTGTATGCAATGACCAGAAAAAGCTGAAGCTAAAGCCACAGAATAATGGCCTCTGTCCACATATTCTACCTCCAACACAGCCAGTGTGGTTTTCCTTAAGAATAGCAAATTTGTCATAGGACAAATACATGACATGCCTCTGTATGGCTTAAGCAGCCAAAAATACATGACAGAGAAAAGAAAGAAAATGCTTAATGTTACAAAATCAACAGACTTCATACTCAGAAAAAAAAGTAAGCAATTTATTACTAATCTAATAGATATCATTCTGCATGATTGTAAGAATAGCAGGGGAGTTTAATTGTTGGGGAAAAAATCAATCTTTTACTAGGATCTGAAGGATCAAGGCAAAACATGGCATTGAGCCCAGCTTTAATAAACTTCAATGACATATGAACCTTAATTTTCTCTAGTAGAAAGGTATTTTCTCTTCAAGTACATTATTTTTTCTCTTTGACAGTCATTTGACTACTGCAAAGCACATAACACACACAAGCTGCCTTCAATTCATTTATTTGATAAAGTATGGTGTGTCCAGTTTTGGATTAAGAAGAAGAATTTTGGAACAACTGAAAATTCCTAAATATATCCTTTAACTTTTTTTTTTAGAATTTTCTAATCCTTCTATGGAAAAATCCATGAATTAATTAAAATGCAATTTACATTGGTATAATTGGCTTCTAAGAAAATAATGAAATCCCCAGGTCTCAAGCTGTAAAACTGCATTGCCCTTTAATATCATCATATCCAATATTTGATACATCTGTGATCTTTAATTATTTTTTTCCAGTGACTTTGTCCCAGATTTCCTCTGGTTTTTTGGTTTTTTTTGTTTTTTTTTTTTTTTTTTACACTGGCTTACCCAGTAGGAAAATCCCATCTGTTAAATCCAAGTACAAGTGAAAAAGAGACCTTTGCATTTTCCCACAGCGCTCCTGCTTCTGCATTTCCTAAATGATGGATGAGGATTGGTTTGAGTCCAGCAGTTTTCCTGTGCACTATGCCATGAAAAGGTGGGGATGAAACAAAACAGGAGAAATATCAGCTAGGTTTTGTTGGTTTTGACCTACATTTCCTTCTTGTACTCCCTTCGTATAAACAAAAGTTTTGTCATTAAATTTGTTTTTGCATGCAGCCAGAGAGCCGTACAGAAGTCAGATGAAACTGAAATATTTCTGTGAACATGTGCAAAGTTGAAATTTGTCTTTTAAGCATCTGTAGAGAGAACCAAATCTGCTATTTTCATTTTATTAATCTTCCTTTTCCCCTTCTTTCTTCTTTCCTCCCTGCCCAAAGAAAAATTCTTCATGCTACTGGGCAATGGAAATTTTAGTAAATGTGATTCTCCAATTCCTTTTTGGATGGAAAATAAACCATAACCTCAAAAATGATCAAAGAAGAGGGAAATACTTTGCTTCTCAATTCTGTTGCTGGCAGTTACATGTGATATATTGATGAAATCGTGATCCAGTGATATCTGTACAAAAAATTTCAACTTATTTTAGTGGGAGCTGCTCTTACATCATATCTTACATTCATTGAGGATCCAAAAATGTGATTCTCTACTGCCAAGAGATGAGACTACTCATTAATATTGATCAAGATGTCACTCTTTTAACTTCAGTCTGGAGGTCCTACAAGAGGAAAAATCTCTTCTTTGTTAGGTATGTAATAGCCAGTGTGCCACAGCCAGGGACATTTCTCCTGAACTGCAGAACAAACCCCATGTCCTTGGTTCTGCTAAGCAGGAGAACCTTAAGTGTTTGCATGTAGCTGAAGGAATTCCATTATACATTTAGCAGATCTTGATACATCTTAAAGCCAAAAAAAATACAAATGCCAGTATCAGTGCTTAAAGGCATCGTTGCTGGTACTTCACCTAACAATGTCAAGCATACTGTTAATTATACAGGTGCTTCAAGTGACTTGCAGTTATGTTAAGTGATCAGAATAAAAACTTGTTGAATTTCAACCAGTTGGAAATGGCTGGTTGCTGCCCTACTGCTTGGTTTCATTCTAGCATTAAATCAAAAATATTTGAGAGAGCATTTAAAGATTCCCTATGGCTAAAACTGTAATATGCCAACAGGAGTATGAATGACTCACAGCTATTTTAGGAAGAACTTGATGTGATAAACTTAAAAACCTCTTATGATGAATTTATCACTGCTTTTATTTACAGTACTACCTCCTGCTATAAAAAGGTGCAGGAATTATTCCATCGCTCTCCTGCTAAATGAAAGGCTCACACAAACAGGGTAATTTTAAACTCCAGGAAAACAAAAGAGAGCACAAAGAAAGGGGAAAATGTTTTTCATAGTTTTGCATCAATTACTTAAACCAACTGATTTCAGCTGGTAGTACTCTCATAAAGTCTAAAGAAAGGCATTAGCTGATTGTATTGTTAAATATTCTATTGAATTAAACAATATTCAGTCCCATATAAACTGACCACAGTCTGGCAGTCTCTGTGATGATGCATTTTGAAACCAAACCTTTGGAAGGTAAATTTTACTGCAGCTCATTTTTACCTTTAAATTCAACTGAAAAAATGACATCATGCTCTCACAAAGGCAATTATCAATGTTTGCTCCAGGGACCTTTTACTTTGAGGAGAAGTGAATGATATGATTGTTTGCGTGCATAGTATCCTAATATTTGCACAGGCTGTATATATATTTGCACAGAACTGTGTTTATACAGGTTCCTGTCTGAAGTGGCCAGCTAAAAACAAACTCCCTTCCTAAAGCTATACAATCATGTCAACGTGAAAATATGCCAGGTGGACTTTGTTAGAGTACTTCATGGGCTGTTGTGATTCCAACCTGTTTCAGGGACTCAGCTGCCTCCAAAAAGGGGTGTCTTGGCCTTGGCTGCACTTCTCTGTGCAGACAGACCCCAGGGCTCCAGGTAGAGATGTTTGGAGGCACCTCATAGGAACAGGCATGGGCCAGTGTGTACTCCTGCACTCCCAGCTCAACTGGAATGTGACCGGTTTAAAGAGAACCTTTACATTTTCCCTGGAGGCTGAAATTATCTGTAATGGCTTACAGATTTAGCTAGGATTCTGTGAACACAGAAACATTTGGGAATGGCTGAGGCCACAGCGGGGGTGATGCTGGAGAAGCTCTGGTGCCTGCTGGGGGTGCAGGGTAAGCAGGAGGGACACCTGAGCCCCTGTTCCATCCCCTCAGCCCAGTGAGTGCTGACATGAGCACAGACAGCATCCCGGGAGGTGAGCCCAGAGGGGTTTTGGGGCAGCACAATGGCTGGCTGTGGTGGGGAGCTCTCCTCTTCCCACTCCACTGTGCCCACCAGCTCCTCAAGGACAGACGGAGACCCATCATCCTGAATTTGTTAAAATTGTCTTTGTCTCTTATGGGTTTATAATTTGCACAAACTGTGTTTACCTTCATCTACAAAATAAGGGTGATATTTAGAGATCTGGTAACCCTGTAAGATATTTTAATACACTGGTGTGTTACACTGGTGTGTTACACTGGTGTGAATCTTCAGGTGTCCTCTGAGGGCCAAGAAAACCACAATAATGAAAATCAGAGGGACATGGAAATGTTTGGTTCAGCTGGACCTGCTGGAGTGGGTCCAGAGGAGGGTCATGAAGGTGATCAGAGTGATGGAGCACCTCTCTCATTAGGATGGGTTGAGAGATTTGGAGTTGTTCATTATGAAGAAAAGAAGGCTTCAGGGAAACCTTACAGTAGTACCTTCAGTACCTGAAGTGAGCCTGCAAGAAAGTTGTAGAAGGACCTTTTACAAGGGCTTGTAGTGACAGGACAAGGGGGAATGGCTTCAAACTGAAAGAGGATATGTTTAAGAATAGATCATAGGAAGAAATCCTTTACAGTGCAGGTCATGAAGCACTGGAACAGATTGACAGAGAAGTTGTGGATGTTCCATCCCTGAAAGTGTTCTAAGCCAGGTTGGGTGGGGCTTCGGTCAACTTGGTCTAATAAAAGATGTCCCTGCCCATGGCAGGGGGGCTGGAACTTGATAATCTTTAAGGACCCTTCAAACCCAAATCATTCTCTGAGTCATTAAGTGTCTAACATATGTGAAAGACTTCTTTACTAGTTTATCTAGTAAGGCCAATACAGCACTTTATCTTCCAGAACATTTCTTCTGTTAAAAACATGTCTGGGTCACTGGAAGATGGATATTCTCTCTGCTCCAAGATCCAATACCTGGCAGGGAGGGCTATGCATTGAGGAAGGGAGGGAAAACACTTAGGGGCTGTACCAATCATCAGGATCTGTCTAACCTGTTCCGTGGGCAGCTTTGCAAACATCCCCCTGGGCTCCCCAAGTACAGGGGAGCAGCACTGGCTCCAGGACCCAAGCCTTCCCTGCAGCTGGGGGACAAGTGTGCAGGCTCTGGGATAGATGCAGGAGGGCCTTGTCAGAAATTTTGAGGCTGTTTTAGTGCTTGAAATCACAATCTTTGGAAATTTAAGCTCTCACAGTTCCTTCTCAGCTATGAATGTTTTGGGTAATGGCTTTGGCAGGAACAGGTGCCCAGTTAGTCAAATAAAAGAGCAGCCGCTGGCCCCTGAATGCAGCAGAGATACCCAGCCCAGGATGAAGAAATCCAAGGGACTGACACAGTTTAAAAATCAGCTTTGAAGAACTGTAAATACATCCATAAAATCTGTGGCAGATTATTTTTTTTGTTAAAGAAATTACGATGCTTCTTGTCCCCTGTTAAATCTTTATATTGTTTCTGTCACTCAGAAGAGCACAGAGATATTTCTTTTTTAAGTGTGATATTAATAAAACAGAGTCAAAGGCACATTGGTGTTTTTCTGTCTGGCTGCTAAATGGCTTAGAAAGTATGCAGCTCTATTTTTAGGAAAGAAATGCTTTTAGGGATTAAAATTCAAAGGATAAGGTAAACAATTTCATGTAACTCTTTAACACGAAAGATGATTTTTCCCTTCAGTGCAGGACAGTGCTCTCACAACAGGCTGATGAGAGAGGCCCTCGCTGCTTTTTTCCATGTATAGACTACAAAGGATCTCAGATGAAGTGATAAAATGTGGAAAAGCAGCACCAATGTATATGGACAAGAGAGGGGAGGGGGAGGTAAATCCAATAAAATTAGACTCTGATAGTCAACTGTCCCAGCTGGAATTAGATTCTATCACTTGTGAATATTTCATAGTCACCAGCTGAAAGGCATCTAGTGAAGCAATTAAAGCCAATCAGTGGAAGAGCTGAGTGTTTCATTTCTCAACCAACTAAAATAAGCCACAAGCTGTATTAAGGTTTTAAGGGGAAAAAATTCCTAAAACAAATATATTTTTTCTACTGGCAACCAGAAGGAAATGCAGGTACAATTTTGTTAGTGAGTGTGTTGCTGAATGGTAACTTACCCCCCATCTGAGGGAACAGGGACTCCTGTGGGAGGCAATATTCCAGGGGGCTCCAGGTGCGCATTTGTGGTGCCCTGGTCCATGCAGGGGGCATATGGGAAAACCCCCTCCTCCTACCTGGCTAAAGTATATTGGATGATGTTTGGCTGGCTCAAAAGATCTTTCCTAAATCCCATCTCTAAGCTTAAGGCTCATTTATGTTAAATGCAATGGTCTAAAGGAAGCAGTAGAAACAGAGCTTTGTGCTGTAACCCAGACCTTCACCCCGCCTCCTTTTTCTTCTGATGGGCTATGGAGGCAATTGTTTCTGCTTTTTACTGAAAGCAAAGTTCTTGTTTCCTGAGCACAAAAGCATCAGGAGAAATTAAAGCTAAAACTCATTTTCTAGAACGGTGTTAACTTCTCTGAAGAAATTAATTGTTCGGCTGGCCTATTAATCTAGATGACAGTTTTATTACAATTAAAATATCACCTCTAGGAGGCCCTTTGTTTGCATTTGACAGATTTTATTGTGTTTATATAGGCTAATGAAGCAGAATTAAATTATGCTGCTTATATTAAATTTAAATGACTGATTCATTGTATTTAAAATCCAAAATTTATCCTGCATGTTCTTTAATGCCACACAAACTACATTAGTTCACTGCTGGTTTATATTTTACTTTGGTCATTTGCCCAATTGAAAAAGGTTTTGTAGGCACACTAAAACATGGTGAATTAATGTCCAAATGACTAAAACATGAAAGACTGTCTTTAAGCATTTTAGAAGAGTAAAAATACTGTGATGCTAGGTCTAGCCTATGCTTCAGGTCAGTGGCTCTGATTTCATGGTTTACTATTGGTGACTTCACTGAAGAGTTTGATTTGAGCCTTTGCCAACTGAGATCAGTTATCCACTATGCTCATCTCTGTTGTTGATATTTCTTGTTACTTATTTTTATTGATCTAGCAAACTTTGTTATTCCCTGTTAAACATGCTGCTCACATAATCCCTACTGCCCACAGTATTCCATAAAAAGGAACACGGAGTACTCAGGTTTCCGTAAAGTACAGAGCTGATCACCTATAAACATGAGGGTAACCTGATGCACATTAATCTTTGTATTTTCTGATCTTAGATTTCCTCTGAGTTTACTTTAGATTTCTATCCCACAGATGCTTACAGCTCATCTCATTACTCCATGTTTCTTCCTTCATTAACAGAAAGAATTGGATGAGTGGTAAGATTCCCTGGATTTGTATTTTAGATGCTGCCTTTAGGGTTGCGCTGTAATATCTCTATTCCTTTCCACATTGAGGAAACGAAAGCTTATTAGTTGAGAGACAGAAGGCATCTACATTGCAGGTATCTGTTAATCAGATTAATCCCATGGCTAATACCTGAAATATTGCTAAAATATGTTCCAGTCACTATGAATACTGGTGGTTTTTTTATTATTATTTCTTTTGTCAATACAAGCATAAATAAAGAGCTAGGGAAAAATTTTTTTGTAAATCAATCTCCAAAATAAATAACTGGAAGCACTGTTATTAGGATATGTCAGACAATTCTATGAGTCCTTAAGTAGTCCAAGAACTGCTATTTAAGAATATCAATTTTGCTGAAAAATTTTACTTTCGGGATATAAAGAAATTTCATAAATCCAGTTTGAATCTGATAACCAACTTTGGCCAGGGAAACAACAGAAGAATTTCAGAAAATCATTTTCCTTTTTTAATAGCAGTAAAATAATTGGTGAACTCATGACATCAATGATTTATTTTCCTTTGTAATATTGCTCTATCTTCATCTTGGCTTTCCATTTTGGCTATTAGCTCACAGACAGATATTGTTTCATATGTAATACTATGGGGAAAGAAACATATCAGAGTTGATTTTCTGCTCAATTATTAAAATGGTATGACCAAGGGAAAAACTTAAATTATTTCCTTGATTAAATGTATTGTGTAATGACACAGATGTTTGTGGGTATGAGTAAACTGGAACTAGAAGCCAGCTTTAGTTTCTGGGACTTTCTGCAGGATGATGAGTTTCATTACCTCGCACTTCAGTTCTCAGCTACCTCTAGGGATTTCTCTTGCCTGTGGGTGGGATCCACCAGTTTCATCAGTAGAAAACTTTATGAAATCTTCGGGACTCAACTGTGCTGATATGAAGTTCAATCTGGTGTAAGGAAAGATCCAGTAACTTTCATGCCTTTTTAGCGCATCAATTTTCATCTATTTGAACTGCAGAAAAGTAGGTCTACGAAGGAAGCAAGGTGAGAACAGACTTCTGGCAGATCAGTCCTACTTCTTGCTAAGTCAGTGTTTCAGTCATGGAATCCCAGAATGGTTTGGATTGGAAGGGACCTTAAAGATCACCCAGTTCCAGTGGCCCTGGAATGGGGAGGGCCAGCTTTCACTAGGCCAGGTTGTTCAGAGCTCCATCCAGCCTGGCCCTGAGCACTTCCATTTGTTTAGCCATGGGAAACACATAGTCTCACAGACTTGTCAAGTGCCAATAGTTACTGAGATCTGGTAAATCCCATGCATCAGAGCAGGGAATCCCAGCAAACAGGATTCTCTTTAAAATACAGACACTGATTCTGAAATACCTAGCTTTTGTATCTGATACAAGGAGCAGCTGTGTCTGAGCACGAAAGTTCAACAGGAATTTTCCTCTGCACGACTCACTTGAGGAAATCACACTTCTCACTCACAGAAATTCCAGTGAGAAAAGTTAACACACCATGTTAGAATGCACAGAACTCAATACTAAAAAATGCTTCAATGTACACAGTCAATTTCCCTAAAATCAAGGTGACAGGTTATTGGTCCATTTGTAGCACAGGCCCAGACCAAAGCCCCATGTGTTGCCCCTTTGCAAGTTTCTAGCCTGAGGGTAGATTCATATCTCTAAGACAGAGCCAGGGATTGCATGAAGAGCCCAAAAGCCAGGGTAGTTCTGGAAAGCTCATTAGTGATGAATATGAGCTGTCATTGGAGTCTCTCTAATATAGAAAAAAAGAAATCAAAAAATACTAACATGCCTTTTAGTATGGTAAAAACATACTTTCTCCCTGGAGCAGCATCACCTGTTCCTTGCTCTTTGATTTGTCTGACTTCTGTCCTGTTTTGTTTTAGTTGAATCACAGTGATGCAATGAGCCTTAAAGCAAAGTTGTTCCCTTGTGCTAATGGCGTGTTTGCACACTTGGTGTTGGTATATTTGTGTCCAGGCAAATTTTGTTCTATGTTGCGGTAGATAAGTTGTTTTTTAAAGTTTGTATCAGTTTGCAATGTAGAAAAATGTAAAGAATTTGTGACAAAGGAAGAAAAGGGTTCTTTCTGTGAGCTCATGTAAAGAATATCTACAAAAGAAGGGTCTTGCCTCTGTGTATGGATGAGCTGTAAACTGGATACTCCAAGTATGGTCCAGGAGCTACAGGAGAGGGTTCAGCAGAGGGACATGAAGATGATTAGAGGTCTGGAACATCTCTCTTGAGCAGAGACTAAGGGAGCTGGGCTTGTTTAATCTGGAGAAGACTGAGAGGAGATCTCATTAAGGCATATAAATATCTCAAAGGTGGGTTCCAAGAGGATAGTGCCAGACTCTTTTCAGTGGTGCCCAGAGACAGGACAAGGAGCAATGGCCATAAACTAAAACACAAGAAGTTTCATCTCAACATGAGGAAGAACTTCTTTTCATTGAGGATGGCCAATCACTGGGACAGGCTGCCCAGGGACGTCATGGAATATCCATCTTTGGAGACATTTAAAACCTACCTGGACATGCTCCTGTGTCACCTGCATTAGGAGACCCTGCCTTGGGGGTGGTTGGACTGGATTATCTCCAGATTTCCCTTCCAACCTTAACAAGTCTGTGATTCTCTGTTATTTAACACTGTCGTTTTCACTTTTCATTAAGTCAGTTGAATTAGGAAAGCAAAATAGTTCATTGAAGCAGAAATATGTATATTAGTGTATTTGATAGGCCAGTTACAACCTCTGTAACAATGCAGCCTAGACTGTATATGGTAAGACTATACAGAGCAGAAGTTAATATGCCAAAAAAGCAGTCAGTCTGTACAGCTGCCAGAAGAGGTGTTAATATTTTTCTCCATTCTAGTAGAAGCTCATTGGGATATGCAAAACTCATTCGTTAAGTAACGCTGGAGAGTGACAGATGCTGACATATATAATTTGACAGCTGCAAATACCAGGTACTAGAAAGTGTCATTTCCCATAAGTATAAAATAATGGGTCATTATTCCCTGACAGATTAAAACCCAAGTACTATGAATAAATGAATCGGTAATCCTGCGTACTTTAAAAGAAAAATAGAGCATTCTTTTTCTTCTTCCAGAAATAAAGCAGATTTCCTTTGTTCTCCTCTCACCTGTGTGTGTTACCACCAATTGCCAACTCTCTGATGAGATGGAGCAGAGGAGGGAGTCTCTCACACGATCTACTTAAGGCATTTAAGACCTTTATGTTTGCAGGCAGGGGATGCTGGTTCCCTAGGCAGCCAGTGCAGAAACAGCACAGCATCCAGCAGATAGCTCAGAGGAGAGGCTTGCTGCCTCTTTGATTGCAAGAGGATCCCAGGAGCACAGGCATGCCCAGGTCAGAGGTCTGACATGAAGGGTGCCTCTCAAGAGTTACCTGTCCTGCTTTGTGCCCATCCATAGGATGGATGTTGTTTTGTGTCCCCATAGGAGGGCCTC
Organism: Camarhynchus parvulus; assembly: GCF_901933205.1. Lineage (NCBI taxonomy): Eukaryota > Metazoa > Chordata > Aves > Passeriformes > Thraupidae > Camarhynchus > Camarhynchus parvulus. The sequence continues at coordinate 20,209,014 of NC_044571.1, forward strand.
AGCTTTTCTCTTGCCTTTAATTCTGAGCCCATGTTTCCACTACTGAGGCACAGTGACCTTCCTCAGGCAGACAGCTAACAGTGGGGGACCCCTGAGGTTCCAGATGTAGCACCACTAGAGGTGTTTGTCTTCCTCTGGGCAAGGGAAAATCTGCCCACTGGCTGAAAACAAAGCCTGGGAGGGGAGCAGAGACAGATCACACCCAGCAGAGTTCTGCTGAGGCTGCACTTGCTGGGCTTGTTGGAGGGCATTCATCTCTCTGGGGTCTAGAGTGATGCCCTGCCTAATGTGGCCTGAGCCCTAAAACAAGCCACCAGGCACCATTTCCGACAGGAATACACCAAAGCATTTAACAGGAATCTAGTTGATGTCAGTGGTTCCCAGTGCCTGCTGTGTTTAGCCAGCCATGCACCTACAAGTTTGGTTATACAGTGCCTGTGGCTAGCAGTTAAATCATGGCTGGGATATGTCTTCTTTCTTCCCCCCACCTGATTATCAAACCCATCCTCACCACAGCCTTACATTGTGATGGATGTGGCTGGGACCAAAGGCTGTTCAAAGCTGAGTGGGTATTGCCCAGTTACAGTAGCTCCAATGTTCTCATGGAAAGGAGCATGGCAGGAGCTATGCCAGTGCCTTTGGGTCACTGGAGAGACCACCTGAGGAATCATGGAATCATTTAGGTTGGACAAGACCTCTCAGATCATCAAGTCCCACTGTTAATCCAGCACTGCCAAGTTCACCACTGAACCATGCCTGCAGGTGCCACATCCACTTGCCTTTTGAACACTTCCAGGGATGGTGATTCCATCACTTCCCTGGGCAGCCTGTTCCAATGTGGTCCTTACCTTCTCTGTGAAGAATTTTTTTCCTAATATTCAATCTAAACTCCCCTGGAGGAAGGACATCCCTTGATGTCTAGCTAAGTAGTTTCTCATAATCCTTTTCCAGCAGTCCTGCAAGAGCCAAGCAGCTCTTTCCTGCTTGAGAAAAGTGCTTTCTGGTGTCTTTTGGGACAATGTTTTCTTTTTTTGCATCAGGTACCTTCCAAAAGAAGCATTATTTATTCATTTATTTCAGTTTATTTAAATCTATGTCCCTTAAAAGTAACACAAAGCCATTATAACTGACAAGTTCAAGCTCTTGTATAATGGAGGACCCACAGAATTTCACTCAAATCCCTGCATTTGGGACTTGTTCTTTTTTTTCCATGCAATCACAATTGCTCACATAAAAGACAAATAAATTAATGCCTTCACCCATTACTTATTGAACCTGTGGTTGTAAGGTAAAAAATACTTAAAGCTTTTCAATGAATTTTAAAATATAACATGCATTTAGATTCTCCAACAAATCATGCAATTTAAGATTGAGGGAGTTTTCATTTTTAGTAAATTATGCTTGCTACTGTATTTTGTTGGTAGGCGATTAATTAGAAGCAACTACCATACCAACACTGAATTTATTGGGTGGATTTCCTGTCATCTTTGTGGTTCAATGAATTTTTTTGCAAGTGTTCTACATTTAGCACAGCTACCTTCTGCTCTGTGTCTGGGCTCCTAGAAACTATTATCATATAAATAATAATTAGATGGAAGTTAAAACCAGCATGACTGTACTGAACAAATATACATGATTGCAAATGTGTCTGTATCAGTGGGAGAGAAGGAAAGTGAATCCACTTCAAATGTTCAGTTTTACACCTCATTAGTTGGAGATGATTGTTTAATGATTTGATAAAGGGAATTTTTCTCCTTCCTCAATCCACTTGTTTCTTCTCCTGTATTTAGTAATTGACTGCAGTTCAGAGTTCTGCTGAATTTTTTAAGGTTTTCACCTATTTCTTTTCTAGAAGGTTTTATCTTCAGGCTGACTGGTGTTTGTGGGCTCAACCTCACACTATCCATAGCATAAGATGCCAATCTTCCAGCACCCGTTCTGTTTAAAGACAGACACTTGGGCTGTCAGCAGTGGGGTGTATTCTCAGCTTCAAGGACATGCTTTGGAAGTCTTTGAAGACAAGGAGCATCAGAACAAGTTTGCAGATAGGAGATTATAGACAAAGCATTGCAGAGATCAAATGAATGCTTTCCTCAGTCTCTCAAGCTACATGTTAATCAAGTCAAATACTAAAGGGCTGTTCAATATTGTTATCAACAATTGCTTAGGCAAGGCCCCACTTCTATACATTTACAACATACGTGGAACAAATGTATTTACAGTAACATTGGTTAACTTTCAGTGAACATAGGTAACCTTTTTTTTAATTCTTACATCATGAGTAGTAGTTTTAGTGAATTTTCATCCTTCCAAAGGCCAAGATTTAAAAGAGGGAAAAAATCAAAACAAAATATAAGGCTAAAATATTTATTGAAGGAGCTGGGGTTCATGCCTCCATACTATCATTTTGTTCTTTCAGTTCTAGGTGTTGGTAACTGAAATTTCCCTTTCACAGAGCATATGGCTACAGTAACAATGTGTTTGCCTCCTTAGTATTTGTTGGCAGACTAGTTTGCTTTTGTTTGTATAAAGTAGAAAGGAGCTTTAAAGGCAGTAGTCCAGGATGTGCGGTGCATGGAGCACTAGTAAAGTGGCTGAGACACTGTTGGCAGCAGGAGTCTGCAAAGAAACCATCACATTGGAACAAAACCAGCTGTCTGCCAGCACCATAAACTTTAGGAAATGTTGTGGGTGATTAGTTGCTACTCCTAATGTGTGAAAGTTGGCCTGTCTGCATACAGGCAAAATAAACTCCCTTTTACTTCTTGCCACTCATACATAGAAATCACAGGACATTATGGGATTGATTATGAGCCATAAAAGCCAGGAAGTTCAGTTTTAGAGTGAAAACCATGGCAATGACTGTCTCTTTCTATTTGGATGTCATTGCATGAAAAGCTAAGGTGAAATGAAAAGGAACAGGAAACAAACCTCAAATGGGAATGGGACAAAAATTTCTAATGGGAAAAGCAACTCAGTCAGGAAGGAACACTCAAGCATATAATATAAGGCACCTGGCCTCTCTGAAACTTTTGGTTTTTTAAGTAAACCTTAGTGGTCCTGGAACAATAGTAAAAGAACAGTCCAGAAAACACATTCTGCTGAGTGTCACATAGAATTTTTTTCCCAAAGACAGGCATCCTTCCCATTTCCACCATCCCACCAGCTCACATAGTCTGAATAAACAGCCCTTCAACAAAAGAAAGAAAGAATATGGATTGATTGCAATGAAAATAATAAAAAAGCATGTTTTGTTACGAACCCCTTTAGTTACATTTTTTGGGGATAAACTGTTTCAAAGGCCATTTCAAAATTAAATCATCTGTGAGTGCAAATGTGGGAATTTACCATGAAGTGAAATTATCCTTGTTTTGTGCTGCAAGGCAGTTTGAATATTTCCTTTCTGCAAGGGATTTTTTTTTCTGAACTGAAATAGATGAGAAAGCTAAGGGCAGAAGGTGAGGCTATTTTATTTTTTTCTTTTATATACCTCTGAGTCTTCTGCTTTAAGCAATCATAAAAAAGATAAATATTTATATAGTACCTGCCAGTCTATGGCTTAAAAGCACTTAACATGCTTTAATATATACTGTTGCACAGAAATAGAAAAAATACAGTTCTAGGGAGAAAGGTAATTTCTGGCTGTTAGCAATGCTGGAAAACAGAAAGTAAACAGGATTTAGAGCAAAGTAAACCAGAATTAATTCCTAGTAAGAATAAGTAAAGGAGAAAAGCTAATATTTCCACGGCTGCAAACTTTGCCAGTGGGAATTTCAAAGCCTGATTTTTCTTATCTTTCATAAACAGGCTGTAAATCTTAGGCCCTACAAAGTAAATGGATGGCTTAGTACTCTAACAAAGGACAAGACTTCATTCCCACAATTTAGTAAGATACAGCCTTGGAAGAAATGGTAAGATCTGAGTCTAAGTGCCTTCAAGGGGTTAAGAGGGGCTGTAGAAATGACTTATGCTTTTGACTAAGCAATAAAACTACATTCTTGGGTGGGGGGAGACTGCAATATTTTGGAGTGCTTTTTCCTCACAAAAATGTCACAAAAAGATTTTCTTTCCTTCAGCATGATCCACTTTATTGTATTTGCAAGGAAAGTAAAGGAAATGAAGACTTTTACTCTCGGAAATGCCAGTTTTGCTTTCTAATGCTAGTCAGCAGTGATTTAGGGGTCATTCTCAGGAGAATACCAGGATTAGCAGATGGTCTCAGATAAAACTTTGGGTTTGTATTTTTTATTCTTAACTTACTCAAGAAATCCAGCAAGCAACAGAACCAGAGGCTTTAGATAAAAGTCCTAGAGGTTTCTCCAGAATCAAAGAATCATTAAGATTGGAAAAGACCTCCAAGATCATGGAGTCTAATGTTTGACTGAACACCATCACCATGTCAACTAAACCATGGAACTAAGTGCCACATCCAGTCATTTCTGAAACTCTTCCAAGGGTGGTCCATCCACCACTTTCCTTGGCAGCCCTTGCAATGCTAAAGTCACATTCATACTGTGAAATGCATGCTTAAGTGTTTGTGGAAAATAGGACACATCCAAGAGGAAGGCATGAAAGAGCCCTGCCTCCAAATTCCCTGTCTCAGAGGACTGATTTATTTCATAAACATAGAAGAACTGCTAATTTTGCATGTGTAACTTTAATTATAGCAGAATTTAGCTTTTTTTTTTTTTTTTTAAGGCAGTTAGGAGGTTTTCTTCTTAATGGTGAGACTATTTTGAGAATCAGTTTAAATATCTGAAATGATTGTGCATATCTAGTACAAATATGCTAAACTTAACCTTTGAAGTAGTGCTTAGCTCTTCACTTCCAAAATGAAAACAAATTAATAAAAATTGCTCTGGATTAAAGAGGCATACTTGGTATTTCATTCTCAGCAGAGAAACCCCTCAGACTAGGGCTGTAAAAGTACCTGTTTTGTAATAAGGAGCTTTGGTCCCTGACAATGTCAAATGATGTTTCACAAATTCTCCATAACCCCTCTTGGATCCCTCAGAGTCAGTAGGAAGCAATTTACTCATTGCCAAATATACTGATCCAAACAAGCAGTACAGGGCAATATGTGCTATGTCAAGACACCAGCCCTGGTCCCTGGGTGTTCTTGCTCTGTGGGCACAGCACTTATTCCCAGCTAATCTCTCCCCACACTTCCTAGCCCAAGTTGACTCCTGTTAAAGAGCCATGTTTCAGACCATCTATAGATCTCTAAACAAGCATTTTGTGCTTTGCTATGAGTCCCTAAGCTCATGGACACAGCCTCCAGCATATGGGACAACTTGGTCTGCCTTAGCCAAGCCAGCTTTCTGTCACCCAGCTTGAGCTGGTGCTCTGGCACTGCTGAATGTCGAACCTACTTACTTTCAGCTACATGACCCAAGGAAGAAGTGATGCACTGGAAAAGCATCACCTGGCTCTATGATCCTCCTCAGTCTGGAGCCCTGACTTTCAGGTTAGGAAAGAATGGACAGAAAAGCAGACTTTTCCCTTTTCTGCTGAAGCTGGGCCACAGGAATGTGTGGTGCTGGCCACAGTATGCTCAGGAAATCTCTAACTGCAGTGGCATTTACTTCTGAGGTGCGAGACTTCCTTTTTGTCCCTGTTCCCAAGGCTGGTAATATACTGTACATTTGAGAAAAGTAAATAAAATACATTAGGAAAGATGGGAGAAGGAGTGGGAATGCAGAGTTTTCTTCTCCTACTAATTGCAGCAACCTCTCTCTTCTCCCTTCTGCCTTTACGTGTTAATTTTGCCAGGGTTTGCAGGATGGGGTCAGCCTCCTTAGGTGTAGCAGTGAAAAGCCCTGACCCTTGATTTTCTGTTTCTTGTTCAACTTTCTAAGCACATGCAAGAGGCACCACAGCACCAGAAGCATTTCCACAAGTTCTCAGGTATTTTTCACAAGAAAAAAAGAAAGCAAGTGCTCTGAGACATCTGTGATCACCAATATAGGGAAGAGGTAAGATCTTAAGGCCTTCTCTGGCATTTTTTTTATCAGCTGCTGCCTGTTCTGTGTGGTAGCTACTGTGAAACCTGTTTCTCAGCACTTAATTCTCATTATACTTTTAAAAGGCTATTTAAGGATGTAACATGGGGTTGTAAATTGCACAGAAGCCTAAAGGTTACATATGGTAATGCTACCAAGGAGCGTATGCGGCTTTCCAGATCTGACCAAATGTTTTACAGGGAAGGCATTTTACTCAATTCTCTAGTGTTGTTTTATGTAAACAACATAAATAATAATGTGTTTTAGAATTGCCATTGCAAAATAAGACCTTTCTATGCTCAAAGGACCTCTGTGCATTCCCTACACAGATATTGCTATGCTGAAGGACATACTTATGCAAATAGGAATGATGGTAAAGAAAGTGAAGAAGAAAAATATCAGGTCAGAAGAACAAAACTGTGTTTCTTCTAGCTCCATCAGCTTGGCTATATTTTCTTCCTGACAGCGACACTGAAATGGCAAAAGAATTCCTTCAACCAACTCTTCCTGTGACCTAAATGCATAATTGATGAAAATGTATTGTTTACATGAAAGCCTCATAGAAACCACCAGGAAAGCGTTGCAGATTATTTTTTCCTCCTTTTGCCACTATGTTTTTACAGATGTGATATGTGGTTTAAGGAGCCAAAGCAGACAGTTGTGCTTCAGCCCTGCCAAATATTCCAAACAAAGAAAAAGGTTTCTTTCTTTCTTCCCCTTTTCCCGACAGAATATAGATAGCTAAAATAAATAAATATATTAAAAAATGCAATTTTAATAGCTTTTAATTGTCATATCTACGAAAATTCATGAGGTAAATTACACATTTAGAGCAAACAATTATACAGCTTTGATTCCTGCCAGAGTGAGAAGTCAGGGCACAGCAAGGACACGGCGGTGGCCTCTGTCAGCCTGAGCACGGCTGGTGGCACCGGCGCTGCCGCCGCAGCCTTGCCGAGGGCTGGATTGCCACCTAGTGGGACCCCTTTGCTCCAACCCACGGAGCTGTTAAATCCCTGCTCATTGTCTTCATCCTGATTAATAAATAGTGCAGATGAATTTAGGGCCTGGAGCAGTGGATCACTAAACGCCCCGAGCTTTCGGTGTGGCACAGAATGAAATCAGAGAATCATGAATGGTTTGGATTGGAAAGGACCTTAAAGATCCTCCAGTTCCACCCCACCTGACACCCTCCACTTGACCAGATTACTCAAAGTTCCACCCCCACAGGGCAGGGGCACCTTCCATTTCACCAGATTACTCCAAGTCCCGTTCAATCAGGCCTTGAACACTTCCAGTGATGAGGCATCCACACCTTCTCTGGGAAACCTGTTCCAGTGCCTCGCCACCCTCACAGTAAAGAGTTCCTTCCTAATATCTAGTGTAAATCTGCTGTCTTTCAGACTAAAGCCATTACCCCTTGGGGAGTGTTTGCCCCAACATGTTGCAGATGTACCCAAAATATCAGTGGCTGGTTCAGAGGCAGCACAGAATGCCTGTGTGGCACTGCTAGCTCTCCATATCACATGAGGATGCTGGCCTCTCTCAAGTGTCCTCTGGTACTTGAACGCTGTTATAACTGATAATATCTTCTCTTTGAAGCTCAGAGAAAATCTAAATGTAAGGAAAACCATGGGGCCCTCTTGTCAGGGCAGGAAAGATATGAGGATAGACCATGGCTGTTTGCTGTGATGAACTGCCAGCCCCTTGAGCTCAGTGCACATGGAGTTGTGGCAGACACAGCCACGGATTTGGTTTTCCATTGATCTCAGAAAGGCAGACTTTGTGCAACTGCAGAAAAGCTAAACACAATTCCTGATGCAGCTGTGTGGTGTGATGCAGTCACTCACTGAAAGCTCCTCCCCTGACTAACTGGGAGCTTAGCAGGAGGGAGCAGTGGGATGGAAGAGGCCAGCCTGAACTTCTGAGGACCAGTTTAAGTCAGTCCCAACAGCCAAGTATCACAGCTCTCCACCTGTTTCCTCTGTGCATTCCTGCTCCCAGAGCCCTGTTCCAATGAAGGTGGGAGGAGGCAGTGGTGGCAGTGACCTCCAGCTCTGCTGGGGAGGAGGTGTCTGTGCTGCTGCTCCAGCTGCTGTTCCAGTGTCACTAGGTAGAGAGGAGCACCTGCTGTTTCTGTGTGTGAGCAAATGTAACCACGGCTAAGGCTGCTTTCATCCCTGGACTAATGTATATGTTCATGAAGAATGAAAACGCTTCAGTAAGAGAGGCAAAAAAACTTCATAGTTTCATGAATGGAGCATTATTCTGAGGAAAAAAAGGGATCTTGGCAAAAGGAACTCCTCCTGTCCTGTATTTTGTTCAAGCTTGAACAGCAAGAAGGCAGAATTCTAACATGAAGCCAGAAAAAGAGCAAATAAGGCAGTGTATGTTACTGTGGTCTGTATGTACCAGGCCATCAGATGATTGAGCTGGCCCCTGGTTCTAGTCCCTCAATGGTTTGTCATTTACAATGTGTGAACACTGAATATTTATTTGGTGAAAGTAATGCTGGTAGCTAGACTGTAGCTTAGCTACTGACTTTGTTGCTGGCATATTTGCATTCTGTGCAGAAGTCCCAAGTGAACAGAAAGAGCAGATGTGTTGATTTGTTTGGGGGTTCTTCAGTTATTAAGGAAAAGCTGCAGCAAAGAGGCACAGTGGGTTGGGACTGGATGGTTGGGACTGAATGAGGAGAAAAACAGCAAAGTGAGAAAAGGAGGAGGGGATGGAGGTGTTAGTTACCTTCCTTACCTGGTTATCCTTACACAGAAGGAAAACTGGTACTCTTGGAATGGTGGCTGTTTATCTGGAAGGAAGCAGCCTGACATGGAGAGCTTTACTAAGCAGGAGTTGTTGTAGTCATCAAATGAGCAGGGATTTCTATTGCCTAAACCTGGCCTGACAGAGAGAAAAGGAATGGTTTCATCTGTGTTCCCACAGGCACATACTGTGGGTGAAGAAGAAGTGCAGAGGAGCTTATGATTTATTCCTTCTGTTCCTGTGACTAGTGCTTTGTAGTAGCATTCCTTAAAGGTTAGAGACAGGGCCAAAACATAATTCAGCATCAATGTTAATTATCTAGCATGTGGAAAATCTTCAGGCAGACTATCTATAGCTTTATTGTACCTCTAATTATTGTACCATTGGAATTAATTAATTGGATAAATAAAAAAATATTATTATTAAGCAGGTGATCAGATGTCGCACAGAAATTAAAAATCAAGAATTAGTACAATAATCTAAATGATAATTGATCTCAAGCAGTGACTGCATGTTTAAATACTCTGGCCAGTGACATATAGCTGTTAGATTTTAACTTCAATTAGATGAAGCAAAATATTATGCTCAGTCTACTGCAAGGCCTAAAATTGTGATGAACATCCCAATATCTGAAAAATGGGAGTATCAGCAGAAGCCTAAGTTTCCTATAACAATTTAGATACAGATTCTGCATCTCAATGTGATTAGAATTGCTAGCTGAGTTATCTTTAGGTCTACAAATGTCCCTTTTAGGAAAATGCTCCTTCTGGCTTGGCAGAAGGCCCACCAGAGCAGAAGTAGGCAAGGAAGGAGCTGCACTATGGTAACTTAGTGAGCTGCACTTAAATCAACACCTACAAGACCTGTATTGCATGGATATTTACCTAACAAAGAGTCTTTAGCCATGAGGTTTCTGTGAAAAAGGGGAGGGCTGGTGATGGCACATTTTGTGTTTCTTTCCTGAATCTTCACTGCTGACCAGGGTCATTTTGGAGCCTTTGGTAGAGTTTGTATCTTCTGCCTCATCTGTGAACCACAGCAGAGCTTAGGTGTCTCTCTCTCTTCCCAGGCTTGGGGACTTCAAGGGTCTGGTTGCCCCCTGTACATCATTCAGAAATTTTGGATTCTAATGGTCACATAATCTGAGAGTTAGGTAAGTAAAATTTGTCTTTAGGCAAATTGCAACTTTGGAAATTTTCTAATCATAAGGCTTCACAACCTTTCAATCTTACCTGTTGGGCATCTTTAGAAGCAGAGAACTACAGTTCATCTGACTTTTTAATTATTTAGAATGGTCCTTTTGCATGCCACAATTATGGCACCCACTCCTTTTTACTGCATTTATCAAAGGAGAAATGCTCAACTAGCATTTCATGCTCCACTCCTGCAGCACTCCACATCAAATTGTGCATGGCCACAGTCCAGCTCTCACTAGCAACTGTAGAAACAGAAAGCTTATTTCAAGGAAAAAAATGTCTTTTAAAATGCATTAGGAGAGAAAAATAATAGTATTGGTTGCAGTCAATACAAACAGATATTATTTAATATTTTAGGTAGTACTTCTTCCTAGTAGTGAGACCAGCCAGTGTATGGTATGGTTCTCCTGGAAGTGGGATGCCTCCGTGGACATAACTTTGAGACAATAAAGCAGCTCTTCCTAGCTAATATACTAGTTTTGTCTACTTTGTCTAGATTATATATAATCTGTACTAGATTGTCTAGTTTCCTAAGCAATCTGCACATTTTATTCAGTGCCCTTTACTGAATCTTTGTGGATTAAGAAAGACTGGTTAATCTGAAGGGTATGTAACATCAGCTGGCCACAAACATTGTTCTAAACGTTGTTCAAGCCCGGAACAAATCATCAGGATTTGCAAATCCCCACAGAGAGTTGTGCACTGATTGTTCAGGCTGCACAATCATTTCTCAAATGAAACACAGCTGAAGTGCCAAATGCTGACTCTCCCCAGGTTGGCTGCTACATATGGTTATGTCTTCCTAACCAGTTACCTGCTGTGGCTGGGCAAAGCCAGTAGGAACACTCAGATTATTTTAATCCTGATTATACAAGATAATTCTGAAAGATAACAAGGGTTGAAATCATTAACTGTGCTAAAACAGTGTTTATAATGTGCTTAAGCCAAGAATATTATTTATACTCAGAATACAATAAGATTAAAGGACGGATGGAGAGTTAACCAAATGCTGCAGCTACAGGTCAGCAGTTCCTGTCTCATTCTGCCTAAGAGCCCATAACTGCTTTAGGATACAGCTCTCACAGTCACATCCCTGCCCCAGACTGATCTCACTGGGAAGTCACCAGTTACTGGTTAGATGGTGAACATACTAGATTGACCTGTAAAATGCAGCAGCTATTTTTCTCAGCAGTTCATTTTTTTGATATTGCATTAAGATAGTGTGAGGACTTCAAGAAGCACAATGAACAGTCTCAAACACCGTCAAACAAGAAAGTTCCTACAAGGGAAGCCACCACAACAGGACCTTAGACTAAGCACAGATGGCAAAAAGGAAGGCAGTAATACCAGACCTAACCAGAGGTGAAAGTTTGGAATTAACACACCGGACAAAATTCCGCTGTGCAAACTGTGGGAAAAGCACTGACAGCAACAACAGGAAGGTGCCAGGCCTGGTGAGGCAGATCTAGGTAACTTTCTAGACAAAAGCTCCCACCAAGGCAAACTGTGAGAAAGGAAGTATCTTACACAAGTGCCATCCCATGCCGGGTGGGAACAGCACCCATGCCTGATGGATAACAAGGACTTGGACTGTGGAAAAGTGGTACCTCCACAAGAACACAGGAACCCCCACCAGCAAGCAGGCAGGGATGAAGAAGATCCAGCAGGACATCACAGGATTCCATGTGGTGGTGATATCTTTGCTTAGTCTCTCTCTCACACTCTCTTTCTCTTTTCCCCTGTTCTCTTCTGTCTCTTTCTACTTGACATTTACTGTTTGCACCTTAATTCGGGCAGAGACAACTCAATAAGTAGATCCTAAGAGATAGCAAGCAAAAAAACAAATCAAAAAACTCTGTGCAGCATTCCAGCAACACTGTGTTTGCTGTGTCCTCCAGGGAGCAGCAGTGCAAAATCCTCTCTGCCACAAGTAGAGGCCCTCCACTGGAGATGCACCTTTCTTATTTGGGATATGGTGTCTGTGAGATTGGGCATAGTGGGGCACCACAGCAGTGAGGAGCTACAAGCAAGATCACATTTGGAGCAGAGGAGCAGAACAGCACAAGGGAATAATACAGCTTGTAGGAAATAGATGTGGAGGAACAGCTTGTAGGAAATAGATGTGGAGGAAGAGCCTCCCCTGAAGGAGCAAGAAGGCACATGGATGATAACAGGCTGCTTGGTTTGGATTTGGAGGGCAGGCCAGGGTGTGTGGAGCACAGCTGCATCACAGCAGTGCTGAATGCTCTGAACATTTTCTGTTCCATCTCCCAGCTGCACCACCACAAGTGATGACAGGTAGGTCTAAAGTTCAGAACCCCATGACCAGATACAAACTGCAGGAATTATTACAATTTATTGAAGTTGCTGCATGCCTGATGACTCCTGGGTTATGGTGTGTGTTTTGGGTTGTGTTAGGGGCACAGCAATCCATGAAATGAGTTGAAGGCCATTTGGGACTGCCAAAACCAGCTTCTGAAATGAGTCATTTAATTTGAGCTAGGATATTGCTGGCATGTTCACCTTAGTTAGTGTTGATCAGGATCAAGTCCATATTCTTTGCTACTACCTAGAATTTAGTTTCTGGCAGAGATTTACCATATGTTTCATCCAATTAAATGGGGATGATTGAACCTGTCATTTTCAGTCTTTGATCTTAGCTTTGAATTAAAGTGCAATGGAAAAATGTATACAAAAATGTATCATAGGGGCTTTGCAACATCTACTTTTAAAGTTTCATGATCATTTTAGACAGAACAACCTGGTTAGATAAATGGTTTTTCTTCTCTTTTTAAATTTCTAAGGTATTTCTGATGCTGAAGAAAAAACATTTTTCTCTGAAAATAAAATAGCCAGCTGTCAAGACTGATTCTCTGACGTCCACTGCATGAACTTTACTAACTTCCTTCTTAATATCACTTAACCTATAATTTAATTGTATATCCCAGATCTCTAGAACTCAGGCTTGAGTTATCCCTAAAAGTAAGAAAAGGAAACATAAGAATCATAGAGACATTAAGTTAAATTATTTTCTAATTAATAAGATAGCCAAGAAATGTTTCCAGTACTGTAGGTCAGTTTTATTTAAAAAATAGAGTCCAAACATTGTTTTTTATAAGGTGCAACAGATACACTGTTTTCTACAATTAAAAAAAACCCAAAACAACAAACAGAGCCAAAGCAAAACTATAGTAATAAATATAGTGTCATTCAAACACGGAATCAATGAGTCTTATGAAATCCTTAAACATTCTTTTTCTGCTTCTTCAACGCATAAGAATTAATAATTAATGTCACTGGGACAGCCAAAGGGTCTTTCTAATGTCATCCATTTCTGTACTGTATTATTAAACTTTCCGGTACAGATTGCTTCAAGTACACATCAGAAGCTGAATGTAACTTAACACAGTTCATGCAAAACAAAGGTACAATACTGAACCTCCATCATTCAAAGATTTTTATTCCCCTGCTTGGTTTAGTTGGGCATTTTTGAAGGCCAGCTGCTTGAAGGACTGAACTGAGGTTGCATACTTCAGCAGTATATACTAAAATACTCATGTAATTCAGATTGATAACACTATGTGACTACCTTGAGCTCTACAAATTCAAACAAATAGGGCTGAGATCTGTGCCTCTTGGAGTCTATTCAGTACCTTCTGAAACAAATTTTGGAACACAAATGGAAAACAGTGCCTGATAATGGGCTTGTTATGGGGAAAAAAATCATTACATCATAACTGCATTTTTTGAGATAAGCATGTTATTAATTTATATTAAGAGTGTTCCCTTTCAGACACCAGTGTGAAGAGCAATAAAGGCTGTAGCATGGAGGAAGTTTTCTAATTAGCAAAGTCTGTCGTGTCTCAAAGCCCTCCATGTCATTCTAGCATCAGCCTCAGCCTTGAAGATAACACTAAGCAGCTGAAGTTGGCCATGAGTGTGCCATTCCTGGACAGCCAGATAGCAGCCCCTGCTCTGGTTTAACATCTTTTGAACAGACACTGGAACAAAAAGCAGCATGGTTACATGTCCAAAGGTTTTTCCCTTGACCCCTTAGGTATTTAAAGCTTTCCATCTAGAGAGGAATGTGTTTGACAGAAGAGAGCTGTACACCCATTTACCTGCCTTTTACTTGGGTGGTAGTCCAGGGTCAAACTGCATTCACAACAACTACATAAATCTCAATTCCTCCTGCTGATGCTTGCTACAAATCACCATGTTGGTTTTTTGGATCTTGTTTTTAAGCCCTGAGGGCTCCTCCTAAGTAGTCTAATAAGGCAAGGCAACAAGCTATCACAGGGGTGACTTGGTTTCAGCAAACCAGGCCTCTGGGTATTAATGGGATTAACCACACTAGCCCATGCCAATGCATAATCACAGATTGAGTTTAACCTGGTAAAACAAGTCAATACATATGTGAATTTGTATTCACAGCCAGATTAACAGTTAGGCAAGTCCATGTCTTTTTCTTATAAAATTATAATGTTTTTCAGTGCTGATACACTGTATTGGTTGCTGTTAGCAAACATGGAAAGTAGAACCAAGAATGAGATTGCTCTCAAAAGTCAGCCTTTTTAGCTTAGTCTACATGCCTTAGATTCTAGAAGTTATGGGTAGAGACTGACAATTGTATAAAGCCCCATTTGGATTCAGTTGTGGGAATGAACTGATTTTATGATGGCTTCTCTGTTCAAATGAGGGAATCTAGAGTTTATGAGCATTGTTATTGACTTGGTTGGTTTTTTATGAGTTTGGCTGCTGACAGCTTCACAGAAAAATGTAAGAAATAATCACATTATGTTCTATTTCCTATTTTCAGAGGAAAGGGGTTGCTCAGTCCTATAGTTTACATGGTGTTAATATTATCCCTGTAATAATACATTGTACTGCAGCTGTTCAGTTAACAAAAAGTATACACTGAAATATGTATGGGCTTTGGCCAGAGCTACATATCTTTATGTCAGTCTGTTGCAAACACCATTGTTAGGTGGAGTACTTAACAGATTAAAATTATCCCTCTGCTTCCGTTTCTTTTACTTCAGCAATTCAGGCCATACTCTGTGTGAATGCAGTAGGACACAGGCCAGAAGGAAGCAGGGTCAATGGAGATAAGGGGAGGAATTTGTGACATGGAACTTCAGCATCTAACTCAGGGTGCACCTGAGCAGCTGTCTCAGTTCAGGGACACAATAATCATGCACATTGCCCACATGTTAGATCAATAGTCTGGGTTTGGGCTGGAGGGAGCAACAGGCTGTTCTGGCATGGAAGGTCATCTCTGTCCATGAGGAGCATCCAAACACCACCAGTTACCTGGGTGTATTTGAACAAAAATAACAGAGGTCTTAGATGCCTAAATGAAGGGACCAGGAGGTCTGAAGGGGATTCAGAGCACAACCTTTCTCCAGTCTTTAAGTTTGCATCTATAAAGCAAGGGCAGTGTGAATTATGTGTTACAGAGAACACAATTTGGTATTCTGTTACTGATAGCAGTACTGACTAAAGGGTTGACCCTCTTTATCTCACAGAGGACCAGAACAAGGGTTTAGGAAAATTTAACACTTTTACCTGAGTGACTTAGAGGTCTCTACCAGAGTCTGGTAAATCTTGTGTTCTTGGTGCAAACAGATAAATACTTAAAGCTTTCCTATGATCATTTGCATTCTCAGTCCCTCTGATCTTATCCAGTCACAGTGCTGTGGAGAGGAATTCCACAGCCCTATGACTGATGAGTGCATAAAAAATAGATCTCTTACAGAATAAGTGTCTATGACTGTTAAATTAAATTCAGCCATCTCTTGGCAAATACAGACAATTGCCAAGAACAAGCAATGACAAAAAGGACCTAAGTGGGCAACCAAGAATCAATACAGAATGTCATTCATTTGTGAAAAATTGTGATGTACATAAGGGAAGACAGTGAGGGATTCAATCTCTTGTCACTAACACTGATGAGAGACAGATACCACTGTCCTTTTAGTGCTTTTGAAAACTATTTTATGGGCTTCTATGTTTTTTCCAGTTACCACAGCAAACCACAAAATACTAAATTTTACAGTACTTGTATGCAAAATTGCATAGAGAGATAATAAATTCTTACAGATAAATCCCATTTCAACATTTATAAGGGAAAGCTGGTTGACAGAAATGCTAAGCAGTATAAAATTCAAAAGACTAAAGCAGGGAGCAAGGGACACTACATTTTAAAGTGATTTGAGGCATAATCTTACTCTTTTCTTAAGACTTAACTCCAGTCTTGATTCATTAAACATTTACAAAATAAATGAAGATGACAAAGTCTTTCATTTAAAAATATGACAATTTTTGTCTGTCATGAAAATGGTATAACTCAGTAGCAAACAAATAGCCATGATTCCAGTAACAAAAGCAACTGACATTACTCATCTACACTCAATGGCTTGGAACACAAACCTTTCTATCTCTTAGCAGCTTGTACAAGAACAGTGTCTGCTGCTCTTCACACCTGCCTCAGGAGTTACTGTGACCTTGATGCCTCCCAGTGGTGCCCGTGGCTCTTTCTCCCTAAGCCCAGCATCACTTACACCCACCAGTGCTCCAATTGAGCTCTTGGGAACCTCATTAAGGAAACACAGCTTGATGTCTGCAGCTGCTCAGAGCTTCTAAACTGCCTCCCTCATTAAATAAGTGCTGTCCTGCATCCACTCCCTCTGTCAGAGGCATATCAGGCCATTCCTCATATACGTTACCTTTTTCTCTTTAAGCAAGATGAAACAGCAAACACAGCCTTCGTGTTAATCTAGAAGGGATTCCTGTGGGGTTACTTTCTTCTTCTTTACCAGTCTAGTTAAACATGATAGATTCAGGGTCCTGGTTTGCCATTTGAGCCATATGTCTTAATACATCCTTTTTAGTTATGATACCCAGCAGCCTCCTACAGGAGAAAAGGAAATGAAAGGTCAACAATCTCATACATCATCCAGGTTTTTTCCCTGTTCAGCTGCAGGGACATTTTGTGAGTGCTTCCATATATTACTGTCCATCTCATGTATTCCTCAATTATTACCTTTTTATAAAAGTATTCTCACCTCATATATTTCTACTACTCCAGCCACCTTAATTAAGTGAAATACTTTGGCTTATTACCTCTTGTTGTTGGGAACACGACTGAGTGAGGAGCTACAACAACTAATACTTGGTACAACAAAATAATAAGTTTCTTTAGGCTCAAGCTCTAAGGACCAGCAGTCAAACCCAAGGTATCAGTGCTTGGTAGTACACAAAGTAAGCTAAAGCACAGGGTTTCTGAAACTCTCACTGCCTGACAGCATAATTCTTTCAAATTTAAATGATAATTTCTCATTTATGTGAACCTAAATGAATTATATCTGTCAAGAAAGATGAGGCCTATGGGATGTCTGGCCCCAAGAGTCAAAAAAATTCATAACCTTCAGTATTCAAGGGCTTTTTACTTCCAGTCCTTGAAGACCATTAGGCACTGAATATTGAAGTTATGTCATTGTTAATAGTTTTTCCACTTTTCATTTCACATAACTTGTAAAACTCCAGATATGAATTTCTGAATCCAGGCACCTAAAATCATAACCTTTATCTGTGTCCCAATAATGATTCTTATTTTCTTAATGCTGAGGATACTGCATTGACAGTAACAACTGACATGCAATATTTTTGAATAACAAAAAGACTCTCTAACAGAAGAATAAATTTTAGTCTTCCACATTTGGAAGTGATGGCTGTGGCTTGGCTATCCTGCTACCACTAGATCCTGGGATGAGCCACGATGCCCAAATATCTCAAATTCCATTGGAACTATGGGATGTTATGTCTTGTCCACACGGCGCAGCTTTTTATTCTCCTAATTTCATATCTGCCCAACTCCTTCAGATGTTATTTGAGGGCCTTTGGTTTATATACCTTTCCATTATCCAAAAAAGAAAGTTGAATGGAGTAATTTTTCTCCAGTGAGATCTTTATCACAATTTTCACAAACACCTAATCTAGCTGGATGTCTCAAAACAGGCATGTTCTTTGCAAACAATACTGCTTGCCAGATCTGCCTCTGCTGAAAACTGAATGATAGTGGAAGTCAGAACAGTTTATTTTGTATTTATTTTACCTTATCTAAATGAGAATACACTAAGACTTGGGAGAGCAGAATGAAATATAACACCCTGCAAGCACCATTTTGGTTCTGAGTCTGACTTCTTTTGCTGCCCTGGGGAGACATGGGTGAGGTTCCCTTATTCACCCATTCACAAAATAAGACAAAATAAAAATGTTCACTTGGCTGTCAGCTACTCACCCACTGCGGGTCACCAGGCACTGGCGGAGCCCAAGCTTTCTGAAGATATCCACCACAGTTTCCATGGGGGTGTGGTCAGTGACAGTGAAAGGGCTCAGGTTGAGAATTCTCCGCAGTTTCAGCGGGTGGGGACTGTTGGGTGGCACTTCTGGGGGGTCCTCAGTGAAGTACACGATGGAGTTGCTCACCACCCCATCCTGACGCTGTCGCGCATTCTCTGTACAACACAAAAATTGGTGCAGATAGTTGATTAAGCTTGGTAATAAAAAAGAATCCCTCCTTTGGAAAAGCAAGGTTTGATTTTGTCATTAATGTACTGAAGCCCCAGAAATTTGGGTCACTGAGTAATCTTGAATTTCTTTGAGCCATTGCTTCCTCAAAGCAAATGTGGCATTTTTATAGGCACATCTTTTTCCTTGGTTGGGATGATGCTTTTCTGAATAAATATGCAGCTCATTGCATTCACAAACTTCACTAATCCAATTTCTGTCAAATTCAAATCACTGTATGTAATTTCCTCCATTGTGAGAATCACAACAGAAACTTTATTACATGTCTGAAGGAGAGGAGTCAACAGCTGTGCAAGATCCCAGCTGGCTTGGAGCAAAACTTTTCAGTGGATTTGGGAAAATGTGGACATGGTGAATGGATTTATGAACACAAAGCTGGGGAAAGACAAATTCACATTCCAGGGATCCAGGGGTGGTGTGGGTGTTTTTCTAGAACAGCACACCTCACTGGCATGCAGGGTAAACTTTGTGGGCTTACACTTTATGCCTTATACAGTTTGCAAAGCTAGATTTTTAAAAGGAAAAATAAATTAGCTTCCTACTTAAAGGAAAGTAGTAAAGGGAGGGAAAATATAGCAGTAAACAGCACATGTGTGACCATTTTCAGAAGTTCAAAAGATATCAGTAATACTTGGATCAAACTATGAAGTGTACATTGCTACATCTGGAGTTTGCATGATCAGCATAAGCCTTCTACTTAAAGCATGCCCAAGACTTACCATTGGGGTACTTTATTTTCTTTGTAGTGTTTACCTCATCTCTACTCAACACTACAGGGTATAAACATTATATGAGACAGATTTCCAACTTTTCACTCCCAGAATAAGCACATCATGTGTTTGGCTCTGAGGGTTTAACTTTTAATTTTTTTAATAAATCCTTGGAAATAGTTATTACTTTCAATTAACATAGGTTGCTTCTGCTCTTTAACTCATACTCCAAGCATATGTAAATATTCTTGGAACTCTCTGTCATCAATCAGAGTGAGAAACCTGCTCCTGTGACTTGTAATGTAGACAGTGATGGTTTCCAACATGTTTCAGCTGCAATTTTTTTTTACATTTAATGATCATTGTCTTGTAATATTTCTGGAACTGGAGCAGTGGTGGCTCAAACCTAACATCAGTACAGTATGTGATTCTCAACCTTCTCACCCCACATATTACAAGCCCTATTGCAATTTACAGGAATGATGTTAGTTTTGTCTCAGCTTGTTTCAATTCATACATCCAATTTCAAGTGTGAATATGCCTGCATAGTTCTTTGATATATGATCTGTGCTAAGAGGTAACATTAATCAAACTGAAGGTAACTCCCACCCTTTGATAAAAACCTTTGACAGCTAGGTATTTCCTTCCCAAAGCTGCACCCTAAGAAATAGGGCCAAGCATTTTGGTTACCACATTGCTGTTCCCAAGGCAGCAGTGACCCTGAACAGCAGCGATTAGCCAAAGCCATGATTTCACTCTTCCATGTCAAACACCTCTCTAGAGAAATTTGAATGATGTAGTACTATGGAGTAAATTCAGTGGCATCAGAAAAATGGTGGATTTTGTATGCAGTCACACTGGATGGGGGAGTGGGAGTAAAGGTAAAACAGAAGAGCAGATCATTTTTGCAGTCAGTGGGTAAGAAAAACAGATACAGATTAACAGAAAGAGAAAAGCAAATGGATGACAATGTCTGGTTTTACAGAGCAATCTATGCAGGCTCTTGTCATAGCTAGAGAGTGAATTAATTATCCCAAATGTGAAACAGCCTCTCATATTCAGGGGTTCACATTTCACAGTCTATATCAACTATGTTGATCTCTCAACTTCACACTGGGAAAAGCATATTGTACAGGCCACCTGGCTATTGTCCAAGGCTCTGCCTTTTGCATGGTGCCTCTGGAGCTGGCCAAATTTAAGAAAAGCTTTACAGTGTCAAAACCCTCCTTCTGTAAGACTGGAAAGTAGGTGTCATCTAAAATGTAGACACCTCTTCCCAGAGGGTGACTCTGCCACCCCACCTGCCCACCTACTCAACAAGGATCAATGGAAGGACCCAATCCTCCTGAGGATGCTGTTAAGCAATTGGAAATGTCATTGCCATTCACTTTACAGGTATTTGATGCATTTATAAAGCATGCTCCCCTCAGTAGGAAAGAAATTATCTAGGGGTAAATCATGAGGCAGATAGCTTTGTGGGAATGGGTATTTGATGCAAGACTCAGCAGCTATTGCCTTCATCCAAGAAGGCAGATGTGTGAGGGAATTGGAGTATTTCCCCAGAGTATTCCCTGGACCACCATACTACTGATGCACAATTAATTGGGCCTGAAAAAGAAACTGAAATTCTTGATTGAAACCATGTCTCTATGGAGTGCAAAGTGTTCCTTCGTAGAGGTGCCAGAGCTTGTTCAAATTGAGGAGGCATTCTGCAGGGTACAATGCCATGAAAAAAGAGATACTGACGAAAGAAAAGATACTGGAGTGAGCCTGACTCTGCTTTTGGTAAGACCTCATTCCCTGGCTGAAGGGCTGCACAGATGGGGCTTATGCTGTTCTGAGATGTAACTCCAGTATCTCTGTCAGGCTGAGCAGGTGAACCTGAACAGGTGAATCAGAGATGCTTCACCTTGTGTGATATTTCTCTCTTAAAAAGATGCTCTTAATTAGAACTGATCAGAAAACTGCATTTTTCCTCTGAAAGATGCAGATGTCAAACAATTTTTGAACAGGAAAGCATTTTGATCTAAATGTTTACTGAGCTTAATTTTAACTGATTTCTTTGTTGTCAGTTCATAGTCTGACATTTTCTCACATCTTCTGGCAAGACCATTCAGCCACACTGCCATTTATGACCTGAAACTAAAGACTCAGTTCCTCAAAGTTCTTTGACTGACATAAAGCAGCCTCTGATCTTTCTGATTTTAAAGTGAGGGCTCTTCATCTTCAGTCCATGCAATTTTCCCACTGACATACCTTCCTGAAAAGGAGGTGCAAAAGACTATTAACTTAGGAAGGCACCAAGTGTTAAAGCCATAACATGGCATGGGCAGTATGAAAGACAGACCCAGGGTAGGCTAAATACATCTAAAACATGTGCTTTAAAGACTTCAATTTTTGTTTTAGCTTTGTGGGAACTGAGCTGGAAAGTGACCTTCAAAGTAACCCAAATTTTCCATTTATTAATTTGCTTGTTTGAAAAATATGTGAATTTCCATCAGAGACAACAGCTTTTTTAAGGTGCCTGAACAACAGAGATGAAACAAAAACATGCAGAGAAGAATAATTCCAAGTCAAGGAAGTTTGGATATACCAGACATTCCACTCCCCTGCAAAGTACAAGGCAACCATGCCCAGATGGCATCTTGCCTGCCTGCCCAGCTGGCCCTCAACACCACAGGGCTGCCAGAAATGGGAGGAGACAGTGGGTCAGCCTTACAGACCTCTGCAGTTCTGGATGCCCTGGGTCCAGAAAAGCTGGAAAAACTTGCTTTCATCCAATACTACTTGTTCTTCAATCCCCATTCAGTCATCAGATCAACCAGGAAAGGACCTGATAGTCAAAATCTTTAGTGACCTGAACTTGGACTCTCAGGCAACCAGCCAGCTATCCACTGGATTCCAGACAAAATTCACCCATCTTTACCAAAAAATATTGTGCACTGAAAACTTTCCACCTGTAGCACTAAAAGCCTGCATGTGAGGAAAAACTGAGACAGAGTAAGAGAAAGGAGCACAGGCTATTTCATCTCTGGGTGACCAAAGTTTGTGACTGCCCCAGCCCATTCTGGAAGCCCATGGAGAGGGAAAAAAACTGATCATTACACTGACATTTGGTCTGGTTCTGACAAAAATTCTGGCGTATGAGTTGAGTTTCTCTCTGCTGTCTCTAGAAGAATTTTATTTTACTCTTTTGAGTGACAGCAAAATTAAGCCCACAAGGGTCAATCCCAGAAAATTCTATCAGGTGGTATGATGCAATAGAAAAGCTTCCATGTCCTACTAACCAGTAAAAGATTTGAAGAGAAAGTCAGATTTGATGCTTATTTATCTGTTCTTCGAGGTGAATAACACTGTTAACCTCCTATCTTGTCTAAACTCCTTTCAAAATCAATCTTTCAGACATTGACACTCTACTTACTTATTGCAAGGATCAGCTCTCGTCTCTGTGCAAATCCAATAAGTCTCTCTGAGTCTTTGGAAACCACAACTGGGAAGCCATTGTAGTCAGTCTCTTTGATCAGGGTCTCCACGTCCTCCACGGTCATGCTGTCCTGGGTCAGCACGGAGAGAGGCGCCTCGCCCCGCCTTGGCCGCATCACGTCCGTGGCCAGCGTGCGGTGCGTGAACTCGTCCTTCACGTCCAGGAAGGGGTAGCCATTCAGGTGAATGTGAGCTTCATAGATCCCTTCTTTCCCAAAGGCATCTGCCACCCACTTGCTCGTGACAGCTGCAGCCATAAGAGGTACAATGTACTCCAGGCCTCCAGTTAGCTCAAACATAATCACCACCAGAGAGACTGTCATTCGAGTAACGCCACCTGCCAACAAGGAAAAGACTCAAGTTTCTCTCAGGGCTGGTATACATACTAAGCAACTCACTTATATCTTTGAGCCTTACACTCAAAAATGCATGTAATTATTCATGCTGAGTACTTTGCCCTTATACTCTTAGGTTTGTTTCTCTGCAGAAAGGTATTTTTCATCTACCGCAATTTTCATCACAAAGGCTGAGGGAACTTGCTCATGCCAAAGTTGCTAGCATTGAAAAGCAAACAATGAATGCTAAAAGATAGAGCTTTAAAACCAGAAAGGATGCCAAAAAAATCAGCTTTAATGGATATTTGAGAAAGTAAAACTGAATCTTGCTGTTAGCCCTCTAAGTGACTACAAGAATCAGTTAAGTGCCCTGGCTGAGGCAGGTAGGAACGTGGAGAGGTGGCCTTCACACCAGCCTGTCTACTGCACTCATACTGAGGAGAAAGCTGAGCATTATCTTTGGGCACAACATGGTTGCAAAATCCTACCTTGGAACAGCTTAGGACCACTGCAAGAGCTACGTTACAGCTTAAACCTTTGCTTTGGATATCACTATAGTAATTCAGTTTGAACTGAGTACAACTTGGTTTGAGGCCATCCAGGCACGCAGCCACAGGCAGGGCTGTAGCTGTATTTTTCAGTCTAGTCTTTCCATATTAATTTCATAAGCAATTTCCTTGCTCCTTCAGTTTACATTAAAGGATAAAAATGATCACATAACTGAGGACAAGTGTGTATGTATCTCTGAATTATTAGGTAACATTTCTTTGCCTCTGTTCAAAAGGTAAATGTAATAAATCTGCTATTTTTAGGGCTCAAAATACAGCCCAATTTTAGATGAGAAAAATCAGAAACAGGTCATTAAAAGATCTTTTTATCTAGCAGCATACAGAAATATTCCATTGTTGATTACTTAACACTATGATCCAGATATGAATTTCATCTGAGGAATGCCTTAAACTTCTGACTGTGAAAAGCTGAGAGCAAATACCAGAGTAAGGATCATTTAATACTCCATTTCTCTTACTTCAGGCAAGACAGTCTTTGGTACAGAACAGCTTAAGTACAAGCCGTGACCTTTCTACTGTGTTTCCCACCACACTATTAAAAACCACTGCACCTTAATTTGGACCTTTTAAGAGAGGAAGAAATTTCAGCCTCACCTTGAGTCCTGTGTGCAGTTTTGGGCATCACAATATAAAAGAAAGGCATCAAGCTATTAGAAACCATCCAAAGGAGGGCCACTAGGATGATGAAGTGTCTGAAGGGGAAGCCTTTTGTGGAGTGGTTGAGGTCACTTAGTCTGTTCAACGTGAAGAGGACTAAGGGGAGACCTCATTCTGGTCTACAGCATACTCACAAGGGGAAGCAGTGGGGCAGACACTGAGCTCTTCACTCTGGTGACTAGTGACAGTTGACCCAAGGGAATGACCTGAAGTTGTCTTGGGGAGGCTTAGGTTGGATATCAGGAAAAGATTCTTCACCCAGAGGGTGGTTGGGTATTGGAACAGGCTCCCCAGGGAAGTGGGGGGGACCAAAGCACCAAGCCTAACAGAGTTCAAGAGGTATTT
The DNA here is from genome assembly GCF_901933205.1 of Camarhynchus parvulus. Lineage (NCBI taxonomy): Eukaryota > Metazoa > Chordata > Aves > Passeriformes > Thraupidae > Camarhynchus > Camarhynchus parvulus. The sequence continues at coordinate 20,233,666 of NC_044571.1, forward strand.
GGACAATTCTCTCAGGCCCATGGTGTGATTTTTGGGGTGTTCTGTGCATGGGCAGGATTTGGACTTGATGATCCTGATTGGTCCCTTCCAACTCAGCGTATTCTATGCCTCTATAATTCTATGCTGACTAGCAGATCATCTGCAACATCAGAGCCAAATTTTTGTGCGTTATTTATTTAATGAATATTAAGATTATTTACTGTAAAGAGGAAGTGCTTTTTACTTGTTTGGACAGTAAGATTCATCCCAGCTTTTTTTAAAATGTCTACTCTGCTGTGGGTGTTCACATCCAAAGGGATGACCCAGACTGCCTTTATAACCTCTAGATAAAAACAGGCCCTTTTAAGGCCAAATTCTTCTGTTCATTTGCCTGGTTTTAGATGTGTATTGGCAGATGAGACTGATCTTTCCCATACCTAATTTTTCTGTTTGGACTGTAAGGAGTATCAAGACAGTTGAGCTCAGGTGCTGACATCTACATTACAGACATTACATTTTCAAGCAAATCCCACCCTTCCTTCCTCTATATTGATGACACAAATGATCCTGCTTTTCCAATATGAGCATCCAAATCTGAAATTTTTCCAGCTCTTCCTTGAGTACATCTTAATTTCAAACCTACTCAGTTACATTACTGCTGTGTTATGCCTCTCCACTATTTTTTCATATGCTGATGATGATATCAATAACAGCAACAAAAGGAGATAGAATATGCAAGTACATGAGGGGAAAGATATGATCAGGTAAAAACATGCTCAGATGGTATGCTTGTAACATTCTTTTTGTATCTATGGCTAGAAATTTGATACATGAGATATTTTTCAATGATCTTGCTCTAATAGTTAACAGATCCCTGCTGTTATATCCAATAAATCCTATTGATTGAGTGTAATCCAGCACTGGCTTATGATCAAAATGTAAACCAAAATACAGCTCAGTTGACCATAGCATGACATGCAGCCAATAAGACCCAGAATTTTTGCCTCTGTGTAGCTTAAAATTTAGCAAAAACTGGGATGTTTTCTTCCTGCACTGAGAGAGAGTACAGTCTAAACAAGCAAGTAGCTTTAGTCCAGTTAAAGTGAATTTCATTACATCAAATGGAAAAAATGCAAGCAAAAGTACTCCTGCTTGGAAACCTGCAGCCTAACTTCAATTTGTTCTTTCCTTTTCTCTGCTTTTGGCAGACTACAAGGAGTAGACATCGATGTCCGCAAGCCTTTCTGTTGCTGACTATCTGGCAGATCACTGGAGCAACCAGTAGAGGAAGCTGCCCATTCTTTAGCCCATCATGTCTTGATTTCAACTTCTGTTGCACCCAGAAATGCAAACACAAGCAGCTAACACCAACCCAGGGCCCTCCAGAGCATGTCCCCAAACACCGGCGCTGGTCACACACAAACCAATGACCAGCAGAGACCGTACCCAAGCAAGCTGCTGCTCCCACCATGGCATAAAGTCCTGGTGTGACACAGTCTGCCCCAGGTCTGCACCAGTTCCTGAAGATGATCCAGTCATGGTGGTGGTATGCCAGCTGCTCCACTCCAATCCCAACCATCCTGCCAGCTATGGCTCCAACAGCCATGCTAGGAATAAAAAGGCCTGAAGGGATCTGGAATGAAAGACAGACACATGAGCACCTTGACAAAAATGGCAAGTATCAAACAATTTTAATTAACAGTAAGAGAACCAAGTTTCCACAGCCTCACGGCAGCCTACAGGGCTGATCCCCATGGTGTGACAGTTTTCTGCAGTGACTGAGTTTATGTGGCTGCACGTGTATTAATAGTTTTACAAAATGTTAATGCATTTTTAAAGAGATTTTGAATCCTATCTGCTGCATCCCACTGAATTAGGGAGATAAATGCTGTTTCTGAATAATAGTTTGCTTTTGAAGTCAAGATGTTCCTGGCTTTGCCTTTATTGCTTTCTCAGCAGGAGGTCAGGAGCTGCTGATGGTTCTGTCATAGGCTTGAGAATAAGCTTAACTGAAAATAACATCATGATTTCACCCTCTATCAGATGGAGCACTTTATGGTTTTATTACTACTTTTTCAGGCTAAATCAGACCAGATTTTAAATTAAATGTCAAATGAAGAATAAAAATTCAGAGAAAGGGGGCTGACTGCTCAGGGGCAACTAATTTTCCATCTCAGTTTACAATATATTTTCCAGGAAGCTCTGTGAATCATAACTTTGTTTGCTATACAGACAAGTCACAAATCATTAAAAACAGTATTTAAATGAGAATGGAGGGGGGAAAAAAGAGAATGAATATGTACTTTGCCTTGGATAAGTGCATTTCTTCTTAGATGTCAAGTGCACCAGCAAGTTTGAGATGTATTTCCTGCTGGAGAAGACAATTCAGATCTGTGACAGGGGCTTGCAGGCAGCTTTTGCCGTTTTCAGAAAGGAAAGCCTCTATCTTTTCTACTCTGAAAATATACCTTGAGCCTCTTAGAGAACTTAACTAATCACCTCATCAGCACAGCCCAGAGGCATCTAGGGCTGATAACAGCCCCCACCACATTGTGTTAACTTTGCTGATGCAGCTCAATTGAGTCTTCTAGATTTAGTAGGTAAAGCTATTTGGTCTGCTCTTTTACAGACTGGTTGACACTGTCAATTGCATCTAACATTTTTTAAATATATAGGATAAATAAGGAATCACATTCTGAATAAAGAACCAAAGCTTTTCATGAACAAGCATAACAAAGGGCTGTCAGCCATAAATCAGTTTCTAGAGTGAAAGGCTACATTCAGTTCAAGTGTAGTGTTTAAGTGAAAGATGAGATACTTTAGTTTTGAGCATGGTATAAAATACAGTGTATAACTAAGAAAAGCTTCTCATTGTCTGCAGTCACCAGATCCACAAATAAATGCTCAGATAATGGGAGCTGTAGACAGACAGAACCTGTTTTTTATGTGCTCTATTAACCAGATATATAGAGTTCACCACAAGCAGCTTGGTATATATGGAAAGCTTGGATAAATTGTTCTTGGACCTTTCATCACTCATTTATGGGGAGAAGGAGTTGCTGAAGGAAAAAGCTGCAAATCCAGAATATTCAAATGACATATCAGTTAGTCTTCTTGTTCATTCCCCTTTTTTCTGAGCTACAGTGCTTAAAAATATTCAAAAATAGACTTTTTCAGCCACTTTTATATTTCTGTGATGCTCTAAATGTGTAAAATAGTAAATTTAAAATTATTACTTCCTTGAGTATAGCTACCTTGAGGCACATTAAGACATTAATCCAACAAGACAAACAACAATGTAAATAGCCCATATCCATGAGAGAGCTAAAAAACAGCTGCAGTGGGAATCATCTTGAAATTGCTTATTGGCAGCAGCGGGTTTAAATTTCCACAAAGATTTCTTTTTCACTTAACAAAACCGCAGATGACTGGAAGGTGGAAAAGCAGGGCTCATCCCAGTGCTGCCACAGGGGCCCACAGGGCACGGTGCCGGCAGGGAGAGGAGCCAGCAGCACCTCAGGGACAGCACCATGGCTGGGGCAGGTCAGGGCCACCAGCACCTCAGGGACAGCCCCATGGCTGGGGCAGGTCAGGGCCAGCAGCACCTCAGGGACAGCACCATGGCTGAGGCAGGTCAGAGCCACAGAGAGCCCACAGCAACCCATCTGCAGCAGCGCTCCGATTTACCTTCATGCCGAAAGTGAATATCGTGATGACAATTTTGAACACCAAAGCCAAGGCCAGCTGCCACATGGCAGAGTAGACCCCAGGGCCAGCAGGTCTGTCGGGAATGTCATCCACGGGCCGGGTCATGTTGGGGTCGTTGATGTAGTCGCAGAGCTGCGAGGACTCCAGGGCCCCGCAGTCGTTGAAGAGCTCGGAGATGAGCTCGCTGGTGCTCCTGCGCGTGTAGGGGTTGGGGTAGGCGATGATGGCAGTGATGGCTGTTATCACAATCACCTCCAGCACTGGGTACTTCCCAAGCCTGGTGGTTTTCCTCCTCCTGCACCAGGCAATGTTGCACCGGATGAAGAGGGTCCCCCAGAGGCCCCCGAAGACGCCGAGCAGGATGAAGGGGAAGAGCTCAGCCATGTACCAGGGGGTGTGGTACTCCACGTAGAACAGCACCAGCCGGCTGTTTCCAAAAGGATTGATGGACCTCAGCGTGAAGGCAGCCACCAGAGCAGCAAAAAATGACCTCCAGAGGGTTTTCAGGGGAAAGTAGTAGCTGACCTAAAACCAAGCAAAGACCATAAACATTTCATTGAGTGTCACAGAGGGTTCTTCCTTTAACCACCACCATCTGTTTCATTTGACTTTACTGTGAGCACTAGACTTTACCATAGCCAGAATCTGTCCACAAAAGTATCAGAAAAGGCATTTTCAGATTTCAGAAAAGGAATAGCAACTAGTTTAAAGTTGATAAATTTAAATGCAGAGTTGCTGTCTAGAGAGTATAAGAAATGCTTGACAGCTTGGTCCATGCATTAGCTAGCTGGAGGCTGGAGAAACCTCAGCAGAGGGATATATTTCCATACTGAGTCATCTAATTTGTTTCCAGAAAGCCAGTGCCCTTCTGCTGCTCAGATTAAGCTAAAATACCTGGTTATTTCTTATTACTGGAAATCACAGATTATTTTTGTTATAGGGGAAAAATACACATATAAATATTTGAAAAATAATGAGTAGTCTTGGAGAAAGGTATCAAATTGAAATATATTTACTGAAGCAAGTGAACTGTCAGGTCTCACCTCTTCCAGACTAAAAAGCACACCTCCAATTGGAGCCCCAAAGGCAACTGAAACTCCTGCAGCGGCTGCAGCTGAAAGTACCTACAAAGCAAATGTTTACATACAAGGCATGAGTTGTTTGAAACCCCCAGTATCCAGACAGGGAAATTAAAAATTTATGAGCCAACCTCACCTCTCTTCTCTTTCCTTCATTCTTGCTGTACTTGGAGAAAAGGCTGCTGAAGAAGTTTCCACAGCAACAGGCCACATGGACTAATGGGCCCTCTTTCCCAAGGCTGAGGCCTGAAGACACCACCAGAACCAAGGTGACTGTTTTGATTAAAAGTGTCCATTTTCCCAGGTAGCCCCTAATAATGAACCCACTCAAGATGGTTTTTATCTGGAAAGCAGGAAGAACATGTTGAAAAGATGAAGAATCCTTTTCTACTCTGAACTTTCAAATGGAGTTAAAACTCCAGCAGAGTTTAAAAAGTTGCAGACTGCTTGAAAAGAGACAGTGATGGAGAGAAAGAAATTGTAGGTAGGGCAGCTTTCCCACAGCAATATCTGAGCAGGGGTTAGGCAGACCACACTTTTACTGCTGTTACGGGTGGTCCCCATAACAGGCAGTAAGGACTCTCACAGAGATCAATAGAAATATGAAACTCTTGCATATCTCCTTGGCTTACAAGATCAGAGTTAAGCTGGATTGGACTTTAACAAAGCAGAAAAAAAGCAAATAAACAACAACAGACTTTTTCCAGATAAAATGCACAAAAAAGTTCTAGATATTTGGAATCACTGTGCCATAAAAGCACACACATATTATGAAATGAGAAAGTCCAAAAGATCCTATTTCTACACATTTTGTCCTAATTTTGCTAGTGAGTGGCTCAGAAAGCACAATGCATGTGCATGACACAAAGGCTGCAGGGTGGGATTTGGGTTTGGACTCTAGGCATGCAAATGGGCTGGAGCAGAGCCTCACCTCACACGAGGGATTTACCACTTGGAAACTGGCTTTGTAGTTAACTATGAGAACTTTTTAAAACCACAAATATATCAAACGCATAACAAAGACACACATAACTACTTTCAAACATGTAAATTATTCAAATATTTTAAATTATTTGTGGTGAGTTTTTTTGAAACATTTGGATGCTTCTCTTAGAGATCAAGAACAAAAGTATGCCAAGATTTCTAAGCTTTGGGCTGTTAATTCTGTCTGCCACATTCCTAAACAATAATTCCAGTAGTTCCATAGCACTTCTAACAAGAAACTGCCCTGATTTCAAAGACTTTTAATAAGTCTGCTGGTTGAATTACAAAGTTCTTAATTTAACAGCTTAAATATGGACTGAGGCTCAATATGTAAAATACTGGAAACCAAGTAGATATTTTGGCTGCTATAATGTTGTCATGCTGGCACAATGTACATTATTCTGTCTTTAGGAAAACAATTTGCAAAAGACGTGCACCAGACACTTTTCAGGCATTCCAAACAATGGGCATGTTCAGCAGTTTAAGAAATCTTAGCTTTGTAGCCCACCCTCTTATTTTTATTTCACTTTTATTTAGAGTCTAGCCTAGAAAATAACTGGTTTTGTAACTGGCCCAAGTAATTTCATCCTAGGAAAATTCTCTATAATCTTCTAGTGAGTCTTGGAGATGTTGATTTTTAATTCACACTCTGGCAATGAATAAGTACATGCATTAACCTGTCACAGTAACATATGAACACTTTTTACTATGAAAAACTTAGATGATCACCATAAAAGCATAAAAAAAGGAATGAAGGCAGATGAGATGGAAAGACAATTTTCTTTGTTGCTATGCTATCTCACAGTACAGTTCTGGAATGGGAAAAGGCTCTAATCTTTTTGTTGTTGCAGTTTGGGTTTTTTTGGATATTCATGCACAAAGGGAAACTCACCTCTGGGATTCCAGAGCCACAGGCATAAGGAGCAAACACTCTGACCAGGGAGACTGCCAGGAAAGCAAAACATAGAGCCCACATAATGTACAGAAAATAGTTTAGAATGTAAGCACTTGCACCCTAGAAAAATAACAGTAACAAACATTGTTAGACAAATGCATATTGGCAAATCTCACACTTCAACTAGTGATCATGATGGCATGGAGCCTGATTTTTCATTTACATGGTAAGTGCTGCTTTTACTCAGGGAGAACAAGTAGCTTTATATACTCCAACAACTTTATTACTCATGGAAAGAAACAGCATACTAATAAATACCTAACCCAGTCCACACAGTCTGTTTGCAAGGGACCCAAATACCTTAAACTGAGCATCTTTCAAGCACTAAAAAATCCAACTAACCCACATCAAGTTCCAAAACATCAAACAAATGCATCATAAAGGCAAAAGCAATAGGTAATGAAAAGGCACCTAATGAAGGAATCTGCTGTGTTCATCCCATGGTGGGGGACAAGGAATGAGACCCTGACACATATTTTTCCAAGGGCTGGTATTCAAAGGTCAGTTCTCCATGCAGATGCTGATTTTTCAAACAACATCCCTGTGTATATCAGTAGCCAGTCCAGTTCACAAACAGGGCGGGTAAAACCATACAAAAATAATTTCTTTCTATATAGTGCTGTCCCCAGTAAGGTTGAAAATAATTTAGAAAACATCATAACTTGGCAAAACCCACTCACACATCTCAGGCTTATTACTGGCAGAAATGATTTTAAAAGATTAGGGCAAAAATTACTGTCTTCAGACTGAATAGCTTTACTTTTCTAACAGAATGGGAATGCTAATGATCATTAGCAATGGTTGACTGTGCAGTGCCATAGTGAAAGCATAGTCAATAGTAACCTTCAAGTTTCTACTGTTTTTCAATGGTCAAGTCAAAACCTTTGTTAAAATCTGTCTTGGAATACCTCTGCCTCTTCACATGCATATATTTTTTAGATTAATTTCAAAAACTCACCTACATGGACAAAAGAGAATCTGCTCAGCAGCATCAAATCAATACAAGGAGCTTAAGCCTTCAAACAATATCCTGTAGCAACATGACACTAGAGAATAAAAAACTAAGATGGATCTCAGTGCATGAATTGGTATGAATCCTTCACCTTTAAGTGAACTCTTCCTACCGGATGCAATCCCAGCTGCTCAAGAGCATCAGGGCCCCTGCCTCTGCTCTGCAGGACAGCAGCCTGGATATCAACATTATGATAAATCAAGTAGGAAAACAGGCATTAATCAATTGTATCACTTAACAGAGCTGGCCAAACCTTGTTCCCAGTCATAAAAAACTTAAGAGATGAGAAGTCTCCCTGTTTTCAAATCTGCAAGGAATCAACCTTTAACAGCATGGATGTTTGCTAGCTTCATTTTCCAGGTGTGTCCAAATGAAAATTTGTAGTAAGGATAAGTAAGGATACCACTAACCCTCATGCTTATGGATGTATCTGGAAGAAGGGCAGTTTGTTAGCTGGTGCTTGCTGAAGTTAGCAGCTGGCTTTGCTGATACAGCAGAATGCTGAAGCAATACAGCGCTATCCCCAATGCCCTGAGACTGAGCAGTCATGGATCCCACACTGGCAGTGATTGACATCTGGCTGTGGTAACCAAGGGCCTTTGTTGCTACAGCTGAAGACAGTTCCATGAATGTCTTCTCCTAGTGCTTTCAATTACAAACAGCTATGACAATATTTACTCTTCCTCTAGAGAAAACTCTGGATATCTTGCCTCAGGGCAAAATCCTCCTGTCAGTGTGAACCTGGAATACCTCCAAAGAAGGCCAACACCATTACAAAAATTTGGCCCTTCTAGGGTTGAGTAGAAGGTGTAGTTTTGCTTCTAAATTCACTGGAGAAAAATTAACTTTGTTTCTTTTTACTTCTTCTTTTGCATCTCAGAAGTCATAAGAAAACTCTGTCAGCTCGTTACTGCAGTCACACATACACCTACAGTGCTGTGGCAGGACCCCACAAGAGTCCATATGGCCAGTTCAGTCTTATCCCTTCGGACATCTTTCATTGTTACATTTTCCAGATATCTGGCATTCTGCAGGTTCAACTGCAACAGCTTCTAATGATTAATAATACGAAAACCTTTGGGAAGCGAAGTAGCAGTAACTCAGTATAGCAAATGGTTCATTTCTCATCCATTACACGCCATTACTAAGGCTCTGAATCAGTGAAAGTCTTGAGCATGTACACTGGAGTCAGAGGCTGAAGCAGATCACCAGCAGAGCTGATCCTGCTGTGACCTTTCCCACAATAGCTCAAAAGCCTCACCCTGGAAGCAATAGTAATAAAGCAAGAAGGAAAACTGAGCAAAATTTTGTATTTTAGTTTGCAAGACCAAGCAATATCTCAGATCTGGTGTCAGTCCAGTTTAGATACAAATGGAACACAATTGAAAACGACCCTCACAAACTCAGACCACTGAAATAAACCCCATCCCTCAGGATGCCCTCCAATGTGTGGTTACTGCAGAGGACAGAGCCCTGCTCTGACTCGAGGAGGGATCTCACAGTTTGCAGACTCTCCCATGGATGGTACAGCAGGGTGTGTCCTCAGGACTGACAGGTTCTAGGCTGCAAAATTGAGAAGTGGGTTCCAGGTTCAGAGAGGCTTCCTTGTCCTGCAGCTCTCAGCCTCATGACAGGAGATCCAGAAGCCCTGGGATAGGAATTCAGTCCATTGCTGGATCCAGTGTCACGATCCATGGAAAACATGGGGTCCTTTCCTCTACCCCGGACATGTGTCCAGCCATCAAAACCTTACATTGGACATGTGCAAGCCATCAAAAATGGGGTCCTCAGCTCCAGTGAAGTTGGGGTTGGGATCAAACTCAATCTGCAGAACAGGGAATGTCCAGATCACCAGTGACATCTGATGACCTTTTGATCTACCAGTGAATTTGAGGTTTTGGAACTTTCTCACACCAAAAAAACCTCTTCACCTCCTCTTCAGTAGTTCAGGACCAGAAGGGTAAAGGATAATTGGCCTACAAAACAGTGATTAGGGAAGAAAGCACAGCTTGGTAGGTGTCTAATGGGGCTATTATGTTTTCAATTATAATTTATAGCAAGCCTCTGCTTTGGGCTCATTTTATGGGAGCACTAGAATGGAAACATTTCAAGAGATGCCATAGGAAAAGTCACAATTCTCCATGAAAATGTATGTACAGGGTTTATCACAGCCATAAATTGGCAAAACCACAAGGAAGAACTGATCTAAATCTCAGTCCTCAAAATGTCAAAGTTAGTTGGCTATGACAAGAAAGAATCACAGTTATACATAAAAAAAGAAGGCATGTCAGACCAGAGTACCTTTAGGGAAACTGCTCCAAATACTTTTTGCCTAAATTGTGCTTGAATGAGCACTGTTGTTTTATAGGGCTCTTCTGTAAATGTCAGGCACAAAGTGAAACATAGGAAAAAAACCAGCAAAATTATTCTGAAACTCAGTCAAATTCAGTGTATTTTGATACCTCCTAAAATCCTCTACCTCTACAGGAACCACACAGCACAAAACTTGCCCATATCATAAGCCTTTTGAACAGAAGCCTTTTGAACAAAACTGAATTTTTCCTTTCCAAAGTCACATTTTTATTGGACTTTCCCTGGGATTTCAGTGTAACAGTAACAGACAGATATATTAATAATATTTACAGCCTCCAGCAGACCCTCAGGAACCCACAGATCTTGAAGGCACATTTTTTTAGGAAAGAAACTAAAACTAAGCCAAGATGAACCTTTTCTTCTTTGTCCTACTGTGACAGTACACCAGGAGGTGAGAAGTTCAATTTGAACACAGAGTCAGTGAAGTTTCACAGTGCTCACCTGGCTGATGACTTTTCTAAAGGCCACAGCACACAACAGTCATGACTGCTGGTTTCAAGAAGCAGAAGAAAGCAATAAATTTTCTCAAGGACATGCATCTTTCCTCTATTCCAGCCAAAGTAACAGAATGACAAACACATGCACAGGATCTCCAAATCCCCTAATAATTTTAACAGTTTCCTCTTTTTTCCCTTCCCACACTTTGTTTTCGTCTTTGTTTTTTTTTTTTTTTTGTTTGGTTTAGGGTTTTTTTATTTTGTTTGTTTGTTTGGGGGTTTTGCTTTTGTTTTGTTTGTTTTTGGTTTGTTTTTTTTGTTCTCTTACATTACATCAGCCCCATGCTATAGCTTTATATCAGGGTAGTATTTCTTCACTTTCACAAAGACACAGCCACCCCAAAGATCTGTTAATGAAGACTAGGGTGAATGAACCTAGCAAACCTCTGGCAAAGGGAAGCTCAGCACTGTGACTGGCAACCTGACTGAGAGATTTTTGTCTCTGATCATGTGGGGAGAAGATGCAGGGACAATGAGGACCCCACTGCTTCCCCTGGGGTTAATTAGAACTACAGAAAATTGAGCTATACATATGCACAGTACTCCCACCTCGTACTTCTTGTCCTGTAAAGCTAAAGCAGCACTAAAGGGAGCATGAAGGACACACTTGCCTGGTAATGAAGGTGTCCTCAAACACTGTCTGCAGGACCAGACAACCTCCACACTGGGGGGAAGATCTGAGACAACCTCTCCAAATCACCCACCTGCACATCATATTCAGTTTTTGTCAAATTCAAGTCAGACATAAGGAGGAAGGGGGGATTTGAGACAATAATTCTGCCAAATATTTGAGCTATGAAGGGATCAATATTATGCAATACATTCAATAAGTTGGGTTGAAAATGAAATGTGGTTTTTGTATTTTTTTAACAGGTATTATCTGCCAAATGGTGTACAGAAAGGCTCCTTTTTATTGTTTTCTAAATGAAATTTTCACCTGCTTTGCTTTGAAACAGCATTCTTTGTATTTAAAATTACTATAATTATGAAAAAGAAAAATGTAAGGGAAAAAAATCTGAAAATTTAAGTTTCATGTTTGTCCAGATCAGCTTTTTCCCTTCCTGTCCAACAGCCCTGCAAATCCTTCACTCTGGTGACCCCCAGGGAGCCCACTCTTTCCCCAGTTTTTGGTGCTAGCTAAGTCTCTTGATGTGTCATAGAGAGACTGATTGCAAGGGATAAACAAGCAGTTCTTATCTCCAAAAAATAGCCTCACAAATGTATTTGTCAGTGCTCATTTTTTTTTTGTCCCATAAAATTATGTTTAAAAGGAAAAAAAGAAAATGCAGCTCAGGTCCCCGGGTGATTATGCTATGTGTGTTATAAAACACTTTTAGTTTAATACTGATAAAAAGAGAGGGCAATCTCACAGTTTTCCAGTTTCCATTGCACTGAAACCAGGGGGCCTCCTTCAAGTCAAGCAGATATTGCTTGTGGAAATGTCTTTTTTTGCAGTGTGCTCAGCTCATTACTTTCTCTTTCAGAGAAGCTCTCTGGAGGGACCAGCAGCAGTATGAAGAAGGGCACTGCCTGGCCTGCTGCGACCCCAAGCTCATCCCATACCTCGGACTGGCTTACGAGCAGCTCCGACCATTTCTGCCACTGGGGGCACTTGTCCCTGTCATCGAACGTGGTTTCATTGGACGTCCAGCAGCACTGCTCATGGCTGTACCAGAAGGCAGACAGACAGACACCCTCCTTCAGGTCTGTCATCCAGTCCACAGCTAAATCTATCACTCCAGCCAATGTACCTGGGAAAAGCAACACGGGAAAGAAATGCTGGCATTAAAAACAATCAGGTTGCAAGGACACTACATCTAATTCTAATAATGCAATAAAATACAACATAATAACGTAATAAAAACCGTGATTTGGGTAAGCAGGCACAATGCAAGGCTGTGTTCTCAGCCTGGAGAAGAGAAGCTGCCTCCCAGCAGCCTCCCAGCACCTGAAGGGGGCTGATCAGAAAGATGGGGACAGACTTTTATCAGGGCCTGTTGCAGTAGCGCAAGGACTAACAATTTTAAACTAAGAGAAGTTGATTTAGACTAAATATAAGGAAAAATATTTTTACAATGAGGGTGGTGAAACACTGGAACAGGTTGCCCAGAGAGGTGGATGCCCCATCCCTGGAAACATTCAAGGTCAGGTTGGACAGGATGGCCTTTAAAGGCCCCTTCAAACCCAAACTATTCTCTGCATCAATAAATACATGCATGTCACAGAACTGGGGGCAAGAGCAAGTTTTTCTGACTTTCAATGCTCTCTCATAAGCTTTTATTTTAAACATTATCATTTTCATACTGACTGGGGGCCAAATAGGGGGCATATAACCAAGGCAGGCCTGCAGCCTGTCCCAGGCAGGTTCCCCATCGGGCTGAGATGGGGAGGGAGGACATTGTGCAGGTCTCTATACACACACCTGGCCGCGGGTCTCAACCTCACTGTGTATTTCAGGGCTAAGGGAGGGGAAGGATATCCATGCTTATGTACAGCTTTACTGGTCCCAGCACAGCAACCTTTTAGAAGGATCATTTGGTTATTACAGATACAACGTAATGCCAAATTCTGACTTATGAACTTAACAGAATGGGGCTTTTGATATGTGTGTACAGTGATTAGCAATCTGGACAAGCAGAAAAAAAATTATCCTTCAAGTCCTCCGTGTACCACAACGCTTCTTTCAGCTTCTCCCCGGTAATTACACAGAGCTACAGTGACACCCGCTGGCCACCAGGCACAGACACAGGCAAACTTGGTGCCTACACAGACACAAAGAAAGAAAATATCTGCTTCTCTAGGTCATTTACTCATCAGCAATAACAACCTGCCCCAGCAGCAGCACCCTTAGAGCAGCTGGGTCCCCAGGAATGGGAGGCTGAGAGCAGCCAGAACATAGAGAGGCAGACATGTGTTCTGTCCCTATATCCATACTTTCTGGAAAGAATTAAACCACCAACTGATAGAAGAGTCATTTAGCATTTTCCAGATCCCTCTCACATGCAATGAAAAGCAGAAGTCATCATTACTTTTACAAATACTCATTAATAAAATTCCAGGAGACTGCTAATTTATTTTAACAGAATTTATCAATGTATATCAATGTACTGGGGAAAAATACTTTGTAAAATGCAAACTGGTTTGGTTTTATGTTTCCAAAACTTATAGATTTATGTCTCCTGCTAAGAACGCAATTACATGAAGCAGGGGTGGGGGCTGCTCCCTTTTCCCCAGCAGCTGGGGCACATAAGTGGGTCCAAGAGCTGGTTTATTTCATCTGGAACTAAAGTTTTCTGATGTTCATTTCTGTAAAAGAGACAGGGGAAAACACATTTCAAATAATTCAAGAACCCTTTTTTCCCCTCCAAAGACCGTAAAAAACCCATGGGTTCTTCTCCCACCTTTAAGAAGGATACTTGCCCCCACACTGACAAGCAGTGGTGCTCAGGGTAGCAGTGAAGAATTTCTGTTGTATAAAAATAACCTGAAGCACTATACAGATATACTAGACAGGATAAAGGCTGCACACACCAAAATAAAGGCTGCAGAAGGGAGTGATGATGTCTTTAACAATTCTTTTCCTTCAATAAGATCTTGCCTTAATTTGGTTATTCTTTTCCATTTTTCCCAAGTTTCTATGGAAACAATGAACCATCCTGCTAGATGACGATGAATCATTGCATTGCTGGCAACATCAGCAGGCAAAGCTTCCTGCTTTGCAGTGAGTTCTAAATTCTCCTCCAACTTTCTGAAAGCTTCAGAAACAAGGAATTCTCATCTCTTGGACATGAGCACCAAATGCTGCGCCTCTTGCACCTCTTGATGGATCTTCAACATTCTCTGTAACCTTCAAGGTTTGCACTTAACCATATTAAGCTGCATATTAATGCTACCTAGCAAAAGGTGCAAAGGAAGAATGTGTTTCCCCAATAAAGTTAATAAACATAGAGGAGAGCAAACATTCAGTTCTCTAATATAATAAGCTCACAGGCACCTCAGCACCAGTAAGACAATGTGCTTAATTATAGAGCTGATCTAATCACTTTTTCCAAATTCTTAGGGATCCACATAAGGAGGAAAATGCTTTTTACTACATGCAATTTACTACACTGGCCTTCAAGAGAAGAAATTCATAAGGAGACCCAGGATAATAATGCAATAGTGAATGCTTCGCCACCTATGTGACCAGAGCTAGGAGTTTTTAAAGTTCTGAATTTTTGCAACTTTAAGTGAAATTAATGCAAGCTAGACAGTTCAGCATCTCAAGGTCAAGCTTTTAATTTCTTGTGCTTATTTTGGCTGCCAAGACTGTAACAGAGCATCAATTCATCTCCCTGCTTCTCCCATTAAAGGAGCTGATTTTGTTTCCTCTTCCATGTAACCTCCTACCTGGAAGAAAAATAATAAGTACTCCAAAGCCAGATAATGCTGAACTTCATTTTAGATATTAGCCTTTTACCTCTCTCTCCTTTTCCTTCCGTTGATGATGGCAAAATTCTTCCTTTACAGTGCCCTAATGAGAATGCTAAAGATTTGCTTTGAAAAGATAGTTTTCCTCATGCACCTGTGTCAGAAAAGAGCCTCACCCAAGTGGTCAGCAAGTGTCTGTGTTTTCTAAAGCTAAGTGACAAAAAGTGCCACCATTGCACTGCTGAGCCCACAAATCAACTGAAAACTAATCTGGCCAAAATCCATTTTTTCTAGGAAGTCAGAACCAATATTCACTGGCCCAGTGCAGCTACACATGCAGAGAGCAACAGGGCCCAGTTCAGATGCACTGGAGACCAAGGATTGCTCCTTTTGGCCTTGTTGGATCGTGTTAGCAGTAGAGGTGTGGCCTTTGAGGCTTTCTAAAATCTGAAAGATAAAGTTGACCAAATTGATGGGATTTAGGCTTCTAGATCAGTTAACTCCATTTAAACTCCTGGGCCTGGGTAAATGACCCAAGTGCTTCTGGAAACTTGTGGAAGCCCCCGGTAGCCTCTTCCCAAGAGTCCCATCTTGCTGTCCTCCATGGCCAGCACAGGGACAGCAGGGGCAGAATGCTCCATGGGACCCTGATGTCCTGAAGCAGTGCTGCTGCCACTTCTCCCTTTCTCTCCCACTCCTTGCCATACTTTCTGCTTGCCTCTGGTAATGCCTGGACCCAGCTGCTCAAGGGTTCACCCCGGGTCCATCCACTGAGCCAGGCTGCTCCCCTTGGAGCAGGAGTAGCTTCTGCCTGTTCAGCAGAGGAGGGGCCATGGAGGAGCCAGGCTGGTCCATGCAATCCCATCTGATCATACAGATGCCACTTTCTTCTCTTAGCAGGCAATATTTTGCAAAGAGAGGAAAACAACACAAAGTGCCTCTTGACTGCACCACCATCTCCTCCCTCCCCAAATCTGGTTAAGATACCTGACTAATTTGCTTTGACTCTCAGTGGTAAAACATGTTGGTCTGCACCCTTGTTGTTAAGGTTGCAAAAGCTGCCAGATCTCAGCTGTAACTTACCCTCAACCCCCATTCCCAGGCTGGGCACATCAGTGTTAGGGCTTATCAGAGGACAGTGACTCTGGCTTTTAACAGCCTTGAGGATTTCAGCAAGAGGTTTCATTGCAAATTAGAACTGAATAAAACTTTCTGGGATGTTTATACTAAAATGGGAATGTGTGCATGTTTACCACATTCTTTGTATGAGGGGAGGATTACTGAGGTCACTAGAGCCCTCAAGGGCTTGCTCTAACTTTATCTGCAGGCAGAATTCTCCATCCCAGATGAGACCAACCCTGGCCTTCAGGCAGGACTCAGCAGCCCTGGTAGTACACAGTCTATCAGACACTCTTCCCACCTCATCCTCACAACCAAGTTTTTGTGGAAACAATTACATGTCTATCAAATTACATAATTTGCCAAACACGTCACTTCAGAAATGTTTTCTCAAGAACTTTGCCAGTGCTTCTGAAGCTCCTAACAACTGTAATGAACATATTAACTTCACAGATGCTGAGCAGGAAATTCCCATCACCCCCTGGAAACTGGGAAACTTCACATGGAGCTTTCACCAAGCAGCATGACACAGGAGCACCCTGACATCACTGAAAAAGCATAAAAACTGGCAGCTGTCTGAGCTGGGTCAGAGAAGTGCAGCTTTCCAGGCAGGAAGATGTGCTAAACTGAGGAGAAGACAGGAACAATTGAGGAAGTTAATGAATTTGCCATGTGAGTTTGAGCAGGCTGTTGAATATGTAATGTCTGTCTGGCCTGGAAGCAGATCTGAAACCAAGTCTGAAACTGTCTTTTCCCTTCATGCATACATAAAGAAGATAACCCAGAGGAAATAGCAGTTTATAAAGCCCCCCTTTGAGTGTCCACAACCAATATTTTCCCCACATCATATTTTTGACTTGCAGAATTAAAGTGATGACAAGGAAAAAAAATCCTAAAAATAAAAATTACTTCTGCAAAGCAAAGATTCAGAAAGTCAAAGCAGCCCATTGAGTTATGAAGCACTCAAATGTAGATTTCCCAGAGCAATAGAAAAATCCCTCTGCTGGTGAAAACATTTTTTCTAGGTCAGCACTCAAAAGGAGACTTTGCAAGTGGGTATTTTTATTTAGAATCATAACTGCATGAATGCAAAGTCATCTTTTTAGCTTAAAAACAAAAAACATCAATGGAGAGACAATGACGTACAAAGAGAAGCAGATGGTGGTGCAGCAGCTGGAGTGAGATGCTTCAGGCACAGCTGTAGCACTAACATACATACCTGCCAGTAGTCCTATGAGAAGCATTACAACCCATCCTGACCAGGCATCCAGCAAACTCTTGATGAACTCCCATATGGATTCTTTACTTTTGCTTGTAATCTGAAATTAAACACACATATAAATGTGTTGCTGATTCAGGTAGTTTTAGAGTACAAAGTTTAAAATAATTAAACTCCTAGATGGTGCATAACGTTTCTCTACTCCCTACTTCCTTCAGTCCTAATAATTTATTCAGAGATGCTCAGCTGCAGAGATGCATCAGTCCTTTCTTACTTACAAACTCAGGACATCCCATGCCCATATATTTAAAAGTTCTCCTCAACTCATCCCACATCTATATGTTTAGAAGTTCTCCTCAAGTCATGCGAGAAGGTAGGAAGCAGTAACTTTGGAAAACCACTGCTTTTGTCCCTGCCAGGAGGGCTGTGGACAGGGGTGTGACACATCAGAGCTGACACGGGTACCTTGCGGTGGCGGTCCGTGTCACGCGATTTCTCCCGCAGCCAGTCGATGGTATGGAAATCTTCATAAGTTCCAACATCAGGAAAAGGCTCATCCAGAAAATCCATCAGGTTGCCTGAACCATTCATGTCTCCTGCATTGACCATATTAGGGTCTGTGCGTAGAGGAAAAACAAGTTTGTCAATAAATTCAAGCAGCTTTGTCAGACATTTCAGAACCAAGTTTTCTGAAATGCCTCCACAAGCCAGGAAGTCAAGACAGCATGAGCAGTAGTCCTGGGGGACACACACAAACTCTTCATACTTGCTTTTAAGAAAGCAGGGGCAGAAATATCCACCACATATCCTACTAAAGTACAAGAGGAAATAAAAGATAGCTGTCCCCAAACTGAAACAAACAGAAGAGGCATTTGATGGGAACTTGGATGAGAGCACATCGGATTATGAGAATCTCTATTCCAGCAAGGTGGTCTGTTCAGGGACATTGGAACAAGATAGGCTACAGAGGAGAAACCAGAATCAAAATATACAAGAGACACAAACCTGACAGAGCAAACACGAAGCACATGAGCAGAAACAAACCTCACCCCTTCATGCTAATTGGAGAGCTACTGTGTGTGTGCCTCTGGGATACAGGCTCAGCTGCTGGCTCAATCTGCATATGAGAAAGTGGCAGCCAGGTCCAGGAGGGCTCCAGAAGCTGGGAAGAGGTCCTGGCCTGGGACTGGAGGAGGCAGCTGTGCGCTTCTACATCACTTAAGAAAGTGTTGTTCTAAAGATTGTTAATCCCATTCATCCTAAAAGAGATGCCTGGGAAATTGGATTTTCCAGAGAATACCTAGGGTTTGTAATCTGAAATTATAGATCTAAAAAAATCTGTTATCATGGAGTTACAAGGGAAAAACACAAAAACACATAAGAATGGGGACATACACAGACTTTAGGGGCTGTATAGAACAGATCCCGTGGAGCCTGTAGCTACTTGACTGACACAAGGTAACTTTTGCTGGTCACTGATGAGGCCTGGCCAGCACTGCAGCAATGACGGCTGCCCAGTTTGTTCCACCAGGTACAGAAATGAGAATTTCACAAGAATTTGAATCTTTGAAACTGTGAGGAAATTTCCCACCTGTGTAATTGGAACAGGCAAAAGTGTAGCAGATAAGCTTTTAGTGGACTGTCCATAAACCCTGACACTCTGCTCAGCCCTCTTGGTGTCTTTTTTCTTCCCCTCTCCCCATTTTCAATTGTTTTACTTGAAACCTCACCATGTAATTTTTTGCCTTAGTGGGGACTTCAGCAATGTAATAAGTATGAATACTCAGCTTTGGCAGGCTCTGCTCTCCACTGTGTAGGGTTTTTGGGTGACACAGACAATGTGCTGAGCACAAGCAGCTGAGAAAAGCATTATCTTACAGGCAACCAGCAGGTCACCATTGTACCATTAAGAGAAGCCCTTTCAAATGCGGAAATCAAGTAATCTCCAAGCACCACGGCTTGGAGATTTGTTTGTCTGAAAGAGAATCAAGCAAGTGAATCACAGCCTGGGGAAGGAAACTCAATGCAGAGCAGGTGTCCCATGCAGCGCTGCAGAGCACAAATAAGCTGCCACAGAATTGGGTAATTTAAAAAGCAGAAGTTAAGAAGAGCAGCAATGGAGAGCAGCGATCTTTCGCCAAGCAGGTGAGAGCACGATCCCAGGCTGGCTGAGTGAAACGGGAATCTGAAGGGGGATGAGTGCCTGACTACAGGAGCTGAGGCTGCAAGGGGATGCTGCGCTCAGTGTCTCCTATGAGGACTGGAAAGGGAAGCTGAAATGAGGTGAAGGGATTAGACCATGCTATTACTTTGTAACATTGTGATACTTTGTAGATCATTTGCTTCACCCCATTCTTCCTGTTATAGATGGATAATGAGATGATTGCCTCTCACAATTAAAAGATAACTACTGTGTGAATATTAAGGAAAGTTTTAGTGACCTATAATTATGTTATTGTAGTTTAGATGTCCTCTGTTCTCCCCATAGTTCCCTTTTCCCCCTGTATTGTTGCCATCAGACAGCCTGGGCTGTCTAGCACAGGTACAAAGAAGGCTGCACATGTGTCCCTTGCATGGGGCAGCTGGGAATGGAAAAGCTTGGTGCTTAGGGGGGCAGCATGGCAACGCCTGACCTCCAATCAAGATACAAGAAAGCAGTCTCCACTGATAAGTGGCAAAGAAGAGCTGACTGACAGACTTTGGGAGGGGCCAGGGCTGGCTGGCGCAGCCCCCAGGGGTATAAAAGACTGAGCATCCAGCTTGAAGATGAACTGGCCATGTGGTGTGCATGAGGGGCAGTTCCCAGCACTGCTGCTTTTTCCTTATGTAGTCCTTTGTTGTATTTTTGTTAAGCTTTAATAAACCTTTTTAAATTTTCCAAGTGAGCCGTTGTTTCTCACATTCCCATACAGCAAAGAAGGACCTGTAAAGAACGTGCAGCTCAGACTGTCTGCCTGCACAAGGCAGCACCCTCTGCTAAATAAACAAACTTCTGGAAACTGAAAGCATTGGCAAGTTTTCCTTCATACCACAAGAAAATTACCCATCATGCTGGTTATATCACATAAAAAATAGCTTTTTAAGTATGCTGTCAATGCCCAGCACATGACAGTATTGTGATGGATAATACCAGGCCAGGCCACAAGTATGTAGGATAATTACAATCTCAGTCTGAATCTATCCCAAAAATACGTGCTACACAACATGTTCAAGAAGAGAAAAAATGTGCTAGAGACCACAGGGCCATGGAAGACTAGGAAAACAAACAAACTTTGAACTCAAGGTACCGTACCAGTACCTGGGAATTGCAGTGAGCTGGATGATTGCCAGCCTTAAAGTTCACTTCAGGTACTAAGCTTTTGAAAGCAGAGATGTGATATCAGATTATGCAAAACACAATTTTGGTAAATAAAACCTAGCTACAGCACTTTTGAACTGAGTACTACAGTTTCCATCTTATATCCTATCACCAAGCATTATTAAGTATCCCTTTCTTTCTCTTTATTTTGCATTTATTTCTCTCACTTTACTTTGGCATCTGTAATAATTTACAAGGTTTATTTCAGGATGAGCCAACTTGCCCTCTGATGAAGCTTGCAGAGATGCTCTCAGTTCTGTCAGCAGAACTGGAGCCTTACACCAATCAACCAGTTACAGATATTTTAATACACATAAATTAAGGGCAAATTAACCTCATCCAAACATGAATTATAGCCAGGTGTACTGCAGCACCGCGATGATGGCAAAAGCATGAACCGCCATGGTGCTAGCTGTCTCATCTAGCATGAGAAATCTGCACTATAACCAAGACATTAAACCTAGACTTCTTTCACAGCTGATGACAGGAAATGAACTGTTTACATTAGAATGAAAGAGGTTACTCCCCCAAAGGGATAATTCCTGTTTACTGATCAGAAAGAGATGTCAGAGGTAGAGATCTTCATCTGGTCTAATGAGCACAACACTACCAGTTCAAAGGAAAGCATTGCAATACAGAATTAGTTACAAATGCAGCTCCTCAGACCTGAGCATCTAAGAGATTTGGATGCTCTGACAGAGCTTATTGTACACAATGAAAGGTGTTGAGTCCTTCTGAGGAATTGTCAAACATTTGTATTTTGTTCTTCCACTGTTCCATGACTTAGACAACCTTGCTGTCCTTTCCACTACATGTGCAGATGCAACATAATTTGTGCAAGGGCTGTTTCCTGCCTAGTCTTTTCCTAATAATTTCTGGCACTCTATCAGCTTTTCCTAGGGCAGACATCCAACATTAAGCAGTCTGCTGTGTCTCTTTGAGAGACAGTGGCCAGTTTGGAGCCCATCATTCTGTAATCTCTTAGCGACATTTTCCCCTTTATCCACTTTGAATTCCATCAGCCATTTTATTCCCTACAATAGAGTAGAGAGCCTTAGCAGTGAGCACTCATTTTTACTAACTAGCTTACAATATCTACAACTGAACACATGTGTCAATAGTCTGCTTTAATAATTGCAAACAAGTTCTTTCTAGAAAGTGAACTAGAAAACAAAGAAACCTGACCGAACCACATATCTCTGGAACTCACAGGGTTCTGATTAGCAGATTTCCCTGGATTTAGACCCCTGCCTGGCTACTGTGATTCTGTAGATGTAGCAGTCCTGGCAGGGACTGAGTCACAAATCAAAAAAGGCCACAGGGCTGGACTGACAATTGTGCCTCCTGATAGAGATTTTTCTGGCTGCCACATAACCTTAGACATCTTCCAGAATCTTGGGCCAGATCAGTCTGATGGTCAGTCCCTGATCTCTCAGCTAGCCATGCTTGGTGCACAGTACTCTGAAGCCAGAGTTAGTTACTCTACAAATACCAGAGGAGCTGCATGAGAGCAAACTGAAAGTAAGGGTCCAGATACCAGCCTGTGAAGCTTTATGACTGTGGGAAACTAGATCATTTTTGAACACATAAGGAGAGCAGAGATTCATGCAAACAAACTAGAAAAGCCAGGGGGCAAACACAGGGAGCTGCTGATGGACCAGAACACACCAACAAGCACAGCTGGTACTACATAGACACAAGATCTCGTTACATTTACTCACTTTTTGCTATTTTCTAAAGGACCAAAAGGTAGTAGTACTACCGAATTTAGGGTCATATTTTTTCTGCAAGTCTCACAGTGAGTAAACTCGTCACTTGACTTGGATCAGTTTGGAGCTAAGTTTTAGAGAAGAGCAATAAATCACATCTACAGTGAAAATGCTGACAAACTCCAGGTTTAGAGCACTGTTACAGCACATGCAAATGTAAAGCCAGAGCTAAAAGAGCTCTATCAGTGAACTGACATTCTAGGTAGTATGCTGACTGACTGATCAGACATGAAATGTATCTGACATGGCAAGCACAGACCAAAACATCCCATGGTTCAAAGAGGCTGAAAAGTATACTGATGGAAAACAACGAGCTGAACACTCATCAAAGGAAAACTCTTGGCCCTGGCCTATTGCTCCTAGACATGCTAGTTCCATGCTATGTTCTCCTCATCCTGTTTTCTGTTTTAATTGGATACATTGCACTGAGGCAGGCAGTATGATTTTTAATGCAATTCCAACAAGTTTCAAGTTACTTTCAACAGATCACAGTTACTGAATTACTTCAACACTTCAAATGCTCCTAGCAGACAAATGTTCACCTACATGCTTTGCTGTTTTCCTTGAAGTGGGGGGTTGCTATGTGACACATGACAGGATGCAGGCAGCAAAGGATACCTCTCTTCTGCTGTGGCATAAGGAATAAGTGAACCTTGCAAGAGGCTGGGAAAAGAAAGCAAAAGCCTAAATGCCAATTGCAAGTTTCTCAATTCACATTTGGAGTGCATTTTTCAGGGTGTCCTGTTCCATCTCTAACAAATGTATCATGCGTTAGCCAACACGTCAAAGGAGATCACAGTGTGTCTCAGGCCTTCTCTGTGCTCTAGTACCAACACATCCACTGTGCTAAAACAGAGGAGATCCCACTCCAGACACAAAGCTTTCCAATCATGACTCCATCAGAGCTGAGCCCAACACTCACATGAATTGCTGGTCAGATGAGCTGTGTTCATGTGCATGACATGACAGCAGTTACTGCAGAAATGAAGGAGTGTGGGGGCTGTGAAAATCCCTGGGATTTATTTTCTGTAGCAGTCAGTAATGAACAATGCAATTTTATTGGCAATCCTCACGTTGGCAATCCCTTTGCACAGGCAGGTGGTTTGCCCCTCTGTGCCCCTAATACTTGCATTGACTGTTGCAAGGACCAAGAGTGGTGCCCCAGCCTCATGGCCTTTATCTGCCCAAGGGATCTGTCAGGCAAAGGCACCTCCTCCTGCGAGCTGGGGGCTCTGCCAGCATCCATCCAACCCCACTCCCAAGGAATTCAGACCCAGTCACTGAGATGGGCACAGAGCACTCTCCTCACAGGGCCTGAATCCAGGCAACAGGCCAGTGCTGCCAGCAGAGTGAGCTTCACAGAACCATGGAATGCTTTGGGGTGGAAGGGTCAGTGTTCAGAAAGAGCCCCAAGAGGGTACAGCTGAGGGAACAAGTTCCTAGAGCTGAGCACAGTTACACCACAGGTCTCCAGCACCACCTGGCCAGAGAAAATGGGCCTGACAGCTGAGGAGGCAGCGAGCAAGGTTATTAACAGGGTCACCATGAAAGACATACATGAAAAGTACAGGGAGATGATTATGTCTTTTGTGGAGGGGTCAGAGACTGAGTTCTGCTTAACCTAGAAGAGACCAAGGAGGGCCAAGGTGGTGTGGATGTAATTCGCCCTCCACCACCTGCCATGTAGAAGATGATTTAGAAATGGCAATGTGTGGTATAGGAGACAGGTAAACAGTTATTAAATATTCTTCTCAACAAGAAGTAAGATGCTGTGGGGTGGTGATTTTACAAGGAAGAAGTCTTCCGCAAAAGCAAGTAGGCTGAATCCCCTGCAAGTTAAATGGGTGATTTTCTATAGGCTGAAAAATATTTACAGGCAATTTAAGATTATTCAATTTAGAAGGTTCAGACTGAACAAGCCAAACAAGTTATTGACCTTCTGTCTTAATGATGGAGTTTATAAAAAGGTGTTAAAATGGCCTTGAACCACAGTAATCAAGTTCATACTCCTGGGAAAAAAGCAGAAAATACTGAACCCACTTACAGCCCTTTTTTTGAAACATAATATGGGGAAAAAATTTCCTGTAAATTGAGAAAATACAGAGGAAAGACAAGATTTTAAAACTAGCAAAAGCCTTGCCTACAATTCAGGGACTAATTGCACAGCCTCCAAATACAAGTAAACAGCTCTGCAACCCCTCAGTTTCTCACCACGCTAGCACAGGCAGGCTGCAGTATCAGAAACAGCACAGTAAAATATTGCAGTGTTTTATTGTATGGCCCCACCACCACATATTATAGAGTTTCCAGCTATGATAGTGTGGTCAAGTTAAATACAGTCACATCTTTGATGTGCAGCTTTACCCTGAATAACCTCCATGGAAAACATTACGAAGCCACAGCAGAGCTCAGAAAACACAGGGCACCAGATCACAGGGGAGAGGGCCTTGGAGAGAAGGGAACATTTGGGATAAATGGCAGAAAACTGAGGCACTCCTCTGACCAAACCACAGCCTTCAGCTGCCCCCCTCAGCCACCACACTCATGGGGTGACCCAGAGAACAGAGCAGGAGCACAGGCAAAGGGAGGCTCAGGGTGACATGGATGGGAGCTGATACCCAGCCACCAGGGCTTCCCAGCCTTCCCTCACAGCCAGACTCCCTCTTCTCCTTTTCTCCTCCATTCTCTTCCTCTGAGGGGTAAACCACACCCCAACATCCCACTCCCTGCTCCTTCCCATGATGATTCTCCCTTTAGAAAACAATTTCTTTTGGTATGAAATACCATGTGCCTGCTCCCCCTTTAAGTTTTCTTGGAAAGTCTGAGCAAAATTAGTTCAGCTGCTCAGTTATGTCAAAAAAGGGGGAAAAAAATTCCAACTCTTTCCCTGCAAGCTCCAAATGGAATTTTTGCCAAAACTGGCTCTATATAAAAAAACATTAAACTCACATCTCTGTTTCCAGTGAGTCTTAAAGGTCCCTCCAATAAATTTACTTGTTACTGCAGATATTGAGGCTGTGGAAAAAGCAGGAGGGAAGCATCACTGCCTCTGAAATATTCACCTGCAGTTTTGAAATTGAGCTGAAACACCTCTATTAAAGGATGCTGCTCTGCTAACAGACCAGAAGTTTGGGCAGATGAACCTCATGAACTGTATCAACCCCACACCCCCTTACTTCTCGAAGAAAACAAGATTTGATGAGGTAAAACACTGGAAGCCTTCAACTTCTGGGTAAGAAACTACATTTCAGGAGACAGGACACCCTGGAAACCAGCCCTAACAGTATAGGAGCCTGTATGGTTTCTATTCTTGGTTTCCCTCAAGTCCTCTTCTTCACAAAAAAGAGGGAGAATTTCCTTTCTGAGCCCATGGCTTTTACTGCCACAGAGCTTTAATCCACCTCTGAAGAGTCAGGGGTGCTACAGGGTTTTCCTCCTCATGTCAGACACAGCTGAGCTTTGCAGCACCAGTGCTGCTCTTTGCCTCTTCGTTCAGAAAATTTTAGGATTAAGGGGGAAAACCAGGTTTGGAACTGCAAAAAGAAAAAGTGAATGTGTTCAGAGAGAGCAGAGTTGCCCTCAGAAGGGAGGAGCCCTGGTACACAGTTACTCCTAAATAGCTCTTTCCTGAAACGGGATGTTCAATGGCATTCAATGCATCTCTCGCTGAAAACCTTTCTGAGCCTTCAGCTTGAAATAAAACTCATAAACCCGCATTGGGAAAGCCATTAATCTGTTCTAGCATGTCACTTCTTGTGATTTGAGCAGAGGCTGTGATCCATTTTCACACAGGAGGGTGATGTTTTCCTGCTCACAGGGCACTGGCTTTCACTGCTGCCTTTGATGCCAATGGGCTGCACAGCTACAGACAAATTATTTCATCCCCTGAGAGGGAGTTCTGCAAGGTGGGGAGACCCTTTCCTTGGGGTGATGCTTAAGAGCAAAATGTTAAAAGTGCTTTAGGAACAGCAGCCTAATGTAACCCTGCCAGAGTCTCTCTTTTGACATTAATAATCATGTGTGAAGTTTTAGTTCTGCCAGGCTAGAGATGAAGAAAGCTGAAAAAAAACCAACATGTGGTGTGTATGTATGCACACACAAAAAATGAATTAAGACACTTTCTCTACAACCTCTCACTAAGAGGGAAAATTAACACACACACCCCACACCCCTGTTGGGTACCCTGCAAGCTGCAGCGTGGTGGCAAAAGCAGCCAGGGAAAGGACTGGGACCTCTGGGCACCACATCCCTTTTGAGGGTTGAGCACCATGCTGAGCCAGGAGCTGTTCAGGCCTGAGAGAGGCTGAACATGACACAACACCAACCTCCAACACAGGCAAGGTGCCTCTGGACTGTGGAGGAGCCTGGGCCTGGGAGCATCCCCTTTTCCCCTGCTATAGCACCTGGCTACAGTCACAGTCCTGCTCACTTTGCCCTCCAGGACAGCGAACAGCAGCTTCATGATGGAGCAGATTCCAGCCCCAGGAGGTTACAGCTCTCCAGAGGAGCCTGTTTGTTCAGGCAGATAGGAAGTTCTCTAACCCAGGGTCAACACTTCCCATCTCCTCCTCCTCTGGTCCCTGTTTAAAAGTTTCCAGCCACTGCCTCTGAAAAGGTACAAGGTGTGTAAGAGAGGCCCCTATGGGTACAGGGCTGAGCACTCTTGCAGCCATGTGCTGGAGCCCTGGCATGGCATCCCAGTGCTGCCAGGGAGAGCCCCTTCCAGCTGGGGATGACCCCAGGATCCCCCTTTTATGCTAAGTAACTCTTAGGGCACTTAAATCCTTCATTTCCAGGGCCTGCAGCATACACATCAGGCTGGTGCCCTGTCTTCCTGCACAGAAAATGTCTGACTCCAACTGAGGGACCAGGATAAGCCCTGCCTGGCACACATTTCCACAGGGCACTTCCATAGGATCCAGAGGAGGGGGGAAGCCCTCACACCTGTAGAACCCAAGCATGGCAACCCTGCTGCACTCCTTGCATGGGCAAAGAGCCCAGTCCCTGCGATCCTGGCGGGCAAGAGCTTGGCTCACAGCCTGTGCTGGGGAGAACTGAGCCAGCCCTGACTCCAGAGGGAACCACGGAGAAGAAACCCAGCATTGGCACTGGCAGGATGCAATTTCCCCCCTGCCCCTGTGACCTCATGCAGCAACAGGTTTGTATTTCTATCACCTTAGAGGCTCAGTCTTGAAAAGACAGGAGAGGTTCTGTTGGAGAAAAATAAAATTGAAATTTATTTTTCTTTTCAGTTTGGAACAACCATTGTATTTTTGTATTTCAATAACTCATTATCTACTTATCCCCCTCACCACACCTTATTTTCTGATCCTGACACAACTGCATACCTGATCACTGGAACCCAGAATTCAGCCCTCCCTAGGATGTACAATCTGCTTCAGCACAGGAGATCCAAAATATCCCCCTTAATGTATGGGTGAGCACACAGAGATTCTAGGCATGCCAAATTTTCACATTTTTCCAATAGTGGGAACAAATTATTTGAACAAAGAACAGGATTTGGAAGAATAAAAAAAAACTTCCTGTAGACCAGGAGTAAAAAGTCACCTGACTCTGCCTGATGAAGCTGCAGCTTAGTCATCCTCGGTTCTCTGGCAAAGGCACAGAATTACTTATCACAATTGTTTAAAAAATATATCATTTCCTTTTCTGACTAGTATTAGCTCAAAATTAGTTTCTCATACTGTAACATTTGTATTAGAATAAAATTTTTTAAAAATTAAGAATTTTAAAACACTAAAATATATTTTAAAAGCTATACAGAAAAAAGCCCCACAGGAGCGTCACCATTTTTTTTTCCTTTACAGATATATATTCATGTATTGGTACAGAGCACGTAATTAAACATCCACACCGGGAAAACAGACTCTGGACTTTGCTTCCACAAATATTAAGTCCAAAAGCACAATTTGCCTGGGATTTTTCAGCCTTTTGGTGATCGGCATTTTGCAAGGGAACAAAAAATCCACCTGTCGTCTCCTACGCTCTTTTTGGAAAAGGATTTTTCACATTTATATAGGGCAAGGAAAAACTGACCTTTTACTACAGCAAATTATGCAGGAAACCTGTCAGACTAGGTGCTTTGAAACCACATCAGCAAAAATTAACAATAAAGGAAAAGCCTCTTTCCCCAAATACACCTCTTAACCCCTCAAGCAAGTTAATCCTCATTGCTTTATAAGCTTAGACACAACAGCAACTTCCTTTAAGCATCCAGGGAAAAAAAAGGCAGGGGATGCAAGCAAAACACTACTGCTCCTCTTTTAGCACGACTGAATGGTGATGGCTGCTCACGTAAAAACAGAATTCCGCAGACACCCGAAGGAGCCATCGGGAAGTACAGGGAACAAAGGGCCTCCTTTAGTTTTAAAGCTCCATCTGGCAGCATTTCTACGGGGGATGCCAGCCGGGAGATCAGCACAGAGCCAGCAGGCAGCCTCTGCACCTGCAAACCCTCGGCTTGCAGAGGAAATGTGCCGCTTCATTTTCCAGCAGAAACCCGCCCGACGGAGCTGGGGCTCTACGTCTGCAGTACAAGAGCAACTGGCAAATTATTTTTTCCGAAGAATTATGTTGCTTACCTGCAATACAACATCATTTAGGCCAATCCCAATGATTTTAATAGCATCCTTCCTTGGGTGGTATGGCTGCAGCAGCAGTGATGTCATGGGGAGGAAGCAGTAACAATCATGTGACTGCATCCTCCGTCTATAGGATATGGGATCGGGCACACGCAGCAGCTGCAATCCTGCGGGATTAGACCACAAGCCTCTTTACCCTGCCCTGCCTGCTCCTCACCACTGGAACACTCCCTAACCTGAGCTAATCAGTCCTTCTGTGCGTTTTTTATGCAACAGCACAACATTCAGGTTTTTCACGAGGTAAAAGCATAGGAAGTATGCTGTGTGCGTGCCAGCAAGTATTCCTGGTGACTCGGCAGGTCAGGTTGCTGCTCTGTGAAATATGTACTCACAGCAGCTTGGAAACGAGACAAACTGCAAATTCACCATCCTTTGTGTTTTTCTGGCACTGCATTTCAAGCTTATCCAAATGGACTTCCCTCCATCTTCTGTGTCAAATTCATGCTTTGCAAGCCTCCCTCAAAGGTTTCATCTTGTTACCTTCACTTCTTAATTCTCCCATCCATCCATCCATCCATCCATCCATCCATCCATCCATCCATCCATCCATCCATCCATCCATCCATCCATCCATCCATCCATCCATCCATCCATCCATCCATCCATCCATCCACTTCTGCCTTTTCTTCAGTGCAACTGTCACTGCTTGAAAGATCTTCTCCTATATGCCAGGCTACTTTTCCTTTCCAAAACATCTGCTTAAGCTTTCCCAAATACTGAAAACCTAGAACTTCCTAAAATACTTTTTTGAAAAGGCAATTAGCCTTTCACATTTTGGTTAACTGTGTATACATCTCAACTGTAATATTGGGGGTTTTGGTTTTGGGGTTTTTTGGTTGTTGTTGTTGGTTTTGGGGGGTTTTGTGTTTTTTGAGGGGCAAGGGGAGTGTTTTAGAATTTTATCATACTCAGCAATTTATTTGATTTCTACAAGAAGGTAAGAATTGCCAAAGTTTTGACTGTACAGATTTTGTACAAGCCACTAGAGTTGTATTCTGCAAGGCAGAGATTTTAACTGTTCTTTCTGAAGACCCTGTACATGTTTGTACATGTGCAGGTGTTCTATTTCATGACATTCCCCTTACTGCTTACCTTTCCATATCTGAATTTTGTGCAGACTGGTTTTACCCCTACAGGTAACCAAGCAGGGGGTTTGTATTTCCAAGCAGGGGGTTTGTATTTCCAAGCAGATCAAATAGCTGAGTAGAAGGAGGATTTGCACAAGCACCCATGAAAATACTCAGAGGTGACTGAAGGGACATAAGTGACTTCCACTCACTACAAAGTCAAAGGAATTCAGTTGTGGGAGACCTTTTTGTCCCAGTGTGCTTGAGCAGTAACTTATGGATGTGCCAGGTATTTCTGATAGGAACTCCCCATCCAAAGCCACACACTGGATTTTACTGAGAAATTTGAACACTTAGCTTGTTTCACCTGAGGTTCCCACACCTTTCTGGAGCAAGAATCATGCCTTTAGAGAAGAGGTTTGATTCTGCCCTTCACACACAGCACTGCAGATCATAATCCTCTAGCACTCATAGATCAGTAACAGCCCCAGGCCTTCATAACCATGTCAGTGCAATGTGGAAAAGTTACACAAGTGCCAGCTTCCTGCCAGCATCTATTCTTTGTGTCTATTAAAATCAGTATTAATAGGTCAATTGAATTTGTGAAGGAAGCTAAACACTGAGCACTTGATTTATTTGCTTGATAATACAACTGTAATTTCCTTCAATCAGTTTATGAGAGGAAAATATGGAAAACAGGAAGCAGGAAGTAGCATTTACTTGGTGAAATATCTACACCTGGGAACTTCCATGCCAAAAACACACACTTGAACACAAACACTTTGCCCTAGACAAAGAATAGTAACTTTGTGTGCTTAAAAAGTGAGAGTGTTAGGGTCTCAATCCTACATTTTTTTCCTGGACAGACTTTCCTAAATTAATTTCCTGGTTTTATCTTGTCTATTACCAGCTGACCTCATTAAATCTCCTACTGCAAGTACATTTTTAGTTGGATGGTCAAACTGCAGACAAACTAAAGGGACAGAATACCTGATTCTCTATTGAAAATACAATAGATATCTATGCTCAAATCTTAGAGATTTTCAGAAATTATAAGGAACCAGAACCAGCTCCTAAGAAGCTCTGAAATCCAAGAACATGGAGATTTTTCAAGTGCAAGCAAATGATTTAACTGACATTTACAGATTCCAAAACCAAATCAACTTTAGTCCTTGGTATTTTCTTCCAATGCTACTCAATCGAGTGATCTCAGAGAAAAAAATATATTCTTCACACGATGTTTTAGACAAGGCTATTCTTGCTTTTGTTAGCCTGCAGTTTCTCAAGTCTCTCTGCAAATGCTTCTTCCTCTCAAAGATGTACAACACTATAGTCACAAAGGGTCAGAACAAGCTGTGATGGGCCCTCTCCTCCAAAAAGCAAAAGACAGAGTTCATCTAACTCATTAAAAAAATATTATTTTCATACTGCACTTACCTTTAAGTCCTGCAAAGTGCTTAAAAGAACTGCAGCAAGAAATACAAATAATATTTCATTGTTACAAGAGAGAGCCCAGCCCCACGTACCCATTACAGCTTCTGCCACTGCTCCTGGCGGCAGCGAGGCAGGGACGGTTGCCGTTCCAAATGCCTATTTCGAGCAGACTGTTTAAAAATAACCTAAACTCTGTCATACCCTTGATGCCTTGCAAATACTGCAGAGATAGGAGTCACATGTCCTTGCTATGATTTTGCCTGTGCTCCTGCAGCTCAAGGTTGCAGAGGGAAACTGAGAAATGGCTGTTCTGTAATTATGCAGATTTAATGTTTCCTTTGTGAAAGCAGCAGTAAGTGCCAGCCTAAAAAACAAGTCAACCAGTATTCTTCTGAGTGGTTTCCACCTTGGATTAGTCATAAGCAAGATATTAATTAAGAACTAATAATGTCAATTTGCTTTCCATACTAATTTAGAAAGTGCAAATGTTTGTTATGAAAAAAGGCAGTTCAATGTGTTTTAAGTGGAGTTACCCAAGAATTCTGGGAATATTCAACTACAAACTTCTGATACAGCTGTCAACTTATCGTGAGTGATAAGCACATGGAAGAATATATCTGCTCTTCCTTACACTCTGTATCTCTTTCAGATCTTAAGTATAACCCCTCTGGATCTTCAGTATCCCAGATTTTCTCTCTTACCTTTATTTGAAAACTCATTACATTAACCTAAATTACAGTGTTATTCAAAATACTATTTTTTTCATTAAATCATCAGGAATGTGGCAAATATAAAAGATTCGAGAAATATCTTTGACATACAAGAAAACCCTTTTTCTGTTTATGGCAAATTATTTTATTTTATAGAAGAAATACTTTCAAATAATACAAAAATGACACAATCATACAGAACTGTGACAAAAACAAGAGAGATGAATACTGAATATGATAACTCATTACCACATCAAGACAGAACTCATTATAGCAGTCAGAATCACAGACCCACAAGACACACCGACAACATGTCACAGCAGTCACAATTTAAAATCCCCCTGCCAGAGAAACCACTGGACACTGCCCCTCGGTTATAGTCACAGAACAATTTAGGGTGGAAACAAGGTCCCTCCCCCACTCCCTGCTCAAAGCAGGCCTAATGTGACCAGGATGCTCTGGGCTATATCCAGTTAAGTCCTCATCCATACCATGGTCAGAGTGCTCCACCTCTCTGCACAATCCCTTCCAGTACCTGACCAGCCTCACAGGAACATGGTGTTTTCTGTTCTTAATACACAGCAAGCACTTCTGGTGTCACTGCGTGGTAACTTTGGATAGACACTACTGTGTGACAGCCTCCCCTGGAAATGAGAAACAAAATTCTGACTAACTGGTTTTTTAAAGTAATGAGCACTGAAAAGCTTGCTGGCCCTAGACTTTTACCCAAACACTACAAATTTCTCACATGATTTGGTTTTTATCTGCATAGTTTCTGAATAAGTCTAGTTGTGCCCAAGGAACCCAATATCATCCACCAAAACTTACAGGTGAATAGCACAATAAATGCTCAATATACTTCAATTCCATATAAATTGCTATATGATTGTAACACTTAATGCCTGTAATAGGCCATATTAGGAAACAGGAAATACTACCTTAAATGTTTGTGTTTATTAACATTTATGCTTACAATCTTTTTTCCCCTGTTACTTTGCCTCAGTGTGGATAAGTAAAAGTAATTCAATTTCTCTTCCAACTTTTCCTGACTTTTGAAAAGTTAACAGAGTCTAAGTTTTTGAAATTCACAAAGAAAACTTACTTACAGAATATTTTAAAATATTCTGATAGGTCTGTTTGTTTTTTGGCCCTTGTTCTGATTTCCTGACATAGAAAACTCTGGAACCAATTTGAACTTTAATTAAGAGACAACAGGATCTTCCTTCGGGGATATTTCAGTAATTTGCAAAGTCAGTCTTGTGTTGGGCACCTCTCTTTGCAGGTAATGTATAATTAGGAAAATATGAGAAACTCTATTATAGTAGCTTAGTAAAGAAGTATTTTTACATACTTGCAGGATGCAAGGACACAAAACTGGCATTCTCGGGAATTTAGGGTGACAGTCTTTCATTAAAATGGATGGTTACAAATAAAACTATTTCTTACCAGATTTTAGCTGGTCCAGCTAGCAATCAAGTGAGCTGTACCTTCCAGAATTATACACCTTCCTCCTGGAAAGTGTCACTGTTCAACAGAACTTGCTTGCGGTAACCACAAAGCACATCCTTTAGGATGAACATGTGTTGAACACCCTTACTTAAAGCAGCTGCTTTCTGAAATCAGAACATATGTGCTTTCCTGAATCAGATGAGAATCTGTAGAACTGTAGAAATTACTGTAATAGTCCATTAGCAGGCTTTCCACACAGCTAGCTCAAACTGCTCCTTAAATTCCCTTTTCATTAAACAGCAAAACAAAGACCTGTCACCCTTTTCCTTCCCCCGTTTAAACTGAGGATCTAGTTAAGAATATAAAGATACTTTAGACACAACAGAAATGAAAACAATCTATTAGTGCACAGTAAGAACATGCAAATGAATTCTGCAACGTTTAGCATCACTTCTAATTAGTGTTAAACACATTGCAGGTGATAATATTTTGCTATAACACAGACAGTGCTAAAGAATACAATGTACATAATAAGCTACAGATAATAAAGCTGAAAAAGTGACAATTTTAGAACATAGTATTTTCATTTCAGGTATCAGAAACAAAACCAGCTCAATGGTTCCATTCTACTGTATGACAAATACTGAGGAACAAAATTTCAGTCTTAAAATACATCTTAAAGTAGGTATTTTCCTTCAAGGAAAAAAGGCACTATAAATAAATTACACTACAGTGAATTTGCCTGAACTCACTTTGTTTCTGTCTTCCAGCCTTTAAGTCAAATAAAACAGCATAAAAACTGTACACGCTCTTAACAGGATAGTCGATCTTTTTATAAAATAAGTTGTCTTCAGAGATGTCAGTTTCACAACAAGGAAAAACCAAGCCTTGTTGCAGTCGCTATTATAAAATATATATGTATATATATTTATATATATGTTTTTGTTTATGTTTAATTTTTTTAACTTTTTTTATTTTTTACAAAACGTGTATATTAGCTTTTGCACATTTTTTTTAAAGAAACTTGTCTAATCTAAGAACTTCATTCATTAAAATAAAAGCGATAAATACTTCATGTTTACAATGCAACATGTCATACATCATCAGCTGGCAGAGGAGGTATGTTAATCCTTGGTCTTGTAAAAAAAGCTATCTTCTCTCTGTGATCAAAACAAGAGAATAAAGAATTAAATAAAATTATGCCTATGTTCCCCCTTCTCCCCACTAGAACATGGTTTCTTTACTCTGGTTAATGGTTAGTATTTGTTATTTATGTACTGAACTGGCCTTTTATTTGAGTACAACGAACTTCCAAAAACTACTAAACCTCACTATATACTTCTGGCAACATCCCATTGAAGACAATTACTATTTTTGAAAACCTGAGTGGAAGTTTTATACAACTCACTGAACTTCAGTCATAGTTAATTGTAGAAAGGTTTCACAGGACAAGTTCTGCAATGCAAAGTTCACCCTTCTGTGTTTTGCAAATAATGTCTACAAAAAAGAATGGGGAAAAGAGATGGCAACTCTGGAAACAGAGTCCAAAGAAAAGGCTTATTGAAAGAAAATTCCCGTATTACTGAGTAATTTTTAGGGAGAGTGTGTTACTAGCAATTTATATGTAATGCATTAAACAGATTATTTATGTCCACAGGCTTGTATTGGAGAACTGGACTTCACAGCAACTAGGCTAAGATGGAAGAATCACCTAAGCTATGCCTGTATTTGAAGCTTTTTTTTTAATGTCATGTATACTAGAATTGTAACACTGCAATTTTATCTTAGCTTTGGCTCTTTTGCAGAACAAAGCATTCAGAAAGAACTCAGTCCAAATCCAGATACAATTTAAAATTACTGGTTTATTACTTCTGATTAAAATCAAAAGAGACACAAAATTTAAGCTAAATGTTTCAGAAAGCTTTAACCAGAGTAATGAACTGTTGCTATGCTATTTCAGTATGCATTACCACTTACCTAAAAGTCTGCACCTGAATAGGTTCTTTCTGATTTTGCCCACGCAACTGGTATATTTCTTTTGATGCTTTCTTTAGCATCTTTTCAGCTGCTTGCTCTTGGTGATGTTCAAATTTGGTCTGTCTGGTCTGAAAACAAGAACATAATGCTTAAAAAGGCCATGTGAATAAATAAAACACAAGAATATTCACAGTAAAAGAATGGATTTTTTCCCCACCCACCACAGTGAAACCACACTACTTACACTGTCTGAAATAGCTGATCATCTAAGAACTATAAATGCAAAAGACTGAGTCATTTCATTTATTAATGCTCTTCAGAAAGACATGTAATAAATTAACAAAATTTACTGCACATCAGTCTGTCAAACAAGATCTACTATAAATTTAGGATCAGCTTTTGTCTCTGATAATCCAATGTCAATTTTGTCTGTTGAGCAGTTTTGCCACTTTTTCTACAACTTCTTTCTCCAAGAACAGGAAAAAATATTACAAACTTAGGGAACATTCCAAATACTAGTAAAAGAATAAGTATCAAATCAGCAAAATTTCTTTTAAATACCAGAAGAAAGAAAACGATTAATGTTCCAATAACAAATACCTAAACAAAAACAAATAAACAACAAATAAACAAAAATCTAAAACAAAACATGCCACTGGCATACAATGCCATTCTCCAAAAATTGTCCTCAAATAAATACACAGTTTGGTAATAATCAACATAATAATTTTTATTGTGCTAAACTTCAAGAATATAAAAGAAACATTCACTGTTTGAGATTCTGTACAAACAGCTCTTTAGACATCTTACCAAAATGAAGACATTTTGAAATAAGAAGTTTCTGAGCAAACGGAGTGCTTGTGTCATATTACCATACCTGCCTTTCTGCTTCCTTCAGCAAGTTTCGGAATCTCTCATCCCGAAGGACCCAGTGGGGTAAATCTGTCTGCCCTCGGAGCTGGGCGTCTTCCAGGCGCTGTCTCAACTCCCTTAGAACACAGATCTCCTCATTCAGCTGTCTCTGTCGAGTTCTGGATGCCTGGAGATCCAGCTCCAGGTCTAAGGATGTCCTTGCCATAAGTTCAGCCAAAGATGATCTGCAGGACTGTTGAGTTATTAGGATTCAAACAAAATGCACAATATATTACTGTCAACATAGTTTACTGGTCTGTCTTTAGCTCTATAGACCATACACATATTTGCTGTACTTACTTCACACACAAAGTCTTTCCCACATGAACTTTTGGAGATTATTTACATCCCCCAGAAA
Organism: Camarhynchus parvulus; assembly: GCF_901933205.1. Classification (NCBI taxonomy): domain Eukaryota; kingdom Metazoa; phylum Chordata; class Aves; order Passeriformes; family Thraupidae; genus Camarhynchus; species Camarhynchus parvulus. The sequence goes on from NC_044571.1 coordinate 20,270,697, forward strand.
AGGCCAGATAATGTATCGAAGAAAACACCTACAGCTAAATTTTTCAATTAATACTTTCTACTACTTCCTTTTACGGTTTCCTTTCTACTTACAAATATTTACCTAATGAAGTTTATGGACTAAAATTCCATGTTATGATGATAATAAAAGAGATGCAATAGGAAAAACTCAATGACATCAGAAAAATACTGTTCTGAGCAAGACTTCTCTTAAAGAGCTTCATTCAATATTGATTTTAAGATACATTCTGAATCAAAACGGGACGCATGGCTGTCTACCTGCCTACACCAGCAAGGCAATAACTTCTGCTGACCAGACTATATTTTATGTCATTTATATACACATTAATGCCTCATCTCCTCTTCTCTGCCCACTTGTTTGACAGCAGGAGGGGTGGCATGGGGGCAAAAGGAGAGCTTAACCTATTCATTCCTGAATATTTGGGTCTCAAATACTACTATTTGTTAGGCTGTATGGGAGGGGAGATGCATGTCTTAATGTCACATTCACACACACATCTTTGAACCTGCACCCTGCACCATAAACTAGATTTGAAAGATTTTGAAAGAAACTTTACATATAAATCAATATAAATTCAGTCCCCATTAAACTAATTTTCATCTGCCATTCTTTTTTCCCCTTCTTTAAAATTGGTCACGACTTTATTTAACTTTTTAATGTCTACCTTTTAGCTTAGAAAGTCCAAAACAAACCCAAAACATGCACCTTGCCCCAATTACATTGCAGAAGTTTTGCACATTTCCTAAAAGGAACAGAATGTACCTGCAGACAGCTAAAGCTCTCAAGTATAAAAGTAGCATTTTTGTAGCAACTGCATGAAAGCTGAAGCTCATTTTCCTGGCCATACCTGCTTATACCGCAGAGTCCGCCTCTCCAAGGTGTTCCGCACAAAAGGAGACTTCCTTGGCAGGGTTGAACTGTCACTGTCACTGCGATACAGCTGATTAGAAAAGATATTGAAAATAAAGGTTGCTCAATCATCTTCATTAAGAAATGTAGGTTGTTTTTTTAGGTTTTTTTTGCCTTTGAGATTTCTTTTTTAAAATACACTGAAACTATCTCATTTTAAGCAATCAGGGTTTTTTAAAGTTATTTATAAACATTTATATATAATAATTCTCATATGGTAGTTACAATAATTCAAGAAAACTTACAAACTATCAATGTTTTACAGGTAAGTTTGTATTCTACTAAATATCCAAGACAATCTAACCTAAAAAAAAGAGCGAGGGAGGACTCAAAAGCATTATTTCATCCTAAAACATGTACTGTCATGGGGTACAAACAATACAGTCTCCCACTTTCTCCCCACATCTGATTTTAAGTAAGTGCAGGTTAAGTGAGCACAGAATTTAAAAATAATTTCCTGAATTTTCAAACTCAAGCTCTCAGAAGCTTTTGAAAAAGTACAATCAAAGCTACGATGATATTGCAAAGCCAATAGCCATGTATTGATCTGCCATACCATGAGCCAACTGCTTAGAAGTCTTCTGCCACTGAACACAGCAAACAATAAATGTGACCTTGAAAATTGCTGCGCTGGTCCTCAATTACTTGCACCAGTGCACCCAGGAATCCCATGTCCCACAGTAAAAGGCATCTTATGACTGATATTCATGACAGCAATCAGAGTCATAAGAATATTTATGCAACGGCCCTAAGATTAAGCATTCAGCGCCCCTTTTTCAAACTTTTATGTATGTGAAAATTAAACACAGCTTCTAAGCTAACTGCTTATACACCTCATTAGATAACATTGTAAAATCAACCACCCACGCCTAACATCTAAGGTTGCCAGGGAAAAGACCTCAATACCTAATTTATAATACATTCTTAAATTTCAAATTAAATCCATCCAGGTAAAAACTCTTAAAAAGAGTCAGGGAAACTCTTCCCCACTGCATTGTTTAAGTTCAATAAAAGATTATTCATTAGTATTAAAAAGTAATATATGTTTCTTACAAATGCAATGAAATCTTATAGTGAAATTATCAAAAATGTACAATATGCTTGTGTGTGGAGAACCCTTCCCCCTCCTCCTTCTCAAGCTTTACTCACTCTGCAAACATACTGACTCCGTGCTCCAGGCGAAAAGGTCTGGGAGCGAACAATTGTGCTACTGCGAACAAAAGCAGAACCCCGTGGCCTGCGGCTGGTTCTCTCTTTTGGAAGAATAGCAACTTCTTCAGGAAACAGATCCTCAGTGTTAGTTTCCTTATCCACCTAAAATTTCAACAAAGGACATTTTTTTATTTCTTCCTTATTTTCTCTCTCCTAGCAAAGACAATCAGACTTTTCAACAATATCAAAAGTAAACAATTTGCCCTGCTAGCTAGACTCAAATTTTAACGAGCACTGAGAGGATGTATCACCTCACTTTTGTAAAAGTTTTAAAATTGGGTCATCCAAAATTGTGAGATTACCTTTCAGAAGCCTTTGCTGGAGCAGTAACAATTAAGAGATGCAGTTATATCACAGCTGCAGAGCACAAGGACTGCATTCAGGACTGGCAAGTGGGCATTACCCAAACTACCACCTGATCTCCAGCCTCAACAGAAGAAAACTGTGTCACCTTTCAGTAAGCACAGTGACTCTAAAGCACCACTTAAAACTAGAGGAACTTAAATGAAGACAAGGAAGAAAAAAGGAACTGAAAGACTGTTCACACAATTATAGAAGAACACTAAAATATTCAGAAAGACAGAAAACACAGGCTACTCTAGCAAAGCTTTCAAACTTTCAGAAAACTCACTCCTCCATAAGAGGTGTGATCTTTGCTAAAGGCAACACACACAGCTTATGTTCCTCCACTTCAATGGAAGTCTGCTGATTTCAACTTGTGAAGGATTATTTCCAGTGTCTCTATCTTGACTACAAAAGATTTTAAATACATCAGTTTCAGCACAATTATTTCATGTTATTATAAAACTGAAATAGCAATACAAGTCCTAAAATTTCTTTCTCTACAATTCCTTTAAAAACTCTTATAGAAATAAGAGCACTGGAATTTGATCATTATCTTTTCTGTTAAAATTTCAGGCAAATGCAGAAATTGATACCAGTGTCAATTTATAGATTAGATAAAGGCCATAGTAAAAATAGTTTGGCTTTTGATATAAAAACCAAATTCTGTTGAGAAGTAAGTAGTAATAAAACAAATCCCAGCTCTAAAGAGTGAACTTCTACCAACTCAACAGCCATACCACTGTCACAAAGTCACCACTCATATGGAGTTGCCAATGTCATTGCTGACTCTTTCCTCTCCTGCCCAACTCAGACTCCAACTCCAGGCACAGCAGTAGCTCACTGTGCCAGGCAGGGCGGCAGTTTTCATGCTGCAGTGTCTTCTCTCCTTACCTTCAGTGGTGGAGGCTGCATTTTTCCAGAGCCGTACTGGCCTGCTGGAGCTGCAAACATGTGTCCAGCTAATGGATCCCCACAGAATGGCTCTGGATAAGGAGGACTAGTCTGGGTACAATTACTGCATCCACTGTCAACAGACTCTGCTTGCCAGCTCCTAAAGTTAGAACATCATAATAATTTTGCAGGTGCTAAAAAATATCATGCAATTATGCATTACATTTATGTATTAAATTATCTAAGCCAGTTTATAATTTTAGAGTATTATTTCTCTTACAAAAATACAGTATTTTCAACAGGAGAACATAGCACACTTGCATTTCTACAAATGCAAATAAGCAAATACATTTCAGAGAAAAAAATTCACCTTCCCTAGTTTTCTTAAGGCATGTGTTCTGGTCTTTATAACGGTACTAAGAAAGCAATAACAAAAAGAACAAGAAAAGTCATGTAACAAAGCAGAAGTATCAATAGAAATGAAATTGCAACCCTAGCCCTAACAATGTCTCACGTCACCACTAAATTTTATTTATTTTTCTTAATACAGGGCTGTTACAAACTCATTACAGTTGCCTCCCTAGCAAAGTTTATGTTTGATATAATGTTTCCCCACTCCCCAAATTCTCTAAATTCAACCAGCTATTCAAATAAGGTTTCCTCCTGCTTGCAGATAATGACATAATAGAATTTTATACTTGTAGCACTAATAGGGAGCAAATCTCAGAATAAAAACCTACTGTTTTTCCTGCTTTATTTCAGATTATACCCATAGTGTAAATATCTTTGAGGAAGTATTAGTTATTATCTGTTTGATGAGGTATTTAAACCATTTTTACCTTTCTGATATGGCTTCTGCCTGATCTTCTTTTCTTTCCATCTCCAAGATTTCCTCCTCTGTGTACTCCAGTTTCACTCTCTCTTCTGCCAGCTCTCTCTCAACTGCTTCCAGCTGGGCAGTGGTCCTAGCTAACAGGGCTGTCACTGCATCCTGAAAGGTAAATTAGACTTTAATTAAATCTGTTTGAATAAATCAATGTATTTAATGTGTATTATTCAAAGAAAAAATAAAAACAAAGACATCATAAGTTCCTTAAAAAACAAAATAAAAACCAAACCACAACCAAAAAAATCTGTCTTGAATCTTAACAATCAAAAGTATGTGTGTTCAACTTGTCACAGAAATGGGGCAGATTTTACTTGACTGTGGAGCATCATCCATAAGTTAGGTCAAAAGAGACCTCCGCAGGTCACCTGCCCAAAGCAAGCAAGGCATCATAGTCAGGCTGTCCAGAGCCCAGTCAAGGGCTGAAAACATCTTCAAGGATGAAAATTGCACAACTTTTCTTGACAACCTCTTCCAGTGCAGTGGCAGAATTTTTTAATGTGTTTTAGCTGGACTGGAAACATGCACACAGGGTACTATTTCAAGCACCTGCCCAGACATGATCTGGTTTTCAATCAGTCTTCTAAAATCTAGCTCTTGCCCCAGGAGTTAAATTAAGTTATTAGTTCCTGTGATAACTCAAAAACCTGTACCCAAGGTAAGATCACAATCACTCTGCTGGTCAAACAAAGTAAACAAATCACTCTTTTAGAGCCATACTGTTTTAACTGTAGTTACATTTCCAGAAGACTGAGGAATACTATCTTCACATTGGTTTTTGGTCTTTGCTCTCTGGGGCTCTGAACCAGTGAAGATCTGAACAGGGTACCAGTGAAGCTGCATCTCACCAGAACTCTCTGCATCAGTCAGGTTTATCTGAGCAATGCCCTGTAAAAAAACAAAAAGCATTGACCACAATAAGATATATATACTCTGCAGGATAGACACCTTCTCACTTAAAGAGTATTTTACTTACAGTGTACAACTCCCACTTCACCAAATACTACTGTCTCTTAAAAAGAGACAGTTTCGTTCTGCTGTGTTATGATGTTTAAGATTCTGAATTTCTTGCCTCTTTACTGACAGGAAGAATGAGAGTAGATGGTAATTTTTTCTAAGCTGAGAAATAAAATTTGTATGACTGACGTAGATATATCTGACATCTGATAGCTATTAATATTTTATTTTTAAAACCCTCCCAACTATGTATCTGATTTTTATATTTGCTTAAATTGATATCACTTTAATAATATTACTTTAATTTCACATGCCCTCAGAGGCATCTTTCAAATGGAAATAAAAACATCGTGAAAACCAATTTTTTCCCCTATTTATGACATAAGGTAGTCAAATGGGCTATAAAGCCATTTTTCTACTTTCCAGGCCATCCTTGCATCTCCCAGACTCAGGTAAAAATAGTTTTAATGGAGACTTCTCACTAAAAGTATTTCAAACTTTGAAGTAGCCCAACTCCATCAGAGAGAGCTCATGTAAGAAATTTCTCAGTGGTGTTTGTCTAATTGAAAAACAGCTGTGAACAAATCCATGCTGCCTATTTTATTTATTTGGTTTTTTCAATCAGTTCACTAGCTGGACCTACCAATTATATTAGTCAACCTTTAAGTACTGTTTTTTGTTTCCCTGGCTATCTCAGCAGCAATAGCAAAAGCTGTTTCCATACTTGAGCCACATGCTAAAAATGTCTTCTTTTGTATCACTGGAAAAGTCCTGTAAAAATGGCTTTCATCTCTCACAAATCAAGTAATTGTATACAATGATTCTAACAACAAAGGCAGTAGGAAATGTAGACAGAATGTGCATTCAACTTTAGGCAGGTAAAGAAACAGTTAAGTAGAAAACAATAATAAAAAAAATAAATCATTGCATTGTTTTTCCAAGACAAATGTTCCCTGGGGCTCTGTTTAAACAGGTGCATAGAGGACAATAGCCCAACAAAATAATGTGACATGGGGATACAGCATGTTTTTGAGAAAGTCATTTAATGTCAGTATATCACAGGCTACAGAGATGCCTTTTCTTTTTTCTGTATAACATAGATGTCTTCTAATTGTCTACTCACTCTGATGCAGTGGAAGATACAAATGTGCATCAAATACTCACACTTTTGCATCAGACTTGGAAAATGTTTAAGATACACTGAGTTTAGTTTAGGAGGTAGAGAGTAAAACTGTTTTCCTGCCAGCAATATTGGAAGAAGCACAGGCTAACTCTTAAGACACCTGACACTGCCTATACACTGCATTTATTAGGCAGCTAAGCAAGTCTGCCAAAGAAGTTGCCTCTACGAAGGGAGTCAGTAATTCCTGACTGATTCAACGCTGGGGAGTAGAAAATCACCATCAAACTCAATTAAGAATTATCAGTACTGAAAGGACTAATTAATATTTCATGTCCATCTCAAGATTTGGAGCTTGCTCAAAAGGATGAAGAAACCAAGATGGGTCTGCTAGAGGTGCATCACATGCCTGTTCTGATGAATTTGTTAATGACTTGGATGGCAGAACAGTAAAAGTATTTATGAATATCTCTGTGATGTCTGACATCAGACATTTTCTTTATGAGAAAACAATCAGGATTTTAAAATAATGCTAAAAAATGGGACAGATGTTCCAAAATTAAAACAAAAAGTGCAAAAAAATAGTTACACTTAAGAAGAAACCAAATAAATTAAGACACAGGGAATAACTGGTCGGGCTGTAGAAGATGAGAAACTGGGAGTGAAGCAGCAATGCTGGCTGATTGCAAGAAAGACATTCATAGTTCTTTTATCTTTGAACATGAACTATATATGCTAATCATGGAAAATAACAATTCCCTTATCTCAACACTGACAAGGTCACCAGGGAAGAAATAAGCCAATTCAAGACAGAAAAAGATTTTTCAGCCATGGAAGGCATAAGAGTAAAAGGTTCAGGAAATGCAAAGACCATCCCCACAAGTGTAATATATTTATTTCTTTATAATAGAACTATTTCCCAGAATTTTTTTATTAATTTTTTCCCTGTTAGGTACAAGTATTTATATAAATTAGGATAAACTCCACTCTGGCTTTTGCACTTAGGAAAATATTAAACTGGCATAACCTAATTGAAAAGAAAGCAGTCATTAAGAATTTGAGAAATATATGCATTATTAAATAGATGGGAAAAACCATAATCTCAGTGGAAAGCATCTTGAAAGACAGAGGCCTTGTTGACAGGCACCATCACAGCAATTCCAAAGAGAGGCAGGAGGTAGCAAATGATGTCTCCATGTAAGAAAATGCTCATTCTCAAATTACAGCTGAAGAAAACAATCATCATAATGTTTAAATATTTCAGTGCACTTATCTGAAGAAACTGGCATTGTTTCTCTATTTTTGAGTAGTATTGTTAAATTACCTTAAACTATATTACCAATTACTGTTGACAAAGATATTTCTGACATAATCAATTGAAGACCATGAAAGAGAAAAAATCCCTACCAAGATAACCTGAAGACCTATTTTTTTGGCAACTCAATAACAGCAGTTAGAATAAAAGCACCTTAAACTTAGATGCACTTGTTTCAACAGAAAGAGACCTTACATTTCAATAGCTAATTAGTTTTCCAGAGGAACAGGATATACCAGTGTAAAGCATTTTACACCAATATATCCAGCCTGTCCTTGAGATGCTTTCTCTTTAAATATATTGTAGACCAAACTTCCTACTGCAGACAAGACCTCGGGTCTGTTTCTATCAACATTAGACCCCTGTTTATATGAGATGCTACTTAGATTTAAAGGTGGATTAACAAACACACGTTCTTGACCAGATTTGTTCAAATAAACACCTCTTATCCACAGCCCAGCATGACAGTGAGATGCCTATACATCTTAACTTCTTTGATAGGCTTAAAAGTTTTTTTCACTAACCCTTTCAAACCCCCCACTGCAAAGGCATCCCACTCACTTCAAAATAGCCAGGACATCAGCCCCAAGGCAGATTTAGTTATGCATATTTGTATGCGACAACAGCGAAATGAAGCTAACATTAGTTAGTACATGATACCTCAATCAGTTTAAAGTAAAAGGCTGAAGTAACAGAACTGTTCCAGGGCCACTATTATCCTGCAACAAAGTTAAGACTGATGTAATAGCAGTCCTCTTCACCCAATGTTATATAATAACAAGGTGTCTGCATTTGTTATTTTTTTTCAGTAGGAACCTGTCTGAATAGTACAGATTCCCCACACAGGATTATAGTATCCTGCAGAAACCTAAGTCTTGAGGAAACTGTAGTCTAAAAACTGTCAGATGAAGTATTTTTTAAAATCCCACCTTTATTTACAGAGCTACACTTACATCTGTGAACAAACGGACACATTAACATGTAACTCTATCACAACTTCTTATGGAAAAATTAGGTTCTCTTTTCAATTTAAAAAATAATTCCTCAGGTAACTTTAGTTTCTCATATCATATGGCTTTTAAGAAACAGAACCACTTACCAATAGTTCTTCTTGTTGCTGATGATCAACTGAACAGATATACAGCTGCAGTGATTTTAATTTCAAAGCACTTGAGTGCATGGGGATTTGGAACACTTCATTAAATATTAACGGAGTTTGGAATTCCAAAGCTCTCGAGCAGTAAGTGGTTGGTGTGCCTGACTCAAGCGGTGGCAAATAAACTCTCACATGACTGGGAACAGCAAAATAGACAAATAGCACAATTCAGACAAAGAAAGCCATTTTGCATTTCTCAAAATCAAGCTAAGCAAAAACATCAGTGGAACTTTTACATTAAGAATCTGCCTTGAGATCTCCTCATCACCAGAATTTACTTTGCATTCTAACACAGAAGATCTGCAAACCTGATCTCAAAATGCTGTATTTTTTAACAGAAACTTTTTTTTTTAACTTGGTACTTAAGTAGAGGCACCAAGTGGCACTTGAGTTGCCCTGAGGTATCCAAGGCATCTAAAAGGAGCTAGCAATTATAACAGGATCTATGGGACAGCTACACAGAGCCTCCCTCTGAGCAGCAGCAGCTGGAGGCCAGGTTCTGTGCCATGCTATTTCAAATGGAAACACATGCCTATATTTAGGCAATTGAATTGTCTCATCAGTGTCACCAATCCATTTCTTTTTTCCACCCACTAAGCAATCCATTCCCCTCCTTAAGAAATTCAGATTCAGGCAAAATGAAATATCAAATATGTGGTACCATATCATTTAAGACTCCAAGCCAAAAACAAAATCAACAACCATTTTCATCTGACAGCATAAGCAGCAGAGCTACTTGGAGAATTGTTTCCATGTTCTCCCTGTCCTGACTGCTTTCCAAGCCCCTGCAATATCTTATTCCTTTCCTCGTGCCAGCAAAGAGTTTCATGCAACTGTGTTGTGACCTAGATTAGAAAATTTATCTGGGTTAAAAACCTAACCTAGCTAATAACCCACAAAGTCTTCAGGATTAAAAAAACCCACTCTAGCTCAGGTTCACTGAAGTTGACTACAAGGCTGCAGGAACTCCTCTGCCACCACCAAAGAGGGGCTGACACTGGCAGGCAAATAAATGGTTAGAGGATAACTGGAAGAGCTCCTTATAGTGTAACTGCAGCATGCTGGACTGTGGAGCATCAGGTAAACAAATTCTTGTCCTGTAAAAAGGAGAGATCCAGCTCCTTTGCTCCGTGGCTACTGTAGGTAAACTTCGCCCCAGGTGCCACAGCACCTGATTCAATCAATGTACAGTTGCACAGAGGAGTTTATTAAACTCAATAAAAGCTTCTTCTGTATTTTGGTAATATAAACTTACTTTTTGACTAGACTAATCAATTTACCCTGCAGCAATGCAATTTCTTGATTACAGCAAAGGTAAGGTTGAGAAGGATGAAGAACAGAACTGCATTTTGAGTCATTTAGATGCCTGGTTGCCTTGATGATAAAGTCCAACAAACCCTCTGGACTAACTTTTTTCTTTCGTGACTCTACTACCTTCTTCAGATGATGCTTATTTCTTCTTCTGATGACAAGGCATCATGGCTGAGCAATACACAATATTCACATTTTTCCCTATCACGTGCCCTTTAACTCACACCGAAACAGAGCAGAAATCCAACTCTAATGTACTTACTGACATGAAAAATTTCCACTGCAGTTTTGCAGAGTTAGCATGGTGAAGTTCTCAACAAACAACAATTCATTCAGGGAGATGTATTTCAATTTAACACCTCCCACCAAATGACTTATTTTACAATAAAACAATGTTATCGTACCTCCATTATCCTGCTTTCAAACAACCTCTCCCAGGGATAAAGATCAACAATTTTTACATGTTGAATTTCTTTAAAATATGCTAAGATGCATATCTCTAGATAAAAGTGTTTTATGACAACAATGATTATTTAAGAAACATTTATTAGAATAAACTCAGCTATGTTCTATATGTGATACAAAATTTGAAAAAGTAGCACAAGCTGTCAGAGGTTAAAAAACTCAATCTTTTGTACTGATTCTCAGCTAGTACTTGTGTTATCAGAAGTCTTTTATGGATACTCAAGGAGAGCTGTACAGGCCACAAAAGCCTGCAGATCCTTTGCTGTTGTTAGCATGTTTTCTGGTGTGGTTTTCTTTCTTAAAGATAAAAGGCAAGGTAGATCTCTTACTGATTAATACAGATGTTGCCACAGGTATTGAGAAAAATAGACTAAGCATACTCTGGAATATCACAGATATTTTTGAACAAACTTTCCTCTGCATAATAAACATGAAAGAACACAGAGACTACACTTGTTACTTGAATATTGTGACATTAGTTGTATAAAAGGGATATTTTGTGACCAGAACATTAATCCTTTCCTAATGGAAATTAAAACATACCATCTTCTCCAGAAATGGCTTAATTTTGAATGAAGCCAAATAAATCTATGGTATTTATAACTGCAACGTAAAACAAACAATGATGACTCTGGGTGAAGTTTAAGCTTACATTTTGCAGTTTTCTTTAACAACTAGACTAGTAAAGTTCTTCAGCTGTAATACATGGACTAGCAGACATTCGCTTCCACTGTCATGCCTGGAAAATAAATTTTCTGTGTTAGTCACCAATCATTGATAATTTGCTTAAGAAATAAAGATGAAGACTAAAGAGATTTAAGGAATGTAAAAGGATATTTTATTAAACAAATTTCTTGCACAAATCACTTTCAATCAAGAGCATTAATTACAGTAACAAAGTTAATAGAACTAAGTGAATTAAATATTACTAGCTTTAAATTAACAATGGCCTTCATATGCCTCTTGAAAGCAAACATGTTTTAACAAATACAGTCTTTACTTTAAACAGTTACACCATTTGCATTTGTGTGTGTGCATGTGTAACAACATATCAGTTACATTAGACAAATCCATCTGCATTATTTTCATGGGCTATTGAAAACAAATTTTAAAATTCTACTCTTTCACATCAGTACAAATTTTGAAATGCCACTAACAAACCTGGTCGATTTTTAAAACTTCTAATCTTAAGAATTAGTTTCCAAGGGGCAGAAAGGATTCTGGAGGGCTAAGATATGATATCCTGTCTTGTATGACAATAGTCTGCCCTTCTCCAGGCTACTCCCACTACCAACAAGAGCATGCCATAGGCACAGGATTTCAAAGATGTATTGTACAGCTGGGACTGTGCTGTATTTGTGTCTTTTCACCTGTGATTCTCCTAAGGTAATACTCCTTTAGCTGGCATAAAAAGATCTTGCTTACAGAGACATATCCCTATACCCAAACCCACATTAACAGCCCAGACAATGAAAATAAATGCTACTGAAAGAAGTAATGAATGTCCCTTTTATCAGTCAGCATTGCAAGGACACTGAATGAATTTTGGTTAAGTCATATTCCCAACACAAAATGGCACGTGACTGACTAATCTGTATACCCACTGAACTTTGGCTGCCAGTTGAGAAACTTCTTAAAAACTCCCACCATGATTAAGTTTATTTAAAAGCTAAAAATCATAAGCAGGAAAAGTAGTGAGCAATTCCTGTAGAGTTGACAGGGAGAAAGAGGAGTAATTACTCACAGAAATCCAACATGTATTTGTGGTTCTTCATTACTGGCAGCATCACCATAAACAGGCTCTTCCAGATCTTCATTCCTGCAGGAACAGAAAGTACTGTAAACTACACAGTGACCTAAGCTGCTAAATGATGAACTAGCATTTATTCTGTGATTTGTGGATATAAGCAATTATTTAGCAATACAGGAGGGACTGGTAATGTAGAAGGAATTGAGACATCTATATAAAAACACACAGTAGTAGTAATTCACAATTGTAAAAAATGAGGTTTTAGAATTAGTCTTTCAAAATATTTAGGTTATTTTAGTATTTATTTTTTCTTCCATTTCTCTTTAGCATCCTCCAAACCTTATCTTCTTCCTAGTTACTGCTTCCTGTGTTAAAACAGTTGTATTAAGTAACATGTCTTTCTACATCCCTCAATCACTCGGTCAATCTATGTGTTTTTTGGCTTTTGACAGTTCATATATTTCTTCCTTGAAGTTATACTTTTATCACAGGATACTCAGAATTGTAAGTCACACTCTGTATAATTTTATTTTGTTACAGATGGTTGAAATAAAATTACTGATTTATGACTAACAGGATGAGAAAACTATCTTTCAAGGGAGATACGATGTTAAAATGTCAGAGAGAAAAAAGCAAAAGGGACTTGGCACTTGAAGATGACAGTGGACTGCTTGTAAAAAGCTTCCTTCCTTTAAAACATGCCATCTAGTAGTTTTATGTTACTAACAAGTAGCAATTTTGAAAGCCTACACATAAATTCACAACTAATTCTTTTGGGCCATGTGGCAGAACAGGAATATTTCCAGCTTACTATGCATTTATACACCTGACCTTTTGCTTAAAGCTTCAAACACGCCACTGTCACTAGCCAGTGAATGATCTGAGAGACATGCTGAAACTCGCCTGGCTCTCCTCTCCGATCTTCTGCCGCTGTCTCCGCGCAGAGTTACAGCTGCCATGGAGAAAAAAGGGACAGCAACATCAGCTCAAGGCAACTTCTTCAAAATTAAACAAGAAACATCTATTGTATCAAAGCTAGCAGCAAAACAGCACAAATGCAGTTCACTGTTTTTTCTTCTAACTTTAAGTTAAAAGCCTAGAATAGGATTGACCGGAGATTTTCTGTGGGAGTATTAAGGAAGGAAGTTTGTGGCTAATTGCTCTGTGACAAGACTAAGTATAAACCAATTGTATTGTTACTAAATGTTTTTCTGGTAGAGTAATTCCTTCCTAAAGGAAGACTTACATTAATTCACATACGTACACATGATAGCCTAAGCTTTTCAGATTTACCTACTGAATATACAATAGGTTGAAAACAAACACAGAGACTAATTCTTTTTTAAAGTTATCTGATAATACAATGTGAGGTTTTGTTCTCATTTGTTTCCTAATACAAAGTCTCAAAGTATACTGTTTATACCATCACATAATAGCAGCTTTTATTTACAGTCTGAGAGGCATTATCAAAAAGAACCAGTGTTTTCCAGCTCACTCAGACCACTGGTTTTTTTTCAAATTCTTGGTGAATTACTTTGAAAACTGACTGGGGGAAGTAGGAAGTAATGTTCGACCTTCTTTGCTACTCTTCCCTGAATCACCAGCCATACAATAAACAGAAACTCAGCAATCACTTTCACGTTTTAAGTGTACCAACAAAATTATGTTATACACTGGGTTTTGCACAGGCAAGTAGGCAGAGCAGCTACCAATCCTTTAAAGTACGTCCACAAGCAGTAACATTCAAGAACTGCATAGAAAAGGCTTAAACACTTTAACAACATCTCCTAACTTGAGGTTGTTTTCCTCTGAGTCCTAGAGAAAACCTCTAAACAGACTTGCCAAGTGCAGTTTCTTCACTGTGCAGAGAACTTTTACCCTCTTTTGCTTAAGGTTCAAAGAGTGTCCTCAAATCAGGAAAGCAGTGGTAAAGAGGTGGCACTTCAAAAGTGGGGAAAGCATTTCATTTGCTTCTGCTCATGCTTACAAACTTAAGACAGCATGGAAGCATTGACAGTTCCAGCAGAGTGAAGTAGCACAATGCATGGGGGACAAGCACCAGCTGACATTTACAGCTTACAGCCCCAAGAAGGGATGAAGCCTCTCTTACTCAAAGTAACAACTTGTTACGTGCCTCTGCTGCACATTATCATGAGCCACCCCCCTCATGGTGCCCACCTCACTTCCCACCCAAGCACCATCAGGACAGGACATCAGGACAGGAGAACTTGATAAAACTCTTCCAGATCAACACAACCACGCTGCTACTATCAACAGAAGGCTCTGGCTAAGGTCAGCTTTAACCCACTGTGGAACTGCCAGAGAAGGTGCATCATTCCTGTCACCAGGCCACTAACAGAAGCATGTTACCAAAGGTGTTACAAAAATCACCTCATCCTGTTTGGAGCTAAAACTCCTATATATCAGCAGAGCCAGGTCTCTGTCCTTTGGATTCATAAGTAGCCCTATAGACCTCTCCTCCAAATTCAATGAAGGATTTAGTCACCTTTAGGTATTCAGGAAATTTATTTGCTGGCTAGGAACCTGTACTTGTCTCTGCACCCCAGGAAAGAACCAGCACTCCTCCCCATCCCACCCTTCTTGCACGTCTTGTACACATCATGCAGTGCTACTCATGACATCCTGACCACAAATGAGAGCCAAGTTCAAGTGAGCACACAGAAAGTAAAAAAAGGTATTTGAACCACGCTCTCCTCTTTATCACTTGTACAAAAGTGGTGCTTTTGTGGGTTGTTTTGATTGGGTTTTTTTTTTTTGGTTGGTTTGGTTTTTTTCCTTCCTTTTTTTTTTCAAGGACTTTTATTTGGTAAGCCTACCTCACTGTCTGGTATTTATGAAGTATATTCTGTCACTTGTATTTATGAAGAATCATAAGAATCATGAAGCACTTGCAGTCTGTAGAGACTCTACATATTAAAGTTTCTCCAAAATTTTACATCACTGGAAAGAGGTTGAACTTCACAAAAGCTGTTTTTTCTTTTAAAGTGCTTCTATAATTTCTGTAATAATTTCAACAAGTTACACTACAACAACTTCTTTTTGCAAATAAGCCCTTAGCTCACCCCCTATGTGAACACTTGGTATAAACTAACACTTGGTAGCAGAGGAAAGATCCTGTGGACTCTGTCCTTGGAAGGCTCATGTTTCCAGTCTGGCTGGAAGGAAAAGCTGGTCTCAAGCACCAATATAATAAAATGAAAAGCTAACACATTACAACAATGTTGCAACTTGACAGTGACTTGCTCACTGTCTGCAGGCCATGGAAGCATTCAATAACCTCTGGACAATGGCAGCAAATTTGGGAGAGATACAAACACCAGAATATCCCCTTGACGTGGGGGGTGTAAAGAATCAGCAGGAAAAATTGGTCGAGATCAAAGACACACCAAATTTTGGTTTAAGAAAAAAGCTTAGCACAGACTTTGCAATGCTGGAAGCTAAAGAATTGCTTAAAAATTAGGTTTCTAAGACCATTACCTTACATTTTCTTATTTAAATAACAAAATCAGTAAACAAGAGGTATGATTTTCCAGAACTACTGGGTGCCAAAGCTTGATAAATATAAGACAGCCCTGAATGAAAGAACATTCTCATTATCATTAGTTGAAAAAGTGAACTTCAAAGCAAATTTTGCTGTCCAAACTTTCATTTGCTAAGAAATCACATAAATAAATCTAAAGCGTGTTTCACAAGCTTAAGTGACTAGAAATACTGCATGTCAGCTCAAAATGCATTAATAAAAGAGTAGAACACTCTCATAAAAACTAAATCTGAGACAAAAACAGACCTTACCTACCATAATGCTGTCAGACGTTATTATTATATAACAAAGGTGAAAGTCAAAGAATGCTTTCCCCAGGAATTTAACTACAGCTGTGAATGTGTTGTTTAGTTGACATAGCAAGAAAATTAAGTATGCCATAATGATTAAACAGATACAGCAAAATATCAAACAAAACCAAATGTAGCAGAATCTCCCGATTCTTCTCATGCAACTCCAAAAAAAAAACCAAACCAAAACAACCCACCCCAAAAGAAAACAACCAACACATCACACAGAAAAACACACAATAAGAAATTTCAGGCTCACTTACAGTGAATTTTTCTGTTGTGCCGCATGAGAAACAAGACAAAAAGCATACAGTGACAAATCACCCTTTAAATCTCTGACAGTATTTTATAAACAAGAGATTATTTAGGCATTAAAAGAAATTTAGCATTTGAAAGATTTGGTATACAGAAGAGATAGCGAAGACATTCAAGCCCAATATTTTATTAACATGTTTCGTCCCACTCCCAGCTTTATAAATATGATGGATTTAACTTTTCAAGCATATTCCCTCCATTCATACATGAAAACTTATTTCACAATGTGACCTGTGACAGATGCAGAACAATTAAACAGCAAATCAGCAACTGAACATCAAAATTGCAGTTCCTGAAGTGCCCCTTGAACTTTTTCAAGCGCTGCATCAGTGCAAAGTTCATGCAGTTTATTCAGTGCTAACCCTCCCAGCCCCCATTATTTGCAAATTACCAAAATTACTTCATGCTTTGCCTACTGAAGGAGCAGGCCAAGGTTTGCGGGAACCAAGACCTCCTGTTTTTGCAGCACAGCATTCTGCTGCCAGGCCATCGGGTGGCAGTAGCAGGGTACACTGCATGGTACCTCACAGAAACCCAAAATCCCAGCATCTGCCAGCTCCCAGCTCTGGCAAACAAGCTGGATGCTCCATCCAATTCTTCCAGGAAAAGAGTACAAAACCAAAATACTTTCAAAAGTTTCAACTGCTACTTGCAAACAACTGCATTACAATTCCAAACCACCAGCTAGTGAGTGTAGAACTCAAAGCAGGCAAAAATCAGCAAGGTTAAAATTTTGTAAGCAATTGTTTCCAAATGCAAATATCAAAAATAAAAAAGTCTCAAAAGAAGGCAGCCTGGCTACCTTTTAATCACACGTTCTTCCTCAAAAAGCAACACAAAATGCTCTTGTTTTACACAGAGAAAAGCTGTAACCCTCTGGGCTAGGAGCTGGACACTGCAGTACTGACAGCAGGTTAATCACAGAGGTTTTCAGACAAATGTGAAAAGTGTAGAAACACAGCAGAGAACTGAGAAAAGGAAAATCAAAGCAGGAAGCTGCCCTTCATCCTGTATTGCTGCCTAGGCCCTCACACTAGGTCTTCACTTCTAGGAAACACATACAAGCTATAAATGAACTACTTAGATACTTTCACTTACCACAATGGGTGAAGACATGCTGTGGTCTGATCTGAGGTTTAAAGAAAGCCTCAGGAAGCCTCTTCACAGCACTAATTTAAGAACAAGTTTTCATGCTGGTCTCTGGAATTCTGTTTATTTTGGTCTGAAAGCTACACTATGGGCACTAGAAATGTTGACAGCTAGTAAAAGTAAATTCTGCTGCAGTATCTTCTGGCAGTGCTAGCTGCATTAAGGAAAGTAGGTAAGTCTAGACTCAAATGCTTTTGAACAATACAGGCTTTTTAGCACTGTGGCAATGATTTCTTTTTTAAAATGAAAACCAGAAAGGTTTTCTGTAAATACCATCAATGTTCCTTTGTATTATCACTTGCCAAGTAAGATTTTGGTAGGATAATATGATCCATTCTCTGGTTATAGTTCATATTACTCCTGACATCATGAGTCCTGAATGCAACATTCTACACAATGCTAACACAGAATTCTGGATATAGAAATGAGATGGGATTCACAACATTTAATATTAAACGAAACTCTAAAAGCCTTTTTCTACTGGTATGGTATTATCAAAAAAGCAAGCAAGTCAACACACAAAAATATTATCATGATTATCTTTTTCATATTAAGAGCAGTTCTTCATTTGGTTGGTCAAAACAGGAAAATAAATTTGTCATGTGCCTGTATGCTCAGGCTTTTAATTTTGTTTCATTTTTTCAAAAGTTTTCTATTTCCTCTTTTGATTTCTCTAATTTATGTTTCTCAACTGCAGTGCTTTCAGAAGCTTCTGCCAAGGCAAGCTAAAGCAAGTCCCTCAATTTGACAGTCCAGCAGGAAAGGAAAACTCAACAGTGCATGTGCTGTGCTAGCTGCACCCATCACCCCTCTGCCATCAGAGCACACAGGGGTGCCCAAAAACAATCAGACAAGATGCACAACATCCCACACATCCCCTACAAAAGATGCTCCTTTGCTGGTGAAGCATCAACTCATGAGTGCAGCATGCACTCATTACAGCCATGCCACTGTGGCTTCTGCTCCTCACAGAACTTGGACACGGGAACCTGGGCTGGACTATGTACAAGTTCAACATGTAGTCAGCCAGACTTCAAGGACAGTCAGAAGCATCACCTTATATTTTGTGTTCAGGTTTTTTTTGTAGGGAACAGTTGTTTGTTATTTCCTATGTCTCCTGAGTTTGCTTTGCTTTCTCACCTCATATTTTGTGTTCAGGTTTTTTTTGTAGGGAACAGTTGTTTGTTATTTCCTATGTCTCCTGAGTTTGCTTTGCTTTCCATTATCAGAATAAAGGCAACATCAGCACAACTGGGGGCATCAGAAGTAACTAACCCATACTTTTTCTTACTAATACTTTACTCAGTCTTGCTAGGTCCTTGAAAGGCTACACTCCAATGAAAGTCTATATTCCATTCCCTTTCTTCCAGTCAATTCACCACTGTTTTAAGATCTATTGACAAGGATTTCTCTATTCTTGCATCTCTTTGCCCTAAAACTAGAGTTTGGGTTTGGGGGATTTTCCTTGTTTTGGTCAGGCTTTTAACAGGTAACACCTACCATGCAATTTTACTACCTGATGGTAGTAAAATAAGCCTAACTCAGGAACAATCTCTACTGTGCTGGCATGCGTAGGTCTGTGTGACATTTTCTAAGACAATGTGGCAAAATAATACTATCCATAAACTCACCTCCACCAGTTTGGACAGCAGTCAGGTGTGGTCCCATTTCTCGCAGCCCTTCACTGTCCAGAGGGTAAGCAGACGTCTGAGATGAGCTCGTGCCTTGTGCATCATCGTCACCCAAGGCTGTGGTCTGAGCCCTGAGCATTTCCAGGGCTCCTATGCCTGCAATCTCCTCAAACCCCTCTGACATCTGAGCCAATGGAGAATCCCGTGATGCAGAGAGAAATGGGGTGTCCAGAGGCGAGCTTGGAGGAGACAAGGATGACAAGGAGGAGCGCGACGACAGCGACGCCAGGGACTGCGGCGTATCCAGGGACCTGCGCTGCTTGTTGAAATTGGAGTGTCCCATGGGATCAGCATAGGGCACGTCCTTGGTGAGCGCCTCGAAGGGAATGATGTCAAAGCGCAAGTGCTGCCCGTAGTCTGTAACGCTGTCTGCCTTGTCGTACTGGGGGAGGCCGTAGATGTCCGTGAAGCTGACTGAGCTGAGGGAGCCTCTGCTGGAGGCCAAGGATCCTCGACTGGAGGCCAGGGATCCCCTACTGCTGCCAGAGGACATGGTGAGGGTGCTAGCTGACAGACTATGGCATGCAAAGAAAGAGAAAACACAAAAATGCCCTTTCAGATATAATCACAACAACCAATGCAGACATTAAAACACTAATCCAGATTACACAAGCAATTTTAAATGTATTCAGTATGGTGACATGGAAAGATGATTTGGCATTTTAAAGTCTAGCTCATGTCTCTTGCCCTGGTCTCAAGCACAGCCATGACTGGAGTAGTACACGGGACAACCAGATCAGGGCTAAGTGCCTGAAGACAACACTCCAATAACATCCAAGAGCAGGATGAGCCTACTCTTTTGTCCAACATGTAAACAGCTGTGATTTGGCAGAAAAGAGGCCAGAGTAGGCTCTAGCTCAGCAAACTCAATGTAAAGCCAGGAAGGATAGATTACCACGATCCAGCTCAAATTTACATTAATGATTGGTCATAAACAATCCAAGGAGAAGAGGTGCAAAGGGATTTGCAAAGTCCTAACAAACTGACTGCTGTGTAAGCCTCACTCTCACAGGTTTTTCCAATGCAAAATAAGAAGAGTTTAGGATGAATCCTATTCCACTTCCTCTTACCATTCTCAGTTAAGGGGAGCGAGAATATTAATGCCAGAGAGAGATGAAGTGAGACAGGAACTCAGCAGGAATTGAGCTTTTGATGCTGCTATGGTGTTAAACTGAAGAATCCCCAAGAGCTGCATCTCAAAAGGCAGCTGTGAGTGCGAATATGCAAAATATTCTGAACTTCAGGTGTGAGTCTTAACACATCCTCGTATTTAAATAGCAAAATTTTGTCATCTTACCAGACATCAAAACGCCCTACCTTTGAAGGTATCAGAATATTAAGAAACCAGAGAATTTAAATCTGTTGTAGTATTGTTACAGTTTCACTATGGGCTATCTGCCCATAGTGAAACTGTAATACTACAACAGATTTTAATAACTTATCTCCTTTTCAGAAAATAAGGTAACATAAAATTCCCAGCTACACTTAATAACGTACCCCAAATAGCCATCACTAATACTATTTATAAAACTCCATCCAAATCATCACATTCCACAGAGCAAAGCATATAAATGTAGTGAAAAATTAATTTACTTGGCATATATACACAGAAGTATAAAAGATAAACTTCATACATTATTAATATTCTTCTCTGCTGTAGTTACTTCCAAACCTGCTGCTTTTACATAACTTACCTTTTTAACTGGGAGTGTAAATATGAGGTTAAACGTGTAGCTTCTTCTAGTTGCATAAGCAAACAATTTCTCTTCTCCTGTAACAGTATCCTATAATTAAACACATACATATTACTATTTTCTTCATCACAATAGTGTTCAAAAAGTGCTAGGCGCTTCCCAAGTGTGGAAAAACATCAATGCATTGAAGTCTGGAATACTGAAAAAAGTTGCATTGATTAATGAAAAGTTTATGCTGCTCATATGCAGCAAAGGTAATTCCACCAAGAACACAAGAACCAAGACTCCAGGAGAATTCCCAGACAAGAAAAGTAACTGAACCCTAATGTAAGAGTCATGATGCTGAAAATACATTAAAGCAATTAGCAGTCATAAGAAGTCCTACGTAAAAATATCAGACTCTACAAGATCATTTTTCTTCTTTTGCCATCAACCTGATGCTGCTATTAAAATACTATGCCCTTCCACCTTGTCACAAAAAAAATATTCCAAGACAATTAGTGTAAAATTTCAAAGATAAAAAGAAAATTTTTGAAGGACTTCTGTTAAGCATAACCACCTATGTCAAATTTAAGCTTTTATTCTATGTGTCTCAGGTGCATTTAACATTATATTTAAGCAGTCAACACAGCATCTTGACTACAATTTTATGAGAAAAATCTTAAGCTGCAACTTGTTTTTTGCCCATTCTAATAACAAGCAGCTGAATTAGTCAGTACCACTACCACAACAGAAATGGAATGTAACTTTAATGCCATCAATCTCACAAACCTACAAAATATCTTAAATTCAGTATTCTGACATTATCAGAATTGCAAATCATAGATTTTATCTACCATCTACTCTTTTTCTGGACCCAGAATTATATTCCTGATGTTTTGTTTTTCCAAGCCCAACCACTAAACTTCAAGATAGTATGAGGGTGGTATTCTGGTTTGTGTTGTACATTTTAAATGTCCAGGAAAGTTACAGCTCCAGCCCTACATCACAAGGTGTTTGGAAATGGAGATTCTGACAAAGGGTTTGGAGAAAGGAGATCAAAGTTACTGTGCTGCCTCAGACATTCCTCAGCTGCAAAGACAGCTGTTAGAATTCAACATATTAATGAACAGGACTTAAAAATCAACAGAAACTATTTTAAAATAAACAGAAAACTGTTTTATCCAGTTCTACTGGATACAGCACCTCTCAAGCTTTTTTCCTCCCTCTGTGCACCCCAGGCCAGGTTAACTAGCGGCACAAGGAAGGCTGCAGCTCAGCTATGCAAACTTACACCATATAGGCACTGCATGCAGGAACCAAAAGAAAAGGACAAATGGACACAAGAAACTTAACTGATTCAAAAGCTTGCAGGTGAAAGCAGAGATATTTACACCATCTATTGTAAAAAACAAACTTAGGAACCTACACTCAACAGTGATAGATTCTGCAGGGTAGGTACCTGTGCTAAAAGGTAAGAAATGCCTCCAACTAAGGCTGTCAGCCAATATTAACAAAAACAAAGAACAAAACCTTCTGTCACACAGATTTTAAGTTCATTCTGATCTGTGCATAACTCAGTGCCTTTAAAACTCAGTAACAGAAGTGTTAATTATTTAAGAAAGAAACATCTTTGTATTTCACAATTAGAATAAAGTGGAAATACAAAAGCAGAATTAGAAATATTTTTGGTTATTTCTGAGTCTAAAACAAACAAAAAATCAGGGCTACTAATAGTTAAGCTTTCCTCAAATTTTTGTCATAAAAAATAGAGTGCCCATCAGTATTATTCTAACTTCTGCTCAACTTTCTGCTAGCATTTGAAATATCAAGTACCACAGTAGAATGCTGGTTTCCACAGCATGACCTCCATGGAAAAATAGCTTAGCCTTCTTGCTAACACAGTATGCACTACCTAACATGAGAGCCCAAAAACAACAAATAAAACTTACTACACGACAGAGTAAAGTGAACTCCCTTTTCTGTCAGTTTAAGCTGGAAAACCAATGTAACAATATGGCAAAAATTGCAAAATATATTATACTGACCTGCAAGCTGGCTGTGAATTTTCTGTTTATTACCTGAATTTGCTGTCTGAAGTAAGCATTTCCAAAGAAACTGAAGTTGTCAAAATCTGTACATGGAAAGCACTTCCAAATATTTTTAAAGTGTCTTAATTGTGTAAATATTAACCTTTACACAGATCACATTAAAGCTGGTTCTTGTAGGTTTTCCTGAAGTGTCAAAGCTGAGGTTTTACCACTATTTATGAGAAGCAAGAACAAGTAGTTTCTTGCTTTCACTGGAAGCAGTCTATGGTAAAAAGAGATTAAGAGGTTTTGTCCTTTTCTCTCTCTGGCTACAGGAAAAGCTAAGCAACTTTGAAATAAACACTGAGTTTCCACTAATATATTTTTGGGTTTTTTATTATATATATAACTTGATTTTTAAGTTTTCAAGAATGACTTTGCTTACTATGTTCCTGAATGTCAGAACTGGGATGTGTTCCCACTGCTGAGATTGCAAATGAAAAGGAAATATCGTATATAAAAGGCAACAAAGCCATAATCATTTAACTTTCCTGTTATAGGCCAGAAACTAAATATAGCAAAGGATCTTTGTTCTGATGCTTTTGGAGATGACTACTACTCCACTGCAAAGAACAGAAAAATATTTCACCATCCAGGTACTGTCATTCAGGTCTATTATCAGACAGTATTGCTCAGACCTATTCCAAGCATCTTTCAAGATTTTATTCAGATTTCTTCTTCCTATTCAGAATGTTTAGATGAATGAAAGGAAAACGAACTAGTCAACATCCCTGTGACTCTGCTTCAGAAAAGCTCAAGACAGATAGAATTAAATAGTGACAGGAGTGGTCTTCTACTTTTTTGAAACTAATTTTTTCTCTAGCAATTTACTTTTTTCCTTAAACACAATGAAATTCCCTACTCTTCCTTTTGAAGCTACCTACATGGATCTCACAATAGAGGAGAAAACAATCCAGGTTCCCAAACCTTTCAGTGGCCCCATGAGCAGACGTTGCTCGAGCTCGCTGAATTTCATCCTCCAAGCGTCTTTTTTCTTCCTCCAGACGTGCAATGTCTTCTGGGGATCGTCTCTGCTGACTGATGAGCTGCAGCTCCTGAAGAAGAGCCTCCTTCTCCTTGATGAGCTGGAGACGGTCCCTGTCTGCTTCAGCCATTCCTGGCCAGGATTCATTATCCAGCAACGCCAGCTGCTGTTGTATATTTGAAACTCTTTGAAAGAGAATAAATATATTTCAAAATGCAGAAGAGAAAGACAAGAGGAAATATATCAGAACATGAAACCTGTTAATGCCTGTGCCTTTTTTCTTCTAAATATCAAATCAAGAAAATTTAGAGGGGTTTGGGAGGATTGTTTCTGAGTTTTGAGGTGGGCTTGTTTTTGGAGAGTTTTGTTTGGTTGATTGGTTTTAGGAGTTTTTAAATTGTTTTGTGTATTTTTAAAACATCGAACAACTGCAAGTGTTCCTACATGTGTAGATGTGTGAGAACTACAGTGGTTTTATCTACTGTATAGACAATATCTGTCTTCACACCTTTCTCATTTTGTAATAAATCAATTAATATTTTAGAGCTTGAGTTTACTGCCTGTACAGCTGATGAAGCTGAATATTTTCTTATTCATCCTTCTTCTACAATCAGATCTTAAATTGGGATTTCAAAAGTGTAGTAAGAATTTGAAGAGGCTGAAGGTGAGACACTTAACTAGTGACAACAGGTCCATGCAATCATGTCGCACCTCGCAGAGGAATGGTTCAAGGGGCCGAAAATATTAGGCTACCCTAAATGACAAATTCTAAAAAATTTAAAATTTTAAAGCTGCCATTAAAACAAAAACATCAGTCTGGAAAAAAGATTTACTGGTTACAAAATATAAGTGCCTTTAGATGAATCGATCATAAAATGTGCAATTAAATAAGCTAACTTGGGATTTTTTCTCTAGTACGCTTATAGTTAGAAGTAGTTTCTTGTATCTCAACATGCTGTACCATTACACGAAACAACAGTTTTAAGAATAATTCCACAGCTGACAATTTAAGAAAATGTTCTTTTAAAAACAAATTTTGAACTCTTATCAGTATTACCAAGAACACTAAAGCTAGACATTTCATGAATGTTTCTTTTGGCATAAGAGGGAGAACACTTACTGTTAGGTATTTATGTTTGTCTTGCAATGGCAATTTAGACACTTTAGAATTTAACAGCTAAAATTAGAGGTAAGTAAGAGAAAACCTAACTTTCTGATTTTTGAACACTTGAAACTCAAGAACTGTACAATATTTATGCAGTTTATACCTCAGTTTCATCTTCACTTTGAAATGGTAGCATTCAAAGATCAGTACCTCTATAAGATTACTACCCTTTAAATAAATTGGGCACATAATAAAATAAATAAATAAATAAATAAAGCACTTTCAAGTCAGCCACAAAAGTGGGATACCGCTCATTGGTTTTCTTAAAATAATATTTTTCCAAAATATCTGGTAAGAAAGAAAATTATTAACAAAAAAAGCAAGGTAAAGGCACATAACACACAAACAGAAGATTCACAGTGTGATAATGTGATTATGAACAAAAGAAAAGGCATCGACATGACAAAGGCAATGTTTCCCCCCTCTGAAAACAAAAGTTCATGCAATAAGATTTATTTCCTACTAACATCTGGGAAGTATTTGGCCATCTTATTATCGGGGGAAGGGAATAAACTATCAATATAAGTAATTTGGCAGTGACTGCATCCATATACGAAGAAGAATTTTACTGCAATTTCCCCACACCCCTTAGATTTCATTTCAGCAAGTAAAGAAATTGGGTATTATGTCACATTTTTGTCTAAAGCAGAATTCTTTATCAAGCCCTTCAATACCATTTCCTCCTCCTTGCATTAATAATAAACTTCCTGCCAATAGCTACTGAAGGCACCACTGTGGATCGATACACACAGTCTACATATTTCATGCCTCAGCTATTGAGTATGAATTCCAGATGCAGCTTCCTGAAGAGCACCTCGCCCCACTGACCAAATGTCAGGGCCAGGAAGAGCAAGAAAGGCCAGGATGATCTCTTCTCTCTCCTACCCAGGCTGCTCTGCTGTTAAATATTCAGTAAACACTCCTGAAGCACACAGAGCTTGATTTTCAGGTGTTCAGTGCCAAATGAAACAAATAAGGACTCAAGATCCTTTCAACAGAATCACAGAATTCCGGTACAATTGAGTTATCACAGCTTGGCAAGTGAGTGTGAATCATATGAGCCTGGACTATTTGATTGTGTTCATAAGCTTTTACACAGCTTGTGGACAAAAGAAGATGAGATTCATCTGAAGTCTCTGTGTTTCTTCATAAGACAGCTGAAGTACTGACCCTTTCCTTCATTTTAACACTCGCAATTGTTTTGCTAGTCATTTTTACATTGCAGGGGGAGCTGGGTAAGAAACAGACCACAGGTACAAATGAATACTAATGAAGGCAACAAGGAAGAGAGAAGTATGATCAGGGAAGAGATTCCCCTCTTTCAGTGCTAGTGAATGAGTGATTCCACGTGTCTGTGAAGTAAAACACCACCTTCACTAAATACAAGAGGTTTTAATTTAGACTCTTGAGCTTGCTGAGAGCACGTAACTCCCTTTGTGTATGACATTCCAGCTTAAAGTTTGTTTTTTCCCTTCAATTTCTGTTATGGTGATGCTTTGAAAGTAGGAAGTTCTCATACAATAACTTAATTATACTGTTATTAAAGAAGGGAAAGTACTGCTGTGGACAAGGTTTGTATCACTGAAGAGTTCCAAAATCTGATTAGGTATTTACTTTGATTCCCTTGACACTCTTAGCTAGCTCTTTCAGCTAGCTCTTCTTGTTTCTACAGTCTTCCCTTTACACAAAGAAAAAGCAGGCACAAAACACTATATAACGCAGGAATCTGTTGAAGCACCAATAAGCCAGTTTTATGCAACCTCTATTTGCTGCACATGAACTGAGGTTTTGGAGCAATTTTGTTGCTTGCTTTCCACTGGGGAATCCCTCTGTATGGTAAGCTGTTCCAAGAAGTTACCAGCAACAAACTTGAATATTTATCTCCTTGGACAGAAGACACCCCTAAGGCTTTTATGGTCTCATTCACCCAAAATTACAAAAAGAAAATTGGAGTAGTCATGTTTAGTTATCCTCAGAACTCAATAAAAAAGCTCTCTTAAGTATGTTCCATAACTGCAATCTGTCTCTTCAAGCACAAACTTTTCTTCCAATCACAATAAATACATGAATAAGCCATCTCACTAAGCTTGCCTATGCCAGACTTTACGCCTGTACCACACCAGCCATTCTCACTGCTGCTGTGTTAGAAGAAAATGGCTGTTGTCAAACTCCATGCATATATTAACCTGCCTTAAAATACCCACTTAAATCAATGACTTGACATAGATTGCAACCTAAAGTGGGAAAAAAAAAATTTAGGATCCTTTATGAAGCCTCTGTTTTTCAAACACATTTTTCCTTCCTAACAAGTATTTTAAAGATACTATTTTTTTAACTGTAGTGACTGCAAAAGAGTGCTTTTATCTGGCCTAATGCCAGACACTGAGGTCCCTACTGATCCAGTCATTTAACATATTCCTGTGGAAAAAACTGTTAATTTTGTGCCATCAACATTCCAGGCATTTTGCCCATTCCCATCCTTGCATAACAAGTGCTGGGGAGCTTGCATTCCTCACTGGAGTAGGTGGTATCAAATGACTGGTTCCCTAGGTAGGCAGGCCAACTTGGTGCTTAATTCAGTATTTAAAATTTCAAATGGAGATGAACATAACAGTTCCTGTTAAGGGAGGGGCACAGATGGGATGACAAAGGTTTAATCTGGTGATGATCTTAAGCAAACACTGACTTGAAATGGCACATCTGTCCTGAAATTGCCATACCTAGGTATCTAGAATGATGTCTCACTCAAGAAAATGCAGACACAGCATGAGGATGAAGATCAGTAGAGACACTAGTTTACTATGCAAACTACATAGTGGGGAAAAAAAGGTGTATATTTCCAAAATTTAATTAGACATAATTTAATTAAATTTAGTAGCATGTCAGAATCATTATAGCTCTACACAGCTCCTCTCCCCCTGACAAAACAGGGCAACCTTTCTGCCACTGAAAATACCTGGGGAACCCTAAAGATTTTGTCAATGTCCAGAAAATCACATTCAAGGGTGGTATCTGAACCCAGCACTAATGAAGTTATATTGCTGAGCTCAAGAGGATATTTATTACATAGAGCATAAGAAGTGAGTAAAAATCAGTCATTGTGAGAAATTACAATTTACCCCGTGTTAGATTCTTAGAATATAAACAAGACAGGTGTCTTGAGGAGGGAAATACTCTGAACCAATTCAAAGGTATTAACTCATGCTCATAAAATGGACAAATTATGGGTATCCTACAGCTGGCACTTGTTCTTCAAACTTGCCATGGTTTGAATTTCACAAGGAGAAGAAAGGAAACCCATCAATACTCCTCTACATTTAAAGGCCTACGCTTTTGGCTGACATACCATACCACTCTAGAACTGAGGCCTTTGTTACCTGTGGTATGGGAAGACCAGTGGGGACAAAATAAAGAAAATATTCTAGTTCCTATTTGAAAGAAAACAGTGGCTAAGATCACATAAATCAGCCCTGCTTACTCTTTGCCCTAGGCTTACAATTGGACCCAGTTCCCTGACACTTTAGGAAACAGGGAATATCTCCCACATGCAACACCCAAAGGAGGTGGTTGTGGGACTGAAGACACATAATGAAGGGTATAAGGACTTGGTAATTTCTGGTATTTACTGACCCTCTTGAGTGTGGATTATGATTTATATCCAAAGAGGGGAACACTAGAGAAAGACAAAGAAAGAAATGGAAAGAACAAGAAGCTGGGGAACTCGGCCAAATGCTCACAAAATTTCTCCACTGTGTCTATTTTGGCTGTTCCTGCATGTATGTGCCACTGTAGCTCTGGCAGACAACACAAGTATGGCTCTGTACAATACTCAGCCTTCCTGACAACCCAATTAATTCAATAACAATGAGGTCTTAAATTTGCTCAAGAAACTCATGAAACCATTAGAGTCCACTGGCATTTTACAGATTTTAGGAAAACTGAAAAAATCTGCTAAAAGTAAGTTTTCTCAAATGCACAGGTGAAATAGTACAAAACTTTAAAGAAATTCAAAAGCATGTCTAAGCTCCCATTATAACCCAAAGGAAATGCTTTATGTTTAAAAACCAACACTGGGAGATCTAGGTTTGGCTGAGTCAGGTATCTATGTGCTATCAAAAAAGTTACTTCATCCTTAAATCAGATTTTCAGATTTGTTCAGCAGAATAAAGCATACAAATCCACTGAATTTCACTAGAGATTCGGTAATTAAACTTTGAAACCTGCCTATACAAGATAAATTTTAAAAGGAAACTACTTGACTATGTTATTGTATTAGTACTGGAATGTTGCTATCAATATCCAAACAACAGGTACTTTGTCACTGTAAGCACAAATTGCACTGACACACTTCTGCTTATGCTAGTGATTTGAAAGGTCGAACTGAAATTTAATTTTCAAAATGAGACAAGTTTACAACAAACTGAACAGAAAGAAGTAACATCCTTAAAGACAACTGTAGAAATATTATGCATATCTGAGAAAGAGGTTTTTTCAAGGCTAATATAAATTTCTTGACATCCACTGCATGCCTCTATGAAATGAATGGAAAAATAACATCTTTGAATTCAAGTTCCCAGAAGATACAAATAAATGCTACCCAAACTAGGTAGGTTGGTTGAAGTTGTTTTAATGTATTTTTAGTTCATTAAAGTTAGCTACCATCAGACTGGACTATTAAAAAAAAAAAACCCACAAACAAAAAAACCCCCACAGCTAAAACTTTTGTTGCTTCTTATCGGAGGGATTATTTTTCATCTACCGATTAACACACTTCACAGGATATGAGGCACTGCAGCAATGACATTTCATGAATATTTGCTAATATGCTTCATGTAGTCATTCTACTGAACAGCACAACTTAAACGAGTTATCAAAGAAAAACAATTTGCTTTTGATTTCTCATGCTATGAAGCAGTATATTCAGAAAAGTGCTTTAGGGGTACATTTTCCACTGTGCAAATGCTTTCATGAGAGGTGGTCTCACTGAAATAGCAACTGAAACTAAAAACAGTATTTATCCAGGCAGCTTGGGGCTGTCTGTTCAAAAAGACCGTCCTCCTCCCCCTCCTGCTTCTCTGGAGGGCCACACTGGCAGATCTGAGAGGAGAAATTTCATGGAAATAAGGTACAGTTTATTTAGAAATAATGGGAGAGGGGGAAGAGTACAGAGCGGAAGAAAAGTGATTGAGACTCCTTTCAGCATGACTGATGAGTTAAAAAGCAGAATTTACAAAACTTCTCCAAGAGCCTGGATCAGAAACAGGGGAGAGGATCTCTTCCCCAGCATGCTGGAAATGTCAGAACCCACAGTGTACAACATCTGAAATACCCATGGGAAAAATTAAATTGCAAATCATCCAACTTCCTTCCAGTGGGAAAGTGATGGAGGGGAAAATAAGCTATGTGAATGTCTTAATTTATGCAAAGGCCAAACCATTCAGCAGTCAGAGAGATTTTTGAAGGAGGAATTAAAATAAAACTATCCTTTATAAGGGAGGAAGGATATTTTGGGAGTGCAAGCCAACTCTTCTGCAATCACTGGGTCTCATCTCCTGAATTTCTCAAGATAGTTCATTCAAAAATAACTGTATTTCCTTGCTTAAACTCCATATGCAGAGAATATTTTAATTTTTAAAGACTTTACATCAGGCAAATATTCTGATATATATGGCTAGATTCACAAGAGCAACTGAAATGCAGCACTCTGTCCTTCAGTTTGTAGAGCTTTTTTCCTGCTTTCCTTTCAGGGAAAGGATGTACTTTTCTACTACAGTGCATTTTAAGTCTCCCATTAAAAGTTTGCCAGTTGTACTTATTTGTTGTATGTTTCAGCACCCACTTGACAAACAAGCAGTGACAATATACTGCCTTACAGTTGTGACATACTGTAGCATTTTAATTTTCTACTTTGTAGATTTAATCCATGGCAGCACATTCCGTCACCCACACTGTGCAGTAACAGTAGATATTTCACCAGCCAAGGGAGAATGAACACAAAGATATTTAGTAGAGACAAAAGCCCTACAGAAATGCCAGCAAGCTAAGGGGAAGGAATGCATGATAAATGAAGAATGCAACCACAGAGATAACTGGTAGGGGCAATGAGCTTTGTGCAGTTCCACTCAAAAGCTGAAAGCTGATTACTTCCGTACAACACACTGGGCAGAATAAGGCTACTCTTTTAAAGCAACTAACATGCTTTTGCTAAATAACAGACCATTGTCAGAGCTGCTATCCTGGGAAAGCAAACTACTCTTTCTGCAATCACCATTCTCTAGTTGGAAGGTTAGTTACCCAGATTTTCTACACTTAATTAAGATCAAACACCAGTTCACTTCTGATGTTCAGAAATACTGCATTCCATGCAGAAACAAATGTTCGGCATTTCCAGCTGAGAAATGCTTTGCTACTAAAAAAAAAATTAACCCATAAAAACCCAACACCTCTTTACCCCCTCTGAAAAAACACCATCTTTTCCCTGTCATAAACAAACAAGAAGGTAATTGTTTTAGAAAACACAGAAAAGCTATGTCAGAAAGCTGAACTAAAAATATTTTAATACAATCTTCACAGCATCAGTGGCTCTGTTAAACTGAACAGTATAAAACTAAATTCCATCATTCTTCTTTTAGCAACTCTAAGTTGCTAAATTATTACTGGACTATTAAGTGCTAAATTAGCCTGTGAGCAAACAACGGGACACAGAAACATTTTTGTTTTGTTCTTTTTTCCCCCAGTTATTTAACTTTATTAGGTAATAGTCACTGGTATTTACACACAGTATGTATGACACAGACTTCCATTCAAGCTACCAATCCTGAAGATTTAGCTGTGTTTACCTAACTTGCTTGTACCAGCTTAATTTTTTGAAGCCTGTATTGCGTCCAGATGTGGGTAAATTTTCCAAGAACAACAAAATGGTGTACTGCCTATAAACTTCCAATTCTTGCCAAGACATGTGACAGCATTACAGATGTCCCCAAAGAAAAAGTCACCATGATATGAAAAAAAAGAGATAAATGAACTTAACTTCTTTTTCTAATTCTTTTTCTGAGAGATGTAAAAAACTGGTAGAATAGAAAACATTGAAAAGAAAAAGAAATCCTAATTTATACAAATGTTAAAACTATGGTTTCTGAAGTTAACTATATTGAATCTTTTAAGTGTCAGTCAAATTAAGTAACCGAATATTCTACCAGCACAAATCAAAATAATCATAAGTGCATTAATTTACTGACTTCAGGTAATCACCTGTACCCACACTATTGTCCTGAATATGTGGCAAATAGTTTGAAAACAATGAGGTTCAATGAGGATCCGCTAAAATATTTAAGTAGATAGTACTTTTAAAACTTCAATAATGAAATGAAAAAACACTGCAAGACTGGCCTCCACAAGAGAACTACTTACAATAAGCACTTAGACTGAAAGACCTAATGAAGACTCAATCTATTTCAAATAACACTATCATTTTTATCAGATTTTTTTTCCAATTCCAGCATTTATTTTTCTGTACCCTTTTGGTGAGCTCTGAACATCTTCATTTATCTCACAGGAAGTTCAGCATTTTTTCTTCTTCGTGGCTTCAGTACACTGAACTTAAGACACAGGTATGCAAAGCTTTGGGTATCCTGACAGACCAGGCATCATGATAAGTGTAAGTTTAAAGACTGTTTATATCTAGGTTTGAGAAAGAGGGTGAAAAAATGTAAAACAGTTTAACTGAACCACTACAATTTTGTGTTTATGTAAGTATAGAACAGGGCTGACATTTAGCTTTATCTCTGCAAACAAATATAATAATCTGATGATAAAGTCTTATATTTACCTAAACTTTCATTATCTATGAACTACTCAATAGAGAGCAAATTAGTCTTCCCAAAGACATTTCAGCTAGGAGGCTGCGTCCAGTTCTACTTTGAAAACTTTAATCACAAAAGTAAATAAAAAACCCAATAGATTTATCTTTAATTACCTTTTCTTGGCCTCTTCATATTGCCAGTTCAGCCTTACTTTGTCTACAAGTCTTGTTTTGTCATCAAAGCCAAACTTGCAGAGTTGAATAGCACAGAGAGGAAGAAAAAGAAAGAAAGAAACAAGTTAAAAACACATTCATCACAATAATGAAAGGGATATATTAGTCTTCCTTACTGGATTCACTAAAGAAACCTCTAAGCTTTAAGTAGTAACATAATAAAAAATCAATTTTATGCCTTACAAATGGAAAACTAATTTCTTGCTAAAAGCAGAGAAGATAAACAAGCCCTTTCAATAAATTATTAACCTGGAAATCAAGCGTTAGCAAATTGAGTAATTGATAAATGAATTGAATCATTGATAAATGGTCAAAGCACTTAAACTTTATCCAAGCCTACAAGAAAAAGAGTGTTTTAATTGAAATATTCTGCTGTTTTATATGGCTATTTTATGAATACATTTATTAGAAGCAATTCAGATTACACTCCCTGTACTGTGATGTGTTACCCAGCACCTACAACATTAGTGCATTTTAAACATTAGCACAAAAAACCCACCTGATCCTTGAAGCAGTTGTAGAACGTGCATTTATGTTGCAACTCCTACTGCATAGTGTTTCTAATTTAGGGCATTAGCACTTCCCTCCTCAGAAGTTTGTGTATGGTCTAATAGTTAAAACCTAAGCTCCTACACAAGAGCATTGCTGCACCTCCAGAGTTCTCCTCTAGCTGCTGCTTTTTCTGTCTCCATCATCCCATGGATAAAAACTCCACCTCTTTTCTACTCACACGGCACTAACAATAGTTCCGTGAAAAGATTCGGGTAATTATGTGTTTTTGTTTCCTTTACAAAAAGCCTATACCTGATAAACATAATTTCCACAGTGTACTTGTCTTGGATTGGGTACTGCAAATGAGAAAATGCTCCTGTGTTCCTTTTGGTAACTTGTTTCAAAATTCAATAATCCCATCCATGGCTCATCTGAAAATTACACCCCGAAGGCACCATCTGCATAACACCCTGAAAGACAGCCGAGCACTAGCTCAGTTTTCTCAAAAACAAGATTTCTTCTTCTGTAGGGACCTTCTGGAGACATCCAATCTGACAACTAACCAGCAATGAAGGAGGATTACAACAGATGAGAAACGGGATGGCAAAGCCAACAATGAGATGATTTCTAAGTAAATGTAAAGTAACATCTAAACTACCGTACAAACAAACTACAAACAAGTTGCCTTCTTGCTTTGGTGTCAGTCATCCACAGAGGCATACATTTTATTACTGACTAGCAACTGGGTTGCCATAGTATTAGTGCAAGCTGAATTTTTACTTATTATTATTTAGAGTACACAATTTCATTCAGATAGAACGATTTCCAAGGAATGCCAGCATGTTCTCCCCAAATATCATATTTAAAGGCATATTTGAGCACAAAGGTATAACAGACTACATCCTAAGTTTTGTTGATTAAGAAAAATACTTTGAGAATAAAAAATACTTTCTTTGCCTTAGACAGAGAAAAGGAGCAGACATCTACTACACATCTTCAACACATATGAACAATGAATATGAGCATGATAAAAACAAGATATAAAAAATAAAATTTAAAAAATACACAGCTATTACTACTACCCCAATGCAAACACCTCATGCAAAATCATGTCTCTACTGCAATTTCAAACTATGTCTCTACTGCAATTTCAAGCTGGCTAAAGGATTTTCTTCCTTCCTGCCTTATTACAAGTATCAGTAATTCAGAGCTGGGAATATGAAGAGAAGAGGTCCACCGTCACCTAAGCAAGAGCTGCAAGATGAACCTGCAGTCACCAAAGTGGTAATGCAGTATGGGTTCTGCTGGGCTGGCTGAGTCCAGGAGCTGGCTTTACCTGTCACTGCCCACGAGCATGCCCCTGCATCCTCCTGCCACGCTCCAGCAGCAGAACCCCCAAGCCCATAGCTTGCACACAGTGGAAACAACAAGCAAATGCAACTCCCTCAGCTGCAGTAATGCTTTGGATTTTTCCTTCTGCTTCAGCCAACACCTCTTCAATTAAAAGTGTAAGTAACACTGTATCACTGTAGTTCAAAAGCAGCTAATTTTGTACAGCAAATGTTTCACATAGGAACACTCACATACCTCTCCAGTGATGTCAGTCTGAGAACAAGCATCACAGTGTTGTTGAGGTAAACAGGAGTCACTGAGTGAACTAGAATTGTGCTGGAGATCCTGCAGGGAATCTGTAATACAACAGCTATTCCTGAATCCATCTGTTAATTTGGCCAGGCTCTAAAGGAGAAGACATATTTAAAAATATTAGAAAAAATTGTTCTTATAATACTTTTTAATAAAAGAAAAAAAATTAATTGTTTAAAAAGATTGGTAGCCTGCCTATACGGAGCTATTTACAGAAAGTAAAATTCATTGTTGTGTTACCATTGTTGTGTTTGCTTTGAAATAAACCTCTTCTCTTAAAAGATGCACGTAACAGTAAGCAGACTTTATATTATTTGTTTTAGATCTGTGAATGTTTTATCTTCTGTATGGCTTGCAGCTCTTTAAATCTAGCAGATGTCAACTTCACATTAGCTGATAGGGAAGACAAATGTGATTCACCTGCCCTTTTGCCATCTTCTGCACAAGTTACATTCCTTGGTCACTTCTGTTATCTCATCCAACTTGATGAATACCTTGTATTGATTGCACTTTTACGGCAGCTGATATCATCCCTGTGCTTTCTTAGCCAGGGTTCACATAGTTAAGAGATATTTTACATTTTGGGTTAAGCAAGGGACATCGCTGAAATGTCTAGACAATGACACAAACTGTCAGAGCAAAGCAGAAACATCAGTCTTTGAGGGGAAAGGGGAATATGACAGAATCACACAAAATAACAAAATTAAATTTTTTGACAATATAAGCTTGGTTGACAGGCTCTTAAAACACCTTTAAAAGAACAAAATTTTTAGTATCACTTTTACTTTCTCATTGTGCATTCTCTCTTATTCAAAAATTATAGATAATGTAGTATTAGTAACAAAATCACCAGCTGTCATTTATGACAGAGATCCTAAGCATTACACATCACACAAAAATGAAAAACATTCTGTCTGTCCTCTCACTGATTCTTCACAGGAAAAAGGACAATCTAAAAACGTGGGGGAAAAATTATCAGAAATTTTAAGATCTGTAGTAATTTATTAATCATAACACAACCAAAAAATTTGGTTCAAAAAATGCACATAAACTTACTAAAACTGCTTACTCTAGTATCTGAATTGCAGCATCAAGGACATTGCATGAGGAAAAGGCTGGTGCTCAGAATTTCAGTGGCTCTGACTACCAGTGATTTGCAACAATCTGAGGTTACCATCCATATCCAATTATCAGAAGATTTCTCAGTCTTCAAAGTGTAATTTAAAAAGAGTAACACAGCAATGCTGCTTTTTCTTACATCAAATTCAATTAGTAGAGTCCAGAAATGAACCTGTGTAATAGCAACTGTTTCCTACTGACAAGGAGAGCAAGGCCATGCTGAAGGCATCTGGTTTCAGAGCCTAGGAAGCATCCAGGATTATGGAACTGTAGCAGGCCTGAAACTAGCCAGAAAAGCAGCTTTTTCTGATGGCCTCCATTTCCATCATACATGGTCCATTCCCTTTGCTCTCATATACCAGCCCCTCCCTCAGGCCAGCCTCCACCACAAATGAAAAAGAGGGAAAACATACAGCCTGGTACAGGATGAATGAACAAGTGGGCTCCCCAGCCACAAGAGTGGGGCCCTGTGCTCCTCCCTGACAGCCCTTTAAATCACACACTCTGTTTCCCTCCTATTAGGGAATGGCACGTGGTACATGCCACGTATGGAAATGGCACATGGTTCATGCCACGCATGGGACAGCTTGTGCCGCTCCCTCTTCAATCTCTGCCTGCTCTCTACAGGTCTGAGAGGGGCTGGGATTTCACAAGCAGCATTGGCAAGGAGAGAGGACAGCACTGAGCAATGCCAGACATGCTGGCAGTAGGAGAAGGCTACCATCACTTGCCTCCAGAAGCTTAACTTGTCTTGGGTCCACCAAAAAAGCCAATTCTTCTGCCACCTCCCAAGTGAAATGAGCCATTTTAGTATGAAAGATAAAAAACTTATTTTCTTCTCAGCCTGAAACTGCAAATTCAATTTCAAGTTACACTGCCAAGAGATCCCTAGCTGGTGTCCCTTTATCCTTAAGAAAGCAACTGCTCCACAATGTGGGAAAAACCTCACAACTTTTACTTTATGAAAACTGTAGACTCCTGTCTAACTCTCTTCTTCAAAACTCACTGGAAATCATCCGATCCTGTCAAGACTCCTGCTGTATGGAGGATCAAGAGGGATCCCCAGTGGGTTTGTAACATGGAAATAATAAATTCAGATCACAGCCTCTTCCCAGTAAAGCATGGCCAGTTGCATCAACAAAAACTCAGGATTCAGAAAGCCTGAAGTTTCTCCTAATAAGTTATATCCCATATGCCACCTTTGGCTAACACACGTTATGTGCAATACCACAGATGCTGATGCCAGAACTTAAATCTAAACTTTTGCCTTTATTTCAACTACTTTATGAACTCCT
The DNA here is from genome assembly GCF_901933205.1 of Camarhynchus parvulus. Lineage (NCBI taxonomy): Eukaryota > Metazoa > Chordata > Aves > Passeriformes > Thraupidae > Camarhynchus > Camarhynchus parvulus. Next base: position 20,308,540 of record NC_044571.1, read on the forward strand.
GGTATGCTCCTGATGCCCTCTAGCATTCTCCCTGGCAGATAATGAAGGGCTACTTGGCTGCTGGCCAGGTTTCCTATCCAGGCACAGTTGCTGAATCCTGGCCCCTACTTAAAAATGAGGAAGCATTTGACAGGTGGCAATAACCAAGCAGCATCACTTTAACTTACATCTGCATTCACAGATGACAATGCCCTAGAGCAAGCATAAATGCATTAAGTCCTTCTAGTTGGATGAGTGAAAACAGGCACCAGCAACCCTAACATGGAAAATTACAACCAGAGTTAGCACATTTTTAGATAGAAACAATTTATAATTGTTATTATAAACAGTAGGAGTAATTTCCTCCCCAGCTACACAGAGGAATCCATCTTTCATCTGGAGTTTAAGGATTGTTTATGGCAATCCCACGGAAACTGCCCAATAAGCCTCCTGTTAACATGAAGTTCTAGGCACACCAGCCCAGACTTATCCAAAAAGAGAGAGAAATGAGCACTGTCATTTCACCATTATCTGTTGCCATCTGATTTGGGAGCACTCTGCACAATTTCAGTGCACTTCCTATCTAACCTACTTAGCCAATTTATCTGGTAACAAAGTGAAAAGAAAAAAGAAGAAATAAAAACCCTACAAAAACCAAAGCCAATTGCTCTCCAAGGACAACATTTTAAAAGCATACACATACTGAACAGAAACAAAATTAAGAAAGAGATGGGAGAGGAGAAATAAACATGCTGCTTTCAGGAACCTAACCATACATCTTTTATTATTCAACCTTATATAAGAAGTCTGCCCACTTTTTTTGAGCAGTAGCACTGCATATTTTGCTTTATTTGTAATCACAGCATCCAATTTAAATCTGACCACCCTCACAACTAAACCAATTATCATACTTCTACAACAGCTACAATTTTCCAAGCACCTACACAAGACTGAGTCACTTCTACTATGTTTAGTTCTGTTGCTTACACTGGCCAGATCTAAATTAAAAAGTAGTAAGAAACGGTCTGTTTCCCTTCTCTGAAATAAAATCCCATATTTTTTACACTGTACTTCTAAATCATCTATTAACAAATTTCAAAATAGAAAAGATTTCCTAAGAAAGTTTTTCTGAACAACAATAGCTTTAAAATGTAGTGTTTTCAAGGACAATACAACTCCAATATTAATAGGAAAATAAAAATTGAATTCTGAACTTATTAGGAAGACATTTAAAATATACTTGTACTTATTTGACAAAGCAAACTAAATCTATGACAATAATATTCAAATAGTTACTAAAAAGCATAGCACAGATTACTTTGGTGACACCAAAAGTAGGGTTTTTTTGGTCAAAATTTAAAAAGAGAGCTGTATATTTTTGCAGAGCACAGTAAGGTGGCAAAAATACACCATTTTTACAACTACAGACCTTGTAAATGAGGCATTTAATTCTGTATAGCCATTGTAACAAAACATGAAGAAATGTTTTGCATGCTACACTTGTGTGGAAAAACTGTTTTCTACATTCTCCTGGACTGCATATACTCTAATGTTTTAATATTGGATTCCATCAGAAAAGATTGTAATTAATCAAAAAAAGATACTTCCTAGACTCATATTTCGTGTATATCACACACAGCCATGAAGAAGGACGAAACACTTTCATTTTTGCTTTTGTTTTGTGCGACCTCTACATTCTGGTCCTGCCAGCACTGGCCAATCCTTGATCCTAGAGTTCTAACTCCCACAACACTATTTTTAAAGAAACTGCAAGCACATTTAAAGTTGGTTTACCAAATATGATTTTCAAAGCATCTCAATGTTTACAGCTGGATTTACTGCCATCAAGGACTGAAAATGTAAGGAAAAGAGGTAAAAAAAATCTACTGGGGAAGTAAAAACAAGGCCAGTAGTTAAACTGCTCCAAGATCTCACACATAAGTCCTTATATTACCAGTTAGTTTCCTAAAATGTGTGTTACTGCATCCATGAAGAACTGTCTTTCTAATCACTTCTTGCTAGCTAGGCACATGGAACACTGAGAATCACTTTAAAACTTGGCCAGCCCAAAATAACAAGTATGCTAAAAGTTGCCAAGGCAGAAACTTTTCATAGTGACTTCAGTGTTCTGTCTACTTGAACAAGGGATCTGTGGTCCATCAGATGATCTTTGCGTAACGCACTGGGGACTTAATAATTGCATAACTATGGAAATTCATAATATGTAGATTATAAATTTCCCATATCGTTTAACAACTAAAAGAAAAAAAAAACTGAAAGACACTACTGCAGTGAAAACTGAAAGAAAATGCTTGCATGGCCATGGTAATTTAGTATGGTTCCACAATTTTAGGTAACAAAGATGCCTTCTTCCAAACAAGTGCTTCAAGACCGGGTGAAGAGAGCTGTCCTTATCACCTCTCTGTATATGCAGCATATTCAGGCAGGTCTGTAGTGAAATCCCTTGGTGGCAGAGGATCATTGTTCTTTGATCAAGCTCCTATCACATTAATAACACACACACAACTGGGAGCTCGAGGCAGGGCACAGAATCCATTCAGAAGTTCCACTACTCAGGTTTGTATATCCTCTCAATCCTCATGCTCTAATTCATCAATTTCATGCTTGCATATACATTGTATTTATTCATACTATTTGAAGGTTTTGCGAGAACATTTTGAAACTAACAAGAGCCTTGATATACTCACAAACTTGAGAGTTTGGGGCAAAAAGTGTGACAGTGACACATATCCAGTGTGGGGAAATACATATAAAGGGAAAAACATGGTTGACACAAGGATAAACATTTTAGCACGTGGACTCTCAATCCTACTTCATTATAGGTAATACAAAGAGACATAAAATAAAATTAAAAACTACCACAAATCACAAAGGCTTTTTCTTAATACCATGTAATCACTACGTAGCAACTATCAACATAGCAGCAATAAAAAGCTATATGCAATGAAACATTGCGCTAAATGAAACTTAAGACAAAAATATGAAATGCATATGAAGTCCTGTGCTCACAGTATAGACAATGACTACTTACCTTTTTCCAACTGCTTGCTATTGGTAATTATCAAACGGAAAAATCAGTTTAGGCCATCCTACTTTCTTATTTAAACTTTGTAAACCCAGTGCAATCCCAAGCAAGAAAACAGAGGTAGATTACTACTGTTTAGCAGCATATTTTTTACCTGCATAAGGTCTTGCCTTTCTTTTTCACCTGTGCATATAGCTTTCTTTATGGTTCGAAGTTCACTCATGATAGCTTGTGCTTCATCCAGTCTGTAATTTGTATGAGCATTTGACATCTTACGATCAATCCTGTTGAAAATATTAAGACAAATTTAGAAATTTTCACATAATTAGAAAGCACAGGGACTTTTTAAGACCTCTTGTTTATTCATGTACCACTTCATTTCCAGGAATAAAATGATACTCTACTTGGAATTAACACAGCACTCAATGCCAAGACCACTCTAAAGACAAAGCAAAGCAATTATCTACCCAGGTTCCACAGAAGCAACAAATTTCCTGGGTTTAATATCCTTATGCAGAGCTTACTTATGAGTAATGTGTGTGGGTGATTTCATACACCAAAAGTAAAATGAACCTAAAGCTAACCTAGATGGTTATAACTCAAAAGGTTGACCTGTCTGGCTGTTGTATTTTTCATGTAGCATCACATATTGCAGTATCTTTTCCAGGGCTTCTACTTGATCCTGCTTTAGAAGTTTCTAACAAAGGCATTTAAATTTTCTCAGGAAGAAAACTTTAATGCCTATAATTTTATTGCAAATGCTATCCTGCCATTATAGGCCTCTTCGACTATCTTTTCCATAAGATATCTATAAGACATTATCATTCTGCACTGAAAAACATTATATGGGAACACCCCAGAAGATTTTACACCTTTAAGCAAGAAGCAAGAGCACAAGTTATAGGACTCCAGTAATACTAATGTTTCCATCTTGACATATTAAAATCACTCAAGTGGAACATCCACTGGCTGAGTTTTAAACCTTTTTTCCAACATTTCACAATAGTAAAGGACAACATATCAGGATGCAGAAGACTAGCCCAGTGTATCATCTTGATAATTTGCTTTGATTTATAGATAAAGAATAAGACAAGAGACTATAGTGAACTTATCAGAAGAACTATTTGGTCTCGGATTTACAACAAATGGCTATGGAGTTTTAACAGGTTGTATTTACAGTAACTATTGCAAATCATGTGAAGTTCCTGTTAAAATATGGAAAACTAAATTTTCCTGATAATCTATCATGAATAGAATGTGTATAGAGAAAATGTGGTAAGTTTAAAGATCTTTAGGCCAATGCTAAGAACAAATAGCTTCAGGAAAAGGTACATCAGGTTAACAGAATTAAAGATAAAAACACACATTGTTCATGACAAAGGACATCAATCTACAAAAAGATGCAGTAGGAGAGGGTATGCTATACATATAGAAGAAGAATACCCAAACTCTATGTCAAATATTGAAACTAACTAACAAGTTTCAAGATAGCTATCATATTAAATTAAGTGTCAACAAGTGTCTCTCAGCATGTTCTGCCAGTTAAAACACAAGCAGTGCAATTCCCCTTACACCTGATTACTTGTTTTAAAATTAAAACTTTAAAATGAAAAATCAAAATGAGCAAATGAAAATTCTGTGGTTTTATTGCGTAGCTCACAATATTTAGGAAAAAACAGGTTGATTTCTACAGTTTTAATTTGTTTGGTTTTTTTCCTGACAGTTACTCTTTTTGGAGACAACACAAAATAAGTCTGAATCTCAATATTTTTATTTGAACAGAAATTTCCCCAAGTTGCATAAGAAAACATATAATCTTTTATGAATAGTGGTTCAAGAACAAGAAAAGACTTAAATGTCATGTGTATTAAAGCTGGGGGTTTGTTTGTTTGTTTGTTTTCAAAATGTTGAGTCTTCACTAATTTTTAGTTAAAATCCGGAGCAGATAAAACCAGGATAAAACAACTAATCTAATTCACTAAAAGTCATGTTAAAAAGATAACACATTTTTATATGAAGGTAACTGTAATGTTAAGAACTATATTCAAATATTAGACATGAAAATGCCTTCTACACAACTGCTCGTTATACTGTTTGCCAGGACTAAGGTGGCATTTCAGGAAAAGGAAATTATTTAATTTCAACCAGATTTCTGTCCAGTTATCCACATATTCATGTTCCTGGACGCCACTTTGGAGCCCAGCGTATGAACTGATATTTGTTTAAGGAAAGAATTGGAGAAGTTCCTACTGCCAAAAATATTTAGGCTTAAATCAGTATTGCTGGCAACCCAAACTGACTAAAGTAGCTTACAAAATTACCTGTTATTTATTGTCTAATAATTCTTTTCCTTTTTTTCATAAAGATCTATTTCTGAAAGCCATAGAGTTAACAGGAGTCTTCCATTTTATTAATGGAAAATAGCATGCTAAAAATATAGATCAGACCTTTGTATGCATAGCAAGAATATTCAACTAACATGCAAGACTGTAAAGATACAAAGATGTTTCTAGGATACACAGACTATTAATGTTTGGTCATTGTTTCAGTCCTATGGGGCAGATTCCATTTTCCTCCACCAAAGCACAGGCCTGTACTTCAGCAAAAATCTAATTTTAAAGTTTTTGTCAGATCGCCTAACCTCTAAATTAGTCTGTAGCTACAAATTGTTTAGCCAGTCCTAATTCCTTGTCACTCCCAACTTTTCACAGCATTCACTCTGCTCTCCTGGCCAACTGGCCAAGTTTTCATTTCCTTTGTTGCTAAATGCCTTCTTCCTCCAGAATTCCTGCCGGGGAGCAGTAGGGTCACTGAAAACACAGGGGAGAAGGAACTGCTCCTCCTTCTCAGTCCCTGAGCCAGGCCAGAGGAATTAATTTGCTCCAGAAAAGGCCCACATTTAACCCTGTAAGTTTGGACTGTGACAGGATCAGATGCACCTTGGGGCAAAGGTGGTGGAGGCCAAGGTGCACCATCCTGCAGGGTGAGGATCTTCACAGGCTTTAAACAATGAGCTCTACAAAGTCTCCACTGGGCAAACACAAACCCATGTCCAAAGGTTTATCACACACAACATTACCAAATTTAGATGAAACTGTAGAAAGTACAGTCCTGATATAAAGCTGCAGCTCTATGAATATTGGAATCCTGACAGTACTGAGGTTGTAGAAGTATCAAAATTCCTGTCAATCATGTCTCCACTCATAAAACCCCATTTCTATAGTAATTTTGTGGTTTTGTTTTCTTTTCATTCTCCTCAAAGATGGTTAAGCCATTTTACTAAAATTAAAAAGAACAGAAAACAAAACACAGTCCAAGGCAGACACTGTACATGGAAAATGTCAATGTAAGAGATTTGCATTTAACAAAGGCATTTGAATCAGACAGCAACATAAAATGATGGAAATACTGAGCAACCCAACCACCCTCTCCATAAAAGCTGTCTCTTCTCTGAGAGCTATACCAAGCAAGGCTGCACAGAGTCACCTGGCAGCAAGCTCCAATATCTGCACATAATGCCATTTTGGTAACAGTCTCAAAGCAAACATTCAGCCAGATGTAAAGCCCCAAGTTTGATGGCTCCTAATGTTGTTCTTGGCTTACACTTGAAAAAAAGCGATGTACATGCCTTTAAAAAACCTGAACAGGATGCATGCCATTTGCAGTTTGGCAGTTACTTGAAGATTTGACTTAGCACAAGCAGGAAAAAGAATGACGCAGACCAAAACTTCAGAAAATGTAACAGAAGTGGGAAATGTCTGAAATGCAATAAACTTTAAAGGGGAAAGGGAAGCAGGGTAGGGGGGAACAGAATAAAAAAACTCAGCATTTTTGTTTTAAAGAAGGAGCAATTAAATTCTTTTCAGACAATATACTTACTTTGAGGATATGGAAAAACTAAACTACTTCAGCCTTGGTACTTGACTTGAGTGACCCTTCTCTCCCAACAAATACAGGAGGTAGAGGACAGATTGCACAGGGACAGGCTAGAGCACAGTTAGGCTTTCAGGCTAATTTGTCTACTGACTACACAAGGAGGTGAGAGAAGCTCCTCTCTTCAGCTGTTAGTTTAAGTACTCTCCAAATTGGCTCACTTCCTCCTAGAAGCAAAATACTCCCAAAAAACCACATGTATCTCACCAGAAGAGGAAATAAAAAAAACCACTTAAAAGCATGAAACAAAAACAAAACCACAAGTCTCTTTCACAAGTGAAGAAGTCACTGCAGAGAGCAGAGCACAGCTCCAGGTAACTCACAGGCAAAAGATTCTCCCCAGCTCCAGCAAGCACAACAAGTGCCATCCAGGGCATCAATGGGACAGAGGGCAACCACAGCAACAGCAGCAATGAGCAGCACTGAAGCCCTGAGTTGTCATGCCTGAACTTCTGAAATACATGCCTGGAGTGACCACTGACTAATCAGATATGATTTAAAATAATTCCTCTCTTGATATCTCTCCTATAACCCCATCCTGGAACATGGGCAACTTGACTTGGGCTATAATCCAAGAATAACATTTGTATTCTTAATCATTTGCAGACTTTATTTTTCAAAAAGTTGCACTACTTTACTGGACTATCTTAAATTAATTACACTAATTAAAACAATCTTGAGTTTCAAATGGTCTTCAAATACTTTCATCATCCTAGTCAAGTGGTTAGTCTTTTTATAAAATAATTGACCCTATACCCTTAAAATAACCCAATAACCAAGAAAAGGAAACCAAATTTAAAAAGAAGAAATGGAATAGCAATTCTTACTCTAAGAAAATATGATTAAGAATCATAAGACAAAATGGTTTTGTTCTGTTACTGTTTACATAACTACACCACCATACCAATATGTTGACTATATTTAAAATATTACTTAGTATATTGAAACTGCAAATACTTTGAGTGCTTTATTTTACTAATTTTCAGTCAATATCATACATTATCTATTCCCTCAACTACCTCTAAATGCCTCAATAAAAATACATTTATTAATAAATTATTACATTGTATCTGCCAATTAAGATTTTTGGTATTTTGGTTGAACAAGTTTTCTCCTACGAAACTTTCTAAATGCACTATAAAGCAAAAGAGCCTTGTTTTAAAAAAACAGAAAATTTTGTTATTAAAAAACCAAATCAGACACACCAAAACTATTAAGTGCATGGGTTACTCCTCCTTTTTTAAAAGTTAAATCTGAGAATCTTCCCTTAATTTGTTTTGTTATCGTAGTACCAATCAAAATTGGAAAGTAAGTACCCTAAACTGCTCCAAGATCCCTGAAATTTCATCAGAGCTCCTGAAGTGAAAGCCCATACTTTGTAGCACCAACACAATAAATCCAAAGCTTCAAAATGTTTCTGCAGCTGCTGCACTTATGTTGCAAAATCTATTAGACATGCAACAGGTACAACATTTTCAGGAAGCTCCTGCATTAGGCAGTTTGTTCACATGCATGCTGGAAAAAAAGGCCAAGGTTTCTAAATGCACAGCCACATATCCAAGTGCTGTTCAAGCTCTTGGTCTAGCCACTGGCCTTGCTGAAGGAATCTGGAAGCCACAACAACCTGTGTTTACCTGCCACCTTTTTCATGGCCTGGCAACCTCTCTCCCTATCCCACTGGGCATCCCGTGTATGAGCTATGTGTGCAGGTGACTAAGCACACACAGATGGCAGCCACGCAGCTCCCTTCCCATCAGATGGCCTGCAGGAAGAGCGGCAGGGAGAGGGTCACCACAACATTTCACAACCTTTGACACCACTGTGCACACAGTAAACAGCAGGGCTGCCTAATTGCCCTGGAAGCAGTGGCAAATTGCCCTGAGCTTCCTTTCCTTACTGGGAGGAGACAAGGATTCACTTTTACATGCAGACATTCTGCACACATGCAACACAACCCAAGGTCTCACAGAACACCAGATTTACAGTACAAGCACAAATCAGCCATACAGTGCAGAATGAGATGGCCTGACCATCAGGTAACAGGGAGAAGCAGCGTTGTGGTGTACAGAATTCCCTCTAGGAAAAGCTCTGTGCCCAGCCAGAAAGCCTTGGTACTGCCCGGGGGAAACCACTCAACAGCATGGTGCTTTGGGCTGTGCTCCAGGCAGTAGGTATCTCCAGAAAGTATCTGGGAAATATTTTTTAAAATCTAATTCCAGTTTGGTGATATCTTGAGGAAAAGTTAAAGAGCATGGCCTATAAAGCTATTCTTGCATGTGAACCTACAAAATCACAACTCCAACCAATTCTGTTTAACTTTTCTTCTATCCTTTCATATTGTTCTCACCCTCCATCACTATCACAGCAGAAAGTCTGAAGCAAAGCCTTTAACGTTTTATTTTTGACAACACTTTTCTATGAAATTCATTCAAAGGTAATTAAAAAATAAACCCAAATCCCAAAAAAAGATCCTTCCATGAACTCTTAACTTACTCTTGCAGAGTTTCCACTCCTTTTTCTTTATATTGCAGCTCCTGCTTCATCTGTGCCAATTCTCGCTTCAGCCTAGAAAGCTGAATATACAAAATAATTAAAAGTAAAAATAAGTAACAGTAACTTCCACAATAAAAATAATTGGGTTTTAAACATAAAATCTTAAGCTACTTTAAAGAACAGGAAGTGATAATTTCTCTTCTCTTTTTTTGCATTAAAATTGTGCATTAAAATAACAAAAGACTTTCTTAAATATAAGGCCCAATCAAAAAGCAGTCAAAACATTCCACTTTCAAAGTATCAATTTCCTCACCTATTCTATAAGGTTTCTTTCTCCAATAGTGCATGCTAACAGCTAGCAAGTTTCAACCCATATAAATTTTCTTCTCCCTTTGTAGCAAAGACACCTCTCAACTGTCTTAAATTCTTTAGTCAACTTTAAAAAAGATGAAACATTCATTGCTGTTAATTTTTCAATCCAGGAAAACAAAATTACTGCCAGCAGAACTGGTCTCTCTCCCAGAAATGGCAGCCTGGCTTGTCACAGTTATTTTCATATTATCCTGCCCTCTCAACCCTCTGGTCAATTATCTTGATCCAACTTAATGAGCATAAATCAAAAGTGACACAGCAAAGACGTCTCCAAAAATGTGTTCTTGTGGTTTTATGGAAACAGTTACCTGAGTAGGTTGTGCAGACCATGGAAGAGCCAAGCATGATCTGCAGAGAAAGAGCTTCTTGCCCTCCAAAGCTGACAGATAACTGAAGGCAACAGGGAGAGGAGAATGCAAGGGACAGCAGACAAATGAGGGGAATCAGGGTGTTTCAGTATGTGGTAGTGAGGCTAAGACTGAACTGTGAGCCCAAAGAGGGGCAGGGATGGAACGAAAAAAGCTCTCTCTTCTGAAGCTACCAAACTCAGGATATTTGCTAGAATTTACCCACAGCACTCTTGATTTTCACATGTACATCAGTAAATGACAAAATCATTATAAAACAGATTTTAAAAAAAAGAGAATAAAAAAATTAATTTTTATTCAGCTCTATTCCAAGAGCATGGGGCTTTGCATCAGTACCAGGATGCAAACCAGGACTGTCAGAGTCCCACCATCCTGCACAGCTCTCTCCCTCTCATCAAAATTCATAGCACGAGCCCCTAAGCTCTATACACTCACCAGCTCCTTTAACACTCACCAGAAGTAAAATGAGAAAATGCATCCTGTACACAAAAAGTTCATAGTGCTTATTTCATTCTATTTCCTGAAACAACTCAATGACTACACACACAGTCATTTGAACAGAATATCCTATGTATCCCAGGTCATTTTGTTTAAGGAGAAAGAGACAAGATAGTCATAAGTGAAAATCTTGTTTATTTTCTTCATCTATTACTTAAATAAATAAGGCTTGTTTTCTTGTTTAGGATACACTGACATTTAGAGTATGTAAAACAAGCAAACACTAGTCAGCATGTAATAAATATACACAGATAGAATAAATGCCTTTGAAGGGTGGTGAACGGGATTTATTTTCAGAGGCATTCATGTGAAAAGTGGTTACTACAACAAAAACGGAACACTACTGCAAGGATAAGTGTTTTTTAAAATACTTATTTATCAAAACCATCACTTTAGTTTTTTTTTTAAATACATAAATAAGGAACATTTTTGTTACAGAACTGCCTATTATTGTCAGAATACTTGAATTTCCCTCTCCTCATAAAAGAGTTCTGGCCAACCAGCTGAAAAATTCTATTTGACCAATAGGTCTACTGAATTGTGAAGAGATTTCCAAAAAAGTGGTTAAACCTGCAGTCCAGCAGAATCTCAATGAAAATGGGTAAATGGGTTTGAACTGAAAGAATCTGGCCACAGAGAATTTACTACTTGTGGCAGTTTGTAGAGAGAAAGCAATTTCTGAAAGCCTGGCTGAGCTTGCCTCTGACATTTGTGACAAAAATGTCTGCATTTTTACCATGGAAAAAGCATTACCTCTCAAGTCACCGAAATGCAGTTAATATAGAGCTGTTTTAACAGAGCAATGGTAAGAACAAAAAAGCACTTTTCAATACAGTATTTCTAGAAATGCATGCAACGTTCAGTGTAAAGTAAAAGAGACCCTTCCTCCCTCCCTTCCCCACGCCTAATTCATATTTTTACAAAATGAAAAAAGATTACTCACTCTGTCACGACGGCTGGCTATTTCTGCTTTAATCTGATATGGGTCATACTTGGTATTAGCTGAAAATCCAGAGAATGCTAAACAGATGGAAAACAGTATTTTACTTTTTTTTCCCCCTTCTTTAATACAATTGTTAAGATGTGGCACTATTTGATAAACCATTTCATTAATTCTTTTTCTTATAAGTCACTAGGTTCTAAAATTATCCTCTGTGCTGAAGTACAACTGAAGATTTCCATTTGGCCCACCTGAGACTTTCTTTTCATCCTGAACACCACCAAAAATTGCATATAGCAGCACTGCATATTTCCTAAAAGCAACTCACTCCTCTGATAGGATGATGGCATCTACTGAAACAAGCAATTTGTGTAATATTAATAATTACTTGTTACTTCCTAGGTACACTGAATTAACACTATGATAGGGACTAAAGTTAAAAAAAAATTATTGCCAGAACAAAATTAGATCAGCTAGGGAGAGAAGCTGCCTTCTAAAGCAACAGTGTAGGGAACTGAAAACCAAACCAACCCTGGCAAGTGAGCTCTTAACACAGGGTGTCTACAGTCAGGCAACTATTTCAAGCCGTGGCATTACAAGCTAAAGCCTGCACAGATGAACTAAAGGTTCTAGAGGATAGATGGGGCAAGAGCAACCATGATTTATGGAGCGAGCCATTCAAGGCAGCTCTGGCCCACTGAAAAATGCCTGGTATGTGGATGGATGGGGTTGTGCTGTCAGACCTTCCATCCTCTTGCAGAGCTGAAGGCTGCTGTACTGAAACCCATATCCGTGTCTGGGGCTGCACTGGGCCTTTTGACTCTTTAAAGAATACTGCAATGCCAAGGTCATGTTGAGCATGCAGGAACTTGCCCAAATGAGTAGTCATGCCTGGTCTAATTCTCTAAATCCAGGATTTTCTATGGATTTTTTTTTTGGAAACAGTGCTAATCACAACTGAGTCACAAAACTGCTGCATGGGCACCTCCCTGCCAACCCACAACCGCTGAGCTCACCTCCCACTCATAAGCACACGACACCGAGTCAATGGCAGCACCCGCAAGCAAAGTGGAGAAAAACAGTTTGTGAAGTTTTAGTTTAAATGTAACAACTTGAAACAAATGGTGGTGGAGGCAAAGATATTGGTTATATAAGCATCCAACTTTGGTAATGTAATTGCACTCACATTAGAAACCTGATATTTCTGTACAATAAAAGAAGAGACAACCATCTCACAGTGGAGTGGAGGAGTCAAATTAATAAAAACAAGTGGAGAAGGAGCTTTTGGGAATCTTGAGTTGACAGCATGATTAATCCCGAAAAGGATATTTAAAAAAAAATTTTAAATCATCTGAGTAATCAACCCATCCCATTTTCTCAAAACCGATGCATATGACCTTAAACCAATATAAAATATATTAACGCATCTGTAGAAAATTAAAATATTTTCCCACCTCAAAACAAGCAAATGGTTTTATATTTCTCTTACAGATTTTCATTATTAACTCCAGAAATACCTACAAAACCCTGAACTATCAGAAGATTGAGAAACATCAGTAAATTGACATAGCATTTGCTTTCATTACAGATAATCCCAAATTTTGTAATTTTCAGTCATATTTTGTTGCTGTTTCAAATAACTTATTTATCTAAGAGCTTCAAAAATATTAAAAAGGTTATCTTTTTCGAGGATGTTTTCATCTTCAACAAAACTTTCTGTCTGTATATTCACCTGAAGTAATTAAACAAAATATCCCACAGAACTATTGCAAATTTAAAAAAAAAAAAAACCAAAACAAAACAAAAAGCCCAAGGTCCTAGAAAGGTTTTGCAATAAATGGTGATTTAGATTTTATAATCTCAAAAAATACTGATGACACTATCTTTTACTTTATTCCAAGTCTTTAAATACTTGTTAAACACACTTTACACAATAGTTTCTTTTTTAAAAAATTCTTTCTTAATAGGAAAATATTTCGCTACTTCTTCAGAAACTTGAACATGAGAGGAGGAAATAAGACTAGTCACAACTCTTCAGTTATGTTACTGAAACTGAATGACAGAATGCATATATATAAACTAAACAAAAAGATGAGAATCGCAGTTCAACAGTAACAGAGTACTTGGTCCAAACCATCTGGGACACCTCAGCTCTGGAAAACATCTTTTATTCAGGATTTTGGCACATGTATGATTTCCCTTGGATTAATAAATACAACTGAATCATTAGCTAAACACTTCTATCCAGATACCTGCTGTAAACCCCCTTCCACAGTCAGATTTCTTGAACATTTTCAGAAAAGGCTAAAGCAGAGCTTCCCGTTCTTATCAAATCATTGGCATTTAACAGCAAACCTGCAGTTAAAACAATGACTGTACAGCCACTGAAAAACTCCAAGTTAAAAAAAAAAACAACCAAAAACCACTAAAACTCCACTAATTTCCATATAGCTGTTGGGTATAACCACTTCTTAGAATTAGTCTGGTTGACTCTTTGACAAAGACACCTGCACCAACCAACAGCCATGACAACAGGGCAACATCTTCAGAATTCAGAAAAAGTGTATTATCTACTCCAAGCTACCAGAGACTTGATTCTGAAGAATGAAAAGGGCAGGAAATTAAAGCTCTCCATCACCAACATCAGTATCACAGGCTGGCACTCAAGAATGAGGTGAACTAATGAAATATTGTCTTCTAGCTCATGGTCAGAGGTACTCTTGAACACAACAGCTTGTTCCTAACTCTTTGTAAATTTGCTAAGCAGACTATGGATCCACAGATGGTTTCCCCTAAGCTGATGGCTCCCTCCTACGTTGAGTAGAAAATAATCTTTGACTTTAGGAGTGCAGGTAGGCAGCTCATCCAGCAACATTCAGCCCTTGCTGCCTTGCAGGAAGCATCACTACACCTGGCTCCAAGACATGCAGAAATACCAGCTGGGATATACACCTGTTTAAAGTTACATCTCTTTTTAATGTTAACATTTATCCCTATTAAATCTCTGTTGTAATAGACGTAACAGGAATTGGAAGACATTGAATTGCAGAGTCAAAGGACCTTCATTCAGAGAAGAATCAGGTGATGGAAATACTCCACACTATTTCTTACACCACACCTTGTGAGGGCAGGTGGTAGTATCAAGAAAAGATAGTAAACTCACAGCTGGCATAGGAACGGCTGTCATCCTCACACATTTTGTGCAATTGTTGATATTCTTCTTGGGCTAGCTCAAAACGCTGCTGCTTTATTTGGTAAATCTCTTTCTTGGCATTGAGTGCCTCCTGGGCAACTATTAAATATTCCTTCAGCATGCGTTCTTGCTCCCTTCTCCATTGTTCCCTTGGATCCTCAATTTGTGTGAGCTCTAAGGAGAGAAAAGAAAAAGCATTAAAATAAAATAATATGACACTTTGTGCCACTAAGTCCAAGTTATTTTTGTTAATGTCCATTCTCAACCAGCACACCTGACACTAGAGTCCCCAAAATCACTCCAGCCAGGACAGAAGAAGGAAGGATGCAGAGTGAAAGAACAGGAAAGCCTTTTCAAATATAAAAGGCATTTAAGTGTTATTCTTTTCTTTACAAACCAGTGCAAACCCAAAGAAAACAGTAATTTGGCTCTAACCTTCCCTCATAGCCAACTTGAAAATTCCAAGAATTACGTAAAAACCCAGAACCACAAGGAAAAATTAAAGGTATCTCGATGCTTAACCCATAAGTCTATAAATAGCTGGAACTAACTTATGATACTGCATACAACTTCACAAGCTTAACATCTTAAAAGGACAGAGGCTACCCCTGCATAGTTTTTTGGGTTGGTTTTTTTTTGTCTTAAGAAATAGCATTCTGATGTTTTCCCTTGCCAGGATTTGGACCAGTTTATACTTAAACACAAACCAAAAACAAGCTTCCACAAAAAAAAAATCTTTCCCATATCTATTGATTTTCAAGGTTATTACTGCAAAATAATCTCTTTGCAATTGCAAAGCCATTTGAGGATGACACACATTACAATCCTAAAAATTATTGGTTCATTTTGGGGGGTTTTGTGAGTCAAATAATATGTTTTACATAACAATGTTGATGTAAAGCCTTGTGTTTAAATGTAATGTTAATTTCTAATGATTGAAGCTCTACCTGCAGACACAATGTCTGTGTTCAAAGTAGTGGCAAAACCTGCAGCACAGTCAGGAGCTAAGCGCCTAGCAATTTTTCCAAACTTGGTTTCTTACAAGAGATGAAAGCCAGTTATGTTTTGCATTAATCCTGAGTACATAATTCAGTATATTGGTGCCAGTGATAAAATACAAAACTGTAGAAGATTAGGCACAACAGATTAAGAACTCTAATGGTGTCAAGGTCATGCTAGCAGCTCTACCATTTGAGAGCCATCTGAAAAGTATATAAACAAAAACAGAAGGCTCATCAAAGAGCAGTGCTTCCAACAGATTTGCAGATTAGGTTCCTAAATAACCTTTTCTCTTAACAGTTGTACCTTTCTCTCCTGCAACTCCTCACATTGAAGCATTATAAAGATGGTGCCTACAGTTCTGCAATTTCTCCCCACTTCCCAGGGACCCCTTTGATTCCCTTCTGACTCCAGTGTCCTGAAAGTATCTCCTCTGGCAAGGACAGGATGTGCTTTGGCTCATTGAGCTGCCATAAATCCTTCTCTACATGGAGGGCAAGCAGAAGAAAAGAGTTCTGACTGCTGCCCACCCTTCACTGAGGGCATTTCAATTTCCACTGCTAATTCATCTGTCCATAAGTTCCTCTGAAATCTGTGCAAATTCTAATATTCCTAAAATTGCTAAATCCCCATGGAAACAATGAGAAATCAGTAAATAGTTATAAAACAGACAGGCTTACTGGGATTCAGTTTTTGTCTTCGAATGGTAAATTATTAGTCCTAATCTCAAAAAACAACCCAGGCTAAAGTGTTACGTTCTATTACCCATTAAACTTCTGAGATCCTACACTTCAGGGCACTGCATCTCTCACAGAATTATTTCAGAAGCCTTCGAAAAAGCTAGCAGCATTCATCAGAGGTAGAAAACTTCTTTAGTGCATAGGAAGCTCTGCTTTTTTCTGGTTTATGAAACTTTGCCCTGGATTTCTAAACAAGTTTGCCACATAACAAGACTAAAGCTACATTGTATGATAAAATTAACTTCCTTCATTTCTTTACAACCAATTAAAAAAACCCCACTATAGTAACTCAAGAACAACCCCAGACAAACGCAGAGAATATATTATTCCCTCACTGGGGAATGCCCAACTGCTTAGAGGAGACTTCAAAGGCTCCCAAGACTCTGAGGAGGAGGGAAAGGAATTCTGTGGCTGGCAACTGCCGAGGTTTTTAAGCAATGGCTGGATAACAGCCAAGAGCAGCTTAGTAAGGGTGTCAACAAAGTACTGAATTTACAGAACAAGATGGAGATCAGGGTTGGAAGCACCATTGAGATTTACAGAAGATTCTTCTGTTCCTTGGGTTTTTTTCCAGTTTAAATAGAAAACTATTGCCTAGAAATCTTTTTCTTGCTTCCTGGGTAAACAAACATAGCAAAAGACTTAGAAAAAAAGCAGAAGTATTGCTGTCTTCTTTTCAAAGGTGCAAGGGCAAAAAGCTTGAGAGACTACACAAAACATGAGAGGTCCCTGGTAAGTGTAAGTGTAGAAAGACTCTCTTTGAATTATCCCTAGCATTTTCTCACAGCACTTCTTGACACTGAGGCACTTCTAACTGTTTTGTCGATTAACACAGAACTCCAATGCTGCATAAAGCATTTAACCCAGTCAGCCACAAAAGACAATTCAAATGTTTTTTCCTGAATCTGCCATTCCAAGTGGTTTAGACATACTCATTTCAGAAAAACATTTCTTCGGCTCCAAGACCATCTCCTCCACTTGTCTGAAACTACCTCATGATGCACATGATTAGTTCTCACTTCTACAAAAGAAATTTATGCAGTCTTGATTGGCACCTTTGTTGTCCACAGTTTAAAAATTGCATCAAGTGTCCAACTAATTTCTGAATAATAATTATCCAGCTATAATATCAACTCTGTCTTCCCTCTTACTATAAATCTTGCTGGTATATGAAAGCACTGTATTAGCCTAAGGGTGACAAACTTTCACTGTGACGGCTGAATTACCATTTAGGATAATATCTGTGGGCTGCAAGTAATTAGCTATCATGAAAGAGACAAATTTTGCAACCTTGTTAATTGTTGAATGATTCCTTTTACTCAGTTCAGCACTGTCTGCACGAAGCTTCTATTCCTCTGTTCGTACATTAACTTTATTTCATACCTAATATGATTAGCTTTACTTTTCCAGACTCATTAATATTCATCTTGTCTTTCTGTCTACCCCCCTGATCATTTGGGAACTCAAATGCTCTTTGCAAAGACTCTCTTCTACAATTTTTGCTCTAAATTGCACAGAAAAAAACGTAAGCCAGATCTGACATGCCTACAATGATTAATATCCCTTCTGTAAGTTCAAACTTGCAGTCTGTAGTAAAGCTGCTAATAACAAAATCCAAAAAGCAAAAGGAAGCTCTGTTTTTGCATGTGATGGTGATTGTTATTCCTGTCACAGAGGCCTATCAGTAGCTTTTTTAAGACATTGCAATAGGAATTCATATTCTAATCATTTTCTGCAGGGACTTTAAACCCACCTGCAAATTAAAAAAAAAAATTAAGAGTTGGCAATACTGTAATTTTTTTAAAAAATATATGCATTCGTGCACATCCTTTGGTGTAACTGCACTCCATCACTACTCCAATGTAATCCTCACTTCTTAATTTTCAACATTACTAAAGTTAGCATGACAGCAATCCTTAAACTAATACTTTTTTTAAACACAGAGTTATTGTATGAATTACCTAACAGTCTGTATTTATTGCCTTTGAATTTTCTTGTCTATCTATCCTTGTGATTAATGTATTAACAGCTGTTTCAAGTTTATCATTTAGTTAATGATCTTTGTTAAATTTCACAACAAATAAGTACATATATAGGTCAAATGATACCATGGGAATATTTATTATTCTGTTGTTTAGGTTTTTTAAAGCAAGTAATTGTGAAACCACAATACACAAGTAATTCCAATTATGGCTGGAAGCCCAAAATTATTATTAGACTTTCATTTTTTAATTGACTAGACTTCAAGTAGATAGTATTGAGGTTGGTTTTTCAGATTATACTATTTACCATTGCTGTGATAGCCCACATAACTACTTTCTTATTTTCTTAGTCCCCACCAACTGCCTATTCCCACAATACTGAAAGCATTCACTCAATGGTGATAAGAAGCTTAATGATAGCACAACAGTAATAGCAGCAGCAGTACAAAGCTATAAAAATAAGACATTTTTTTAAAAGTAGAACTGGCAAATGTGCCAGAGTGATGATACAAAGCTCAGCGATAGTCCAAAAGGGAAAGTGTTCAAAATTAGTTTCCAAAAGGCACATCTGTTGTCTTTTTGATACCATTTTGTACTGCATTAAAACATAAAATATACATTGCTTAACCAAGAATGAGATTACTGTATTTCACAGTGCTTCTGATTAAAAATCAGCACACTTCTCTCAGAATATATTTTGGTTTTCAATCTAGAAGAGTGAACTATGGATGACAGGAAAAATAGGAAATGTAAGAATATAACACAAAAATCTTTCTGATATATGACAAAAAGCAATGACAAAATTACTAATACTTCACAGTATGACCAAGCAAACCAAAATATTTTGATACAATACAGTTCAATCATAGGTTGTAAAATTCTTTACAAATGGAATTCTTTACAATTTTGCCCCCGTGTGAAAGATAAGGAAACACATTCTGCAAGAAATTATTTGCATACATTTTCTCACTGTGGCACGAGGTGTATAAATGGTATAGGAAGCAAAGTTAGTGGCAAGAGTAAACACCAGCTTGCTAGCATTCCTCAAAACAATCACATATCTACTCACGATTTATGTGGTCCATATAATAAACTCCAATCTGTTGATCGTAAACAGTTTCCCATCCTAAAGGAAGCTCATCACCAACACAGTCAGCAAATGTCAGGGGCTTTGTAATCCTGTAAAAATAAAAATAACACAAATAAATAAAAAAGGTGTAGAGTTTACAATGCAATGAATGCTATTACATGTTTTGAAGATACCTTTGCCAGTTGATCAAAAACTAGTTATGCTACTTAGGAATGTGCTGATAATTACAAACATACAGTTTCAAAAGAAATTTTCATTTAAATATGCTGACAGATACTCCCCAAACAGGTAAGACAAGCTTCTCCCCTCTAGTTTCTATGTATAACAATTTAATTATAATGGCATGCAGTCCTGCCAGTTTTTTTCCCATACTGCAAAGAACACAAATGTGAAGCTGGAGTTCACCACTGCTGAAATTACTAGAAGCTTTATATGTTTTAACTTCTTTTGGGTGGCAATGTAGCAAAAGTGCTTGTCTTTGAAAAAAAATAACAAAATTCAAGACAGCACTTTATAACAGATTTCCTCTTATCAATTTTACCTTTCCAACTACTATGATATTCTCTTGGTCCAGACATATCCAAGTTACTTCCTCTCTCAAAAAGAAGAGACAAACAAATGTCTCTGAAGAATTTTGAAGCAATTAGACCAGAAACAGTAATTAATAAGTAACACCATTACTATCTAGCAGCTTAAAATATCACAGCCCTTGCTAGACAAAGTCTTAATAGATCAGTAGGCAATAGAAAACCAGAACAACCATGTCAGTGTTGACAGGGACACTGAAAGTACTCGGTTCCATATTATACAGAAAGACTCTAAACCAACACTGCTCTAGAACAGCAAGGTATATAAAAAACTAGGAAGAATAAATAATATAAATATAAAAAGCCTTTATGCTCAGTCTAATCATGTTTATTACCCAAATATTCATTTTAATCTTTACTTAACCCCTAGGATAATGTTTTCCTCTACAAGCTGTCACAAAATTCATATACTGAAAAGCTACTAATAAAGTAATTTCAATTACATATGGGATATAGATACAACGCCTTCCTCACATATTTGTTGAGGCACTTCTAATACCTACAATGATGACAACTTTGCAAACATTAAATACATGCATTAATTTAGGGACTGACTTAAGCTCAACAGAATCTGTAGCATTATATTCTTTGTTGTACTTCCACTTGTATATTGTAATACCAATTAAGGTTTTCTGATGCCAGATTTGGACTATACTTACAAATACTGCTGAATGGAGAGACCATTAGGACTCATAAATGCCCTTCATCAGATAACACCTGTATAACACAGTAACTTTGTCTGAACTAAAGTATGCCTGTCTTTGAACTTGGAAGTGCTTGCCCACCTCAAAATAAAACAAACCAGAACAATCCAGTGGTAAAGACTTAAAATGATGGAAATACTACTACAGCTACATTCTAGCTAGCCCAATGGTGCAGTAATCACACCATTCAACCACCAGGACACAACATAAAACTTTGCACACAGCAAACAGAAAACCTGCATTTATCTGCCTCCTGAAACTATTTTACAGTGATTGAGATTACAGTGTTCAAAACTAACTGTAGCAGAATAATTTTAAAAATATCCTTACTCATTTCAATGTCATGTTTCAACAGCTCTGCACAACAGTAGAAAGATCAAGCTATTCAGGTCAAATAACAGCTTGATCCTACTTGGTTGATTCTCCAACACATATAAACAGTTTAACAAGAAGATGTACAGTGGTGCATACTTGTGCACCACTGTTTAAAGTAAAAATTTTCCATTACTGACAAATATGTAGTTTACATCATGTAACTATGCAAATCCAGAGATGCTCTATTCAAGAAAGAAAATGTTACTAGGAACTGACATAAGCACTCTCATTGATTCATTTAGCAGTCAGGCAGACCAGATATTGCCAAAATACTCCTGATCTCCCTGGAATTCAGTCAAATATTAAACATACAAAGTGCAGCATTTTTTCTTACACTCCCATGGTCTTGTTCTGAAGACATAATGTTTACAATTTCTCAAAGTAGTCTAGACATCAGCTCCTAAATTACCACACTATAGGCAAGATTTTCTTTGGAATGAGTTATGAGACTTGCTTGCCTGTTACACAAACATACCCTCACCCTTTATTCATAAATAAAACCTGCACATGATACTCTAACCTTTCACACTACAAAAACTTTAATTCAATGCTCTCTGTGATCCTGCCAGGACTCAGACTTGCAAGACAAGGACAATGTTCACTTTTTGGGAAAGGGAGGCTGAAGAAAACCAATGCATCTGGTTTAACCAGTTTTCATTACAGAATTATAAAAGCATGTATGAACAGTTTAATTAATAGTTTTGAAGGAAAACTTGTAGGGGAAAAAACCCAACACATAAAGAGCTGTCTTCCAGATATTCAGACCATTATTAAGTTGATATTGCTCATTTTAAACTATAATCAAAATTGTTCCGAATTGGGTTCCCTTCAGACAAAGCACAATGTCATATTGACTCAATCCAGTCACATTTATACCTACTGAGCTGGATCTTCAGCCAAAGACACAAAACTAAGAATTGGAAGTTTCTGCCTGTGTTTTGCACTGCTTTGACAAAGTGAACTGAAAAAATACCTTCCTGGTTTAACCAGCACAACTCTGAGGACAAGACTAGTTTCTTGCCAGTTAAGGAAACTAGGGTTTTTCAGAATAACAAAGACAAAATGAAAGAGATGCAGATATCTACATTGGAGGTCAGCCACAAAGTACAGCAGCTGACTGCTGAAATTAAGTATCTGCTGGAAATTCTGCTTTACCCTCTGGGTTTGTTTCTAATTAGCTTAAGTTCCATAAAATAGATCTTTTCTACTTTTTTATAAAGAATTGTACAAGGTACATCTGTTAAAACATTTCAAAGTATTGAAATAAAGACACAAAACTTTTCAAAGCATTATAAAGACAAAGACACAACAAAAATGCTGCCATCTTTGATGAAACAAAAAACACGGCTGTCCCGAACTGTGCTATTCACAGTAAAGAAAAATTAAGGCATTTATCTGATCGAGGTAGTAAACAATAACACACTCACCCATGATCACCTCCTGTTTCCCCCAAAACAACTGGCAGACACTAATAAGAAGGTTCTGAACTTTCACCTGAAGATGAAAATCCCCTGAGACCACTTTACAGCATTAAGTTTTTGCCACCACTGGACCTACAGGCCAGGTACAAGTAACAATTCTCCATGGGGACCAATTCTGCACAGATCAAAAAACCAACCTTAATGTCAGATTAACTGACTTTATCCTTTCCAAAAATAATGATGCTCCTCAGTCCTTAGGCACCCAATCTTTAGTCACTCTGAAACCATTCAGAAGCAAATACAGAATCATATAAGAAAGCTTTCATAATCCAAATCCAGTATATCAAGCCCAGAGAAAAATCTTTGAGCAATGTCATGCACCTCAGATCTGTCAGTTCTGACTCTGCCCAAATTATATGTTTTCATTAAGAAGAAATAAAAGCCAGGTATTTGCACTCAATCCAACAGACACATCTGAAAACACAAGTTTTATTCACATTTTCTCTGTTTCAATTACCAAGCTTAACAATTAGAATACAGAAATTAAACTGTAAAATAAAACCAAACAAGCAACTAAGTTTTTTCTCCTCCTTGCATACTTAATTTTGAATCTTTATCCACTACAACAAAAAGAAGGATTCCACAACACATTATTACAGCTTTCTGAATATGTGGCAGCAAAACAAGTACTTCTTGAATGCATCGGTTCATGGAACTGGATGGGGAGAAGAAAAGGCATTAAAAGATAACGGATAAATACCATTTTAGATAATTTTCTTCACAAATGCTTTCAGCTTCAGATACATTGTTAACAGCATCTAATTTCGAACCCCTCTCCTCCTCCCCCTCCCAAAAAAAACTCACAGAAAACCTCAAACTTTAAATAATAAAGAAAAGCTTCTCGGTGCAAAGGAAAGACATACTTCACCTCTCCAAAGCACAGTTTCACAGATAGAGTAGGGCAACTTCATTGCCATAGACCTTCAAAACCAGAGCCAGATCACTAAAAGCGCAAGGCTTTGGAAAATTTTAGGAAAAATCCTCAGTCTTCCCATGGCCCTGATGCCGCATTAGAGGACCCTGGCTGCTTGAAATCCCTAGGTCTAATTGAGTAAAACTTCCCCTGGGAGGAACTAAATAAAGACAAACACAGCCTGTTTTTCCAAGATCTTGAACAGGAAATCGAAAAGGTGTTCCAAAGCAGAAACTGTTGTTAACTAGTTGCCCTCCTTTAAACGATGCCTAGACACCTAAATTACATACAAGGTCACCCCACCTTTCAAAGTGGGCCTTGGTTAAGAGGAAAGCACTAATCATGAGGGCTAATTATGAAAAAGAACCACTGAGTTCTGAACAAAAGTCACTGTCTGTTGGAGACAGAGATAAGAATGCAAGAATAGCAGCTGTCAACAGTGTTTTTAATTTTGTTTCTGATTTTGGTCAGGTCCAACGGCAGCAAAAAATATAATAAAATAACAAAATTTGATACACCTCCACAAACAACTAGGAGAAAAAATTTCCTTAAACCTGATCTCAGTCCGAGTTGTCATCTAATGGGATAGACGTTTTTGCCTGACAAATGCAGATACAGAAACTGTATTACTAATTTACTAGGAAACTGCATTAATTCACATTAGAGATCTGAAGAACACCATGCAATTTAAAAATGAGTAATAGAATAGCTAGAAAAGAATTAGCAATCTGATAAATCTAGCAATAGTTTCTCCAAGGAAAGTATTATGCCAAGTATATTACTGAAGTGTTACAAGGCAAGAAAGAGAAAAGGCAAAATGAGAAATCATGCACACACTTGAAAGCTTTCAGTCAATGCTTTTTTCTTACCACCTTTCAAATGTGAATTTAAGTTACAGATATTGCTATAAAGTTCAACTAACCCTCTTGTCTTGTACCATTGCTCTTATTCCCTCCAACTGCACAGAGAGAAAAAAAAAATTTAAAAATCCCAACAAACCAAACCAAGAAATTGAGAAGCAATGTTTCACAGACACTGGCAAGAAGAGCTGCTTACACTGAGGGGGAGAATGGGACGACTGTTATGTTGTTTTTAAAAGTTACACTGCAGTCCTGGAAGCACTTTGACATCTTCCACCACCATAGCTCTGGCCTGGGCGCAAGAGCATCTCTGCGACAGAGAGGGACACAGCTGCGCCGTGATTACGAGCAGGCTGCCCTCCCCAGCAGGCACTGCCCGGAGCAGGGCAGGGACACGGCAGGGACACACTGCCCGAGCAGGGCAGGGACACGGCAGGGACACACTGCCCAAAGCAGAGTCCCCAAAGCAGGGCAGGGACACAGCAGGCACACACTGCCGAGGGAAGGAGCTTCCCTCCGCAGGGCAGGACCAGGCACCGGTCAGAGGCACGCAGCCTCAGCCCGGGCAGCGCCCGCAAGTCGGGCACGGGCTGCTCGCAGCAAGTGCCACCATGAGCTCCTGACCCACTGTTACAGCACTCTGGAGTACACCATGGTTTTCCTCCTCGACTGTCCTCCATCCACTCAGCTCTCTGCAAGCAGCCAAGTCATAAAAATGAACTGGATTTTGAAATGAAGTTTGGCAAATTACACACCAACTGCTTAGTCAAAAGTACAACAAAGTTCACCCAACTATAAGTATCTTTTCAAGATACAAGTTTCTTTTAACCTTTTTCTTAATCCAAATTGTGTATCTTCATTTTACTACGTGATTTAACCTCAGACTCTGAAAAAAATAACTCACTGAATATCTATTAAATTCTTCCTTAAAATAAATCCACAATACAGATAGCCAGACTGAAACTTACATAAATGAAATTCTGTGCTCAGGACAAAGACTTAAAGAAGGTAATGTGTTCAGAGTCATTGCTGGGATACATTTCCCTTGGGAAAAAAAAAGGTACCCTGCAGCAAGGAAATCACAGCGCCAACTCTTTCAACGGTCACTTGAAATTCAGTCTTTTTAAGACCACACTGTATTTTGCATCTATTCATGTTGTTATTATTATTATAATTCTTTTTTTTTTCTTTACAGCAAATAAACTGCAAACAGAATTTTAATACTGTCCAGTCAGTGTATTTGCTTCAATTTACAAGCCAACACAGCACAAATCAATATGCAAAATACAAGGCACAGGATGGCACTAGCTAGCCATTTGTACAGTAATAAATCAACTTCTTGAAGTGTGAGGAAAATGTGTGATAATTATCAGACCATTTTTAAAATTTAAACCCTGAACAATAAGATTTTGCGATGTAAAATGTATGTAAAGCTACACAGCTAAGAGAGAACCTATACGACTTGTTGACTTCCAAGAAGTAATAGCAGCTTACACTGTCTATAAGCACCTCTAAGAAATGTACCCAAGGACACCCTCTTACCTTTCACTATTCTAGAAAAAATAAACATTTACTATCAAGCAACAATAGTCAAACGACACACTTTTGTTTTTACCCTTTCTCATACTCTCCAAAACCAAAACAGCTGAAAACTACTGGCTTAGTATGTTGAAACATAAAATGCTATGTCCAACTGCAGATCTCGCATAACTTGTCTGGCTGCTCAGGAACTGCTGAAACAGTTCCACACAAGTAGCCAAGTCTTCCAGCAGCTATCCATTTCTTAACAGCAGCTATGATCCATATCCAAAATCAGAACACAAATATTATGGGAAATACTTGCTGAAAATATTTCATGTACACCATGAAAATGCCTTTCTCAAAAATCATAGCCAGGTTAAAAGTCAATGCTTTTAAGAAAACTATTTTTGCATCTGCAATTTATTGTGGTTTTTTTACAGAGAATAAACAGTAAAAAAATGGGCAGAAGGGTTAAGTAGGTCTATCTATGAATGCTTTAAAACTTATTTAGTTTATGTACACATAGATAGCCTGAAGTGACCGGCAGCTGTACAAAACCACCAGCCAAATCCTAAGATTAGCAGTGGGGCAAAGACAATTGCTGGAGGGACTGGCTGAAGAAAAGCAGACTGGACAGCAGATGACTTGACATCTAGATCAGAAAGTAGACAAAAGTATATATGGCAGCTGGGTATAAACTGTAAGAGGAAAACAGTAGGAATGTGTGGCAGATAAGACAGCTAAGGAGGAGAAATTAGGAAACTACAGTTTCTGATTTTAAATCCCACCTTCATACTGAATATGCTCTTTGCTAGAAAGAGTAACATGCAAAATATTTACAACTTTTCTTTTGCCAGTTCTACTCAAAAATCTCTAAATATTTACAAGATCTTCTTGAGGACTTCCGTGTGAGACTCCAAAAAAAACCCTAAAACCAAATGAATAAGAATCAAAAGCCTAAACTAAACAATAAAGAAAATTTAACAGAGAATTTCAAAATTCAAGAAGCGATCTGAATTCTTCCACTTGTGTAAGAAGCCTAACATGACATTACATGTGTCCAGATACAGCGCGTCTTTGGAGCAAGTATGCAGCGCTCTAGTTTCCAAAATCTGCGGATAGTAGCACTTTTCAACTACATCTGATTGATAATCAAGGTCCCAGCTAGTAAAGGCCAGGCACGTAGTTATCCATTTATTTCTTCCATCCTGCAAATCACAACTCTGCAACCTTCTCTTGGAGACAAGCAAGTCATCAAGCTGTCAGATTTCTATGTCCTCAGAATATACTAAAACACATTTCTATGTTCAGTTCTGTCTTAGTTTTGCAAAGACTCCTCGGGTTTGAGAATATCAATTTCCTGCTAGCTTATTTGACCATGATCTGGCCCATCAGTTAACAAAACCATTGTAGAAGAGTCAGTGGGAGAGGCAGTAAGTGCTTCACCCTCACACAGAGGAGTGTATGTATGTATATATATGAGTATGTGTGTATGTATGTATATGTACATGTGCTTGTGTGTAAGAGTATGCCTATACACAGAAAATATTCACTTCCGACTGCCGCTCACAACTTCTGTACGCAACCATCAGATGAAGAGGAAACACCTGCACTTTCCTAATGGAAGTCACCCGAGCAAAGGTGAAAAAGTGCATCTGGCAAGATCTTACCAACAAGTTCTTTAGTAATAAGCATTTTGCACATGAACAAGAATCAATGGAGGAGTTCAAAGCAGGAAGAAAATATAGCAGACAGGAAAACGGTCCCCAGCAGAAAAATGGGACATAAAACTCCAAATTCAATCCATGAAGCTCCATGTGTTAGAACAAAAAGAGGCACCGAAAGAAGCTTTACATCTCAGTAAGAAGTAAAATGGTCTTACACGCTGCAAGACACTATCATGCAGTCGAATACACTCTGAGGACTCTCACATGATCACTCAAAGTTTACATCAAAAGAGATTAGAACATTCTCACTATTACATTGGCTCTTTCACTAGCAGTTTATTAAAATGTTTTGGTTATCACTAGTACTGCTTACTAGTGCAGTAGAGAAGTGTAAAGTTCTTCAAAACTGTCTGCCCATCTATTACATCCTCTTGCTAACCTCAGGTGTCCTATATCCAGAAAGATTACATCAGCATTAACTATCTTTAAGTCTGACCTTGCTAGACTAAACTTTTCTTCAAAATCTTGACATCTACGTGACTGTCCCAAACACTATAGCAAAGATTTTTCCACAACTTTCTAATAGCCAATGGTAATTCAAGTTTCTGCACATTTATAATGGCTATCTCTTCACCACTGGAGGCGTTCTTCTCCCTTAAATTTATCATTCTTCTTTACCAATTATCCAGATTGGAAATAACTAAATATGTATGTGTGCGCGCATATACGTACACATACACACACATGCACACACACACACACACGTGATGCGTCCACATACTGTATTGATTTAATGGTCTGAACACCATCCAAGTGTTAAATGACTGGAGCTTAACTTAGACATTCTTCAATGAAGAAAGCACTGTGAAACATTTTTGTGAACTCTTTAAACCACTTTAGACAAGTCTTAGCAACACAGAAAATCTTACATTAACTGGTAGCCTTTGGGCTGACTAGAAGAAAAGTAGTTGAAGATGCATAGAGGTTAACTTTAGAATCTTGAAGTATAAATGCAATTAGAACCCAGTGGATGCAGGACTGGAAGGGATACAGTCAAGTTTGTAGACAATACAAAACCAGGAGGAGAGGCTGACTCCCTCAAAGACAGGGAGGCCCTGCAGAGACCTTGACAAATTAGGTGAGATGGGCAATCACCAACTGTATGAAGTTCAACAAGGGAAAGTTCCAAGATTCTGCACCTGGGATGGGGAAACCCTGGATGTATGGACAGACTGGGGAAGGAGGGGCTGGAAAGCAGCACTGCAGAAAGGGACCTGGGGCTCCTGCTCAGTGGCAACTTGAATATAAGAGTGCCCTGGCAGCCAGAAGGGACAACCCTGTCCTGGGGGCATCAGGCACAGCATGGCCAGCTGGGCAAGGGAGGGGATTGTCCTGCTCTGCTGTGAGCTGGGGCAGCCTCACCTCGAGTGCTGGGGGCAGTTTTGGGTGCCACAATGTAAGAAAGATACTAGCAAGCATCTAAAGGAGGGTAACAAAGACGGTGAAGGGCCTTGAGGAGAAGCCATATGAGAAGCAGCTGAGGGCACTTGGTCTGTTCAGTCTGGAGAAGAGGAGACTGAGGGGAGGCCTCACTGCAGTCTACATCTTCATCGTAAGGAGAAGAGGATGGGCAGGCACTGATCTCTCCCCTGTGGTAACCAGTGACAGAAACCAAAGGAATGGCCTGAAGTTTTGTCAGGGGAGGTTTAGGTTGGATATTAGGAAAAGGTTCCCTCAGAGGGTGCTTGGGCACTGAACAGGCTCCCCAGGGAAATAGCCACAGCATGAAGCCTGACACAGTTCAAGCAGCATTTGGACAATACTCTTGGGCACACGGTGTGACGCTTGGAGATAGTTCTGTGCGAGGCTGAGAGCTGGACTCTATAATCCTTGTGGGTCCCTGCCAACTCAGCATATTCCATGACTCTGTGAAAATCTCTCACATACACTAAGAAGGTCCAACATTCTGAAAACATGCCAACAAACATCAGCTAAAGGGATTTTTTATTTCTGTAGTCTGAAAGAAACAATGTTTTAGAAAAGGCTATAGCTAATATTCCCCTACAGGTAAACTGAAGTTTAATGACAATAGAAACGGATATCCATGTGCCTACATGCACAAACAAGCCTAGCACTACTCTCAGTGAAAATTTTGTTAATTTGAACTTTAAAAATATTTTAAGCCTCAATCCTCAAAAAACTTACTATACTTGGAGTATATTCAATTAACTTTTTCTGAAATTATTTTCATGAAACTATCTGCACCAACAAGTATTATTCAATTATACTAATAAAAAAGAAAAAAAAGTATGAAGAAAAAAAAAGAAGAAAAAGTATGTTCAAAGTTACCAGAAACCATTTCTACAGAAATTAAGCAGAAATTGACAAACAATGGGAGGAAAAAGTAAATGCAACTGGCCTGAGTAAAAAAAAAAAAAGCAGTTGGAAAAATACATATTCAAGAGACTGTTCTTTTCAAGTCTTGGAACAAAGTGATGTGTAGATAAGTGCCAAAAGAATATGCATACCATGACTCCACATACATCCTATTCAAAACAAATTGTGAGGTAAAACAGTAAACAAAGGCCTCACACCCAGAAAAGTCTACAATGTCAGCTAATATTAGAAATTCAAGACAAGAGTTTCTCATTTAATCTTTCAAAACAGCTTTTCTCCTCCTTGTCTTCCAACACACTTGAAAATGTGTTATACTCATCCTGTATTTTTCCTAAAAGCACCACATATGGCATTTCTCAAACATGTTCAATTATCACATTCCTGGAAATTTTATGGACTCTTTTGTACCATTTCTATGTTATGTCTTCTAACATGCTACTGAGCTGTCACGCACTGACTTCGCCTGTAAAGCAGAGAAATTTTGCCTTGTAACAGGCCACAGCTCTGCCTCCAAGCCCCTCTCAGTGGAGTCTGTGCCCATGGGCATGGAGGGAAACCTGCAACCAGAGAGGACATCACACTGCACTGCAGCAGCCCCCTGCCCAAACTGCACTGCAGATCTGCAGGGAACGCTTTCCAGACTGCTCCTCTTCTTAAGTTCTGAACTACATTAATAAAGCAATACTTTATGTGAGGGTGAAAAGAGTGCAACTACTGTGATGTGCACACTGCATCCAAGGGCACTGTTTCAATCACCTGCCTGAACAGTTACTAAGCCTGATGTAGCACCAAGCAACTGAAGTGGAAATATGTTGACAGGATCTTTGATGCTTTTGGGTTTCAGAGTCCACTTCTCACAAGCACTGATCTACAGCAGTCACCTCATTATTTCAGGTTTTTCCACTCTTCCAGAAGTAAGAGACCCTTAGTCAAGCATAAATGGACACATGTTTCAGCTGCCTAGAAGTGGTGACTAGTGACTATTGTATATGTTAGCATCCTCAATCTACCCATTTATTTCAAAGCTCCATATTTTAAGTCGAATTACAAAAACAGTTAATGACTACCTATAAGATATTAGAAGTAGTCTAAAAATAAACCCATTAAAGAGAACTGTGATTAAAATATGTCTTATTTTCCAAACATAATCCGAAGACCTAAGAGAAGAAATTTCATCTCCCTAAAACCTTTGCTGCTTTTATACCAATGGAGCAACAACCCCCTCGCAAAGTCAAATAATTTCTTTAAGCCAAATAACTGCCTAAGGTAAAAAGCAATGGTTCTCCAACGATTTGCAGCCTTGCTACATTTCCTTCTCCACAGCTCGCTCTTTGCCTTTAAAATTACAGATACAGCTGTCAAGTTATTTACACTTTTTAACACATTATTTTATGTAATTCCTAAAGTTCTGATTCTCAACAGTCCCAATCTACTAGTCACAAACTGAAATTCATGTTATCTACATATATATAATGTTAACATAGATGTTGTGGAGAAGATTCTCTAAGACGTGCACTTAAACTCTTAGAAGTGCTTCTATACTCCACATCAACACCCTTGTCAGACAGTAATTTTAGCTTTAGGAAATTTAAGCTTTTAGGAAAACTTAGCTCAGCCTCTGTTCTTCCAATAAGCAATTATCCTACTATTATTATCATTCCCCAAATACACCTGCTTTCTACAGTCTTCCTTAATGCTGACCTTGCAAATTAATGCAGTATATTCACCAATCAATATCAGTAATTTAGTAATATATCCCAAAGTCAGTTTTACAGATTTATGTTCATCTGAACATAAGGTTCTGAACATTTTTAAGAGGCTGAACTTACAAATTTTGATGCTATTACTTCTATGGTTGCCAGGAGCTGTACAATGTATTATATCTAAGCTTCCAGTTAGACTAATAAAGTAGTTCCCAATAAGTAATATGAGGAATTACTCATAACTTCATGCTTTTACATATATACAAGAATAAAAAATACTTTGTGAAAAAATCCAGAGAAATCCAGTGAAAGAATGTACTTCTAATGAATTATAATAATGCAGTATGAAAAAAAACTTAGAAGAATCTGCTCAAACCCAACATAAAAAAACACTTTGAACTCTCAGATTTTTATTTTTTTAAAATATATAAAAATAAATCAAACCATAAAACACCACAAGCAGTATTGAGAGTTATTTTACCATATAAAATTTCACATATACCAGAAAATGGAAAAGTAAAAACCAGTAAACAGGAGAAAAAGCACAATTATAGAAGACTGGCCATGCCATCAAACCTACAGCGATCTTAATTTGAACATAACTGAACATCAACAAATACCTCTTCATTAAAACAGCAGTGGAAATCTGATTAAATTTACAGCAAGATATTGAAGAGACTTCAACAGTAGATGGCCTCCTCTTCTTCCGCCCCATCTCCCATGACGGAGAAGGTTAAAAATAGAGGCTTCCGTTTCCTTAGATTATTTCACTTTAAACTTTTCTAGAGCACTGAAATAGCTACTTTGCCAGCTTCCTACATTTGTGTTAGAAAAGCAGTGTTAAAAAGACACATTTACAGCAACTCAGGAAACTGGCTTCTGTGGCTTGCATTATTATTATCATTTGTAAATGACAAGCCTCTCTAGAAGTGGGAGGTATCTCTTCCAAAGTCTCCTTTTGGATGTTGCTCACCCAAAGGTCCCTTGCACCACATAGTAACATATTTTTGGAATAAGCTGTACTGGCATATTTTTCTATATTTATGCATTCCTTTGCAGTTAGTAAATGCAGATATTTTCAGTGCACAGTGCTCAGTTCCCCATATGCAAAAGCAGCTCCATTACTAGGAAACAAAAGCTTAAGAGTTGTAGAAAGACAGCTCCAGCTCCTTCCCTCCCTGCCCTGAGCCTTTGAGGAACTCACAGGAAGCCCCTAACTTCCACCATGGCAGCACAGAGTGGCCCCAGCTGTCCAGGTCATTATTTCAAGGTCAGAAAATCACTGTCATCACCCAATTCAACTCCTGCATACTAGAAGCCACAAAAGTGCAGCTGGTAATCCTTGCACCTAGGCCAACCTCATGGGTGACCTAGAATATACCTTCCATAGTGGCAAGAGAATTGTTTGTAAATATTGAAAAAATGTACATTGCAGAATAAGCATCTGAATTCTTTATCTGGAAGCACAGAGTATCAACAACCAAAAGTAGCAGGAATCTAAAGTCTGCTGCAATATGATGTATCATCTGCACATTACTATAAAGCAATGCCACCTATTCATTAGGAAGTCTGGTATGCTTCATTAGGCATTCCCTCATTAGGCAATTTTTTTATTGCTTTTTATTCTGCTAGAGTAGAGCTGCCTTGGCTGAAGTTCTCCCTTCTGAGGGTGTGCCTCCTTCTCATCTCTTGTAAGAGTCAATTAAAACAGCTCTGCCAGTTGAAACAATGAAGCACAGGAAAAACGCTGTCCCGTCCCTCCTCACCCCCGGCTTCTATTCTTGTATCAGTCTCCCTGATAATCTCAGCACTGCTAACCCGGGGACCTGAATTCTGTAGGTATCCTACTATTCCCAAGGAGAAAACATTCAAGTCTGGAGAAGGTACAAGGGAGTTGAAGAGGGGAATATTGTTGCACATGCTTATCATAACTCTGTGAAGCACGGAAGCTCAGGTATTCGCAGATTTAATCTCCACTGAACACATTCCAGCTTCTCAGGATCTCTCATGGCCACACAGCCATTCAACTCCAGTATTCCAGGACATCCAAGAGGATTGCTCCTCTTTTTTGCAAGGAGCAGCTCCAGAAAAACAATTCCAATACAAGCCTGCTCCTTCCAGGTAGAGACTAGGAAGTCAGTTTCTCCTTCCAGTCTCAGTACAACCCGTTAGCACTTGAACATCACAGAGGAAAAAAAGGAAGCAGACACAAAGGGATACAAAAGAATGAGGAACATGGGAACCAGGTGCTGGAAGAAGAGGCAGTGCCAATCAGTAAGCAATGAATGCTCCAAGGAAGCACAGAGAGAGAAGCAGGATACACAAGGAGAAAGATTAACAACAGAGCTCAAGCAGAAGGGACTGACCAGCAGCAGTGTGAACAGGCCACAGCCTATCTGGTTGGATGGGAAAACAAAGTAGCCTCTACATCCCCAGCTATGAGACATAGCTCTGATCTCTTCTGTGCTCTCCACTCCAACTATACTCCATAAATCCCACCTGCAGTTTTTTATGAAAGCTCAATTAACAGCTTGGTACCACTGAACTGGAGAGATCCCTGCTGCCTTCCAATGTGTCCCTCTCCAGTGCCCTAAGCTGCACAATCCCATCACTCCATAGCACAGCTACT
This sequence comes from Camarhynchus parvulus, assembly GCF_901933205.1. Taxonomy (NCBI): domain Eukaryota; kingdom Metazoa; phylum Chordata; class Aves; order Passeriformes; family Thraupidae; genus Camarhynchus; species Camarhynchus parvulus. Next base: position 20,343,010 of record NC_044571.1, read on the forward strand.
TCTAACACTCATCTGACCAGGCAGCAAACTAAGAGTATGTATGCTTCAACTCACCAGAGCTTCAAAAAAAGTAATGGAGAAAGAGCAAAGTAGCAGTTTGTTGGGGGGGCCCCATGGACACTGAATGGAGTTTATTTTGCTATCAGATGAGCAGAGAGGCAATGTAGAAAAGGCATGAGGTGAGCAAGACCTACTGTTCATAACAAACTACTAGCCCAACTTGCACTAACCTTCACTGAGGTTGGGGGGCAGGTGGGGAAGAAAGAAGAACCAAAAACCTCACCCAGATAAAAATCAGAACAGCCACATAAAGACAGTTTCACAACAATGACAATGCAGACATGAATTCTGGCATTTTACAATGCTTGGTCTATGTTTGGCTATGCAATTGTAATAAATATGAAAAAAACACACAGATGCATCACAAAAACTTTTCAGGAAGAAAACACCGAGGGACCAGGATCCATATGTTAAAGAGCCTTCTAAAGTTTAGAAGAAGAACACAGTGTATTTTAAAACTTTCTGAGGAGCTCAGGTATACAGCAAATGAAAAACTAAAACCTCAAAAGCACCTCTGAATATGCACTGCCAGACAGTGGTACTGTAGCCTCCCAGAAGAGTAATCCCCAATATGAATACTTCCTTCAGTGCTCATGAAAGATTAAGACCTAACAACATAAGATAATGACACAGATAACGTGTTTGGGAATCAACTAATTAATCCATTTACCCGTTAACATTGTTTAAAAAAAACACCAAATAAACCCAAACACAAGAGCTGCGCAGGAAATAACCAGATATTCATGAAGGAAATTAACTACTAAAATACATTAAATGATTGACTGACCAAGCAATCATTAAAAAAAAGTGTGCAAATCAAACAAGCTACTGTGTTTTGAGTCATATCCTCAACTATATATTCACTAAACACCATTTTTCCATAGTAATTGCAATTTAAATCTCTTCCCAGCTTCTCTTCTTTTACTCATATAAGATCAAGTCTATCTTTAATACAGAAAGCACTTGCTCACATGCAACCACAGAAAAGCCACAAAGACATCAGAAATGCAGATTAAATGAGTAGCAGGAAAAACTGAATTAGGTAAAGAAAAGCATCTGCGTTTCCATGAGGTTTGTCTGGTACTAAGTAACAAGCAGGTTGGATAGATGCATTCAGAAGAGAAATGGAGTTTATGCCTGACAAATTAGAATTCTAAGTTCTAGCAGAAGGGACATATGTTTCCTTTACTTAAAATACAGAAAATTATTTTCTCACAGAAATTATGCAAAATCTTTTCAGAGTAACTGTTCCCTGCATTTCAAGCCTGCTGTGTTACTAGCAGAGGAAGCATATTAAGTTTCAGTTTCTTTAACTCCAACGCACTTATTTTCTTCAAAACTATTCATATGCAAGAGTTAACCATCAATGGGGGCCCCCAGTCTCTGAAGGGAGGATGGTAGGCAGGACTGTCTCCTAGACTTAGGAGCTCATCAGCAAAATTTTAGATAGGTAACAAACTTTTCCTGACAATGCTAGCTATTTCCAGTCACTGACTCAATCTCTGAGTAGCCTGAAAGAGAAAAAAATTCCACAGTTTTCAGAAGTGTTCTAAGCCTGCTTGCTTAGCTGGGCTGATGAGCAATGCTTCAGGAGATCCAGTAAAAGGAGGGCACAAGGCAAACTGAACCACAACTGCTGTTCCAGATGTGTGCTGCAGAATTTGTGACTCAAGTGTGTTTAACAGAGCAGGACTTCAAACTTACCCCAGCTTCTCAAATGCTATTAGGAAACCTGAGTGAACTGAAAGGGAAACTATGGCGCATGGGAAGGCAGTGCACAAGCCTGACAGGGAAATCCCAGAAAAACATGGTAATGACTCCTACATTCCCTTCTCCACACAATTTCATGTTCCGTCATTTTCTAAAAACCTTTCACCATTATCTATTAAGCAAGAAGAAAGCCTCTCCAAGACAGCTGTAGAAAAAGAAACAGGAGCAGTCCCTCTTTCCTCCCCCATCCTGTAGCTTATGCCACAACTGAACAAATAATTTGAAGAGATTTTCTCACCATTTCCTAGACTGCTGCTGCCAGGAAAGCCTCTCTTCTGCCATCACCCTCCATCTAGCTTCCCTCTGCAGGCCTTACTTCCCCGTAAGTGAACCCAGATGCTTACATACATAGCCACTCTCTGCTCCTCCCAGAGCATGAAATCCACAGGATTTCTTATTCACAGGATTTGGTTTTCTGAATTCATACTGCCACAGCACAACAAGGAACTACTAAAGACAGAAGTTGTAAGACGAGCAAATGTCTGTCCCTTTCCTACTCTTCATTGTAGTTGAAAGACCTAAATTTTTAATGTCCTCAAGTTAACTTCCCTGACAAGGAAGTTAGAATATAATGAAAATATGACCAGTTAAATAAATTATTATCATATTGCATTAAATCTATTCCTTCCCCATGCAACTGACAAGGTGTTTCTAACAACCATTCCTGCAGCAAGTCTTCTCAGCATATGCAGTCATCTTTATTTGGTTTTCACAATAGCCTTCTGAGGCAAGGAACATCACTGCGCAGCCAGTTAAACCCTGTTGCTGCGCTGCATGTTAGTGAAAGCCTGAATTTTACAGATGTGACTGGTCTAGGCCCCCTCCTACCCTCTGGCCATATATTGAGCAATGCATCTTACTCACAATGACTTAATGCTTCTAATTTCTTCAAAAATTAGTTTTATGGAGACAATTTTCCCTAACTCCTCTCAACAAAGAAGCATTAACAAATACACCAATTTAAGACACCTGTCAAGTCTCAAGTGGAATGCTGATTTGGGCAAGAATGCCAATCCCACCCACTCCCCACAAACCAAAGCCCAAACTCTCTAAAGAGAGCACCATGCAAGACAATGTATCAACCACCTAAGACATCTCTGGACCACACTGCTCTCAGAGGTGGCACTAAAGTGATGCTGAAGGCAAACACCCATGCACAAACACACATTTCCACTGATTGAGTAATCTGCATTTCTCAAAATTCCAGCAAACACATAAAAGGGACACTTTTCTTCTTTGCAGAAAATGAGTCCTGACAGAAGCAGAGGACAGGATAACATTGCTGTGGCCATAATACAAATTCAGAATACTTAAAAGGATAACACACAATTTATTGACAACTGAGCCAAAACAATTTCATAATGAAACAACTTATGCAATCCAAGAACAGCATAAAAGTAAACAAAAAAAAGAGTATGGACTCTAATTGGTATTAAAAAGGAAAACTTATTACAAAAATGCCATTTTAAATAGTAGCTTGTTCTAACATATGGTTTAATTTAATAGGTATTAAATATATTGTAAGAACGGACAAGTTCTTCTGCCAATTTTTAGCATCCATCAAAATCAATGTTGAAAAGAAAAAAAGAAATCATTGTCTTCAAAGATCCACCATAAAAATAAAATTAATTTCTTGCTTCTCTCAAAAGTAACCATGAAAATGAACTTGCCTTGCCCTCAGTAGCAGTTCATCCTCATGTATTTTGTACAATTAAGCCCAGCACATTGTTCTGTTATTTTGAACCTACGTTGCTTTCATCTTCAATTTCCAAAACAAGAGAACTACAAAAGCATTCTCAAACACACCTTTTAGATCATGCATGTGCTCTCCCATGCACACATATATTCATGGCACAGAGCGCACTGTTCCCTTTACATTGCTGCCAACTGCGAGCTTTTGTAAGTGTAAATTTTGACTGTACACAATACACAACTATCCAAACAATGACCAAAACACTTTCCTAGTACTGTCTCCATTTTCTTCTCTGGCATTTTTCTTTCCTGTAAGCACATAAATGCCTTCTCACAGTACTGAGAGCAGTCTAAGCCCTCCAGAGCCACAGCCAGCCTGTTCCACAGAAGGATGGTGAGCTCCAGCAGCATGTCTGTGAGCACCATGGCAGCGTCGCTGTGCTGCATCATGGCATGTGCTCCTCCAGCTCCTTTCAGGGCACAGGACTGGGAAGATTCAACTTAGCCTTCCAAGTGATTGGATCATATTAGAAATATTCATTAAGTCATGGCTTTATTTCAAAGATCTCTGTTTAAGGTAACTTTATTATATATAAGATGCTGTACTATTGCAAATCAAGAGGCAAGAACATTATTAATTCATTTAACACTGGTGATACATCCTATGATAATACAGATTTTATGCATTATTTATAAATACAACCCCAGAAGAAATAACTAGAGCCTACAGCCTACATAAGATTAACTGACTTCTGTAAAGAAAGTAACATTACAATAAAGGTACTGTAAATTCATATTAGAAATTATTTACCTCACACAAACACTTCTACATTTGTCTACACAGGATGTTTCCAGCAGACTCAAAGCAGCTTTGCCACGGTTCCCATGAGTACAGCTTCCAGCTACTTCAGTGTGGCACAGAGCTCCATCTAATATAACCTAGCCTACACAGGACTTGTTAGCTCAGGTCTGGTGATGAATTAACCGCAGCCACTGGCTCCCAACCAGCTTAAAGCATGAGCCAAATCTGCAACATAGCATTTAGACACAACTGACAGCGTCTCATAATGAAATTGCTTACTCACCTTATTCACCTCACTTACTTCATCTAGTGGAATAAACTGCTCACCTGTATTGCTACACAAAAAACATTCATACAGAAGATTGAGGGACCTGTTTACTCACACCTTAACTTACTGAGTTTTTCCAGGTAGAAAAGCTGTGAAGGTCAAAACTAAAGCAAACAGTTTTTGCTGACAATGAAACCAATGGCACCCCACTGCCCTTGACAGTATTTCACACAATACATCTCTGATACTTATGAACAAAAAACCAACTGCTAACAGCTCCAGGAGGTACATTAACAACAGAAATCTCAATTATAAGCCTTCAGCAGGACTCTGACTCTCAACTCAAGATAAAACTTTTTGCTCATGCATATAGGAAAACAAACCTAAAAGCACACACAACTCAGCCTAACAGCTACACTAGAAAATTAAACCTAATGCTTTGTTTCATTTGTGTATGAATAGTGCATCCACTGTACATACATACAGAATTATTGAAGTCCAAGTCTGTCCTACAAAATCTGGCACACTAATCTCAAAATGTATTTCTACCATTTAATAGGTAAAAGCATAACTTGGTTTTTAGGAATTGGCTCAGTTTTCAAACAAAACTGGCTACTAAAACTTAGCCAACAATAGGGTCATTAAAAAAAAGAAATCAAGGGCTCATAGTCCCATCTCCTATAAAAATATGGATATGCGATTTTTATTAATAACACAATTAATAGACTTAAGTCTATTTGAGTTTTTTTTTCCATTGATGAGTTTTCAAATGAGACCCCCCCCCTACATAATTCAATTACCTATAAAACTTTATGGAAGTAGGAGGTCTAATGGAAAGTGAGAAACACATGTTCACACCTAACCAGGTATCAGAAAATCTGCTCAGGAGCAAGTGAATGCAAATGGCCTAAACAAAAGGCAAAAAAGCATCCAACAGAACTTTCACCTTCCCAGACTCCAAAGTCAATCAGTCATAAGACTCAAACCCACAGGAAACAAAGCTTCATCAGTTCCGGTACTCACGGAAATACCTGATTTCTATAAACAGTAACATTTTCCATATAACATCTACTGAGAGCTTCTTCAGGACATCAAACTCTGTACCCTGCAAGGCATCTCCCTGCCCTACCCTAGACAAGCTACCCAAATATTTTTCCTTCCAAATGTTATTTTCTTTAAAAATACATTAAATATTTCCTTTAAAAATCCACAGCTAGTCCTATTTATGTGACTATTTGCTGGGTGGAACAAAGTTAGATGCTAAGCTGGAAATACCATAACAGCTGAGTATTTTAACTGGCAACACCCTTGTAATGACATGTCTGTGTGTCATATCAGCTAGAAACTCCACAACCTTACAAATCTGACATCGCATCTTAAAAAAGTGATTTAACAGGTTTACCAGAATTTCACATGCACACGGTCACAGCCAATCTTGCATTAAAAATACCCAAGAGCAATGTACAAACTGTATATTCATGAGCTTGACACTTGTCACTGATGACTTCAGTACCCAACTCAGGCAGCTCAATATGCCATTCCTCCAAAATAGAATATAATTTTTGTGCCACGTCATAATATCATTTATGATACAGTATTTTTCTGTAAAACAGAAGCCCAAAGTCAAGGTCATATATTGCTTTTAACACTGAAGTTTTATCTCTTTCCAGATAAAAATCAATAGCCTTATCACCTGTACCCTTCCATCATTATAGGTGTGCACTATTGACACAGATTAGCAGTGTTATACAAGGAAGCTGCTCTAAATAAACATAAATTGTATAATAAGGATATTGCAATTCATTGTACATCTAACACTGCTGAGCTTGGGAGATGTTTTTTCTCCATTATCTGACAGCAAACATATGGCAGTACATACAAAGACTATACTAAACTTTCCTTATTACAGGCGCCCAATGTATTTCCCAAAATTTGTTGCTTAGTATTTTAAAACGTCAACTTTCCTGAGGCTTATTTTTTTACACTTTAAAAATGTAACAAACCAAAGGAGAGGAGAAAACTGAGCTATGGCTTGATTCGGTAATCCAGTAGATATCAGTCTTGACTAAATAATACTTCTCCTGATTAAAAGCAACCCACCCATGAGAATCAAAGAGACAGAAATCTGGAGACCCGCCAGTTCATACAATAACTATGTTTATTTGTCTTAATAAATATTTAAGAAACATGACTTGTGGTATTTGATACAACTGAGACCATGGTTAAAAGGCCTCTCTCCATGACATAAGCAAATACAGCCTATCCTCTTTATTTGTCCAACTTCTTTTCGACATTCAAGGCTAATCTAGTTTTAGGTCAGGAAAGACTGCGGTCTATCATTTTAAACAAACCATTGTAGTAAAACGTGAACAGGAAATTCCTAACTACACTGTTCAAAGAACAATGATTAGAAAAACAACACAAGCTCACAAAGCACAAGAAGGGCAGTCTGGGTGGAAAATAAAAAAAAAAACATCACACACATCCAGTAACCTTGCTCATTTTACTTTTCCCCTGCCAGCCCCTCATCCTCCCCACAAAGGCCAGAGGTCCTTCAGACCTTGCCAAGGGAGAAACCTTCGGACGCAAAGGGGAAAAAGTGCATACCTTGGAAATATCCGGCCTGCGGGAGTTAGCGCAGGCATGCCATTCATTCCACAACATATAAATGCCCTCTTTAGAGCCTCATCCAAGCAGCAGTTTCATTTGGATTTTGAGGCACAGGTCTGCCTTGTTTTTCAATAAGCTGCAAGCTATTTTTGCCATGAAAAAAAACCCCAACATTTTAAAAGTGTGCCTGCCTAGCATACACAAAGTATATAAAATGAGTATAACATGGACTCAAGGAAAATCTCCTGTATTAGCACTCTATTCATAGCACAGATTTCCATCTTCTAAAAGAAACAAAACCCCCAACACTTAAACCCCCAAAAGCACAACAAAGCTCATGTATTTTAAATTCCACCAAGTGTAATACCTTAAAACAGTCAAAAATTCTTTAACTGAAGTGCTCTCACAACTACTTTGAAATTATTCTTGTAAAAATCTGGACAAGTGACCATCTTTGCTAATGGGGAAAAAAATGTATTCCTAATTTGAGAAAGAAATCACAATAAAGGGGAACTAACTCACTTCTAACATCACATACTAATATTACATTAAGAGCCTATTAGTCTGTATAACATACAGGTTAACTAAAAACTAAGGTTTTTTTTCTTTACAGAAAACCTAGAAATTTCTGGATATGGGTATTAGAATTTAAATCTTCATCCACTTTGAAAAATAAGCTTCTGAGCACACACATAAAAAGGCAGAAGACACAAAAAAATGAACACAGGATCTCAAAAGACTTGCATTTTAAAGAGCCATATTCAAGGACTGGAGGGTAGGGAGAAAATTTCCACAGTTAGGATACTACCCGTATTTTCAGGGCGTTCCAAATGGAACCCGAGTTTTGGACACAGGGTAATTTGTATTTTAAAGAGAACAGAAAAGCCTTTTATAAATGCTCCATAGATTCCAAATGTAAAGAAAATAAACTTACAGTTGTGATTCAAGTAAAAAATGAACATGTTTTTCTTTATCAAGTCACTTCAGAAAGAATAAAACAAATATCTTAAGGACCATGTGGGCAAACAGTCACATGCGCAAAACTTCAAAAACTCCAGATGTTCACATACCAAACATAATTACCCCAAAGGAGATATTCCAGAAATTTATTACAGTATGTTTTAATGATAAAATGAGGCAGCTGTATTTTAAAGCAACAAAACTTTTTAAAAATTCTTAACCCATTCCACATTAGAAGAAAATAAATTACCAATATTCCCTTTCAGATACTTTTTCCAAAAGACACAGGTAAGGGCCAAAAATTTTTGTACAACTCAGAAAACAGAAAAAGAAAGTCTTTAACTCAAGAATTCAAACTGAGTCCCATCAATAGTAATGAAAGTGCAGTGTTGCCTATGGGCTGTTTGGCAGATGATGAGACAGAGCAGAGGACATGTCTCACTCCTAGCAGACAGATGTCCGGAGAACAAGATCAGCTACATCATCACTGTAACCCAACAGAAGCCCTCAACAGGCACGGACAGAAATACAAGATTACCCCCAGAAATCACTTTCCTAACACAGCATTACAAGAGAGCTCACTCTACATACAAGTATTGGTATTTCAGGGGGAGAAGTTTGCACAAATGAACTACTTTCCACAATCACCGGAGCTTTATTTAACCCATTCCCCAAACATTGTGACAAAATTTATGAACACTAGTTTTAAAAAAAATACATTTTTCTCAATTCATATGAATCACAGGCTGTTTTGTCTTTTATTAAGTAATAAAAAAGCACCCTATAATCCAGCTTAGCATTAAAACAACTTTACATCTAAGTTCTATGAAATGTTCAAGGTTTTTTAGATTTTCTTCTGAGAAAACTTAAGTCTTTTTTCTAAGCACATGACACACACCAAGAAGACAAAAAGTTGGGATATCAAAATATATGCCAAAACTTCCAGAAGCCATTTCTGGAAATGTATTAAAAATTAAGGTAGCTGGTAATTTCCTAAAAGGCCTTGAATCCCTAAGAATTCAGTACAGTCACAGATTCAGTATAAAGAGCAAGGATGTTCTGAGTGACATTTACAGCCAATTACAGGAAACACTACTATGACTTTTCTTTAAAAACTGAAACCAACAAAAAAACCATCACAAAACTAATCATGGCTCAGCAAACCTTCCTTGGATCACTCCCCACAAACATTTCTCAACTCCAACCTTCCAGATGTGATATCAGAATTATGTTTACTAAGAGAAGCATTGAGATTATACCCATAAACAAATATTGTAGATGGTAAGCTGACTGGAATTCCAGATGATTGAACAACGCGGTACAGACCACTCACATACTCCTTCCTACACAATTGTGTTTGGATACTTGCTTGTGGATTAAAAATGCTCTTTGCTCCAAAAGCCTTCTATCATGTCCAACTGAAGAAGTTTATAACACTTCATCAAAACTTCATGTAAGTGCATATAGAAAACTACTAAAGATGACAACCAAGAACTTACAAAGTAGCTTATTTTACAGTAAGAAAATAATTCCTAGGACTGGAAATACAGTATCTTCATTGCACCATCAACCTATCAGAATCCAAGAGTCAGCTTGATCATAAACCTCTTGACAGTTTACTCCAAAAATAGGCTAAAGGGAAAGATTTTATTTAGCAAAAATTAAAGAGTTCATTTCACAATTTCTTGGCGGAAAAAATTTTCGCTGCACTCTATTAAAAAAAACAAAACACAACAACCTAACCAAGCCATAGAGAACACACCAAACTATACCAACCTACAACTTCAATTCTGCTTAAGACAAGCATGCAGCACTTAATTTTCCCCTCAACACCATCATCATCTTCCTGAATAGAAGACATTAAGTAACACACTTCAAGAACAGTAATCATACTTACACTGCAGATCAGTTCCAAGGTACTTAGCTGAAACTAGCCATTCACTAAGATCAAAGAAAACACTCCTCAAATTCAGTGCATTACACAGTATTATGAGAAATCAAGACGCTGTTGAAGTCCATCAGTACACAAGACTCAATATACAAAGATTATTAAATACAAGCAACACAAAAGAAAGATTGAAGGCAAGGTCTCAGACCTCTCTTTCCATCTCTCTACATGCTTCCCTTGACTAAGACAAAAGGCTTAAGAAATCTCATTTCTTGAACTCCAATACGTGCCGCAGCCTGCAGTAATGCAGGTAACTGGAGAGTTGCTTCTTTCTGCAGTCCTGGCTATAAACAAGGACATTAAAGTATTGACCATGCATGTATTAAGCTGCATTTCCAAAGGCTGAGAACTGTGTGAAATCTGAAAGAAGTTTTCACAACAGATATTCCTCTTTATAACGCGACATTTACTCCCAAAGTTCCCTGACAAGCAACACAAAATTATGGAAACCAGTCCAAATACAAAATACAGCTGATAAAAAATACCTTACCAATTTTAATTAAAATGCTTTTGTTTTCCTTCTGGGGAAAATTATTTTTTAAAACCTTTGTGAAATATGGAGATTTAGTTAAAACTATGTCTTTTGCTATACAGATGAGATGTAAGCATCAAAATCAAATTGCAATTAAGAAACAGGCTACAATGGATTTTCAAAGCACTTTTAAGAGAAAAATTCAGCCTCCAAAGCATTATCAAATTAAGAAAGTGGAAGCTCACAGGTGTACGTCTATTGAGGCATGGATCACATTTGATTACTTGAGAGGACTCTCAAAGAAAAGCAAGAAACAAGCCCATCATTTCAAAGTACAGCATTTTTAACCATCTTTCGGCAAGCTGGTACTAGTGAACATTTTTCTAAAAAAATAATTCTATAATTTTTCCCAACTGAGCAGCTACCTTAAGCACAGAAGTAGTATTCAAACGCCCATGCAGAGTCTTGAGCACATGGTGCTTGTTTATCACAAATCTCAGTACACCCATAACCACAAGAGCACCACTAGGCTTTCCCTTGAATAAACTATGAGCTGGCAGAAAAGCAAAAATAAGGCAAGTCAAACCAACACAGAGTAGCAAGCACTTTTTTCAAATGTTGCCAATCAGTACATTGCATACAGTTGAAAACAAGCATATACAAATATACAATATGAATATACATGTTTTTAACCTAATTTTGACAAATTACCTATTGCAGTTTCATCTCCAACCATTTTCTCCAATTTATTTTTTACCTATATGAAGTAGAGGTCAGCTATGCTATCTCTAAGAGATGATCATCAGGTTAATTTCTGTTAATCATCAATTATAGTGTTAAAGGCTATTTAGACTCTACTAAAACTAACTTTTGATCCAAAAGCCATGATGGCCATTAAATCAATTATTTCTTGGGTTTTGTGGTTAACTTATTCTGAAGTTTGGGGTTCAAGAATTTTTACCGTTGTGCCTTATCATATCTTTAATGCTCTGATTCTTAATCTTATCCAAAAGATGTAATGTGGGGGAAGCAAAAGACACACAAGCGTTCAGTTATTTTCAAACACATGCACTTCCTTCTCCATCTCCTAAGTGTCCCTACACTGCCCAAAAAAAAAAGATAGTACACTTTTTAATCTGTAATTCTCTTTTAAGCGCTCATAGAATTGCTGCTGCTCAAGTCAAGTAAATTTGGACTGTCTCCACCTTTGAGAAGAGGCTCACAATTTGTTTATGCTATAGAATTAGATAATTATGCAGTACTTCAGCTGCTTTCCCAAACATGGATAGGTCCCGCTTTCTAAGAAAATGTTGTGCATTACCGCTTTTTGAAAGTCTTGAAAGTCTTATTTTTAGCTGTTTAAACTGCAATCCAACATTAAATAAATCAATTTTGAAATATTATACATTTTCAGCTTCAATACCAAACTTTGCATTCTGCCATAAAGAACCCTTATCACTCATTGTGCAAAAGAGTTTCAGCCTAAGTACAGTATAAGTCAAAATAGTTTCAACAAGATTCTCCATAGATATTTCATCTTGAAAATAACTCTTTCAGAGCACTAAGAAAGATAGCCTTTGATTCTCTGTTTCTGGTTCAAGGGTGTTGATATCGCTGCACTTTATTTTTGTCCCACTGCCAATTAAATATACTGAAATAGAAAAGTCTTTGAAAATAAAAATTAAAAAATGTAGCTGCTTTAGGTTTTGATATTTACTAACTCAGCCCTTGATGGCAACCAGCTTCTTCAGCCAAAGAGTGAACAGTACAGCACAGAACTGCCTTCATCCTGCAAACCACGGGGAGACCACCAAGCTCATCACTGGACGCAAAAGCCTTTCCCTACTCCAGCCAACACCCACAGAAAAGTAGAGAAACAAGCTGAGAACATTACAGCTGATTTGATCATGCAACATATACCTAGAGCAAGCCTCACCACGTGGGTAACAATATTAAATGGCTGACTCGAAGAATTCAATTGGCTATTAAAAGTCACAGATCATGTCTTGCCAACCTTTTAGCACACTCTCACTGTATTAAGTCCAAATTAATTTTCCTATTTGGGACAGAATAAGAAATGATCAAGACCCTGTGCCATGGCAGAACAAAGCCTACATCCCCATTCCTTGCTACTAATGACTAGCTAAGAACTGAAGGATTTAGTCTCACAAAATAGGCTAGATTGGTATCAAGGAAAAAGAACACATCATCAGAGTCCCTGCTCTTCTCCACAAGCAAAGATAAAAATCTTGTTCATCTAACCCTAATATTTACAACCTCCTCCTCTATGACCTGGCAATTTCCACCTGTACACACTCCCCTCCCTTAAAAAATTTCCCCCAGATGCACTGTAATGATCTTTTTACGAGTTCTCACTCCAAACACTGATGACAAAACCTTCTTTTAAGTCGCCCAAATAGCTGCTCTGTGGTTTTTGCTGTTACCTTGACATGCCTTTTCATGCTCCATCCTTTCCTCAGTCACACCCTACACTTCTACACCCGACTGAGATCTTCCTTGGAGGTGCTCCACCATCAAGATCCTTCCCACATCTACCTGAACTTACACTCACTTCTATAACACACCTCCCAAACACACATCTGGTCCAATTCCCTCACACATCAACTTTGCTCCCTGTCAGCAAGGGCAGTCTCACCACTGACTTCAGGAAGTCTTCAGGGTTTTCAAGCAGCTGATGATACCATAAGCTCAGCCCCCAAATCGGTTCTGCTACTTGCACCTCTGTCACCTCCTAATAGCCACTTCAGTGCTGCTACTCCAAAAAACTGACTCTGACACCTATTTTCCTTCTGTTGGCCTTTAAACATCCACCTTATGTCTGAGAACTGATTCCCTCCTTTTAAAAGGTAACTCTGAAGCTGTGTTGTTTTGCTATGGGAATATTTTAAAAATCAGTAGTCAAGGCTGCCATTCACAAAGAGGATTTACTCAAAGAAGGTTTTAAACTGACTCATCACTTTTGCCTAATCCAATTCCTTACTGAATCCAACTTAATTGACGTAAACCACTTAAATACCCATCTGCCCCAAAGGTTAAGTCAGCTTAGGGAACTAAACCAGCTGAACACTACCCTTCCCCAAAAGAAGAGACATGGAATACTGCTTAGGGGTGGGGGTTTTTCTCATTTTTCTTACTGCAAGGTCAGATAAGCAAGAGTACCAGTGAAAGAGAGGGGTGAGACCATGTGGTTTGGCAGGGAGGACATCACTGGTTTTGGCAGCAGTGAATTATTAGCTCAAGAGCACTGTATTGCCAAACCTTGCTGAGCGTGCTCCCTGCCCTGCCACAGCAGGCAATGAGGTAGGAAAAATACCTAGAGCATGTTTTCTCTAGCGTGCTTCTTTCAACCAGAAACAAGCTGAAGATTACTTAAAAGCTGCAATACTGGCTGACTTTGCTGGTGAATGTGAACTGTCACATCTGCAGCAGATAAGATATTCAGGAAGTTCTATTTTTAACTGTACGCAGAAAAGTATTAGTTTTACTTTTTTCAACATGTATCAACAAAATGCTTCTGTTTGGCCTCACCTACATCTTTACAAAGCTCTACTGTCCAACAAACAACAAAATTATAAACCAACATTATATTTAACAGGCACCTCTGTGAAGCTTGTTAACAGGGCTCTACAGATAAGTTTCTAAGTTTTTTCACTGCCTACAAGTCATTTGTTCTTATGTTTACACAGTGTTGTCACTATATTTATATTTGCTAAAAACATGAAGTTGTTATCTCTCAAACTAATCACTAGCATCCAAGCCCAAATAGGAGTTTTTCCTCCAGATAATAGAACTTAAACCCCAGCCTTAGCCTTCTGACATTTCACATTTTTCATTCTTACATGTGCAGATCCTGAAAAGCAGAGACGTCCTCCCCATACTCTTTAGAACATATGCTAATGCAAACACCCAATTTTCTTTTTACAATGCGTGGTGCAGTTTAATTACAATAAATACAACAACTATGTCTTTACCAACTTAGATACACACTAATTTATATATATAAAATATCAAAGTACCTTCTCTGACAGTTTCAAGCGTGGACAAGTTCCAACAGAACAGGGTTTCTCAGTTTGCAAGAACCAACACAGATGTGAGTCAATACCATGGCACAGAACCCTCCAAGAAACAGCCCTCATAACATGTGCCATCACATTGCTGCACCACACTCAGAGCACAACTGCTAATTTAGTCCCTTCTAGCATGCACACAAATACAATAAGGCAGGTGTCTACATTATATATCTAATTGCTGAAAATACTTCCATTAAGAGGTAAAAACTCCACACACAAAAACTCCCTTCATCTTTAACAAAATGTCAAGAAGCTTAACAGCGGTGGCTATTTTTGTTACTGAGATTTCTGTGGCTCAATAGATGTTTTGATGCTTTAGTACACATGCATTAGCTCTTCAAATTTTATACTGCCTAAACCAGATTTTCAAAGGATAGGGTATTTTAACTAGCAAAAGCCAATTAAATAAACCATAAATCACTATTATTGTACTATAAGGAAAACCTTTCATCTTAGGAAGGATCAGTGGATGTGTTCTACCTCTACTTTTCAAGACACTGAAAAACTATCAAAAACATTTATAATACTCAGCGATTGGAGATGTAGCGCTTATTTATAACAATGCTAAATCATAAGAAAACATGAATGCTCATTTCATACGGGCACTGCTCTTCCAGCAGCAATACAAATCTGAAATCAAGTTACTTTTTCAAAACATTTAAATCAGAGAGGTGAGACTAAGGGAGGAGAGGGGGAAAAGCAGTAATTTAGAAATATTTACCATGAATCAGTTGATTAACATTGTAACATGTTAACACCTAATCCAAATGCACCAATCAAACAAAATACTCCCCTCGAAGAGCATGGGTAATAGCAAGTAACAATAATTCTAGGATGCTTGTGTCTTCATTCATTCTTAATCAGAAACATTTTCTTGGGATTCACACACAATATGAAGTTTAATATCCGTCTGAAGACCTACCAGATAGGATGAAAAAAAAAAAAAGAATGTATGTCCCTCATGAAAGGCAGAGAAGTAGATCTATCATGGCATATATATAAGTGAAGCTTTCAAAACAAGTGTCAGCTGTAGCATGCCCTTAAAAATATTACTGAATTAATCTGAGCAAGAGCTAAAGTACAAATATGTGCACATTGCCCAGAGAGGCTCAGGGTGCTGCAGCCCTTTCTCAACACCATTTGCTGCAGCATATAGTCCCAGTCACATGCCAGGAGAGCAGCCTACCCAGCTGCACAGCTTTCCCATCCACACTGTGGCTGCATCCAGGCCTGACATTTACAAAGAAAATTCAAAACATCTGGATCTCAAATACTGTTTTATATGCAATGCTTTTTATATAAATTCTATCAAGTCCACTGTATTGACAACTTGAGGTAGTCAAACAGTGCAACTGCAGTGACCTAGATGCCTGAAGTAATGACAATAAATAGGATTTCTTCCTGGGTGCATAAAAAGAAAAAACCAAATACACCAGCTTTCCACTTCCTAATGAAAGGATGGCTGCTCTGCCAATCCTTATGAGATATACTTGGCTATATATACTTTAAATACAGGTCAAATGCTATATCATGCATTGGAGGCAGTAAAAATTGATGGTCATAAAAATTGAGACTTCAAATGATAACTGACTTAAATTGCCAAAAAAATAGGTGATTTCAGCTATAGAGTTAAGGAGTGGAAAAACTACTCTGATATCTAATACCTACTACTATTAAAATCATAGCATATTTCTGGTTTTAACTTCTGACTATCAGATGCTATTACAAATCTACCCAAAAAAAGACTTCTGAAGTCTCTGGTATCATCTCTTTTTATGAACAGTACTCAAATCATTTCTTAAACACCTCTTCAACTGAATAAATTCAACTCTTTTCCTCTCATGGGAGAGCACATTTTCCAGATCTATACTCATTCAACAACTCTTTTTTTCTCTTTCCAAGCTTCTTCATCTCTTGCAAGCTTGGTTACAACATCCTAGAAAGCAAATTTATAAAATCATAACCAAAATAGCATTTAACAGTTCTGCTCCACTTTAAACATTTTCAAAGAATCACTTCCAGAAATGCATTTCTGTACCTTACAGGTTTCATTTCATGTTTTATATTAACAACCTGCATCATAGTCAAATATAGCATACGATTTAAATTTGTCCAGTCATTGAAATATTTTCTGAGGGAAGACTAAAGTAATTATCAACAATCACTTTGTTTTCTTCCTATTCCACAAATGGTATTAGCTCAAAACAAAACTATGAGTTGATGCAGTTGAACATCAAAACACAACAAACAGGAAGTGGACAAAAAAAGTCTGAAACATACAAATCTGAAGGCAACATTCAAAATGGGAGTGGTACTAACTATACTGCTGCCTTCATCTGTCTGATGTTTTGGAATAGAAGTATTTAAATTCTAATAACGAACGTCACTAACTGCAACTCTCAGTACAGGGGTTTAAGGCAGACCCAGAAAAATGCTATTTTTGAAAAAAATTTAATGCTTCTTATGATTGTCTTTGGATTGCTGAATACTGCCAACTGTACAGATAAATTCCAATACACTAGGAAATACTCTCTTGCCTTGACAAGGGGCCACTGACTTTCTAACCTTATCGCATGGTGGCACATCAAAAGATACCTTGCCTCACCAAAGGCCCATCTTCCAAAGGGCAAAAAACTTCAGAAGCAATTCTCATCACTTCACAGCTCTCCCATCTGCCCTCAGAGTTGCTCCTTTATATGTATCAAATAAGGCAAGAAAATTTATGAGAATTAATTTCTCACTTAAAATGCTCTTTTAACACAAAACAAGCAGTAGCTAAGGGACCCAAAGTCTGGAAATTCCTAGATTTGAATATCTGACATAATTGTGTTTTTTATTTAGGCTTGTTACTTACAATTTCTTATTCCTTCATAAAGCCAGTCTGGGGAAAGAGAAATCTCAAGATGCAGCATCACACCAGCACGTGTTTCAACATCTTGTTGTGCCACTTGCCATAACTGAGGCCACAACAGTAGTAGCACACTTGTCTCAACCAACAGGAGAAGTCAACTAACTGGGTAATACAGACACTTGCTAAAATCAAACAAATGATGAGAATAAGGAGTCCTGAAATAGTTCAGGAAAAAGCAATCAGCACTTCTGGACTTTCCTGCCCAGTACTCACTTAAACATTTCTACTCTGCACTCCTAACAACAGATACCTGCCACTAGTGACTTTGCCAAGCTGACTCCTTGTTTTAAACCCACTAGCATTTCCTGCTCATTTCCAATCTCTACAATTCTGACTTTTCAATAATCTCCTTGTCCAGCACATCTTGCATTTCTTGGCCCCCATACTCACATCTCATGCATAGTTCTTACATTTCACCTTCAAGTCATCTTCCCTTCTTCACCTAGACTTTGCATACTGCCCCTCCTGGTATTTGTTCACCCTGATGATTCCCCATCCAAACCCAGTGTTTCTTCTTTTCCCTCAGGGTTCCCTGTACAGAAAAGAGCTGACAGCCTCACACCCTGAGCCCTCACCAGACCAGTTTCTCCTTACCTGTTGCTCCCTGCTCTACTGGTTTCCAGTCCAGTTCCCCTACTTTTTTCTTCCCAGACTTCAGGCGCCATCCATCTTCTCCCTATCCCTAGCTCCTGATTGCTTTGCTTTCAAAACCTACCAAATTACCCCCCTTCTCTGTCACATTCCAGGGCCAACCCTATTTGATCCCATATTCCTTGTTCAAACCCACCTCTTCTACAAGGCCAGGGTTTTCCTCCTGTGCTCACATCATTCAGCTATCAGGCCTCAGAATTAGAATGCTCATGAGGACATAGGACAGAAAAACTCCCCAGTACCAGCAGTCCGTGTTGCAGGAAGTTAAAAACCTAGGTCTTCACCAAGCCCATATTGATTTTATAATTCTTCCCCAACTGGTCCAAATGGGTGATTTCTCCATGCAAAAACACTCCTACACCTCTTAAGTCTAAAATCCTCACTCCAAAAGAATATGATTCAAATCATTAAACCACCAGGAAAAGCCACATTAAGAAGCTGAAAGACTCCCTCTTCCCCAGTTATTTAAAAAAACCAACACTGTATTTTAGGTGAAGTTTCCACATAGAGCAAATCTAGCAAGACTCACGAGCTCAAAAGCTTTTGCCAAACTCCAAGATTTTTTTCTAAGCTCTAATCACTTGAAAACAGTCTTGTAACAAACAACAACAGTAATAAGATCTCTGGTGCCACAAGGATCATCAATATCAACCACAAACACAGTCACTCTTTTATAAATTCATTTACAATCCCGTTATTGAACAGAATCTCAATGTAGCAAGTACTGTGCAAACACAAGATAAAAAGGCAGTTCCCTGCCTTGAAGAATTTACAATCTATTAAGATAAAAGACGACTACTACCACAAGATGAAAACATGCACTGAATGACCTTCTGAGATCGACAGGATCTGCTAAACAACCATCCACAATCCATTTATTACACACAATCCATGCAGAGTAACACAGTATCCTCCAGAACCTAACCACTGATTTGATGCTGAAGATAACATCCTTCTCAAATCTGCTCATTTTACCAGTCTTTCACCTCGTTTTTCTTACCACAGAAAATCATAAGGTATCCACTTGTGAGTCCTTTTTCCTTTCTCAGTCTTTATTCTTCTGACTTGCCCCCCATTACCCTCATCATCTTCTCTTTCCCGAACTCCAAAATCCTTTACAGAGCACTTCTCCAATTAGCATTTCTTTGTCTTTTTGGCTTCAATGGGGAAAAACACTGGGGGAGGGGTGGGAAATTTGTTTTGTTTTGTGGTGGGTTTTTTAATTGAATAATTATTTCAAATCAAATTCACTAACCAAACTACACAAAAGGCTCAGAAATCTCAGGAGGAATCCTGAAAAGAAAAACAAAAAACAAACTACTGAGTGCCAGCTAAATGGAAAGAGGAGCCTGTGGGGGTGCTTAGAGACTACTAGCCATAGGAAAGCTTGGAGGTGCTGATTCTCAGAGCCCTTGATCAAGTGCAGCATGGCCTGAGGTCCCACAGCTTTGTTCAATTCCTCCTGGGTAGAAATAAAACCACCCAAACACAGAAATGGGGGGCTGAAGTCTTTCACTCTGTCACTGAGGTACATATAACACAAGTAGGTTATTCTACCCTCCACTTAACCACTTTGTGCAAAAATACAGCTTCAATACCACTTCACTACTGCTCTTACCTTTCCTTTCCAAATTTCCTCAGAAAACAACTACCTTGATCCTTTCCTACTTTTCTGGTGCCCAGGGGAATCTGAATAACTGTAATGAAACCCAAAAAGACTGGCCACTTTCTGCCATGCAAAACCCAGACATCTCACTAAAATAACAACAGTAGTCTATTCTCAACCAGAGATTAACTCTGCAGTCATAGAAGTAGCTCCTGCTACTTGAATTCTCTACAAACTACTGATAACATGCTCATGAAAACACCATCTCTTTTCTATCTGCCCCAATGCAAATGTCTCAATCTCTGCTCTGCCGCCTGTCCTCAACCAATGTGAAAAATAGATCTAAGTTTAAACCTTGGAGTGAAGTATTTAGACAAAATTTCAAGCAACGTGTGGCATTTCAATTATTTCTTCCAAACATGGAGCCATAATTTCAGCAATACTACATAAGTTGAACTGTAACTCAACTTTAACACTGTAGTAGATGGCTAAATCATTTCTGTATTGTCTGTATAGAAGATACTGCAGAAGACAAAACCGCAAACTCTGAAATTTAATGGAAAGGATGAAATGCAGAGAAGAAACAGACATCGATTACCTTACAACAAGGTATTAAAAGTAACCTAACAATGTGTACATGCATTCTGACGTTGAAAAAATGTGCTATCTAAGGCATATTAACAAATACTTAACATCTCAGCAAAAAAATATGTGCATGCATAAGTACGTTCACATAATGAGATAAAACACTATCCGGTAGGTAAATATTTAGGCCATTTAAACAATTATGCATTGTCGTGCAAAACGACAGGGATCTCTCAAATTACTACAGTCTTTAACCCAGACTGTGCTTAATGTTTCTGTGGCCTGCTTAACATTCCAGGCATACTTCTGGCAAGGTAGCTCTCTCTGGCGGAGGTTCAAACTGTCCTTGTCCAACTTTCACTTACTATAAAAACATTGTTTAATATAGAAAAGTATACACAGAGACATATGTTTCTTATTTCGCAGACACCTAAAATACTGACACTTGTGTTCACTAACTCCGCGTGGAAATTTTTAGGCGACCGCTTTGAAGTGAGGTCGTCCTTTACTGGGCAGCACCCGCAGCAGAGCCCACGCTTCCACCAGACTTCAGCTACGACGCTTAAACACTGCCTATAACTTACAGCATTTCTGCTAAAGCAGCAAGACCTGCCCGTGTTTATTCACCCTAAGTGAGAAGAAAAGGCCTAACCCGGTCTCCCCACGCACCGCCGGGCCGTGCAGACGCTGCCCCGGACACCACGCAGCTGCAGATTTTTGCTGCTAATTTGCAGCAGACCGCGTATTTGTCAAATTAAGTGCAGGAATTCCCCGGTTTGCTTACCTCCACGCAGCGTTATCTTTTATGAGGAGGTAATCTACCAAATTACTCCAGCATGCCTCCAGCCTGCTGCTGCCAATTAGTTCAGCCCGGCTAATAAATCAGGATGGCCAAGCCGCTCGGTTACAGCGGGGCTGGTCCGGTACGCGAGGAGTATAAACACAGGCGGTGGCAGCGCTCCTGCCTCCCCATCTCCCCCCGCAGTGAAACAACGCTTAGTCCGAGCACGCACCCCGAGGAGGCGGGGGGGCCAAAAGCTTCAATTCTTTTTTCTGGACCAGATTTAACATTTAACACTTCCGACAAACCCATCAGCAGCAATGGTAGAGGCTCTGCCCCCACGATGGGCAGCGGAGGGCCGGTGTGACAGAGCCCCCACCCTGGGCCGCCGACCCGGAGCCTCCGACTGCCCCGCCGGCAGCGGCACCGCCGGCCCCGCCGCCCACACCCTGCCGGCGTCCGCGGACGGGGGAAGGAAAATGTCGCCGATGGGCCCGGCCCCGGGCGAACGGGGCTCAGGCCCTCTTCCTCCCCCGATTTCACTCGTACCTGTCCCGGGGGTCGATCCACGAGGTCTGCCGGGTGTTGTGGTCGATGTAAAAGACTCGCCCGTCGAAGTCCCTCGCTTCCTCCCAGCCGGCGGGCAGCGGCAGCTCCGAGCTCTCCCGGCACCGCTGTCCGCCCGCCGCCGGCCCGCCGCCCTGTCCCGCCGCCGCTTGCTGCTGCCGCCGCCGCCGCCCGCCGCTCAACCACGGCATGGCCGCTCCGCCGCCGGGCCGCCGCCGCCCTGCTCCGGCCGAAAGCCGCTCCCCGCCCGCCGCCGGGGCAGCTCCAGTCCCGCCCGGGCCGCGGCCGCCCGCCGCCTCCTCCTCCTCTTCCTCCTCCAGCACTAACAGGCGGCCCCGCAGGAGCGGGACTCGGCGGCTCCGGCTGCGCCGCGCCGAGCTCATCCTCCCCCGCGCCAGCCCCGCTCCAAGCCGGGACCAGCCCCGCCGCGCTTCCTAACCCCGCCCGGGACCTGCCCCGCACCGCCCCGGCTCCCAGCCCCCGATGCCGGCCCGAGCGCCCCCGCCCGCCGGTCAGCAGCGCCCCGCCGCCGCCTGCCGCCCGGCGCCTGCTCCGGCCATCTTCCCTCCCTCCGCCCCGCCCGGCTGTTCCCACGCCGCGGAGCCCTCCCGGCCCGGCCCGCTCTGTGGGGCACGGGGGAAACAGCGGGGCCCGGCCCGGCCGCAACCCGCGCCGCGGAAGCCGGGCCCAGACCCAGACACGTCGGCTCTGGGAGAGGGCGGCTGCCTTCCGCCCCGGGCCCGGGCCGGGGGAAAGGAGGCTGAGGCCCTGCCGGGGCCCGTCCTGTCCTGCCTCGGGGCCTGTGCTCTGCCACGGCCCGTGGGCGGCCCGGGGCAGTGAAGGAAAAGGCGAGCCATGCCCGGCCCTCGCTGGGTTATCTTTTTTCCGGTGCCCGCCAGAAATGCCTCGGAGGTGCTGAGCAATCACAATGTGCGCAGAGACATGGGAAAGGCATGGGAGTCCACTGCAGAGGCTCAAAAGATGTTGGTGGAGAGGTCCTGGAGACCACACGAGTCACAGAGATCATGCTGTATCCGTGGTTGGATAATGGAGGGTGGAAAATTAGACATCTGGTTTGCTTGACATCTCAACTTGGTCCCTTAACCCCATTCCGTAGAGCAGAAACCGGTTGTATCTGATTTGACCTGAGCCTGCTGGAGACCACAATGCAGAGTTCCAGCTATCATCTAGAAGTAAATTCCATTAAACTTTGTTAAAACGGGGTTAAAATTTGGCATATGGGACTTTCTGCCTCGGCAGGATGCTGCCTTCAGCTAAACCTTTAAAAATCTGGAAATAAAGAGTTAAGGTAATGCAGGCTAAGCTTCTGAAAACTAGGGGGTTAACAATATATTCTCAAACAATCTTAACTCAGCCCCTTGAAATTGGCAATACCCTGCCAGGGATTATATTGCAATTCCAATTATGTTTCACTTGCATTCACCGTTTTAAATTACATCTCTATGAACATTAATTGCTGCAGTATGGTTATAAGTGCAGGAAATTAGAGGACTTTTGCTCCTGACTTCTTAGAACTTTCTCTTCCACCCCCCCCCCCACCCCCAAAAAACACTGGTTATCCAAAAGCAGTGGATGAGAGAGGCAGCATGGATAATAGAATAGATCTGACTTTCTCCTTATGTCTTGTAGGTTATTTCAATAGGAGTAGACTGCAGTTTTCTTACCAGGGTAACTGTCAGCCATGAGGTGCAATAGAGTAATAGGGGGGTTTAGTGATGAATGCAAAGCAGTGTAGGAAGCTCTGAGAGCAAAGGTGAAGTAGATTTAAAAAGTAGTAAAGATGTAAAATTTAGCAAATGCAAGGCTGTAGATCTGATCTTTATAGGCATAACAGCTTATGTTTCCATCAGCTCATCTCAACAGTTTACTTCAGCAAACACTTGTCAGGCCATCTCATGTCGTCCCAAGAGTTCAGCAGTATCTCCAGGACCAAGGTGCTGTTTCTGTGCTGATGTTTATGAAGAGTATTTCAAAGTGGGCAGAGTTAAGGCACAGTACAAACTATTTTTGGTGGTTGCAGCTTCTATTATTTTAAGTATGTCTCCCAGACTTTCAGAAGTTTTGTTTAGCAGAGGTAGGCATTCCAAATGGCCCATGTCTGTATTAACCTTTTGGGACAATGGATTTTTTTTTGTTTCAGAAAAACCTCAAACAGCTGTCCACTGTGCACCACAGCTTTCGCTGCTTTGAATGCCTTTGCAGCAGTTAGCTTAGCACAGTAGCTGCACAGCTCAGCACCATTCTGAGACACTGGACTAGTTCATAATACCTGGAAGCAGTACAGCCAGGTTGCTATAATAATCCACCAAGACTAATGAGCCCTGCTGAGGATACGTGCAGCACTGCCCTCCAACATGGGCTGGTTCTTCCTCATCACTCCCCAGAGTCCCAAAAGAGGATCAAGCTTCAGCGAAAAACCTGTAGATGGAAGTTGCAGAAACAGTGTGGGACTGACCATGGAGGAAGCAAAAAAGGAGGCAGGGAGCTCAACACAGCAGTGAACAAGAGGGAAATTGGCAGGATTAAGCGTGGAACATTTCCTTCAGGTCATAGCCCTTCAAGTAAATTCTTGTCTTAACTTTGGCAAATTGCTCCAGGTTAGAGCCAGAAAAGGACTTGGCTGGGCTGTGGTTTCTCAGGCAGAATTAACATGCACATGTTCTGTGTAAAACATGATCTGTATATTCAGTGTGTCCTGGATCTCATGGATTCATTACGAAAGCTGTTGAAGATGCATATGCTACTATGTAAAGCCCACGTCCAAGATTTTCAGGTGCATTGTAGCTGCTTCTGCAACACGTTGCATCTTCCTAAATCTTGCATCTTCCTAAATCTTGAACAAGATTCTGCCTTGGCAAAGTTTTCAAGCTAAATATGAGAACATGTCCTTAAAAAAAACCTTAGATTTAAAATGATCCAAGACTTCAGGTCTAACTTTTAGGCTGTCTGTATCTAGAAATATCATTAGATTCAATTAGGAGCTGAAGCTTCTTAAAGACTCATGAATAAAAGTATTGAAAAACCTGATTTCAAGAGTCCAGCCAAGTGTGCACAGAGCTACTTATGGGAACCAGTAGGATATGATAGGGCTAGCACTTGCCTCACCAAAATTGAAACTCCTTCTGTCTGCAGCACATCCATGCCAAGGTGCTAGGCAGGAACTCTCAATTATTTTTCAGGCCAGAACAGTACCTTTCCTCGGATGTTACCTCATCCTCCTGCCCGTTCCTTGTGAGGAAATGAACAAAATATTCAGGAGCCAAGGATTATTTTTGAGTAACATTGTAGTCAAGAAGAGAAGAACCTGAAAAGGTCACTGTAGTTTTCATGCCAAAGTACTAATTTGCAATGCATTTTGTGCTGTCCAATGAGCCCCTCCCAGGCCTGCATGGCTGCTCCCTCCCTTTTATTTTCCTTCCTTTTTAATGTCTGTCCTACATCCAGAGGGTAATAGGAAAAAGAGGGACAGAGAACCTGGTGCAACACAGCTTATCTCTGGTTTGGGTTGCAGAAGGAAACACTCTACCAGAGAAAGATGACCTGCATAAAATGGAACATGTAATACCATGGAAGATTTTGACTTATAATAGATAAACGTCCACCACAAGAAATTAAATGCTTGCAGTGCATATTTTAACCAATCTGGACAAATGACAATAAATCATATTTCATATAAAGTAATAACTACATAAATTTACACAGTTCCTTGTCTCACATCTTCTCCAAATAAACATAATACACATCTCAGTTCTCGTGTGTTTCACACACCTTCATTCCACACCTGTTTTCCTTTCTTTCCACTTTTTTCCACCCACAAACATTGCTCAGACATTCACTCATTCCTTAGGCACACCTATACCCATTAACTCAAAATTACATAAGCAGCTTTTCTTCATGTGCCCTCCCTTGCCATCTTCAGTGTTTATAATCACATTTTCTACCTTCTGTTACACATGCTCTTATACCCAGGTCTTGAATGATATCACAACATTTTCCACAGGGTTCAGGGATGGTGTCATAGATGACAGATACGGTGTGTAGTTGGAAGGGTGATCAGCAGTCATCCATTTCAGAGGAACCAAAAAGTAGCAAACCCTCAACTCTCACTTGCTGTCAGCAGCCAAGAGCAGGGCTCCAGGAATAGAGGGCCTGTTGATGATCATTCTCTGGCTCAGCTGTAGGTGTGAAGGGTGCCAGGAAGCAACACAGGAATGTAAAATCTCTGAGGGCTTTCAGGATGGGTTACAAGAACGGAGCTGTGTCTGTGTACATGTGAAGGAAGGAAGTTTTTCCCTCTATATATCAAGCAAATCACACTTTTCATGAGGAAGGGTATTTCCACATGAAAAGTAGACTGAAAATTCCATATCAATGGGAGGGTAAAAAACCACAGAGGATAAGTGTGAATCTAACATGAAGTATTACTGAAAGACTTCACAAACAAAACTGTGTTAGAAGGAAGCATTTATTCTGCAGCAATAAGTCATCTGAGAAAAGGACAAATATTCCTACAAGCCTTTTGTAATCATTAATATTTTTCCCCAGCTTCTTTTCTCCACAGTAATTCTACTTAACTGGAGTATGGAGGGTCTGTAGTTGGAGTCTTTGGGTCAGTAGTCCACATCCAACTGAAGAAATAAATAATAACAAGTTATTGTTCGGTGCATCACTTCCTGGTAGGGAAATAACAAAGAGTTGCATTGCCATAGTGCATAGTGTGTGTAGATGACATGTGAGGTAGATGACAAAGAGGACAGTGCACCTGGGCATGTTAAGAAAATAGTCTCTTACAGTATTTTTACCCAGCATCGAGGCTGTGGTTTGCCTTTGAATAAATGCAATTCAAATGCTTATATGCTCACTGCAATGAAATGCATACACTACTATTTTTTCCTCCTATCATTATTCCCATGAACCACTGAAATATGTATATAATATGCCATTATAATGCACATTCAAAATTCTGTGGCATGCCAAAATTCTTATTTTATGACATTGATTTAATACACCAGATACAGGACAAATTATTGAACAGCGAATTTTAAACAAACCAAATTATGTAGAAATAATAAGATATGATACTCCTCTAGGCTTCACAGCTTAATAAGACTGTATTAGCTACAAACAGAAAATTTATGAAATGTACATAAGTTAGATAATAAACAACTATAGCAATAGATTTAAATATAGATCAATTCCCTAAGTGTGCAGGCCAGCTAACATTCAGCTTGCATATCCCTTTCTAATCTTCTTTGTCACCTACTTATTTGTCTCTGAAAGGCCTGGGATAAAGACAATGTGAATTTCTCTTTATCATTCCTAATATAACATTGCACTTGATTTATTTATCAGCAGTATTTTCTTCAAACAGCATAAATGCTCTCCTCAGGAAATCCCACTGCCCCATCACAAATCCCATTCATTATGCCACACTTCTTCTTGCCAACTATTTAAATTCCTAGATTCAGCATTTTATCTATTAAAACATTTCCGATTATAATAGCTATAAAAAATGTTATTTTTTTTTCTCAGAGACTGAGAAAATTGTTGTTTTATTTTCTCAGAAGTTTTTCATGTGCCTTCCTGTGGTACAATCTGTCCCAGCCAATGTTCAAGTCTGAAGTTCATCATGAAGTGCTGTGTATAAATTGCACAATATTTTAAATTTCAGATTTTTAAAATTATCTGTAGAGATCTGTTGAGCTGTCGAGCTAGTTTAGTCTATATAAAATTCCTGCTCCAGCATGCCACCACAGAGTGAGAGGGTAGGGGTAGTAAGGGGTAGGGGGTAGTTACCCCACAATACCTCTCTCTCAACTCTGTCTTAACCCTGAATACTCACACACTTATTCTATTTGCAAACTTAAGCCTATTTCACTTAAGTGCTTTCCCAGACAACTATAAATAGTTGCTTGGAAGTGGTAATTAAGTCAGGACCACATTCACTCACAGGAATTTAACAGCTTCTCCTGGCAGAATGCAATTGTTTTTTCCTCCTCCATCCAGGTCTTTGCAATTGGCCACAGGGGACCTGGAATGCTTTAATGGTTTAAACCATTTGCAATATGACTGCACACTGGCACATTATTATTTGTTTTGCTTTATTATTCATGCTGCTATTAATTATTATTTAAAAAATAATGTGAAGAAACAGATTAAGTCTGAGCTCAGACTTGTGCCCAAAATAAAATGGGATGGTGGAAGAGAAGGTGGAGCTACCCTAGAGGATCCAAAAGGCTGGAGGACAAGATGGTGGGCGCTAGGGAGGACCTGTGGAGATGTTAGCAGAGACAACTCCAGCATAGAAAAATTAACTTCAACTGAGATTACAGTAGTAATTGTAGTGTATACTAACTTCAGTGACTGCAATGATAATTTTGTGTTAATTGTATAATCATAAGTTGCTAGAAGCAGCTTCTCTACAAAAATGTGTTGAAGTTAGCCATCATTTTTTTTCAAATGATAGATTAAACTTGGAGGAAAAAAATTATTTTACAGAATTTCATTTCACTTTATACTTAAAATAAGTTGAGTTATTTGTCCTGTTAGATTTAACAAAGAAACCTCTCATGTCAGCATTTTATACACCGGGTGGCCACAGCCCACTGCATTCTAGCTCTGACAGGAGATGGTTTTTTGCCTCCTGACCTTGGAGCCAGCGTGGTGCTGCGCTACCCCACAGCAAGGAGGCCCCTTCCCTGCTGCTGTGCTGCCCACCCCTTGGGCAGGGTGCTTGAGGGAAGGCCTGAAGACTGGTGTGTGTCTTGTGTCAGTCTGAAAGACAGTACATGCAGTCACTGTCCTGCATAAAGCTTTTACAAAACAGAAATAGAGAACATTCTAGATGAATTACCATATATAGGCTTTATGCAGGACTCCCCAGCACATTCACTCAGCGAATCCCAATTACTTCAACAACACTGGAGTGCTTGTTCTCACATTGACATCACCAGAGAGACATTTATTCCAACACAAGATGTTTGCTGTGCAGAATATGTCCAATTTTGTTTTACATAAGCACATTACTACAGTTCATTTTTCATTTTCATCAAAAGATGTCTGTGGCGTTGCCTACTCTTAGGAGCAAAAGACAACACAAAACAACCTCCCAGCAACACCCTTTTTTTTCTCCCATCTAAAAGAAACATGCCAGCTCCCATGTGTTTCAGGAAGTACACATTCCAGTTCAGCAAGACAAGTATCATTGGCAATGCTTGTTGTGATTTGGATACTGGAAACATAAATATATACACACACATATGTAATACCTCTGAAACATGAGGATAATTTTAGCAAGTCAAATCAAAGGCCATCCAGCCCAGCACTGTGTTTCTAACAGTGGCCACTCCCAGCTGCCCAAAGGAGTTTAGGGACAAATCAGACACACAGTGACTTTTTCCAAGAACTGTCTTCCAATCTTCAGTGAATTACAGCTCAGGATATTCTTGCCCAGAGCCAGTACCCCTGTATTCAACAGTTTCCAAGGGACTTTCTTTATCAAATTAATCAAATTATTTTAGCATCAAAAATATGTATCGCAGATATCTTTATCTATACCCTTGGAGAAGTATTATCTTTTGAACTTTGTGCTGTTATCAGTTTGATGCCTCCTATCTGTAGTACTAAAGGAAACAGTGATGATTTTCTGTCTTCTTCATGGAGATGCATCATATCTCATATCCATCCTCACTGTGATGTAGTTTTGAGATATTCCCAGCCTTATGGAGGAAGAAATCTCATCTTTATTTCTTGCAAATTGGAGTGAAGTGATCACTGCCCATCATTCACCATGATGGCTGACCAACAAATTAGAAAACAGGGTTGGATAATAGTCCCCACTAGTCTGTCCTATCTGAAATAAGGGCAAAAATTGCAATTTAATGGTTTATTTTGCCCTTCAGTCCATTTTTCATGTGCTGTGGATATGCATAGAAGTGCTGACTATCAGAACCTCCGAAGGCTATATATCAGAAAAGCAGAATTCCTTACAGAATTCCCCAGTATGCCCAGATCAGAAAAATACAACCATCATACCATTATATTAATACTATAGGACTATTGCATTCGCAACTAGAAAGCTCCTCCTCTTATATCACAGTCATCAATTATTTTTCAGGGATTTTTTTTTAGCTTCATTTTTTTGTTGTTTTCATTTAATTTTTTTTCTAGGCAGCACTGCCAACACATTTGGATGTATATTTTTCTTTTAAGCCATCAGCCCTGGCAAAAATCAAGGTGATATTTTATAATCGTGTAACAGATCATTGCTAGATGTAGGATATACGTGCAAAGAATTTTTTTTTTAATTTCGTGGAATCATTAATGTTGGAAAAGACCTCCAAGATCATCAAGTCCAATCTTTGACCAAAGGTTAAAACCAGCAAAATAAAAATAAACAAAATTAGTTGGATGATTGTCCTTCAAAATTTTTGTCCTACATCATCCCCTGGTGAGTATCTCCTCACCAAAACTACCTAGACAAATTACCTAGGCAGACTTCAATGTGATCTGAGAGCCCTTAAAGTTCACATATCCTCAAGTTCTTGTCCAATTTACATTAATGTTTAAATTTAAACTGATACCCAGAGATTACATTTTAAATATAGGTGCATTAATATTTTCACTGAATCACAAATAATATTAAGTGAAGTTTAAATGATCATATAGGCTGCTTAGATGTTTTTTCCCAGTGTTTAAAAACCTGTAATTAGTTTCCAAAATCTAAGATTTCTCAGCCCTTTGAAAGCCTTGTAAAACAAAGGCTCTTTTTCTTTATTTTACATTTATTATAGGAAAAGCAGCAAGCTTCTGTAATGCCTAGTATTGTAAAAACCATATTGCTATACTTGATATAGCAATAATACAGGCTAAGAAGAGCATCTGCTGAGCTCACAATATTGAATTAAGACCAATGTCTAGCAATGAGTTTTTATCACTAAATACAGCAATCTGGCACAAGGTTAAAAATCTATTATTTTATTCAATGCCTCATTAGCACAGAAAAATCCTTATGTCAAGGTCAGCACCCTCCAAGCAGTTTGATCCTGGAGAGATCTGTGCAGTTACTCCTTGTGTCATGCAAATATTACTCTGCAGATTTGGTCTGACTCCAAATAGAAAGAACTTATTTTCTGTGCTCCTCTAGAAAAGTCAATGTATTTTCCTCTCTAGTGATCTACTCTTGCTTTGGATGCTTTGGATTTTTATAACTGAGTTACACACCATGAACTGCCTAAGCAGAAAATGAAGACACTACCCTTTGGTATTCTCTATTATAAACGACTGTTGTCATATATCTGTTACAAATGTGTCCATCATCACAAAGAAGGAAGAATTTTGAGGGAAAGACAGGGCTGCAATTTAATCACCAGACTTTCTCTTACCACAGTGTCTTGTCTCATGCACTAAACACTTCCAGCTTTTGGGACACAGAAGGGGAAAATGCGAAGTCCTATGAAAATCAAAGTTGAGAGGTTTAAAATGACAGAGTATGCAGGTGAAGAGACCTTCCTGTGTGCCCAGCACTGAGCAATGCCACTGACAACAGACTGCAGGTCTAAGGGTTGCATGTGTTTCCTTCACAAATACTGACACTGAGATTGCTAGAGGGAAATTTCCCAGAGGTAAAGTTAAGGGACTGCTTCTTTTTCTGTGTAACAGTTGCCAGCATCCTGCAGACATCCAATGGAATGATGGAAGGGAGGCTGCCATGCCCAGCTTCCAGGCCTGGCTGTCCTAAAGATGCCTACTAAATGATTCCTTGGCTTGTAGGGCTCAGAAACCACTTCTGCCAATAACTGACACAACTGGGAGAAAACAAATCTGTAGGCCATTAAATGTTTCCTGGAATTAAATCAACACAAAAACCAAACCAAACCAAACCAAATCATAAAAAGCTCAAAATGGAATAGTATGCATGATGTGCTTTAAATCTGGTGAGACATAATTTTAATCTATGTCTAAATTGAAGATTATAAATTATTCTGTTTTCATTTCATTGTCAGATCTGATAAGACAATAGAGAGGTCACACAGAGGGGGGGAAAGGAAAATGAAAGCAAAAAAGCAAGCATTAATTGACAATGGTATTCAGAAAGTTATAATTGTGTGCATGAAAGCTTTGGTAGTCCATTGGATCATCCTGTTGCCATCCACCTGACACACATTATTAGTATGCACTTTTCTATAACCACTAGCTCTGCAGAAGTTTTGGTCAGCATGTTTAGGATGTCCTATTAAAGGAAAATCTAAAAAATGAGCAATGACTACTTCAGGTGTTGTTCTCTTTTCCATTGTGAGTTTCTGTTTCTTTCTTCGCTGTGGTTGTCAACATTATCACAAAGGCACAGGACTGCACTCTACAAAAGATGTCCCTTGAAGCAGAGGTCAGTGGTATGCCTTAGGACTGAAATATAATAATGTTTTTCTTTTGGCTGGAAAAACTTATAAATGGCATCTTTCTTTCCACGGTGATTATTCCAACTTTTTTTTTCCTATGAGACAGCCTGTAGATCAACCAGGTTAACAGCAGCTAATTTTCCTAATATCATGACCCGTTGGGAGTACCATTTTACTAGAAGTAAAATGAGATATAATCTTCCCCCCTAGCAGCATCATTATTTATTACCACTCTATTAATAGACTCTGTAACTTTTTATTAACAAAAGATATGACTGCATATTTGGCAGTGACTCTCTTGATATCAAGGCAAAAAGTCACAAGATTAGAATCATATTTTCTCAATAACACTTTCTAACAATAGACAGAATTCACACTAAAGAGCATCTTGCTAAGAATAGATGGAATTATTGTGTAAAAATGCTTCATGTACAATGGAAAAAATTCCAATAATTTTGGCTGGAAGGCTACGACAATTCGTGACAAAAAGAAAATGATGCTGTCAAGTGCAGAAAAATGCTTCAACTCTGCTAGGGTGCTGCTTCTCTGCTCACCCCTACTGTTTCACACTCTTTTGGAAGAACTTAACTTTTTAAAACTTTGCAATTCTTTGGTAGTTGTCTGTCTCCTACATTTAAAAAATGTAGTTATGAACATCATACCTAAAGGAAAATTGAGATTACTTTGCATTGGCATTGTTTTTTCTGAATGTGTGTCAGCCCAGTGTGTCATCCCAGTCTTGAAGTGGAGGAGTGCTTCAGTAACATCTTCAAAGCTACCCCACCAATCTTTGAAACACAATTTGGTAATGCCTGCACCAAGTCAGACTGCAGTTAGACTGACAGTGTGCTGACTGTGTGTAATACTGTATCACACGTTATACATGTCTGTCTTAGCTTTTCAAAATCCTGCTTCAGCAGAACAGGAGCCCACCACTCTTAAATACTAGAACATAATTAGAATTATTAGCAACCACAGTTTCTTCATTCTCATTTTTAGCATCCCCTTTTTACATGGGAGAATGAAAGTCCAGTGTCTTCAGTTTAGAGCTATACTGTATTTTTCAATGGTGCCATACATCACATAATCCCATTGAAATTAGTATGAGACAAGACAATTCTTTTTTAGGGTATAGTCAACATACATGGAATGTCCATGTCTCACGTCATGTGAAGATGTGACTTGAACCAACCACTCCTTGTCACAGTTATTAAATCCTAACCAAAGGGAACAGGATCAGCTCCAGCTGCAGTGATGCCATACTGAATAAAGCACCCTCTGGCTAGAGCCTCTCACCCACACCATGCAGAATGGAAACACTCCCTGCTGGCACATTCCCTCCCCCTTCCCTTTACCTCGTGTCCCACTGCTGAGGAGGGGAACCAGAAGCTGGGCAGCGCCATTGGGGGTGTGAGAGCTGCAGGATGGGGGTCAGCACTGGATGGTGAATCTCATTCTCAGTGAGTCTATGAATTGAAAGCAGGGAGGCCTGACTTTGCTCTACTAAGTCTTTGATCTGCCAAAGCAGCAAAGTGTAAAAATCACTGTGATTTTAGAGAAATGTAAAGTCTACCATAGAAGAATGGATACCTTTTATTAATACATTCATATTTAGATGTATTTTATTTAAATGCTTTCTTAATTTCATTTTGGACTTCTCTACCCCTAAGTTTTAAGTGATCTAATGAAATCTGTTCCTGTCAGGTCAACCTAAATGTGTACATCTGAGTGTAGACAGGGCCTTACCATCAGAAGTCCTGCTACATTTTACAGCTTATAGGAAGGTTAAGTTTAAAAGCTGATAGGAAGGTTAAATTTAAAATTCTTCCAGAGGGCACAACTTCAGATGACAGCTTAATTCTCTTTTTCCACAAATCACTGTGGTTTTTTTCAGGCAAATTTCTTAGTCCTTAATATCTTTGCTCATCATGTGGAAAAAGCACTCCTGCATTTCAAAATCCATACAGATAATAGTTTTCAGCTTCAATCTTCAATTCCCATACTGGCCATAAAATGCAGAACTGCCTCTTTAAAAACAACAGCATTAAAAATAAATTTAAAAAAGACCATAGGCTGCAATGATTTCTATGTTCTTTCACATTTTCCTGCCACACTTCCTTTATTTTTGTCTGTCATTAGTTTAATTGTAATTTCATCTGGCTTAAGCATCTGTCATTTTATCTTTTCTGTACTGTGCATACCAATGGCACTGCCTAAGTAACAGTACAAGTGTGTTTATGTTAATAACAACAGGCATAGAAAGAATTGTTCTATGTCAGGTGCTATCTTACAGCATCCCTTTGAAAGAACAGATTACCAATGAACACTAACACCTGTTTTTTGCATTCTTTAGTAAATGACTAATGTTTACATACAAAGAGAAGGTGACCTCAGTCGAGAGCTGTAGCAGCTGGCAATCACACTGCCAAATCCCTGCACATGCTAGCTGGTTAGCAAAAACAAGTTTTGTTTTTGTGACTTCCAACCATCAGCTTTATTTGTTCTCAGCTAACTCAAATATTACCTATCCACAGAGGATCATAGGCCAATGTACTTCCTGCAACCAGCTGCTGGCACCGAGCATGCCCCACTGATCCATAACGAAGGTGCTGCGAGCACAGGATTTGTCTCCACGGAAGACTTGGCTGGTTATGGAAGCAAGATCCCCTGTGTAAGGCACACAAAGCCATACAGCGTCCCTAGAGGAGGAGCAAACCCGATTTCCTGCCGGGCTGGGATGGAGGGCAGGCGGAAAGGAGGAGGAAAGGAGATACTTGCATTGTTTACAACTGAATAGAAATTCCAGCTCGAAGAGACCAGAAGCAGAGGCCTGAGAAGGCATGATGACATTCCTCCTCCCTCACATGTTCAAATCCAACTGGTTTTGAGAAACATCTTCATAGATACCTTCCAGGAGGAGAAGGTATTCCTAATCTTCCCACAAAACATGCACAGAACATGAATGCATTTCTAGAGGGAAGAACATTTCATTGACATGAAAATCAAGGCAACACACTACATTAGATTCCACAGGCACCTCTAGTTCTTAGGGAAACAGGTTTTCCATATTCTTATTCAAGCAATGCTGGAGGCAAAGATAGAGGTATGATTCACAAACCACAGCCTGCAGTTTGGCTGCTCCTGGTACTGCAGGTTAAGAGCCAGCACAGTAAGTAGCTATCTGTCCAAAGGAAATAGCCTGCATTGCAAGGAAACATTCAGAAGTCTTTATGAAAACTAAACAGCCAAAGGGATACTGATGGCAGCACTGAAAGAAAAACCAGCACAATAATTATTATCACTAATTGGTATACACATGCCACTTAAAAATAAACCAGTTTAATTACTAATTATTGACATTTATTTCTTGGTTGCAACAAAATATTTTTTTTAATGTGTTTGCAGTATCACTCACAGTCCTAAGAGTTGTTCAATAGGAACTTTACTTGCCCACTCACAGGGCATATGCATTTTGGTAACCAACTCATAATTGAAAATTATAAGCAAAGAATATAAATTTTACCTCTTTCATGGTTCTGTTTCTTATTTTAATTCTGTTTTTCATATTATGTGTTTTGTCATCTTTCATATAATTATATTTACTGAAATCTGCCTATGTATAGATCTAAAATCTTTTCCCAGAATTCCCGTTACTTTAAGTTTTTTCTTTCCATCTCCATGTCTTTTTTTGGAACCCAAACCAAGCATGAAATTTTTTAGCCAGAAAAAATGTTTATGCTACTAGTCAGGGCACAACACATATCTGTGTCAATGCAAACACTCCCTCTTGCTGCACAGGATTGCAATTTTTTTCCGGCTTTGTAGTTATATAAGACTACATATATATCTATATATATGAGAAAGCTGATTTATAGGTAGTGCTGATCCAAATGAGAGCTGTCATGGCATTTAAAGCAGGTGCAGCACCATTCATTTTGAGGGCAGAATAAGTTTTGCATATCTAGTTTTTGCCTTCTGTCTTAAGGATTACCTATTAATATTACCTGCTAAGGAGTTTTTCTTTTCCACTCCAATTGAATTTTGATTTTTTCATTCAGATAAAATCCTGAAAGCTGGAGTGGAAGGCAACTTACATATTTAGGTGCCCAATACTGCTTTGCAGTCCAAGAAAAAGGAAAGCTTCTGGTCAAAAGCAATTGAGGATCAATTATCCATGAATGTTTTGAAGAATCCCATCCCAAAGTGTCTGGGTACAGTATAGTGTGCAGCTAGCCCCCTCTCCCAGCTTCCTTAAATCAGTGTGACACCAGCTCAAATAGTATGTGCTTAAATAGCAGAGCACAGGGCAACTTATTAGCTGCCTTTGACAGCTGTAAGATTTTTGCACCATCATGTTATCTTAGTTCTGTAGCATCTAATTATATAAATCCTTCTGAATGTTTATCGTAGAGCTTCAAGTGGATTTTATACTCTGCTAGCCACATACCTTAATGATAGATTTAAAATTAGAGAGAAAATTAAAAATCAGGTGTTTCCTACCTGGTCAAGGCTGTGTTTAGTTGTGTCTGTGAGAGAACCACAAGTTATTTTTAAATAAAAGGCTAGGTTTGTTTTGTTTCCTTTCTATAAATTCTCCAAAGGAAGGAAGTCTTTACCAGAAGGCTCCTAAGGTTGGTTTCCTTTTACTGGCATAAGAGATGTCATTTGATGGTTTGTGTTGAAACTGAATCCAAACATCTCATCACTGCCTGTCCAGGCCCTCCTCCAGATTAACTTCATCAAACAGATTAAAATGTGAACAACCTGAAACATTTGCAAGAGTTTGGCATGTGATGCACACTGTGTTTCTCAGGACACAGTTTTTGTAATACCTCATCTCCTGAACTGTTGGAGATGTGAAAGTGCTGTTGAAAGGAAATTACCAAACAATGTCAAGCACCAAGAAAATTGAAGAGAGAAAGGAGAAAAATTTCTCTGGCATTAGGGAAATTAGGTATTCAGAAGACAAAGAGTGTCTGCCATAAAAACTGAAAAAGTCTTTCACAATAATCAAAATTATTTTGCCACAGTAGTATAATTTAGTCATTTAAAAAGAGTAAAATAAGTAAAATAAGCGTATCCTTCATAGCTACATCAATAAATTATCATGCCAGTCGCTGCCCCAGCTCAGGCTGCAGCAGACACTGGTCTATCATGTTGTCAGACTCAAATGCAGTTTTCACAAGAACTAAACCAGCATTAGGGTACAGTGTTGTTCCTGTGTTAGGCCCATGCCTCTACGCTTCATTCTCAGTAACAGAGTAGAAGTCTGGGAGTGTTATATGTAATTCTGCCCTGTGATACACACATAGCAATATCATCTCGTGAAATATGGGAACATTGGTCTTTCAAATGACACTAACATCCTTTTGAATAGCAGTGTGGGAACAGAGCAAGCATCCTAGGAGGCCTCCAGCTCATGCAGCATGCCAGTACTGCATGGTTCAAATCCTGCATAGTCTCAGCCTGGAATAAATGAAGTCAGATGAATTTCCAAAATTTACTTTCTAGAAGTGCTAGAACTTCAAAGTGAGTGAAATAGGACAAAATGTGTCAGAAAAAAAATCTCAACAAATAGGGTATTATTTAAATTATTGGAACTTTGAGAAAAAGGGCTGAAGTAAAGCAGTAAAGTCAGTTTTCCAGCACCTTGGTCATACATCTTATGAGAAATGAATCCAGGTCTGGGGTCCCCAGCACAGGAAGGACATTGACCTCTTAGGGCAAGTCCAGAGAAGGGCCACTGAGCTGATTACAGGGATTTTCCTCCTACAAGGAGAGCATGAGGGAACTGGGATTGTTCACTCTGTAGAAGAGAACAGATCTTCCAGGAGCCTCTTCTTAAGGGAGCCCACAAGAAATATGGAGTCAATTTAGAAGATCGTGTAGTGCCCGAACAAGGGGGGACGGCTTCACACTGAGAGCAGGTTTAGGTTAGGTATTAGAAAGAAATTCTTTACTGCGGGGTGGTGAGGCACTGGAAGAGGTCGCCCAGAAGAGCTGAGGATTCCCTGCTCCTGTCAGTGTTCAGGGCCAGGTTGGATGGCGCTCCAAGGAACCTGGTCTAGTGAAAGGTGTTCCTGTCTGCGGCAGAGTGATTGAACTAGAGATCTTCAAGGTCCCTTCCAACACAAACCCATTTTGTGATTTCTGAAAGCCTCTTCCCGGACACCTCAGGTGATGCATCCTCACGTGCTGTCCGGCCTTGTCTCCTCATGGGTTTGTGGCGATGTGGTGAAAATGAATCACCTTAAAACCTTTGTCCAGACGGTCTCTGGTTTCCCCGTGTGTTTGCGGGCAGCGACGAGCGGCAGCCCCCGAGCGGAGCGGCTGGAGCTCGGACCCTCTGCAGCTCCGCCTCCCGGTGCCCGAGGGCAGCGCGCCTGCCTGGCCAGCCTCCGTCTGGCACTGGCCCGAGGAAAGAGTTTCTTCCATCCCATAGGGGCCGTACTGCTCTGTGGGGCCTGAGCAGGGCAAACACGGCGGCGGACACAGGCATTCCTCTGTTCGCGGCGGGCGCGCTGCTTTGCCCTGCCCGCCGCTCCCTCAGAGCGCGGCGCGCACGCACACGGGCTCCGCCGGGCGCGCGCCCTGAGGCGGGCGGGGCGGGCGAGCGCGGCGCTGCTCCCGCGCGCCCTCTGCCGGCCGCCGGCAGCAGCGCCGTCCCCGCGCCCCTGGGGCCGTGCCGGGATCGGCCGGGCCGGGATCGGCCGTGCCGGGATCGGCCGGGCCGGGATCGGCCGTGCCGGGATCGGCCGTGCCGGGGTCGCCGGGATTGGTTGTGCCGGGATCGGCTGTGCCAGGGCCGTGCCGGGACCAGCTCTCCCGGGGCCGCAACCCCGCAGGTCCCGGTGCCGCTGTGTGGGGAGGAGCGGCGGAAGAGGCCCTGTGCCTCCGCCGGAGCGCTCTGCGGCGTTGCAGCGCCACCGCCGCCCAGCGAATGACGGCGCCCGGCCCGCGGGAGCCGCCGGCTGACGCTGAGGGTGCTGAGGACCGCAGGGGCGCCCGGCTTTCACAGTGCTTCCTTTCCATAGGCCTTCCTCCCAGAGATACCCCCTTTTTCCTGGGCTGAACATCCCGGTGACTAGCCTTACACATGGTTTGACGCTATTTGCAGGAAAGCTTTGTATTCTCACTACAGGCCCCACGGATGCCCCGTGAGCCCATCTATCGTCACGTTCCTTGTACGCCTTTCTGCAGCCCCCTTCCCCATGCCATTGGGGCAGCCCCAAAAAACTGCACAATCTGAGTAGGAATGCACAAAAACACTCTAGGACAATCCCCGACAGACAAAGCTTATTTTTATTAATTTTTTTCTTAACCTCATACATTCTGAAAGGTGAATATAAACAAAGTTGCAGCATGTACAGTGGACATATACATGAGTTAAGCCATAGAAATCACAGCTAACCTAAAAACCTTCAAATACTTGACATGGTCACAACAAAATCTATGCACCAAGTTTTGCTTTCCAAACTGTGGGACATTAGGAGGTAGAAACAGCATCCCCAGCTGCCTGAGAAGGAACCTTGTCCTGGGCTGGAGGCGTATTTGAATTCAGGAGAAAAAGAAATGCCTTGATTTTTAAAATACTAATGGAACTCAAGATTACTGGCATTGAAACAGTTTATAGGAAAGGTGGTCAGGATTCCTCCCACTAGGTAAAATGAGATATTTTTGAAACTCTTAGCTGGAGATATCCCGCAGGGCAAAGTGGTCCAACTGTGTCCTTGCTATCTTATGGCAGCAGCTATTATAGAGCACTCTTGGTGGGCAATAACTCCTGTAGAGACAGGAGGATTATATAACAAATGACAAAAGCTTTTAGAAAATTTCTTTGAAATAATGTGGGGCTTTCCAGTGTCTGAATCATGAAACATCCACAAATGAGCTGAAAGTAGTGACCTCAGTATT
Source organism: Camarhynchus parvulus (assembly GCF_901933205.1). NCBI lineage: Eukaryota > Metazoa > Chordata > Aves > Passeriformes > Thraupidae > Camarhynchus > Camarhynchus parvulus. Next base: position 20,383,116 of record NC_044571.1, read on the forward strand.
CCACAGTCTCCATTCTATAGGAAACATTGATACTATATACAAACCCCACCCTAATACCTGGAAAGCAGTTCCAATTAGGCAAGATAAAAATGATGAACAGGAAATTGCTAACTGAAAGTGATCAGCTGTTGTCACATCTTTGTCGGGTGCAATGCTGGCCATGAAGAAAACTAAACATTCCCTGAAAACCAAGTGCTTGGCATCAGAATGAATTTACAGAAAAGAAGGCCAGAGTTCTGGGGTGACCTGAAGTCTACGTTGTATCCTGCAAAGCTTTAATGTATTCAGCCCCTCACAACATGCAGTGACAGTCATTAAAAAATGCCTGAGAGGTTGTTAATCACTATTTTCTATCACAAGAGCACATTTCTTTAAAAGCAGAAGGGTCAGAGGAACAGGGTGTCCCCAGAGTTTCCAGACATTCAACCGTTTGTGGTGTTTTGCTCTTTCCATGGGGTCTGCAGGTAAGTTTTCTTTTAATACCTGATTGAAGAAAAATACAGAATTTAATTCTCATTCACTATGATGGGGGAAAAAAGCTATAAAATGTTTCGGGGCTTCTTAAATTCACATAATAGAGGATGTTAACACAGAATCATTCAATTACTAGTGTTGGAAAAGACCTCCAAGATCTTTGAGTCCAACATGTGAACATCCAGACCTTTGTCTGAGATTGACACCATCTCATTCCTCAGCCTGGTCCATGCCTCCAGCAGGAGAGTCAAAGGAAAAATTTCAGAACCTTGTAGCAGTGGCATAATATTGCTTGTTTTACTCTAGTGGGCTGCATCTCCAAAAAAATCCTCAAATTACTATCCTAAGGTTTTGATTGAGTTGTTTAACTGGAAAACTTTCACTTCATCAACATGGAGAATTTAGGAGGTAGATTTAACAGGGTCTGTTGTGATAGGACAAGGGGTAATGGTTTTAAACTAACGGATGATCAATTTAGATTAGAGATAAGGAAGAAGATTTTTACAACGAGGATGGTGAAACACAGTAATTGGTTGCCTAGAGAGGTTGTGGATGCCCATCCTTGGAAACATTCAAGGGCAGGTTGGATGGGTCTGTGAGCAACCTGATCTCATTGAAGATGTCCCTGCTCCTTGCAGAGGGGTTGGACTAGACAAGCTTTAAAGATCCCTTCCAAGCCAAACTATTTTATGATGATTTCCCTTAAGGAAATCTGTCATGGATGGTCGTTGCAAGTGTTCAGTCCTGCAGTTGCATCTGTGGTCTAAAACATTTGACCAAATTATTTTAAGAGGCATCTTTCTTTGTAAACAATTTTGCTTAAGTTGTAAGAAAAATATTTTCTTTCATGCCTTTCATGTGAGTAGAAAGTTTCTCAGTCAAGATTATTTCCTTTTATGATTCAAATGACTAGCACAAAAATCACAAACAATGTGCTGGGGTTTTTTCATAATCCCATGGCCAGATGGTTACTCCAAGAAGGCTGAACTAAGGTTAGTAGAGTTATCAGGAATATTTAATTTTTGTGTTTATCTATTACAGGACAAGACTCATTATTGAGTTTCCCAACTAATGTTAATTGGTTTCATTTTATGATGTCAGTTGATAATTTTTTTCCCAGTGATGATTTGGCAAAAAGGCAGCCTGTCTTAAAACCAAGCTGGTATCTGTAGCTACTTGCTTACTTTTAATGGTAATTAAATCACCAATCCTTGGTTCAGCCTTCCAGGTGTTGTCTGAGCAATGCAAACAATTTTCTGAGTGCTACAGACATGAATGCATCTCCCAACAGTTGTGTGTCTGGCATTGCTCAGAGATTAAATCACCACAGGAGCTGGGTAACAGCATTTTTGCGGTTCTTAAACCAGACTTTGGTCACCAATACCAATCTGCCAAAGTGGCCTGATACAAAAGTGTTTGTGATTAGTAAAAGCTTGAAAGCAGAAGCTCCTCCTATCTGGTGTATCCACTCTACTGTAAACTGTTCTTGCTTTAAAAGACAAAGAGCTCTTTTTCATTGGGACATTTGCTTATGTGTTAGCGCTGAAATAATCAGAGAAAGCATTTGTAAAAGGCTGTGTTAATGTGGGCTTCCTCTGCTGGCTTTCCAGTAACTGAGCATGATTTCTAAGACTTTATGTAAACAAAGGATTAAACTGGATTTGGGGTTAAATCTTCCTATCACAGCATAATTCTTCAGCAGTGAATGGCCAGAGAAAGCTATTAGTTGGGAGTACATGGATATACTTTCTCAGGATGATGATGCTGGTCATCTAAAATAAGATGTTTGCCATCAGTTTACAAATCCCTTTAATTCCAAAAGTTAACTCCTGAGAAAGGCTTAGGCAGATGAACACACATATGAGGACAGGAACTGCCAAGGCTTCTGTGTAATAAAAAATATATTTTGTACATGTTATATAAATCTGCAGTTGCTTGCATTCTTCACTGTCACATGTACCTGCCCTATGCTCTCTGGGTTGGAGCACTAGGTGCTCTGTCAGCCATGAAATTACAGGCCAGCCACCTTCTCTCTCTGAGTAACTTACTCTTTTTGTCTTCCTTCTGAATTCTTCTCTCACTATTTTGTCCTCAGTGACTTACTCAAGTTTCTTCTTTACCTCTCATGACTTTTTTTTTTATTATTCCTCTGTCCAATGTTGCTCTTCTACTATGCCTCCAGTGGCTTGTCCTTCACTGCTGATATGCTTGTGTGATCTCCAGATTGCACTGGTTATTTAGACAAGAAAAAGTCTTAGATCTCTTAAGGTATCACACTGGACATTAAAATAAGGATAGTTTAAAAAGAATTGGAGTTCCTCATCAGATTTTCTAGAAACATGACTTGCAAATAAAATAATGGAGAATTTGGGTGTTATGGGCTTCTGATAGTTTTCTTCAAAGTGCCTAGTTTTTTGTTTAGTTTAAACCAAGAAGTTTTCACAGTATATCCTTAGGCACTTTTGCAGATCAGAGCTCAGCCTTTTTAGACTAAAATTAAAAAGCAATCCTGCAAGATGCTGAGTACTTTTGTAAATTCCCTCTGACTTCCATAATCAGATTCCTGTAAGATTCACTTTTCAGGCTAAAAGCCTGAATTGTCTTTTCAAACTCAGGTTAGTTTTGCTTATATCTACTCCAGAGTACTTTGTATTTGCTGCCACAAATACGAAGATTTTCTGAAGCACTTCTGGGCCTCTGAAAAGCAAGAAATGCTTTTATTCAGAAGCAACTTTTTCTGACCATTTGTAATGATCTTTATGAGACTGCTGCTTAAATGTTCATGTCAAAGCTTGTGAAATTTGCGGACAAATTCCTTCTGACGTATGGGTAGTGTTAATTCATTCTTCAAGTGGACTGACAACCAGCATTTCAAAAGCAAGAGCAGCACATGACAGCAGGTTCTGAGGCCTGGGCTGAGCATGGCAGCTAGCAGGGCCCTGGGAGCACTGAAGATGCCACCAGTTTTGGGGAATGTCAGTATTGGTTTTGAACATCACCAGGATCATTTGGGAATTCTGAACTATTAGCACACCAAGCAATGTTTACTATTTACAGCTGCAAAATGTAAGTCTGAGAATTCATGGGTTATCACTGGAAATGAAGCTATTTATAGAGAGATGTTCTGGTGGATACAAACATTTCTGAGAAATAGAAAGAAGATAAATTATTAAGGCTCTTGTGACTTATCCCATTGATAGGCTCTTGGGATATGTTTTCATGGTGTAGGCTTGCAGAGAGATAGGATAAACTGGCATGTGCTCAGTGCATTCCTGCCAGTGGGATATCATATCAGTTAGTTTGAAACCCTTACATTAAAAAGTATAGTGACTTCCACAATCCTATTTTATTTCTAGGTTAAAATATTTAAATCTATACTTAACCAGGGCAAATATTGTGTGTAATGTAGGCCATGATCTTTGTGCTAAATAGTGCAGTTTAGTTCTAAAACAATGTTATTAAAAAAGCATCATTTTTGCCTTTTTGGTAAAGGAATCATTGATGCAGCATTGTATTGCAGCAGGCAAAATTTAATTAAATGAACACTGAATTTAGATATCTCTGAAAAACAGAAGCCCAACCTGTGTAGGTCACTTAAGAAATAACACTCGTCAGCAACACTGAAGTGAACTCAGGAACCTGTATGAAACACAGCAGTGTTTCAAAGTTAGCTAATAAAAAATAATTCTTAGTCTGAAAATAATTAGTCACAGAGTGTATTTCCATTCCCTTGAATAACAGCAATGGATGATTGTCACTGAAGAGTCTCAGCTGAACCCAGAGAGCTCCTTGGGCAGATGAAGTCACTGGTTTGCTATGTTTATGCTGTGGCCCTGCCTCACATTTCTCGCAGGCATCTGAGGCCTGTTTTATCAGAAGGAGCCTTGGCATCCAGCACAATGGCATGTTTATGTTAAAAGGAAAGGTCCCTCTGCGAGCAGCAGGACAAGCGATGCCGGCAGGAGCGGCAGCAGCGGCTTCCTGTGCCCCAGGCTGGCGTGGGCAGAGGGGGAAATGAGACACCGCGGCTTATGCTGCACACCAGAAACTGCAGCTCTCAGGGATTAACACACATAGGCCAGTGATAATTTTCCACACCCCTCCCCCCCCAGCTAGGAAAAAGCTGATATGTGGATTTTGAGCACATCCCTTATAACTATTTCTTAGAACAAAGCTTGTAGGTCATTCCTAGTGCTCCCAGAATTGTAGCAGCCAGTGAAATCTTCTGAACAACCAATGTTTCCGGGGGTAAAGTCTTCACTGATCTTAACTCTGTGATAGACCTTTGTTGAAAAGTCCCTGGAGACTCTGCAGTGGGCATTCAAGTTTCCCAGTTCCCACCTGAGCAGTGCTGGAGGAGATGCCAGAGGTGTCCCTGGTAAGCCGTGCTTGGTGCTGCACGGGAGGTGACACTCAGCATCCAGCCCAGCTTAGCTCATGCACACCAGCTGGTGGTGGTACCAAACAGGGCATGGTGCAGACACCTCTGACAAGTGCCACAGACATGCCATTGGCAAGCACATCCAGGATGGATATATGGGGGGCAGAGGGAAGTACAGTGAATTACTTTATTTCCTGGCCTGGGCAGCAGAGTGGGGCTCAGCACACATGGTTGCTGCTGGCACTTTGTCAGTGGAGTCCCTGATGTCCGCAGTGCTGCAAAGGATGTAGTTCCCATCGAAGTCATTGCCCTCAAGGAGGACTCTGCCAAAGTTGCTCTGGTTAGATGTAGGCATGGTGGGCCCCCTCTGCTGTTTTGCAGTGTTGCCTTCTGTATCATCTACCTCCCTTTTCATGTGACATTTGTGTTGTTCATTTTGGCTTCTCTTTGAAACATGATTTCTTCTTTTTTGTTTATCCTTTTTTTCCAGATTTGACAAAATCACTTGTTAGTCAAATATTTATTATCATGATGTCAATCAGTACTAATTTTGTTTATTTTTATAGCATCCTACAATCTGCCTCTTTTTCCCTTTCATTCCCTCTCTTTCTTCTTCCTTTTCCCTTGCTGTCCCAGTTTTTCCCCCTTTGCCTTGCATGACACCATTCCTCTTCTGTCTCTGCTCAGTTGGTAACAGCAAGGCAGCATCACACACCCAGGGGACCCCTGCATCCCTGAGTCTGGCTTCAGAGTATGAACACAAACAAGTGCTTCAGCAGATCTATTGTAATACTTTCTGTGGCTTCCATCATACCAATCTTTATACTTAAATGTATTCATTATCATACCTTTCTGTGAGTTGCTACTATCTTTATTTTACAAATGGGTAACTGTTGTAAGGAAAATTTGTGTGTCAAATATGTGCCCCTTACACATATTTGGAATACTAAAGCTCAGATGTGAGGTCCACTGAAATCAATTATTCTGAAAGTTGCATGCAGACCAATGAAGCTTTTCAGTAGGGCTTTTGAAAGTCAAGTAAGTGGATGACCACAGCATTTTATGGATAAATCACTAGGGTTCTGACTTGAAGTGATTTCAAATTCCCCCAAGATCTTTTTTTTAGCCAGGGATAGCTACTGGGTATTATGTAGTTCTTACAGAGATAGATGAAACATCTCCGTGTTCAGCAAGAACACCAATATTTCAAATCTCTTCCCCAACCAGTGAATGCTTCATTTCTAGTTCTGTACTCTTCAGGGTATTTTAAGCATTTCTGGTGTTCAAGGGATTCCCCCCCTTGCCCTTAATTTCAGTCAGCTGGCAGCTGCAGTGCACCTATGTAGTGCTGGGTACCATGAATGCCTCTCATTCTATTTCTCACGTGCTACCTCACCCACTCTAATTTTTTACCTTTCCCTATTTATATTATAATGGGGCCACGTATTCAGCTGCTGAAAATCAGCCTGCACATGAAGTAACCTTGGCCAGTCAGAATGTATGTGCTTCTTCAAATAGCATCCAGGGAATTAACTTCATACTTGATCTTTCCCACTATAACCCAAGAGGAAGGCAGTGATGTGGCCTTCTGTGAACTGGGTATTAACACTGCATGCTGTACTCCATTCCCAATTTTAAGTCAGTATTTATTTGGTTTATAATTCTGAGATGAGATTCACTTATATTTTCTTGTTTGGCATGCAGTTGGTTTTGACACAGTAATTAAGAGCCAGCACACTCCAAAGCACCCAGCTAATTATTGAACCCTCTCAAGCAAGGGAAACATTAAATTATCTGAGCAGTGGAAAGGGAAATAGGTCAGTTGAAAAATATGTTTTTATGAGCTGATACTGGATTTGACAATACAGATATACAGATGCTGGCAAAAATGCAAGGAATCCCAATTCAGTTTTGAAAAAGGTATATTTTTCACAGAGAACATGTCTCTTCTGGGAACCCTTAATTTAATGTACATTGGTTTCCTATTTTAAGAAAACAATTTGCCATCAACACTATGCCAGCCAGACTTACATTTTTTTAAGCAAAACCTCTTTGTCCTAAAGTATTTCATGGCCCAAAGAGGAGGAAATTGGCTGTGACATTTCAGTTTTTCCAATCTAAGGGGAAAATAGTTGAAGGTCTAAAAATATCCATGAAAACAACCTCCTTTCTCATCATTGTAATATATCATAAGCCATGTGACAACAAAGACATTTCTTTCTGAGCTTAACATTGTTTTAAATCAGCTAAATCTGCAACTGAGACTGTCTTCATGTAGAACTGCTGATTCAAATAAAAATTTTGTTTACCTGACTAATTTGATGACCTACTCTGCACTACAATGTCTCCAGTTCATCCTGCGTCCTTTGCCTGAACACAAATGACAGTTGTCCTGAATTGCGTATTCATCTGGGGGGAAAAACTCAGCAGGCTTTGTGCTGTGGGGCTGTTTCTGTCAGGCACTGTTCAGCTCCATTCTCTATTTGATCATCCGTCCTAGAGGAATATTGAAAATATATTCATATATTTTTTGGTCTGTGGCCATGAATGGACAAATGAGGTAGATGGTACATGTAAGTAAGATTAAGAAAATGCATCCTGGGGTGGATTAATGCCAAGGAGTATGTTATGGAGGTCAAAGATGGGGGCCTCACCAGCAGAACTCAAAGGGGGTCTTGGTATTCAGATTATTCCCCCAGCAGTGATTTCAGACATGTGAGTGAATCACAAGGTACTTGTTTATGGTAAACTCAGAAAAAATAAAGTGAGACTGGTTTATGTGTAGGCTAAGGCCAGTGTGGAGACATTCCTAGACAGGGTGGAGCCCGCAAGGCAAGCGGTGCTGTCACTGGGGAGGGAGCAGGTCCCAGTTTGCACTGAAGCTGGAGACAGAGCTTCATGATATGATCTATTCTGTGGTGAAATTTGCTTAGGAGGTTTTTGCCCCTTATCTCCCTACCTCACAGCCCTGGCCACTCACTCCTGCCTGCATTACAGCTTCCTGCCTGTCCTCAATTGTGCTGCTACAAATGAGTGTGGGGCCAGGCTATTGAGTAGGTCTCTAAAGCAGTCTAGGTTAAAAATAGTCTTCCAGAATAATTTTGTATCTTTAAGTTTTAAACCAAAACCATTTCAGTTGCCTGGTTTTACAGACAACCTCTAAAAGTACCTATATAAGCACAACTGACATGGTAACAAACAGACCTACTGAAAGGTAACTTAGCTTCTCAAATCTAAAACAAATGTGTCACATAAATATACCCAAAGAAACTATGCCACCTTGCTGGTGAAGGAAAAGCACAGGGGCTCTGCTTTCCTCCAGTATCAAAATTGTGTTGAATACAGACATTCACTTAATTTTAATGAATCACACTGCCCTGGTGGATCAAGGTCAGACAGGCTCAATGCATTGAAATCAATGGAAGTTTTGTGTCTCCTTTGTTGTGAGCTAAGAATAGCCTAGAGGAATGAGGCTCATGGTTGACCTGATCATTCTCTATGACTTCCTTAAAAGACAGTGTAGCCAGGTGTGTCCGTCTCTTCTCACAGGCAACCAGTGACAGGCCAAGAGGAAACGGCCTCAAGCTGTGCCAGGGGAGGTTCAGGCTGGTCATCAGGAGGAAATTCTTCACTGAGAGGTTTGTCAGGCATTGGAATGGGCTGCTCAGAGAGATGGTGCAGTCACCATCCTTGGAGGTGTTCAGGGAACAGCTGGACATAGCACTCAGGGCCATGGTCTGGCTGACAAAGTGATCACCAAAGGTTGGACTCGATTATCTCAGAGGTCTTTTCCAACCTAAATGATTCCATGATTCTGTAAGATTTTTTTTCTTATCTTTTCTTCAGAGAAGGACTTGGAGTTTTAATATAGACTAGTATTTGAACATACATTATATTTTACCATATATCCACATAGCATCTGGATCATGTGACTATTGGGAGATAGGAAAGGATGGGAAAAGTTCCATCCCGGGAAAGGATGCCAAGAGTTCCATCTAGATAAGCCCTCTGTCCTGTAGTGGGCTCACTCATACCTACAGTCTTCCTGGCACTATTTGCCTAAAATTTTTTTGATAAAACTTTATTTTAGAATCCATACATCTCCTTAGGTAATCTATTCCAGTGTTTAGCTGAGGAATTTCCTCACCATCTAGTCATGTTTGACACACAACCAATGTTTCATAGCCACGTATCAGTACAGATGAATATAATTCCCAGTGGAAACAGCTGTGGCAGCAACACAGAAACTTGGCATGTCCCTGATGATATTTGTTCCTTTTTCTTTAGCCAAATGGACCCAATGATTTAGTGAATATAGTTAACAAATATAGTTGGGGTTACTGACATTTTTGTGCATACATTAACTCAAAAAGAATTGAAGAATCAGTAATTTTCCCCTAAAGTTGTAATTTCCTGCCAGGGAATATTGGTAGTTTACTACTGTAATAAGTTTACTAGTGGCATAAACACATGGATAGATTTTTTTTTCCCTTACATCTGTAATATGATATAACCTAATACTATTGTAGGCCTTGAGGGAAGAGATGACAGTACTACTGACAGTACTATTGATTTGTACCTTTAAAACCAAAACCTACCAATATTGTAAAGAATGTACTTTAGAAACCAAACTGGAAACAATGTATAAGAAACAAGCTATTAAACTGCCTTCATTGAAACACCACTTGAAAGTGCTTTACAGCATCATAGAGTCAAAAGTTAAGATTCTTGCATTAATGAAAAAATTACCAATGATGAGATAGACTGCTGGTTCAAAAGTGACTGGAGAGGAAACGAAGGTGCTGTGGAGTTTCTATCTTGTCAGACAGTACAGCAAAGTCAGGCCCAGGGGAAGATGTATAGGAAAAATTGGACTGCTAGAACAAGATGGGCTAGTAACAGCCACCAGCAAGATGTCCTGGTTTGTTGGCATTTTGCCTTGTCTTGCAATGTCCAAAAACTATGAGATTTTTAAAAAATTTTATTTTCTTCTTTCTATGAATCCATGAGTATTTTAAAAAATGGAGGACAATTAAAAGAGTAAAACTAAATTACTTAGATTTCTGTAGCCTTTCTTTAAAAATGTGACATTTTGAGGACCTCTTTCAAGAGATCATCTGTTCGTCAACATTGTTGGCTCATTCCTCCCAGTCTCTAAACTTTTTTTTTTTTAATTGTCCTTATTGCAGTATTTGGGACATTTCTGTTTCTTTTTTTCTTAGGTGAAGTTTGGTTATATGTGCCACAGTTAGCAGCTGTGGCCATTACAGTGGGTTAAGAGAAAAAGGTTTTCAGGGAGCATGTAATCTCCCAGCCATTCTAGGCATCTTGGGAAAAGGCAGTCTTTGTCTCTACATTGACTATAAACAGAACCTGAAGTGACAGGTTTGGATATAGATTTCTACATCAGATGAATCATCCCCTGAGAGTTGCCCTGAGTACTCCTGGTTACTGAGAGCACTGATTTTGACATTAGTTTTGTAATAACTTGTACAGGTTATTTCCGTCTTTTGCAATACATTTGGATTCAGTGACGTGTCAGATGAAGAAGCAAACACTTGCAGACTTTTTGGCTCTGCCTCCATTAAGAACTAAAGAGCTCACCTTTCCCACAGGCAAACATGTTGCAACATAAAATGCAAATAGCTTGAGAGAAAAACAGAAGCAATAAAGGAATGGCTCTTTATGTGCCCTAGAGGAAGAGGAGAAACTGGCAAGACATTTATAAGACAATTCAGGGAAGAGTCATTTGACACAACCATGATGACAATCATATTATTGGTTTTAAAAGTCTTGACTTGTCATGAAACATACTTTGCTACAGATGTAACTAAATAAACAACAAAAGCTTACTACTGACAAGGAAAGAAATTCACATTTAATACATGTTACTTCACATTTTTCTTACAGGACAGTTCATTATAAGTCAGCTCTTTGAGCATGGTAAACATTTTACACCAAAAAAAAAAATTAATCAATAATGTTTGTATATACAAAAGAGGACAACTGGCAAAATTTGATCACATTTGCTGTTAAACAGCAGTTATCTCAAAGACAAACCTCTGTTAATACGTGAGTACTAAGATGGTGACTCAACTGGTTCATATAAGAAAATAGCATGGCTACTATAAAATAAAATTAAATTCTGCAGTTCCTTAACTTTACAACCACTCATGCTGCTGTCCTTATCTCTTAACTATGCTCTTGTTCTGAAATAGCATGGGGGGATTTGTCCTGTCAGGATTTCGTGATAGTGTTTGCAGTCATGGGAAATCTGTATGAGAGAGAAAATGTCCCACTTAGCAGCAGGAGGATGACAGCCACAATCCCAACAGGAATGGCAGCACCAGCTTCCTGTGCCGCTGGACTGGAGGGCATGTAGAAAGAAGGAGGAAAAGCTATGCTCTGGTTGTGAGTTACAGAATAGAAATTCCAGCTCACGGGAATCAGGACACACAGACCAGCAGATATGTAGAAGAAGCCACCCACCAGGAAGAACGGGGCAATGAGAGGTTTGTGAGTGACTCCCATATAGACATTTCTCAGAGCAAATATTGTAGCAGCCAGTCCCAGCAAGCCCATGAACATGGCGAGCAACAGGAGACCCTGAGCAGCGTAAATTTCATGGGGAATGAAGGAGTCATAGCCACTGAATTTATGGCAAAACTGTTCTCTGTAGCCAGGTGAGACGTAAAGGTAACTGATGAAGCAGACTTTCCAAATCCCCACCCAGGCAATGCCAGAGGAGATGACAGTGGTGTTGTCCACATGCCACACTCTCCATTCCACAATTCCCATTGAAACGGTGCACAGGATCCAGCCTATGGTGCCCAGAGCAAAGGCAGCAAGCTGGAGGTGTGAGGTGCTGACCAGGGAATTCATCCTTTGGAGGTCTCCTGCCCTGTCACAGACACAGTTGCCATGCAAAGAGAGAGAGCCACTGCAAAGAAACAAAAAATAAAAAGACAAAGGCAATTATAATTTGGGTGAATAGATGAACCTGTCAGTGAAAAAGAGAATGTGTGTGTAGAGGGAAGATGGCAGTCATCTTTCCCCAGCTTTAATGAACTGTTGAAATTTAATATCCATGGACAAGTAATAGAGAGGTTTTAATTCTGTATATATCATGGTATCACAGAGAGGAGAAAGAGTCTCTGATTAGCTCCCCTAAAGATCTCCTTTTTACATTCACAAAAGGAAAATTGATGGTTTTTTCCCAAGTTATTGTCTTCTTTGTTAATTAACCATTATGTTCAAAGATCCTTTAACACATTAATCAGGAGCCCTAGAGTAACTGGCTAGCAGGAAGAAAATCTGAGAAAATCCTCAGGTTCCTGACTGTTGCAAGAGATCCTACAGAGCAGAATCTGTGCTCCTTTCTCCCAGCAGCTGTGGCTTTGATGCTGCAGCCCAGTCTGTACAGGCTTCAGCTTTTGTGCTGTGTTTACTGAGAGCTGCTGGGACCAGTGTCAGACAGAAAACATCGTAGTTCAGAGGCATGAGCAAATCCACACCACAAAGTCTAACAACAACCACTGAACTTTGACCATTTTCAGATTAATTAGCCATGAATGCATTAGCAGAAACATTTGAATTAATCAGAAGTGTAACACTGTGCAGGGGCTGGAACCTGGATATACTGTCATTGCTTTCCCACCCTCAAACTTTACCCAAGTTTTTTTTGCTGCTTTACCTTTGCAAATCTCACTTGTTTATAAATTGCCCAATATCCCCAGTTTGAATAATCCTAAAACTGTGCTGGAAAATATTTTAGTCATTTAGATTTAAGATTTGTTTGCTGACTGTACATTCTGAGTGCAAATTAGGGTTTTATTGTATTAAAAAAAAAGAAAAAAAGAGAAAAAGTATAAACAAATCAACACTTAGTTTCCCATGTCTTTTGTACCATTTTTTGAATACTTATAGGAATGATCTGTGATCAGCGATGATGTAGCCTCAAATTTATGTAAGTCTGAAAGGTTCTAGGGATCTGTGTATTTCCGAAGTTTTCTAGAATACTTTTTCTGCTGTTCCTATTTAATTCAAGACTGGAGAAATACTGTACCAAGTTGACTCTAATAAGATATGTCTGCCACCATGTTTTGTGTACTAAACACTAAACATAAAGACAAAAGCAACAATTTTTCCATTTACTGATCTTAAGGTAACCAGATTCAGTTGGCAATACAATCAAGTTGCAAAAATCCACCTGTGGAAATCTTAAAAAAGAAATATCTTCATAACAATATGGCCTTAACCAGACATTGTCCCTCTACATACTTACTTCAGTCCTGAAGGTGATGCCAGCCATGAGAGGATGGGACAGAGTGATTTTTGATGCCAGACAAACACAGCAAGATCTGCAATTTTATCATTTTGGCCTCCCAGTTCATCTATGTGTCTCCAATAGATTTCCTGCGGGATATATTAATCTCCATTATTGCAAGTGTACATTTAATCCTCACCAGCATGGAGAAAATTGCTCCAGAAGAGTCTCTCGTACGTTTATCTACTTAAGCTGAAACCAATTTATAAACACCTTTTCAGTTTGCTCCATTATTTACAAATAATGCAATTAATTTACAAAGTGATTATACATCCCCCTTTCTAATTAACTATTTTTATCAGGCATGGAGCACAGTAGCCCCTCTTTCTGTCCCAGTTCCTCAAAACAGCATCATTTCTGTTCATGCCCAGTGGTGGGAAGGTGCTGGACAGGAAAGAGGGCGAGCAGAGGAGTCCTGTGCTGACTCCATTCAGTTTCTCTTGGAATCAGTGGAGCACAGAGAAACCAAGCCTGAACCCCGTGAAGATACCATTTTGTGTAGAGCCCATATGTCTGTAACACTTCTTGTGTACATCATAAACATTCATTTAAACAACTTGCTGCTATCAAGGTCGTAAAACATAGGTCAGCAGGTGAATCCTTATCATCAACAGCTTTTCAGAGTATATTATTAGCTTATAACTTCACTGATTGAATGTACCCAACTGTCTGCTCACAGAAGTAAATGAGAATAAATGTGATTCCCAGCCTACTATCAAACCTGCATGTGCTGAGATACTTAGAATTGTGCCCATTTTAATTATAAAATTAAAAATTAGGGAAAGATCTTTTTCCCTTTAAGATTTTTTAAAAAACATGGAACAAGCAAACACAGAGGATGAAAGATTTTAAGGATTATACAAAAGTTCTGAGAACACTGGAGAATAACCAGCTAACAAAGATGGGCTTTAGATGAGTTATCAGGTGTCTAGACACACAAAAAATTGCCTATGTAGGAAATGATTCATTTTGGCTCATTTCTCCACACCCTGCCCACTGGAGCATATTTGATCTGGTAGCACTGACTTAGAGAAAAAACAAGGTTCAAAAGAAGTGTTTTTGAACTCGATGATGAAATTAAATTACAGTTCTCATACTTTTCTATTTTGGAAAATCAAACAGAAGCCTATACTTAATAACCTCCTGCTACTGAGATTCAGCATGAAAATAAGGAACAAAATATCACAGTAAAATAGTTACAGGATTTTTCTTGACGTAAGAAAACATGTCAAAATTGAGAAAAAATAGTTCTAGTTCCCGATTCCAGTCTCTATCACTATGAATATTAAGTAAACACACTATGGGTTTTGCTGACACAATGAAAAGCAATGGGTATGTATCACTTGCCAGAAGCATTGATTTGAAAGGAAGCCTTTGGGCAAAGAGGATCAGGGAAACTCCTTTTCTCCCAAGTGCAGAAAGATACATTGATTTTTCAGAGCGACAGTGGCAAGTATTTAAAAAAAAACCAAAACCAAATAAGACATTTCTCTTGCAGATGCCAAATAAAACAGGGAGCGAGCTCCAGAGGGCGTCGTCCTCCAGGATTTCAGTCATTCCAGCGACTCCCTTGTTGTGAGGCCTCAGGATGGCAGAAAGGAGGGAGGGAAGGAAGGGAGGAAGGTCATAGCAGGCTGGGGTTTACAGCAGCGCCTGGGTCAGGGCTTTGTCAGCTTTGCCCTCAGCTGGACCTTGGGGCTTACTCTGCACAAGTCTCCATCCACAGGAGATGGGCGATGCAGGTGCTGACCTTGGCTCAAACACCAGCAGTGCCATTCCTGTGGATTTCAACAGAGGCATTTCTTGCAGAAAGGAAGAATTTGATCTGTCATCAACTTGTCATCCACAGGGAAAAAAACCCAACAAATCCAAACACACAAACAAAACTCGCCAAAATTTTAATTTTTAAAATTAAATTAAAACTTCTGGTGCCTGTGCAAATGCCCTTTTCAGCCTTCTGGGAGAAAAATGTGAAAGCTCAGTCCCTGCATGTTTGAGCCATATTGGATAAAATACAGTTCAAAGCTCAGATCATATAGCAGGCTGTGCTAACACAGGCAGCACTGGCCAGTTTCATGCTTTAGTAATTACATAAATGTTTTGAATTAATTTAATTAGTGTAGTAAGGTTACCTATATGGTCTGAATAATACAATGATGTAACACAGTCACTAGATGAAATGTCCTAAGGCAAATGAACTCATACTCAGTCAGCTACAGGAGATCTTCTGAGTAATTAGGTGGTGTCACTGCCATGTGGTTCTTGATTCAGGAGCTCGCTCAGAGCTGCAGATTTCAGCATTCCAGCTTTGCAGACCAGCTACTTCATGGGATGGGGTCAGCCTACAAAGGCAATCAGGCCAGCAGGAACAAGCTAGGTCTGTGTGGTGTCTGTGTCAGTGGATGAAAAGCATGACTGAAAACCCTTTTCACTGAAAGAAGTGAGAAGTGGCTTTGAGAGGTGGCCACAGTACCATCTTTTAGTATCCCATTATTTCATCCACATTTTCATTTAATCAGTTCAATCCAACAAGCACCCCAGCAGCTTTTGGGGATAGTCTTTGAAAAGTCTAGAAATAGTAGCTAAAAAACAGAGATCTGTTTCTACAGGCTTCTCACCTGGCAGCCATTTTCTCTCTAAATATATCTTTCATTTCCTTCATTGGGAAGGGCTTTCCTTCACAGATATGTTTTTAATTAAATACCCAAGTAAAGTAAAAGCAAGACAGAATCGTAGAACCATAGGATGGTTTGGGCTGGAAGGAATCTTAAAGATATCTTGTTCCAATCTTGTTCCTGTATCTTCCAATATCTTGTTCCTGGCCATGGGCAGTGGCACCTCTCACCAGACCAGGTTGCTCAGGGCTCCATCCAGCCTGGCCCTGAATGGTTCAAGGTATGGGGAGTCTGCAGCTTCTCTGGGCAGCCTGTTCCAGTGCCTCACTCCCCTCACAGTAAAGAATTTATCCCCAATATCTGATCTAAGCCTACTATCTTTCAGTGGAAGCCATTCCTCCTTGTGCTATCACAGCTCCTGTGGGTCCCCTTCAGATTCTGGGAGGCTGCTATGAGCTCCTCACACAACTTTCTCTTCTCCATGCTGAACAGCCCCAACTTTCTCAGCCTGTCTTCATAGAGGGGTGCATTTAAATGTAAATTTGCTAGCACTCAATGCAAATTTGCGCAGAGAAGACAGAAGTTCCTAGTAAAAGATGATACTTGTCAGTGTATTCATCCAAAAATAGAAACCTGAAGGTTCTTTTGTATTTATTGCCGATTTTACTTAAATTAAGCATTGCACAGTGAGTAGCTCTTTTTCTTTATGAAAAGTATGTTGAGCCATTGCACATGGACTTGGGGGACAGAATGAGGCATGAGTTTCCCACTCTTCAAGAAACAGAGACATGCCTGAGAGCCATGTTGACTTTTCTACAGCTGCAGGCTTGCTTCTAGGAGAAAAACAATGAAAGCAAGCTGCTCTCACAACTGCTAAGTGGTTTCATAGTGGGGGGTTTGCTGCATCAGGCTTACCTTTAAAATGACTAAAATGAAATGTTGCAGTTGAATTTCTCAGTTCTTTGTGGCCATGGCCCCACCTCCTGATATTCTCAGCAGCAGGAAAAAACAGAAATGGAGCTATCTTGTAATTTTGTCAACACTTCTTTTTCTTTCAGTAATTGTAAGTAACAAAAGGCTGGGGCTATGATATTGATTCTGAGGGTGGAGAAACCTCATTTACACCAAATGCATTTCACTTCTACAATTAATACTGTGTCTTCCAAGCTGTTTTAATTACATTCAGTAGTCTATATGCATTGATTGGGTTTCAGATCTGCTTTCTAAAACTCACCCTGCCTTAAGTTCCTGAAACAGAGACTTAAAAAGCCCTGCAGGTAAATGCAAGAGAAAAAAAAGCTATCAAACTCTCTTAATTCAGGCATTTAAATATTAATTGGACCTTTCAGCTTACTGGGTCTCAGGCTCCCTCCTGGGGGGATGAGCCCTGTGCCAGGGACAGATGTCCAGATTGTAGGGTGGCATAAGGAAGTGTCCCCAACCACACAATAACCTGCAAGACTTGTCTTTAAATTCATAATTTCATATGATGGGTTGAGAGCAAGAGGGCTGCAGCTTTCAGAGGCATTGAAGGGAGTTTGCTATTTAGGAGAGGTCCTTTGGTTGGTGTGTGCTGGGTGATAATTCCCCAGCAGCAGCATCCCCTCTGCAGTATCTCGTACCCCTCTGGTACCTGAGGCTCCAGGCAGAGCTGGACAGGCCAGTCATCAACACCTGGTATATAAGATCTCAAACACTGAAACTGCAGGGAAATATGAGATGGAGCTGGGCCTTGTCATGGAAATTTGTGGAAGTCTTACACAAATTGCACGATCCTTGACATGATATTCAAAGACTGATTAATGCCTTAGGATCCTTGAGTTTGGATGTGTCTAGAAGAGAACTTCAGAAATGTTTTTTATCCTTCTGCCATCACTGATTCAGCACAGTTCTGGTTGAAGGACACCTTTGTCTAAGGCCATCTACTTGCTGTGGTCCAAGCCACCACTGGCTGATAAATCAGTCCATTCCTACCTTCTTCAACAGATATTTCAAACAGTCAGTGTGGCAGTTCTTTGGTTCCTATTTTCCTAGAAATGAAATTAGCTGCACTTAGGACCCATTCCTTGAATACATCTCCTTGACCCTCATGAAGTCTTGAGCTCTGATATCTCATGTTTAGATTTTAGCTGTCACTAACATACTTATTTTCAGTTAAAAAAGACAAACTAGTGGGGCCTAGAGTCTTAGAAGTCATTGTAGGCTATGTCCAGGTTTGTAGGGTATGTCCAGATTGAACATGTCCCCTGTCCCTCCAAATGTCAGTGTCCAGTGTTATAAACTCTGCTGCTTCCATTTATTCACTGTGTTTCAAAACAAGCAAACCAAAGTGATCTTCATTTCTCTTCCATCAAGTAAGAATACATTGAAACTTAGCTGTGTAAAAGTCCTTGCTTATTTCAGGAAAATGTTTTGATTTGCTTTGATAATAGAACGAAATGAAACCACTTCTATATATTCTCACTGTTTTCTCACACCCTAATTTACTTTTCTCTGTCTGAGCCCATCTTATGTTCTGTTACATAAGGAAACATTGCAGGCTGGTAGGCAGTGGGATGGCAGTGGGATTGACTCAGGACCCAGATGACCCAATATTAGCAGAGTTGCTACAGATTGTTTTGCCTCTCTCTTGAAGAGAGCTCCATTTAGAGCCAAAGTGGAACAGTTTAAAGACATTCCAGGAAGGACAGCCCCTGCAAAACTAAGGCAGATAACCTGGCTGTGTTCAGATGGGATCCTCTCAGGAAGCTGCAGAAAGCAGAAGGAGCACAAAGCTTGCCTACTCTGGGTGTCTGTCACAGAGAAAAGAGCACTAATGGGTTCAGTGGTGTAAATAAGGCAAGCACATCTAGGTCCCAGAGAACTCATGCAGGACTGGGAAGATGAGGCACTGAGCACACACTTGGGGCATGGGAAGATGTCACCCAAGAGCAGACACCTCCCAGCCAAAAGAACAGGAACAAATGCTTCCTGGAGCTGCAGGAGAAATTAGGAACTCCTGAAGCAGCTTGAATGTGAGCCTGGAAGTGCTGCACAGGCACAGGTTGGGGGCAGGAGCATTCCTGAGCCAAGGGCACGTAAGGAAGCCCTGCTAAAGGGGCAGCAGGAGAGCACAAAGGCTGCACACAGCATCCTGCACACAGCAACCTGCTGGCCAGGCTTCCTTCATAGATGGGGAAGTGGATGCAAGGGGAGCCTTCCAAAAGGGTAGGAGACTGTACTTGCTTCCTAGTAAATGATAGCACAGCTAAAATAAAATACGCTAAAAAATGTTCCGAGAGAAGAGAGATGTCTGAGTCTCCCTGTCTGAACCCACCTGCCTGCCAAAAATCTGGGAATTCTACTGCAGCTTGTAACCAGCTTAAAGAGAAAGTTCATGACAAACTCTTCTTATATAAAATAAGCATATAATTATTTTTTGCAGCCCACATAAGCAGAAATTCACGTACTTCCACTTATTTAATGTTTTAAACAAATATTTTTGCTTTAGATGATGCCAGGCATCACATGCATTTCTAAATTAACATTCAAATCCTACTTTTGAAAAGTATTATAGGCTAGATGCAGCTTTATTGGGCTATACTGAGCATGGTTTACTAACCAAATCTTTTGTTTAATGTAAGTCTTGCAGCAGAAAGGGAATTTAAAGAAAACCAACAGTATAGTAATTACAAAGGTATCTTATCAATATCTCTATGATTTAATACTTGAAAACTTAATTCTTCAATTCCCAGTTGGGAAAGCATTCATTATAGAAAACAAATAAATTCTTAAATCTCTCCCCATCTGTTCTCTATCAGCACTTCATAAAATAAGTAATATTAAAAAAAGGGGGGGACTTACTTCTCTGAGTCTGAGAGTTGCCTAAGGCTTTGAAGCAGTGTCAGCTGGATGAAGCAAGTTCCAAAAGGGAGGTGGAAAAAAATACCCATGCGAATTGTCCAACTTGTTACGCTACCAAATAGGTACCTCACGGTTCCTTGTCACTCTCCCACTAAGTCAACAAAGATGTAGGAAGTCAGTTAATCATTAACATATAAAATATGAAAGCTTTGCCATAAGCCATTTATTCTAATTCCTTTAAAACACTTACCAAAGTATATAGATAACTCCCATGGAAATTACAGTTTTCTGTAAGATACCTCTTCAGAAAATCTATCTTTTTGATTACATGATTTTTCAGCTTGAGACCACCATGATGCCCCAGTCTGACAGCCAAAAAGACACAGAATTCTCATCTGAAAGAGAACAAAATGATTTCATAATCCTTATTTTTTTAGATTTTTCTTCCTGTATTTATGCAACTTAGTGCAGCTCTGCAGTGGGAAGAAATATAGGGGAGAAAGGAGTTTTTCTAAGGAGCAAATTCAAGCTGAACTGCTCTCTTGATGGACTCTGGTTGGCAGCACCCACACTTCAGTACAAATAGTACTATGCTTGCTAGCCCAGATGCTTAAAAAACCACACACATTTTTTAAAATTATGTTATGTTTGCCTTGCTTCATGGTTTTCCCATGAATGTAAACAATGGCTCTCGCAAATTGGAAGAATGTTCTTTACTCTGTTCTGGTTTCTTCTCTTTGAACCCTATTCTAAACCCTGATAAATTCCAAATGAGGCACTGGCTCAGCTGGTTACAGAACAGTGCTAACGACACCAACACTGTGTGTTCAATCTCTGTCTGGGCCGTTCCCTGAAGAGTTGGACTTGATGATCCTCGTGGGTCCCTTCTAACTCAGAATATTCTGTGCTTCTTTGACATTTCAAAGCTTGGTCTCAAAAGACAAGTAAGTTTATTTCATAGAAATACCCTGAAATGGGGAGGCCTCATTGAAAAATTCTTCTCATTGAAAAATTCTTCTCATTGTAACATGCAGAAAAGATGGTCATTGCCCTAACTAAAGAAGGCTGGAAAATATCATTAATTCATATTCTCCTGTTTTCTGCATCACCTTTAATCCTCTCCTGCTGTATTTTCCAGCTGATGCCAGTTCACTGGTTCTTTGTGCAGGTAATGCAGCCTGGCCATGACAACAGAGTCTTGTCCTCTCCTGCAGCTCACCAGCCTGGGATCTCCTCTCTGGCTGCTCAAGCTGGATGGGGTTGGTTTGATGCACAGGCAAGCTCAGCTGCTCAGGCTCTTCTGCTGTGTGACAAGAAGCCCAACAGACAGACAGACAGACAGACAGACAGACAGACACACAGACACACACACCCCGATGGGCTGCTGTCATCTGCCAGACTCCAGGATGCCCTTCTGACATCCTGACAGGGCTGCTGATTCACAAGGACAGCATCCTTGGGCAGTAGGCAGCTGGCAGATAGATTCCTTTTCTTGCATTTAATAACTGGATGGGACAAAATTTGCAGCAAAACCACTGCTGATTTTACACATGAAGCTGCTGCACACCCCTGTTTGTCTCACCCTGCAATAGGAAGGGCATTCCCTACACTATTCCTAGAAGAAGAATTCTCACCAAATTCTGTATCTAGCCTTTTTCTTCTCAGTCCCCAAAAAACAAGGCAAACAAAAACCAACACAACAACAAAACCAAGCCCACTGTGATGTTTAAGAGATCAAATGTACTTGTACTGAAAAATAATGAAGTCAATGTATTTGTCAGCCACCATCACCATAGGGAAGTTTAATTCAACTGGAAATCTACAGTTCTCAATCTGTGATAACAACCAGCAGCATAAGCATCATTACATTGGTGAGAAATACAATACACACAAAATGAAATGAAAGAAAATAGGAAGCAAATTGCAGTATTGTTTTTCTTCTCAGTGTATGATTATGAGTTCTATAAACATATTCCTTCTTGGTGTAAGAGTGACAAATTATTAGGAAGCAGATAGAAATTAACTAAGTTTCTGACTACCTTATTCAGAGGATCACATTTTAAACCTGAGACTTTATTGTTCCTTGAATGCCAATGGTTAATACTTTTTGAGGCAGAAAACATTTGCTTTCTTCCTCCATGGCCTGCACCCAAAGCACACTGAAATCAGTGGAAATAGTTCTGCTGACTTCAAAGACCTTTAGATCAAGCCCGGTCCCTTCTGTGGTTTACAATTTCATTGTTAAATACCACAGAACAGGAAATATTTGTTTTAAGTTATTTTTCCTTTTATTCGCTACACATTTTAAAAGCAGCCTGAAAGCAAGATGCCTTGCAAGGTCCACTGCCCAGTGAGCAGTACCTCATAGGCAGCTGAGAGAGCCCCTGCACAGCTCAGAGGCTCAGGTACAAGTACTTTCTCATTTTTGTTTCTGTGACAAAGGCTGCTTCTTCCAGGAAGCACAGCAGCCTCCCTGCAGCAGCTTGCCACTCTATGATCAATGAAC
The DNA here is from genome assembly GCF_901933205.1 of Camarhynchus parvulus. Taxonomy (NCBI): domain Eukaryota; kingdom Metazoa; phylum Chordata; class Aves; order Passeriformes; family Thraupidae; genus Camarhynchus; species Camarhynchus parvulus. The sequence goes on from NC_044571.1 coordinate 20,405,261, forward strand.
TGGGCATTAGGGTTGCTGCATCCTTACTCTTGGTTGCTCCCTGCTTGTCCTCAACAGATCATCAGACAAGCAACTCTCCAAATCCAGCACTGAACCTAAACATGGGCCTCTAAAACTACTGTTTGAATCTAAGAAAATTATTTCCACAAACACCTTTCCTAACTGTTTACCTTTATGGCCAAACCAAGTTGGCCTTTAAAACCTGGGAAATTCAGAGATGACACAAACACCTCTACCAAACTCAACACACCTCTCATCATGGAGTGTTTCACAGCCCAGCAGCAGCTGACCTTCTGCCTGTTCTGCCCAGGCCTCTTCAGACACAGATCACAAATACATTGTCAACAGCTGCCTCTGAAGAGGCATCCCAGTGCCAGCCTCAAGGGACTCCACAGGGAAACACTACACGTTATCAGACACTCAGCACAATCCCAAATGACACCCACCCTGTTTATAGATGCCAGCAGGTGCTGCTTGTTTTTATAGCTAATCCCATTGGCTGGGAAGTTTTCTGGCTCCAGAGAACTTGCTAATAGGTTTCTTGTGATTATGTCATTATATTTTGTGTGGCCTTGGTTTCTCTTCTCTTTTGTGAAGTTCCAAATAAACATCCATAATGCTCAGTCCCTACCATCCTCTGTGTTAGTTCCACTTGTCCAGTGAGGATGGGATTTCAACACATGTTTCAGTCTAAAATTACAGTGCACTCTGACACTGTATGAGAGGGATTATATGTTATCCCTCCCAGCAAGAGAAACACTGTTCAATATCCAATTTAGGTGTTACAAGCTAGGGAGACTGCACCTCACTCATGTCTTAACTTGCTTCCTTTCAGTCTTGCACAGCACTAATATCCCTAACAGTGGTCACATACTTTTTAGTGCTTCTTCTATCCAGAATATGTCAGAGATCTTTTGTCCAGCATCCACAGCACTGGCAGTGTCCTCAGAGGCCCTGCTGACACACTAACATCCCTTTATTTTTGTCCTTAACTTTCCCTAGATTCCTTTATAACTGAGCCAGAAGACTCACAGAAAATTCCTACAAAGAATCTGACCCTGTTACTATTGGTCCATTAAAACCCAGGGGGAAGTGGGAACACACCAAACCCAGCTGCCCAGGCTGCCTCCAGCATGGGCTGTTCAGACCTTTTCTTCAGAGACTGGCAACTGTAGATCCATTTTAATGGGCCACTATCAGTTTTTGAAGCAAAATTGAGATTACTATTACAGGCTCAAAAAGTTTAAGAGGAATCATTTCACTGTGATTGTGTCTCACAAGGGGCTGATTTAAAACCAATAAAATTCGTCTTTGGCTCAGCGAGAAATTGAAGTTTTTTCCCGGAGAGGCAGAACACAAAAGCTGGCATGCATGAAATGAAGGGCTGCTAAAATTAGATGCACTCTTGTGGTTTGGGTAGGCTCCTGGTTATTCCCAGATACCCAAAAGTAGGTCATTCAAAGCTTAACAAAGACATTTCCCTCAGACTTGACATTTTAGAGGCGGTTGAAAAGACCACCTGACGGGAGAATGTTATCAACACGTCACACTGGGGTTTCACTCTGCCTTGGCAGCGTTCTGAGAGAGCTGCAGTGCTGCACCACCAGGCTTTTGTCACTTCACTGCAGCTGCTTTAGCAGCTTGCTCTTATCAGCTGTTAGAAGTGACAAGGAAATCAAACACCAATGAATTTTCATTAAAGGGAATGAAAGTAAGAGATCAATAGAAACCTTTAGCTGCTAACAGAGCATGGGAGTTTAACAGCTTTACAAAGCTTTTCTTTTTTTTTCCCTGCATAAATGATGGGGAAGTATTAAAGCTGTAGTTTAGGAGAAGCATATGAATAACTGGTTGCTCATTAGCAGATCATGGCCATGATCTGAGGTAGGAGATCTTTAGGGTCTTTACTGACATCCTAAAAGGATTTCTGTACCTTTGCCCCAATTCCTGGCTACTGTAATAGCTAAACAATGACCGTGATCTTTCCTCTGACCAGTACCCTATTTAGATTAATGCAGTAGGAAGTAGATAGAAATATGCTGGTGACCCAGAACATAAGTAAAATAGGATCCTGCAGAAAGCAAAGCAGATTTCTTGGGAAAACGCAAACAGCCACAAGCTGGATGCCAGTGGAGAGCAGGATGCAGCTCTGCAAAGAGCTCCAGACAGGGCAAATTCCTTAAACATATGAAGAGAAGTTGCTTTTTAAAAGCATTTTATTCCAGCATCTCCAGTGGAGAGGCAGGACAGCTCTACTATTTATCCTTGTGCTGGTCTGTCATTTGCTTGGGCAGTGGGGGAAAGAAGTGTCACACTGCCCCCGCTTTCCCTCAAAGCCCTCCCTCAGCAAGATCACAAGGCAGAGATGAAAGGTCAGCAATGCTCCAGCACATGCTGGAGCTTGGGACACTTTCAAAATGTGGGGACAACCACCTGGAAGGCTCTGATAAGAGGGAAATGCTTTCCTGGATAGCTAAATTGATCAGCACAGGAGCACTGGTAGGGAGCCCCAAAAGCAGGAGAGAAAACAAAAGCAAACTTAGTAACTCATTGAACCAGTAAAAGGAGGAGGGTTTGTGGCAGTTCCTATAGGTGTGTGTGTGGAGGGGGTCTGTAATGGAAGAAAAAAAAATGGCTGAGCCATGCTGCCTGGAGTGTTCAAGCCAAGGGCCCACCTCCTTTCCCACCTGCTTTCCTGGCCTGTCAGCTCCAAAAGAAAGCCATGTTATAATGACTGCTGCCCTTTAAAGACCCCTGCTATAAATCTGTAGGCAATCTAAATATTTACCAAAGTAGTCACACCTCGGTACGTGACTGTGTAATGTAAGAACAGCAAACACAAAAAGTGGATTTATAGTGACCATAAAATTTTCATTCCCAGCTTCCTGACTTAACAGAGAGTCTATGGCCAACCTTCACATTGCACTTCCATGTCATTTATGACAACAGTACTGCACTCCTGACACCCTTGAACATTTGCAACTAATTTTTATTTTCATGAATCTGTATGGTACTTGCTGGGTCCTGACAGGGCTTTCTCTGCTCAAATAAGTTTCATACTGTATGTGATGCTCAATAGCACACATACACAACTTTCATGACATACTGTCTACTCTCTAATAATTTACATGAATCTCTTCTCCCATTTTCCTGTCCTTTGCACTGCATATAGACTGTGGGATTAGACACAATATTTTAGAAAGTTTATGACTTTTTCAGCAACACTGCATCACAAGTTACTCCTTTTCCTGTGTTTCAGTCTTTTTCCTAGAGCACAGAGCTCATGTGAACTGATCCACTGTGATCCACACTCATTTAGAGAGTGTGGTCTATGTCATTGCCCTGTCCATGTGATTGCCATCATTTTGTCCTTGATTAATTGCTTTGCATGTCACCAGATGAAATGTTAATTTGTTTGACCACACCCAGAGTACCAATTTTTCTCTGTGCAACTTTCCTCTTCCCTGTTTGCCATACATGTTGCAAACAGTGACCATTATCACTGGGCTTCTGTTGTATAATTATCACTTACTGGTTTTGTGGAACTGCCCATTGCAAAAAATGCTGGTCTAAGTAACTCCACCTTTGCAAAACCAGTGTGACAATGAAGTTTACTCACCTAGATTTTTTTCTTCTCTGTTGTGTAAAAATAGGAAGTGGTGGGGTTTTAAATATTCTGTAATGGGGCTCATTCTGGTTACACTTCTCCATGGAGTATTTCTGCTTTCAAATTCACTGATGGCCTACCATGAACTATGTAAGAACGTCCTGGGAACAGAAACCCAAGATCCTCTACTCCTTATTGATGGAAAGGCTGAATATTTAGATCTTCAACTTCTTGCTCTCTAAATTATGCTTTCCTGGCAGAACACAATGATCCAACTTCAACAGGAACTGGGTATTGCTATTATTGGTAATTGGTATATGATATTCTATTGGGTATAGAACTGGTATTCTGCCCTCAACCAGAAGCCTGGTATTAAACTGAGCTGCAAAGAGGTGGTTCTTAATTAGGCCATCAAAACCCCAGGGAACAAGCCAGGTCACTCATTCTGTAAATGTGCTTTGTGCTGTAAACACCCTCATCTCCCAGCTTGTGTGACTTCAGCATCTCAGCATGTCCAGCAAGCTGGGCTGTTTAGTGAATTTAGGATGACCTCAGAGAAAGGATGACTTCCTCCTCAAAGGGTAATTTCTTGGAGGCTCCTTAGTGCCAGAGAGCTGTTCCAGTGTCTCCTGAGCCTATTTGTCAGCCATTGTCACTGAATGCACAGAACACAATGGTCTTACACAGAGAGATCTGAGAGTCTGAAATTCCAAGTTATTCCCTGTAACTTTAATTTTCAAGGATGCTTTAAGTATTTTTACATTATAGTGACTAAAAGGCCTGCCCTAGCACATGGAGACAGAACACTTCTGCCATGTCACGTACAGAGAAAGAAAACCAGGAAATTCAGAGTCCCAAAGCACTCTACCACTGATTTAGTTTTAGTCCCTTCAGGGCACTGATCCTTCCAGGCTTTCTTGGTTTTCACTTCCTTGTGATCTGTATCACCCCATTAATAAGAGAATGACTGCTCCACCCCTTTCTAGTCAGTGTCGGCCACTTTCGATCATCACAGCTTGTTTTCCCATTTTATCTCTGGAGGAACCATACCTGTGTGAGAAATCTGCTGAAGCTGCAACTCCTGGGAGTGGCAATGAATAGTATTCACAGGACTCATGCCTTTCATATTTAGATACTGAGATAAACAATCTTATCTTCCTTCTATGGCTTATTATTTAGCCTGGGACTGCTCATTGTATTTATATTTCCCTGAGGCATTTAGCAAAGACACAAATGTAATTTATCAGTAACAAACACTATGAAGAGCAGACAGCTGGGAAGTGAAACAGATGTTAAAATGAAATGATTCACATCATGAGGATTTTGTTAATTCATCTCAGGCTTTTGGACTTCACAGCTCCACTGAAACAATGTTTTGGTACAACTCCTACAAGTAGACATCCATTACCCTGTTTCCAGAACATGTTCTCCATAAGGAGCCCAGCAGATGCTGCTGGCACAAGGACCAGCAGCAAATCAACAACTCTTGCTAAGGTTGGACCACAGATTCCCCAGAGCCAGTACTGGCTCCTCTCACAGAGATTGCTGGGAATGAATAGTTCAGTTAACACAGTTGCAGCTTAGTATGCACTTAAGAAAAGGCTTTATTTCACTAATTCCATTAAAATATAGGAACACAGACCTAAAATTCTTGACAGTTCTCACCTGGGACATGTAGCATGCATGCTTTTTATATGCCATTTTGCTGGAGAGTTTATGTTACTGAAAGTAAGTTTGGTCATATTTCTGTATCTTCCACTACATCTTCAGCTTCACAGTCACAAATCCATTTAATTAAAATCTCTCCTGTGTTAAGACAATCACGAGCAGCAAAATAAAGTATTCCAATAAAAGATGAAATGCATTGGGAATCTGGTTGTTCTCTATAGTGGCATTGTTGCAGGTTAACAAATGACACCTGGAGAGGAGGAGTTACACAGAATTCCTCCCTCTGCTTCACTCCAGAAGGGATGCCAGAAATCACCACAGATATTCTTGGTATCCCAGCCCTGGCAGCAGCCAGCACAAGTCAGGCAGCAGCAGCAGGCAACAGCAGCTAGAGGATACATGTCCTGTTAACTTTACCAGTTTGTTGCATGGAGGGACTTGAGAGGAAGGGATGTCCCAGGCTCACTAACACTGATGTGTTTGGCAGTAGTGGAAGGCACATCCCAGCCACAGGGCCACCTCCCCCTGCAGAACCCAGACTGCCTCCAAGACAGATATCAAAGCTTCTAAAAATGAAGCCATTGTGAGGATTTTTAACATATGAGAAAAAAGTTTGCATTTTCACTAGCCTTGTGCTCAGGAAAAGCTCAGCTGCTGTGACTAAAATAAAACTCAGTCTAAGATACTGGCCCACATGGTTACAACCAAGAAAAAGGTGTTTATTGTAGCCTGAACTAAAGGGATACCTGCTGTGCTTGTAGGTGTGCTACTGTAGCCTGAGTGAAAATTACCTCCTGTTACTGAACTGCACCCAATTTATTTCAATTCAAATTTTCCTCTGGAATGTAGTAAGTTAACCTACTTCAAATGGAACAACTTTATCCTTAGAAACATTATAAAAACAGCAGGTAGAAAGAATGAAACCCAAGATTTCACAGCTGAGTCGCTAATTCACATGGGTTACCCATCTTACAGTTTAGGACCATTATAATTACTATTACAGATCATCATAATTAGTTAAATTGCAGACTGGAACTGTGGTAAGTAAATGTGATGACTGATTAACGCTGCTGACAACTGACAATATATAATCCAGTTTAAAGATGTAGCTGTTAATTTTCATAACACTCTGTGGCCATGATGTGCTCAAGTATATAGATAAAAAACAATTTATCCTCTTAAAAACCTGCACAAGTGAGAAGCCCTTAATTAGAATAGGCCTTTAAACTTCTGCAAGGAATGACCAGACACCACTAAAGCAGGAGCTGCTTTCTACTGCATATCATAAGGGCTTGCTAGAGCTACTGGATTGCTAACAGGTTACTTCAGCTGTAAAAATTGAGATAATTAAGTACACTAAAATTAGCCACTAGAACTTGATTAGGAAAGAACATCATGAAATGGTGACTCCTTTGAAATCTGAGGGTCTCAAATACCCCGTGAGAGAAAATAAAGAGCTGAATTTCAGTTTAAAGAAAAGCAATTTTAAAAAATGCAAATAGTACACAAAAACTAGACTGTTCCTCCTCTGGAGCTGCCATCCTGGATTACACCTATTGCTCACAAAAACAGGCACAAACAGGTGGGTCCATGTACAAAGAGAGAGGGAGAAAAAGGGCGAAAAGAAGTTTAGAAAAATCCTACAAATACCCAAGTATTTTTCTTTCCCTAACTTCCTTTTCCCAGATTTTATACAGACCTTCACAGACAATTTCCAGGATCAAGCCATGGTTCTGTGATCTGTGGTCACCCCTACTATAAATTTGTGCATACTTGCCAGTGTTTCCCACTAAGGCAGAAGATTCTGCAGTTAATCTGAGAACCCCCATTAAACTGAAGTTTCTGTGAAAGTCTGTTAAGAGTTGGAGAGTTCACAAGTGATCTGCTCTTGCAGAAAATCTCACACACCACTGACTTTGGATATTTCTGTATGAAGTATCCAGTCTAAACATGGATGAAGGTGAAACAGTGGAATTGCCCAAGCAGGAAAATCTAAACTGCTCCCCTAGGATGTGCTCTCTAAGTGGTGAGAGACCCATTTGTTTTATTGACCCCATAACACATTTTACCTTTCTGCCATCTCATATTCACACTCTTAAAATATTAAATAGATACAAACACATTTCTGGTACTTACACTAGGAACTTGAGAATGATTAATTACTGAACATATTAAAACTACTTCAGACCACAAGATAACTGGCCTGGCCTTGAAAAGCACTATTGATGGGCACCACGAGATGGCCAACACTGCAAAGCAAAGCAAAGCAAAGCAGAAGCTTTGGACATTAACACTGCACACAAAAACTAACTCTACATTGAAATATACAGTTTATTTTCTCAAAGTCAAGCAATACCATTTGTCAGTAGGTACATGTTAAGTGTCAGGCAGGAAAACTGTACATTTTCACTCTGGGCTGCAGGATCCAAACAGTTGGAGAAGCACTGTGGAAATCTTTCACTATACAAAGAGATCTAGAATTGAGAACAACAAAGGATGAAGAAACAGCCATCCCCAGGACGCCAAAGGCAAAACATTAGCACCAGATTTTTTTCAAAAAGCAACAGTACAGCTATTTACAGATTTACATATAACATTGGGAGGCCACCATCTTCACGTTTCCAGGGTGAGTGATTTTCAAAAGTTTTGAAAAAGGAAAGGAGATATTAGTGTCTACACAACTGTTCTGTGAAAAGGATAATAGATATAGCTTTCACAATATTGCTACCTTTTATCAGAGATCTAAATCAAAGTACTGTATACAAACACATTGTAATTATATTATTCTTCACATTTCACATACACATTTCAGAGTAACCACAATATGTAAAATTTTTAAAATGCCACAGATAAAACAATGCACACTTTTCTCCAAGCTAAGACAAGCATAATTTATTTATGTTTAGTTTTGGGTTTGTTATGGTTAAGGGATAGGTTTAAGGACAAAGGGACCAGTTGTCCTGGGAACATAGCAGCAAATAACTGTGAGAGGCCAGAAGACTACATTTCTGAACTAGGAGGGAGAAACTAAGGTCAGCTGTAGGTCTTGTAAAATGGTAGTTCCATTTGACCTCAACCGATGCACATCAACATAATTTCAATTAAAATTTGGTCCAGGTATACAAAGTAGTGCACGATAAGGGTGTGTGTGGGGGAAACAGTCCTTTTAATGTTTGCACCTGTCTGTAAAGGAACTGGTTCCAGGGGATTTTTGTTCCCCAGTTCCCCAGCTCACAAGGAATTCACTGATCAGTGTCTTTCCAGTTCTCACCCCACAAAAGAGAGGATTCAGGTAAGAAGGACAGAAAAACTCTTATGAATGCTGCCATACTGCAGGAGTAGTGGGAAGAATTCTTTGCTCTCTTTTCAACAACTGACTGTATTTTCAACCTGCTTTGCTACAGACTGGCATTCACATCAGCCTTGAAAATGGCTTCTGGTTGGGGAACCTATTTGTCTGAGGAGAGAGAAATCTTTCCCTTAGGACAATGGAAATGGTATATACACAAAGTCTTCCCGGACTTTCTTTGCCTGCAAAACTTTATCTTAACATAGAACTTGACACTTAAGACACTATAGAATCTTACTGCAGGTATCTATGCAAGTCAGCATGACCCATTACTGTGCTGCAAACATGAGTTAGCACCTCTTTTTAGAGCTACTGGAAATTATCTAAGTCAATGGCAGTATTATGAGATCAGATTAGTGATCTGATACTGTGAACTAACATCCTCTCCTTTATCACTGTTCAATGGAAAAAACAAGCAAACAGCCCCACTTATGTTCACAGTTACAACACAGAGTTGCTCCAAGTAATGCACAGTATTTACATAGCAGAATTGTTTCTATTGCATTTGGTAGTCTGAGAAAGAGGAACAAACAGCATTATGTAGGTCAACTTCAGTATAACTTAATTGTCTATATAAAACCATCACAATGTTGAGCAACCAGAAGAAAAACACAAGCAGTGTCCTTAACCTACATTTATTTCCATGAAGTGTAGTGGGTTTGGGACAAGAAGAATAAAACATGCATAAAAAAAGCACAAAAAAGCAAACGAGCCTTGTAAATAATTTAGATGAAAAATGTTTTGAATAAAATCAGCACAGTACTTCCAGCCTGTTTCTTAAATCAAGTACAACTTGGTAAAGAAAATCACTTGCATTGCATTAAGAGAGTGTACAAATATGTCTTGCAAAATAATTTAAAAAAAATCTTCATCAAGGTAGGCATTAGGTGATTTGCAAGCTGCTTAAAAAGCATTTAACTAGACTGATTTTGAAGTTGTTTTCTGCATGGGGAAAGTGCCATCCTATATACAATATTACAAAAAAGTGTCTGATGCCACAGGATCAGAGTGACACTGTATTTCAGCAATCTGAATATATTAGCTATAAGATGCATGCTTCCCCTATTTAATGTGTATTTAAAAAACATAAAAAACCACTAAATTTAGAGCTTCTAAATGTGTGTGCATTTGTGAATTGCTGTAGGGTTTTCCAGCAGACTGTGCAGCATCTGAACATAAAGGAAGTATACAACCTATTCTAAAAACCATTGTTAGCATGCACAACTGCCACAGACTTTGAACATACTGAGCAGAAAGGTTGAGTCTCTCCCCTTTTGTGGAGCTTTCTGGAAGTTAAGCAATGAGGAACAGCTGTAGAGTCCAGCAATAAAAATGTGTTCTAAAAAATTAAATACATAATTCAAAAAAAATGAAAGAGAGCATTATTGCTGTTGTGAGAGCTATTTTTCTCTTGTGCACTTGTTTCTCTATCAGACACTCAAGCAAGCCAAGAGACTCATTTGTACACTTGGAAACTGCCCTATTCCTTCCTTCTTTCCCATTTTCCCATTGCTGGTTGGACTGTGCCCTTATTTGAGCCGCTCGGGTTGGAGGCTGTCAGTCAGACACTTCAGCTGCTCCTCCCCCAGCTTGATCTTGTCCTCAAGCTCTCGCTGCTCAATGATGAGGGCTGACTTCATTTTCACAAAGTGCTCATAGTCCGCTAAGTTCTCCTCGCTCAAGTAGTTCGCCAAGATGTCGAAGACAATGCGCTCTCGCCGATCCAGGTTTTCCTTCAGCTCCTTGGCATCCTCGTGTTGCTGGGTCAGCAGCTTTTGCTTATCTACCAGTGTCCGCTTAGGAGAAAAGAAAAACAGTTAAAAATTCACTGGGTTCACTAGGTTGGGACAGCAGCTTCACTGTTCAATTCTCTCTCAAGTCTGTTTTAGCTACAGAGACCTTCCTGAATATTTAGAAAGGTGGAAAAAAATGCGCCTTAAAATTTAGACTAATAAAATGCATTAACAAACTGATAAAAAATGTAGTAAATCAATGAAAGACACACCATTACTTTCTGTTGGCCTCAAAAGCATTACTTCAAAGATTCCTTTACTATTTAATAGTTATAAATAGCTGTTTACAATATAGTTGCCTTTGAAGAATAGTTCTTCAAATTAAGATTCAGCTGTCTTACATCTTCCGTACAGCACTGGCACGCTGTGGTTACAGAACCCAGAAACAGACCAGCTAATGGATCCATTTGTCCTTATACAGCTCCTGACACTGTATTTAGCAATTCTGCTGCACCCACAAGTCTTCCCAAGGACATGTGAAGTCCTGTGGTCTTCAGACATGAGCAAGAGTGAAAGCTGGGGCAAGACAACAGAAGGGCAAAAGGGAAGCAAAAGAAAGAAGACAGCAGAAGACAGCAGCCTCTCCCCCAGCATCACCTGTCTGCACAGCCAAGAGTCCCACCCGCATCACCTGGCTGCCCTCCTTTGGCAGTACATGGAGAGACACAGGAGCACCATCAATCCAACCTATCTCAGATGTCTGCCTACAAGTGATTGCTTTTTTCCAGTGACAGAGTATGCCTGGCTTACTCTGACATCAAGAATTCTGTACAGGTGTCTGAACTTAATTAAAAAGTGTCCCTAAGAGGTACCAATCCATAACTTCTAGCTTTGCTTCAGAGATGGATTTTCTTTGAGAAGCTTTCTTCAAATAAACCTCAGTCTGTTCTAATAAATGTGTCCATCTTTTTAATTTGCACCTACTGTTAAATCACACATGCTGTTTAATAAGCCTGAAGGATTTACAGAGAAGTATTTTTGCAGGATATAAAACAATCTTTCCAAGATGGAAGTATGAGACAAAGGGGGCTACAGGCTAGTGAGCTTCAATAAACCTACCTGTCAGAGGTGCACATGCATCCTGTGCTGACTCTTTCTACAGACAAACCAAAGCTCAAGAGTGAAATGTTTTCAGATTTGTGCTCTCAATGTATTTAAAATACACAGCCTAGATTAACTCAGAATTCAAGACAGCTATGGAAGACAAGTCAGAAAAATCACACACTATTAGAAAAAAGTTTAATCTTCCCTTGAGCTTATGCCGGGGGAAAAAAATCCCACTGCAAGTTGCAAGCAAAATTATCTGCTGCAAAGAGATGGAACTAAAAGCTCTCCTGAGCTCACCAGGGCAAGTAGCAGACAGCCTCAAACCCAGAAGTGTGGTTAGACTGCTCCCAGGGCAGCCTTGCAGGTGTGTGCACACTGAGCAGCAGTAACTAGCCAGAATCTGATGAATGCAAGAGGATGTGGACACAAAGCACAAGCAATGAGAAGACACTGGCCTTGTTTCTAAGAGCAAGGGGGCTGGTAGCTCTTCAGATGAAGCCCCTTTCAGAAGCTGAACTTGAAATACCTGATACTGTTCCCTGTGGCAAAAAAAAGACCTATAGCAAAGCATCTGACAGTCAAAGTATTAACTCAGCAGTTATTATTTGACTGCTTTTATTGAGAAAGTCTGGTAAGCTGTTGCTGGCTCCTAGAAAGTGGAAAGCTATCAGAGCAATGTTTATTAGACAATATCATCTTGGAAAGAAAAATCAGTGGTCACTGGGAATATGCTCTCCAACAATGGAAGCAAAATCCTCTGTTTTGTTTGTATGGTACATTAGCGGTTCACCACATAGCATCATTTGACCTACTAAAAGGACAAATACTAAAGGACAACCAAAAAAGCCACAAGCACCAGTCTAAATTCAACACTTCAAGATACATTTCATAGAATCATAGAATGGTTTGGGTTGCAAGGCACCTTAAAGATCATACAGTTCCAACCCCCGCTCTCACCATACCAGGTTTCTCAAAGCCCCATCCAACCTGGTCTTGAATATTTCCAGGTAGGAGGGTGGGTACCTCTCTGGGCAGCCTGTTCCAGTGCCTCACCACCCTCAGGAAAGAACTTCTTCCTAACATCTTATCTAAACCTCCTTCACCAGAAGGCCCCTCTCTTGTCCTATCACTACATGCCCTTGTAAAAACTCCCTGTTGTAAGCCCCCTTTAGGTACTGGCAGGCTGCTCTACGACCTCTCTGGTATTCTCTTCTCCAGGCTGAGCAGCCCCAAGTCTCTGCTTGTCTTCACAAGAGCAGTGCTCAGGCCTCTGATCAACTGAGTGGCCTTACTCTGCAAGTGTTCCAACAGGTCCATATCCTTCTGGTGTTTTGTGCCTTAGACCTGGATGCAGCACTGCACGTGGGCTCTCACAGGAGTAGAATCTCCTCCCTTGACCTGCTGGCCACGCTGCTTTTGATACAGCCCAGGACATGTTTGGCTCTCTAGGCTGCAAGTACACGTTGCTGGGTCTTGTTGAGCTCTTCATCCACCAATACCCCCAAGTCTTCCTCCCCAGGGCTCATCTCAGTCCTGATGGACCTCTCCTGATGTTACTAAGGCAAGATTGGTGTCAGTGCATGCGAAGATGAATGGGGATTGAAATATGTTAGAGATTTGGAGTTCTGTCAGTATAAATGTGACATCAGAACACACAGACAATTTCTGACTGTCCTTACTACATCATCTCCTCACCATCTTCCTTTTCCACATCCAGCCAGTAAACTATTTTTATCACAGCTCTCAGACTGTGTTTCCTATGTACCCAAATCATGGTAGCTCCTTCCCCATCACAAAACTGCAACCACACTTACAAAAAAGCCTAATGAGGGATTAAATTTCTCCAAGTGTCAGAAGCTTTGACCTGCCCTTTAATAAGCTGTCAAATACTTTCCTTTCCATCTCAGTCAGAGAGAAGTCTGAAGAGCCATTAATCAAGTATGTTGGGGCCAAACAGCAAAAGCACAGCTTCAGATCAGTCCCAGCATTTACTGGTTCTTATGTGTGAAATAATGCAACAGGCTGAAGAAGCAACATGAAGCCATAGCCTGTGGAAAAAATTCTGTTACAACGTTTAGGTGGACTGTTGGCATTTCAGTCCACAGCTACAAGCCAAAAATCCTGCTTCACATTCACTTAACCGTAGAAGCTAAACTAACTCTAAACACACACCCCCTCCACACTCTCTATTTATTTTAGCCCAAGTTTCACAGGATCTACATCTCTCCTTTGGTACATATCTGTGTTGCTATCTATCTCCTTCCTAGGTAAGGTCTGATGGGATGTGAAGTTAAAAAAATTGCTGCAAGCCATGCCTCCCCCTGTTCCCCCCCTCCCCTGCTTTTTTTTAAAGGCTTGTCCTTCTGTTGTTTTTTGCTCTTGCTCCTCACTAGGCATTGTGGAAGGAAGCTTTTAGTAGATGAGAAGCATTTTCTTTTTAACAACCTTACAGATTTGTATCAAGATCCTCACTGAGTATAAAGAAGTCTGCAAGCTTTCTGCATTACAGCACAAACACTCCTTTTCAAATCTTGAATTGTTACCATATTTTTGTTCGCCTCCTTTTTATGCTCTTATCAGTAGATTCCCATTTTCTTTAAACTTTTGCCAAGAAGTCTGTTTTCTAGTATGTTGCACCCCAAACCCACTTTTTCTCAGCAAGCCACTCATAGTTTCAGTATTGCAAGAAAAGAAGGCAAAGAGGAAAGTTTTAAGAAATTAAAAAAAAAAAAAAGTCTTATGAGATTTATCCACACATTATCCCTCATGCTGAGTGCTGCAACTTAGATAAACAAAACCAGGCATACTCCCCTGTCCCATGAGCTTCCCTAAATGTAGGAATATTATTGTTGGCCCTTCTCACCCGTTCTTCTGGAGAGGTGTTGTCATCCAGGTTATTGAGGGCGTTTTCCACCCGGGCCAGACGACCAGACAGGGACAGCAGGAGGTTGACCACTTTGTCAAGGTCACCAATAAACATCTTGAATTTGTCAAACTCATTTGGTTTGCAGACTTCTTTCACAATGGCCTCTACCTCCTCTCCCAGGATATTGTTTGCTTGGATGTCTTCCAGAAGTGTCTCCCGTGCCTCTCTCAGCACCTGCAGTTTCCTACTAATGCTGTCAATAAGTTCTTGCTGTGGAAAATAAAGGAGATAAGAATTTATTAGCACTACTGCCTTTCCCCCTACTTCTGAAAGTCATGTCAGCTGGCACTTTAACACATTTCAGACTTCCATGAGGCTTTGACAAGGAGTGCATTACAAATAAATACCTGCCTGTGTCAAAGGTCTGTATCTCTGCATTCAAAGGTTCAGGACACAGCTGCACAACGCTCAGCTTAAGACCTGTGCTAAAGCAAATTACCTTTGTGGAAAAAGATGAAGGCTTTTCACCCTACCAAGAAGCCTTCCTGCTTTTTCTCTGAGCAGCTTTAAAGCTGCTATGAACAGCAGAAAGTACAGCACATGTCTGTGTCTCTAAATACCAGGTCAGGTCCATAACACCTTGCTGAAGAGCTACACTTAGGAAGAGACACAGTACTAGAAAAACAATCCTGTATTTTCCACATGATGCAGTTAAAACTAGGGCACTGTCAAGCATTCTTTTCCTTTCTGCATAACATTAGCATTCCTCCAATAGCAGTCCTTCCACTCTCAGAAAATCTTAGCATTAACAGCGCCTTATAACATTTCTCCAGGGTAGTCATAATCCCTAGGGCACTGGGAATAAAATCTACTGTACTGTACAAAGCAGCTCTGCACAAAGCTGTGCAAAGTGGCTCTGCCAAAGGACCAAAGAAGCATCACTGTCCTGGGCCAGATGAACACACAGCCTCACCTGAACTTTGGGGGGGTTCTGTACTGCAGTCCCCACTGCCTGAGGTACACTTGCACTGCCTTAGAAAAGCACATCAGGTACAGAACCAGCAGAAACCAGACCAAGAATCCAGATCTCCTTTGATCACCTGTGGTCCTTCTGTACTTCTCTGCATTTGGGCAAGAGCTCTTGTTTCTCACATGCCCATTAGCTTTTGGTGCACAAGTGGTGTGAGTTAGCTCAGCCAGCTGTCAACTCTGAGGTAATTCACACCCTAAAAATGCCTTGTTATTTAAATGTAGGTGCCTATTTCGTATTCAGCTAATTTCAGGTAAGAAAAATTTCCAAAGCGTTCTCTAAACATACACCTCAGTGCAAATTCTGAATGAAAATGACATCCTTTCAAATAGTCATTATTTCACAGTACCCCTAGCTCTTTTTTTTAAATTACTCATGACATTCTTTAGGAACTCTGCTTTCTAAATGCAAATCTGATTACAAGCCTTCATGATTACTGAGAAACATACTGATAGCAGCTGTTGCTCACAGAGGCCCCTGAACAGTCACTGCCAATTTATTTTGGGAACAAAAACCAGCACAAAACAAAGTCTGTCATCTTAACAGAAAGCAAGTACACCGTGCAAATGTAGCAGCCTTTTTGAAAGTAGAAATTCAACCCATGGATTATCCATACTGGTTTTTTCCTTTTTGATTTAATGTACTCAGGTTAATCTGGATCTGGGTTATCTGCTAGCCTTGGTGCCCAAAAGATTAAGGTAGTAAGCAGTTCTACAGATGCCTGCTTTACTGACTGATTAATCTGCAGGATTTTATTTTCCCCCTTCTCTGAATGCAAATGCAGTTTGATTTGGATTATGTAGGTCACAGTGCTACACCCTCACTTCCCTCAGATGACATGCACTATGCTGCTGTTTCACCATCTGAAACACAGCAGGATACTGTGGTGCTCTATGTTATTATCTCAAGGGGTTTTTTTCCACTTCTGCAGCTATGCTGCAACTTTCTTTAATAAAAAAAAAGCCAGAGCTGCTCAGCATTTACTGATCTGGTCTGCCAGTCCAGATCAGCTCTCTCAGTTTCTTTCTTTGAAAAAGAAAGAAGCCATTTTCCCAGTAACATCCTGTTTAGTAACATCCCTGCAGCTGAAGCTAAGCTCTAAAGCAACAATTTTCCAGGTGAGAAGGCCATAAATACTAAGACTGTCATATCTACTAAGAATTGGATTATGATTACTAATTGCTTTGTACCCAGATGAAGCAGCCTCTGCATGCAGCAACTGTGAACTCACTACATCCTTTTGCTAAACAGCAGAAAACCTGTATTATGTTCAATATCTACTGAGCCAGAAGAGCTGCAGTTTACATCTTCAGGCTGGCAGATGAATAATTTATGGCTGTGAATTCTGTACCAGTACACAAGAAAACAATAAAGTCATTCTTACTGATCTGACTAGCAACACAGAAGGTGGCTCAGCAGAGTGCTGCTCAGGTGGCTCACTGCTTGTCACACTTTTATATAAATTATACTCTGCTTTCAGCTCACCACCCCATTCCTAAGGAATTCAAGCCTCAAACCAGATAAAAATTGGTATACATTAATTATTTTTACACTCTTCAGCAGTTGCTGAAATTTTCCTAAGGGCAAGGGGAAACTTCTACACAGCTATACATGGATTTTCCTTACTACAAAAAACAGTCTTACAGCATCTTCAAAATCTGATCAGTATTTTATAATTGTGGTAAACCTACATTAAACTCAGTACACAAGACACACACAGTCTACTCCTGCTAGCTGGGAATACAGGGATTGGCTCAAAAAATCAAAATTAAAAAATTAACAACCCTATATGAAATTCCAATACTTATTTCAAAAGTAAAAATATCACCACACATTTCTGGTTTGCAGAGCAGAGAATGACAGATACAGGAATAATTTCACAGTGGACTGCAATTAAGATATCTCATAACAGAACTACCAGTTTCCAGGAATCAAGAAACAGGTTCTGGGCATATGGCCCATGTAAAACTACTAAAGTCATAAAGTGTGCCATTGAAATGTTCAGGTCCCTAACAATCCCTTGTTAAACTGCTGCCAAATATGAGAAGCTGGACCAAGCTGCATCTTCTATCCATTTACTAAAGATGCCTTGACCCACTTACAAAGAGTTTTATATGTTTTGTGACAAGATCCATGATGAAAGCCCACTGAACTGAGTGCTCCATCTCCATGTGGAAGAGCAGGGAGAGAAGCAAGCAGCAGGGCATGTGTGCTACAACATGTACACTTAGAGGAGAAGGTGGGAGGGTTCTGCTAAAAGCCCTTGGTGAAAACCTTCCTGTGTCATATGATTAGTGGTATATATTGAAGTTGGGGGATGGATGGAGAAGTATGGAAAGGGTAAACATGATTTTCCTGTTAAGAAACCAACAAAAGTAAATGGCACTCTTGCTTATAAAAGTTTTAGTATTTAGTTTGTTGAGCAAACAAGAAAGGTTTAATTTTACCTCCCTCCTATGCTGTAATTAATGAGAATTAAACTACTTCTAGCAAAATCATGAATGTGACAATCACATGTGGCACCAGATAAAACCAAATTATTTAAAATGAAATGAAATCCCTAATTTGTCTAAGTAGCACAGCTGTTGGATTCAGCAGCTGTCTAGCAAGAGGGTGAGGGAAGGGCTCTGCCGCAGGCACACCAAGCCCTGGCAGTGCACAGCACACTGAACAGTGTGATGCACAGGGAGGCTGAAACAACACAGAGGTAACAGAAAACACAACAGCCCCCTCAAATGCATTGCCAGCCACGCCTGCTCTGAACCACAGGTGGAAATCTCTCATTCTTAGCAACTAAATACAGTCCTAATAATTAAAAATCATTTCTTTGGGACTGGATTATCAAGTACACCCTGGCAGCTGATTTTTAAGCAGAGAGCTGACTTGGACAAAAAAGGTTTGCACACCACTACATTACTGGCTTAGGTAAACAGAGTTAAACTACATCACTTTACTTGATCAAACAGAACATTTCCTCCAGCTTATCCATACTGGGAACAATTATTAAAATATTTTGCGCCAAGTTACTAATGAGATGAATGCAATGATATTACTGCAGGACAGCGCTTTCTCCTACCACACAAATGTCAGATCCTCACTGTAGTATCTAGGGAATTATGGTGACCTTTGTTCAGAAATAAAACACCAAAGGATGGGGATGAATAAGAAGACTGCTTCCCTCCCTTGTGACAAGCAACTTCCAGTGAATCCACCAGGCTAATTAATTATCTCCCACAATCATTATTAATTTGGGAGGCAGGAGGAATATTTTGCTGTTCATGAAAACAAAGGGTGAGGAAAACAAAAAAGAAAAAAGAAGGTGTGTGTATGTTCCTTCTGTCTCAAGACAAAACCAAATTTCAAAAATTTGGAACAGCTAAAACCACCACCAGCTTCAGTGGGATACATAAGCACTCTATTTCTTTTTACATAGAGAGAAATAGAGAAGGACCTCAAATGGAAAAGGGTATTTTAAAAAACCTCCTCAAGACTTCTCCCTTTGAGACTTTCCAAAGCACACAAGTTGCAAGAAGCACCTAACATGAAGTACCTAAATTCAGAGGTGTATACTTAACTCATCTCCACAAAGAAACAAAAAACCCCCCAGAACCCAAAGAGGCTGATTTTTTCCAAGTGATCCTGCACATCTAGAAGGCCTTTTATTGGAGGCTGTTTAGTCAAGCAAATTCAGTTAATGTAATGAACAGAACTCACAGCCTCCCATTACACTTTTAGAATGTCTTTTACCTTCTTCTCTGACAAATCATGATCCAGCTCATCTTCAGAATCATCCTCACTCTGCTGCTGTTGCTGCTGTTCCTGCATGTCCTTCATTTTAATCAGCAGCTCTGCCTTTGGTGCAGATGTGCTGTAGTAAGTAGAATTGGTTGTCAGGGAGATAGCAGATGGTGCACTCTGCTCCTCTTTCCTGGGAAAAAGTCAAAACTTTCATTAACTGCCTTGACACCCTAATCAATGAAAGAAAGGAGAATGTTTTAGAGCCATAATTTCCCCAAGCAAGCAGGGGGTTCAAGAGAAAACTGTTACCTATATAAATAAGATAAATAAACACTGTCTGAGAATAAAATCTGTATGAATTCAGTACATGGTCAGCAAAAGTTAAAACTGAAACTACACAGATGATTGTACATCATTACAAGAATTGAAATGCATCAAAGATATTGCAGCTGGAAACAAAATGGAAAGTTACATTTTACAAAGTAGCGCCAAAAAATCTCAGTGTCATAGATGGCATCCTTTTGGATTGAGAAAGTACAATTTTTGATTAGGGAATCATAAACTTCTTGAGAAGGATACAACTTATCAGATAATTTGTATCAAGAAAATAAAAAAATAGAACATCAATGTGGATGGAATTAAATTATTTTTTTCTTTGATCTCATTCACTTCTAGGAAATGCCTCATGCCCGCTTCAAGGTGTCATCATAAATTTTCATCACATAAAAAAGGCAAGAATATTGTTCCTTATCTATCCAGTTACTAGTCTGGATGATTTTGGTGAAATATGTAATCACAATGAAATGGCAAAAGTTAATTAATACTTAAGTTGTCAAAAATTGGCTTTCAACCATGTCTTGGAAATCTTTCATATTGTACAACACTCCTGTTTCTGTCATTAATAGTACATGCTCGACTACTATCTTATCACAGAAGTCTCAGAAAAGACCCCCAGCAGAAGGAAGACTCACATCCAGCCCCCATGGAATACTGACACACTCTGGATAGAAGCTTAAAGCTTACAAAGACATACCAGCTTACAGAAGGTAATACTCACTTCTCTTCTGAAATTTTTGGAGAGGGAACTTTTGGCAGAAGCTTCCTGCGCTGCTGAGCTTCTTCTAGGAGATGTTCATCTTTAGGGAATATACCAACCATCAGATCCATTGTTGTTTTTATTTTCACATTAGGATCTAGTATGTCTGCTAGAGATTTATCTCTTCCCACAATTTCTCTGGCGAGTTCCTCTGACTTCCAGTCTTCTAAGGTCTTTTCTTTGGCCTTCACATAGCTGGAAGCTTGTGTGGCAGCACTGCTGTCCTTCAAGTTGCTCCCAGGTTCTTCAGCTGGTTGAGGGTCAACTGGTTTGGTTCTGGCTTCTGGTTCTGGCTCTACACCTTGCCTGGTGTAAGCACAGAATCGTGAATAGGATTGCTCAGAAGTGCTGAGTGTTTTAATCTGGTCCTTTTCCAAACCACTGGGTAAAGCAGGAGGCTCCATGGTACTGACAAGGCTCTGCCGACTCTCCTTCTCTGCACTGCTCTCAGAATGAACTATCTTGATGGGAACCATTTTAACTGTAGTATTGTTGTCTATAACCCTTTCAATTCTGGAAAATAAACAAAATCCATCCTTAGAAATGGAAGAACCTTAAATCTCAATTTATATCTGCAAATCAGAGGGGAAAGCCAGAAAGACAGGTAAGAGAGTGAGATAATGGACTACTCATAGCACTGTGTCTCAAACCCTAAATCTACACGTTCTTTTCTGCCCACAAACTTTAAATAGAATTATTAGTTAATTTGTAAGGGATCCTAACATCAGCCTTGCACAATACTCACGATACAGGATTTCTGTTTGTTTCCATGAACATGAGGGTCCAAACTCAGCAGCCAGGCCCCAGATTTCAGACAGCACTACTGAATCACCTTTTACCCTTTTGCTGCCATGGGCACAGAGGAAAACACCCTCAGGTCACCCTCACTGCCTCACACAGATCCAACAGTGGCCTCTCCCCTTGGCCTGACAGGCAGCTGAGCTGCCTGGGGAGTCTGTGATGCCCTCACATCAATTCTCAGCTCTTCCAAGGCAAGAGACAACAGACCAGATGGGAGCATCCCACAGGCTAGGTTTTTGCTGAGCTACAAGAATAAAAAGAATCACACATGGGAAATCTGGAAATCATTCAAAACTTAATTACATGGTTTAAAAAAATCTTCACTTATAAAATTTCACATATAAACATAGAAGCTTAATAACTAGATCCTACCATAATGTTCTAGATTTCCACTTAAAGAAGAGAAACCAGTCATTGAAGAGGATAACACATAATTCTGGATATTCTTTTTAAGAGAAGCCTGTACCAGAACTTCTGTACTGCACAGCAAAAAGGGCCACCTTAGCCATTCAGTAAGGAAAGGTATTTAAAGCAGATGCTAACTTAGATTTTTAAACTGGACAATAACATGTTAAATAACATTACAGAAACATCTGTAGCTTATGTAAACCATATAAGAAACTGAAGTCTAGTTTAGTGGTTCTGAGTTTGCAAAAAGTTTAAAATTATTGTCATAATGTGGGTGTGGAACCTCTACAGCAAGGAAAGGAACATTGCCTACTAGCTAAAATATCTGGTTTTGTCTGGCTGGGTAGCTTGCTGCCTTTCAGATAAGTGACCAGGACATACTACAGCTCTTTCCCTCTAAGTGTGGGTGTGTCACTTTCCCTAAAATAAGCTTATACTTTTCTACTGTTGGTAACAGCAGAATCTGTTTGACTTGACATTTTTCTAACTTGCATTTTAAATGTTTATTTGCCTCTGAATGAACGTGCAGCCCCTCAGTAGGTATTTAATTTCCACAAGTGCTTTGTGGATATGCTGTGACATACTGATCCAACTCCTGGGGCAGGTTTCCAGCCCATGCTGAACCTCCCCATTCCATTTCATCAGGCTGTTTTCATTCAAGGGGACTGTCGCTTTGAAGAGCTCACTTCTGCGCCCACTGCTTAGACCCAGCTCCCCACCTGCAGACTGGGACTCTCCTGACTGCAGCAGAGCTGGGCAGTGCCCAGCCACCACCCCCAACCCTTTCTTTTGCTTATTTTAATTAAAGCCCACACATTTGAAGCTCCATCAGAATGTGAAGAGGAACGTATTTTGGAATCTGGGGGAAATATAAGATGAATGCATGTATGGGTGCAACTGGAAAAGAAGTGAGTTGAGTGCAATTCTTCATCTAAAATGCCCAGCATCTGTTTTGAGACTTTGAGTACATTCCTCTCAGCGTAGTCAAAGATTTTAGAAAACCTTAAGGCATCCTTAAATCAATTGCTCTCAATAAAAGCAAAGACAGTTCAACACCAGGTGTTTCAAAAATTCTGTTTCTGCAATCACTACCCTGCTGATTTCTGAAGCTTTTCCATCTGTGGAAAGGCAGCATGAAATTTTGACTTGCAGCAACTCTGCTTATGGACATTCCAAAGCTTAACCCAACCACAAAATGTCCCTCCTTGACTTGAGTTTAGGTTTACTGGAAATCTATGGATGCACTCTTTTCAGCTTTGCTGCTGCTGAACAGCTGTTTTTGGCAATAGCTGAGCTGTGTACACCATCAGTGTACAGTACACCATCAGTACAGCACACAGTAATGTGTGTGTTTGCCCCACGCACATTATTCTACCTAAATCACTCTGGGAAACCCTGCACACACAAGACATTTCTCTTAAAAGAGTACAAAAGCTATAAGCTAACACCATCAAACATCAGTTGCCTCCAGCATACAAAGTGGCCATGTCCAAACACTTCTACGCAAGGAGCCAATAGAAATAATAAGCCAAATCTGATTAACTATGTATTAAGATAAACCTCCTTAACATATTTTATTCATATGAAATAAACACCATATCAAAAGTTCTGAGGTATGGCCACCACACTTGTGCTTTTTTGGCCAAACCTGTTTTAGTGAGTAATTTAATTATTAACTCGGGACAATACATTGTGTACAAACAAGAGCTGTCTGGGCCTAAGAATTTTAAATGTTAGCAAAAGATTCTCAGGGTAAGTATTTCATCTTTCAGATATGGGCATATAATTAGGCACACCTCAGTGCTCATTTCAATATTAAAGCTTAGCAAAAAGGAAGGACAAATACAATTGCCTTTCTACACATCCTTCGTATCTGTTCATAAAGTACTACATTAAGGAAGTCAAAGCAAAATATTAAGGAAGTCATTATTGTCATCTACCTTAGCACATGGATTCTAGGGTTCATATGACATATTGCACTTTTAATTGTAAATTATATTATTACTTCATGTTAAAAACACAGCAGAATGAAACCTCATTTTTTCCTCCAGTTGTAAGAGGAAAAACACTGAAGCTTATTTAGGAATAAAAGTGATTTATGTTTTCATGTAATGAGGCAAAATGGAAAACAGCCTCAGTTTGTTCAACCATTTACATTAGAGTAGAGAAAAGCCATGCCAACTGCTTTTGCTCAGAGAAGCAACCTCTGCAAGAATTTAGAGATTTTGTTTTCATTCTTTAACCATGAATTACAGTGCTGAAGGATTTATGAAAACCAAGATTCCTGAGCTTCCTGGAAGAGTGTGTTATCTTGTGGTAGAATAACCTTTTATGATGTTAGCAGCATATGACAGACACAGCAATCCATTAATTTCAGTCAGTTGTCTAATTCTGAGATTATCTACCCTGGGAAACGACTGACAATCTCCTACTGAGTGTTCAGTCCTTGTCAACATAAAGTGTTGAGGACCTCTCCACAGACACCCTGAAGTGCCACATTTCACTGTAAAAGCAACATAAAACCAGTCATGATTTGGCAAGTGTATATTGCTCTGTGTGTTTTCAAAACAGATGTTCTCACAAAGGATCCAGCTTCCCTTCCCACATCTGCTTTGTCCCTCCCTACACTGATTCATGTTTATATACAGACTCAGGTAGGGGAGATGATGACAGGGACTTTTCTGACTTTGCCTGTACTTTCAGAGGAAAATCCCTTAGAACCCTCCCCTTTCATTTTCTGCTAACTACCAGGTGTAACACCTGGGCAGCACAAGTCAACTAAAAGAAACCACAGACCAGCTGAAGGACATTAATGGTACCAAAAGGAATTTCACACAAGTCTGTGGTCTCTAAAATATGCTGCAATGGCTCAATGCTTAATGAACTTGAAGAATGTGTAAAGAAAATGAAGAGACAATCAATAATAACATCTAACTGGGCAAGAAGTGTTAATAAAATAGTAGAGGAGTTACATCTAGTACCTGGCTGGGTTCTCATCCTGTAGGGACACAGGAGGCTTATCAGTGAGCTTCTGTGGTGCAAACTGGGGAGAAGGGGACCTTGATGACTCCATGCCAGGTTTCTGAAGATATCGATACTTGGTAGACTCTGACTTAAGGTGTGTTTTTTCTTCTAAGTGCTGACAAACATTCTCTGTGGATGACACTTGCTGGAGCTGCTGTGGATTAGCACTCTTCAGTTTTCCATTGAAAGCTGCAGGGCTCTGACAGAGAGAGGATTGACTGGCAAAGACTTGGGCAGAGCTGGGGGATGAGGACAGGAAGGGCTGGCCAGGTGCTCCCAGCAGGGATTCAGAAGAGGTGCCGAGGGGCGGTGCAGAAATATCTGGTCGCCTGTATTTGTCTCTTTTAGGTGGTGGTGGCCTCTGAGGAGCAGGTCCACGCTTCTTGTTCAGCGGCACTGGCTCTGTTCTATGGTTTTCCTCTCCTTTGCCCGAGGACTGACAGGAGTGGTTCTCTTTAGAGGTCTGTGGCTCAGAGCAGGGCAGGTGAGGCAGGCTACAATCCTTGCTCTTCTCATTCACATTTTCCTGAGAGTACCGGTAGTCACTAGGCAATGTCCCAGACCTGCCCCGACTCTCGTGAGGCAGAACTGTAGGTTCTTGCACGTGCAAAGGTCTGACAGAAGACTTCCACTTGTGGCCTAAATTCTGGTCCAGGTGATCTCTCTTCTCTTGTGGGCTTTCCCTCAGGACCCTTGTGTCAGCTTGCCTAGAGAAAAGAACATGCTTTTAGTATGCTGCTGATTTATTTATTTCGGTGCAAGGCCAATGCACCAACCCAGGAAGCTTGAACACTGAGATCACATCCAACACTGAACACCAACTCCTCCAGTCTATGGTAACTGTACAGCACAAAAACATCCTCTCATGTATAGGCACACATGGTGTACTTAATCTAACGCGATGAGTCAAAACATAATGTCAGGCTAAATTAGGGTATGGAGCGCCACAGGACACGACACAACCTCTGGGTAACCCAAGGCGCTGCACTTGCACAGCTTAGTTAAATGCACAGCCAAACAGCCAAATGTTGGTAGAAAACAAAACTGTCTCCAGTTTTGTTTAATTCTAAAAACTTAATTCTAAAAAAATTTACAATTTAATTCTCTTCTTGCTCCAAAGTCAGTAACAAAGTGTGTGAAACACGTTTCTTATCTGGGTGCAATAATACTTCAGTAACATTTTAAAATGTGAACTGAATACCAGGAACTTTAATTATCAATCTGGAGGTTGAATTTTTGTGTGTCTGCTGAAAAATGAAATGAGAGCAAACAAAATGTTTGCTGAAGCTAAAAAATTGGGGAAAATCACTATCTCCTGAATTAAGGCGGAAAAGAAAATTTAGAAATTTATTTTCTGGTCAGACTTATTTTAAGGTTGAACTTCTTTTGCCCTGTCAGTACAAATGACAAACAATGGCCAAAAAGGCCTTATCTTATCCTAACAGATTTTGAGTTTATTCCAGTTTCACACTCTCTCTATAGTGACGAAACAGCCTTTTCCAGTTCCAGGCTTGTCCTTTGCCGCACGACACGTAGAACATTTGTGCTCACCAGATAAAGACAAAGTGGGGAAGGAGCAGAAGGCAGGAGAAAGTACCTCTGGAGCCCCAAGAGGAGACTGGTTTGCCCTCTGCTTTAAAGGAGGCTGAAGAGACATTATGAGCTTAGAAAACAAGCTGCAACAAAGAAGTTAAAGGCTTCAGAGAGTTACTAATGTAAATTATGCTACTGACAGTGCTGGTCTCTGTATTTTTAAATAGTAATCCTGTAGTGATCCACTGCCCAAGCCTTCTTTTGAGGTGACTCTCAAAGAGGCATCTTTCCCAGCCCATTTGTAAAATAAAGTTTAGTTGAATTTTTCAATGTAAACGTGTTATTAACATCACTGTACCAATTTTGAGATTGTCTATAGGCAGTTAACACCAGTGTGTAGGAAAACAAAATTTGAGATAAAAGCACATACATGAAATAACTATTAAAGTCTGTTGTAAATTCAAGAAGAAAAAAAATTACACACTGCATTTCTATTTTAATTAAATTAAAACAAATATTTAAAATTAAGTATTATGGAAAGATGACTGATTAGATGTGGATTCCTGAAAAGTCACATACACAGTCTTTCTCTCTCTCTCATGTGAAGTGCTAAACCTTAAAATTCAACTTTAACCAGTAAATTTTAAATTTAACATGAATGAGATTAATGTTGTTGACATTCAAGTCTCTTCATATTGCTCTCACCTAAGATTAGTCGGTTCAGACAACTTCAAGTTGTCTGACATATTCAGAGTCAATTCTGATTTACAAAACAGTATTTATTGACTCCTCCTTTAACAGTAGATGAAAGACAGTTTTGTGAAGTAGAAAATTATACAAAAGGCCCAGAAGACCAACACTATTCAGGTTTGGCTACATGACATCTCAAAAGTCAGCTCATTTTCCCTAGCGAGTTCAATGTAAGCAGAACCAGGCCTGTAAATAGATCCACTAATTTTAATAGAGATATTTACCAAATGAAGACTGCAGGCCTTACATGTGAAATACTGTGCTTAAACCAGCATTTTTCATTGTCTAGATAACCCATGAACAGCACAATTTTCTCCTTGTTAACCCGTGCAAAAGCTCTTCAGGCCTCCCAATTCACCTTCACATCCATAAGCCACAACAAAAACCAGTGCAACAGATGCTCTCAGGTGCACAGAAAAATCCAGGGTATGACACAAAATGTTGCGAAGACAGCAATTACATGCATTACCTCAGCCAGTTTGCAAAATACACCATGAACTTGGCATGCACATAGGGATTGGGAGTGCTGGTGGAAGCAAACAGGACAGAGAACACCACCAACCTGACACATCTGCATATCCAAAACATGTAACCAATATATTGGTGTATATTTATATATTTATCTGGCTCAAAAATAATGAATGCTCTAGCAGTCCTGTCACTTTCCAAAACTGAGCAAAAGTACATAAAGAATTACAGAAGAGAGAAATTTAGGAGATGCCATATTTGCAAACATGGAGATAAAATTCAGAGATTACACACATTACTTCATACAGCTTCCACAAATTAATAAAAAATTTTGCAGCACCACACAAAATGGGTCTGAGCAGAGGTGGTGGCTACATTCAAAACTGAAGCTAAATTGCATTCAGTGTGAGTGCATCTTCATGCAAAACATGCTCATCACATTATTTTGGAGAGATGTAAGCTTACTGTTCAGAAAGGAGGAAAAGAAAACAAGCTTCAAGCCCCAGGAGAACACAGTGGCAAGAACCTGCAAAGGTGTTACATTATTATCAATACTGAGAAGTCCATTAAACTGCTTGTTATTTGTCAGTGCATTATGTAATAATCTGCCCAGAACACAGCTGGTTTGGAAATGAGGCCCATAGGATTATGCAAAGATAACATACCACTGAAAGGAACTCATCATTTATAACCAAACATCACAAAGTGAGAGACAGAACAGTTTTAAATCATCTGAAAACATGACTATTGACTTAATTACTATTTTCATTCTAGATAACAAACCAGCCAACATCAAAAACATTAAACTCTTCGCTATCTTCAAACCCAAAGCTCCCCCACCCCCATAATACAATGCCCCAATTACCCCAGTTGCAGGAGCCTTGCTGAGACAACAGAACTGGGAAAGCTCACACACATTCCCCACGCCAGCACGGCACATTACAGCTTTCACTGCCAGGCAACTTACACCAGTCACTTAACCCCAGCTGCAAAGGAAGTGTAATTAAGAGTCTTATGTTATTGCTACAAAGTAGTATTCAGCAAGAGTGAGTCTAGTACAGGAGTCTAACACGAGTCTTTTCTACTGCATTTTTTAAGTATTTTGCTGTAGGAGCTTTCATATCTAAATGGCAGGAGGCAGAAAACCAATGTAGGCTTCTGACTGAAAAGAAGGAATTGCTTCATTACACAAACCAGCCCTTCACATTTTTGAGAAGCTCTCATTTAGCAGAGGGCTCAGCATTCCCAGAGGGGATCTGTGTAGAGAGACAAGAGGCTGAGCACTCATCAGTGAATGCAGGAGGAGCTCTGCTCTGTCTTGCACTTTCCCAGTGGCCACAGCCACACCAGCATCACTTACTGCAGTGGGGGTGGGAATGTGGATCTCCATACTGGCACAAAGTACTTTCTACCTAAATGGACAAGTACCTCTCCCAGTTTCCTTCTGGCCCCATTAGCTTGGGGCATACACACTCAAGACTGAAATGTAAAGGCCACGCAAAGAATAAGCTGGGCAAAAACCTCCCAGGTCTCATCCCCAGCCTGGACACCTCCAGTCCCCCGAGCAATAATACAACAGGCTATTCCAACAAACCAGAGACAAGTAACAGTAATGTGAGCTCTTGCATGAAGGTTAAACCATATACATATACACACACATTAACCTGAAGCCTGCCAGTGCAGTCACTGAGCATTTACAAAAATGAATCATTATGTATATATGCCTATCAGAAGAATAACATTTTTGGTTGCCATAAAAAACAACTCCAAATAACTTTCTTCATTTGCCCCATATTCAAGACTTGACTAAATCTGGATAGAGAGATAGAATGATCTGATCCAATGTTGTATCTCAATAAATGAAAGTGATTTCAATAAGCTCAGTGTGTTTGATTTTTATCTGTCTGATTTACAGTTTCTTGAGAACACTTCAGGCCAACCCAAACAGTGCCACGAGACGCTCCAACTTCAAAATCCCAGACTAGATAAGCTTTGCAAAAATGCATCAGCCAACATTTGAAAAATGTATCATTCATTAAAGACCTGAACTGTGTGCAAAAGTTTCACCATAAAACATAAGCACAGTTATGTAACCAATGATATGTCCTGCACTAACTCACTGGCAAAGGAGAGCAAATGGAGTGGCTGTTTCTGATTTAATTTAAATTCCTTCTCAAGAACTACAAGCTATATTGGAAAAAGGCCTTCATACCTGAGTATGATTCTACCATAAAAGTCCTCCTCCTACAAAAACAAACACTCTCAAAATCAAGGCCACAGTTTTGCAGTCCCTTTAAAGCGACCATATGCAGATACTCTGCCGGAAGAGGCAGTCTCCTTCTTAGACACTTTGAGCTTTGTCTTCCTGCTCTTTCCAGCATACTAGCAGTAGGAATTGTACAGCCTCCCAGAAAACTAGATCAAGGACCTGACCTGGCTTGAAATAGATAATTATGTGGCTTAAAGCAATTGGGAAATACTGTCTTTGCATATGACAAAATCCTGTTTATAGGCACAGCTCTTGCCAATACTTTTTAAGCTATGAACTTCATGTGCTGAAACTATGTTTTCATTGTGTATTTTTCTGGCACATGGCACACTGGGATCCAAAAGCACTTCTGCAATAATCCACAAATAAAGGGTAGTTTCTTCTATCCAGTATAGTTCTGCTTGAGACAACACAATGCTATGAAGTTAGAATGGGGCTTCCAAGACTGTTGGAAATTCAGGAAAAATTTTGCCATCTAATGCCACATTTTAATCCATATTGATAAGCACTAACTAATGCATGATGGGTGCCTTCTATTATTTCAGAAACTTTAAAGGTTCAAAAGCATCAGCTCCCCTAAAAGAAGGTAGGTGGAAGCCAAGTGGGATATGCTAGGCTATCACAGGTCTCACAAGATACCTGTTTAGACAACCATCAAGCCAACCAAGTTTAGTCAACTTAGAATGAAATCTGAGTTCTCTGTGGACTACAACTTGACTCAGGACTTCACTTGCACAGAGATGTCTCCCTTCTATTATTTATCTCAATCCTCATCAGAGTCCGATATCCTTTTTTTTTAGAGGGTCCAGGACCACTTAAACCCTTAAACTGGTTTTACTATTGGAATACTCAGGAGACACTGACAACACAATAACACAGTTTGGACATGCAATACCAGGGCAATTATTTCACCAGTGGCTCATTTTTCTGATGAACTCTCCATCTGCTTTCACTACTGAGTCAGTACAGCACACACTATCCATCAGACAGCAACAATAAAACATATTCCAAAGATGCTATATGAGAGCTTTATGAAAGTACTTAGAAATCTTAGAAGATAAATGCAGAGAATAAAGAACCCTCTAAAGAACCATGATGGCTGTACCCTAAGAGTCATGCCATGAAGAGGCACAGCATACAAGCCATTACAAAGAATCAGAGCTCTCCACTGCCTTGGTCTGAAGAGACGGATGATGGCAACTAGCATCCAAGAAGCACTACTGAAGCAAACGGTCCTAAAACCAAAACACATGTTAAGATGAAAAGAATAATGAATACTGAATGATGAGAGAATGCTTTCTCTCTCTCAAGGGAAAAAAAAAAGGCCTGTCAGAAGACAACTGAAGGTACAAAACTAGCAAGATATTTCACAAAGTATATCCCACAGCACATCACTGGTACACTACAACCTGTTTATCATGGTGCAAGTGCTGGTTCTTCAATTCTGTCTCTGAAAGCCTGTTAACATTATCTGTGCCTCAATGGCAGCTGTTTAGTCAGTCACACTAAATACAGCTTAGTTGTTGCATCCAATGTGATAAAGCAAAATGTCACTCTACCTTAACAACTCTTGCATTATCACCTGGCTTTATCACAGAATGAAATACAATAACAAACACTTCTTGCCAGTTCATCGATCCCACCAGAATTTCTCTCCTGTCCTGCCTGCATGGCAAGATACACAATGCAATGAGTTTTCCTATCTCATTCTGCCTCTCTAAAAATGTTACCTCTTTCCCCATGAAAATCAGAAATAAATAACAAAGAACATATCCACTCCAATTCTGCAGTAAATAGACAAAGTTATATTGATGGATGAATGTAGGCCAGTCATGGGTAAAAGCAAAAGACACAGGCCCATAACAAAAATAAAATCTGATTAAAATTATATTTCTTACAGCAGCACAAGGGAAGAATCTTGTGGAAAAGGGCAGGGGGAGAGATGCTTTCCTTTCCTTAGTTCAGAAAACAAAAGCCCCTCCTCCATTCTGCTGCACATCAAAAATAAACAATAAAAGGTAATTTTTACGGCTGCATTCTTATTGCTTTATTTATTGCATGACTCTCCTAGCACACAGGGGATTACCTGCATGGAATTAAAATTACTTCTACTCAAGTCAGCCAGTTAATGTGTTCAGTACTTACACACTGAATTCAATCATCAGAATATCCCAACAGTATAACAAGAACCATCATATTACACAAATGGCAACCATTGCAGAGACAAAAGACAATATTTTCCAACACTGCTAACAAGGAAATCACAGTCACATTAAAAAAAAGCTCAAAGAAGAATGATTGTTTTGTCAATTTACTAAAAAAACCCCTACATTCCAGTTGCCACTCCTTTGATTTTTTTTTCCATTTAGACTTTTTTGTCCTGATAATGCTGTTGCTATTTTCTTGTTGCTATTACTACTGAAAACAGCTGCTTGCAGCTGAACAAGAATTAGGTAACAGAAGACAAGCTATAAAATGAAACACTTTGTGAATAACAACTAGGTCACCTGGGATTCACAGGCATTCTCTCACCAAAAAAGAACACATAGCTAGCTCATCTCTAAAGGAAAAAAAATCCTAAATCAGTTATTTAAATTAATTAGCATGCACACATTTCAATAGCCACCTTTTCACTCTGAGCCACACTCACCCGTTTGCTTCTGCTAGTCACATCCAATTCTCTTACACTCCCAGCTAACAGCTCCTGCTGCTGTGGAAAGGTCTCTGTGCAAGCCTGTACTCACAGTAACAGGCTTGCCAGGCAAATAACAAGATGAAAAGCTCTCGCACCACCCCTAGCCGAGAGGAACCCTGAGCCTGGCACCCTGAGCCACAACAACGGCACTGCAGCCCTCAGTCCAGAAAACAAGTATTTTCCAAAGGCACTGCCTTCTAATTCCAGTGTGCATGATGCCAACTGTGAAAACAAAAGCTGCTAAAAACAGCACGTGTGTGCGAGCATATGCACACAGAGCATCTTAGCTGGAATTAACTCACGTTTTCCCCCTATTCTCCCAACCCATCAGCAAACAGGGCAGTCGATTGCACTAAGCAACATAAAATTCTGTACCAAACATTGCATCATTGCTAATTTGCTACTGTAGCTTTTGCTGATAGAGGCAGAAGATGCAGCCTATTCTCAAAGACCTGAAGAACAAAAGAAATACTGTATGAATTAACACTGCAAATTTCTGTTCACGACTGACAAAAAATGGTAAATAAGGCACACACCTCAAGCCATTTCTTTCATGCTTTAACACTAAAGACAAGACAATCTTACCAGAATTTACAGCTTTTTACCCATATACTGGATATGTGAGCTTTACATCCTTGCAAATGTGCCAGCCAGTTTGAAAGCCTTGCAGAACTGAATCTGTCTCAACCTCTGCGTCTCATTTACTGTAACACAGAGGATTTTCAAAGCCATGCCTTACAACAGCTGGCTTGTTTTTGCCTGCTTCCTATGATTGACAAGTTCATACAAGCTCTGTCAACTTTAACCTTGATAAGTGAAGGCTTAGTCTGTATTTTATGTTACATCACCAGAAACTTCTGACCTCAGGGAAAAGATCTCAGAGACTTCAAAGCTTTTCCTTTCCCCCACCCCCACCTCCTGGATTTGCTTATTAAAAAAAAATAAAACAAAACTAAAAAGTCCTCTAATTTTTTAAGGGTTTTCATTTGTGAAAATCATGATCTGCATTTCCACAACTACAGCTCTGCAAGTTTTAACTATTTACAATGATTTTAAAAGATCAGTGTGTCACTAGGTTCCTTTCTGAACAACACTCAAATAACCAAGTCTAATTCTAGAGGAGAGTGTTCATCAACAGCCCTCCAGCCTGAATTTTTTTGCATGTGTTGTGTGCACAGGCGCCCTCTCTTGCAGGAGATTCTGCAGGGAAAGAACTGAATGCTTTCATGCTGCATGAGCACATTGCCACCCCCACGCTCCATCTTTAGAAGGCATCATGGCTTTCATCAGAGCAAAGCTCAAGCTCCTTTCAATTTATCTACAAGAACACATTAAAGACTTAATAGAAAAGTTGTGGATAAGGCTTTAATAAGTATGAAAAGATAATTTTAAAGATGACCATTTTAACAGGAAAATGTTATTTAAACTGCACACAAAACCACATAGAGCAGCTAGATATTCAGTAAATAACCTCCCCTAAAATTTTTCTGCCTATTTGATTTCAGTAGAGAGTAAGAATGACTTCAAGAAAAATCTCCAGTTTACATACTACAATACAACTGGTTAACAGACTGCAGCAAGTCTGTCTGGTCCATGCAGAGAAATGGAAGCTATAGCTGCCACATTACTTCTTAGCACAAAACTTCACTCACATTTACTGATATAAACAATCTCCTGCGTGACAGCAAACCATAACCATGTTGCCTAAGGGCTTATAGCAGAAAGTGAACATTGCACAGGCTAGCTTTTAGTACCAGAACACCATAAAGCCACTCCATATGTCAGAAATGCATGAATTGCTACAGTGAGGAGACAAATCAGTCACCTATTTCCAATTATGCTTTTCATCAAGTAACTTAAGGGAAAATAAAATCTACAATGCATCAGCACATGATGCATTTATGACTTTAACCACAGGAGACTATATCTTACATTAGCTCTAAATCTCCATACTCAACAGGGCTACATGAAGATAGCTGAATTTCAAGCAATGCAATGAAAAATGTCTTTAGATGGTTTTCATTCCAATTCTATTTCCAGGAAAAGCAGTAAGATCAAACCAGAATACAAAAATGAACTAATGTGTACAAATTTATCTCTGTTTCTCTCTCCACAAACACTTTTGTGTGTTCTTTCACTCACACTCAAGTTCAGAATAATGTTTAGGACTTCTTCCAGTTACTCATGCTTGGTAACACCTTTAGGGGCAGGGGAGGAAACTTTCCATAAGAAGAAACCACCCTCCAACACTTCCTTTTATCAGCCCATGATGGCCTCACATACCCCTAGCTGTCACTGCATGCATAGGGAGGAGAACAGATGTGCCAGGAGCAATTAAAGCAAAAATAACTTTACTTGGTAGCAAAAAACTGCAAGTAGAAAAAAGGGGATATATTAAATAGGATAGCCACCCTCAAGTTTAGAAACAGGGATTCAAAGTTCACCTAATAAAGGTAGAGGGAGAGTCCACATTTTCAAGGGTGTGGAGAATGCACAAATTGGATGGGGGAGAAACAGGGCTGTACAACTGTAGTAGTGTAAACCAAGCACAGGTTTTGGAGGCAGTCCAGCACCCATTTAATGAGCTGCTGGTGAGCCCGAGTGGAGCATCTCAGTGATCTGCAGGACGCACACCTGACAGCTGCTGGCTGCCAGGAGGGTGAGGAATGGGGAGGCAGTGGCAGGAGCCTGCAAGTTTTAACAATTTATTTAGCCACAACCAACCTCCAAATCCCAAAATAATGCATTTGTGATGCTTATGAAGATGCCCACACATCTCTCAGCTCACCTAGCCTGGAAGTTTTTAAATGGACAACAAGAGGAAGAAAAAGACTACAAGTGGGACAATTTATCATGCAACTTCTGCCTTGATCCTGAGGCATGGGAAGAATCTGGTTCAAAACTTTTCTATTTGAAGACCTACCCTGTGCCAGTGGCCATATGCATTTAGAGAGATTGTTTTTGAAAGATTAAGAATCCACACAGTGGTATTTAATTTTGAAAAGGACATACATGATATGAATATTTTTTTAGAGAACAAATCAGATGGTATAATGCTAAGAGATAACATGCAACTGAAGATACAATATATGAAACTCAGAAGAAATGTGTAACACCTACTGAAACACCCAACTTCTTCCTTCCCCCTCTCTACCCCCTCCAAAGGTTGAATTAAATAGCAATTAAAAGGAACATCCACCAGAGAACTTAGGTCCTACTCAAATGAGGAAAATCCAGAACTAACCTAGCAAAGCAGATGCATAAGCAAAATATGGAAAATAAAGAAATTTTAAAACAAAAGCTGAGATACAAATCCTTAGGGGTGTTAGGATTAAAAAAAATAGGGAAAAAAAAGCACTTCTTCAACCATGGATATCTGCCAAACAGACTGTAGGGATGAAAGTACAGGAGTAAGAATACAAAGAAAATAAGGCTGCAGCAAAAAATGGACATGGTCTCCTCTTCACAACTCCACAAGCAAAGAACAGCCTTTGCAGGAACTATTCTCAGATGCTGCACAGCATTAGGAGTGGGTAGTCATAAGCTACCTGGGCCATATGACAATCACCCAAATCTTCCACAGTAAATTGCTGAACTGGGATCTGTGATGCACAGCTACCCACTCCTCTGATACTCGGGCAGCTGCTCGAGCATGGTGACACACTCAGTGTTGGGGGATGGAAGGTATGAGGGTGCTGAAGAGAATGAATGAGGGAAAGAGAGCAAGAATAAAAAAAATCTCATTATGAATCTGGAGAACTTCAGAATCATAAACTTAACATCTGAAATAAGCAAAAAAGTAGAAATTTTATTAAGAGATTCAGCAGCTGCACTAAGGAGTAAAATTGACAAAGAATAATTTGGGCATGTGTAGAAAAGATATGTCTTGGATGCACTACCAATCTTAGAAAGAGTAACTACACATAGGGACAAGAGTGATCTGGATGACAGAGACTGGATTTTTAGATGAGTTAGAAAATTAAATTTTATCTCACCTGAGGCTCTTAAAAATTTGACTGTCATGAGACAGAGTCCTCACTCGTCTCATCACATCATTCACAACAGAACTCATTAGATATAGATGATTCACAAAAGGGGTGAAAAACTAGGTGGCAGCAGTTGCTGCTATGAGGAAATTACTCAGATTTAATAAATGCAAAGTAACCCACAGGAGAGATTTTCCTGTACTTCACCAACCTTTACAATGACGTACAACAGAAATTACTGCTACACAAGAAGGAAAAGCTGAATTTCACAGACTGTTCTATAAACATACAATCTTCGTACTTCAGTGAAAAACTAAACAAAACCCCAAATTAAGGTCAAAGACAGGCAAACCAGCAGAGGCTTGACAAGATACCCAGCTGCACAGCTCCTGGTTTGCCCTGGTTTTCTGTTTGCCCTTCCAAGCATCTGCTGCTGACTCACATAGAGGAAAAAACCTGTCTAGGTAGACCTTTGGCCTGGCTTTAAGCATCGACACCCATCAGCTGCCATCATGTACCAGTGATTCAAGGTTCCACTGTCTCAGAGTGTGATATTTATGTATGTGTTATTAGTCAGTCACATACACCAGTACACTGAAAGTTCATGGCAGTGAAACTTGTACTAATTACAAGTATTCACAGAAACCTAAGGAAGATGAAAGGTTACAGGGGTTTCTCATATATGAATAGATGCTCACTCTTCTCTATATGCACAGGAAGAGCTACAGTAGGTTTTTCCCATTTTCAAACAAAATACAAATTTTTTAACAGCCCAGACTCTACTGTGTCATTGCTATATGTCACACACAATGACATCACCGGCAAAAAAAAAGGTCTGAGAAATGCCTTAATAATCTGTATCTCATGATAAAGAAATGCTAAGGACATGGACCTGCTGGAACAAGTCCAGAAGAGTGCCAGGGAGGTGATCAGAGGGCTGGAACACCTCTCCTGTGAAGACACAATGAGAGCGTTGGAATTGTTCAGCCTGGAGAAGAGAAAGCTCTGGAGAAGAGAAGGCTCTCAGAAAGCTCTGTTAACACATGCATGAAATGCTTGCCAAAGTAATTTTTCAACTGATTTCTAAGGAAGCAGTTGAACAAGATCATACTACTTCTTCCTCACACAGAAAAGGGGGAAAACATTTTGTTTACATAGCTCTGGTAATGTCTTCAATGCCTGAGATATACTTGTCCTGCAATGTTCAGTCAGGAAAAGCAACTCACAGTTTGACTGTTAACTACAACAATAGATGAGTAACCTCAGGAAGGTCAACAAGGTCAAGTGCCAGGTTCTGCCTCTGGGTCAGGGCAATCCCAAGCAGAAGTTCAGGCCAAGAATGGACCAATACCAGGCTTGGGAAGAAAGACTTGGGGGTGTTTGTGGACAAAAAGCTCAATAATGAATTGTCAGCGTGTACTCCCAGCTCTGAAAGCCAAATGGCTACATCAAAAGCAGTCTGGCCAGCAGGTCAAGGGAGGGAAATTCTCTCCCTCTACTCTGCTTTTGCAAAACCCACCTTGATTACTGCATTCAGCTCTCGGGCTCCCAAAAGAAGAAAAATGCGGCCCTGCTTTAATGTGTCCAGAGGAGGGCCACTACTATGACCACAGGACTGGAACATCTCATTGAGGACAAGCTGAGAGAGTTGGGGCTGTTCAGCGTGGAGAAGAAAAGGCTCCAGGGAGACCTTACAGCACCTGCCAGTACCAAAAGGGGGCTACAAGAAAACTGGAGAGAGACTTTTCACAAAGGCATGAAGTGACAGGACAAGGGGGAATGGCCTTAACATGGAGGGAGGCAGGTTTAGATCAGGTATTAGAAGGAAACTCTTTACTGTGAGGGTGGTGAGGCACTGGAGCCGGTTATCCAGAGAAGCTGTGGACTCCCTGGAAGTGTTCATGACCAGGCTGGATGGGGCTCTGAGTAGCCTGGTCTAGGCAGGAGGGTTGGAACCCGATGATATTTAAGGTCCCTTCTGAACGAACTGAACTATTCTAGGACTTCACGATTCTTAATAAAGAAGTTTAAAATATGCAACACAATACTTGCAAAAGTTCTTGTTAACTATTTAAGGAAATGGCCCTTTTGCTACGTATAAAAACCTCCAAGGCTTCAGGCTTCAAGTAGTCTATTTCAGTAGCTCAGCTCCTAGTTAGGCCGATCCTAACACTGTATATTGGTACCTTATTAATTATTATTTTTTTGACATCACAGTAAAAGAAACCCAAACAAAATGTAGAATTTAAAATTTCTGGAGTTATGAAGAACTGTAGTTTCTAAGAATATTTCCAATGAATAATTTACACCATCTACCATTGTCTGAGGAAATGAGGAAACTCATTTGTCCAAATGTGTATTATGTATTGTTGGGGTTTTTTTCCCCACTGTTAATCAGTCCTCATAGATATGTAAACTGCAACCCTTAGAATGGTCACAAATGAGAAATAACTATCAATATACACATATATTTTATATGTCTGTATACATATACATACAAACATCCATATGTGCATGATACAAATAAACACAGACACAAATGCACTACTGGTAATTTTTAAATTCTTTTCCATCTCACTCAGTTCAGAAGACATAAGGTCAATCATATTCCTGTGTTGCTGAAAGTCCTCCTCTTTCCTTGCACAATAATTTGCTGCTCCTCTTGGTGAGTATGGAGCTTAGATATTCACCAGGTATTGAAAAATCTTCCTTATAGAGAGTCTAATAAAAACCCTGGGAACATGTCTATAGGCTCCTGTTTCTGGGTTATCAAAGATTTTTCTAGAATATTATATGTGGGCATTTAGGACAACTTAAGCATTCAGAAATTATTTTTATTTTGGTTTTGTATTGTAAAGGCTGTTCTTCTGTCTTCAAGAGCTCAACTCAAATAGGAGTAACTACTAAGGTATGAAAACACTGAAAAATATTTTACAGTGTTTAAATAGAGTTGAGTCACACTGTGGTCCTACACTTGACACGCATATGCTCTTGGACTTGACACCGATTAAATGTTGAAATATTTTCTGCAGCCTGTGATCTCAGATAGCCTTTTTCATTTTTTGAAGCTATGTAACTTTAATAGACATCACAGTAACAAATTAATAGAGCTGGGAGTCAAATGTTCTTAGAAAGTAAATAAAGGCAATGGCTGTAAACATCTCTAGTAGATGGCAATCTTAAGAATTAGATTCATAAAGCATGAGTCTTTTGATGCAGAATGACTTATGCGTGCATGTCATACTGCAGGAAGCCAGAGACTATTGGTCAGAGCACCCATTTCCCTCTTTAACTTTTTCAAAGTCTATTCCAGCTTAGAAATTGTGGAGACTTCTATAAGGAAGGTAATTATATAATCAGTTTAAGTAATTTTACAAATGCAGAAAGAGAGACATGTTTAAAGAAGCACAGACTTCACATCCATAAAAAGGTAAGCTTTTGTAACTAATTTGAAATAGAAAGAGGGACAACAAAAGTAAAAAAGCAGCATTTTTTTGTTTTACAGATCAGCAAACTGTATAATGCTTTTAAGCTGTCCTAAAGTTAACAACATCCACAGAATCACAGCAACTCCTTGGTATAAAAATACTCATCTGTTAGATGACTGCATCCCTGTAAGTTCCTAACAAGAGTGGTTTGGTTCTTCCATAAGAGATGACAATGGCTGCTATGGACCACTATTTTCTCTCCCTACAAAAGTAATACCCTAAACTATTAAATACTGCAGTTCAGAAAAACATGGTGCAGCTCTTCTAAAAAGGGAGATGAAACAACCTGAATTCATTGGAAGCACTCAGTAGCCTCAGAGGGGAGAAACAGAGCTCAAAGATGAAAGAGGTTCACAAATTATCTTCATCAACTCAACATTCACACACCACCCCTCCCCTCCCTCCCAGTTTTTTAAAGTACTGTTAATTTAAATTTTACAATTGTGTGCTAAAAAAGAACAGCCAAGAAAATACTGTAGCGAAATGCTCAGGAGAAAAAAAAAATCAAACATCTCTATTTTCGTTTGTTTTTGAAATGCTGTTTGCTGTTACAATATTCTAACCCTTTTTCATTCTAGAGTCAGTGCATTTAAAAAAACTCACATTTTGTATTTCTGAGGAAAATAACCAGGGAAGCTGTAAATGGTAGCTATTCAAAGTTTATTTCAAGTTAATGGTTTTTTTCATTTCTCAAAACAACTGAAGAGTTGAGGGGAGGGAGTTGAGGGAGGGAGACTAGAGGCACCCTGTAGTGTAGGACAGTCTCTAACCTGGAGAAAGCACTCAGGGACTCCACAACTGTCTCTCAGCTTGGGTTCCTCCAAATCTCATGCCCACAAATGCAGAAGGGCCACTCCTGTGTTTCAGCCCCATCACATTGACTTTGGTAACACAAAGGCCACCATAGCACTCAGGTCCCAGTAGCACAGAATAACAGCTGCCAGCTATTTAATCCAAACATAAATTTTAAAGTAGAGTATTAAATATGACCATAAGGAAGACCTCAGATTTGGTTATTATTCACGTTCTAGAATATACCCTGAATTAGGTAGATTTGCTAGCCATTTGCAGATTGCTAGATTTTAAAAATAGAAAGCTAAATGCCTTTAGGGCAGCTCAAAAATCAGAAAATCAATCCATGCCATGAGGCCAGTTCCTTTTGAGCACAAGAATGCCTTGTAAAACAGGAGCATACGGAAATATATATTCTTTCCCATAAGGCAGTCATTCATTATCACACAGTGGTAGTTCAGAACCCAGGAATTAAATGCCCAAATGAGGGATTTTAATCAGTTTTTTAAATACAGAAGGCATATCAAGCCTCTGCATATCAATGTTGAGACAAAGAGACGATTTCACAAAACCTTCTGTAATGCACAAAAATAGCCAAACACCACATCTGAAATAGTATGTCAAAACAGGCTCCAGCTGAAAAAAAAGTTACTGCAGCTGGTGCCCAGTCATGTGATTTTCATGGATTCCATGATTATAAAGCAAGAATTGTGCTGCACAAACACTGCTAAAATGCTGGCGTAGGAGTATTATTCACATGCTTTTGTGCCTCGGCTTCGGCGCTGGGACATGGGAATCATTTCACTCCTCCGGAGCTGCTGCCCGCCCACAGCAGCGCGGCCGCTCGCGGAGCGTGCCCGCCCCTCCTGCCCGCCTCCCTCTGCCCTCCGCACGCTCCACCCTCCGGGGCTGCTCATTTTGGAATCGCTACCGTAAGTACAAAGGGCTACCAAAACCTACAAAAATAGCGGGTGGTCTCTTCAGCTAAGCCATAAGCAATGCAAAATACAATCATATGAACCCACAAATAAATACCAACTTTTTACAAGGTTTTATGGTCACAGCTAGAGTGTATGTTTGCCACAGTTCATAATTTCCTCTCCCTTGAGGTATTAATACCACTTACAGAACTGAGGAAAGCCTACAGAGGTTCTTTTTTCCTATGCATGGGTTCCCTCTGTTATGAAAGCCAGAGCTGTCAGACCTGGCAGCAGCAGCATGTGCACAACCTCAGCTGGGCTTCAGCAGCCACAGAATCAGCGATTGCTGAAATCACTGCTTACACCACATCAGACCAGGACGAGGACAACCCTCAGCATGCTAGACATTTAATGGATTTAAACCACACTGTGCATACAGTCTCACCTTCGAAAACATTGTACATATATTAATACATGGATTAACAGAGAAAATCTGAGCTCTTCAAACAGTGAAACAAATTTTAGTGTCTTCTATTCATGTACTGTATTCTGTAAAGCCACAAGAAAAGCAAAGACCAATTTACAGCACTACTATGTTTCAGCAGCATGCTGTCTTTGCCAAGGATAATACTGGAAATCTCTTTTGGGAAACCCCAGGGCTCCCATCTACCCCCAAAAACTCCATAACTATCACACAAATAATTCATGCACACAAATAAGAATCAACTGCCCTTGAACAAACTATAGTATGCTCAACACTGAACAATTTCTTTAAGCTCACACTAGAGACCCCAGAAATTTCAGTCCCAACGTTAATTCTATCATGCACATTGAAGTATTTGGGCAGAAGAAAGGAAATAAGGGAAGAAGGCACTGCAGAAGCTCTGAAATCATCACAGCAGAACTTGCAGTTTGAGTCAGGAAAAGATTAGATCACAGAAATTTGTGAAAAAGATTGGTCAAAACCTAATCTTTTAGAGAGAGAAATTAAGAAACACTGTACTTACCTTACAGTGCAGTTCCTCTCATCCAGTTTCTTAATGTTAGAGAAAATACACTCCCCATCTTCCTTTAAATCCTCTGCTTGCCTCCTTACTTCAACTGATACTTCCTAAAAGAGGTTTGTAGTACAAGTAAGAGACCAAGTCATCATGTTACAGACTCCCAAAAAATCCATGATTATGGAACCTCTTATTTGTGGGTTTGCTCTGTTCAAATACACATGAAGTCAACAGCATAGTATGTTTTAAGCTTGTTTGGTTTTAAGCAGTACAGCGTGCTCTGTGACCTCCTGCGCTGCACTCCCGACCTGGCTGTGCTCGCCTTGCTGCTCTGCTTTGCTGATCCATAGAAGAGCTTAACATTTTTATAAACGTTTGCAACTTCCATTTGGCAAAAACAGAAAAAAAAAAAAAAGAGGCAGAGAAGTTGCAGAAGAGTTGCTCACATTTTAGGAGATGCAAGTATGCACCAGATTGTGAATCCCCATGCGAGTACTACAGTTTCTCAGTAAAACACCAACAGTGCTGTTCCAGAACATTATTATCTCCCTATCTTCAAACAACCCCACCCAAAGCATAGCTTTGCATTACAAACACTGAACCTACAGGAAATTTAATTGCACATTAGCACTGGAATAATCTGAATCATATATGCAAAACAACATCTTTATTTACTTCAGTCTGCTGTAAGCATCTTCAATGCACTTATCACCATATTTTCCAGGTGCCTAAACAGGTGTCTGCTTTTTGCCCCAGGAGGCCTATACTGAACTTAAGAGCACTGACTAATAAACCAGAAATGCATACAGGGAATAGATTATACGATTTTTTTTTTTCTGCTGGGTAGGCAATTATTTAATAATTCAGTGAATTTAATTTTCAAAGTAATTTCCAGGTGAATATTTTCAGTGCTTCAAATCCCTACCCTAGTAAATTATCCGCATAGTTAAGTCTGCACATAGAGTTCAAAAAGAACTTTTGTCAAACTTAAAGATGCAAAAAACTTTTGGAAAGACAGCCCACAACTTTTAGAGATCAACATTTTTGTTCCTCTTTGAGCTATTCTC
The DNA here is from genome assembly GCF_901933205.1 of Camarhynchus parvulus. NCBI lineage: Eukaryota > Metazoa > Chordata > Aves > Passeriformes > Thraupidae > Camarhynchus > Camarhynchus parvulus. Next base: position 20,448,657 of record NC_044571.1, read on the forward strand.
ATTCTACTCCATGTCTACACACACACAGAGGTGAACTGTGTATGTATGTATGCAATGTTTTTATTAAAAGGGGAAAAATACAGAAGAAGTAATATACAACTGCTTTGCTTCAATTCTATTCTTGCAGAAGGCAAAGTTTAACACAGGTTGAACACACTATGACTCCTTATACATATCAGGCAATCTCATAGCAGCTTGAACAGCATCTTTTAACAGAGAACTAAAGAGACTTGGTTTCTCTGTTTACTTCCAGTGCCACCTGCCAACCATTGCCTGGCCCTGCTTGGTTAAAAATTAATGTAATATTTACTTGCAAGTTGAACAGACTTTTGGCATCTCTCTAAGGAATAAATGCATACATCTTAAATCAAGCAAACTCACATAAAACATTAAGCAGTTTCATTGTTGCTGTGGCTTTAACATTAACAGGCATATTTGTAATCTCTAAACTTTTTCAGGCAGAAGTCCTATGTAATTTTGCATGAAGCAAGTTTAGAAGAAAAGAGGAAATAAAAATTAGACAAAATATATATTATTTACATGTGGAACACTTTTCTTCATAGTTTCAGAGAATTCAAACAGGGAATACAACCACACCAATGAAAAATGTGTCTGGGTGAAAATTGCTTTGAACCTTCAAAATCTCTACTGTAAAAAAGAGGGTATTAGCAAATCAATCATGTTTTTTTTCTATCCAATTACAACACACAAGAAATTATTTTGATCCAAGTGCTCTTGTGCAGCACAAACCTTCCTCATTTTACTTAAGATAGATACCTATAACATTTACTCCTTTACTGACAAAAGGCAAATACCATATTACATAGTGTTCCTAAATTGGAAATTTCCATAAAAATTCTCTTTTCCCCCCCACTCCTCTACTGTCCTCCACCACACTGGGCAACTTAAAGGATAATGCAAAAGATACGTGTACCTGTTTGTAGAAATCAGTGGAAGGGGATGATCTAGATCTCTCATGGGAGTATTGGGATTTCCCATGCTGTTCATGGCCTGTATCGAGGATATTATCAGCTGAGTGGTACCTTCCTGAGCCCCTTGGCTCTACTGGCTTCCACTGCTCCTTCCATGATGCTTCATACTCTGCAAAGGTTCCCAGGCGCTGTGGCTGTGCAGATTTCCCAATCCTCTCAGCAGCCCTATTGGTGCTGCTATGGTGGACACTGTCTTTTGAAGCATGAGCTGCTTCAGGTCCAACAGAGGCTACCTGATGTCTTCTCTCATACCAGAGCTCCTCTCCCTCTTGTGCTTTCCTATCTGGTCTCTCAGGCTGTCCCTCTGCTAAACCATGGAGACCTGGTTTCTGTGATGATTTTCTAAATGCGGGCTTGCTTGTTTCTTCAAAAAATTTCCACCTGTCTGCAAATGAACCCAAGGCTTCTTCTGATATGTTTGGACGGCAATGAGCATGGCATTCATCCTCTGACATGCCCACCTCATTCATCTTCTCTGGTTCTGAGTATGACTTCAGTTTTTGCTCTGTTGTGAACCTCTTCCTGGCTCCAATCCGAGAAACGTGATGAGTGCCACTCCCTGTAGGATTTGGTTTGGCTTGTGTAGCCTCAAGCAATCCAGAGGCATCTTCAGAAACCAAAGCCAGTAATGAAGAGTTATAACTACCAGTTTTCTGCTCAGGTGACCTGGGGAGGTATTCAGCGGGGCTGGGCTCCAAGTCCCGACGTTTGAAGGACGTTGCGCTCAGAACCCTGGCCTGGGCTTCCTTCAGATGATCTTTGTAGGTGCTGGTAAAGTTTGTGTCGGGGGACGTGATGACATTCCCTGTTGAATCTGGTTTCCAGGTCTCACTGCACTCCTCTGTTTCAGATGACCCTACTAGTGTAGCAGTACTTCTACTTTTCTGCAGCTTTGCTCTTCTCATTTGGATCTCATTTCTGAGGGTTGTTGCAAAACGATCACTCCTTCGTGCCTGTTTAGACAGGTGAGAGTCAAATGAGGTCTGTCGTTCTGATACCACTTCTGCATTGTTGTCAGACTGTTTTTTCCCTTCCTGAGCTAAAGAGTGCAACATTGGTGTCCTCTGAGGAGAAATCTTGCTACTCTCATCTTTCCCCCACCTAAAATCTTTCTGAGCAGATCTGTTTTCAGTGGTGAGGACACAGCCCTTTACATACTCCTGCTGACCATGCCTAGTTTCACTTTCCTCAGAGCTGTTCTCACAGCTTTTCTTTTGTCCAGATTTTTCAGTATGATTAGGTTTTTTAGATTCTTCTACTACAGCACACCTAGCCTCTCCCTCTCTGTCCACTGGGTAATGACTACTGTTCTCACACCTTGTCACTGAAGATGCAATAGACTGTTGAGGTAGATAGTATTTTGGGTTTGGGGCCATTGTAATAACTGCAGAATTTTCATGAGGTCCAAGTGACAGATCAGTTCCCAATGCAGGTTTCCAGCTGTCATCCTTGAGTTGTAGTGGCTTTGAGCTTCCCTGAGCAGGCTGTTTTGCTGTCACACAATAATATCGACTTTGTCCAGTGTTGTCCACCTTCTGTTCAGCAGCACTGTTCAAAGAGGAAGTGTTGAGCAGACTGGCTTGGTTTGGACTGTAGCCATGAAAATGATCTGTAGTTAACTCCTGAATACCACTGTAGGACAGGTAATGTTGCTGATCTTTAGGTGCAGCTAAGATTCTTGCACTGTGATAAAAGGTGCTTTCATCGCTGTACTGGTGCTGGTGGTGGTAAGAGTAAGCAGACTGTGCAAACCTAATGTCGGTGCTGGACAAGGATGGCTGCAGTTTGTTCACAGTTCCTGCATTACTACTGTACCTGTCACCAGCTGAAGAAAAAGTGTGTTCTGAACTGAGATCAGATTTGTAATTTGAGCTGCTGATCCTCCTGTCACATGCTCTGGAGGGCTGTCGCTGCTGCTCTGCAGTTTCCAAATTCCAGTCACTCCTGGGCTGCGATCGGTTCAGGGCTGTAAAGTGCTGCGTGCTGGCACCCTCTGAGTACACAGGGCCCTGGGCTTTCTCGTGGCCCTTGGTGGCAGCAAAGCTGTCACTACGAAGAGGTGGAGGTGGCGGGGGAGGAGATAAAGACCTCTTTTTATCAGGAACATACCAGACAGGTCCAAAACTGGATCTTCCTGAGCTAGTGAGCTTACCATCTGGGTGTTCCTCTGTTCTAGGACTTTTGTTGTTCTCGTATTGGATGGGAGCTGGCAAATACCCAGGTTTGTCCTCTGTTCCACTGCTGTCATTCAAAAACTGTCCAGAATTGCTTCCATGCTTAGCAGTCTCCCAGGGCCCCACTTTGTAAAGCATGTTCTCTGTTGAAGAAGTGTCTGCATTGGACAGAGTGTGGTCAGGGGTGCTAGAACTTGTGGAGAAAGATCCATAGGCTGAATCCCGTTTACTTTGGCTCCCTAGATGATCAATGCTACTATTAGACCTTGCAGAAGAGAGTCTTCCATACTGGGCTACTTGGGCAGTGTGGTCCCAGCTGTCCATACTTCCCAAAGAGCTGAATTGGTCAGAAGTGCGGTAGAGACTTGACTGATCCCATGAATTTGACAAGTCATGAGAAGAACAACTACTGAAGGAAACAAAACAAACAAACAAAAAAAAGTGTCAGAATAAATATAAAAGATGTCCAAAAATGCCACAACATAATTATAACCACCCATTTTAATAATATTGGTTAAATCCATCTGCAGAGCAGTTAAAGCTAAACAATCTAACAAAACAAAGTTTGAACACCAAGTCAGGGCTCCAACTTTATACTCCACCACTGATCAAAGCTTTAAACCTTAGTAACTACCTCAGCTTCCCTATGTAAGTTTGTCAGTAAGTAATATGCATTTATCTCATTGAAGGATCCCTGTGCAAATTGTTGATTTTGCTGATTTTGCTTTTAGAAAAATTTAGTTTGAGATCCATTAGCTCCCTCTTTCCCGGGACAAAAACCAACTTATTTTTCAGCTTATTTTCCAGGTACCCTGATTCTTCCAGCTGTTAAACTCACATACTTCCTCTCTTCATCTTCGAAATATGACTCCAAACTTCTTCAGCCCATGATGCTATTCCCTTGTCAATAAGTTACTCCAATAAAGTTACATCCACACCTGCCTATTTGTTTGATGTTTTAACTTTTAAGCAGAAATGCACTAAATGCACTCGTCTCAAATACCTCCTGCACATGCACCTTAGCAGTGTTGTTTCAAACCACTCTCAAATTGACACTCTTAAAACAACATTCCATTCCACCCAGTTCCACAACATTGGCAGGAAAACTTCAGGAGGAGATGCCAAAGCTCTGCATGGCCAAACAAACTTCTGACTTTCCTTCAAGAATCCTTACTGCCACTACTTTCTCCCTGCCACTCTTTCCTCTATAAAAACAACGTCTTTGACACTGTACTTTCTTCAGGTCTTTTGCTGAGAACACTATTCCAAAACCCTGCTGCTTCTGTTACCTTCCTACCCCATAAGTTTTGTTTCACCTCCTTTCATTTGTTTTCTCTCTCACAGTACCCACCTCCTGTCAATCCAACACAGTGATGCTGAGATGACAGTCTTGACAATTACTCTCATCACATCTCCCTCTTTGAACTTCACTGGCAGCTCCTCCTGCTTTTGTATACCAAATTCAAATTCTTGCCTTTGCATGCAAAGCCCCTTGGTAGAAATCCCAGACTTATTCCACTCCCCTGTAGCTATAATTATATGAAGCATCTATCAAATCTTGTGTTGTAAAGAGACTTGTGAAAGCTAGCAATGAAATTAGATTAATCCACATAAAAAATACCAAGACTGATACAGGTCTTCTGTAAAAAATATTGCAAAGGTCAACTCAACAGTTCTTTGGAATCCAGTATTAACAGAATTGGTTTTTTTCCCCTCTATTACTATAGCCTTTTCAACTTTTCTTATACAACATGGCCAAAAGCAACTTATATGAAATAAGAGAAGATATGCTTTATGCTTATTTTCTAAAAGCATTTTATTAATAAGATACACTAACAATGGCCTCATCTTGTGGGATTTTATGTTCTTTCATTCATTTATTTTCAGCATTTAAAACATCTTGCTGAATCCTTTAAAAGGTCTTAATTGCCATGTTAAGCTGATACTGTGTTGTATGTAAAAAGTATTGTAGTCATTACTGGGATTTTTTTGGTAAAAGAATAATGTAAGCCAGATATTACTAAGAATTGCTGATATTCCTACTCCCCTGAGCACTAAGGAGATCACAGAACCATTAAGGTTGGAAAAGACCTTTAAGTTCATAAAATCCAAACAGATACCTGGCATTAATTAAAAGAAAGATGCCACTTGTGCAGGAAAGCCTCCGTTTACAGGTCTCATGTAAATCTGCCAGTATCAAATGTGAAGCAGAGATATCATCATAGGAGGTCAAAGCTTTGCTAGAAAATGCCTAATGGAAACCCAACAGAAGCAGCAAGCACTTTAAAGGACAGGAAGGTTTCTAATGGCATGTTACTGCAAAGCATGGCCTCCCGTGGTCCTAAACAGCAGGGCAATCCTCCTGAGAACCCTGACATGGAAGAGAGTGCAGAGGCCAGTTGTGCCTGAGCCTGGCTGGCATCCCAGGATAATCTTCTCTCAATGGCTGTTCTAGAGCAGATTCATATAAGCACCTACACTGCTGGTCAAAGTTGGGTAGGTGAAGTCCAGGAATAATCTACAAACACCATCCCTTGGCCACACTGGCCAGTACACACCCTTCCCAACCCTGGGGCATGAGCTTCTTGCTCCTGGACCCTTACAGAAATGATCTCCTCTCAGCAACTGTTCCAGCTCTCTAGCCTTCCATGAGAGGCATCTAGACCTAGCCTAGTGCTCCCAAAGATAACTTACAATTTTTGCATTAAAGTCACATGATAAAAACCCTATACATATAGTGCTGGATGTGGAGGGCTGGGTTCCAGGACCACCCTCTCTCCTGCAGCCTCTTCTGGGCTGTCTTCCTCTAGCTTCATCTACCTTTTCAAATGTTCAAATTCATCAGGCCAGCAAAAAAGAAAGCCCAGCAAAACCAACCGATCAAAAAAACCCTACAGCAAATCAAACTGCCTATACCTTAACCTAGCAGTAGACTGTATAGACAGTCTTCCTGGGGCTGTTTTGGCCAGCTGTGCCCCACTCCACCAACACAAAAAAGTGTGGTGCATGCCCTCTCCCCTCATGAACTCTCCATGTTTTACAAGTGATTCAGTGAATTTTCACACTCACTGAGAGAATGCAGGTAGGCACATTCAGAAGAGAGTTTAGGCTTCGAATACCAATCTCAGATGCTTAGCTCAAGGAAGGAATGAAATTCCAGAAATAGCCCAGGGATGGGATGCCTGGGCTAGAAATAACCCCTCTTTGGGCTATTTCAATTATGTCCTTGCATACTGCTGCTTTCAACTACTGAATGCTGTGCTTTCTGATCAGCTGAGCTTTTTGTGAAATATACTTGTAAAGTGGGGAATCTCAGAGGCTGCTCACCTCTTTTTGCAGATCAGCAAGCCCAAAGAACCCCACTCTGCAACTGAGATCCCCAAAGTACCAAAATCCTTGGGCTGCTACTATGGGAATGCTGGCTATCCTCCAGCAGCAGCATGGTAAAAGCAGCTCTGCCTCAGAAACAGTCTTGGACAACAGACACCAGGGCTGACAAATCTCTCAAATATATTGTCTTTTAAGTGGGCAGCACAGGTAGCCAAGGGGTTCAGGATGGCAGTGACCTGGGAACTGTGGTATGAGACTGTGCTAAGGCCACTAAATCTTTCAGCAGCATGTGAGAAAGAATCTCTTGTTTTTATTAGTATTAGTGTCTGCCAGTAGTTGTGGCTATTTCTGATATGTGAGGGGAAAGGACTGCTCTATTCCCATCCCCTCTTTCTTTACATCCACAATTTCCTGACCAAACCTCATTTCAAACTGGCATGGAACAATTTTTTTTCTCTATTTTAAGTATTGGGACACACCCAGCTCCTATCAAACACCTTGAGACACATCTTGTGATATTTTACTTTCACAAGGTACAAGGACAACCACCAGGAAGAGCAGGAAGCATATAATGATTTACAGCTTAGTATAGAAGACTCATTAATAACTACAGCTATAGCATTGCAATGAGGAATCCTATAGAAGATTTTAGAAATTTCTGAATTTTGTTTCTATGTACAAGGACTTTCACTGTCTTAAAATCTATAAATCTAAATCAATGAATCTCTAAATCTAAATCAATCTAAAAACCTAAATCTATTATATGGTATTTAAACACAAACTTTAAATCAGTGTAAACCAGCAGAAATTGTAATCAAAGTTTCTAAAATTTCTACTAATAAAGTATTATAAAAAAACATTTAAAAAAAACCCTTTCTGTTGACTTTATTCAAGGGCAGTTTAAAAACTTAGCTTAAAAACAGTAGGGAACTCCCTAAGAAAACAATGTAAAAACATTGTAAATGTTCATCTAAATGTAAAAATTAGATGAAAAAATAAAATAAAATACTGAATTATTAATGTTCATTTGTTTTGACTACCACAAAAAATTAATCTCAAGAAGTAATGATTCAGCAGAGAATGCACAGCACTAAGTATAGAAAACCAAAGTCTACTTCCCAAACCGGGACTGCACACCAGACTAATTTTCTGTAATGCTCAGTGTAACTATGGCCCAATGGGAACTGAGAAGGAAAAAGTAATGAAAGACAAAAAAAAAGTAACACCCCATCCCTCCCAAAAACCAAGAAAATCTTTCATGAAAATGAAAAAGAACGTAACCTAAGAGCAGGAAACAAACAAGAACCTGCAACCAGACACAAAGAGGCGTTACCTAAAGGTTTAGAGTTTCACAGCTAAAACTGCCTGGCTGTCAGCCTTTCTCCTTTAGTGTTGAATGTGACCTAACAAATATTAAAGTGCTTTAAACAGGGACTGAAAATCATTGGTCTTATTACCTCTCTAGACAAGCAAGATCACAGATGTAGGGAAGGATTACAGAAAGACATTTTGACTAATTAAACCAGTAATACCCTTAAAAGGCAACAGTAAAGCATTCTGCACCCTCTCTTTAGAAAAAGCACTTTTAATTGTTTGAAACAGTATTTTTATTTTCTTCTCCCTTTCCTATTTCACTTTATGAATGTTAATTTTGATGGTTACTTTGCCTTAGGATTTTCCCAGTGGACATTGAAAAGAAATGCAGAGCAAGAAGCAGAACCTTGTGGCTGCCTTTAAAGCTAGTTTCTTACCTTTCAATCACATGCACATATCACAAACCGTTTCAGAAATCCACTCATCCACATGTCAAACTTCCCCAACTCCCCCTTCGTGCACTGCAAGGACAGGCAGCTAAAGAAGTACAACACCACGATTCTGTGTTGTTTTTTAAAAAAAAACTCTCAGCAACATGAGCTGCATTACTGCAGGCTCGCTGGTAGGAGCTGGATGTGTGTAACCCAAGTAGAGACTCACCTTGCATGGTAGCTGGAGTGCCAGGAGGCGCAGGCATGAGACGAGGCGAGGTGTGACGTGGCTGCCTCAGGCTGACTTTCGGTAAATTTGGTTGCGTGCCAGGAGTGCGGCCTGCAGGCTAGGTCATTCCTTCTGAAAACAACAGAGGCACAGGTGCTGTTTTAATGCAAACAGTTCAAAAAGGTGATATACAGCAAAAAAATCTACCAGGGCTGCAGTAAAGCATTTCACAGATAGGACTGAGATATAATGACTTCAAGCGACAGCAAAACTTTCTACGTGCATGCATGCCAGTTTTGAAAAGACATAACCATTTCTTTAAAATGCTTGAGATGCAGTGAAATGCCAATTTATTTTTTTAAATGGGTGGCAAGGTGGGTGTTTTTTACAAGGAACAGAGATTGATAAATTTTAAAGTGCCTGACATGTATCCAGAGATTTAATAGTTAAAGCTAATATTAGACTTTGAACTCTTTTACAACTTGCCAACAGTAAGGCTTTGGTAAGATTTTACTGTAGGTAGGTGCATATAGGAGGAGCTTATAGGAAGAAATGAGTTAATGACAGGAAGGATTAAAGCCATATATATTGTTTCATACAAGTTAGTGATACAAGCAATCATATTAACTCCAGGCAAGTTCTGCTTCAGCTCTTGAAATGTTTGGCATCTCAGATATGCAGGGAGGTTTTGTTTGTTTTGGTGTTTTCTGGGATTGTTTTTTAAAGAATACATCTCAGTATCAGTTCAGTGAATCATGTAAGTCCCCAAATATCTACTTGGATATCACCTCCAAATGTTCCTGCTCACCTAACAGAAGAGATCCCTTCTAAGAAGTACCAACAGTAGGTTGTTGTTAGAATTATGCACCTTAAAAACTGTTTTGAAAAACTGCTCCATAGTCCTCTAACCCCTTCCTTCTGCTCAGGAATTAGTAACTACAGCTTGCATTGCCTTCCAAGGACTTGCTGTTTGTTACAGCTCTCAGCACTCATGGAGTAAGTGCATTCTTTTTTCCCTAAGGTTAATAAGCCTTCTGGGTGGAATCCAGCTACTTCTGTTTCAGTGAGCAGATGCCAATTACAGGCCATTTGTCTGGACCCTCTCCTTGGGAATGAAGCAGGACCTTCTCTGAAAGTAATTCTTCCTGCCCTTCTTCTTGGCTCATCCTGGAGGAAGTGCAATTTAAAATTTAGATGCAATATAAGGTTTGACAAATCCCATCTTTTGAAGTCTGAGTATGAAATAAAGGCTTATAGGACCTGTAGTTGTTGAATTTTTTTAAATGTACTTCTGTACTTAAGAAATCTGTTACTCCAAGATTAAGTAATTTTCTACACTGAAGAAGTGTTCCATATTTTCAATTTGAACTGTAAAAAAGTACTTCTACATTTTTTTACTCATTCCCCCTTTTTATACATTTGTCTGCTATCATACCACCACTGCATTTAGAGATCAAAACTAAAGCAAATATCTTCAAAACTCAGGTCAGCTCTGAGTACATGGCTTTTCACAGTACATTCAGCAAGGTCTGAAGAAATCAGTGATCAATTGTCTTTCCAAACTCTGCATGCAGGATTACAAAAGGAGAATAACAATTCTACAGGGAAACTGTAATTTCACTACAAAGTGTAGCATCATTATTGCGACTAAAAAAAGAAGTAATTGTTTCCATAAACAAAAGCCTACTCTTCTCAGTGTGACAAAAGAGAAAACGATTAAGCAGAGCATCTCTAGCTGCTCCTTCTTGGTAGGACATGACATTCAGGGAGTGGAGGCGCCCCAGTACTCTCAGTGCAAACAAGTGCAAAAGATTCTGCTCAGCCATGTGAGGACAGGCTCCAGACAGTCCTTGCTTGCTCCAAGCTTATGTGCAAGTATGGAAAAAGTTATGACTCCACTGTTCTGCTGCACAGAACATCACATGAACTTTTCCCCCCACTGCTCATCTTTAACAGTACTGACAGCAACTCAGCAAACGACAAATACCTGGTAAGGCAAATTCAGCAGATCGCCTAGGCATCAATTCAGCTGAAAAGGTTTATCTTTTATGAGACAATTACTTTTCTGTGATGTACTGCTAAGGAAACACAAGACTAGGAAACTAGCACAACACAAGCAGCATTTGGAGCATAAGGAAAAGAAGGTTGGGAAGAGGGCTTCTGTGACAGCTTGGGCTTGACAAATGGCAGGAGGAATCCAAGCACTGGGAAGAAACAGAAGGGATGCACATGTAAGTCAGTACTGTACCTCATGGAACTTGTCAAGATCTTGATAAGATAGTTCCTCGCTATGTGAATGTCATTTTCAGAAGGCATTTTCTGTGCTACAATATCCACCACCACTTTCATCTTCCTGAGCAGCCAAGCAAGGGGAGGAACAGACTGGACTGAGTTTTGGCATAAGGCAAGTCAAGTGGACATGAATTTACAAGTTCTGTTGAATTTTCTGTTTTTGTGGCCAGACAGGATTTTTGAGAGGGTCTTTTTTTTTTTTATTTGGTCTGAACAGCCTAAAAATACTGCTGGGATACCTAGAAGGTGGAATTAATAGACATCACAGATACCTGCTTTTGTTGGGAAGTTCACAACATGACTAAAAATTAGTTCACTGTGCACAGTCAACAGTACTTTCTGATAGTAATTCCAATTAAATGGTAAGAATCTATCCTGCACTTCAAGAAACTATTTTTTCTAAAAAGTGGACTGCAATATAAATATTGATTCTAAAACTCAGCAAATGGATAGAAGGACTACAAAGAAATTATTCAAAGATTCAAACCAGGAATAGTTTGCAGACAACTGAAGAAGCTGGAAGCTAAGCATTTACATTCTAATGTAAAACCTTTCTGTTACTTCTGAGTGACAGAATGAGATCATCTGAACCTACAACTCAGAAAACCTCCAGCATTAATGGAAGCATTATTAAAAGCATTTAACTGAAAGTATCTTTCTACCAGTGCTTTTACAGAAGCTGCTGGAAGGAAAATGTTGATAGGCACAGAAGATAGGTTACAAAGGAAAAAAGATAAAAAAGCCAGCAGATACAACAACAGAAGCGTGTGTTTCCCCAGCACCACCTTCTCCAACAGAAATTGTATCATTCTTATCTACTAATAGCACCTCTGTTGTAATCCTGCCATACAGGCTTGTGCATCTGGAGTAACCAAAGCAAAAACGTGACAGGCAGTTCCAGGGGCCTGCATCCAAATAAAAACCAATTGCTAGAATTTATTTCATAGAACCATAAAATAGTTTGGGTTGGAAGATCAGTTAAAGTCAGTTAAAGATCACTCAGTTAAAACACCCCTGCCATGGACAGGGGCACCTTCCACTAGAGTAGGCTGCCACAGCCTCATCCAGGCTGGCTTTGGACGCTCCCAAGGATGGGGTATCCACAACGTCCCTGGCAACCTGTTCCAGTGCCTCCCCACCCTCATCCTAAAGAATTTCTTCGTAATTATCTGATTAGTCTGGTAATGCTTCATTCTAGCCCCTTGAACGAACAGAGGCCCAGCTGCTGGCACACACCTCAGGCTGAGGCAGCCCAGCTCTCCCTACAAGCAGCGGCACCGCACGGGACAGAGGCAGGCGGTGCCGCTGTCCCGAAGCCCACGGGCCGTGTGTCCCTTTCCCGAGATGCCTTCCCTTTCCCGAGATGCCTTCCCTTTCCCGAGATCCCGTCCCTTCCCTCTCGGCCTCCTCTCCCTGCCCCGCCCGGCCCGCCGCCCGCGCCCCCTGCCGGCTGCCGTGCCCCGGGAGGCCGCGGCTCCGGCGCCGCCTCACTGCCGATCCTCCGCCTCCTGCCGGGATTGTTCCTCATCCCTACGGAGCCCTCCTCAGGCCGGCACAGCGGCACACGCTGCCGTGACCACACGGTGGCGGCTTTTCTCCTAGCGGCTGCAGCCCTGGGACTGCAGAATTGCGCTCCACACCCGCAGTAATCACTGACAGCCAGGGCTCCCCACAGCACATCTAACCAGGAGTGAGCATTAGAGGCCAGTCCTTGCAAATGTGGCGTCACCCACTGTTCATCTGTATCTGCTGTGACAAGAAATACATCATAGACTCAATCAAAGAATGGTTTGGGTTGGAAGAGCCTTAAAGATCATCTCATTCCAACCCTTCTGATGAAGGCAGGGACACCTTCCACTAGAGCAGACCATTTGCTCAGAGCCCCATCGAGCCTGGCTTAAATGTTTTTAAGGTATGGGCCATCCACAGCTTCTCCAGACAACCCATTCCAGTGCCTCACCACCCTCAGAGCAAAGAAGTTTTTCCTAACATCTAATCTAGACCTACTCTCTTTCAATTTGAAGCCATTCCCCCTTGTCTTGTCACTATATGCCCTTGAAAATAGCCTCTCTCCAATTTCTTGTAGGCTCTGGAAGACTGCTACTATGTCACCCCAAAGCCTTCTCTTCTCCAGGCTGAACATTCCCAGTTCTCTTAGCATTTTCACATAGGAGAGGTGCTCCAATCTTCTAATCAACTTGGTGGCTTCCTTTGGACTCACTCCAACAGGTCGATTGTCCTTCCTGTGCCGGGGATGCCAGAGCTGGATGCAGTACTCAAGGTGGGGTCTCTTTGCCCTAATAAAACCTGGGTTTAGATAAGAAATCGCCATTTTTCAAAAGTAAAAGGATGGACAAGTCAGTGGCTTCAGTCAGAACTAACCTGAATCTACAAAGACAGGAAAAAAAATCCCAAAGCAGAAGCATCTGCTCTTTTTAACTCTTACTGTTACACACTGTCAGCCCTAAATCTTTGAGTGAAAACTTGTAGTGATCATTTATATTAAAGATTCTTTAAAAATAGATATATTCCCTTTTCAGTCACTTATGTTTCTATAGAAAGCTGTAGACCATGTTTCAAGGTACAAACACAAGAATTTGGGAACCAGTCAGTGTAGTGATGCTGAACAGCAGCCATCAAAATAAAACTCTTCTCCCTCCATTCACCAGAGTGCTACTCAAAGCTTTCCAGCAGTGCAGCAAAGCCTTTCTGTGTTGTTAAGAACTTTGTTTTTAAAATAGCCCAAGCTCACTTTTCCAAAGTTGCAGCAGGAGGTCCAAACTACTGGCAGTCATTTTAAACCTTGTCTAGAACCAGAAATGTTGCCTAATCCCAGTGTAATTGGCTACAAGACATGCCAAAGATGCAAGGCTAAGGAAATGCAGAAAGGCTGCAGCCCTGAGATAAAATGGAAACCTGCACAGGCTTAGAGGTCAAGTGCAATCACTGGCACTCTCAAACAAGCAGCACACTCAAGCACTGCACTGCGAGGTACAGCTCACAAGGTGCCCTTAGATTGTGTCAAAGCCAAATAAACCAAACCATGCTGCTCTTGTTTGTCCTGCAGAAACAGAACCAGTTACAAACATGCTGCCCCATGCCAGCTACACAAATTGCCTAGGAAAGGTTCAGGTTTTGCAGTGTCCTCAGCAAGCTGCTCACACATTTTATTTTTTTTTTTTTTACTCCATGTACAGAAAATGTCAAGAATTTGTAGTGACAGCACAGGGGCTCTTGTTTGTCCACTTGTAAATCCCAAACAGCTTCAAAGTTCTCAGTTTTCTCACCTCCCCTCCCTTACAATAACAGTAGGCTAGACATACCAATACCTCATTAACAAATTTTTTTTAGTAAATCTGTATATGCTGGGGGAGCAAAAGTCTTCCCAATCCATGAGGGTTTTTTGCAGTTCACCAATCTTTTGTTCAGTAAATTAAAACACACCAGAAGACCAACATATAATGTAATTAACTGGGTATACAAAAAGCCACTGCAAAGGAACTGCTAAATTATTTATTCAATGTATTAAAAACATGTCTGGATTTTGTTAGTCTTCTGAATCCTTGGCAGGAAAAAAAAAAGGAGGCTGAATACCACCATGAGTCTGCAGTTACCCAGAGAGGCCTCAAATAAAAAGAAATTGACAATGTAACTGTTTTTCATTCCAGAAGCTGTTATATACATTTGTCACTGCAGATTTGAAGAATTCATTCAACTGTCTAATATGGGAGCTCATGATTAGAACTAGATGATTTTTCTAAAATGAAGAAATATTTTTTTAAAGGAGCACTTAATTTGATCTTTCTTCTTACCCTGTCTTGAAAACAGACAAACAACATTCCTTTCTATAGAATACCAAAGGAGTCATCATCCTATACAAAGATATTTGGTATTATCTATCTCAGACAGCTATATTCATAGAATTCAAATTACTTCATGCTACATTAGTCACCACTGGCAGATCTATCTGCCAGGGAAATATGGAAATGAAGTATCTAAAATCTGGCAAAATGCTATCACCCAGCAGCAAAACTCTGTAAGGAATGTGAATGGTTTCTCATGCCATTCTCAGTAAATAAATACATGCAAGATTTATCCTAATTTAGGCTAAACCAGTTGTTATCAATTCCATAAAAAAGCTCTTGATTAAGTCCAATACAATTCTCCTTGCCATTTTCAGTGTTGCCCTGTCTCCTGACAAAGATACATCTATATCTTTGGATGTAACAGCAAACCAAGTGAGGACAGAGCATCCAAAACTTGAGGTGGAGCACTTTTTCTGAACAGTTTCCTGCTTTATGTTTTCTTCATTTATTTAAAAATAAAGGACGGAGGGTGGTACATATGTCAAAGAATATGAGAAGGAAGAAAAATACAGAGAGTCCTCCTGAAAATTTCCATGCAGAAATTGTGTATTAATGGATTTCCCAAATTAAAAAAAACTTCCACTATATATTTTGAAGTAAATCTTCACTGTCACTCATATCCAATATTGATTATATATATATACACACATATCTATCTCTCTATATAGATCACGCATAGATTTATACATATATGCAAAGTGACTTTTTGGGCTTTTCTAGTTCCAAAATATCCACAATTTCTCTGACCAGGCTGATGGTTTTGCACTCCAGCCACTGCTTTTTTGGTCTTCCCAATATACTGAAGCACTGCTAAAACCTGTCCCACTACCCACTTATGAACTCACCTCTATGCTGCTTTCTAGAGCATCACAGTCTCAGCCACTTCCTTCCCTTTCTCTTAAGCCTGTCCTACTGCCTTTCCCTCCGATTCTGTCTTAGATGCCCCAAGTTCCTACTGTCCTGGGGCTAGGCAGCAGCAATTTAAATGCTTTTTCTAAAGTACACTGTGCCAGCATACAGACTGCCCATCCAGGAGAGCCTTAAACATCCTTTCAAGTAAGTACAGAAGATACATTATCCCCTGGCTTTTCCAGGAGAGGCAGAAACATCAGGACTTTTAACTGTAGAGGTATCACACCCTTTATATTATAGAGATTAAACTTAAGATGTGTAAAATGTCTTTTAATGGTGAGCAAAAAACCCAAAAAACTCTTGGTAAGTATCATCATGGCAAATCCTTTAGGGCCATGTCTTTTACCTCTGCAGATCTGTAGTGAGCTTTATAAAAACAACACATACCATCCCCTCCTTTCTTTCAGGGTCACTCCCTGAATACAAAAAACACCTGAATGGAACTCTGTTTCAGATGAAGCCAAAACCTGTCTGGATTTACATCTGGCTTGTTCACAAAAGGAATGGTTAAATCAGATGCACTGCAGGAACAATTAATGAAATATTTAATTAAGTAAATCTTTAGAACAATACTGCTGATCCCCATTAGAAACAATATTGTTATTTTCATCCAAAAAACCTCATTGAAGTAAGAAGTAGAACTAACTCAACAGTCCCACATAAAGTCTTACTGCTCATCTATTTACAAGCTTTCACTTGTTAAATACTCTAATACTGCTTCTCAGCCTATTCTCACAACACTTGGAATTCTCAAGTAAGCTTCCAAATAAATACTGATCACATCACACAGCATCCAGGACCCATTTACTCTGGTTTAGCCATAACTAAGACAAAAAATGAGTGTAATACTGTAAAAAATTACATTACTTTCCACATTATTAAAGAACTGAATAAGCTTTTCATGTAGAAATTTTCCCTTGAGGCATCTTGGTCTCAGAAGGACAATAGAGATTTGAAAGAAAAATCTGCTCCACCAAAAAAAAAAAAAAAAAAAGGAAAAAAAGAAAAAAAAATTTTAAACCCAAACCAACAAAAAAATCCCAAAACACAACAAAACCAACCAACAAAAACACAAATGAAAAAAATCCTACCAAACCAAAACCAAACTCCCCCAAAAACTCCTCTTCTGAGAAGCTCCTTCTGGATTACATATACTAGTGCATGTAAAATTTTCTACCTCTTCCACTGAATTGAGGTAGCTATGCAACTGTAAATCACTCTTTGATACACGGCATGGTTTGTAAAAAGGATTTTTATTGTCATAAAAACCTATTTTCAGATTAAAACAGACATTAGAGTTTTGGCACATTACAGAGACTGTAATTTGGGCAGGAAATCTCAGCTGCCCTAACATGTTGGAAACCGAAGGCGTAAGGTGGTTACAGTTGCACAATCATCCAAGTAACCTCTCCCTCCTTACCTCCCAGGGCAGCTCAAGTTTCAGGTGAAATTAATTGTCAGTTCCAAGTTAAATCCCGTTCTTAATCTCCAACTGATGACTGCAGCCATAACAGCATTATAACACGCAGCAGCACAATTTGAAACCCTTACACATCCATCTACCACTTTTCCATTGGCAAAGGGCAGATATTTTCCTGCAACTTCTTGGAGCATGAGCTACTCTCTTCCTATGCCTGTACTAACACAGGCCAAATATTTCCAATATTTTGTGTAGACTCTTAGTGGAAGGAATCTGCATGGACAGGTACAATGCTGTCTCTGAGAGCCCCCACCACCCTGTGGGTAGGAGCCTGACCCTAAGAAATGCAATCCATGCCCTCCATCCCTAGGGGGGAGACGGGGACTGCAGTAAAGGCAAGTCCAAGAAGCTGGACCCCTGCTGAGGCTGGTTCTATGTCCTGTTTCATCTTCTGACATTTCATTCTGTGAGAAACAGAGCTGCTTCCCTTGATTTGGATACACTGGGAATAAGTACAAACCCTCATTTTGAGCAGATACGTGGCAGCCCTAAAACACAATCACCTGGAGCTAGAACATTAATAATGACCAGACAACTCTAATTTCTGGGATTCCTGGAACAGCACTGATTTTGCTTGGGGAACTAGGTTTTTAGGCTTATTTTACAGAAACTGAATGTGCCAAGATATGCACCCAATTTAACATCATTAGATTTGAATGCTGGGTTCAGTCACTTCACAGCAAAATAAAAGCTATTTTCCAAGCAAAATTGAAAACAGAATCACTTCACAGCAATAACAACACAAATCTTCAATAGATCATTTTTCTTCCAGCCCAGCTCACACCACCCCTTCAGATCTCAATCTTTAGCCACCCTAATTATCACCAAGTTAAGTTTTACAAGGGAGTAAATCTGGCAAAAGTAGAATAATAAATGCCCACAGGTGAAACATGTGCTTTGATACACAGAAATCAAATCAGAAACAATCTAAATTTTCCAAGCCCAGATCAGTTACAATTGATGACAAAATACAGGAAAAAATTCTCCAATTAATATTCATAAATAGTTACTTCTGCTGCCAAAGCTTGTTTGTTAAAAAGCTGCAGGAACTATCAGCATCCCTCCAAAATGATCAAGTAGTTTAATAACTGAGCTCATCCATGCATTCTTCCTGCATAAACCAAGATATCTATAGACAATCTCACAACAGACCACACAGATACTATGACTACATTCACATGCAAATTGTACCTACATCACTATTACTAAACTTGGAGCAGCGACTATGCCTCTAACAGTGAGTACTCAGTTGTTTGAATTATATGTGCTGCATTTAGTCACCTTCAGATGGGAAACAAAGCTGGCTTTTAACACTCCTTCTAGGGTAGTGCAGAGCTGTGCACAAGGATGTCTAAACAACCTCAAAGAATAGAGAAGGTATCTTCATACAGAAAAAAAAATCACTGAGACACACTGGCTACCACATATGGGCTCCAAGTGACTAATGGATGTCTAATATTTTATAGCTTTACTCAAAGTTCAGAGAAGCCACAGAAATGTGGGATGGATTTTATGTGCCAGTGCTCTGCTACGTATTACTATGTTATTATAAATCAACAGTAACCTGCAGACATTGATCCTAACTCTCCTGGGATCCTTCCCCACAAATACAGCGGGGAGATCCTACCTGAGCAGCCCTCTTGTGTGAGAAGGTCCATTAGCCTCACTAATTAAGGATTTCTCTAATGGAACTGACTAGCCTGTCTGGTCACCACTAAGAAGATAGAGACAGAAACACATCCTGAGCCCATGCTGCTCCAGCACCCCACCTTCACAGCATATATGTCCTTGAGAAGCTGGAAACAGTGACTGCCTGGCAGTGACAAAAAAAAAAATCCTAAATTAATCATCTAACTCCCTTCCCCTTCCTCAAACTGTGTAAGACAAGTGTATTTAAATGATTAGGCTGTTTTCCCCCCACTTTTTCTCAGTACTTCATACTCCTCTCCTTCCCAAGCAGAAATCCCACAACCCTTTCTTTAGATTCATTATGAAGAACAAACCATTTTGGTCTCACATTTATCAACATAGTCATTTCCTCTTGCACTGTTCCGTAAAAATCCCCTTCCACCCTCGCATAAGCTCTGTACATGTTGGCAAACAGCTCACAGTTTCACTGAGAAACTTTTTCCACCAAATCTTCTTTTCACACCACTAAAAACTCGAGGCCTAAAAATTCTCAAGGCCTTGACACTTTGAGTTCCACCAAGAGTGACTCTGATGCTCCATCCGTCTCCATCCCATACTGGGATGAAGAGACCACCCAACAAAACTGGTTGCAGACCTCTTAGAAAGTAGTAATGCAAACCACTCCAGTGCCTGGCCCAGCTGGGAGAGGAGTGGTTTTGCTCAGCAAGACAAAGCACACTGAAGCCATGTCTGCCTGAGAAATGGGAGGCAAATTTGAAAGCAAAAACAAAATACTCTTTTCAAAGTCACCTCCCCTCTTCCACACCTGTGACTCCACTTCAACAACCCTATAATGAAATTTTAATTGGATGCATTTGAGACAACAATGCATCGCTTTTTTATCCCCCTCATCCAACAAGTTACAAAAGACACAAAAAAGCCAAGAGAAGGCACCCTGAGCACTGGCTTATCCCAACATCGGAAAGAAGAGGTGAGGAGCTGCCGAGTGTCCCACGTCCTGTCCAGGCTGGCAGAGCCGTCGGTACCTACCCGGGCTCCGTGCTGGGCGGTGCCTCCTCCCTCGGGCTGCAGGCAGAGCTCTCGGCTGGCGGAGCGGGACCGGCCCGAGAGCCAAGCCACGGGCCCGAGCCGGCACCGGGGCTGTTCCCGGCACCCTCCCGGGCTCCGTCCCCGGCAGACGGGAGCGATGCCGGCCGAGCAGAGCATGGGACTCCTCAGCCCTTGCCACTGGCTGTCCTGTGCTAATCTGCGGCCGCCAGCTTAGGGATATAAATAGATTCACAAAGGAGCCTTGTGAGCGCTCCCCGCTAAGAGCCGGGGCACTTCAGATTAGCCAGACCCGCGACTCTGCCGCCGAACGCTGCTGCGGAGCTCGGCGGGGAAAAGCTGAGCAAAGCCCAAAAAATGAAACCAGAGGACTCTTCCTGACGGAGGAGGAAGGAGGGGGATTTTTAGTTTTCATTTGAAGTGGCGTTCGAGACGGCGTATGTAAAATGCACTGGCATTATACTGCTGAAACTGTTCGTTTGATCTGTTCTATCCTTTTCCAATATTCTAAGCAAATACATGGGCCGGTAAATAGATGGGTCTGGGGCACTGCATTGTAAAGAAGTTAATGTCCCCCATGAGACGACAAAGCTAAAAGAAAATCTCTTAAGAGCTGATGGATCATCAGTGGTTGTGGAGAGTTACAGATGTTTTTCCTACACATGAAAAACAACCAGTCTTCTCAGGGAGCAGCACTTTCCCTAAAAGAGAGACATCCTGTTAGATCCCTAGAAATAAACCACATCAGTATGCAGGCACGGGAAATCATCACCTACAGGTACATCCATCCCCCAGGGAGAAACATTACAAATTCTGGGGAGTTCTTTGAAAGGACAATTTATTTTAAAAGTCTTCTGAAAAAAATAAGCTTTACTCCATAGTCACACAATTAATCCCCTTCTGCTAGCCAGATTTGCACATGTAAGCTTGCTTGATGGTTTTTGACCATCATTATACCTGATGATATAAAGGATACAGTAACAGGCTGCACAGTTTCTTTGGGGGAAGATGAAGAAGATTAACTATACTGCACTATTAAGGATTTGCACAGCAGAAAAAAGATAAAATTTCTTCTTACACACTGGCCTATGTGCCACAATCATGTTTTCCTTAGGTTCACTGACAGCAGCTATACATTTTTTTGGTTCTGTTATGTAACAGAGTGGACTGATTGCACCACAGCATCCTTACCAACTGACTGACCCCCATCCTGCATGTGTAAAATGAACAGCTTCTCACAGGTCAAAGCAGGATGCATTTATAGCTGCAAATGAAAAGCTGGAAGTTCTATGGATTTACAGAAATACTCAAACTTCAGGAAGGAGGTTGGCTAAAGGGCAAAAAGTGGTCTCATGTTATGCAAGCATACATATTTGGACTGTAATAATAAATAGAGTTAAGGCAGCATATGACAATTACAAATTACAAAGAAGTCCAAGAGCTCAACTGTGTGAACCTGCTGGAAAGTTAGATGGCGTCTGCTTAAAACCTTCTCAGCCAGATTGATATATTCTATTAAAAAACAACTACACTTCATATAAAGGTGAGAGTACAGATTACTCACAGATGTTAAACTTAATGTAATGAGGTTTTTTTGGAAATAGCCTTTAATAAAGGTAAGCTAAACCTAGCATGATGCCTTCTTATTAACATTAACACACATGCCTGTGTGTGCATGTGCATACTCAGTCCACAGAAAGGCAGACTGTGACTTAATGGCTGGCTTTTCTAACAGTGTTTCAGAAAAAGTCTAACAACCATGGAGTTATTGCTGTGTTAATGAGGATGCAGACCTGACAAATATTATTCTTGATGACTTACCTGGAAAAACAGAGAAGTAAAATTCAAGTGGGAAAAAAGAATTTTTTTTCCTGGATTTCCAGAAGCAAGTCATCCTCTCTCTACATAACAGAAGAATAAATTGCACAGGGTAGATACTATTGAATCTGTTGTCTAAAAAAACAATGAGAATTACATTGATACAGTGGTAAGAGACAAGGAAAACCAACTATTTCCTTAATTTTAAAGAAAAAGAAAACCTGAGCCTCAAAATACAGTTGACTAATAGGATTTTTAATTTGCTTTAAAAAGCCTCTTTTCAGTCTTAATCTGCAATCAGATACTGCTGAGCTGTCCTGCTAGACTGTGGCCAAGACAGCAAACAAGCTCATCTTACCTTCACTTCAAAAACTGCTGGGCACAGCAGTACATTTGCTGGAAAACAGCTATAAACAGTCACATAATTGCTATGAAAGCTTTCCCAGAAGACTAGTTGAAATTTTAAAAATATCCCTGAAAGAACTAGGATTATCACAGTGCTTATGTGACATATAAGATCCAAAGATGAGTGAAGGTGGGTGATCAGACAAATGCCACACACAAGAGTTCAGCCTACAGAAGAGAAACTTTTCAGTCAGGGGCCAAGATCCCTCTCATTCAAAGCCTTATCTCAAGTGTAAACCTGCCTCTCTAAGAGAATACAACTAAGTAAACAACCTGGAATCATTACTCCAGTTGCTGTTGGGTTACAGCATACAAGGAAAAGGAGCCTACACCCAACATCACACCCTGGATATTAATAATACAGACATGCTTATAAAGTTATGACACTGGATGCACAATCCCAATAGTATCAAGTCTATGTAGCAGCAAACAACTGCTCAATAGTAACTGTTCTTGAAAGAGCAAACTGTATGTCCCTAGTTCAAAGTAAACCCCTGCACACCACAATCTGAGCTCCCAGGCTTTGCCTCTTTACTGAAAATTAAAACATCAGCTAAAAAAATTGTATTAAAAAACAGAATAGGTCAAGCGTTAACCCCCCATCTTCTCCTTTCCCATCCCCAGAATGAGGAAGCACAGACTCAGGGTGAAAAGTTTTTAACTTTTCACCAGGAACACACATATCAGTTTCACTTGAAAAGTCTCCCAAAACAATTTTCATTCCTTTTAATAGCCAAAGTTGTAGGAAATAACTTGCTCATCACCAAGAGCAGCACCACAGGAACAGCAGCATCTGCAATCAAGCCAGTGAATGAAGGTGCCCATCCCTGTCTCTCCTCCACCTGACTAGCTGCCAAGGCAGATTTCATTTCCTCCCAAGCCCCCCCCATTTGTCCACCATGCAAAGGAATATGGCTTTTCACCAAAATATACCAAAAAAAGAGGTTAAAAACATTAATGCTCAATATGACTGTCCCTTTGAGATCTTCTGGGAAACTCGCTTGGGACACTTTTGCCTAGATTGACCTTCCTGCATTATTAAAATATATATTACCACATTTAATTTAGGAACTTGCAAAACCACCACAGTATGCTTATCCAACACAGACTGTTGTGTCCTAAGGCAAAAATTTCTAAATAATATACATACTTTTGAAATCCCTTAAGTCGTTTAAATGAAAGTAATAGCCACAAGAGAGCGCTACCAGCAAAGGATTTAGTCACAGGGAGAAATCAGACTTTATGCTATTCAGTGTAATAAAAAAATAAAGACTGTGGTTAGGCAGTCTTATTTGCACATCTAAAAGGTGACCTCAGACATTTAATTGCTATAGCTGTGATCTTCAGAAGTCAGGAAATATTCTGGATGTCTCCATTTTTGAAGGGGAATTTGAGACAGAACATTGACTCTTTCTCTTTGTTTCAAAGGGAGATTAGTCAGCAGTTTCTGGATTTTTCACACCTTTAAAATGACCCACTCCAACACCTGAAATTAAAAGTTTTTCCAGTATTGCCAGTTTTTTTCCTGAATGTTTGTAGCTGACTAAAACTCAATGCAATGAATTAAAACAACAAAACTGAGGCCTTGTTGTTTATGATCTCTGTGTACTGAGTATCTGAATACCCTGTACTCCCTTCTTACTTATCTTTTCAAGTAAAGTGTCAACAAATTATAACAACAAAGTCAATCTATTTTCCTGGAAGCAGCAAATGGAACTGCAGCACTTTTGTCCATGCAAAACAGAAGGAGTTCCTGTTTTTGCAATTTCAGCTTCTAGTATCTTATCATAAAAGGAAATGACTTCCAAAAAGTATCCCCAAAAAAGAAGTGACCTAGAACTTAAAAACAATAAAATAAAAACATAAACACATGCTAAACTTACGGACTTCTAGGGGGAAGGACAGGCTCTAAAAGAGAAAGCAGTAATGAAAGCAACCTATTAATATTCAGAAATCTTACAATGGCAAATTGAACCAGTATTTTGACAGAAAAGTTATTGACAAAATTCTATTATATGGGCATCTGTAGAAATCCCTAAAATTTCAGCAAAGCAGCATATTCTACCTTAAATGCCCATTCTCACATGCCAAAATTCACACAAATGTCTACACAATTGCCTTGTTGTCAACCATGGTGAGACCTACAGGGCTTGTAGCACTGCTCTTTGTTTACTCCTCCCATATATCAGGTAACCAGTTGGTCTGACCTCCCAGCTTAGAGTCATCCTGCACCTGAAAAACGGAGCAAACAGCAACACCACACTACAGCCAAAAGAGCCTCTTTTGATGGAAGCCATGCTGGAAGGAGTATGACTTTGTCACAGCACAGCAGCTCCTTTCCTATCCCATGCTCTAATAAATTGCATTTTGCATAGAAAGAAACTAAAGAGACCTGCAAAATGCTCTGCTTCTGTCTGTGAAAATAAATAAATTCAAATCAATTATCAACCCTAGTGCCCTTAGAGACTTCAGTCATTAACTTGAATAAATCAGGATTTCACCATCACAGTTTGCTCAGGTTTTCCTTGTTCCTCAGCCCAACTGTACAGGCTTGAGCAGGATGGAACAGCAACTTCATTTATAAATAAGATATGCACTGTCAACAAAGAGGTATTAATTTGTAGGAGGTATAACATCATATATCTTCCTGCCTTCTGAATTCACAATAGACTACCACGATAAAGCTCTCATATTATGGAACTGTTTTTCCCTGCTCTGCCTTGGGGAACTAGAGATACACATGTGGATGTCTGAGATAAAAGTATTGCTCTTGGGATTTATGGTATATTATATAAGCTACATAAATATTTCCCTCATCCTTATTTTTTGCACATTGTACTACTTTTTGATGGCTCGATAGCATTAAACTCCTGATGTCACCTTCTTACCTCAGTTTTTACCATAATTTATCAGAATTCCTCAGAAGGGTAAGAGAACATTTTAATGAGTATTTATCATTGGGAAACATCTAAAGAGCTTCACACATTGAATAAATTGGTTCTGGCAGGATTTATTTTCAAGTATCTTAGAAATTATCATGCCATGTAAAGTGCTAAGGAAATTAACCTTTAAGGTAAATATAAAAGAAGCGTTATTCACCAGTAACACTGAAGAACAACACAGCCTCTGACAGGGCCAATGCTAACAGCAGCAGCAAGAGTCCAAACAAGGGCTTTTAGGCTGTCTTACCATGGCTGAGGTGAAGGAGCAGGAAGCAGAGCAGCCTTCAGATACATTCCCTCCTGCCATCTTTGCCCAAGATGGGCAGAGTGAATGCCAGAGCAGCACAGGGCTGCCTGTGCCAGCCTGAAACACTGCCTTCAGCAAGAAGGAACTTGCCACATCCTTGGGGCACACAACAGGTGTGTTTTGCCTCCCAGCCACTCACCACAATAAGCTTACCCTTCAATAGCCATCCCAAATGACTTGAGGTTCCTCAGAAACCACATTCCAAATACTGGTCTTTCTACACAGGTGTGGTGTTTTCCCACACTGATTTCAGCTGTAATTTACCTCACCGTGTCCAAGGTGACCCAAAAACAGGAATGGGGAAAGGGAATTCCTCTTCCCAGGGCATTTCAGGAGACAGCCCAGCCCTACTTCGTCTCCATCTTGGTTAAAACACTATAGCCACATGATGCAAATTACAGAGCCTCCACAAAGAACTGTGCCACAAGCTGGCAGGGTTCAGGTTTTACCTGAGAAAGCTATTTTGCTCTGACATGATCTATGCCAGACCAGTTACCATCCCCCAGAGTGCTTTCTTACCCATCACATGCCAGCCCTGGTTCAGCTGCCCATCTGCTGCCAAGGCTGCTCCATGAGCCAGATCAAAGAACTGACTCTGGTTTTGATAACAACCCATCAGAAATTTTCCCAAACTTTGGCTTTTGTCATTCTGTCCTTCCTCTGCACTCGGTGTGAAGCTGGCCTAAAAGCACAAGGGCTGTATAACTCAGCAATGTGGTAGCTGTGACTCTGTGCCAGACTTTGTTTTGCCAGGCGATTCAGTATTATGCAGATTCAGTAGAATCAACCATAAAATATCCCGAGTTTCTTGTGCAAGAGATAAGATGTAAATTTCTTCAGTTATTCAGTAACTAAATCTGCAACACACTTGCATTACTGCCCTTCTTTGAAGGGGGTCACATTTCTGAAGTTAAGAGTTGGATTCAGAAATTATTTTAAAACTTCTTTATAATCTTCTCAAATTGAAAGGTGTTACATGTAGCTACTTGAGCAAGTAGAGCATAAAATCTCTACACTCAATATGGTAGATACTTGATGCTGAAATATGTAAGAACTGCCAAGTGCCAACGTGTCAGTCATTTAATCCTCAGGATGGGAAATATGTAACCTAAAATAAAATTTCCACAAGGAGAAAACTGTAACACCCTGAAACAGGAGTATTATTCGTTCTCTCTTGAAATTGGACATGTACATCTCCACACCCTTGACTAATTTAAAAACCCAACACTCTAAGGTGCTTAAAAGCAGCCCCAAACAATTAATTATTTCAAAACATATAAAACATACACAGAAGCATGCCTTCAACATGCAAAGATCATCTCTGGCATAAAAAGATTATTCATTTGGTCTTTAATAGATGGGTTTATAATTCTGTTTCAGTCAGGAGTCTGAAGATATCTACAGTATTATTGAACACAAAATTATCTGTGTGGGCATGCAAAAGTATTATGTGAAATGAGTAAGCCTTCAGATCCCCAAAGTTTAGAAGGCTCACTTGTTCTCCTCTTTCACCCAAGGGGCTACATATTAGAATTTCTAGCACCTACAACGAAATTCACAAGTGGAAGGCAGTTTTCAGAATAATTCCAATGTACCACCTTGTAAAAAGCTATGGTTAGATCCTGTAAGCACTTCTTAACTTTTTTTATTTTCAGTCATGTGAGTGCTCTTACTAAGTTGGATGAGACTACTCATGCTCAAAATTAACCATTCTGACAAGTGCATGCATGATTGAAGGGAAAAAACCCACTACTAAAATGCAGTCATGACTCACCAGTTGTTACTGTTTGATGGATATCCCATTCCACAAAAAAGCTATGTTGCCCAATTTTGGTAATTACTTAAAAAAACTGAATAGCGCTGCCACAAGTAACCTTTTGAATAAGCATATTCAAATTACAGAATATTCCTTTTACCTGCAAGGAAATGTCTGTGCCCTTCCTAGTAGCCCAAACATTGTCCTAACAGAGTTGCCTTGGTAAAATATTGTGACATCTGTTGTCATTTTGGCTTTCTTTTATTTAAGCTTTACAGGGCAGATTTTTTAGATTTACCAAGAGATAAATTATGGAAGTTGCCACAAAAAAACCGTGTCAGTCATAACATAAGTGTTTGAGAGAAGCCTGACAGCTGTGTAAGACAAACATCTGAAATCACAGGACAACAACTTGCTCTTTGAAACCAGGCACAATACACCACCAACTGGAGAATTAAAGCTTACAATCACCTCAAGCATCCAGGTGGCATTAACAGCATGAATCAAATCATATTAATGCAACCAAGAAGCAAGTGAGGTGGGCAGAAAATTAGGAAATAAAAGTGCTTTTTAGAAGTACAACCCCACCAAAAAGGCAGTTGGCATGGGAAACATCCTGGGTAGTATTGCTAGAGTTACAGGAAAGGGAATGTGGATTCACACTGTTAATGTGTTGGGTTAAGTGACTGTGATACAACCAGGAAAAATGGTCCTCCCATCAGGGCTTGTCTAAGATATAATTTCCGGAAAATATAAGATGGCAGTGTGCGTTCCTCGTTTTGTCATGTCCATTCCCCTTTGATCAGTAGTGCAGGATCACAGAGTTGAAGGATGAGGAGCACAGTGGAGGCCCAGCCAGCCTTGTGTTTGCCCATGGAGAAGTTGGAAAGAAGACCTGACCAGGAGGGGACCTCCATATGGGCTGGTCTACTCTGTGTGCCCCAACTGAGCGTGTGTGTACAGGGTGGTTTATTTGGCAGATGCTCCATTAAACATTCCTTCATAGAAAGATCCTGCTGGGATTACTGGCACTCCTTAAAGCATAGGACATCCACCCCAAGGTCCTCCTGAGCTGGGCCTGGAGGTGCTGTGCAGTTTGCATGATGCACCATGTTTGTGTCTATCTGGCTCCTGCCACCCCACTATGAGCCATGGTACCTCCCTGGCAGCAGCAAAGGAGACAAAGAGGTGCCCTAGCCTGGTCATGCCGTGTCACAGATCCTGAAACACGTGGCTTAATTCCCCTCTCCATCACCAGGCCTGGCTGGGAGCAGTGCATGTGTCCATACCTGACACACATTTACACCTGCCCATCCTGCTGAGAGAAAAAGAGGGGGCCCACAGCAATGCACTAACCAACTTCTCAATTTGCAAAGTGGGAGTTAAAACGTGTCCAGCCCTTCCACCAACTGTAGTCCCACAGAAATGTTCATGCCTTGAACTTGTAAGCTGTGTGTGCCTGTTACAAATACCCACTCTCAAATATCTGAAGTGGCACATCCTGCTACACAGCTGTCAGTTCCAATAAACATGGGTGACAAGGGGCTATCACACCTGCTCACTTGTACATGTATGCAGATACAGCCCTGGAAAGCCCTATTACAGTTTCTAAATTTTACATTTCCAAAGTTTGGTTGAAAATACAGGAATTTTAAAAAAACTTAAAAAAAAAATCCATTCTTGGTCAGTGAAGGTCAAGGTCAATCTTTAAAAAGGAGGAAATATGGCTACTGGGCAACAAGAGAGAAACCACTGCTGTTTGTTTTGCCATAACAAACCCCAGTTCCAGAAGAAATGAAATCTAATTGAAAGACAAATTAGATTTCACTTGTATTCAACAGTGGTTCTCCACAAGTGTATTTGGTTGATTGAGCAATGCTTAACCATAACCATAGACAAAACAATATACTAAATGTTTAAAAGTAATTTAATATACATCTAATTTTGCAGATTGATTCCTATACCATTTTGGTACCTATGAAAATAGAAGTATCAAGGCCAAACAGGCAAGAGACAGAATTCACAGTCCTCTATCTCTATCTCATAATTGTACAGAAAAAAAAAAATCCCTGTCCCCCAGAAAGGTCACTGGTGGTGTTCAGCAGGTTTCTGCTCAAACTGTGACAAGTTTCAGTGATCTCCCAACTGAATGTTGTAAATGACTGTCAAGACTTTTATTCACAGATTTCTGCTTAGGTCTCAGGTGTTTGAAACAGTACTGTACAATCTTGGAGTCCTCAAGACATTCATTAAAATTTCCTTCTTCTGTGCTTTAATTAAGAGTTGACTGTCTTCATGAAGTGCAATGCAAATACAGATAACTCTAACTTTCCATGTCTAAGTGTTTATAGCACAAGTATCTTGAAAGTCACTTCCCTTGTTAGGATTTTGCACAGTAATGTCAGCATCCATACTACGCTTCCAATGACAAGTGTGTTTGCTCCCACTCTATTTCCCTCTCCTTTAACAAGGGACTTCCTCAGCATTGCAAAAAAAACTTGCACTTCGACAACATGAAGGCACAACACCAAAATGCTACAGAAAAGGAAAAACCCAACGAGTTCTCATATGTACATAATGTGGCCAAAGTCCAGAACTTTAGAACTACAGAGCTGGCCGAGTTAAACGAATTCCAGCTTCTCATCACTAGCAGGCCCTGTGGAAAAGAGGCTGCTCCTTCTCTCGCCCACCCACTTTGCTGCTAACAGAGCACTCAAGCAGCCAAGAGGACAACCCAGGTAACTTCTTAGGGTGACTCCCAGAAGTGGAAATCTCACCCTGCCTTTAATAAATAACACACAAAAGCCTCACCTATATGTGCCAATTTTTAACAGCTTAATGTGTCTCATGAATGCATAGTGAAAAATCACTCTTACTACGGATTTGTAATATATGCTTATGTCTAGCATGTGCAAAAGTGTGAAGACGGTAGGTAATGAAAGGAATTTAAGGTAGAAATATATGCAAAATAATTAAAGTACACAGAATATGGCAATCACCTCAACATCAACATTCAGTATCGACACTCAGAGCAACTTCATTTGTATGCAGATATGCACATCATTTCTAAACAAAATAAATTCTCATGTAATTCCTGTAAGAAATGTCCTAAACGCAGTCAACTTGCCATTCTCCTAGGAAAGGAAATTACTCAGTACTACATTGAAGAACTAGCACGCAATTAAGATGTATTGTTTCTACAAATCCACTTGAGAAAATAACATGAAGCCTCCTGAGTCCTATTTCAATCAGGACTGAAAGCACACTGCACTTGTTCTACCATCAGTATATGTAAGCCACATAATTGTCATGTTTGTTGCTGAGCCAGTTGCACAGTCCTGATTTGATTTAGACCACAACTATGCAATGCTTCCAGAAAATACAGCAAAGTATATATGCTGATAGCAAACACATTTATGGTGAGTATTTGGCACTGCAGCCAGTTTTATTAGAAACCAGTGTTATGTTCCCTGTGTGGGTCAAGAATCATATTCTTTAAAAACAGCAAGCAAATATAATTTTTTGGAAGCCAGCTACCACTGCAGAAAATCTAAGACCCTTAAGAAATCCTTGTCACAAAGTAATTGTTGTGAATGAAACACATTACTCTCACTAAAACATTTTCCCTTGGTCTTTGCTGTAGGTACATTAGACTTCTAAACAGACAACAGCATGTCCTACTGTTTCCTACATACAGTTAGATCAACATAGGATCAGGCTGTGGCTCTACTGCTTTGAGAAGAAATTTCCCAGGAACACACTTCTCAGCAGTGGCAAATAATGCCAGTATAATTATAGTATATATCGATTATACTGATATATATTATAATTATACTGACATTATAGCAAGGAAAGTTCTCTACTTTCCAGAAGAATTTTGTTAAGAAGTAATTTTTTCATAACATAATAGATTTTTAGAAGTCTGCTCTTCACTTCGAGATCAATATACAATAGGTAAGACAAACAACTCCAAGGAAAAGTGTTTTCCACATAAAATCTAGATCTTGGTTATGCACATTAATGCTCAGAGATAGCAAAAACAACATGATTAAAACAAAGATTCTCTTAAGCTTCAGGATTGAGATGAACTTCAAACCTTCTGTCTATTCTGTGCTTCAGATTATCACAATGACACCACAGAAAATAAAATGTTAAACCAATGCTACAGAGAGCCACCACAGTGCTAGACAAAGGACACAGGGCAAGCAGACAAAAGATGGTAAAATGACTTGCAGATCAATACTTCATCTTCTATTTCTACAATGAAAGGAAATTGTAGGACTGTTCCCAGTCTCCCCAGGGAACAGTAAGTGTGGATCTAAAAATGTAACAGTAAGTGTGATCTAAAAATGCTACAACAGCCATTTGAAGATTGCTGCAATTGATTAAAATGCAGACTACCTCTGAAAAGTTGTAGTCCTACCCAGCTGAAAACCTACTTACTCAAGTAATTTTGTAGTCAGATCAGTTCCCTGAACCCATTCAATCCAGACCTGCAGGAGTGCTCACACAAAGACTAAACAACTGGTTTGCTTAAACACATGACTGTTTAAAGTACTCATAAAAATTCAGCTTAAGATTTAGGGCAAACAAAACAAAATTAATACTGTTGCTCAAACCATAACTTCTGAAAGAAAGCATGCAACAAGACTTTTACAAAAACCTGCATCATTTCAACTGCCAACAGGAAAAGTTATTTCAGCACAGTGACAGTAGTGCATGAGAACAAGCTGGCCGAGAATAAAATGAGACTGGAAGTTAAAAGGTTTCTGATCGTCAAAAGGACTGATGTCCTAGGGCAACTTTCCAAGAGAAAGAACAAAGTTAAAAAACCAAGACAAAAGCCCCAGCTAGTTTCATTCAGTAAGTTTTATCAAATTTTATCTAATATTATGCAGGCTTGTCAATGACCCAAAGGGCTATTGCCTAATTTAGAAGCTATGGAAGTTCTTAATGAATTTCAGACAATAATGTTTTCTTTAACAAAGCCACTGTTTCAGCCTCTTGGCTAGACCAGTTAGCTTGTTTTTGACCATGGCACACATGCTAAGAAAGAAAAAAGGGGAGGGATGATAAAGGACTGATGAAAATCCATCAGTTTTACACTGAAGCACTCAGGGGCATGGACACCAATGGGGCTCTGCTGCCTGCAGAGAATGGCCACAAGCCCCCAGCAGCAAATCAGCACTTGATTCGCTGTAGCAAAGTTCTCCAAAATCACATGCATGAGGTGAATCATAGGATCATCAATGCTGAAAGAGACCTTTAAAAAGATCCAGTCCAACTGTCCACGCAGCACTACACCATGGTAACCCCTAAACCACTAAAACATAACACCCAGCGCCAGATCCACTACTCCAACACCAGGGAGTGACCCCACCACCTCCCTGGGCAACCCATTCCAATGCCTAACCACTGTACAGGTGAAAATTGTTTTTCTACTATCTAATCTGATTTTCCCATCTTAAGGCCATTTCCTCTTCTCCTCTCACTGCAGGCACAGTAGAAGAAATGGCCCCCATGTCACTGCAACCTCCTTTCAGATGGTAGTAGAGAGCCATGTGGTATGAGTAACAAGAATGACACAGCTGTGCCTCTCATGAGGCACCAAACCTGCTGCCATTTCCAAAGATAGACCAGAATTCAGATTCTAAGCAAATTACTATCGTAAAATTGAAAAGCACCAAGAGAGGGAATCTTTCTACTTGCTCTGAAGCTTTTCTTGGTAATTAAGACTTGCTGTCTTGGCAGATTCTTCAGTGTCTACAAAACTTCTCAACCCTGAAGTTCTCCCTTTCTCTGACAGGAACAACTGATGTAACCTTTGCCAACAAGTGCTTTTACTGGAATAGCCAGCGTAAGTTGGAACTGCTGAACATCAACACGATTTATGGTAGTTGTCAATGTATTTTATTTTGCATTTATTAGCCCCAATGCTACAAAAATTTGGTGAGAGCTTCTGGAAGTAGCTATTGTTGAGGATATAAACTATCAGCTGTGAAAGAGCTCCTGGTTCCCATAATTCCTTCTATCAAAATACCTTCTAAAACCAAAGGTGAAAAGCACACTTTTGTACCTCTCTTACCTATCAGTGCTATTTCACAAAAGACTGTCCTTGTTTGAGACAGCCTCAGTGATTTATGGACTGGATCATCATACCTGTCAAGCTCAAGTTCAAGGTCTTGGCATTTTCTGTGTTGCATCAAAATTCCTTTTGGATTCTAACAAATTCTCACACGAAAGACTGGCTGGTATAATTTGTTAAAAGTAATTAACTAGAAAGTTCTGATACACCAGAGTAGGAAATTACTAACAAAGATCATATTGTTCAGATTTCCTGGTTGGAATTTTTTCAGCAATTACAAGATTTAGCTACTTTAACATTGGTTCACTTCCGTCAAAAATATTTTATGAAAATTATTTTTAATTCAAGTTAGCAGAAGTTGTGTGAACTTAAAGTCACAAGTCAAAATGTCAAAAAGTTTTCATACCAAAAATGTGTTCTATTTTGATAAACCGCTTCACTTTTCCCCTTCACTAATAACCAACTGAAAGTACTCTTTATGCAAACCACTTATGAAATGGTTGAGAACTCAAATACTTTCAGAGTAGGTAAATGCTTTTCCAAAAGCTTCCCATATAACCCCCTCCTCACAGCACAACTGGCCCATGTGGCAGATGCACTAGGGAGTATTGCCAGTGTCTGCACACGAAAGGCAGGCAAGCAGGGCTGACAGCCCTGAAGTGCTTTGGGCACTCTCCTGACTTATCACATCACAGCACTCACAGAATACACTGCCTCGGGTTTTGCCCTGATCAGTAGGCTGTCTCTCTCCACATCTGGATGCATAAAGAGTCTGTGTTTAAGGATGAGTTGAACACCACATCGTTTGCACATTAATAACACTGAATGAAAGTCATTAACTTGCCAAATCTTGGCAAATTTAGTTGCTCAGTAGCTTATAGGCTGAAACACATTTGGTGTTCCAGCTAATGACACAAGCTTACCTTTTCACTACGAGCTTCAGCGTCTTGTGTGAGCCTTTCACCAGACAGATTGCTTCTTGTCGGAAGCCAGACAGGCCCACATCATTGATGCCAACAATTTCATCCCCAGCCAGTAACTTGTCCACAGCTGCAGCTTTGCTTCCATCTTCTATCTGAGGGGGGAAGAAAAAAGTGCATAAGAAATAGTAGAATTATATAGGTTGCATAATGCCACCTTTAAAATAAACTAATGAGCTTTCAATACTGGCTTCAACAAAAATTAATACAATAATTAAGTGCTTAACATAATTAGGAAGGCACATTAAAAATCACTATAAAGAAATAGTAATTATACAGAGACAATCAGAATACGAAATAAATAAAAGAGAGGAAATCTCCTGAGAAAGCTAGAAAGTCTAAGGGAAATTTGGGAATATAAGGAAGAACTACTTTGCTGTGATGCACTGGAAGAGGTTGCCCAGAGAGGTTGTGGGGTCTCCCTTCACTGGAGATGTCAAGAACTGTCTGAATGCAAATCTGTGCTCTGGGATGACCCTGCTTGAGCAGGGAGAATGGACCAGATGATCCACTGTGGGCCCGTCCAACTTGTTCCATTCTGTGATTCTGTGAAAAGCATCTGTCATCTTGACCTCTGTTCAATACAGAATGTGCAATCATACTTGCAAATAGAGCTTTGGGCAGGCATCTAAAAATCTGCTTCTCTAGAGAAGGGAGCCAATAATATAAACCATTTTGTCAATAAGATTAACATACAACCAACTCCAAAGATCTGGCATGCAATAAAACCCCAAAATATTGCTTAACAGGCTGGTCTAGAAAATGAAGGTTTTCTCATTAGGAACATAACATCTAGGAAAATACCTGAAAATTTACCATCCATATAGCTAATTAACAGCTCTGGCTTAAACACACAGCGATACTAAGGGAATTTCACTGAACGATTATTTTGCTGCCACAGGCAATTCTTGAATGCATTAAATTATTATACAACTGTTCTTTAAAAGAACAGTTAAATTAAAGATTCAGGCTTTTGTAATTCCCACCCCTACAAAGCTACAAAACCCCACATTAAAAGTTACCCATTTTCAAAATTTAAAACAAATCTCACAAGCTTGATCAGACAGATTAACAAGTACCAAGAGTTTGAACTGATTTCAAACTATGATTACAAGGATGTTATGAGGTTATGCAAGGAGAAAATTAGAAGGCCAAAAACCCAGCTAGAACTTAATCTGGATACTGCTGAAAAAGACAATAAAATATTTTCATAAATACATATGAAAGCAATGGAGGGCTAAGGAAAATCTTTATCCTTCACTGGATGTGTGGGGACCATTCCTCTAAAAGATGGGGCAGTTCAGTACATGGTTTAGTGGTGGACTGGGCAGAACTAGGTTAACAGCTAGATTCTATGATCCCAAAGCTATTTTCCAAATGAAACAAGTCTATGATTCTGAGTATAGCTGTAGGTATTGAACACTTTGCAATTCAATCCCTTGGCTTTCTAGTGTCTTCCTATCTCCTTTGTTGTCAACACAGCCTCTGGCTTCTGAGTTGCTTGGCTTCATGATCTATGTATTTAATTTTATTGCTCCCTCATTTGCTCATAATCCATATCCCACATCTTCCTCTACATTTCACACTTGATCTTCAAAGACTTTCATTTATGTCTTCATTATATTTTACATTGACCACAGAATCTCTGAGTCCCACATTATTAAATGCCAGCAAATTTACAAAGAGCAACTTCTTGTAATCACCCCAACTGCAGACAGCTT
This sequence comes from Camarhynchus parvulus, assembly GCF_901933205.1. Taxonomy (NCBI): domain Eukaryota; kingdom Metazoa; phylum Chordata; class Aves; order Passeriformes; family Thraupidae; genus Camarhynchus; species Camarhynchus parvulus. The sequence continues at coordinate 20,484,388 of NC_044571.1, forward strand.
CACAAAGAACTGCCATCTTCTGAGGCACTCAAGTCAATCAGCAATGAGATAAATCCAGAGGAAAGTAACTTCATGAATTCTGAAGCTCACAGTACAGGTTTTAGAAAGAGTCCAGCAACAAAAATACAAATTAAATGAGCTAATAAAAAGAGCAATATCTCTTGATGAAAGTACTTTAGGATGATCTCATAGAGCGCTCAATCTCATTGCAGGCACATAAAAGCTCTTTTCATGTAAGTTCATTATAGATGTTCTTTAAAATCTTCAGGCCTGTAAACCTAAGCCAAAAAGAATACTATGAAAAATGCTTAGTCTTATATCCCATTCTAAAACACTCATTATTAATAGTAACCAAGAAACTTTATTTACAGAACTTCTTATCTTAATAAAAAACCCAGATAATTAAAGACAGAGCAAGGTTCTACATCCCCATACATCTAGTTTTCAAGTTATGACCTGTTCTCTGACCTGTTCACATATCCTCTGAGCATCAAGAATTTACCAGAACACCAAATTATCACTTCAAATCTTCATTTAGGTTGGAACCAAGGGAGTAGCAGTGGAAATTGCTTAGATGTAAGTAAAGATTTCAGTTTAGAAATGTCAAGTGTAGAGCATCTGCCATATAAGGGACACTGAAATCAGGCTGAGCAGAACAAGAGAACAGGCAGCTGGGACATATATCTGAAGCCCAAGTAGGTTAGAAAAGTGGCACAAAACACATTAAGGAAAGTCAGAGCTAAATCACTAGACTTGCTGGAGGAAGGTCAAGGCAGGGGGGTGGGTGTTGGCATGGGACACACATGGCAGGGGCAGAGAGGGAAAGTATCTTGGAGGACACTTTAAATTCCAAATGTAGATGGCAAACCATTGAAACCATTTCAGCCCTTATACCCCAAGCAAGGCACCCAAACATAATGACAAGGCTGAGACACCCCTGGGCCCCAAAAAACCTTTTGTCTGTAAAAAAATAAAAAAAAAAAAAATGGGGGGAGGGGGCAAAAATCGGTCTCCTAGGATTTAAAGGAATGTTCATTGTTCTCAGTAAGCATGTTTGTTTTTTCTTCAGGCTGGCAATGTACTGACAGCAGGGAGTATTCAGTTACCCCCTCTGAGTTTTAATTTCATCAGGGAAACTACACATTCCACACAAAGCAAGCTTTCCAAAGAGACTCTGGCTGTCCAAAACAACACTAATAAAAAAAAACCCTCAAAAAGTATTTAAAAAATCGAAACCTAAACACAAAGCTGAAGCCATCCTCATGAAAATTTCAAATGGCTTTAAGATCTTGTCTTCAGATCACCTACAGGTAGTGAGAATAAAAACTACACATCCATTCACAGCAGAAGTCTTTTCAAGCTGAATAAATTTGAACATAAACCTTTCATACTCAGATCCCCACATGGCTGTACAGATATGATTCTACTTGACAATACACTTTAAAGTGGAAGTGGGAAAGTTAGACAGGAAAAATACAGTTTCTTCTGTTACACTAGAAGTCCTTCCTTTAGTCATAACAGCTAAAAACATTAGGCTTTGCACACATATAAAGAAACACAGCCAAAAATATTCACAAGGAAAAGGCCTCTTCAAATACACTGCTTTATTAACCTGCCTTCTTTGTGCAAAACTGGACAATACCATTCCAGTTTCTACTTCAGGTTTTCTTCTGTTTTATTAGTTTTAACACTTACTGTCTTTATTAATTCACCCATTGAAGAACTTTTTATCACATCAGGCCATAACTAGAAGTGTAAATACCAACCAAACTACATAAACATTTTAGAACTAGCAAATTCACTCAAAAATGTCATTGCTTGTCACACCTCAACCACAAATGTATTTCACTAACCATCTTCAGAGTCAGCTGGGCTATGCTGTGTTTGGGATTTAAGCCCAACTTTTAAGACTGAAGCCTGTATTACTTATCTACCTAGCATCAATTTCTTTTAGGATTTCAGGTATCCAGAAATCTAGGTCAATAGCTGGAAATTAAGCCTTGAAAATGCAGAGGGAGGTTTTAAGATGTCTTTCAAGAACAGTCAGGAAGAAGAGATCTGCCTCAGTCACTATCAGATGGCAAATACAACTGGATGTAACCTAGCAGGAACTGAACTCCCATAAGCACACACATCTTTGCATTTTTCTAGCAATGGCAGGAAACAAAAGACATAGAAGAAAAACAATCCTTATTTTCTTATAAAGAACAGGCATAAGTGTTCAACAAACACATCTAGTTACTCAGCTTATCTTGAATGAGCAAGGGTTCTAGAAATGCCCTCAAACCATGCTTTTGTTATGTACTAAAAAGTCATACCCTCATACTGTGCTAAATTAACAAGTGTAAACATGTTGATTTCCTATCCTTAGCAGTGATGTTGGTATGCTACCAAAGAAAGTGTTTCCAAAAGGAGATGAAAAGGATGTTTGTTGACCAAAAGCATCTGCTTAGGCAGTCTCCATCTCTCACCCTGCTGTCCCTGATGACCTCCCTACAGCCAAGAGCAAAAGCCAACTTTGGGATCTGTGCAGCAGGAAGGATTTTGAGTGCAGACCATGCCATCACAACAGCATCTACATTATTGTCACATCTTCCCAAATTTATTTTTGCTTATATCACATCCACAAAACAGGAAGAAACACTGATTCAAAATGTATATATGAGAGTTAAAAAAAAATTGTTGAAAGAACAACACACGTGTAAATCTAGTATGTGAAATTCTTCTCGTAAAAATAAGATAGAGCCTTGAAACATGGAGAAAATGTCTAACAGCTAGATGCACAAACATATTCAAAGGATACTAACAAGTCTGTATTCCCCCTGTTGGTAATAAACAGAAAGGGAAAAATAATGGCTTATCTTTCTAGCTTTGAATTGCTGCAGTGTTGATGGGGAGCACCAATTCTAGCATGTGACCCCTTCACTTCTGTGTTTATCAGGTCCAATGCTTTACTTAAAATACCCACATTCCTCTATAGGCACCTGTATAAACAAGCAGGAGACAGGTTGAGGAAATGCTGTGTCATATGAGAGATCTAGTTTTGTTTACAAAGCCAACAGTTTCTTGTCCACACTCTCTTTGGACAGGGTGGGAGACGGGATGGAAACCCAAACCCACAGACAAACACAGGAAAAAACAGCACCACTTATCAGCATTCTGCAATCAGCTGTGATAAACTATTTTATCATAATTCATTTCTTGTACAGCCAAGAAATATTTCCCTGGTTGTTTGTAATATGAGTATCTAATACAGTTTTTTCACAAACCTAACAATCTCTGTAGAAGATCTTCAGAACAAATAAAATGTGGAAAGTGTCAATTATTTTGATTTGCAAAGAGTTAAACAAAGGAGGAAAACCTCTACAGTTCAAGCCTGGCACTTGTGTAACTTTAAAGAACAAAGAGAAAAATAACAGATCTGACCTAACTCCAGCTATACATTCTGCAAATGCATTCTTGAGTGCCAAAGGCTGCATTCACCAGCAACACTGGTGGCTCAGACTGAGGCAGGATAAAAGAGGGGTGCAAACTCCAGCAGGACCTAATTGGTCCAAAGACAATGGGGGTGTGTATATGTAAAGCATCACACACAGGCACGCATACACTAGAAGCTGAGCAAGGCTAATGCATTTGACTTTACATTCCTATACATTCTTCCCACTCTATATGAACTTTGAAAGACACTGCTGGAAGGACATCTGGAAGGGAAGAAACTCCATCCCCATTTTACAGATGGGCTCAGAAGCATACATGGAAACAAGGCCCAAAACAATGCAGCATGGCTGCAACAAAGCAAGGAATTCCACACAAACCTTCACATTAATGGAGGGTACCTGCAACCCTGAACCACCTCTTCCCACAGACTGCAGGTTAAATAATCAGCATTAACTACTCGACATGAACTTTAAACACCACCATATTAAAAAAACCAACTTAATGATGACCTACCAACTTGCAAACTCTGTGCCTATGCAATACTATCCAATATCATTAACTTGGCAATTGCTGCACTTTGATCAGGCAGGTGAGCGCCTGCTGCATTTGGTGACACTCTAACTTAGCACAGAAGCCAGAACTTCCTCTTTGCCTGGTACCATAAATTAACACCCCACAGCCATTGTCCATATGTGCTCTTCCTGAGATTATCTTTAAACATTACAGCAAACAACATTAAATTTCAGGAATACGTACCGGGCAACGTATTTCCCTAACAACAATTTCTTTTTTCCCTAGACCCAAGGGAAACAGTTCATGGTCACTGTCACAAAACCACTGAACAGGCAGAGAAATCCCCCTCACCCAGCTGCTCTTTCAAAGTGTCCCCCATTGTGCTGCACAGATCCTGAGCTGGCAGAAGCCTTCCCTTCTGTCAACAAGTGATTCTTAAAAATCAAGATGGAAACATTTTTTTAAAGGGTAGAGTTGAGCAACAGGACACGGTCTATCACAGCCTTTTCTAATTGCTTGTTATTTAGTGTATTTAAATATTTGCATATTTACCCAGTAATCTTTTCCTTCCTTTGTTGCTTTTTGCTTGAAAAAAAGGCATATTTTGAAAGTTGGTACAGTTCTTTAAATTTTCACAATGGTGTCCATGCCACTGTTTTGACAAAGGGCTGCTGTCACTTCCACTAGAACAGGCCATTTTTGTGGGGGATTTATTACAGCTGTAAAAACTGACTCCAGGCTGAAACGTAACTTCAGAGTTCCTCATGCCAGAAATGTTTAAGAAGTTTGGTAATACATCCACCATTTCCCTTTTTAACAATTCATACATACACTGATTAACATTTTGGTTCAATCTACATTCAAAACAATAACTACCATAAGCCTGTGAGAAAATATTTCCAATTACAAATCATCAGTTACTATTTCTAAAGAGGTTACTGTTATTATATCTGTTTCTTTAAATCACAGGGCTGTCTTACTAAAGACCAATTAAAGTACTTGAAGTTAAGAATTTAATTAAACTTTCCTCCAAGAAACTAATGATAATTTCCAGATGAAAAGTATCAGGAAGAGAAACTTCATGTAGATTTATAGGTTTGAAAAAACTGAACAACAGCTGTTTATTTTAAAGTTTTTTTCCAAAGTGATTCCATTGTTTCAGCAACAGAAGTTGGAAACTTTTCATCACTGCAGAACAATTCTACTAGAAATAAATTAATAATAATTTTTAAAAACCCAACAAAAACCCAGAACCCACAAAGTGCCAGAAACCCTTGATGTTTGAAAAGCACAGAACTAATGTATTAAAAAAAAAAAAGTGGGGCTGCTGAGTGTCAAGTGCATAGCTGGTCTTTTGCCATTAGTACCTAAGCTTTACTTGTTACATTTTACAGCTTCTAAATAATATTTGCACATATGCCAGAGCAGCATGCCTGCATATATCCCACATCTACAAAGCAACTAAATACAAACTGTAGTCTTTGGAAATCTTTCTATGCAAGAGCTCCTCTAGGGCAGCACAAGACCCTCAACTTCCCAGCTCTAACAGTCCCTACAACCCTAAACAGGCACCCAGGCCAGAGCAAAGCCAAAACAGATCCAGCTTACCTGGAGTAAGAATAAGGCCAAGGCAAAAGTGGAAAAGACTGAAGTGAGTAAAGATTCTGGAAGCAGGGGTGATGGCAGAAGCCTGTTTGCAGTGTTGATCCTGAGACTAAACAACTCCAGTGCTGTCACTCCCTTACACCAAAGTAACACTTGCAAAGCACAGCTTAAATTTTGGGGTGTGTTTTTAGCACATCACCAACATCTAAACACCTTCCTACTGCTTTTGGTACAGCATTCATTTAGACAACTTGTACAAAACTTACTCAAAATTACTGACAAATAACTCCCATTTACTTTCAGCCATGAGTTTAGTTTTGCATTTTACAGAAACTAATGGCACATCCAGCGCAGAGGGACCCACTGTAGTCACTGATGCCTTACACTGTTTTAAAACATAGCTTGCTATATTTTTTTCCTTCCAAAAGACAAAATAATGTGTATAAGAATGGAGTGAATAATTGTGCTATGAAAAGAACTGCTTTCTCTATATGCAGTTTATTTATTCTAAAAAGCTCCTAGCAAAGAAGTTTGATAGGGTTGAATTATCCATATTTATTTGCCCAAGTTTACTTATGGATGACTATATATATATATAGGCTGTTTATGTATGCAATCTGTGCAGTTAACATTAAGCATTTTTATAGGTCTACATTTTTGTACTTTCAGCTATTACGAACAAAGATAAGAATGGTTTATAAAGAGGTTATGCCTAGAAACAACTTGTATTTTATCTATTCAAACTGATAGCAAGAACAGACTTCCAAGAGGAAAAATATGACCTGACAAAGTAATCTTTCTGATCATAAGGTTCAAAGTTTTTTACCTTGCAACTACCACATGCTTTCAACAACACTGGTTTATCTTTCTGCCTTCCTGTCCATCCCAGGAAAATAATGTGATCGTTTGCCAATGTGCCCTTGACAAAAACAGACCGAATGCAATCCAAGAGCCTACAAAACCACTGCATGATTAGGGAAAGGGTGGGAGTTACTGACAAATCAAATTTTAAAAAAACCCTGAATGTGTCTGTATGATCGTGTAGATAGGACTGTGCATTAATTTAAAAAGGAAAATACCAGTTTCATCAACTTGCAGTTTGTTTGTGAAGGACTTCAACAGGTCTGAGAGGCAGACATCAAAAGACCTAGTGGTTGGCAACAGTATACTCACCAAAAATAAATTTAAATTGTTTTATTCAGTCTACCGGTCTAAATGTGACCTTTTACAAAAATTTAAGTTGCATCTATGTCTACAGATCGTTGTGGTTTGAAAAAAAAATGAAAAAGCTACCCTTTTAGACACAGGTAGCACTGATTAAGATCCAGCAACAGAAAAAAACTGCTTCACTGTGTGTTAGTTTCAAAAAGCACTATGATGGGTCTGCCAAAACCCACAGGAATTTTACAGAGTGTTAGGTTTCCATTTTAAATATTTTCTCTTGAACAGCCCATTTTTAACAGAATGCTTATCTTGACTAACTCATACCATTATTTGGTTTTAATCACAGCTGCTGTTTGGGATCCTCCATTTTTATCATAGCACAAATGCTCATTTCTGAGACAGGTCGAAAATATAACATTTCGCAATAATTCTTGTAATTACATTCCGGAAAATGTGATTTTATCCCAAAAGTAAAAGTTATTTGTCATAGTCATTACTGCAGAAGTATTTAAGAACCCATTATGTAGTGAACAGAACATAACATTACACATCTCAACAAAAATCTAGCAAACAATGAGAATGACCTGCTGTCATTATAACTGATAGCAATTTCTTTAGTAAGATTGCTCCGCTTTGCAAAATTATTCAACTTTAAAGAAAAAAGAGGCTCAGGCTCAGTAAGGCGCTGAATTTTAAAGCATGTCTTTGTTGATTCCCTCAACCACTCCTCTGCAAAGAAAACAAACAAAAGACTTCAAAAGAAGGGTCAGGCTCCTCCTAAAATTTGAGTGCTTTAAACTTGAACAACAGATTTTGTTCTTTACGTTAACTTTTGATCTCTGCTCAGAATTGATATGCACATTCACAGAGTATCCAAATTACAAACTGAAGCCATCCTTTTCCACCATCTTCCTCAACAAGTCAAATATTTAAAGCCAAGTTCAAAGAAGACGACACATTTATCCCTTCCTCCCCCACCCCAGGGCTAAAATAGTCAATAAAACCTAAAGTTATCTTGATTCACCTTTATATAATTTATACAACCCCTTTTACTCTAAGAATGTAGTACTTCAAACTGAATAGATGCAGATATCTGCTCCCACTGCATGAAAGCCATGCTTCTGCTGTGCACTCTGCACACTATTTCAATTCTCCATTCTTAGAGCAATAAAAACTCGGAAGTAAGTGGGATGACTATCAAGAAAAAAAAGGCCTATTATAGAAACAAAAAAGGTCTGGGTAACCTTGCCCTAAGTTTGTCTTCTGTTCTTGTTTATTACTGTCTCAGTAAAGGAAGAGAGCTTCCCTCACTCCACTTTGACCCAGAAGTCAAACTTGAAAAGGTGAAGAAGCAAACACCAAATACAGTATTGAATATACTTTTTTAGGGCAGGAACTGCAATGTAATTCCTCCTAACATTACCAAACACAGTTCACAAAACAAGTTGCAAAGGACTGTACGGCAGTTTCTACTTGCTGAGGTCCACTTCTGCCAGCTTGCAGTATCTGAGCTGCCTGGTACAGTCAGACAGGGGCTGCTTCTCTGGAGACAGACTGCTAATACAATCAACATAAATCTCTCATGATGCTCCAGTAATAAAAAGAGCACATCAATAAAAAATCACCAGTGTTTTATGCAGTTTATTGTCAAGATAGAATAGTACTCATCTGCCTTCCTAAGGCACATACTTGACTGAGTAGGACATGAAACATTGATGCAGTTAGAGTTAAGCACCAATATCTGAAGTCTGTTCTGAGTTGGGAACTTGAAAAAAAGAAAAATTCAATTCTGTGGAGAGGAACTAATCCACAGCAATTTACACCCCAGGCATCAATCTCATTATGGCATCCCTGTCCTTTTTCCCCTAGCCATCAGTGCTCTGTTACCATATAATTTCAGATCTAACAAAAAACCAAAACCAACCAAGCAAAGCCAACAACAATAAAAAAAGGCTAACAAAACCCCTTCCCCCCCAGCAAACCCAAAATTTTCTTTAAAAGAAATTTTCCTTTTTTTTAAACAAGTCTAGATGTTCATAATTTCAAATTATTCATTTTGTGTAGTTTATTCTATAGACCATTCCTTAAAACCTCATTACTTTATATCATCACAGAACATTAGAAGAAATTCCTTCCTCATGAAAAATTTACTATAGGAATTAGATATGCAACCATTTCTGGCAACTCTGTGAGTATCCTGCCACCTTTTCTCTATGTCAGAGACTTAATTCTTCCTAGGATTAATGAGAGATAATTAACCAATTAAAATAATTATACTGGGTCAATGACAAAGCTTATTTTTTCTTAAGAAATTATAGGATTGTGCTGTGAATTATCAATTAATGCACTAAAATCACCATGGATTGTAAATTCACACAAACAGAAGCTTCAAAAAGCTGCATGGATTTAACAGTAAATTATAACATAATGCTCAGGAATTCTTATATTCAGAAGCTAGAGTATGCTTACTACTCTTGACATTTTCCAAATTGGCTTTACTTTGCAGGCCTTTTTTCAAAAACTTTATTGTATTACACATACTACTGGTCTAATTTAGCTCTAGGAGCAGGCACATTACTTCAAAGACTTTAAAAAATGAAGACATATCCAAACATTACTCACACAGCTGCTTTTCCCAATTAAAAAATGTGCATTTAATGATGACAAAACTACTCAGTTTGACAAACATCTGTATTTCTGTTTGGCAAAAGTATCTGTCATCTGTGCAGATGCACTTATTAAAAGACACATTCTCTGCTCAGGCAGCACAATTCACAACTTCACTGTGCAGCACTCACTCAAGTATGAGTGGAATTTTGGGAAAAACATCCGTACGATAATTCTTGCAACACAGGAGAAAATTTATAATTACACTTTATTTTCTGACATTGGTGGTGGACCACTGTATGTGCACACAAGCATCACACACAGAGCTTCTTGTCCCCCACTGCTGCCCATGCCACGAACATGACTGCTTCTCAGGAGCATCTATTGCAGCAGCATGCAACCACACTCATGAAAAATTCATGTCTGAGCACAGCAGTTTAGGATGTCAGTGTTGGCAGGGGGTTGAATGTTCAAATACCACATTGCACAGGAGTTTTTGTACTTGCTCATCTTGATAACTGACAGACAATTAAAGACTGTCTTTAACCCACTAAAAACACTAGAGAAACAATCTATTCTTCTGAATGATAAGAATTTAGATCACATACTATATTACATAGTATGCAACAACAGTGGCATACTGAAAAATTTTGTTTGCACTGTATTTAAATTATCTCCAAATTCAGTAATTTTTACACTCCAAATTGTAGGAAAACCTTTTAATAAAATTTTATTTATCATAGTAAAAGAAAGTTGAAGGTCTGACTAAAGCAGCAACTGGAGAGCCTTCTGCTGACTCTCCCATTTGAATTAACCTGGGAGAATTTGGACTGTTTCTCTGTACAGATGTTCATATTGGGATACTTCTTTAAATAGCTCCTTGCTTAACAGGGAGGTTTCTGGATTACCTACTTCAAGCACTTAATTACTATAAAACTGCATATCCACTCTAGGAGCTAAACATCAGATGCTGTAATGACCAATCTGTAAACCTCTGGAGTTTTCTGTTTAGCTAGCTATGGACCTGAAGACCAGTTAATGAATTATTTTGATGTATGTGTCCAATCTCAGCTCCTGAAAATGAACCTTGCTATCTTCACTATTAACTGCAACTCTCCTTTTAAGATACAAAAGAAATGGTATTCCTAAAAGATTTGGAGCTTTTATTTCCTTGATTTTAATATTAAAAGAGTGTATTATCACTAAATGTCATCATTAAGGACTGTTGAGATTAAGAAAGTATTGCAAGGCTTTTACTAAGCAGGTCAGTCAGTACAAATCCACTGTGTTTTGATTAGACAGCTACTCCTATACTTCCTGTGTTGCTGTTTGTTTTTTTGCCTCAACAACAGTAAGCACTATGAGAAGCCTGAATTCCCATGTCTCAGCTCCTCCTGTTTATGTTCATCTCATGTTTCAGAAAAAAGGGTCTGCACCTTCACGAGCACTTGAAAAGCACTACACAGATACACCAGAAAGACATGAAGCTGATAGGAATTTGGAGGAAAGTTGCACCGGCATTCTTGGATTTTCCTTGTCTGATAGAGGTGCAGATGTACCTTTTGGGAGCCCATCCCAAAACTCTCAGCTTCCTCCCTCTAAGCTGAACAACACTCCTAATTTCTAGTGACCTGTGGAGACCAACACATTCATTCTTGCCGAGATACAGGAAGGCAGAGATGGGCTAGCAATAGCCTATTTAAGTTGGTCTGGGTCCACACCACACAGCAAGATATTAGCAGCTGTGATATTGTGCTGATGTGGGCTGAGGCTGATACCTCTTGAGCCACTCAAGAGAGGGAAGAACCGCAGCTTTTTACATTAGGGAGTTTCCGGATCATGAGTAAGACTGAAGTGCAGGAAGTTAGATAACTCTGCAGTAAAAGACCTAAAATTCCTATTTCATTATTTGAGGAAAGCTGTGGGGACTCCTGCTGCGTTCACATATTTTCTGAGCTGCGTGAAGTAACTCTAAGTAAAAACATTTCATGAGGATCTCTCAAGTGCACTACTAGTTAAAGCAGGCATGGGGTAGCTGCTAGACAGTACCTCTTCCTTCCTTCCTTCTCTAAGCCGCTGGTTTATGCTCCTGTATAGAATATGCAGGAATTTTCTTACTTTGAAATATTAGCAAGTTACCTGGACAGACAGGTTGACATACAGGGTTTTAGAGCTACAATAGATCCATTACTGTTATCAGTCATAGGTTTTCCTCCTTGTTTGGGCATCATCCAATTTAAGTTTACAGATAAAATTTCACTTCGTTTTCCATATGGTTATCCAAACCACAAGTTTCTGTCTTGCATTCATAGTTCTCATTTCAAATTCAAATCCCTTTCTCTTCCCTCCTTTACCTGTTATCTACTATAATTATTTGTATTTCAAGATTATTTCAAAATTTGACTTAATTTTCTGAAAGTACTATGTTTTTAGTACATCATCTTTGAATTCTTCAGTTTTACCATTCCTATTTTCAAACTTTTTTGGTTTGGTATGGTGATGCTTCCATGAAGTGTAAAGGGTGTGACACAAAGAAATACCCACACACTAATTCTAGAATACTGTTGTACTACATTTCATGTTGGAACTGTGATATTTCCTCTTTATCAGCAAGGCCAAAAGTGCAATAAAAGACCTTTTAGGTGGGAGAGTTTTGTTATTGACAAAAGTGAACGAAGCACTTTTGGGATCCAATACACAGCTATGTTGTTTAGCAACTTTGTGGGACTAAAACAGGAACTCTGTACAAAGAGTATTCTCTCTGCTTTGGAAGTTCACCCTCTCAGTGCTACCTGGCAGAGCTGCTAGAGGGGCATTAAATGCTACTAATTTTCCCAATTCATTAATTCCTGGAAGCAAATCTCCAGAGGAATACACAGAGCATAAACTCTATTGGACATGATCTCTACAGTGACGGTCTAAAGACACAGGACCAGACAGTGTCCTGCCACAGAGCCAGCTGCACCATCTGGGGTCACAGCTACGGCTTGCTCAGTAGCAAAACAGTGAACCAACTACTGAGTGTGCTTAATAATGCTAAAATGTACTCACTAAAATGGCTTAAAGCTTTAAAGGTGTAATTTTAAAAGTTTTCTGCAAACAGGAAACTAAGACTCAAACCTGGATAAAAACATTACCTCTTACACTCTAAACCAAATGTGCATTTTCAGGATTCTTAAAATGTCTGTCAAGTGCAAGCAAGGAAAAACTGGCTGACTTTTAACAAATTGTGCAACTTGTGATAAGGAACACAATACTACTTCTCCTGATGGAGTTATTAATTGGTAATGCTTTCCTCCATGTTGGTATTATGTTGCACCTCTGCCTTTCACCATTCCTTTTGCAAAAGGAACACATCTTTTTCTTCAGGATGATAATCTAGATTAGGAGGCAATATAATCAGCCTCTTAATTATACATATGCAGAAGGAGCACAACAGTTGCTCTGCTTGTCAAGAGGATTTAAAGATGTAAGCAGCACAGGGCCAGGAAAAACCCCCCATTCGTTTAGAAAATTAGTCTTCTGCCAGAACAGAGAAGTACAAAAAGGTTTCTCATTTGCTGATATAAAAATCACACTTAAGATTTATCAGCACAAACTCTATGCAAGATGAAACTAACAGGAAAAGTCACTTTTTAGTCAATTTCAACATTACAGATATTTTCAATACAGTAAATGATACATTTAAAAAGCACCTTTAAGGCAACTTCATTTTGCAACATGTCAGTTTTCTGAATAACACAGTGAAGAAGTTACCTGAACTCCAAAACCCTAATAGTCAACCTCCTTTCATATAGTGGCATCACCCATAACTTACAACACTATAAGCTGTTCCAGCAGTTAGTTTTTCAATTTAATAATAAGAAAAAAAAAAAACAATAAAAGAAGGGAAATAGAATGCTAAACAAAAATATTTCCTTACCTGACAGTTTTCTTTTGCTTTTATGTTGCCCTGTTACCAAAGGCAGAAAAACGAAGTGCAATTCAATCAGTCCATGTACAACTCAGTCTCCTGGCACTGGACAAGAAAGCAAAGCTGAGCTGGCCCTAGTGAGAGGCCATGGTGAGGTTTGGTGGCCTGGCCACAGCCCCCTCCCTGGCAGAGCTGCTGCCCACGGCCATGGGAGCCCCAGGGGAGGCTGCTCCGAGGTCCCTGGTGAATGAACACAGGTGCCTCCCTGAGCTGTGCTCCTGCCTGGGCAGGGCAAACGTGGCCTTGCTTGTGCCACCCTGAGGGCTCTCACAACCAGCCCACCCCAGCCATCCCCTGGCGAAACACTCGGCTCTAGTGTCGGGAAATTACAATGGAGAAAAACTAAAGAACTTAGAAGGTCACGGTTTTTCTCTTTCATATTAAAATAAAGACCCTTCCCTTTGCTTTCAAGCACAGAGTTTTTACACTGGACTGTTACTCTGCACAGTACTGAATATTACCTTTATCTAAAGTATCTCAAGTATAAACTGTACTGAAATATTTACAGCATTACAATGCTAGTAGTGTTGAAATGGTTTTTTGCCTAAGCTTATCAAATATGTAGCTTGTCTGGGGGGAGGGGGGAAAGTTACAATGTATAAAATTGGAATTAGGTATTCTCTCTGTTGGTTTGCAGTTGACAAGTTTATCTTAGTTTGTACTGGCTGTGCATTGTTTGCCAACAATCACATCCCAGAGGCTAAACAAACTGATAGATGGAAGGGACAAAATACAGAATCCAGCCTTCAAAACCTGCCTGTCTGCTTGGTCAATGGCAGGAAATGCAAAAAAGCATTTTAAAGGGTTTTGCAGGAAAAAAAGCGCCAGGTTTTCTGTGGCAAAAAAAAAAAAAAATCCAAATCAATGAATCAACTGGGGAAAATGAAAGAACGCAAAATAACCGCGAGGTGTACTCATCAGCAGCTGTCCTGTGGCTGAAGAGACAAAACACCTCTCTGTTAAATGAACACACTGGCAATATTTGAGAGCATTAAGGAATTCTTTTAGGGCAATGCCTAAACATGCTGACATTTAACAGGTTTTCTTTCAGACTCAGGGCAACTGCTACACAACACAAATCAAACTATTTTTTGAAATTATTTTTAGAAGTTGCTCAGATTGTACAGTATGGATAAGCAAACAACACTGCTGCAGATTATCATATCCAGCTATGTCCCATAGTATGATATAACCACAAATATTAAATAGTTATTGCTTTAATTGGCATGAAAGCAATACTGGGATACATTTACTATTTCTTTGTTGCATTGAGCAACACCAAAGTAGGATCATTGCCAAAATACTTAATGCTTAAAGCACATTTCTATTAAATTCATCTTTTGCCAAGATGCAGAGCAGGCAGAGTTGAGACACAGCAAGACTCTACCAGTTCATTTCTCTGGACTCAAGGAGAGTTTTAAGGGAATGCCTGCAGAATGACGAGGCTAGATAAGAAATTCCTCAGCTAATTTTGGCCAGCTCCCAAACTGAAATATTGGAATTGAATGTGGAAGTGGTAAAAAAAAAAAAGAAAAGCTATCTGGATCATGACATTTAACATCTGACTTGTGTAAAAACTGAAAAAAGTCATTCTGCTAAATATTTTCACTTTTAAGACAGAATATATTAACTGAGGAAAGTAGAGGACAAATAAATGTGCTTGAACTCTCTAGAAGCATGCCTAAAGCTCAAGGTTGAAGTACAACTGACCCCACACAGAGCCATTTGAACATGTGCCAAATGCATGAAGCTCAGAAGTTTCATGCTCTGCTAAGGCAACGTTCACATCACTCACTGGCTTCATCTCAGATCAAAAGCACTAAAGGAAAAACTGTGCAGAGAATCTGATTACAGATGGCTTTTACTGATGCTTTCTACTTAATCTCCTCTGGAATGCAAGGTCATAGCCCTCCCATATTTTAAAAGGGATCTATATACTATTTGCCCACTCAACTATTGTCACTGTACTGTATTTTGCTTTCTCATCTGAGCAACATGACTTAAGGAGTTTATTGCAGCCCAGATTCCTACCCACAAAACATACACGTGGGCTGTGTGGCTTCAGAGGAGACTGCACTTTCCGCAGTGCTCATTGCCTTGTAAATACAAAAATATTTTCTATGTTGCAGTTACCTGTATTACAGCCTGTAAAAGATGCAAGGGCTGGAATGGTACTCAGTGCTGAAAAGAAAACCTTAAACCCCTCAGGACTTGTCTGCCCAGAACAAATGCGCCTACACCCTGCAGGTGACATGGTTCACTCCACTTTCTGTTTTGCCCATAGACCAAAATCTATCTTTAAGCATCCTATGCATCACAGGGCAGGTTTCAACCAAAAAAACACAGAAAATTCAAGGCCTAGCCACACTGGACAGAAGCCTCATTCTTCTCTTAAGTCAAAATCTCCAAACTTTTAACAAGAAATAAGACTTCCTCGCTTTACTCTCTGTTTTCTCACAGAGCTATTCTCCTTATTAAAAGCTGATTAAAACCCTAATGATTTGAAATCTGTTTTTACTGTCCTTAAAATTCTCAACAACTGTGAAAGCATAGAACTGAAGCTGTTCAAAATATTCTACTTGAAAACATACCATAAAGCAAACATTCTTTGAAAATAAAAAGTATTTGAGAACTAATTCAAAAACCTTTCCTTCCTGTTCATTGAAGCATTGACCCCCTCTTTCTTTTCCATCAGTCAAATGAAAAAGTGAAGAGAGAGGAAAAGGTTTTTTCTTTCCTCTGCCTAAGTTTAACTTTCAGTTTTCAGTGTCTTCTGTCTTCCAACCAGCATTTTTAAAAATCACACGCAACTAAATTGTGCCACACAAAAGACATTAAATTTCTTCTTAGTGCAAGGTACAGTTGTAATACAGGATGCAGTGTTGATACTGCAAATAAAATGTAAACTGTAGTCAATGTGAAGTCTTTCAAATTCTCATGTGACAAACTACATGGGATGAAAGCAGATCAACAATCCTAGAAAAGTCAGCTACATAGCTCTTTTCTTCTTTAGCTTTTGTAGTGGTCAGGCTACTGGACTTTGAGACCTCATGTTTTTCTATTCTTTGTTTACTTGGCCAGAATTCCCTCCTCTAAGTAATTGTTTCACAATTTGAAATGCAAAGGGGTAATGGAGATTACCTTTATGAGAATATCTTCACCTGGGGGGCCCTTCTCCCCCATTTCAAACTATATGCATATGCTTGTAGACACCTCAAGTGTAGCAAACTGAAACAGCAGAAGTATCTTCAGGTTCAAAAGGGAGTTCCACCAAAGATAAGAAACACAGACCCACACTCAATTATACAAACAATGAAAAGCTTGCACCAGGGTCTTTCAGACACTCAAACACCCAAACCTGCTATGCACAACATAGCTGAATCTGACTTTCTCCACCAGAGAAATTAGAATTGAAGGGCACAAAAAAATGCAGTGACTCATCTGAACTCTAAGCACTGGTCCAGTGCTTTATAGGAAGCATCTACTACAAGCTAGGTACAATACAAGCAAACATTTTTGCTAAACCTTAGAGTAAGCATGAAACTGAAATTAAAACTGCGGGTGAAGTTCAAATAACTCAGCAGCAGGTTACAGAAGGCATGCTCCCTACCTTTCATACAAGAGCAATGTACAAATAGAAATGTAGAGAGGGATTCTTGCCCCAATAATGGTGCTTTCAGCTACTTTACACCCATCTTGACTTACTCTACACAGATCAATCAAGAGATTCAATTCTGGTCAGATCTTCTGTATTGTCAACTGCAAAGCTTCCCCTGCTACCCCCTTCAGCTGTGAAAGAACTCCCAAGCATGGATGCACATATAGATCAGAGACTCATGACCTGGCGACATTTTCAGGCATCTCTGTAGTTTTTTGGGGTCTTCAAGGGATGCCCCAAAATGCCACTTCACAGGAGGTGCCAAAGGAACTTGTGGCCAGCTTCAGTTCAACTGAGTAATATTTGTTAGCCTGAATCATTTCCTGTAGTCTTATCCCAACCTAATTCTGGCTTGAGTTTCTATCTTACAGTCTCCCTCAAACAAATGTGGACATAGAGGAAACAGGCAGAATAATCAGACAGCTTTCCTGAAGGGGATTTTTTCCCAACACCCCAGCTTCCACTGCCTTGCTTGCCTGCCTCATGGGAAGTAAATCTATCAACATTGTTTGCATATATTACATCACCTCTAAAATGTCTCCAAAACTAGAGCAATGTAAACAAAAGCTTTCAGAAAATTATAAAAGAGCATGTCTGCCACTACAATAGTGCCACCCTCAAGCCTAGAGGGATGCTGCACCATTCTCACTAAACAACAAACCCAAGCAAAACAATCCAATAGCAGGGAAAGACCCAGCTCTGATAAGGAATTCATTCCAACCACAAGAAAGTTCAGGAGGGGTTCTCAACTCAAGTATTTAACTTAGCAGTAAATATAAATAACAATGCACAAGCAATGCATACTAGCTTTTGAGAAATAAATCCAAGCAATCCAAGCTTTTAAAAATGCATAGTCTCTTCTTATCTTGATGCTTACATGTACAGGTGGACAATAGGAAATTAAAGCTCCTTGGTTCTCAACTGCTTTGAGTCAATTAGTCCTCAGTAATCAGATTAACATTAGAAGGAAGAGTTCTTCCTTATCACTAGTAAGTGCTTCCATTGCAAAAAATGTTCTTTGCAACCTCGTTCAGGCACCTGGAAACAGAGGCCAAGAACTCAACGCGTCTGAAAGCAGAAGTCCAGCAGTTGCCCACCCTTGGGAACAGGGCTCCCAAGGGCAGGTTTAAGACACATTTAGCAGCATTGCATGAGGGGATTTGACAGCTATCTCATCATGGTATTTTTATTCTACAGATAGTGAACCAATCACCAAGGATGTCAAAATAGCAAATTTTTCATTACTCCTAATTTCAAAAATGAATGGGTACAGGGGAAATGGAGATGTGAAGGTAAGCTAAGCAGCTCCTAAAGCTTCTTTCTTCAACAAGCAGGCCAGAGTGCCTATTACAGGTTAGGAGGCCTGGGGGGCAGGGGGATGTGTTCATCCCAAGCCTGCAGCACAGCTGTTAAGACACAGCAGGAGGGATCTGGATATTGTACTTAGTGAATCAGCTAAAGAGGTCTGAGCAAACTGATGTTCCTAACGAGAACTGTAGAATTCCAGTCATACAATGGGTGGCAGTGGGCCAAGGATAACTTGCTAAAAATAAGAGACCTAGAAAGATTAAAA
This sequence comes from Camarhynchus parvulus, assembly GCF_901933205.1. Classification (NCBI taxonomy): domain Eukaryota; kingdom Metazoa; phylum Chordata; class Aves; order Passeriformes; family Thraupidae; genus Camarhynchus; species Camarhynchus parvulus. The sequence continues at coordinate 20,502,919 of NC_044571.1, forward strand.
AAGTGAAAACATTTATTGCAATATAGAACTAGAAGAAGTCCAGATAATACTACACATATAACTATTAAAATACTCCCTCTTCCTGAAGGGCCTTCCAAGAATATAACATTTCCAGTGATTAAAAAGGGGGGGAAATGGGATAATCCTTCATAGCTGGATGAAAAAGATAAAACTTGACCATTTTGGAATATTAGGAGTATGGTAGAAGACTTGTTTTAAATTAACACTTGACCATTATCACTAGTCAACTTGATAAAACTCAATGTAAGAACGAAAAGGCCAATTTGAATGAGTCTTTGTCCACATCAGCTAGATGCTAAATAAAGATACTATTTATGTGCATTTGTTTTCCCTTGATTTTCCCCCTATATTTTAAAGATCAAAGTGATAAAACCTCAAAAATGAAGATACCTAGCAGTCAGAACAACAAAAGTGTGTTTTTTATTTACAACTGCACGGGTAGAAGTTTACATCACTTTTTTTCCACATCCTTCATCCGCATAGGTAAGCTGCTGTTGAAGCTGCAAGATGGAACAACAGGTAATTAAAGCAACAGGCTCTCATGACTGCAGGATGGTTTGCCTGTCTGTGAAAAGTAGTTCCTCACTGTTTTCTGCATTAAGAATAATGGGCTGAGAGCAAAGAACACATTGGGCTCCTACCCCCTTCCCCACACAAAACTAAAATCCCATTGATACAGAGTTTTTGGGTGGAGTAACCAAACTTTTACAAAGCAGCTTGACTTTTTCCCAGACAAATGACTTGGCTGAACTTAAGAAACTCCTTTCCCTATTAAAAAATTCCACAATAACTGCAGTTCTAAGAAAAATCCCAGAATCTAGAGTGGAAAACCCCTACTGAATAAGGCTTCCAAGAGTCAGCAAGCCTTAAGAGTTTATTTAAACAGAATTGTCACTCAAATATCAGCAAACTGCATGGACCACACTGAAAGGGAGCTAAACAACATAAATCAGGTGACTATTGCAGCTTCCCCAACAAAATCTCAGCTCTTTACAAAATGTCAAGACAGCTGAATCTTAGCCGAGTTCTTAAAGTCGGCTGCATGCATTTAATTAAGTCAAAATCGAAGCCAGATGGCACATGATGCTTTTCCAATAGACTGGATGCTGTCACAAGAGGCACTACTTAAGCATTCCTTGATGATTCCTGGCACCAGTGGCTACAAAAATCTCTTTTTACAATCTACCATACACCCCTCCCTTTTTTCCAGTCACCAAGCCTTTAAAGAGGGTGGGAAGGAGGAAAAAGAGAGCCCCTGAGATAAATTGACTCAGTGTGTGGAATGCAAGGCAAACATTCCTGTACAAATTCAGATTTGATTTATTTTCTTTAGAAAACTTCAGTGCAGGAAAAACCCCCAATTGTCGGTCTTTGCCTTATACTCACTAAGGTTATCACCTGCCTTAAAGGGAAAAAATGAAAATAGGTAACTATAGTTCCAAAGTACTGCACAGCAGAGGATGATGTTAACACTTTAGCCAGTAATAAAGGAAAGTGAGTTGACTACAGAAATCCTCAAGAATTTGGAAGTATATGGCTGAAACATTAACATTTCATCTCTGGACTGCATAATCTCTCAGTGAAAATGACAGCGGATGCTTCTGTGGTCAGCACACATGCAGTGAACTCCTACTCACCAGGAAGGCTAGCAAGTTATTGCCTGCTGTAGTCAGCCAAAGTTTTATAAGGTTGAGCCAGAACAGACTGGCAATACCATATTTTACTTCCAGTACTGTACACTGTACATGGAATTAAACAGAGAGGGCATGAGCAATGCTGCTGGTCGTGCTTCTCAAGGCTTGTAGAAGTCAGTCAGAATGCCCACCAAGGTGTGTCTCCAAGGTGATGGGCAATGAAAAGCATCAGAAGTTAATATAAATGAAAAATATGCTGCTGACAAAACACCTCTGCTTGATTTTTACTTTGAGATTTTACTGTTCCAGAATTACTTAAGCAGCTGCCATATTGCTCCCAAAAGGATTCCTGAAGATGTTTAGAGCAAAAGGTGGGAACCATTATGTCTCTTTAATAGACAAAGAAGGTTCAGAGGCCCTTCCTTGCATTCTCTCTCCATGCTTCCATCAAATCATACTGACTGTGGTTCACTTTTTCAAGTATATGATTGCTAGAGTAATCAGACAAAGCAGAGACATGGACAAAGGCATAGGACTATAATTTTAGGTTATTTCTAACTGAATGATCTCCTACTGAGCACTACTAGGGACAAGGGTTTACTTAAGTTTTAATTGTGATTGCCACATTTACACATATCCAGTCTCAGCTTTCATTTAAAAATGGAAGTACACACTTGCACTGAGTATCTTACTGCTTGTGCAATCTGTTAAAAACTTATTTCCAGCGCTGCTGAGGACAAAAACTTGTCTGCTGAAAAGAGTGGATGTGTTTAATAATTTCGGCAGAACAATTCCTCTCTCTTAGTTAGTTTAAAGCTCCATTAATCTTAATGCAAAACAAAACAGTTTCCTTTAACAGCCAAATTCTTGACCTTGAGCCGTTTCAGTGTCGAGTTGGGGGCTGGGGTAGAAAGGACATGGATTGACTACAACTAAGAGTTGAAGAATAAAAGCACTTGGATAGAAAAAAACAGTGGATAAAAAGAAAAGAAAACCCCACAAAACTAAACTAAAATTATCTCTGTGAAAGATTAACACATCAATTTCTGCCATTGAAACCTGGACGTCATCTCCACTTTTGTTACCCTTTTTCAGACAGATTTTTAAATATAAGGAGTGATGAAAATTACGAAAAGACAACCAGGAATGCACAAGCTAATGGCTTTTAAATCACCCATCCTAGCACTGACCCACATCATTAGCCATTAGAGTATTTTCTGACTAATGTTGCAAAAGAAATCCAGTCTAACTAGGCAGCATTATTTTCAGTGTGAAAAAATATGAGCTACAGATGCTTTCTTTGTGGAGATCTCTTATTTAGATATGTTATTTTTTTTATTCAAAATGGATTTACTCAAACCATTTATTATTTATAAAACCAGCTCACAGTTGGACAAAATAAGACCTTTAAACCTGTAAGTATTCTCAACAGTCAACATCCACAGGGCTTCTTACAAACGGGTTTTATGCTCCCTTTACCCACTGCTTTTCCATTACTGATTAAGTGTTCAGCACGGTGCTTTTGTTGCAGGGACCTGACAATGTAAGTGACAGACCCAGGTGGCAGAACACATTTGAGTTGCCTCTAAAATGGCATTCAGTTGCCTGGGATTTATCTCAGTACTCTAAGTTGTATTAAAGCATGATTTCCACACTACATCTTGAAAGGGGCAAATTTCATCAATTGACAGTATTTGCCCAGCATTAACTGTGGGTAAGGGGCACACAGCAGTTCCCATACGTTGATTTCTGTGTTTCCCACACTGGTACCACCTTACCCTGGAGAACAGCTCCTAGAGGCAGCTTTTGTTTGAAATGCTGCTAGAAGGAAGCTTTTTAAATGGCTCAGACATCAATGAGTCATCCTGTATCAGTGCTCACAAAGCTTCGAGGGGCCATCTTTTACAGAGAAGGACTGGACAAAGGCTAAGACCTAATTTTGCTTATGAACTCTGGAGGTTCTCATTTGACTACACTTTTGGTCTAGTCAACAGTCACAGACACCTTACAGAGAAAACAAAATAATTAGGATTACGTTCACAAATCTGATTTTCTTCCACAGGTAGGTACACAGGGCTGCTTGTGAAACGAGAGGTACCCCGAGCAGTACTGTCCTCTCAGTACAAGAAAAGTCCTATGAACAAAAGTTTCTCACTCAACACAAAGGAATTTTCCAATCATCTCCTGTGCTGACTCAGATGCTTTTAGGCTATCTTATTACCATACAGTTCTGCATGGTTTACCTGAAGTCCCAAAACAAACTGCCCACTACTCCTGCAAGAATACTTACACAAAGACACTTACAAAGCCTGAAGAATTTACTATTCTTAACAATTTTCATTAACCAGCTATGACCAGAGTGGCAGAGCTAGCTTCACATACAGCCTCAACAGCTACTTCAGTGTTAACACCAGAGAATAAATATGCACAAAACACCAGCTGGGTGGATGCACATAAAGAAGGATCCATCATTCTGTGGATCCAAAAGACTGAGAAGTCACTGGATAAAACTTTTTGTTTCCAAATGAGGAAAATTGTGATCAGCATAAACACTTCAGGCCAAGTAATACTTTAACCTAGTGGCCTCCTCAGTTTTCCTCAACTTGCAACAGAAGAAATTGCGTAACAGAGCAATTGAAACAGCCCAGCAAACACAGCAGGTGGTCCTGTCTTACAAGACTTCCACCAATGGGTTTTGAAATTTTACACTTAGCCTGGTATGCACCCACATACATTAAAGAGCCTAAAACTTTAAACATCAGAGGCAAACCAAACATTTACAAAATACAAACCCTATTATTTTGAACAAACCTTGCTGCAATCACAGAGGAATGTTTCCTTTGGCTGCTATTATGCTCACTTCCATTTATTTATATAGGAAAAAAAAAAGCAAACAATATTTTCTTACCTTGCTTTTATAATTGGCTACATATGGTACAAAATAGTAAATTATAAGGCTGGAGAGCAAATTTCTGTCTCTTAATGAACAGACTGATATGCAAATATCGCTAGTATGAGATTTTAAATGCTTGTCTCAGTTACAAAAGAGAGGTCCTGCAATTAGAAAAAACTTTGTAAGAATTTTCTGTCTTTCAAATAGGGAAAAAAAAATCAAATACCAAAAGATAGTGGGTATGTAATGACATGCTTAAGACAGCCCAATTTACCTCCATCATAGTAATAACAAATTGCTGCTCTATTCTTTCCTCAAAAGTACCAGAATGCTTAGCTTGTTAAGTCTCTCTGCATGAAAGAGTTAAAAAGCACAGATCTGCCATCAATTAATCTTTATTAAGACTCTCCAGAACAAATCACACTTCTCAGTTATTTAACAGCAAAACACAAAAATCTGAGCTAGTATTATATTTTAAAAACATCCAGAAATGCTGAGCACAAGTTGAGCAGTTCACAAAATAGCTGTTCTGCCGATTTTTCTGCATTTTATTTAAAGTTATTACCTCCTTATATCTAACTACAACAAATCAATGGACAGAAACAGAAAACTGTAAGCAACTCAGGCTTACCCATATGTAGCTTCCCTACACACAAACACAGCACTATGGCACCTCATGGTTAATTAGCCCATTTAGAGTAAACCAAGCCCACAGCTCAGCTAAAATGCCAGCCTGCTGTATTCCCCAACCAGCCAGCCTACACAGTAGGCTGGGAGCAATGATATTTTCTCCTAAGCACAGCTGAGTTCATGTAAGTGAACAAGGGTGTGACAAAATAACAGAAAAGGGAGATTACAAAGAATGCCTGAATCTTACACTGAAGTTTCTTTCGCCAAAATGAGATTCAAAGAAAGAAGTGGGGGCCTTGAACAAATCCTGAAACAGAATCCAGGCCCCTGGGTAATATCTAGTTCACAACATAACCTTACATGCTCTTATTTTCCAATAATCTCTATTTTGGCACAAGATGCCTTGAAAAAAACTCCATAATTATGCAAAGACTTGTCATTTCAAAAGGCTCACTCACTGCTCACAACCCTTCTTTAAATAAGGGCAGCAACATTGTAACTCTGGCTTTAAGGCAGAATAAAAGACATGCTGCTTCCTTGTGCCTGAGAAAAGCAAATGATGTTCCTACCCAGTCAATGCCAGATAAGTGAATTATGTTGTCCAAGCACTTGGAGAAATGAAAGAAAACAAATACAGCCAGGCAATTCTACACCACAGAGAGAAACGGAACATACTGAAGAAACATAGAAAGCATTATCAATACATGCAAGTGGGTTTGGGCCCAGCAATTATCAAATGTCAAGCCTCAGAGTCAGAATACATTCTGAAAAAGCTTTTAGGACAGGATTGTCCAACAAATCCAGGACTGGTTGGACAGGAGTCTAACAAATAGGACTATCTTCCTGAGAAACAGCTTCCTCCTACAAAGTCAATTATCCAATTAGGTAATAAAGAATACTAAATAATTTATAAAAACAAAAAACAGGCTATGGTCTGTTATTCCATGAGACTACACACACACAAAAGCCCCAAACCCTGAAGTAATGCTCAAATTTTGCTGGTAAATATCCCTGATCATAAAATGGATTAGGCTTATGTCTTATAAACAAGGTACAGGAGAACTGAAGAATGAAAATACAGCTGCTTGTAAAATCTGATTTTGGTCAGGCATCTGTGAGCATAAACCCATTGCTCACACTGCAAGGCAGGTTTTATTTCAGGTCACTCTCTAACATCATCAGGACCATGTAACTTCATTTTGTATACAGTCTTTCCTGCTCCTTTAAAGTCACAGTGCTGCTATTCTAACACACGTCAAGAACTGAACTAGAGAATTTTGGTGATTCAGAGGGGAGCCTCAGTATTTGATTGGAGAAGTCAAAATGAATAATTTAGATCTGCATTCACAATCTCTACAGATCCTGAGAAACAATTTATGTGCAATAAACACACACAGCAAGATGTTGCACTGCCACTAACAGTTAAGTGGAGCATTGTGTAGAATTTTAAAGGAAAAAAAGTTTCAGAGACAAACCTAGAAATTCCCATATACCAGAATAATTTCTTAAAATAAGGAGAATCAGGAGAACAGTCACACTGATGCAACAGCAAGAGGAAGGAAAAAAATCAAGACCAGGCTACGTTTTAAAGCAACTCCTACTGCAGACTAGGACCCCTCATTTAAAACAACCTTGCTACCTCCCCAAATGAAATCTATATTAATGTCTACAGTAGTCCCACAAAAGTGCAGAGAAAGTGAAGGCAAGCCCATGACTACTAGTTTCTACCAACTTACACACTACAGAACATATGGCATTAGTAAAACACAGGAGGCAACAGCAAAAGGTGATCTCTGCAGGTTTCTGTCTTGTAGTTGAGTCACATTCTTTGCAACTCAACAGAAAGAATTATCTGAACAATATACTATACTTCTTTTCTCCCCAGAGAGGGTTTCTTACTTTTTTGATGGTGTTTCTTAACAAAATTTTTACAAGAATCTATGCTGTCATAGGATTAAAAATAACTCCTCTCTAAAAGCCCAGTCAGGAGAAAACAAGGGATAGAAATAAAAAGGCCAGTTTCACAATATTGAAAGGATACCAAAAGTATTTCACTGGCATCTACAGTCCATCTACCACGGACTGTGCTGCTCAGTATTTCTGGTTTTAGGAGTTTTGGTTCTGGGTTTTGTTCATGTTGTTGTTAGTAATATTTTTTTTTCAATTGATCTGCAAGAGGATGAACGAAGTTTGTCAGTGATGTAAGACTACCTGGCTTAGTGAAAGCTGCACTGTGCAAAGAGCCATGCAATGAAGACTGAATTGCCTAAAGTCACTGTAGATAAGGGAACAGACACACAGAACTCCACACACACCCACACACAACAAATACCACCCAAGGCAAGGCTCTCTGGGCATGTCAGAGACCATCACTTGCATCATGCTCTGTCTGCTGTGCTCTGAAAACAGCAGTTCAGTGGTCACCACTAAACAAGTAAATAAAACATCTGGAATGACCAGAAAGGGAATAGCGTGCTCTCTTTCAGTCGCATGATGGTCCTGTGTCATTGAATTCCTTATGTTATTGTAAACAGAAAGTTTCATGTAATCCCACCCAAACTAGGATCCAGCAGAATTTAGAACATAAGAGCACAGAACAGGCTAGTCAGAGATACTGACCCAAAATCTTCATAAAGAGAATTTAATTAGGACAGACTTGAGCTTAGAAAAGATGTAGCAAGAAGAATTATTATATAATAGACTGTAACACACATTTTGACTCCAAAACCAAATTGAGAGGGACAGTTATTTCTCAGAATTATAACAAAGCCAGCTACAGCTGTGTAAAATAGCACCATTTTCTTAAAAGCAGATAGGAAATGTTGCCAGTAGATACCAAGGAAGGCAAAAGTTCAAAAATACAGTGAGTTAAAAATGTGTCCTGCTGTGAATTTGCTAATTAACTTAAACACAAACAATTCAGACATTCCTACCTCTCTACTAAAAAGCTGTATCAAAAGTGAAAGAAAGGGAAATAATAACAATAATAATAATTTTAAAATTACATTATACTTCTGCTTCTTAGAACTATTCCTCAGTTACTATTATCAGAACTATTCCTTAGCTACTTCCACAAACAGGAAACTAGGTGCAGTAGACTTTGTCCCTACTCAGTGCAGCTGTCCTCATGTTCCTAGATACAGCAGATATGCCCACCCAGACAGTATCCCTGTCTCATGATGCTAAGGAGGAAGATGGAGGAAATCAATCTGTAACACAGAGGACATTAAGCTGGCTATACAGCAGCTACTACAAAATGCATGCTAGCAAGTCAAGAAGAACAAAAATAATTTCTTTTTTGATTTAAAAGTAGAGGATGCTGTCAACAACTACACATAAAGTGTTTTCAGAAAGAGGTATAAGGTCATGATGTCTCTAAGCAACATGGTGATAGTCAAGAGCAACAGATGTTGTTTCCAGGACTAAAGGTTTGGAAAAACAGTACTGGAAGACAGCATGCATAGAACAGATATTCATAGGATGGCAATCTCAAACGAAGGAGCTACAAAAACAACAAAGATCTAACTCTGAAGACTGATTGAAGAACAAACATTGAATGATGAAGGAAAAGAAATACAGCAACACATCAAAATCCTTAAACTGTATGGTACCAATTAGCCTGCCATATTCATGGCAACATTGTATGTGGAGCACTAAGAGTATAAAATACTAAGAGTAGTTTGAGTATACTTCCAACCAGAGTCAAACAGAAGCTTTTGAAATGAATTGATACAAATCTGTATTGCCATTTATCAAAAATAAAAAGGAAATATTACTGACTGGAAAGCACTGCTAACTTATCAGGCTCTCTGGTTTGGACTGGACAGTAGATAAATCACCATTTTGTCAGCACATACTGACAGAAGCTCATCACAAACAGACTCTACCAGTGCCAACAGTTAGATTTATGAAACTGAAGAATTTCAGTTGGCAATTTCAAAGCTTCATGAGGAAACTGTAACTCCAATCCCTAAATAAAGCTGACAAATACTCAATTTTTACAAAATCTCAGAATACCAAGGCCAAGTTGCGGCAAAAGAAAATTACATGAACTTATGACTAAATAAAAATCATTCACATGTTTTCTCCTTGCTTGCAGTGAATCCATAAATGCGCTCCTAAATAAAATAAACAGAAATCTTCCTAGGCAACATATCTTCAACTGAAATTACTGGTCTCCTAACTTTTCCAGAAGGACCCTATAACTACTTCTTCCCTCTGTTACCAGAGTATGTTCTTTAAGACCTGAGAATACTGGTTGTCTCTAAATGTATGAAATTTTAAATGTGGAACAAATTAGAAGCTGCTCTCTGAGAATACACAGAGATGTTTCTGCAACAATCATTATACAGAGACTGCCACAAATCAGGAAAAAATATGTCTAGCCCTTAATGGAAATCTTTGATTGGCAAAACCAAGATGTTTTCCTCATCAGGGGGGTAGCCAATACACCATAATTGTTCATAACCTGCATGTTAAGATCTCATCACATTTGCAAATCTATTAGCCACATTTATTTCCCTCAGATCTTTCCCTCTGAAACTACCAAGCAACCAGAAACCATGCCCTGATACAAATCCCACGCTCAAGGAGTCACAGGCTGGCTCCAGCCAGGTTACAACAGGTGTGACACAGCTGCCCGTAGGAAGGTTTCCTTGGGAGAATTACGAGCACAAAAGTGATACAGCCACAGAGACACAGAGATAACCACAAGTTGCTGCTATTGTCATCTTGGATAATTACCTCCAGGGCTGCTGCACAGCCTCAGGTCTCCACCCAAAAGCAACCCCAAGCAAGAGGAGTATCTTGGAAGAAATAGGCACTGAGGCTTGTTATAACCTTAGAACCAAAGAACTTTTAAGCATTTTCCTAGCTAGTGCACAGCAAATCACAGAATAGTTTGGGTTGGAAGGGCTAGTTCCTCCCCCTGCCACGGGCCCAGACACCTTCCACTAGAACAGGTTGTTCAATCTTTTGTTTTCATTAAAAACAGGTTACGATTCAAATACATTTACACATCATCAGACACACTGCATCAAACTCTATGAGAAGGAATTAAAAACAATGTACAGTCATGAGAAAAATAGGGAATCCAAATTAAAAAGTAAATGCAATTTTGGTTTCAACCCTAAAGATTTTAAGGAGATTTTTTTACCACTAAGGTGGTCCTTATGAAGAGAATGGATAATTTTAAGAATTTTTCTACACCACAGAGAAGTCCAGACAAAGAGAGCTTTACCTCCCAACACTACTATGACACTGGGCATAAGACTAAGAATCGCCAAGAAGAGCAGGATATAATACAGTATTCAAAACTACAGAGAGATGACATTAAGCATAATCATTTAATTATAACTTGCATCTAACTAATCTCAATTATTTTTTCCAGAGGCACTGAAGCTATAGCTAAGTTCTTTAAAAAAAAATAGGGATAAAATATAAAGCATCACTGAAGAAATTCCAACACTATCCTCTATAATCTCAGAAGTCATCTGAAGTTCACATGATAAATGAAAATATTGTACTATTTCAGAGTAGGACCCAATCTCATATCTTATATAAACAATCTTATCATCATGAAAAACGGGGATTCAAAGCTGTGTTTAACGATCAACAAAGCCACATATTTTCATCTGAGTATCCTGCAAACAAAATGCAATACAAAACAAAACTCATTTTTTTCCTGTACTTTACCTGAATGGGATCAGTCAAAACTTTCATTGCTCAGTTGCCCTGTGACAACTTGACAGATTACAGATCCCATGATTTAATAGAATTTACTCTGCCACCATACAACTCCAGCTTTTTGGTTTTGAATACCAATGTAGTTTTCTGTTTCTTCAGAAACTCTGAATGGACAACATACTAAAAGGGTCCATCAGTTCACAATCCAGCTTTATTTCTGATCTGCTTTCTTCCAGGTACACTGACACTGAGCCAGTAAGTCTTTCGCATTGAGCAAGTATCTTTCAAAAAACAAACAAAAAACCCCAAACAAACAAACAAACAAACAAAAAAACCCCAAAAAACCAAAACCCACCAAAAAATCAACAACAAGCCACCAAGCAAGAGCAAACATAAGAACAAAGTTCCAAGACATACTGCTTAAAGGGTAGAAAAAACTATTACTATTATTTCAAACATGGCCAAGTCTTCAAGCTTCTTAATATTAAAAATCCATTGAATTTTGGTCTCTGTTTCAATTTCCTTGAGTAAAATACACTTTGTCAGTTTTTAAGTAAACTTTGGCTGTTCTCCAGCACCATACTAGATTTTCAACATACTTTTAATAAACTGGAAGCTTGTGTCAATTGCCAGCACCAGGATTAAAAAACCTGCCAATTTATGGTGACTGCAACCTTGGTTGTAACACCCAAAACCCTGCACTATCCCTTCTTTTATTGCAACTGCATCATCAACTGCACATTAAAACCTTGGTCTCTTCTTGCCTTGGGGTGGGGGGGGAAGTCCCCATCTCATGTGCACAACCTGCACTGCATTACTGAGGCGCAATAACTGAAGTAACAGCTTACAGGTTTGCGGTTTTTCCCATTCCTTTGAGAACGAGCTCCAGCATTCAGTAAGCAAAGGTTATGAACTTCAAGATTTAATTTTAATATGTAACTTTGAAACCTTTCAAGAAACTGCATCCATTATCAGATTTTTGGTCAGTTCAGGAAATGGATCTGTGAACATAAATCAAATAAGAACAAAATGCATTTGAACTGTCACTTTTTTAAAACAAAAAACCTCAAAACCAAACCCCTGAATATGCTGGAGGTCATAAGGTGTTCCTGCTTTCCTTCCAAAACTGCAAGCTTTGCATAAGGTACTCAAGAATGGAAAATTCCTTTTCTGACAATGTACATTAGAGCTAGCTCTGCTGTTTAAAATGCCTAACTACTCCTAGTCATAAACCTTCTGCCTCAACTCACAGCCTAACCAGAAAGGGAAATAACTCTCAGAATATCTCAGAAAGGAGACACATTTTTCTAGTGCTTTACTAAAACTTAATCAGCACCTGGACAACTATCATCAAACACTACAAAACATCCCCTAACCTTGCTATGCACTCTTGTCTTCAGAACTAAAGCTGGATGAGATGTTTTAGCTGCATGACTCACAGAGATAGAGAAAAAACAATCTGCTCTCTTGCGTACCAAAATTCACAGGATACTTTTTCAGGTCACAGTTTGTTATGCATACTCTGGCTTTGAATTTAAAAAAAACAGACTGACTAACTTCAAATACAACTACAAAAACATAAAAGTCACTGCTCTTCCTGCAAGCTCTTGAGTTCCTGTTCATTTGTATTTAAATTTATGGTATAGAAAATACAGACATCATTTTGTTGCTCTTATTTACATATTACTCCTTTCTAATGAAGTAGTATCTAAGCCATGGTTTTACAAAAATCATCTTGTGTCCTCATCTTACTCCAAGATCCATTTCAGTAATTAACCACAGGTGGTATTAACCACTTCACTAATCAAAGTTGTTCAGTGCTTCCAGTATGAGATCATATTTTCTTTCAGTGGTTCATGAATTTCCATTGTTCAATTAGTTAGGTAGAAAGTCTATTACACTGTACATGTAAGGCTCAAACATTGATTTTTCTTACATTTCAATTGAAATGGTTCACCAAGTTCCCAGAAACAAATGAAGAAATAAAATTGTGAAAAGAAATCTTTATGTTAAGAAGTAAAACTGGCAACTACATTTGAAATACTCTAGTGACTCCTGCTTCAGGGGAAGAAGCAATCAGACAGGATCCACAATGTAATGCCTTATGTCTCTTCACCTTTAAAAGTGCCCAGCTATTAGAAGTCTCAATCAACTGCAAGTCCTGAGAGAAGGTCCTTCACATTTTGTAGGCTTTGGCCTTTAAAGGCAAAACAAGCTTTGGAGCTAGGTAAAGAAATAGCATAGTGAAAAAAAGAAAATGTTGGCTATTTAATGGCATTCAGAATCACTCATGTAGAGAATGACAAGGGAAAAAGACTTTAAGAAGTTATGAAGAGGTAACACTCAAATGGGTTAAAGGAAATTCAGAGAAGTCTGAGCCCAAGCACCTGAAAGAAGAAGAAATTACAACATATTCCCTCCAGAACCTGGAGACCAAACACTCCTTTGGCAAAGGAGAACCTAAACGCACCGCACAAGGTATCCCAGTCACCTTCTAATGCTGAGTCCCCACAGGAAAATTAGTTTGAAAAATGCAGTTCAGATAAAATTACATAGACACCACGAGGACATCAGTTTTCTTTTGCCTTCTCTTTAAAAAAAAAAAAAGTAAAAGCAAAAAAAACCCCAAAACTATTACAAGAATTTAAAATGTAAAGACCAAATCACTCTGTAAAATGATTTCAGACTTCTGTAATTGTTACATATACACAAGCCTAGCCCAGATTCCTTACAACCATGCAGAATAACATGCTAATGCTGAATTTCATGGACAAATAGAATCATAGAATGGTTTGGTTTGGAAGAGACCTTAAAGATCATCTAGTTCCAAAACCCTGGCCATGGGCAGAGACACCTTTCACTAGATCACATTGCTCAAAGACCCACCCAACCTAGCCTTGAACACTCCCAGGGATGGGGCATCCAGAGTCAACAGATTTAAACACATCAGAAAAATAAAAAAATATTCAGTGCAAAGTTCAAAAACATTTTTAAAAGCAGTAATTACTAGCAGCATGGTATTGAAAGGTATAAAACCAATTTTCTTTAGTATCAAAACAAGAGGCCCAAAAAAATTCACAGAAATTTCTCCTCATTCAGAAGAATACTTGGCCATAAAAAACTGCAGCCAGCATCAATCAAATGGACCAGAAAATTCCAAAGTTTTAAGCAAAGAAGTCCCTATAAGAGATGCAGACCCAGCTATAATATGTCATGACTTAATTTAGTGCTGATTTAGCAAACATGCTCTCCTAGATAGCCAAATGTCAAGTATTCTTTGGTAGCCAAAAATAAAAACAGGCAAAATAGTTTTCATTTTACTCTGATATTAATAATAGTTATGCCCATTCTGTCCTCAGAAGAGAGGTGAACACATTTTAGATTCAGACTGTTCATTAATGAGAATTCAAAAGATAGGAAACAGGAGATAATTATTTTCAAAATTATTTTGATACTTGAATTTCATTTTCACTGGAAGTCAGCTGGACTAAAGCCTGTTAAGTCACTGCAGAGCATGTGACTGTATACCATGATATTGCCACTCCCTGGTGCTCATCTCCACTCCCTCTAATCAGTTAATTAAATTGCTCATGCAACATTTCCCCAGTCAGCTTTCAGCAAAATAAACCAGGTTGCTAAAGACTCGATGTTTGCAGCAGTGGATTTAAGGTGGAGCTTACACTAGCCCAACAGCTTTAGGCTGAAATGCAAGGTGATGGCACCAACTGACACAATACAGACGGTAGCCTTCAATTACTGCTAGTAATGTGCAGACAAACTAAACTTTTTTGTCTGCAGCTGGAAGAAAACATGCACATGCTCCCCTCATTCTGCTGAAACTTGTATGTTGTGCTATCACCTTAGACAATTGATGAAATAATCATCAATCTTCATCATTGACAGTATCTTTCTATTATAGACTGTGTGTGATAATCATCAGAAATTGAAGGAAATTCAAGTGGCCAGCAAGGACACATTTTGGCTACAAAAATATGTTTCCTTATGAAGTTTTATTATCAACAATTGTTTCAAATGGCTGGCTGACCTACTATATAAATAGTCTACACTCTGGGAGGCTTTTGCCTCGCACTCAGGTGCTGACTCACCTCACTCCATTCATCTCTTCTACTTTCTGAAGCAACAAAAGCATCTGTGCATTTTGGGTAGGTACTGGGTTTAATTTTGTAAACACAGACCTAACTGCACACTTTGGTACATTACCTATGATGAACACTGTAGATAAAACCATACTTTGTGCTTGTGTCTGCTGTGAAGAAAAATGAACAGAATCACATAGCTGTAGCCTTTTGACACAACTCCGTGTACCCCAAGGGTTTTCAAATATCTGTGTTCTAGGTCTTAATAGAAACACTAAAAAATCTTTGTCACTGTAATAGTTCGGCCCTTCTGCATCATGTCTGTTTCATGAGAAACAAGACTTGTGTGAAATAGTATTAGTTCTGTTCATCACCAGAGGCAAAGCAGACAATTCCACAGAGGTACATAAGCAACCCATAGCAAAAGAGGTAATTCATTTACTAGATCTCCCAATTTTCAATGCAGTAAATTTCCAGTTCTTTGCTTCTGACAGGGCTCTGTGATGAAGCTTTGCCAACTCAGACCCTTTACTGGCTTCAAGGGAGAAACCAACCACCTAAGAGCCACACGCATCTTCACTTGCATATTCTGATCACCAGCATCTTTGACCCAACAGGTCACAGCTACAGCATTTGTTAAGATGATGATTTCCTGAATCAGACCGAAGAAATTCAGTTGAGCAACAAAAGACTTGTCTTGCACCCCTCCCTAACAAGAGACTGAGTAATTACAGAAACTCCTCAGGTCTCCAAGGTGTCAGAAAAGGCACGGCCCTACTCCCGGCTCCTGATAGCTATCTTCCACAGCAGTCAGGAAAAACATCAAGTTCCCAGAAGGTAAAAAGTGTAGGAAAAAGCTTATTTTACCAATATATCACTGGAGTTTCCATTTTATAAGTAGGGAGGAAATTGTTTGATGTTACCTTTTACAAGACAGGATAAAGGGAAAAGAATAAGTACAAAAGTTCCATACATACTAAAAATACATAGTTTTAAAAGGGGGAAAAATTACCTCAGAGCTTAAAAGTTGTGTTCTACCAATTTTTTGAAATTTAGGAGAAGCATTATGACATGACAGTTGCAATTAAGAGAATTCAGTATTTATATCATATGTCCCAGCCACAGAACAAGACACTGGTTATTTAATTTTACAGGAGCCTTTCTATTTGGAAATAAAGGCACTTGACCAAAATAGTCATGTAAGAAAAAGATTAAAAACTGTTTATAAAAGCTGTTTTTAAAGTATACAATTCTCTTAAGTCTTGAGTTAACTATTCAAAACAATAATTATGTTTAACAGACACATGAAGCTTCAAGTTTTCCCTGCTATCCTAAAATTCTTTCCACATATAAACACCCAATAAAACACTACTTTATCTCAACACAGCATGTTTGTATCTTTCTTTTACTTGAATGAATGGCTGTGAAATGGATGTTTTGATATTCCATTAAAAAAAAACCTGCAAATGTTTCTGCTGAAAATCTAATGTTTTGCTTTCTTCTGGGTCAACAAAATATGTTATTTGTAAAGAAAAGAAAAAAATTTGCAATACTGTAATTATTGCATTATCCAGAATCCAAATACTCATCAGGAGTTGTATAATTCACTACATCAGATATCAGCCAGCTAAACACCCACAAGCCTATTTTTGCATGTAATTTGTTTAAGAAAATTAACACACTGATGACTAACTGACACTGTGTAGGAAGCACTTCACTTCCTTTGTCATTAAATCATGTTTCTACGATACTATCCTAAAGTACTAGAGTATTTTAATGAAAAATACATAGCTTCCAAATAAAGTATTGCTATTCCCAAACAGTGTTCACTGAATCAAATCAGAAGCTTATTTCCTAAAGAATGCTGACTAGTTTATATGTATTTGGGAAACTGGAAGACACTGCTTTATTTCATAATTTATGTGGAAGTCTTCAAAGCAACTGTGTAGCAAAGAAAGCTTTATCTCAAGAGAGAGAAAAAACCCCAAAATATTCTGTTTGTATAGCTTTGTGAAGGTTTTTTGAGAAGAAGCATATTTTACTGAAGAGGAAAAGTACTGAAACTGCAATTTCGAGTACAGCAGTAGGTACCTGTGCATCACTTCTAAACAAATTTACTGTGCTTCCAGCTCCCCATTGACAGGTCCCTCCCTCCTTCAGCTATCCTGACTTGACTGCAAGTTCATTACAGAGACAATATTCTAGAAGGATGAGGATGAAGAACTTGTTACTCTAAAATTAAAACATTTGGCCATTTAAAAGGCTCTGGATATTTTTTAAGTAAGTTTCACATGGCTCTTCTTTCATTAAAAAAAAAAACAAACCCAAACACTCAAAGCACAACTTCTAATGAAGTTCATTCATTTCCACTATTAAAAAAAAAGCTTAGTTTCAGTAGGTTATGCTGCAGTTTCCACAAAATCAAACTGAATTCACCTTATACACATCAGCAAAAGCATTCTTAGACTCCTCTGCCAAACTGCTCAGAGATGCCTCTCTGCTATTACCAGAACATTAAACATCCAGTTGTTGTAGATTACACAAATGCACAGCTAAAGTCTAGAGTATTTTCTGTACAGTGAGTACAGAAATGATCTAAAACTTATAAACATGATTGAGAGAACAGCAAAGAGCCTGGAGCAAAGAAAAGATCCAACAAAGCCACCTACAATCACAATAACAAGAACACCCTCGATCATGATCCATGTTCTCTTGAAAGGTCACTCAGCCAGAGAAATGACCGCAAGAATGGATGAACCTGCACTGTTACTAGCTATCCAAAGGGATACAGCCTGTCAACACTGAAATAGATTTCCCAACTATGTTACCTATTTCCAGCTTTCAGACACTAAGATTTGTCCCATCCTTTTTTGTACCACCTTGAAAAACAGGCCACTCTACATCTTTAAAAAAATCCACATTATTAAGCACAGTTCTTCAGAAATTCTGTATCTAAGAAATGTGATAATGTGTTTCCTAGCTCATATATCAGTTAATAAATATTTCTAAGCAAGTAAGAGGAATTTAAACATTTCAAAGAACCTAACAATTTAGAAATGGACAGATTTACATGGAGAGAAAGCAGGGCTGGTGGCAGAGGGGAAGTCTTCCTTTCTATATGGGGTGAGGTAGGAAAAGTACAGGGACAGGATGTGAGACATTCCCTTCAGTGCCAATACTACTGAGCTTTTGACTAAACAGCTCAAACCTTTCAGTACATTTTGGCATTTCATCAGGGTTTGGAGGAACTTTGAAATAACCACCTCTTTTCTATCATCAAACACTCAACTCCATCTGTTTCTACTCTAAGAGTCAACCCAAGAATTGTGTACCTGACAAAAGCTATTTGGTTTCTCAAAGCTGCAATTTGCTGTACTTCCAGCATTTACCAGCAAGCTGGCTCTTTCTGCCTGGGGGAGTCCAGCACACCACAAAGACCTTCAGATACACAAGATGGCCACTAAAAAAAACCCAAAAAATTATGTGGCAGATGCCATTCTCTTATCTGCAATAAGAGATCTATGCTTACCAAAAATGCCCTGAATTATACAGAGACTGAACACTAACACTGTATTAATTTATGGAGAGAGGAAGGAAGTTCTCTCCTACATTCATAAATGCTGTCCTTGGTAGGTAACAACTCTCCCCTGATCAGCTTGATAAACCAAAAAGAAAAGTTATGCCCAGAAACAAGCAGAGATATAAACTTTTAAAAATATTTTAGGTATAAGCACACACACGCTGCAAATGCAGAGACGATCTTGCTCAGTAATATTTCACCTTGCTACAGGTACCCATGGAAGATCCAGGTATGTGCTGAGGAACCAGGGGCTTCCTCAGCTTCTCACACAGTTGACAGCAAGTGGCAGGCACCTCCAGAAAGCAATTCAGAGCACTTAAGTCCTGTCTAATTTAAATACACTTTTCAAAACTATCTCCTTCTAGTAAACATTCATCTTAAACCCGGATGAACACCAGCAGAAGTCTGCTGCTTGGCAAAACACATACAGAGGGTACAAACACATTCAGAAGTCCATCAAGATGATTTTTGAAAACTGATTCCAGTTCAAAACTTTGTAGACTATTCCTGTCACTGAATGAATTCATTTAAACACAAAACATTCAGTTACTCATTCCAAAAACCTTACATTCCCTCTTGCTTGTATATGACGATATCTGTGAAGTTAGAAGGAGTACAAAAATTACAACTCCCAATAATTCCCCCCAGAGTAACAATAATATTCTTGGAGAGGGTATGAGGGGATAAGGAGAGCACAGCATACTTCCTGCATAACCCTTAAGAAACTGAAAATATTATGGTACATGGAATTAGAAAGCTTCCAAGATTGTTTCTTACCTTAAAGATAAGCAACCCACCCCCCACACACCCCAAAAGAAGCCTCAAACTAAAAAAAAAAGCCCAGACCCAAAAGTCCAGAATTATGTTAAGTTTCACAGAGAGGCATCAATACCAAATAGGTTCAAAATAGACTGCTGAAAGCAAGTCCTCATAGATTAAATGAAGTCTTAATATAACTGCATTAATTTTTACTTTACCCGTGAAAATCTGCATGCGCTGCATTTCTTAAATGCACAGCAAGTAAAAAATCTCCTTAATATCTAGGACCTGTCTCAAACTTCTATGACAAACTGACCCACAGAACTAGATCCACATACATATTAGGTATTCTATGTATAGATTACAAATGCATAGGAAGACTAAATATAAATAGCTTTTCTTAAGAAGAAAGAAGCTCACATATATTAAAATACTGGCTTTGTTACTACCCAACAGTTGTTTCCTCTAATCTATTCACAGCCACGTTTCAATTCCCATTTACCTTATTCTTTCCACATTCCCATACTTTAAACACTCACTAAGCAGGAGAACACACAATGAATCAAGGTCTGCAGATAAAAATAAGTACAGTCTATTGAGTAACTGAGTAAAGCATATGTAGCATATGCATAAACACCACACATACCACACTGGTTTTCCTCTTAAAAAAGAAACAAACAAAATAATAAACATGATGGATATCTAGATAATAAATTGCATTACTGGCAAATCTCTGATAACAGCAAGCAACAACTAGAGGTGTTTTGCAGATCTCTTATTTCCATGCTGATGTGTACGATAGCATCCAAAATTCATACTGAAAAGCACACATTAACATATGTATGAACTTACAACCAGAGAAGTTTAAATTGTCCTTTAAACAGACCAAACATTCAAACAGTCAATCCAGCTCTCTCACTCCTATCGCAGTAACTATTCCCACAAAACACACAATTCTCCTGGCAGACTCCACAGACATGAATGATTCTGTTTGTGTTTTCTTTCAAACTAAAAAATCATGATAAATTTGACAGTTTTTGTCCAAGTAGCTGAAAGAGGGAAATGCAGAGGAGATTAAAAGCAATCTGGAACCAACCAGTATATCCAAAACTTCGATGTTCACTTGTTGTAACAAAGTTTCTTAGTTCTGATTTTAAACAGAGCACTCTGAGTCCTCTGGAAGATTTTCCCCCTGAAATGCAGTGTGAAATGCACAAAGGAAGACTGCAATTTCAGTACTGCAAGCTCACACCATTAAACCCCACTCTCACGCTGTTTGACTGCTGAACACCTAACTCAACTGACTTGAGACTTCTGAAGTCACAAGCCTTTAAACTATCCTTTCATTTCAACTCCTTACAGTTTTTAGATCACGTGTGGCAATATCCAACATAACTTTTAAATGAAACTTCCAAAACTGGTGCCATTTCAACTATTAAAGCCCTCGCAAAAACAAAACAAATCCCCCCCAAAAAAATCCACACAAAAAAACCCCACAATAAAACAAAACAAAACAAAAAAAACCAACCAACAAACAAACAAACAAACAAACAAAAACAAAGGAAAAAAACCCCAAACCAAACAAAAAAACCAAAACCCTGCAAACCTAACCTCCCAAGCTTCAGACTCCCACACCACATATGAGGGTGGTGGGCTCCACCATTCTGCCAGTCAATTAACAGTCATAATAAAGAGGTCATTCACTAGCTGTTAAAGCACTAAAACTGAGACCATTCCCTTCATCAACTACCCTACCAAATTAAAAGCAATAAGATCTTCCTGCATCAAAGCAAGCCAACTCCTCTCTTCCAGTAATAGAAACCTGGGATCTAATAACCAGACTCCAAGGAAAACATCACCCAGAACACTTTCTATAGCATTGAAAAAAACCCCAATTTTTAACATATTTGGCAGGGGGAAAATATAAATAGCTACATGATACTATTTCAAGCCTAAAATATTCATTTTAAACACATTTCCAAATATTTCTCAACTATCAAACTGAGCAACACAAAAAGATCCAACTCAGACCATAAGCCCCTCTTGCAAGATAAGAAGCTGAATAAACACTTCAAAAGAAACACAGAACATGATCTGATACATTCTTTCAAAATTGTTCGCTAATACACTTGTTAAAATTCTGACACATACAGGTCACTAATTCTACCTGGGTTTGATGACCAAGAGAAAATGAATAGAAAACAAAACAGAATTAATAATCCTCCCTGTATTATCTTTCTAGAACTGAAGGAAGTGAATGAAATTTGTTGGGATACGAAGACCTAGATTAGAATTCTTTCTTGGCCACAGTACAATGCCTCCTAAGAACTTATAAATCAGCTATTTACACAAATGGCTGCATTTAAGTTGAAGCAGTCAGGAATTTCACAGGATTACTGGTAAATGCTGGTTTTCTGGACATCAAACTTCACAGCCAAGTTTAAGAATTGTTATTGTCTGCAAACAGTGCAGCTCACCTCAAACACCTAACTTGAGGGAAGAAATTGGTATCTGTGTTTGATTAGGTCTTTCTTTTTTTAAAAATTAATTTGTATACAGCATCAATAAAGCTCTTTTACACCCTAAATATTGTTGCAGTATGGTGACACAAGTAATTGCTTTTAGTTACGTGTTTAAAGCCAAAGAATAAAGAATTATCTAACTAAAACAGTAATCACTTACTACTGAAACAACAAATGAATACCAGTCACGTGGAGAAGTCGTGCAGCCAGTTAACAGAGAAGCATCTCTTTACACAATTTAAATGATTGTTAGGTTAAAAAAATTATAATTCACACCTAACCACAGACAGGAGCACGCTAGGAAAGTGCAGTGGAATAAAGAAAATAAAAGTTCTGAGTCCGATACTCCTTTTTAAAAGGCAGCACCTCCAGCTGGGGCATGAATTCAGCACTGATTCAGGAGACAAGAACTCTATCTACTAAATCAACAACAAAACTTCTTGCAACAGTCCAGGTTTCACTTGGAAATCTTGCTGAAATACCAGCCAAGCTCAGCCTTGATTAGACTGCAATGAGATCATAGCTTGAGGAGGTATAGCTGTAGGCTCTTGTAAAGCTGATACTAAAGAGAAATTAATTTAAATGATACATCAATCTTTCTTGAAATGCATGAACTAGAATGTTCTCATACTTATTAATGTAATATGGATAAAGCTGACTGTAGAACAACTTCAGAATTCTTAAGGATATTGTTAGGACAGGAAGTGAAATTACTTTCTACCCACCACCCACAATCAATAGTATGATTGACACTGCAAGCTGGGCATCTCAGATAAGAGCACTTTTAAAGTAAAAGTAATCAAGATAATGCAGCTATGGGAGATTTTCAAGAGATTCACTCTTGAGCACTCTGACTTTTCATTTTCATTATTTCCAATAAGACCTCCTTCTTCAGATGTTGTTTCTTTAAAAAAGAGGAAAATACAAACTGGGGCTCTTGAGATTTCTAATTATTGTCCTCAAAGTTCTCATTTCACCTTTTGTTGAAATATGCATGCTGCCATCAAAAGCAAGTACTTTCTTTTAAGATGTCAAATTAGGCAAGAACAAGCTGCCTTTGGGCAATTTTTTTGGAATGTTATCACACACACATGCAGAGATCAGAAAAAATGTAAAGCATTTTTTAAAGGGACATTAAAAAATAGTGGTATGCAACACAGTGACAATGCTAAAAGACTTTTTTCTTAAATATTAGCAACACCATTTGCACTTGGGTGGGGCAAGCTTTAGACGACCAGCTATGTTTAAAGATCGAGCAAGCTGTATCATGCACTATTTTTCTATGTACCTATTGCAGCAATAACAAAAAGGGCAAGGGAAAAAAAATTTAAAAAAGGCTTGTGCCTGGCAGGTGAACTTGATACTCTGCCTACCTGGTTCTATTTCTGGACTATTACTCCAAGTCTTGTTTTAGGTACAGGAAAAAATGCTACTGTGAATGGGGAAACCTGCCCACCCTGAAAGTGCTGGGCCCACTGCTGGGCACCAGCAGTGTGACTGTGCACTGACCTCTCCGGGGCAAAGCACTTCCCTCACAGCATCAATCACGGAATGGTTTGGGCTGGAAGGGACCTTTAAAGGTCGTCCAGTGTGACCCCGCTGCAATGAGCAGCGATAAAACTCCAGCAGCTGAGCACACACTTACACCCTTGGTAAGGCTGGACACATTTTCTCCTCTTTAGCTTGCCTTGCTTTCTCTGATTATTGGCAGTTTGGTGGATCAAAGGACACACTTGTTTTAATTGACTTAATTTCTAAAAAATTCCCAAATATTATTTGCTGCCAGTATTTGCCCTAGACTCTCCCCATGATACCTGTAGTAAAAAATTTCCCTTCTTATCAGCAAGTGAAATAGCCACACAACCAGAGAAATGGAGAAGTGTATTACAGAGAAAGTGCTGAAAAGTGAACACCATGTATTTACTCATGAATTTTTCAATTACAGTATTTTTTGGTGCTACTTCTCTGGCAGTTGTGCCATATATGCTAAAGAAAGTGGCAAATATTTACAAACACAGACTTCCCAGCATTTACATAAAGGTGCAACTTTCTTCAAAGGCTGATCTTGCTTTTGAGACTGCAAAAGCACAGAGACAAGCAGAATTTTAGAAATCCCCCTTAAGCAGCTGCTATCTGAGACTCCATTCACACCTTGTCACATTCCTCGAAGAGTTGGCAGTTGTCGTCATCCACCCTCACTTCCCCAGAGATGCTCTGGACTACAGGGAGACAGAGCTTTATAGCCAGCTAACGCTTCAGCACAGTTTGAATCCACAAAACCAGGAGTTTTTCCACAGCTGTCCTGAAGGATTTAGTCCACTGGGTTTTCTTGGGTCTCCCACTGACCAGCCATCAGTCTTCTGAGAAGGAAGGACACATGCCAAAGAGAGAAGCACTGGTGAAATGGCATCTCCTCATACTGGCAGCCCAGTGATCCTCACTCAGGAACAGGGTAACAAGGTCAGAGATCTCTTCAGCTGAGAGGAGACAAACCTTACACTTCCTGCAAGGAGGGACTTTTTAACCACTCTCTTTTAAATTATTCTTCCCACCACTAGAAGCAGTACAGTAAAAAACCAAAACACCATGATGGGTGGGCCAAATCAAGGTGAAAAATTTTGCAGCTAAAAAAAGCATAGTCCTGGGCACATAAGTTTCAGTCCCTGGTTTCAAAACTATTTCTACACCACTGTATCCAACAACAGCAAATAAAAATATATCCCAAAATTTAAACCCAAGGATCCAGGTTCCCCTCTTATTCCTAGGTCTGTACGGATGGACCCAGATTGCTCTTCCACAGAGCAGCACAGCTGTGTGGTTCCACTTAATTATTCCCTTGCAACAGACCCAGTTTTAAAGGTTCCCAGGCACAGACACTTCTCTCCACATACCACAGCCACATCCTCATGCCACAAATATTTATGCCAGTTACTTAATACCTAGGTAACATTATGAATAAGCATCACTGATCAGTCTTTAGATGTAGCACTTATTAGCCATGACCAGAAAGGTGGAATCATTTGAATTGGAACTTAATAGCTAGCGCATACATAGTAAAATAGCTCTGTTCTCCTTTTCTCAAATGCTCCCAGCTTTGCTGTTCTCTAATTCAGGACAGTGGTAAGCAGCCAACACTCTTGCAGTAATTTTTCAGCCTATACATCTGACACTGACTGTTGTTCCTTGAAATACAGCACTAGGGAAGTGATCTAGAAACAGATGGTTTGAAAAGTTCTCACTGGGAAAGTTCGTAACACAGTTGTTTCAAGGGTAGGAGAAGGGAACCAACTAGAAAACTCACAACAAAACCAGATGAAAAATAAGATTAGTATAATTTCTGTTGTGGATAAACCAGGACTTGTTGACCTCTGACACTCTCTGGCACTTTCAAAATGGGAACAGGCAGAGTCTGGACGACTTGGAGACAAAAGCATATATATAACTTTCTGACAGATCTTGAGCAAAATGTGCTCTGCTAATGTGACTTTTTTTTTCACTACAACATATGGATCTATTTTCATGTGCTTTCACTGTGCAACATGAAAGCTGTCTTAACTGCAAAAACCAACAATTACTGAGAATGGGGGCTCTTAAGTCAAAACACATTCAGATGAAGAAACAAAACATGAAGCATTTCTTTAACTTGTGTCCAGTACACTGAGAGTAAAGCTGTAAACATACAAGGACAAGAAAAAAGAAAAGAAAAGTGAAAAAAAAAACACAAAAGGGAAAGAAGGCAACCAGATAGTGCATATATACCCAAGTACGCCCCTCTACCCGGCTTCGGTTCAAGGATGTGGTCACTATCCACAAACCCTTTTTGTCTAAAGAAGAAGGGACAAACAAAAGGCTATCCTAATTACTTAGAATTTGCAAGTGCAGCGGAGAAAACAGCCTCGGAGCCGCGAGTTTCAGCCTCCATGCCCTCCTGCGCCAGGAGCCCGGAGGGGAAGGAGGGAGGGACCAGCCCAGCAGAGGGTTTCGGGTCCCCCAGCCAGTTACCAGCGCCCACAACGACGGCGCCGGCTTTTCACTGGGGCGTACGAGCGGCCAGAAGCGGAGGCTCGGAGCTGCCACGCTGCCTGAGCCCAGCAACCTGTTGCCCCCAGAGCTGCCGGGATGAGCCCCGCACTCTCCGGTACCGCTCCGCGGGCGCTGGCGGCGGCCATGGGGCCCCGGAGCGCCCCCGGCCCGGCGGCACCTGCGCTGGGCGCGCTGCCCCGCGGTACCTGCGCCCCGGGCTGCGGGCAGGCGGCGCGGCCGGGCTGTCACCGCCGCGGGCACGGCAAAATGGAGCCGGCCGGACCCACCTCCCCCCGTCTCGGCGCCGCTCACCTTGGTGATGATGAGGGGCTCCCCGTGCTCCCGTCCGCCCTTCACGGTGAAGCCCCAGGGAGCCCCGCCGGTCAGCTGCACCTCCACCAGCTTGTAGCCCTCAGCTGCCCGCTGCTCCACCATCACCATCACGGGCCCCGGTTCCACCAGCCCGCCGCCGAGCCGAGGGTCGCCGACGGCCAGCCGCTCCCGCCCGCCCCGCAGCCCCACGTCCTCCATGGAGCGCCCGTCGCCGCCGGGGCTGGCTCGCCTCTGCCGGCCGCTCCCCGGTGCGCGCCAGCCGGCGGCCGCCCGCGGAGCCACCTACCCGCCCCGCAGCGCCGGCCGGCCCGGCCCCATCGGCGGCGAGGGAGGGCTGCTCCGCCCGCCCCCTCCCCTTCCTCCTCCCCCGCAGCCCGCGGTATTGTCTCACGCCGAGGCCGGAGTCCGGCGGCGGGGGGGCGGCACCAACTTGTGGCAACTTGGCGGCGGGGCAAATGCCGCCGAGCAACGCGGGGTGCTGGGAGGAGCGCGTCGGGGAGAGGCGCCCCCGCCTCCCCTTCGCCTCGGAAAGAGGACGAAAGCCGCGTTTCACCAGCGGGGCAGCCGCTCGCCCCTCCCAGAGAGCGGCAGCCCCGCAGCGCGATCCCCCGGCCGAGGAGGAGGAGGAGGGGGGAGAGGGGAGCAGCCCCGCGCCGGCCGCCAGACAAAGGCAGCGGCGAGAAAGTCTGTGAGCCCCGAGTCACCTCGCGGCCGGGCCCGGGGCCGTACCCGGGTCACCCCACCACACGCAGGGGCGGCCGCGCCTCCCTTCCGCCCCCGTTCCCAAACAAAAGCGGCGAGCAGGTGGAGGGTGGGGTGAAAGGGCAGCCGGCGGCTGCGGCCGTCGCCCGGGCAGGGACGCCCCGCCTTCGCCGTGCCAGGCGGCGGGGGGCCGGGGCTGGGAGCGCAGAGGGGGCCGGCTCTTGCCGGCTCTTCCCGCGGGGGGCAGGTCAGGGGGCACCGGCAGCCGAAGGAAGGAGGAGCTTTCTGCCGGCCCCTCCCGGCCCGCGCCGCCTCACCACCTGTGGGGCGGGAGGGGCCGCGGGCTCCGGGCCGCGCTCTCCCGGCCGGCCCCTCTAGCGGCAGCCCCGCCGCACCGCCCGGCCCGGCCCCCGCTGCCACAACGGACGGGCCGGGCCGGGCACCGGCAGGAACCGGCGAGAAACACAGGTGAAGCTTTCAGCAAAGAAATCCAATAGCGAAGAGATTTGGAGCCCAGATTTTTAAAAAAGTTTGATGGCAGAGTGCAAGGCAGGACTAGAAGTGCTAATCTGAAGGCAAATCTTGGATGTGAAATAAATGCAGGGTTTGGGTTTGCCTGATGCCTTCACTGAGTTAGTGGTGAGGCTGGGAGTGAAATACTTTTTTTTTTTTTTGCAATTCTCGCCGTTTAATTTAATCACTTTATAGGAGGTTTCAGTGCCTTAAATCAGGACCGGGCTTGGCCTGGAGTACCAGTGTGCTAACATTTCACTGCCAAACAGACAAACTACTGCTTGATCTAAGACGGAGGGAAATCTCTATTTTCGTTTCTGAAAGACTAGTGAACCTCAAGGTACTTTTTCATGTGACGAGCTGTCTCATGTAAGTGTCTGGTTATATGCAGTGGGATTTTGAGGTTTTGTATGATGATGTAACAGGTCACATATTTTGCTTTCTGAAAGTGAATCTTGGGACATTCTGATTATGTGGTTTGTTCCTCTAACTCCTGTTTCGGTTGGTTTATTTCTCATAAAACTCTCCTGCCTCAAACGAAAGCTTTTTTTTTTTTTCCCCCTATAGTACTTCTAGGATCAGCTACAGGATGTTTCTTCAATACCTAAAGAAAATTTTGGGTTCAGGATTGAGAACACCTGAGTCATCAATCCCAGCAGCAGAGAGGAGAACATCTAGAAAAAAGAAAAATATGTTATTAGGATGACTGTTGTTCCCTTGTGATTAAGGGACAGAAGGAATAGTGGAGGGGGTACTCAAACTCATTCTTTTATGAGAATCCTCCAAAATACAAACCTTATACCAAACCTAGGTATTGCATCAAGTTATTTAAGGTCTCTAATGGCTCACAGATCCTCAGTCAGATTTCTTCTGCAATTATTTTCTGTCATATAGACAAGCAGAAACACAAGTAGTTTTCTCCATGTCCTGTCTCCAATTTTTGCAATCTGAAACAAAGTCTTCATTTATGTTTGTGTAACATGTATCAGGTTGTCTTGACAGCAATGTGTACTCAGTAACATATAGCTGGAAGTTTTAAGGAGCTGCAGTATGCAATTTGTTTTCTCTAAGTGTGATAATGAAAGGAAGATACAGAATAATTATTTAAACTTTAGTGTATTCCCAAGTAAGCACATTGAAATGAAAATGAAATAGCTCACATCACAAATGAGAAGAGCAAATTCTGCTACCAAAAAATGTCTTCTCTGTTTATATCCCCCCTTTTTCAACTGCCAAACATTAATTCTTCATCTTGAACATTTTGTTGTCCATAGAAATTCAAGAACATTACTGTTCTGGCTTTTAGAATAGGTGTTTAAAATTCACTATTGAAGCACGATGAGGAAATCTGAGCACAGATTTTAAAACTGGAAAATCTAGAACCAGGAACTGGCAGCTATTGAAAACTGTCAAATTCTGCTACTGTAATTACATCAGTGGAACATGTGGACATGTAGCTCTTGGGAAAGCAGTTGCCTAAAGGAGGCATTTCTTTCTATAGAATTTATTCAACCTCCATTCTTTCTGTTGCACATATTAAACAAAGGATTTATTGAAGGGATTCTAAAATATTACTTTTCATTTGTGTGATAAGAGAATCAATGATAACTGTATTTGTCTAACAAAAGCCTCAGTGACCAAAGCTTTCACACTCCTGGTTAAGAGAAACCTCAATAAAGAAGTAGTTTCTAGCTAATGCTTGCTTAGAATCTGATAGTCTGACACAGTTGTCAAGCAGATCCTCAGTTTGTGTCTGACATTTCAGAAATCAGACTTCCTTATCTTGAATGACTTCTTTTTTGCCTTTTATTCTTTGATGTTATCATGTTACTAAGAGACCACAAAGTAAAGTTCTTCATACATATCTTTGACCAGCCAAAGCATTAAAGGAAATATTTTTTTGACATATTGGTCAAAT
Organism: Camarhynchus parvulus; assembly: GCF_901933205.1. Classification (NCBI taxonomy): domain Eukaryota; kingdom Metazoa; phylum Chordata; class Aves; order Passeriformes; family Thraupidae; genus Camarhynchus; species Camarhynchus parvulus. The sequence goes on from NC_044571.1 coordinate 20,532,229, forward strand.
TTCTCTCAATTTCTTTTATATCCTCCCTCTCTGTGAAATCTGAAGCTCAGCTGGAGATTTGTACTTTTACTCTTCTTAAAATATTGTGATAATTTTATTACTTGAATTTCTACAGTTCCTGACAGCTTTCAAAAGGTTTCAAATAGTCATAATGAACAAAGGATTTATTGAATAGATTCTAAAATATTACTTTTCATTTGTGTGATAAGAGAACCAATGGTAACTGCATTTGTCTAACAAAAGCCTCGGTGACCAAATCCTCAGCTTTTTCTCTTGTCAGATGTTTTCTGAGCACACAGAAGTTACCAATAGAAGGTAGAAATGCAAGATACATCAGGGTGCCATAAATATATCAAAGGAAGAAATATACCACTTTTTCACACTGAGGACAGAGAATGATGCAGCTATTACCAGCAAGGTATGAAAGGGATCCCTTTGTGTAAAAATGTGTGCAAAAGATACATGTATTGAAGATACTTCACTGTGATACACAAAAGTTACCCAAGAGCTTTCTCCTGCTGTGCAAAAGGAGCTATCAGACTTGTATTAGGAGATGGTTCCCAATCCCCAGATTGTGTGTCCCTGCCCTGTGAAACAAAAGCTTTCTGCAGTAAACCAGTCTCCTCCCATAGTACTTCATGTCATCCTACTTTGGTACTTGAAGCTTAATTAACAATTTCAAGTGAAATTTTGTTCTACAAAATTTATTCAATCTCCATTCTTTCTGTTGCACATATTAAAACTCTGTTCCCTATTTGATCACTGAGATTATGAAAACTGTGAATAAATTACTTTATGGCAGGATTTTATTTGAACAGTATGATGCTAAGGCACAACCTGTTTCACCTTTGTGGCTGTACAAAAACATATCTTTTCCTTAAGGCACAGCACCTTGCAGTGAATTGCACAGGATGCCTGCAGGGTGGCTCTAGAATAAGCTGGTTTACTCTCAGTCCCGAGGCCATTCATTGTGCTGGACATTGCAATGTCAGGAGGGCTTTTTTTTTTTCTCCCAGAAGCCAAGAAATTTGAGAGATGTAGAAGCTCCTGACTCATAGTTACAGAGTAAAGAAGTGAGGTGAGATAAGCCTTTACAACCTCCCACTTTGTTACCAGCCCTTCCAGAGCTAACCACCAAACATCAACAGGCTGGTGAAGAGACAAAGTGCCTCTGCCTCAGCCGTACAAAATCAAAGGCTGATGCCCTGGAGCATGCATAGTACATTGACAATTTAAGTTCAGATGCCAAAAGAGAAAAGCTGATCCATGGTACATATTCTGAGAGAAATACAGGATCATGGAATGGTAAGAATGGTAATCTTAAAAGATTATTTAATCCAATGTCCTGTGGGCAGGGACATTTTTCTAGATCAATTTGCTTAAAACCCCATCTAACCCAGCCTTGAACACTTCCAATGATGGGGCATCCACAGCTTCTCTGGGCAGCCTGTTCCAGTGCCTCACCATCCTCACTGTAAATGATTTCTTTGTAATATCTACCATCTCTTCCTTGCCTGTCCCTTCTGAGTTTACAGCCACTGATGGCAACCCTCCAGTCATGCAATTCATATTCACCACATTTCAGTAATAGTGATTAGACTGTAGCTTTCTAGTTGCACAGTGGCTTGCAGCTCTTTCCTGCTCTAATGTCTTTGAAAATTATCATCACAAAGACCAAAACAACTGAAATAGTGATAAGTTCCTGCAACAGAAGTGGATGGATTTTTTGATCAAGCAGTTCAAGGTTTGTCAAGCTGCTGGCAGTCTGTTGTGGAGTCTGAAAGTCCTGAGAACCTGGAGAAACAGGTTGAGTAGCAGCCGACAGACAGACATCCTGGCATATCTGGGAACCAGGAGGCTTTCCTTTGGAAACCTGCCATATTGCTTCTGATGGATTCAGCATAATCATGCTCTTCTGCAAAACACTTTGATTCCAACAAATTACCCATTTTCCCAGAATGAAAAATACCATGTTGTAAAGTTCCAGCAGAATGTCTCTGATTTAGTCACCTTAAAAACCTTTCCCAAGTGTGTCTTGTTTCTCCTGTATTGCAAGTAAGGCTTCATCAGCACATAATTAGTGCTGGAGAAAACCTTAGAAGTTCTCAACCTTTCAGATATATATAACTCAAATACTTGATAAACTCTTTATTTCTTTACAATTAAAATAAAATCTGTGTTCTTTATCTAAAGCTTTCTATAAAGCTGAAATTCATGCAAGAATACGAGTTCAGATGATGCTTAGATATTTCTCTCTCCCATGATGATTTTGATTCAAACTTTGTTCAATTCTCTCTTATTCTCACAGCACATAAGCTTTGTATCTCAGAGCAATTTTCTGAGGGTGACAACATGAACTGTGGAAGAAGGCTGAGAACTGAGGCTGTGAATGGCCAAGAGAAAAAAAATGACAATTTGCTACAAATAATATTCTTGACTCAGATCTTGAGACCTATTTGACCTGTAGACAAGAAAAGGGAGAGGAGTCCAACACAGACTCCTATAATCCATAGCCTGCTTAAGGACTTAGAACTTTCACAACACTGCATGATAAAAAGATTGAAAATCAAAGAAAAGGGCAACTCCTCATTTGGTTGCAGAGTCAGAAGATAGCATACACAAAGCAAGAAGAGGTGGATAAGTAACCAGTTTTCCCTGGAGATGTAGTTTTCAGCTTGTACTCCAGTTCAGGCACAAGTCCTGCCTTGGGCCATAGTCCCTCTGGTATCAGTGTATCTGTTCCCTTTCCAGTTCCTACATTACAGCCCTTAATCAAATCATATTACATCTCAGAGTTCCACTTTACAGAGAAACCAAAGAGCAAAGTGAGAGCACAGAGGCTGAAATACCAGTATGTGGCAGTCCTGTTTCATTGTCAGCAGGCTGACTAGGCAGCACTTGGACACAGTTTGGGGGATGATGTGGGCCAGGGACCATTACTGTGAGGCCCCAAGGATGCCATGCTTTTTTTAGTTATGAAAGAGAGTCCAGCAGCATATGCATATATACACTGTATAGCTGCATTGGATCATATGTATGTGTGTTACAGCTTCATTAACCTGGGAAATTTTTTTACTTCATGAAGTTCCATCATTTCAGTGAAGCATCATTTGTAATATTTATTCTTGCTACCAAGTTTCTGATCATGGTACATTAGGGAGTGCTTTTCATGGTCCATCTTCTTTGATAACATTCTCTGTACAAACTGTACTGTGCCACTTCCTCTCATGTACCATAAAACACTGACCCATTTTAAATATGTGAGGGATAGTCTCAGAGGCTAACAAGAGTTTTTAATGCATTTAAACTCTGATATCACAGCATGCTATATCTGAATTCTGTACTTGCTGAAGATGGTCAGTGGAGTCAAGATGGCCATGGAAAATGCAAAGGGAGGGTTTCAAATGCTCTTTGTGCAGAGACGGCTCCGCCAGCTTTTAAAAGGTAAGATAAATATCAAGACGCTGAAGTAGGTGCAAGAGCAGACAAAAGCCTTGTAATCTGGTATTTTTCACTTGGACTTTGTCTTCATTTGCAAGCTAGCCCCAAACAGACCTTTTTCTGCCTATCAGCCATGTATAAATAAATCTCTCAGTGCTTTCTATAAACAGACAGTTTCTGCATTACAACTGACCTTTCTACCCTCAGCTTGATTACACAGAACATGCACTATGTCCAGGTGAAGGTCATGGGATGTAGAGCTTTGTGAGAGTCCACCTAAGCATGCATAAGGCATAAACTACATGTTCTTTTTTTGTTGCAGTGCCATAGGAGTTTGCCCTAAAGCCTCATGCTGTTATTACATTACAAAAGTTCTATTATCTTTACAGTGCAAGGGTTCCATATTGCTAGTTTTGTACCTCCTTGATGTTTCTTGTAGGCAGCTCCTCTAGGCACTGACTCTTCCTTGTCCTCACAGCAGCCAACTGACTCCAGCTCCCCTCAACCAACCAATCCACTCTTTTATAACACTCTTCTTATTGGCTACAGCTGCAGCCTGTTAGAATCAGGCCTGTTCCCAATCTCTAATAATCAGCTCAGCTGCAACTCCTTAATGGGGTAAGATTACTTTCTGTACCATCTTTATTTTCTTATATTGTATCCCACTACAGCATCAGGTGTGCTCAAGAGGCTGTGGTCAGCAGTGGCAGATGCAGGATATTGCATGAATGTGGTGATATCAAGAATGATATAAGGCTGGTTTGGGCATGCCCAGGAGTCCAGGGGGCAGAAGCTCTTTCTGTGCATGCCACCTCCTCACAGACTGCTATGCCCCTTTTTGCTGAAGGTATAGGTGTGGTCTCCTCTCAGTTCTGCTAACAGAACTGCCAGCAGTTGATAGGATATTTAAGGGAATCTTTCCGAGTCATACACACGAGAAAAAGTGCAACATTTAGATTAGCTTTCCCAGGCTGGTGTTTGGCTTAGAAAGGATGAGGCTGTGGAAGGTACTGTTCCCTTAGCCTGAATTTTGTGTAAAGCAGACCCATGGCAATGGAGAATTGTTAATAAAGTCCTGAGGAAACAGCTTTGGGGTGGGGGTATATTGCCCATCTTCTTTGTTAACATAGATCCTGTCAGAATCTCGAAATTTAATTTCTTTTGAAGATCTGAATTTGTGGAGTATTAAAGTACACAGAGGATTGCTCTCAGAACACTGCTTTTCTGAAGCTGTTTTAGGACCAATCAATTTCTTGGAATTGTGCTCACAGGAAACTGACTAATAGAAGAGGCTGATGTAGCCAAGCTGTAATATAAAAGTATAATGTAGCTATATTGCTCACCCAAATGTATATCTAGTAAACTTACTTTTTCCACCCTGGACTGCCTCTGACAATGAAGTTGTGATCTTTAATCCTGAAGAGTAGAAAAGTCAAAGAGTGGATCACAAATCCTTTCTGCACTACAATGTTTCTCCTGCTATTACTGCATTTCCTCTGAATTCTCTGAGCAAGCTAAGCTGTGTTTTTTAGCTATCTGCTCATTTCAAAGACTTCAAGACAACAATTTGTGGAATAGAAGGTTGAAACTTTCTTTCACCCATTCCCAGGATGCTGCAGGTGTGACTGCTGGCCATGCAACCACTGCAGGGTTAAAAAACCCAGTGATGCTTATGGGGTTTCCAAGAGGAACATTGACTGATGTCTGTGGTCTGGACCTGGACTGTACATCTTGTCTGATTTCCCTTCAGTTACACTTGTTTACAGTGTCCAGCAAGACCATTTAATTGGCTATGGTACACTGACATTTTTATCAATTCAGTAGGGCTTTGGAGAGCTCTTGCACTGTAAGAGCAGTGAAGTTAGTGCTGAAGTATATTTTGATTAGATTACATAGACTGGTCTGAGGACACAGGTTTTATAAGAGAAGTTTTTTGTGCTAATAGGCTTTGACAATATAACTGCTGGGGGGTGGGAGATGTAATCTAACAAGACCCAACCATCTAGCAATTGTATAAGAGTGTCCCATCTAATTTCTCCTGAGGGAAATTATTCTGCCTTTGGAAGACACTGAGGACAGGATAGACATTCAAGTTTTGTAGGTCGGGGTACATGCCTACAAAGATTACTATCCAATTTTCAGTATCATAGTGTGTGAGAGATCATGTTCTTTCTTTTCACAGTCTTCTTCATCAATCAAGTCTTATTCAAACTGTGTCTTGTAGTGTGCACAGGTGTGGAACAAGGTCTCTTTATTACACATGTGCTGAAACTGGGATATCTTTTTGTTCTGTGAAATAATATAATGATGACAATGACTAAGAGTGGAATTCATTGAGAAATGAGGCTGGCCACAAAAATCCATCTCAATGCAAGTCCAAAGACTGTAATATTCTCAGCATTGGCCTAGAGAATTGGGGATTTTTTTTCTTCTAATCTCTAAGCAAAAATAGTTTTCTTCAGTTTTATGGACACATTTTTCTATTCAGTTGTTTTGTACTTCATCTGTATAAATCTTGTTTACTAATTTAAATACATAAGAGGTACAGTTTAAAAAAATATTTTGTGCATGTTTCTTCACAAAAGCCAAATAAGATAACATTTCCCTGGAGAAGGTATGTAGTAAGTCAATAAAATACAAGTAACTTGATTGCATCAGTGAAATACACACAGTTTTTTAGATGCTCAAGTGCATACTCATTTGATATATTTGTTTTTATTCTTTGAGAAAACAAAAAGAACTCAAATACTATTACCTTTATGCAAAGGAGATACATTTATCCTCAGCCTTTGAAATTAATATTCACCATCCTTAAAAGTAAATTATTATTTTACAATTCTATAATTGTATTTAAAAGACAGAGGGAAGGAAAGTTATTCCTCTGTTTTTCTTTCAGTAGTTTTTAATGGAGGCAGTAGCTGTTATAATCTGTTATAAAATGTTACACCTTGAGTATCACTATTGTTCCAAGATTCCTAATTTTACAGAAAACTAATAATTGCAAGAATGGAGTGTGAATTTCTCCATTCATTTCAGTTACGCATTAAGTTAAAGGTTTAAAATTACATTTTAAAAACTAGTACAGCTAATTATGGGACAAACATGTCTCACAGTTTTTTCCAAATTAAATCTAATTGCAGGAGGTCTGGCTAGATAAAAGAAAGAATGGTGCTAAAGCATATGGAAGATTTGTTTAAGGAACACTTTGCAGGATCTGTTGCAGAGTTCCTAACTGCATCCATTGAGCTTGAAGACAGATCTAGCTTTCTTCACTTTGAGAAATATTATGTCAGGTAATGTGGAAAAGACTGTGAGATACTGAACTTTGACAAAGTATAGCTTTTACATTTGTGAGGTAGCTAAGATCTTCACTGGGACCTGTCAGGCAGTGGTGCATTGAACTGTACACATAAACAAAGCCAAACTATCCTCTGTCTTTATATCCACAAATTTCCTTTTCCTTTGTAAACCAGTGCTGTAGTCCCAGACTTAATTAAAACAGTGATTAAAGTATGTGCAGCTGCAAACATAAGCCATACCCACACTTAACAGAAGTGCATCCTGTCATATTTTTATAAACCTGTTGCTTTCCCTTAGAAGTAGGCAAGCCAGTGTTTCATCTTAAAGATGGTCACAGACTGGGATGAAAGGTTGTGTTCTGAGTCCAAGAAGAGAGTGAGTAGGTATTTCTAAAAGTATGGAGCACATAGCTGTTTCCAAAGGAACACAGTATTGTTCTCATCCTTAAGCACACTGTTGCCAATGTCCAAAATCGTGACTGGAATTTTCAGTGCTATGCAGTGTTGTGCAATGTTGTACTTGTGCTGTGAGTGTGATTGATTGCTGTTTGCAATGCCAGGAGGGGTTTATTTTTAGTGTTTCTTGTATGTGTGCTAATGGTTGTCTCCAAGCTACATCATTTGCTTAGCTGAGATCCTGTCTTGGTGCAGAAATGAGACATACCATGTCTGCCTTTCTTGTACACTGGCTGAAGTGGGAATTGTGTCAATAACTTCAGAGAGTAGGGAATTATGACCTGTAGAACGATGTAAGTTTGGTAGAATACTAAATAAAGGTCCTTAACAAGACAAAATAAGTATTCTCTTATCTGTTTCACTGCTTTTCTGCTTCCTTTGCCTTTGTCCCCAGCTTTTATCCTCTTATTTTCATAATCACAAGAAGCCAAATTAATCTTGAGTATAAGACTGCCAAACCAGCTTTGAATTTCTTTGACTGTTCTAATTCTCTATACTTTGAGCCCAGCAATAAAACCATAGAATAGCTAGCTCTTACCAGCTGAGGTGTTGCATGGCTCATTAATTTGGTAGATGCATCTCCCACTCAGTCTCAAATGTTGGCATATTTGACACCTCTACTTCTATCATGGTAAGTATCAGTTCATTCAAGGGTCACTTAATTTTCCTTTTTGCATTAGGTGTGCAACAGATCATGTGCTTTGCTTCCAGTAAAAAACACATATTGCCTCTGAAGAAACTATGAAATCAACTCCTGAGAAATTATAGGAGGGAAGGAACCCAGGAGAAGAGGTTAAAAACCAATGCTCCACTCAGAGGAGTAAAGCAATAAAAGGAGGGGGCACAGCTGGCAAAACTGTGGCAAGAAAAGAAGAGACATATAAAAAATTAATCTCCAGAGTATGGGAGTACAATTGAGGAATGAAAGTAGTTTCAAAGTGGCTGAAAAAAAAAGGGAGAGAGAAGTTATAATAATAAAATGGTAAATCCACACAGGCAGAGTAGAAGATCACAGTCAAGATCAATGAAAGCAAACAATAAGCAGAAAAAGCAAAATACACAAAACATTCCTATCTGTAAGCCAGAACAAACAATCAGGATAATGATTTGACATGCTTTTCAAATTTTTGAAAGAAAGAAAATGGCTACAGAAATAGAGAAGGGAACAATTTTAGAAACTGATAGTAGGAATGAAAGTCTTCTGTAAAATAGCTTCTCTCTAATATTTCAAAGTTTTGTTGTTCTAAGTATAAGCCAAGCAATATAAATTTCCCTTCAAATTAGAGCATTTTTTTTCATTTATATGTCTTTGAGTTGTATATGTAGCATACAATGGTTTAATTTTAACTAATAATCTGTCTCTGTGGACTGTAATTCCTTGGTTCTTTAGTAGCCAGGTAGGTTTCAGTGCAGTATCTTGACAGAAATGTGGCAACTCCATGCATCACTGTTCTAGCAGAGGTGGAATAAAGTCTGAGGAGTCCCAGACTTGTACTGATGACAGAGCCTTGTATTTACAACCTCAGCATGAATTTATATTTCTGGAGCAGAGCAATCTGATTTTGCGACCTTGCTGTCCCCAGTATGTTTTTGTATACATGGTAGCAACAAACTGTAGGATTGCAACATCCAGCTCACTCACCTGTCCTCATCCAAGGAGCAGGGAAATCTCTTTATGCTGGAAAGCAGCAAAAACACTTGGCAAAACCTTCAGCTCAGTTGCCTGTGTTTCAGAGTCTTTGATGACATGTTTTCCTAAATTCGCATTATAGTCACTGGAGCCTCCTCAGCTCACCCTGTGCATTTATTTTCAAAAGATCTGAACAGCTCTCTAGACAAAGTCTAGACCATAAGCTTGGCTGCCTAAGACCTCAGCTGACTGCAGCAGGAGCCCAAACACCTTGTTGATGTATGGCCCTGCACATGTAGGAGCCTGGCTTTGCAGGCTGACACTCTGCTCATCGAGTGCCAGTGCCCGAGCAGAGCCCCAGGAGTCCCCTGGCAGCAGGATGGGATGGGTGGACACACATCAGACCTGGCAGCTTGGGCTCCAGCTGCCCCCTCAGCCCTGCCACCACAGCCCTGCCACCACTGCCCAGCACTGGGAGGCTGCACAGCCCCCACCAGCAGCTGATGAGTTTGGTGGAGTTTATTCTTTTGCCGGGATCGAGTGTATGAGATCTCTTGGCCAATGTATGCAGCAGGCACCATTTCACCCAGGGCTGCAGCTGGTTTCCCTGCTGAGGGCAAACTTACTGTGTTCATAAACACTACACACAAAATATTCCACTGTCATTCAGGAACCCCTCATAATTTCTGCCAAAAAAATAAGCCAGACCATTGGGGGAAAAAGAAAAGGTTAGGCCATTTGTTCTTATAAGGACTAATTATAAAATGCATGACTGTGTTATTTAACATGCTTATGACTTTGAGGGTTTTGGCAATGTTCCCTCCTGTATTTCCTGAATGTGTCCCTATAAACAAATTTTCTGGATGGGTGAGGGCTGATACAGGGAGTTTGAGACTTAGTTTAAAGGGAAGAATTACTTTTTGTGTTTATGATTGTATTATTTGCTGCTATATCTAGCAGGACCCCTGTCATAAAAGATATTGTCAAACTTATAAAGGAAAAACAAATATTGCAGGTCAAGTTCCTGCTTTCATATTAAATCCATAACAAATTAAAAAAAGAGAGAGAGAGAGAGACAGAGACATATGCTATTGAGAAATCCTAAGTCCTGGAATTTTCCCTGTCAAGCTGATCTAATGCAGACACTACTGACTAAATAAAGGATTTTTTGTGCTTGCAATTTAAATAGGATGAGGTTAATATTTTCTTCCCAAGTGTAATCTCTTTCTACAATGATAGGATATCATGCTTCTGATTTTATTTACAGAGATGGGTGGGTTGGATCACTAAAACTGAGATTTGGGTTAGGGTGTGGATTTATATCCCTGCTCTTCCCTGTAAAGACTGGGACTGCTTGTGTCTGGACTCATCTTTTCAATTAATTTGAAGGAACTAAAGGGTACTGTGTGGGATGGGGCTAAAGAGAAACACAATTAAAATGTAATGCTTCCACTTTGGTATCTGCATCCTTATTTATTTTAAACCATCTTCAATGCTCTGACAAGTTTAAGTCTTCCTGTATCACATACTGTGCAAGCAGAACTATGTGAGTGAACTGCTGCCAATGGCCCTGAGCGAGCATGGGGCATGTTTCAGATTACACTGTGGTTTCTTGTTCAGATCTGATCTCCTTGCTAGGAGAGGCTGAGAAAGGCAGCTCTAGGGGATTTACTTCCAGCAGCAGCAGCAGCAGCAGCAGCACATGATCCATCAATCGCGTGATTCTCACCACCGAGGACTAATGGGGAGGGTGAAGAAAAAGTGAATGCTGCCTTGGGGAAGCAACAGCATTTTCTTCTGCTCCTGGGGCCCCTCCACCAGTCGGACGTTTCATGGCTTCTCCAAGGTTAGAAACCTACTGCTGCCCAAACAGGGATGCAGCCACACAGCTGGTGATGAACTTCCAGCCTGAAGTCTTCTGTGGAGTCTGCATTGGCAGTGCCTCCATCAGCCTGCTACTGACCATCCTGCAGCTCCTGCCAAAGAAGGGACAGAGCCCACGGAAGATGCCCAAAGCCTCCTCCTCCTCCACCATCCTTCTCCTTATCTCCATTTGTGACATCCTCGGAGGCTTAGGTAGGTGCCAGCTTGATGTCCTTGCCATTGCTATAACAGGTTCTTTGTGCTCTGAGGTACCACAGACTTCAGAAGCTGGTGAGTGGACAGCAGAGATTTCTGAGGGAAGCATGCTGCTTGTGTTCACAGGACGATTTGGACTAAGCGAGATCAGGAAATTATGGGTCCTTGGGGAGAAGGTTCTTGTTTAATAGTTATACTGTGGAAGTGAAAACTCCTGACAAATCTACACCAAAATCTCTGCTTTAAAACAAATTAAGATCTAGAATGGCAACTGCTTCTCAGAGTAAGGCATAAAAGTGGAGGTGAGGCAGCACATTGGAAAATAAATCTGACATCAATCCATAGGATGGCATTTGAAAACCACTGTCCTCTATGCCCTCAAATCCTTGTGGACCAAGTGTGCCTCTTGCTCATGTGCCAGCTGCTTCTCTGGGTATATCACATTGACAGAAAATGAGTTTGCCTTGCAGCTGCACACAGATCATGCTGGACACCGGCTTTCGAAATGTGAGCAAAGCTACCTTATCAAGGGCAACCTGCTGCCCTGCTGGTGGTGGATAGTCTGGAGGAATAAACCAGTGGAGGCTAAAACAGAATGCACGAGTCCAAATAAAACTAGTATGTGTTGAGCTGTCCCATCAGTCATTTGGTAATTTTTCCCATCAATCATTTAATGTCAAATTGGGTATAAATTATCACGACGCATGCTATGAAAATACAGGACAAGTTTGTTTCTACAGTAGCATTTTCCCCCTCACATTAGGTAGTAGAAGTAGCAGTGTTTGTCTCACTGCTGGGGGCTGTGTGTGAGTCTGTGTATCTGTGTGTCTCTGTGTCTTTGTGTTTCATTCTCTTCCCCTTTCACACCCAGCCAGGTTCTCTCACAGTACCTAATAAGTACCAATACTAAACCAAAGATTATAAAGGAAGTAAAGAAAGAGATAAGGAAAATACATATGTGCTTGCACCTGGAAAAGGTCCTTTCAGTCAGATGAAGCCAACAATAGACAAAGTTATTTTTCTCTCTTCCTCTTTCACTGGCAAACTCAAACTCAAATCCATTGTTGTTTTTGTATTAGACTCACTTCAGTGGGTGAGTCTAATACAGTTCATTCTTGGTGGGAAACCTGGTCATTTTGTTCTGTTTCCTGTTGGTGCTTTATTTCAAGCAAACCCAGAAAACCTTGCTAACAAACTCTAAGTTCATTTTTTAAAAGAGCCTTGTTGTTACTTAATTCAGGAGTGCTGCTTTTTCTCAGTCCTGTGACAGAGGAAAAGGGCTGCTTGTAAAATGAAGGCAGAGAAAAATGAAAAATAACTCTTTTTCTGCAGTGGGGGGGTTTATAGAGAAGTGAATATCAGTGTATGAATATATGCTGGTAAACAGTTATTTACTGTTTCATGTCAATCTCTTAAATGCTACCCAGTTTATGTTAGGGAAGCATGTGACAGCATCTCTAAGTGAGATCCTAATCTATGTAACTTTTAAGTCCCAGCAGCTTCCAGCTCTTGGGGCTACTTTCTCTGGATGATCACACTGACATTTAAATAGCACAGTTGTCCCTGCTGTGCTCCTCTGCAGCCGTCACCTTCCTGTAGACGCACAAAATCTGGGCTGCGATGTGAAATATGTGGCCAGGGAAAAGCATGTGACTCAAATCACACCAGCAGATTCAAAGCATTAATACATTTCTTTTTCTTTAGGTATGATCTTCAGGTCAAGTGTATGGCTGGGCTTCCCAGGCTTCATAGCTAACATTTCTGTGGTGAACGGGACTGACGTGTGGCCTTCCACTTTCTGTGTGGGGAGCGCGGTAGGTACCGAGATCATCCCCCCTTTCTTCTGCTCCCAATTAAGAGTTCCTCCACAGGGGGGGATTCTGAAAGGAAAACTGCTGTGTCCAAAAGGAAATGTGGCTGTGAGTCAGAGCCTGGATATGACGGTTTCAGCCTCTGCCACACCCCTGCAAGTGCATTCATGCCTCCCTCTGCGAGCCTGGGTCAGGGCAGGCAGGGTGCTGATGGGGCTGTACACTGGGCAGGGATGTAGGGCAGCTGGGTCACGCTGATCCCACGAGTTCTGAGGTGTTCACTCCTCCAGGAGTGCCAGGGGAGTGGAGCACACCAAAGTCAGGGATGTGGAACCAAAAGGATATAAGCAGCCCCAAAAGGGCTGTGAAGCATTCTTTGGGTTTGTGCTGGCACAGCACCACCAAAGCCCCAGTGACTCTGTTGCACTGGCAGCACGAGGTTATCTGTCCATCTTCTCTGTCAGAAACTGCAGCCTGTGTGGTACAGCAAGGACCTCCTGAAACCAGCAACTTGGGTAGCTCAAATTAGCTTTTGTGGCATGGGAGTGTGTGTTTTAGACAGCAGGAGAAATATACTCATAGCCACAAATCTGCTGGCAGAAGGTCTGTTCCTGCCATGTGAGATTTCAGCTCAGATTGCTGGGCTGCATCTCAATGACTGCATCTGCCCAAGTCTAATTAAGTATCTTCTGGATTAAAATGCAAGAATAAATGCATTCCAAAAGTACACATTGAAACTCACTTCCAAATTTTATAATCAAAACACTGGGAAATAGAATTTGAGCTTACTGTAAAAGAATAAAGGTCACAATTTTTACCAAAACATTGACAATGACAAGTAAGACAGATCATCACTTTACCCAGATGCAATAGGAATGTGGGATCTCAAATGAATTAATGCATGAGCAATAGCAGTATTAGCTTTGCAATTCAAAGTTTACAATGTAGAAGGGGATAGGTTGCATGTAAAGAAAATTCTTCAGCTCCAGTAGTTTTAAAAGAAAGCAATGTGTGCCAAAACGAACTGATTGTGCTTTATATGCCTATATAAAAGCAGCTTCAAACAGGATAGTTTTGTGCCATGGACACAAATATAAATTGTATACATCTATCAATTCTCAATTCTATCACAGATCTTTAAGTTTTGCTTATTTGATGCAAATCCTGTTGGTTTTTTTGTTGAGAAAGAACCAACAATCTCAATATCATGCAGCAAGAATGTCCTACTCAAAACCCATTCCTCCTCATGTTTCACTTTCTGGCCCATAACACATAAAAATGTATTTTTAAACATGACAGGGTACTGTATGCAGACTGTTTTTCATTTGAATTTCAGGTTAGATGGTGAGCAGCATAGTGGTCTACCACAGTTTTTATTCTCCCTTACTTGTGTTCCAGGAAAATGCTGTAATTTGAGTCATTTTAAATTTAGATTCAACTATATTGGAATGAAAAATAACCCTTCTTCCACACATTTCCCCTAATGTATTCTCATATGAGCTAATAAAATGTTTCCGATTCGATTTTATTTTTCTTTGAGTACTATTGTTCTATTTCTCTTAACCACAAGCCTATACAAACTGCAAATGGTGAAACTTTTAGATATCTCCCTTGAATGGTTTGCAGAGGGGTACCCTTTCAGCAAGCTAAAAAGTAAGATATAATATGAAACTTTAGGGTTTAAGTGCATCTGATTTATATTATTTTTGGAGACAGTTTTGTCTGTGTTGGATTTTCTGAAAACTGCAGTTTATTTTTGTACATGTGTGTTTATGGGTAGTAAAGTGTGCATTTTCCAAGTGCAGCAAATATGTACATGTGATGATGAAGTTACATGCTGAGTTCTGTGGGTAAAGTGCATTAGAAGGAAGACTGGGATCTTATTTTCAGCCTCCTGTGCACTAGGAAAATATCATGATGTTTGAATTAAATACTGAATAATTCATGCCACAAATTACTAGAGGTAGGGTCTACACCCATGGTGAAAGGAAATATTTCCCAGCTTGATTTGCCTTTTGGAGGAAGGAGTGCTAGATCTCTATTCATCAACGTTTGGCTCAGTAACAAGTATGTTGATTTCCAGATGTAAAATGATGCTACTATGGAGCTGTGATAAAGGATATTCAGATAAGAACTGAGAGACAGCTTGGAGGAAAGATAGCATGAATATTTAAACACTCCCAGACTATTACAAAGAGCCTGCTCCTATGGGGAAGAAATGTGGAATTTATATACAGTGGCAAAGAAAGGTCACTTTTCCTATATAAAGCTCATGGGAAAAATGCATGGGGTCAACTCAAGAATGCTGTGGAATTTGGCTTGACTTGAACCTGTTTGCTTTGGATTTTTATTGAAGAAATCACTCGGGGAGTTCTGTAGGTGTATTCAAGAGCGTGAGTGATTTTCTCATTAATGAGTTTTTCTCTAGATAGCCATCTTGTGCATGGAGAAAACACCCAGCACATGCAGAACCCACAAATGCATAGGCACACTGTGGTTATGACTGGCCTCAGTTATATTTTTATGCCTCAGCTACTGAGAAACAACTGCAATTTTAACCTAAAATTAAAGCATGCTCGCTATAAATTTCTTTGGGCTTCACTTACCACGTTCAGGTTAGGAACAGAGAGGTAAATGAAGGTTTTCTAAATCAGAAAATGAGCTGTGAAAGCAAATGCTGTTCAATTTACCCACAACTTGACCCATAAGCTACAACAATGCCATTCCTGGATTTTGAGTAAGATTTCATACTTCATAATCTCATCTGTAAAATACACACATTTAAAGAACAAATCAGGAGGCCAAAGGTTTGAATCCCTTCCCTGCCCCAGTGGTACTGGAGAAGCAGCTGTGACATTTGGCACTTCTTTCCCCTCTAGATGTGGATCCAGCTGTTATATAGTGCTGGCTTCTGGTGGTTGTTTTGCTATGCTGTTGATTCTTACTTGGTGGTGAGAAGATCAGCTGGACTGAGGTACCAGAGTTAAAGCTCTGAATTTGTTTTTTTCCCTCCAACACTGTATGTCTCTGTTTGCAGCTGCCTAAGAGTATAAGTGAGTCTTGTACAACCATCTGATGCTCATATAGCTACCAGGTAATGATAGGGATGTGTGGTGTTTTAAGTGCTTAAATTGCCAGGGCAATGCTCAGATACTGACTTATGTCCAACTTCAATTTAAATGTAACTGAATTAATTTAATATTTGGAAAAATATGGAGCAAATTGTAGTCTATAAACTTTATGGCAATGAGATGACTATTTTTGTCCCTACCCTGCATCTGAAATTGATTTTTGCAGCAAAAAAATAGTGTTATACAGAAAATGAAAATTTGGAGGGGAAAAGTGCTGAACTTCATGCAGATGATTTCATATAGTTAATTCTGGGTTTTTTTCTTTTTCTTTGATATTTTATTTTATCAATTTCTCAGTGAGTGTGGTCATTATCGCCCTTCTGATCACACTTTTAAAATCCCTCAGAAGAAACAGATGTATTTATCTTATATTTTTCTGCAATGACTGGGACAGAAGAGCCTAAACCCTTTGGAAAATACCATGTTTTAATGCCAGACAGAAAAAAAAAAGAAAAAAAGAAGAAAAAAAAAAGAGATGTTTCTAAGTAGGTTGTTAGAAGAGCAAAGTAACCTTCGGTTGCTGCTGATAAAAGTGGAACAGTGGAATTATGTGACTTTGTTCCCAGATGATACAGAGCAGTCACATACTAAGGATATGGTTCTCCTGCAGGTGTAACCAAAATGAGGCTTTTTGAGTTAACTTTACAAAATCAGGTTTATCCTCAACAGTCTAAAGTCCCATAGTTCTAGTCAAACAGCTGGGACCTGCCTCCTTCCCCCATCCCTGTTAACCAAAAGATCATGTGTATTTGGGCTTGATTCTGAGATCAGAGTACACACCAAAAGCTTTCTACAAACACAGATCTGAATCTCCCTAAGATGGGAACAGTATCCAGCTCTGAAAGTTAAACATCATTTTATACAAATCACAAAAGGATGGTTTATTTGACTGTTCATCTCCATTCTTAAATTTTAATCTGCTAATTTGCTCTCTGCAGGAGAAATAAAAGATGCAGGGGTTCCTTCTCAATAATAAGGGCAGGGCAGAAGTCTTGTTCCCTCCACCCTGCAGGCTGGAGGGGACAGGACTTCCATGTGCAACCCTGAATAACTGCTTTGGCTCATTCTTTTTCTGAAGGACTGCCCCCACCCACCTGCTTTCCCTAGTTTAATGTATTGCCAGTGTTGTTCTGCACAATTTCCTGTCTGTAAAGCTCTTTTTCAGTAAGAGTCCTGTTTTTACCTTGCAATGTGGGCAGTGTGATGTTGGATATCTTTAACTGTGCCTTTAACTGTGGTGTTTGGTGCTTGCAGTACAATTGTGCTGTACCACATGATGACCTGGGGCCTGGCAGTGCTGCTCTGTGTGGAGGGGATTGCTCTGCTTTACTACCCCTCTCTCTCCAGGTAAGCAGGCTCTGGAAACAGACTGTGAAATCAGGGCACTCTCTGCTCATTTGGGTGTCTTTTGGTCAGCTTTAGAGACAGACATTCAAAAGTTGAGCATTTTGATCTTTGCCAAGGACGTCCCACTGATTCTTTTCAGTGACTATGCTTGAAATACCTGCCTGGGCTTCAGGGGGCCCTGAAGAAATATGCCAGGCAATCCAGGCATTTGGGCATGCAGTGATACAGCTTCTGTGAGGCACCCTTCTCCCACTCCTGGTTTTAGCTTTCCTTTCAATTTGAGAAAAATTCACAGACAGTGCATGCTTAAAATCAACTTTATGTCCCACATGAACTGGTGGTAAAGGTCCATAAATTAAATTTTTTTCATCTGTTTGCTTCATTTCTTTTTATTTTTTTTCTTTTTAAGTTAAAGGTGACATAGATAGAATAGCCAGAAAAGTGAGCTGTGGGGAAAAAAATGCATAATCTTTTAATGATTTCTTCTCAGCTGTGAAAATGGCTTGGAACATGCAATCCCACATTACATCACAACCTATGCCCCACTCCTGCTAGTGCTTGTGGCCAACCCAATCCTGTTCAGGAGGACAGTATCAGCAGGTATGTTCCTGATGGCCAGCAGCAATCAGTCTGTTATTTAGCAACATAGTACTGTAGAAAGTCATGGCTTTGTACTCAGGGATGTGTGACAGCTCCTTGTTAAATCATAAAGATACAGCAAAGGGTGGGAAGTTGCCTGTGGAAGTGAAGACACCATTTTGATGGGGAATTTGCCCTAGAGACAAATTCTGGTGACACAAAATTTCTTCTGTATTAACCTCTAACTGCAGGTGGGCAAACATGTTTCCATGTTACTTGATTTAAAGCTTTTGAGGCAATGTACTCTGGATGCTTAACTCTACTGGAGTTTTGGTACCAACCTCGACTTTGGAATGTAATTTATTCTAGTTGGTGAGATCAGAGAGTTGGTTTAACTTCTTGGCAGCCCTAGAGCAAAAAATGTAATAAAATGTGATCAGAATTCTGTCACTTATGAAACAGATGGGAATTGTACTCAACTCAGATGGGATCTTGACGTTCCAGTTCAATTTATTATCCAGTGCTTGGAAGAAGTGAGACTGAAAAAAAGTCACAGATTCAATGCATTCTTTGCATGTAATATGATCATTGCTGGATGTTTGCAGTACCTGAATTCATCTACACATTGATTATATAAGAAAGCTGGAGAAAATCAAGTATTCTCAGTTCAATCTTTATCCCATTCATTCTCTGTCCCTCAGCCATACTCATTTTCAAAGAAGCAGTTGTTCTTTTAAGAAGTTGTTCCCATAAAAAGTAGTTCTTTGTATATTTGTGTTTGCATTTTTATATTCCTTGTGATATCTGAACAGCATGCAGCATAATTTTTTTGCTGACAATCCATCTTCATGTTTTAGAGGTGTAGCTAATGCTGTATCAATGACACAATCAAAAACAATGTGCATAATAGGATAGAAGATTCTATTCAAACATTACATGATAAGCATATATCACACATTATATAGAAGGTACCTGGTACCTTTTGTTATGAAAAAGAATTATGTTGATCATACTATTTCATATTTTCAGCGGGATTGAGAGGAAAAAAAATAGTGGGGTATCTTTCATTTTAGGAATCCACCTGTGTGTAATTATTTTCTTAAGTATTAGGCTATATTTCCTTGAAAATGGTCCTTCCAGCTTCTGAACAGCTGCTGGAGACAAATCCACCCATTCCTTTGTTCCCTCTTTTAGGCCTCTATCTTCTGGATTTTTGTGCCCAAACTAACAAGATGTGCACATATTAATGAACAAAATTGTATACTTTTCAGTTGCCTCCTTACTGAAAGGGAGACAAGGAATTTACACAGAGAATGAAAGACGTCTGGGGACAGAGATCCAGATGCGCTTCTTCAAAATTATGCTGGTATTTGTTATTTGGTAAGAGGTGCATTATTTTCTTTTGAAGTGCCTTTTTCCCAGAGGGAGAGGGTCAGGAACAGGTGTGAAGACTGATGGGTTGCTTCATTTGTTTGTCTTTATGCTTGGAAGGGAAGGTATCTAAAGAAGAAGCAGTTCTAAACTAGCTCACAAAGGAGCTGAATCACTCACAAGGCTGTGAGGAAATGATAAAATGTTTGACCAACAGAAAAGCAAAAGCAACAAGGAACAATAGCAAAAAATTCCCAATAGGTTGGGCATCGACTGAAGCTGTCTGGTGTAGCAGGCTCCCAGCTCTGTGGGCTGGTAGATGGTAGCTGGCTTTCTGTAATCAACATTTCTCAGAGTCCCTTGGCACCAAACACATCACTGAGGACCTACAATAGAAATGCTTCTAAGTCTGGCTTTATGGCTCTGACCATGATCATACAATGAAGCTACCTCTGTGCTCAGCAGTTTTCAAGTGCCAGTTTTCACATGGATATTGACTGGAAAATAAGGAAATGCCAGAAAAGAAAACTCCATATGATTGTGTGCGAAATTTCTTATTATTTATTTAATTTTTAAAATATTTTTTCTTTCCCCATGGAAAGAGTACTTTGGCATAGGACAGAAAAGAGATAGGGAGGAGAAGAATGGGACAACAAGAAATGGTTCTGGAGTAGTGAAATGAGAAGGCCAAACTTAGCAGCCTCTACATCCCACTTAACTTCTTTACACACAGGTGTATTAATGCATGTTACATTGCTTTAACAGGCTGAGCAGGGAGAAAGGCTGCCTCTTTTATCTTCTCTTGGCTGCTGTCTACAGGAGTGTTCTGAAAGGAAATGATTGTCTTTTTGGGGGAATAACAGTCCTCTTGGCTTGGAGGTGAAGTTTCCAATGTGAAGGGTGGGGTAGCCAGCAGAGGAGGGAGTGAGAGACAGCAGCAGGGGATCCTGCAGCATGGCTTCCTGGAAATTGCTGAAATAATAAGGAGCAGAGATTCAGCCAAGCTCCCAGGGCTGTGGAAAGAAAGAGCCCAGAGGCACCACAGAAGTGCATTGCAACCTAGGGGATGGTGGCCAGCTTGATTATCTGGGAAAAAGCGTGAAAGGAAAGGCCAATTTCCCATGGACATTGTGGGGACATTTGTTTATTTCCATTCTGTCTCATTCTGGGCTTTCCTAATAAAAAAATAAAATCACTGCTCTGGTTTTGGATTTTGCTCTAATAAAACATAAGCTAGGGAGTGTAAAAACTTTCTCAAAGGTTACTGGAGGGAAAGACTGAGGCAGTCTCGTCTCAGAAGCATAGGGAAGATTTCCTTCCATCCCAGAAGTCAAATATGGAATGCTTTAGTCAAAGACAGCAGGTTGGGGCAAAATAGGATAGAAGAGATGCCTACAGATTTGGCAGGAGATTTTACATTGTGATAGAGATATAATTGTGCAGAGGACAAATATAAAACCCCTTAGAAAGTATTACATGAATGCTGATGGTTTCTTTTCTGAAGCCGCAGTACAACTATAAAGAAATGCTTCTCTCACTGTTTAGATGTCATAGGAACTTACAGCCATTTGCTATAATCTCTATTTAGTGTAGAACATACTCAGTTTCTTTCAATGAATGAGGCTTGATTATGTCATCCTTATTTGGAAACAGATATTACCTTTGTTAAAAATAATTGTTAACATTTTCAAGGATTTAAAAGTCAACTTTTGTGTTGCTTTTTGGTGCTTTCTAATAGACATTCTGGAAGTCTTTGATCTAACCCT
Source organism: Camarhynchus parvulus (assembly GCF_901933205.1). Classification (NCBI taxonomy): domain Eukaryota; kingdom Metazoa; phylum Chordata; class Aves; order Passeriformes; family Thraupidae; genus Camarhynchus; species Camarhynchus parvulus. Next base: position 20,553,139 of record NC_044571.1, read on the forward strand.
GAAATTCTAACTCCAGCTGGAAATCCTGCAGCCTTTTACAACAACATGTGATGTGTTATATATTTGAGTTCCTTGTCTGTGAGCACAACTCTTCTAAGGCACAAGCAAAAAAAGTCAGCATGCATGATATTCCCATTATGGATCACACTTCCTTCTCATGTCAATTTTATTCTGCAATTTCCTGTTCTGCAGCAAGTCAGAATTATCAGATTTTTTAAAATATTGATTTATATTGTCTAGGCTGGGTGAGTAGGTAGGTGTCTGGTCCTTGATCATGATCTCATAGACCTACAGGTCCCTTCAGATTGAGATTTAACCATCCAACCATCTTGGACTTGATAATCCTAGAGGTCTTTTCTGCCCTTAATGATTCTATGATTTTAAAAATCTTACTCTCATTTGAGTGATTTTAATTTCTATATTTCTAAGGTACAGCATGTTTTACATGCACATCCATATGTAACTGTCTTTTTCTTCTTTGCTCCTGCCACAGCTGGTCATCCAACATCATCAATGAGACCCTTCTGTTCTACCTCGAAATGCAGCCAGATATCAATGAAATGCCCCTGAAAAACATCAGGAGTGCTGCACTGATCACCTGGATTATCATGGTGGGTCAGCTGGGACGTTACCTGGGCTTAGAAATCACTGTTGTAAGACTGGTGGAACAACACCTGTATAGTGCGGGGTTTATGATTTTGAGGGATATAAACACTCTGAAAATCAAGGAAGAAAAGCAAAAAGAGAAAGGAATGAACAGTCTATGGGAGGGTGTTTCACATGTAAACTTTGCCAAAAATGTCCTAGAGACCAACTTCTTCTTCTGTTTACTGGAGTATGCATTCTCTCAGTGAGAGGTCACTACCTATTTTAAGATCCACAACAGATAACTACAATGATTTCGAGCCTCACCTTGCTAAACTCTGCCATAATGCAAACTGCAAAGTTTTAGCTCACAGTTCCTGAAGGTTTCCCAATTAAATGGGCATTTCATGGAAAGTCTCTGTTTGTAACTAGGGTGGGTTTTTTGTTATTGTAAAGAATGATTGCAATTTATGTCATGAAATTTGAATCATTATTAGGAACAAATAGGTGAAAAATATTTCACACAAGGAACCAAAAATAGCTGTGAGATGCTGGTCTCTTACTGTAGCTTCTTTCTCCTATTAAAATATTTGACAAGGGATTTTTCAGAGGTGACAGTGCAGGTTCATTTTTCTAGAGAATTTATTTTGGAGTTGTTAAATAGATGTAAGGCCTGAACCTGATTTGTATAATTAAGCATTTGAGCAGTTTGGTATTGAAGGATTAAGTGATGCTACTGATGTGACACAATCTCCTCCTCCTGACAAGGAGTGAGCACATTCATGTGAGAGGGACCCTGCTCTTGCTCACCTGGAGAGTGAGAGGTCAAGTCTGGGGACTGACCTCTGCTTTAAAATGGCTGTAAAAAGAATTTCCTTCTTTTCCTATGAGAAAAATAGCAGCATCTAAAGCCATTAATTTGTTAAGCCTCTCATGTCACTGGGAACAGAGATAAATTTTTTGGCGATCACTTGGGATTTTCTTTTTCAGTGCCTCTCCCCATTTTTCCATCCCACTTTGATGGACATTTTCACTGGCTCAGGAATCTAAAGCAATTCCAGACAGATCAATTCCTGCTATTTTTAAAAGCTTGACTGTCTATGCTAGTGTCTCCTCTCATATATTTGACTTGGCTTGTAATGAAAAATACACGTGCTTTTGTGAATAAAATAGTCCAGAGCTTGTGGGGAAGGTTAAAAACAACCAAGGAATTGACTGGCTAAACTTCATGCTAGAACATCATTCTGTGCTTACTGCTTACTGTTATGGCCTCAGCATCTTGGGAAACAGGTCATGGTATTTTCCTCTTATTGTTTGTGCCTGCGATGGCTAAATTTTTATTTGAGTGCAAATAGTGTATTTTAAAGTCAGCGATCACTCAGTGAAAGGGAAGGTTTTAATGCATGCAAATCATTTTGCTAGAGTTGAAGATGAAGCCCTCCTTGCTGGTGTAACTCCTGGTTGCCCTTCTCTTTCCCAGGGGGTTCTTAATCCCATGCAGGGCTTTCTCTTCACATTGGCTTTCTATGGCTGGACAGGATGGAGAGTGGACCTGAAATGGAGAAAGAGAGAAATACCCTGGGAATCTATGTCCTCATCAACTGTGGGGGAAAATGCCTATCCCTCACCAGTGAACTACCAAAGCAACATCCATGACTCCAAGAAGATCTCGACAACTGACAGCCAGCAGACCGACGAGGCCATCAGCATGTTGTCTGAAGGTAACACCAGCAGTGACGAGAGATTAACCAGAAGCTCTCCCATCTACCAGGGCTGGTAGTTCCTATGTGCAGAGCTGGATCTAACTTTTCCTGGATTTAACTTTTCACATTGTCAATACTCAGAAAACCACGTCAATGTGCGAATCATTGTGTACTCTAGAATTAGGTGTGTGCTCGGTGGCTTGATGTCATTTCCTGTAATTTGTGTGAGTGTGTGAGAAAGAGAGATATGGTCAATGTCTTCATTTCCTTCTAAAACATGTATAAAGGCTTGAACCTTTTTCAGCAGGAGTATATCTCTGCAATGATATTTGTTACTTATGATTGATTTTCATTCATTTTCTTTTAATCTCTCTTGTAACATCCTTATGGTAGAAGAGTCTTTTGTTTTAATAAATGGACTATTCATATGTTGGGTTTTTAAATGTGTTGCCTTGCTTGTCTTGCTCAGCATAAAATTCCTCACCCAGAATTACAGCTCTAGGATTTCTGAGGCACCATCATTTCCAGCCTTTACAGTCTGGTAACACATTAGTGACAGCAGACTCTGACTTCAGCACAAATATTTCCTGTTTGTGTTGACTCTAACTGAGATAGTCTTCTTTTAGCTTCTGTATGTGAATTTTTGGTGTGGTTTTATCCAGGGAGCTGAAAGGCTTTATTAAAAAAAAAATGAGCCCAGCACAGGCTCCACAAACACTTCAGAACAAAGATTCCAGTTCATGCCAGGTTGAAGAAAAAATAAGCCCTCAAACTATTTTTTAGTACAGATTCAGTCTGATCTTTATGTGTACTTACCTAACAGGACAGTGGCTACTGGGGCAGGTGCATTAAGAGACAAGACTTGCATGAAACACTTCCATGCTCTGAGTGCTCATCTGAAACAGAAAAAGTAGAATCAATAATCCCTTCTCTGAGGAGTATTCTGTTTTATACCTTCATGTGCTGAATGAAGAGACATTAAATCCATTTTCCTCTCCCTCTCAGATACACCTCTTTTTGTGCAGTGCCCTAGGTACCTACATCCAAACAATTCCCCAGATTGGCTGAAAGTTAAGAAACAATGATGACTATGTCTACCCTAAGCTTTTGACTTCATACCAAAAATAGAAATAATCAGATTTGTCTGGTTGTGCTGGAAGCAGTTTACAGCACAGTTTACTGATAGCATGGTGGAAGCACCTTGAGCCCAAGTAATCACCCTCCTCTTCTTCAGCATGTGGCCAGGCCTGGGCTTTCAATCCTGTTCACATCCACTTTGGCTGAACTTTCTTGGCTGTTTCCACCTTTCATTTCCAATACAGTTCAGTTTCAACTATTGTTAAAAAAAAAAAAAAATTATAATAATCATAATAAAAATTAAAGGCAGCTGAAAGGTTAATGCAAAAATAACATGAAGCTTAACTTCCTGGGTTACTCAGGGAAGTCTTGGGAAGGTTAGAAATTCAGGATCAGCAGAAACAATACTGAAAAATATTGATTGGCTAATTAAAATGAATCAGCTTCTTGAGCTATTTGTTTGATACAAAGGTGTTAAAAAGTGATTGGACAGCTATGTAGGCAGATCATTACAGAGCTGTGCTTGGTTTGTAGCAAGTCTTTAACATGGTGCCCTTTGGAAACCTTTGTGGCTTTATGGCTTTTTATTGCTGCTCTCCTTGTCAGAACTACTGGCAGATCACCAGACTCTTTCTTTTAATCACAGTCATTTGTTACCTACCAAAGTATGAAGAGACAGCACACTTATGAGCAGATTATATTGAGCCTTTTGAAACAGAGACAATTTTTCAGTGCAATACTCATCACAACCGGGGTCAAAAGAGCAGGAAAAAGGTGGAGGTGGATTTGTAAGTAAACCTTTTAAATGCTGTGGTGTGGGCCAAGCTGCAAAACCTTAAACCAAAATAAACAGTCTCTGCCTTCACTGGAATAATTATGTGGCATGAAAGCACTTGGGAGATGACAGGCTGTAGCAAGAGGCCCTGTGAGATGAGGGAATGACTAACGCCTCCCTCCCTTCCCTGCTCAGGGCATTTGTGTGGGACAGGGACAGAGGGGATGCCCCAGCGCTGCCCCCCACAGCTGTGAGCAGCCCCTGAGCAGTGCCCTGGCTGTTGGCACTGGAGCTGCTCTGGGACAGCCTTCTGCAAGGGCCAGGCTCTGCTCCTCTCCTTTTCTTGTTCTTTCAAGGCTGTTGGTGGGGTGAGTATGGTGAGTCGGTGTATCAGTTATCTATGGGATGTCATCAGGAAAAATTAGGACTTGTCTGAGAGCCTAAGAAAGAAAACTGACCTAATTTTGATGTATCTAGAAATGGATATGGGCCATTGCAGAGCACACTGACAGTGGGTTTTGACTTATTAAAGAATTGTGTGTGAGGAGAGTCTCCTTGCCTGCTGCTCCTAGCCTCCAGCGGACGTACAGGAGGTTTCCTTCACAGCTTAAAATTGGATGATAATTGATTCTACTCGTGTGTAACCATGGCTGCATTTGATTTCACCTTACACAAACCCTGTTCTTGCTTCACTATTCAACAAATCAGGCAAAGCATTGCCCTCTTCAAGGATTGCAGGAGGTGCCCCTCCCTTCCCACCAGGAATATATTTTTGAGGTCCATCTCCTGACTGTCCCTACTCCATGTGCTTTCTGCGTGCATGTGAGGGAGCAGCCACAGGCCAGTGTCCTCCAAGGGTCAGCCAGGGCAAACTACAGACACCACATGCTGGACAGCCCAGCACTGCCACCAACACCACCACTGCCTTCCTAAGAGTGCCACCCACGGCTGAGAGACCCTTGTGCTCATCAGCACACAGAAACACATCCTGGCTTCCATTCTGGTGATGATTCCTATCTGCTTAGGTGTCATGAGGGCTGCCCTGGTGAGTGCAAGAAGTGCTTGTCTCTGGCCTGCACATTTGTTTTCTGAGATGAGTTTCAAACATGGCTTGGGCTAACAAGTGACAGCTCTGGTCAGTTCTGAAGCCCATTGGTGCAGTCAGACTCTGGTCTCCATCCCACACTGTGGGAGGGACTCACTCCCAGCCCTTGGGCAGGAGGGCAGCTGCTCCTCTGGAGCAGCAAGGTGGGACTCAGAGCAGAAGTAAGCAGAAGTAAAACTGGATCAAATACTGTCTAATAAAATACATGTAGCTAAAGTGTTGTTTCATGAGTAGAGCAGTTGTCAACTAAGCTTCTTGTATTTTGGGTGTATTAGAGCACAACAAAGCCTTCCTGAATTTATCAAAAGGAAAAAAAAATGTTAACTACATTAAAAAGATAGTTGAATCCATGCACTGGAATACAACTAGTGCAGTGGAATCACATAGAGAGGATATCTATACATACAGGGTGGTATTGCCTCCATTAAACACTTTCCTGGCCTCCCAGTCAGCTTATCAAAGCCAACCACATACAGTAAGTTCTCTCTGTATTCACCAGCACTTATTTTTAAGCACTCTGTATTTGACCTGCCAGCCTCATACATTTAATTACTATTTTATTTGGCCAGATGTTCAGGCTAATTGCAAAGCTGAAATATGAGCACTAATAAAATAACAAACAATGTGAATAGGCAGATTTCTTGCATACCACAGTTCTGCATTTATGAGGTGCACCACATGTCTGAGTAACAAAATCCTAACTACATCTCTCACTAAGCCCTTCCTGTAGACCAAATACATGGAGCTAGAAAGTGAAATATTAAATGTGATCCTCCCCATTCCCTAGATAACCATACTTGACTTATACTTCAGTGTTTCCATGATAATAAGTTATCCGATCTCTAAAAATTTTTAGATCTTTTGTGGAATCTCAAGTTTACAGTAATCCTAGAGGAAGATCAATAAACCACATTGTAGTGGTTTACATAAGACGGGTCAGGTGATGTCTGGTTCTTAATGTTTTAGGGAACAAACATGCACATGTGTGGACATTGAAACTGGCAGCTGAAGAAGATGCAATCTTACTGAAAGGAAAGTAGGGAACAGAGTCCAGTCCAGGAATGCAGGCATGAGTCTGTTTTCCTGGTTAATATTCCCTAGGATGTGCTGTGAGCTGGATGGAAAGTTGGTTTTCTTACTGCACCTTTCTAAGCAAACTCTTAATCATTCAGGGCACTAAAGTCACATGGGGTTTTGTAGGTAAAGCTTTCAAAAGGCTGAGAAAATTCAAGCATGCAGCTAAAGGGAAACCATTCAGTGATGAGAGTGATGGGAAGACTTTTTGCTGCTCCAGCATCTCTTGGTTGCTGGGTTTCTGTTGTCATTCTATTGCAAGGGTTCCATATTGCTAGAGTTTCATACCTCCTTGATGTTTCTTGTAGGCAGCTCCTCTAGGCACTGACTCTTCCTTGTCCTCACAGCAGCCAACTGACTCCAGTTCCCCTCAACCAACCAATCCACTCTTTTATAACTCTCTTCTTATTGGCTACAGCTGTGGCCTGTTAAAGTCAGGCCTGCTCCTACTCCTTAATAATTGGCTCAGCTGCAACTCTTTAGGGGGTAAGAAGACTTTCTATACTACCTTTTTTTACTTATGTTCTATCCCCCTACAGGTTTCATCACATTTTGGGGCAGCAAGAAGCTTTTGAAGCTTTGAGGCTTCTCCACAGGGGACATTTGAGTCCTTGCACAGCCAGTGCCTGGAGATGACAAGGCTGGCAGGGTGGTGGCCACGATTGCCCTGGCACTACTGCGCTGGGCTCTGTCCTATGGCACTTGGCAGTGCCAAGGGCACCGTGGGTCTCTTTGTGCCCTGGTGTCCATTGGGATGAAATTCAGGCAGATTGTGCCCTCAATTCAATGGGGAGGAAATTGGGTCTTAAGGGGTGGAGAAGAGCTGTGAGGGATTGAGATGTGCTCCTTACTCTGGAGAGTGGGACACTGACAAGTCTGTTAATAAAAACAAATTTTGTTGATGAAGCCCTGTCCTGTCCTAGTTTTTACCAGCTTTTCCGTAGCTGAGAGGGACTCAGAGGGTAAATGGAGGCCTTGGATCCTTGCCTCCAGCTGGTCCCACAGAGGTGCCCACCCACCTGAGCATCTGTGAGCCTCCTGGAAAGTCTTGAGAGTGGGGAGAACTGAACACACTGTGGGTGTTACTGAGCTTACTGAAAAAGGCACATTTTAAAGACATGGGTGTAAAACAGCGTGGTGGGGTTGGTTTTGTGCAGTGTGAGGAACCAGCTGTGTTGGGTGGGGTGTCCTTGCAGCATCCTCCCCCCTCAGAGGGCACCAAGACTCAGGACAGCGTGAAAACACTGGCAGCCATGCATTGCAGCTGTAGCCACATGACAGCATCTGCTCCTGGTTTGCTGCTACAGCAGATCTTGAGTGAATTTCCTGGAGGGAAAAAAAAAAAAAAGGCAACAACACAAGTCCCTCCTTAGGCAAAAGCACTCAACTGAGCACCACATTTTATGTGGCAATGAAAGTCCTTCCACCCTGCCTGCGGTCATGTGGCAGCATGTGACAGGGAGCACAGCATTCTTCTCACCAGCCCTTTCCTCAAGGCACCAGATGTGGCTTGCCAAGGATCAGAAGCATTCCCCCAGCCACACTGAGTGCTCTGGGTAACACCCCAGCTCTGCTAATGCCCCGTGTCAGGCAGCCAGCCATCCATCCCCTAGGAATGCAATCACACCCACAGCAATAGCGGGCAGGCTAGATAAGGCAGCTTTTTCCTTAGTTCCCAGCGGGTATTTTATAGGCTGACAGCTGATATACTCAGATTCTTTCAAGTTAATATCTGAATTTAAAATTTAAAAAAGTCTACCTTAGCAAAATACATTTTGCCAAAGACAAGACACTTTTATAAGCATCTTCAAGTGTTTTAGAGGCCTTTCACCCTTGTTTGCTGGGCTCTGTCATAGTGAGTTCCATCACTTCACTGGAAATGGGGCCAGTGCTGAGTGACTGGAAACCTGTGAAAGGCACGAATGGGTGAGCTGCAGACACAGGGGCAGCCACAAGGCTCCACAAGGAGAATTGCTCCTCTCTTCCCGATGTCTTTATCATCTCACAGGGAATGGGACAGTGGGAGCTGGTGCTTCTGCCTGAGCTGCTGGCCCTCCACTGTGCTTGCAGAATTCATTCTCCACTGGGCCAAAAGAAGGGAGAAATGCCAGCAATACTGGCCTTGGTGCTAGGACACCCCTCACTCCAGTTTGGCAGTGTTTTTACAGGGGAAGCCCAGGGAGCTGCAGCCCCTGCTCAGGGCTCCCAGTGGGGCTGGGAAAGATGCCTGGGTGCTGCCTGCCCCTTGCATCCTGTCAGCAGAGCTGCCTGAGCACCTTGCTAGCTTTGGGTCTGTAAAACCTTAAAAAATGTGTTTGTTTGTTTTTTCATGGCAACATCCTCAAATATTAGCTTTATTGGTACATTACTGGGAGACAAAAATGGCATGTGCTGTCTGCATTTATTTTGTGAAGATATCACACTGTAGATAGTCACTTAATGGATTCACTTTATTCCTGATAAATCATACCTGTGAAATTGTGAGATGGCCTCTTGCCTTGCTTCTGCAGACACCTGTGAAAGGAACTGATAAATATTCAGGTACAGCTACCCAAAACCCCAGATGGCAGAGCACACCCGCATCACAACACACACATGTAAGCTCTCCCTAGGTTTTCAATTCATAGAAACATGGTTTCTGCTGATGGATAAACAATAATTTAATTGGGTTTGTTTTAGATTTTTTTTTGTTTTTCTTCTCCAAATGTTATTGTATTTTATTAAAAAACAAGCACCCCAGAAGATACTACCTGAAGTGATGAACGAATATTCTGTTTAAGAAAACTTAAATTTTCATGAAAATAAAATTTTAACATTCAGTTCACTGCTCACAAATATCCTTCAAACACACCATCAAAAATTCCAGCAACATTTTCTCATAAAATTGCCAGTGTTCTGCCTTCTCTAATTTTTTTTTCAGGGCTATTTTCCAATGACAGTTGGGTGTTTGGTTGGTTTTGTTTTATTTCAACCAGCTAAAACAATTATTTACTTCATGGGCCTCCAAGAGGCCACTATATAATATTTGTTTGAGACAGGCAAGTCCAAACATGAAACAAGTCCAAATGGACCTTCCATTTCAGAAAAAAATCCAGATACACAGCACTTGCTGGGTAATGGTATCTTCCCCAGCCCAAAGCATGCAGGGTATAGCATGGAGAAAGAACATTTTAATGAATTAGGCCAAAATAGTACAGGAGAAAGCAAGATGGTTTTCATTCTCTCAAATTAATTTCATTTTGGGAGCTGATCAGCTTATCATTCCACCAAAGGAAGAATGAGCACCAACCCTTTTGTAGTTCAGATGTGGGAAGGAGTGGTTCAAGTGGCAGTACATAATAAAATTAAATTTCTTCTTTTCTGCTAGGAGTGCTGCTGTTCAGTTCTTACTGGAAAAGACTTGGCTCAAGAAATAGATCAGGCTGTTGGTGGTCGTTTTTAAAGTAAAAGTTTTGTAAGGTTTGGTGATAAAAGCTGTGGGACAAGTTCTCAGCTCAGAGCTGTGCATGCACTAGTCCCTCTCTCCCCACCTGCTTGCTTCTCTGTCATTGCAGAAACCAAAACCAGGCAGAAATGTCCTCTTTTGTACTGACAGGAATGCTGAGGTTTTTATGGATAAGGGGATGGATACAGTTAATCTACTGCTCCCCCAGTCTCCAGGGGCTGGTGGAACTTGTACAGTGATGAGAAGTGATGTTTTTTTCCCCATACCAACACCTTCAGTTTCCAAATTTGCATCTGGAGAAATACACCTCATTTTATTAATCTTTTGCAGACTCCAGTACAGAGTCCAGAGCATTTAAAAAAAATTATTTTGTACCAACACATTTTTTGCCACTCTATATAGGACATCTATGATTTTATCTTAAAAACTCATGTTGCTTGTATGTGAATAGATTTTTATAGCTCTTACTACAGTCTTCATCAACGTCTCTGTACTGAAGCAGACCTAAGTCAGGATGGTTACATTTTTAAAAGTTGCTTTGATATGTATTCTTTGATCAAGTCATGAGACCTGGACCTTTAATGGGGATATAAAAAAAAAAAAAAGGATGTCTGTGTGAACTGACTGGAGCACAGGCTCTCTGCCTTTGTCATCCTCCATGGAGGAAGGTGAGTGGTGAATGATTAGACACAGTCATTTCATTGAACACAAATTTCTCATGATTCTTCCCAAACCAGCTCTGGGAAAGAAGCTGACAAGCAGCCACTGTCCAGGGCTTCAAGGAAGGAAACACCATGCTGAGGGCTTTTCCCATCAGATCTCTATCTTGGCAGTCTGGGTTGCCTGTCACATGAAAAGGGGAGGTTTTCTCAAACCCTTAATGTTTGATTACTCTGTCAACTCCCTTGAAGGACTCACATTAACAGGTTACAGAATAATACCCTTTATTAATGAAGATATGACAGGGTTCAAGGATTGCTGGGGATAGCGTGTGACTGAAAAAATGTATCCAAAGCAACAGTGACAAGCTCCAATCCTAACAAAACTTGAGAAAATCATTCCATGCACAAGGAATACAGATCTTGCCCATCTTTCCTCCCTGTGGGGGAGAAAACAGGTTGACCCCAGAAGTCACTCGGGAGACTTCCCCGACTTCTTCCCATTCTTAACTTCCTTTTATACAATTTCTTTATATTTAGGTGGCAATGGAGTAACTTAAGCCACACACGTCACTCACTGAGGGGCCGTGGGACCTTGGGGGTGGGAATGTCACCAGAGTACCTGAGATAACCTTGGGATGGGGATATGTCAGTCCAAGGAGAGGGATTTTGTCATGTTTGCTAATACAAGGGCTTCCTTTATCTCCCTTGTTTTTCAGGTGCTCTGTAGCTTTTCAGCTAGGAAGTACCACTGAGTTCCCTTCTCTGCACAGGTTCGGACAAACCCTGGCTGTGGTCTCTACTCTGCTCCATGCTCTGTTTAGTCCCCCTTAGACTGTGTTGTGTGTGGGAGGTCAGAGATGCTCACCATGCTCATTCCAGGGAGCAGCAGCTGTATTTTCCCTGTAATTTCTGCACTGTTTCCTTTTTACCCTCAGTCATCTCCCCACAGTGCCCTCACTGACAGGCACTCAACAACTTTTCCAGTCCAGCTGGCAGGACACCATGGCTGTAAGGATTGCAGGATGCCTCAAATGCCCTCCTAAGGGTCTGGCATTTCTGTCTTTCTCTTCAAGAAAATATTAATAATTTTTCAGGAACTGCAACGCAACGTGTAGGGATGTGATGCTCACTTGATGCCACGGATTCTCAGAAGCCTAGAGAGGTAATTCTCAGTTTTGGAACTGCAAAATGGCAGTGCTTTGCAGCCAAATCCATTTTTATGTGTTGTGCATTTGACTGTGATGAATTACTCTAGTGAAGGACAAGGATGTCAACTTTGTCCCAGTATTTAATGGGAAGGATAGGAAAGGGATGAGCAGAATCTTTTTTTGATCTCTTGTATTGAAATAATGACTAATGAATCACATGGTGAAGTCAAGGTTTCTTCTTTGGAGGCAAATGATATTAGACTTTGCAGCCATGAAAGAGGATATAGCTGCTTTCCTGCAACTATTAGGTTTTGTATTCTTTTGGTTTTCTGAGTATATTCAAAAGGAAGTGGGAAAAAACCTATCTCTAAGGAAACAAAAGATCTTCCTTCCTATTGGGAAAGGAGTCAGCAGTGATGATAAATTCCTTGCCAAGTGAGTAATTTCTTCACTTAAAAGACTTCAAAGCTTTAAAATTATTTTTTATACCACAGAGCTTCAATATGAAACTGCCTGTGCTCTTAATGGTCAGTGCTGATCTCACCCTTGGCAGGAAACGATACACAGAATGATGGCAGGGAAAGGAGCTATTTTGTGTGAGATGCTGCAATATTACATCTTCCCAGAATAGCTCTAAAGGTGCCCTTAATTGTACTGCACACTGACAGAAGTGAGAAGCAAGTGCTTAGGACTGCTCAATGCTTCCAGTGTTAGTTGTCGCATAATTTCCAGGCTAAGTAAATATATATATATATAGAGGATAAATGCAGGAAAACTAAAGTATAATTTTAGCTTGACAGTCATATATTGTCTGAAAACATGCCTGAAAAATAACATGACTAAAAATAGGACCATGACATAGCATTTATTTAAGACGTAGGTAAAGTGAGAACTTTCATATAGCACTACCCCTGAAGCTCCAGCCCCAGTGTAGCTGTCTCCTTGGCTCTCATATTTTTTGTTTTGAGAAGCTGTTATGAAGATTTAAGTGCTGATTAAATGTCAGAACACGAACTGACACAAGTGTCATGAAAGTGCATTGCATTCTCTTTTTTTGAACAGATGATGTGTTGAGGTGCTCATCATCAGCACACCAGTTTTTCTAGCCCCTCTGTCTTTCCAAATCTTATATATTAATCCTAACTTAATGCTCTGGGTCCTTAAACACCTCAGAAGTGGATGATGGGGACTGTTTTTGTTCTGAGCACTAATTCCTTTTGAGGGCTTTGGACAATCAGCCTTAGCTCAGGTCAATGGTTCAGCCTCTTACATGGTCACAAAGGCAGAGCCCCATTTCATGCTGAATCCCCCCAAGTACCATGGAAACCATTTGGTGGGATAAAACCCAACCAAAATCTACACAACATTCAACATTAAGCAATCCCCTCCCCTTGCATCCTTTCAGGTCAGTGCCTTAAGCCCTAAGCAGAGAAAGGAGTCCATGGGAGCTCCTGACACAGGGGATGACTGTGACAACTTCAGAATATTCCATTCATGTCAAGTTCTTCAAAAACTTCCATCTGCTTAAGCAAGGTTGAATTTTAGCCTGGGTAGCTTAAAGAAAAATTAACAATTTACCTTGATCAGAACTAGAGTTCAATTTATTTTACATGGAGAAATGTCCTTTTCAGGAAATTTATTTGAAGGAAACTTTAAAAAGTACTTCAACCCAATCTTTCTCAAATTGGTTCCTTATCAGCTGTATAAATTTCCACTAAATACAGCATGGAAGGAAATAAAATCAAAAAGCAAACATGTGATGGGAACAGCCATAAAGGTGACCTGATTCAGAGGGGAAAAGTACTCAACAAGTCTGCCAAAATTCTGGGAGACAAATTACCAGCCAGCCTGGGAGATGTGAGACTGGGGACCAGAAGCTCTTGAGAAGTGCAGCCAGCATCTCTGAAATGCAGCTGGGTACCAGAGACATCCTGAGACACCCTCAGAAAGTGCAAGTCCAAGTAAGAGTAACGTCACCTGAAAAGCTGAAAAATAGTCTGGAAAAGGGGGATATAACATCCTGAGAAAGAATGTATTGGTAACTTCCACTGTTTCAACTGCAAGAGCAGGACAAGTTCCAAAACAGAACTGAAATCATAATCTGTCAGGTGTCCCAGGTGAAAAACAGAAATTAACTGCATCCATTGGTTGTTCAAAGTGGTGGTGTCCTGTACCCTCTTATGTGTCTGTGATAGAGAAATGATTTTCTATCCAAATCAGCTTCTCTTTCTCTTCCTGCACTGCACATCCTTGTCCCTTTCCTACACGGGTCTGCAAGACCTTGGACCATCGTTGGGGAAGCCTTGCTGCCTCCAAACTCCGTGACATGGATTGTACCACCTGAAGTGAGATCCTGCCTGTTCTACTGCTCCCTCACTCAGCCCAAGCCTGGGGCTGGCCTCTTTCATCCTCCCACCTCTGGGATGCCCCTTCTGAGATCTACAGCTTGGTGTCTAATCTATAGATGTAAATTAACTCATCCTAAGTGTATCTGCTGTTGTCTAACTGCCAAGTTTCAGTAACAACTTCGTTGTAACCTGTAATTTATATACATATATATATATACATATATATATATATATATGCACTTACTTGCTAAAACTATTGGGTGCTGCTATATTTGATTGTTGCTATAAATTTATTGCTGCTGTATCACTGATTGTTGTTATACCAATGCTGCAGATACTACTGTGTAATAGCTATATATGTATACACACACACACACACACACACACACACACACACACAATATATATATTTTTATATATATTTGCTTTATATATTATAGGTGTACTTGCTAAGGGTGAGTTGTGGTGTTTGTGGTAATCTGTAATAAAGTAAAGAAAATTAGAGGCTAAAATGTCCATGCCCTGGGTATTACAAAAACCTATGAACCCATGGTCAAGGTCTTTAAACATCCACAGGCCAGAGACACCACATCACAATTTTAGTCACTCAACCCCAGCTCTTACGTGCAGGATGCAAAACAGCCAGAAAAGAATAAGGAACAACACGCACAGAATTCTCTAATATCAAAATATAGCAATTTATTCAAGACACTGAATATGATCTGTTGATTCTCTCCTTAAAACAAATGAGCTACAATACACAAGGTGAATTTGAAGAAAGTGTGGGTGGGGGAGAAACAAAATAAGGGTTGATGTTGTTTCAACAGAACCTGGGAAATGCTTAAATGAGAACCAAGTCTGGCTGCAAGTCTGACACAGACAATAAAAACTGCAGAAGCCAGAATTCAGAATTTCAGTGAGTGGCTGAAAGAACATTTCTGCAATTGACAAAGAACCACATCTTTTAAAAAGGCAGTAAGAGGAAAAAAAAGGAGGAAAAATTAAAAAGGGAAAAAGAAAAAGAAACCCAAAAACAAAGCAGACCCTTACATTTGACAAAGTGCACTTCACTTGGCTCTAAAATTAGCTATTTTTTCCTTTTTTTTTTAAACAAATTAAAAGGAAATTTCTAAGATGTAGCATGGGGTTAATGTGTGTATAACCCTGTAAGTCAGGCCCTTTATTGCCCCATAAGGGACCCAGTGTTTCCTACATAAAAGATTCAGTATCCTTCTGACCCACAGAATATAGTGGTTTTTCAGAAACTGGGGTTTTTTCACTCCCAGGCCAATTCCAGACAGCCAGCAATAATAAAAATCCAGCAAGTCTCTGGATGGTTTCACAATCCTGTTTGGTCACTTAGGTTTTTCCATTTCTCTTCTGTTACAAAGAACTCTAAACAAAATTCTAGGAAGAAATCTTACCAAGTCCCCTGGGCTGCTGCTTTGTGCAGCTCTGCTGCAGGGGAGTCACAGAGAGGCTCTGCCAGCTTGGGAATGTGCTGCTGCTGGAGGGGAGGGAGAGCTCCAGGAGCTCCCAGAGCACAGTGCTGCAGGCTGGGCTGAGACGCCCACCTGGAACTACAGCCTGGAAAGGCTCTCTCCCCACACTGCTTGTGTCCTGAAGAAACCACGTCCTTAGGTTAAGATTAACCTTTGCAACTACACCTCCTGCCTTCCTCAACAGCTCTCATTTCAGCTGAAAACTAGCTACAAAAGATGATACTACAGCATCTTTCCAGTCTTCAGGATTTTGTGGAAGGTAAGAAAAGTGAATTTTCTTAGCTCCTCACATACACTGCTTTTAACTCTGATGGTCCATATAGAAAACTTTCTGGAGCAGCAGCCTCTCTCATACATGAGCTTTGCAAACCAATTGATACTCATATTTTGTTTCTCTTGGCTTCTTACCTCCATGTAGGCAAGCAAAGTGGTGTTCTGACAAATTTAAAAAAATGGAAAAAAAGGAACAGGCGTCACGGACACTGCCCTGTTATCTACAGCAGCAATCCTGGGAACAACTGTGAAGCACGGGCTGTGGAGCCAGCCAGTCATGGAGCACTGAGCAAATTAATCTCTTCAGATCCTGAGGTCTGGCCTATTCAGGTGTCACTCAAGGGACAGAGCAAGGCCAGAGCCCCATCAGTGCTGCCCTCTCACAGACCGGCAACTTCTGCTTGTTATTCTCAGAAATGCCCCAAAAGCAGTGTAGGGATTTAACCGTTTACATGCAATGACTGCAGTCAAATCATTGTCCCAACAACGCGTCACAAAACCACACTGTGCCTTTGGATTCAAGTTCAAGACTCTTTGAGCAAGTCCTCTTTCCAAAAAAAGTAGTGACTTTAAATTAGCAGGTACATGTGGTTATTAGAAAAGAGTGCAAAACTGCCACATGGTGATCTACAGCCATGCTCTTGGTGCAAAAAACTAAAACCAGCACATGAAAGCATTTGACACCAAAAATAATCCTTGATACTGCCTGGCATCCAATTATTTGAGATAAATTACAAACAACCTTAACTATCACTAGTAACCATAATTCCACATAACTGTTTTCAACTAATACTTTTAGCAGTTACTTCTTTCCATTCTTTTTAGCAGTTACTTCTTTCTATTCTTTTCTCCTTTCCAAAGGTGTGTCTTTAAGAAATGCAGCTGAAGCTGGCAGTGTCTAGTTCCACTAGAAGGACTAAGATCCCCTACAGATGCAAGCATACAAAGAAAACCCCAGAGAAAAGATGGTGTTGAGATTCCACGATGATGCCCTGGAGCTCAGCAGGTCTCACACCACCAGTTCAGCCTGAGGGCTCTGGATTTGCTCAGATCAAATCACACCTCCAGCAGCTGTGGTCAAACCAAGGGGATGATGCTGTGTTACAGAGACTTTGGGCCACAAAGTTCTCCATTTATTAAGAGGTTTGTGGCCTGTCTACTCTCTCCTACAGATCCTAGCCTAGGCTGTAGAGAAGACACCTGCATGACTCAGCCAGTTCTGAGGATCTAAGTCATGCCTGACACCACCCCAAGGCTGCCTTATAGTTTACAGCACTTTCAGTAAACTCTGCCTATGTGCCCTTCCTTGCATTTGTCATTTCCTCAATTAGAGTAGTGCAGTCTTCAGCTGGCATCTGTGCAGGTGTCACGGCTGCAGTAAGGAAATCTTGTCCAGAGTGGATTGGTGGTGCTTTGGAACTCTCCACTGTTGCTCTGATCATTTCACCCCCACAACTTTACAGCGCTTTACACGTTGAGATCGAATTTATATAGGATATCATAACCTAATGAATTTATTGCTCCTGAGCACCACACTGAGGACACCCTCGAGGCCAGACCTGTCTGGCAGACCATGAGCCTCCAAGTGCAGACCCAGAGCTTTCCCTGCAGGATGCAGCACACACGTGGTGACAGCAGCACCACCCACTGCAATGGCAGAGCCCTCTGGGTGTGTGTGGTCCATGGATGGACAGGAGCTCGGTGAGAGTCCATTCTTCAACAGTGACAGATGCAGTCAAGATATTTCAGTTCACCTGGTCTCATTAAGTCAGTGGTAAAGCCCCACTGACTGACTGGAATAATGAACAGTGGAAAACAGCACTGCTCAGCAAGGCCACAGGCAGCAAAACCCATATTCTATCAAAATCTGAACTATTTCTAGAGGGAAGAAGATACACAAGCATTTTCCTCCTGGTTACTGAAAACAAACAAAAATACAGACTAGAGAAAATGAATGTTATAGTCTCAGGCTTCTGAATCTCTTTGAATAAGTTTACATCATCAAACAGCCATAAAAAATGGAATGAGACTATGTAAATGGCTGGCTGCTGGAAAAGGACTTTAGTAAAGGACTGGTATTTCTTGTATCAAACACCATTTTTTCTTACAGCACTTTCTGAGAGAGGAGAGAAAAAGGATACTGCGCCTTTCATGTTCCCTGGACTCTGTGTCATTCTTTTTGCTTGAATTACACAACTGGTCTACATTTTGTGGCCATTTTAGGCTTTTAAAACTGTTTAACATAAAAAATATTTTTTTCCAAAAATACACTGGGTTCTTTCTGTTAAAAGTCATCTTTCTCCTGTAAAAATCTTCCCCAGCACTGCATTCTTATATAAAGCACTTATTACACAATTTGCTGAAAGTGCCCTTGAGACGCTAAGATCTGAAGCATGGAGGATTTTTTTTTCTTTTAAATGGAGAGAAAGAAAGGAAAAGGAAGTTATAGAAGAGAGGAGAAGCAATCTGTCAAAAATTTTCATTGTCATGTCCACCTGGCTGCATCTACTATGGGCATACAGGGAAAAGAAAAAAAAAAAAGGGGCAAAAAGAAAGAGGAGAAAAAAAAGGAAGGAAAAGCTGGGAGTGGAAGGGAGAAATAAAAGGAAAACAAAAGTTTCATCCTAAGCCTGGGATCCTCCAGGCTGCAATATTCCAGCTGATAGAAAAACCACTGAACAAAAAAAGTAGTCTAGAAAATAGAAAGTGTTGTGATTACAAAGTTGAGCATTTCATCAGTACAAACTGGTCTTTGAACGTCCTTTGGGAGAGCAACTGTAGTGTCCAAATTGGAAGGAAAAAATACAACACCGCATGGAGGAGGATTTTTTTCCCTTTTGGTTTATCACAGCATTTTTCTTTTTTTTTTTTTTTTTTTTTTTTTTATTAATTTTTTTGGCACAGCTTTTTTTTTTTTCCCCAGCCATCAGAGCAAGTTCTCAGATGCAAACCAAACAGTGCAATGCCTAGCTGGTGGCTTCATGCTTCCAAGGCTGAATGTTCCAGGTGGAAACCATTCCCTCCCCCTCTGAAGTGACTGCGTTTTTACTCCTTGATGAAGGTTACGGACAAAATACAAGTCACCTGTGGCCAGGGAGAGTCGGTTTCATGGTACACTCTAACTTTGTTCAAGTTTGTACAGTTCTGGAGCTGTTAAGAATAGTTTTGAAGAGTGCTTCTCCCCACGCATTCACTGCTGGTCCATTTGAAATTTCTTCTAAAACATTTCACTTTTACTTCCGCAGATCTAGAACACAAACCTGTGGAGAGAAGACCCTGTGTTAAGAACATTTGTGAAGGTGATGTGGAAATTCCACTCATGCACCCTGTACATGGGTGGACCAGCCAGCTGGGTGTTACACTCCCCAGCTTCAAAGCAGCAGACAAGTAAGGGGACAAACTGACATGGCAGAAAGCCCAAGTGAAACCCACACATTTAACACTTAGCTGGGCTTTCACTGGTTTACAAACAAACATTTTGGTGGCACATCTCGTAAGATTATGGGATCTATTCAGTTGCCTAAATATCATGTCCACTTCCACTTCTGAAATATATCCAGAACAGATGCAGGCTTGGCAAGCATGACAGTGGACATGCGCCCATTTGGAGCAGCTGTTGGGAGCCAGGCATGGCACTGTCTGAGATGGCACAACTAAGCCCAAACAACTGAATCATGTCACAGGTGTACCCTTTCTTAAAATCAGTTAAAAAATACTCTCCAAAGTAGTTATGCCAGCCAGCCAGGTATGTCCTGCACAAGCTGATCATGCTACGATGGAATTTTTTTAGAAGTAACGCTAACAGCAAAAAAATAGTAAGGAAAAATCAGTACCCATGGCAATATTTCTCCTTTACCACATGACAAAATCTTTGGGTATCATGCTGAAAATTTCCTCCTTTATTCCTATTCAAAGGAATAGGAATATTCTTCTGTGGAAACAAACTCTGGAAGCCCCAGGGTAACTGTTTGTTACAGAGTTGACTCCTGTGATCTGCTCTTCATTAAAGCTGACAGATAACAACAGAAACAACATGACTGTTGTTCTTGTCAAATATGTACTTAAAAGTCACTGGCATCTTCAGGAGTATTCACCTATTCCACAAGCCTTCTTAATTTCCAACAGGAACACCACCTCCTTTCAAAACCTTCCAAAGGAGGAGCATTTTTAATATCCTACACAGAGCTACTTATTGTGTCTTGAACTGCCTCTGTCTTTGGCTCTATCCCCAGGAGGGAAATACAGCATCCTGCTTTTTGCTGATGCTCCCAGAAAAGAAATCTCTCCCCAGCCTTTGCAGTGTTGATGATCCTTACCGATCCGTCTGACGCGCTTGCTCCCACTTTGTCTCCTCTAGCATTCCAGCAGACTTCAAAGATGCCCCCGGTGCCTCTGTAGCTATGTACTAGAGTTCCACTCTACAAAGCAAAACAGCACGCACACATTGGATACAGAAAGTTCCCCTTCTTTTTCTCTGTCATGTGGCACTACCTTAAAAGGGGGAGCTATTCAGATCACCCAGCCATGGCCACCTCCATATTGTGATGGAAACTTGTTAGGAAACAGGAAAGTGGTCCTTGCAATGAAGAGCAACAGGCTCCTCCAGAAACAGCAAGACTCAAGACATCTGTTTGACATCTGTCAACTCTGTAACAGTAAAGGCCTGGGGAGTTAGGTTGATGTGTTCTTCTCTAACGTTTGCTGCTAATTCAGGTTGTGGGATACCAGTATCCAAAATTACATCTGTGGAACTATGACATCCCACTTTTCTCCGGAATATCACCAGCCCCTTGCCTGTACATCTTTAGATCCATAGCTCCTCTTCACAACATCTAAGCAAGGAGCATCAGCATCACAGCTGAGCTCAGTCTGTAACTAAATAAAAGTATCCCTTATTTCTAATCTGCACCTTTGCTTCACAAAGCTGATGACCCAAAGCAAGGTACCTATTTTCATGCATGCTACCTGTTTTAGCATACAAAGCAGAACTGTTCTGAGCAGTCACCTCACTGCACCTGAGTGACTCAACTGCCATGGATTTGTGCCAGCCAATACAAGCAGGTTCACCCTGGCAGGCAGGTCATGCATGACCTAGGTACACACATTTTCCATTTAAGCTTTTGCTATTAATGTGTCACCTAAACCAGATGTGCTTCACATAAGGCAAAACAGTACCTGAGTATTCCATATATGGACACATTTGTCAAAGGACCCACTGGCTAGATATTTTCCATCAGGACTAAAAGCTACACTGTAGACAGGCTCTTGATGCTTTGTTAACGTGTGGATGCAGACTCCTCGGTCAACGTCCCACAGCCGAACCGTGGAATCAAACGAAGCACTGCAAGAAGCATTCAAACATGAGAATGTAATAATCTGGGTGGTAATCAATATATACTGTGAGACTGTAAATGTTATAAGAGAATACCAGAGGTTTTTTTTTTTTCCGTTGGCTAAGTAAGACATAATGTTTCAAACAGAAAAGCTAAAATGTACCACAACCTGTATGTTTTTTATCTTAAGAACTACAGCTATAGAACTGAATTCTGTATGAAGACCCTTAGGGCCTATGTAGGTGTGCCCTATGTAGCCCTAAGAAGGCCAAACTCCCCCACTTTTGAGATTCTACCTCTGTTATTCAGGAAGGACAAATATATCTTGTCATTAATGGGATAAATGGGTCCAGAGAGATCTTACTCCTAATGGAGTCACCCTGTTTAATGAATTAGAATTTTGTAATTCTCTAGAACTGTGGCTCTTTTCACTTTGTTTCAGTGACATTTTTGCTACATTCCATTTCGATCCCAAACTGTGGGCTTGGAAAAAGGCAAAAGAAATAATTTGCATTAAAAATAATCTTAAAAGAATAACTCCAGGAAAGTGAGGTTCTTACATGTCCACTCCCAGACTAAGGAGTAAAATAAACCAGTTTTGATACAGCTTCTCCCCACACTGCACACACCATGAGCTGATCTGATAAACCCACAGTACTACCATCAATTGGCACTCCACAAGTAAATGTATTTCCTAAGCTCAAAGAAGAATTTTGCCCAATTTTCAAGTGGAACTTCAAAGACTATCCAAGCTTTTCTCTATTAGCTAAGAAGGCTACAAAAATTTTCTCTAACTGCTCAGGTGAGTTGCATGATTCCAGTTACAAACCATTCCAGCTGCCTGAATCTTGAGAGCACCTGCCTCAAGATTTTCACTCCTAGCAATGCAATGCTGGTTGTGAAAGTGCAATGCCAAATTTACAATTTTATCAAGGCAGCTGAAAAGTTAAATACCACATGACTCAATTTTCTTTCTTGGTTCACCTTCTTTTTTCAAATACGAATCCCTTCCCTTTGTATCCATCCTCCTGACTTACATACACAGATACCTTTTAGTGGAATTGTCTGCAGGAAGACTGATGGCAAAGTGACAGCAGGGTTACTTGTGAGAAAGATGATCCTTCTTCTTGGCAGGCAAGAAAAAGAGGTATTTTTTACCTTGCTAACATGATGTTGGAGTTTGGGTTGCTGGTGCCTGGTCCTGTAGGGCTCCATTTGATAGTGTAAATCTCTTTGCTGTGAGCCTGAAGATCGTGTACACAGGTATCTTGCTTCATACTCCATATCTAAATCAGAGAAATAATGGAGGAAAATGGCAACATTATTAATCTCTTCTCAGCTGAATTATTTCAGTTCTATGTTATTCTTACATTTGTTTATTTGAGATCTCGACTCACCTGAATACACATAAATATAATTTATTAATGTAGCAATTTGGCACATACATTAAAATAACTCCAGTAAGGATAAGAGTTACACATTTAGTAGTATTTATTCAATAGATAAGAACTAAAGAATTGCTGTACTTCCAAAAGGCTGTAACTATTTTCACACAAAAGTTTATCTATTTGAAGAAGTTTAACCAGAATTTTATTTATACATTGCAACAGCAGTAATTTTAAAGAACAAGAAGAAAATTGCAGCAATTGCTTAGAACACAGCAATTTTCTCTTATGCTAGTAAAATTTTCCTTTTACTCCTGAACTCCATTTGTCACCCCCTTGTTTTTAACAGTACAGAAGGTGGAAGACAGCCAGCTGTTTCTGTAGTGTTACATGGCCAAATACTTCAGTGTAAGATGAAGAATATGCTCAACAGAGATGACAGGTAATTTAGTACCTCTTTTTGTCAGCGAACTGAGAAAGTAAGATGAAGGAATTCACAATAGGGAAAATAACTCAAATTTAGTCAGTCAGTTTCAGAGAGATACTGAAAATGTAGTAATGATTTAGCTCAGTTGTTGTAAGTCTGACCACAAGAATGATGTGCTCTTATGCTGAATTCCCATCAGTGTACCTGAGACTGCTTCTGGAAATGCTACACAAAGTTCAGCCATGTTCCATTCCAAAAACAGAGAAGAAAAAAGTTGGAGAGGACTGATTTACAAAGGAAAAGGAAGAAGAATAATGCCTCAATTTGGAGCATTTGTCATCTCCATCACAGAAGGTTTTTATAAACAGGTGAGGCCAGGGATAGTAAAGCACTAGCTCTTGTGCCAAATTCAGTGGTCAGGAACTTGAACTGGTAACAACAACACTGAACCATGGTGGTTTTTAAAACACAGCATGCAACTGGGCACCAAAAAGCTGTGTCACCACTGGGTCAGGATGTTTAAGCAGAGCAAGAACAGTTATGCAATAGTGCATTGTGGCAGCGTGACAGGCAAGCTGCTCCCTTTTGCCCCCGTTTTCTGTAAATTTCCAGCTCTGTCACTAGCCTGCAATAACACATCTGGAATCCAGAATGATGAAAACCTCAGTGGGTATGTGGCAAAGACAGAGCAGAAGTCAGTGTACCTATGAACAGGAAATATTCATAACACTGACATTCACTTAGCTTTCATCTGCAAATTCTGCTCTGTCTCAGTTTCATGTCCCAAGCTTCAGCTGTGTCAACCAGCAGTGCAAAGAGATCTGAGTCTTAATTAACACAACCATACTGCAAGGAAACTATCACTGGTACAATTCTAGCCACAAAGCCAAGTCCTTCCTGGGATATTTACTTTCTTCAAGGAACCAGCATAAATCAACAGTCCAGCAGGAGGGCTTTGCTAGAACATCATACAGCTACTCCTACACAGACAGCCTTCATTTGATGTGGCTGAAAAAGAAAAATGAGAAAGGGTTTTGGGCTGCTCAAGCTCTATATTATCTATACTTAAACTATGACTTTTTTGTGACAATGGCATATCAGTCATGTAACACTTATTTGGATAGGATGCCTCAATTTCCCCAGTGCTTGCTTCTCCGTCTTCAATCTTTCAGATTTGCTTCAAGAAATATAGGGCAAAGTGGAAACTACTGTTCATGCAGAATTTGAAGTGATACACTACCATCATTCTAGAGAAGAGTGAAAAAGAGACATTGTTTTTTGTCCTCACTTCTTGAAAAATAAGAATGGAAATTGTTTTACCTTTAATGTCATGTCATCAGAGCAAGATGCTAGTAGCATGCCAGATGGGTCCCATTTGATTGCATTCACCTCGTTCTGAAATCAAGAGTGATATTATTAAGCAAATATTCCAGTTACTGCATCGTACTGGGCACTCAGCAGAGGGCACTCAAGGTTTATGCGTGGAACAAGCTCACCCACAAATTACAGTGCTGGTGTTTTTAG
Organism: Camarhynchus parvulus; assembly: GCF_901933205.1. Classification (NCBI taxonomy): domain Eukaryota; kingdom Metazoa; phylum Chordata; class Aves; order Passeriformes; family Thraupidae; genus Camarhynchus; species Camarhynchus parvulus. Next base: position 20,577,505 of record NC_044571.1, read on the forward strand.
GGGTGAACAAAAGCACTGCTGCCTCCCCAGCATGCTATCTATTTAAGTGGAATTTTGGAGTGGAACCATCCTGCGCTTGTGAACAATACACACAAGCAATCTTCTGATGTGTGTTCTGGCTCAAAGTTGCTCCTATCCTTTTGTCATTTCCTAGGATTTAAATAAACCCAGACAGATTGATGATACAGCATTACCTTCTTTTTAAAACTGAGGCATTTCTTTCATTAATGTTCTGTAGACTTGGTGATACAAATTTTCAACAGAAATAAACTGGTGGGGTGTTTTGTTTTGTGGACTTGATAATTCTTCATATTGTAGCTCCACAACAATGCTGGTCTCTCTAAAGAGAGGTTTATGTGTAAATGAATTCCATGCTGGAATATTAAACAGTTTAGGATGCTTTCTCTATCAGTCCTTCTAGCACTTTGTAATTAACTAAGCCTAGCATATCCCCTTGGTACTTAGTAAGTTTCCCATGCTCTTCCACTGCTATAGGTAAAGAGAAAAAAAGCGTTTTATAAAAAGGGAAAGACTGTTTTCTTAAAAATATAAATTGGCCCAGGGTCTCAGTGAAAACCATCCTGGAATGTATTTCAATTTTTCTTTATACATTTTACAAGTTTCAGTAATAATTAAAAACAAGTATAGATATATTTGAGGTGAAAATTTGGATCATGTACAAAGCAGTGCAGTTCATATAATAATAAAAAGCACCTGTCTATTGTTAGGAATGTACAACCTGTCACAAAATATCAGTTTAACCACAGACTAAGATAAAGGTCTCCAAATTCATAGTTCTGGAAGCTAACATCTAAATTATGGGTCAGTAAATGATCACAGTTTTTCTCACAAATTGAACCTAGAAAAAGTAACCTTTGACAGCCATTAAATTCCACCAAGAAAAGAGTGGGGAAATACATCTTTAATATATCTTATTAGATTAAATTGATTCTAAAACTGAACAATGGCTGGAAGTAAACTGTTCTCTCCTTATTCATAGCTCTCATTTAGTAAAGGAAATTAAGCCAGTGGAAAACAGAATCTTATTTATGAATGCATAAATAAGTCTGCAGCTCGTGCTACCCAGAAACACTCTCACTGTTTAAGCCAGAGGTGTTGCCTCCTGTGGTGATTTAGAACACTTTATCCCTTCTCACAGGCAGTGAATCCCTCACTCCCAAGGAATACACTTTTAGGGAAACAAGGGGGTTTAACACCTTTGCTGCTAGAACACTCTGCAAACCCATCACCTCTCATCACTGTAACATTTGCTGTGACTTTACCACTAACATTTTGGACTTAAACTTACTGTGTGTCCTTGAAAGGTTTTAACGGGACGATCACAGCCAAGTCTGCACACATGGATGCACATGTCAGTACTGCAGGAGGCAAAAGTAGTGTTGTTCTGCCAGTCTACATCCAGAGCAGGAGCTGTGAATACAAACAACAGAAGGAATATCAGGGATCATGATAAAGAAACAGCTATCCCAAATAATTTTCCTCCCATCACCTATCTGAATGAAACAGACTTCAGGCTAGTTCTTGGTCTGTCACCTGCTGCCAGTTACAGGGCTGACAGGGACTGCCTGAAGGGCACAGAGTATTTTTTCTATTCCAGTGGATAATCTGGATACTTTGCACAGCATCTGCTTATGAGAATCTTTTGGGTCAAGTTACATGAGGGGGGTCAAAACACTACCTCCACCCTCTCTGCTCCCAGCTATGCATATCATGGGTTATGTCTAGCATTCATCCCTCTGTAACCCAGTTCAGTGAAGAAACTGAAAGAAAACCAACCCAGAAAAAGTGTGGATAATTCCATCTGGGTTAGACAAGCATGTTCCTGTGAATGCCAGACACAACACATGGGAAGGTGGAGGAGCAGGTGGCTGTGTCCCTTTGCACTACAGCTTTACGCAAACTTTGATACAAACCTACCATTCGGTGCAGGCACATGGATCAATAAGACTAAAATACTAGCACTGACCTAAGAAAACTCTGCACAGAGAGCACATGTACAACACACACACACACACACACACACACACACACACACACACACACACACACACAAACACACACAGGCACACACACACACATACACACACTTTGCAAAAAGAATGGGAACAAATCCCCAAACAACTTTTCCAGCATGTCAGTGCAGAGTGCAAGCAGGAGCAGGAGGAAGCTCCGGACAAACAGCTTGCTTGTGTTTCTATGATTGCTGCTCGGCCTTTTTCCCTCAGGATAGAGTTTAGCTGCCCTCCAGAGGATGACATAAGACTTGCTAAAATAGAGAAATCTTCATTCTCAGCACACCCTTGTGAGAAGCAAGTGTGCTAGAATGAGACATGCACATAGGAAACAAAGTTGGATCTCTTCCCGGCAAAGATATAATGCAAATTCGTCATTAAAATGAAACCAAGAAATTCCTTACTCCAATGTGTTTAGAAAGATACTTTGGTAATACAGAGGTGAAAGGATATCTGTTCTGACAAGCCTGTTACATGTAAATATGTTTTTCCTATTATAATTTTTATGAACTGCAAACCAAAATAGATCCATATCACCATCTGAATCATCAGGTAGCTCCCTAAATGAGAATGAAGGGCTGACACTGTTTCATAGAAAGGGCTTTTTTCAGTATTAATGAAAAAGCTCAATAATTCTCTATGATAGGTAAGGAATTACTACCTTGCAGAAATATAAAGGAAATTTGTGTGAGGAAAGCAGACTACTTTTGAGTTTTCCAGTGAACATTAATGAGGATCAGGAAACAATCAAAGATCTTTCTTTAACTGTCTATTTGCCTTTCTTTTTATGCTACAAGCTTTGTATTACTATTTCAAAGCAAACAAAAAATATCATTATTAATAGCAATATGCCTTCAGGGCTGATATCTATAATGATATGTATGAGTCAAAAACTAATTTTCAGAGAGCTATAGGCACCTAAAGCTATGGATTTACATTGCAGCATAATTGAATAATAAAGTGCTGATAATTAATACTGATTCATTTATTGGTGTACTCAGTCATATGTTTACTGGATATGTAACTACATTAAAAGGTTTGAAAAAAATCAAACTAACATGGTTCCTGATGCAAATAGCCAAATTGCCAAAGTATTTCCAAAACCACAGGATATCAGCCAATTGCATAGAAACAATTAGAATATCATAATATATAATAATAAAAGCAGCACAAACCCTTAAAAAATGCAGCTAAAATAAAAACCAAAAATTGAAGTGTTACAATAATTATCTGGCAATTTAGGCTTTTTCAGAACAAATTTAAGTGTGATTTAGAGCACTTAGATCAGAGAATCATAGACTGGGTTAGATTGGAAGGGACCTTAAAGAACACCCAGTTCCAGCCCCCTGCTGTGGACAGGGACACCTCTTACTAGACCAGATCATCAGAGCTCCATCCAACCTGGGCTTCTCTGGGCAGCCTGATCCAATGCCTCACCACCCTCACAGTACAGAATTTCTTCCTGATATCTAATCTAAACCTTCTGTCTTTCAGTTTGAATCCTCTCACCCCTTGTCCTGTCAATGCACAACTACATGGTTAAAACTGGCCACACAAATACCTCTTTTGGTGTCAATTTAGCAACTTGTTCCTGCAAACGCAAGACATCAGCCTGTATCTATCAGTAAGTGTCAAAATTGGATTATTTAGCTCCTTTTCAAAGAAATAAGTTTTGTGAATATATATTTTGATCAAATGCCCTATGATGATTCATAGTTTTGCAAAAAATAATGAAACCCTAGAAGCTACTTATCTGCACAGTTACATATTTTGAACAAAAAGCTTAAAAACTACCTGGGAACACCAGTAACATGGAGGCCTTGAACACCCAGACAAAGGAACTTTTCCTCACATATTTTAAGATGACAGTTTTGTCCATGTGGTGTAAACTAAACCAGTTGTAACAAAGAAGCAGACAGTAAAAAACCTTATGCTTTTTCCAGGCCAACTACCTCCAGACTTCAAAGAAGTATGTGTAAAGGAGGTGTATCCTGCCTAGACTAGACTTTTAATTGTTAAAATGCCACCTTTAATCCTAGTGTAGACAATGTTTTCAGATTCCAGATATGGAAAAGAATTTGCTGTTCGTTTGTCCTGGTGATGCAAAGAGGACAAGGTGAGGTCTTTGTGGCTTTAGACTTGTGAGAACAAAGTGAGTAGAGAGTCTGGCTGATTTTAAGAGGGTTTTGTAGGATACATGCTTTCTCCAATCAAAAATTTCCTCAACAGCATTTCCTTAATAACTGCTTTACTTCCTTATGAAAACATATATGAAAGAGTGAAAAAAATTAAAAATATTAGCTTCTCCATATCTGCACTTCAGTTGTGTCTCATGCTCCAAAGATAAACAGCGTGTGCAGTAAGAATTTTTAAAAAAAAAATCTTTTCATGCACATGGACATACTGCATTGGTAGATACAGCTGAGTTTTCAACTTGCTAAGAAGGGGATGGGGTGATTTGTCCTTGATGCACATCACTGCTAAGACAGCTTATGTGTCAGTGAACATGATTCTGGAGGGGCAACCAAGTTCTGAATCCACAACTATTTAGATTACTAGTTAGGGATCAGAGGATTAAGAGTCTCATTAACTAAAAATCACTCTATGTGCACAGTTTGCTGTTATGGAACAGTTATGGTAGATAAATAAATGCCACAGCGAGAAAATCTGTCAGCAGACACCAACTCCTCTAAACCAACAGTTGCATTAATAAATAAGAGATGAGTGACAAAAATGGAGGGTATGGATTTGCTGTGCCCATGGACATACTTTTTGTCTACTGCTGAAAAAGCATTTAGATTGCTACTGCATATTATTCACATCAGTGAGAGTAAGAACAGTTTGAGTTGAAAAGCATGTGCAAAATGTTTTAAAATTAGTATTGAAGCATGTTTTTAAACACCATTGTGAAAGCTTGTTGTAGTTAAAAATTGATTAGTTACAGTGAACTAGGAAGATGAACACCTCTAGCATCAGAATCCAGAATGTCCTCATGGTTTTAAACTCAGTTTTACTATACCCCTTAAAATTCTTCACTATGAAAACATAGGCACTTTGGATCATGAATTCAGCCATCATCATCTTACAAGTCTGGTCTCAGGTGAATTTCAGATTATGCCAATGACTGTCTGTTATTCAAGATTATTTAGTATCTGTGACATCTTCTGTCTTCTTAAAACAGTTCTGCATTCTGGTGCGGTAAGATTTTGAAACTCAAGGCTGGCAACTGATTTCCAATAATCAGAGAAAGCAAATATTGAAGAACTTCAAGTTAAGATTAAAAGCTAAGAAATTCTGAGGACCTTTGTGAGTGCAGTGGTGAATGCAAGGTGCATGAGAGATCTGCCTGCTTCTGCCTCAAACCAGCTTCATTGAAACAGGAGCAGAGAGAATTGAAAAGATCCCAGACAGGACTGAAAGTTCTTTTCATGAATCACCACCTGGTACTATTCAAGCACACAGATAACAACAGGACTGCCCAGTTAGGTAGACATGGCTGGTGTACAAACCCTCTCCTAAAATCAACTTTCAAAGCTAATTCTCACAGAACTGGGTGTTTATGAAACGAGAATAAACCCACAATCCATGATACTCAGGATAGTTGAAGCACAAAAAAACTTGATTGAAACTTTTCTCTGGCAGATATGGATAAAGTACATTGACAGGATTAAAAACTGCATTTCATTTTCCTAACAAGAGTTATGTGAAAAGTACCTGAATGGAAAGGAAATTGCTGTTTAGCTTCTCCTGTGTGAGCATCCCAAATTATTGTTGTCTGCATTCAAAGAAAGGGTGGAAAAAAAGATTAGTGGCTGTTCAGCTCAGAGAAAAAAACCCAAATAGCACCCTCACTAAGTAGCAATTCTAAATGATGAACTGATAAAATTATTGACTACAGAGAGCCTGGCGTGCTTGACAGTGGGAAAACCAGAAACTACTTCTAGGTATTACAGAATAATAATCTAAGTGTAGATAAAGAAGTATCATGCCTACAGAAGAAGCAATATAACTATGAAGAATAGGCATACCCTATCTGAATAATGCTAGAAGACAACACTATACATTTTAAATAAGAATATTGAAAAAAAAGTTTCAGTTATGATCCTTGAAGAACACTTTTTCCCTTTTCAAAAGATGCAAGTTGAATTCTACTTCAAAATGATGCTGAACCCCATTTGTAACAAGCCAATAAGTGAAATGTTTTTCTATCAGCAGAGTGCACAGCACTTCTTGCCACTGAGGTGGGACAGACTCAGGTGTAATTGGCTTACTACAGGTTTAATCCATACTCACAGCACATGTGAGTGTGTCCCCTGTAGAGCTCAATACCACCTTCTGAGAGAATTATCAATTTATTGGGAGTATAAACTTCCAGAAAATAAATTAAGGATGCATCATCTTGCTGATAATGGATCACCCAAAGAAATGCTGTGTTTATTGAGAATGTAAGTTTGCCAGAGTAATGGAATTACAGCTGGGAGATCAGTGTAGCTGAATATAAGCCAGTATTAAAGCTTCCATTTTCACAAGGCTATAAAAATATAGGGATTCACTGAGCTTACAAAGTACAAATCTCAGCTGGACTCCCCTGTGCCAGCTGCTGGAGAGAAGCACTGTCAGTGCATCTCACTGGAACACAGGCCATGCAGCCTTATCCCTTGGAAGTGCCATTTTTCTCTCTGAATTTTGTAAAGGAAGCCAAGGATGACATATGCATCTAATTTTTAGACACTGAAAGTTAGGAAAGATGAATGCTGTGTACTTTCCAGTTTCAGTTTTAATGGATCAGTCAGCTGTTCATTTTAATCTCTAATGTGTACTTAGCTGTAACTACTATGTTTTGCTTGATTTTCAGTTCAGAACCATATTTTCTTTGCATATTTCCAGAGGAAGCCATATATATTTTATTCAAATAGAAGTGTTTCAACAATTAGATGAACTAAAAGGTGTGGTATCTTTACAATAATTTTCTTCCTGTAAATAGCTGATAAAACGACAAATGTAAGTACTGGAAGCCATTCCTTCTGTAACAGAGACACACTCAAGATGCAATTTTACACATTTTTTTAAAAGTTAAGCATTTTCTATGAAAATAGTATACATTCATGCAGCCTCAAAAATGTAATCAACATGCACTAAAATATATTAAAGAAATGTAAACTCTCCAGGGTGCCTGGAGAAGAAGAAACTAATCTTAAGGAATTTAGCAGCACAAGCTCACTCATCAGCATACTTATATGTTAGAATAATGTATGTCTAAAACTTACTTTATCAACACCAGCACTTAAAATATAATTCCCCTTTTTGTTCCATTTCAGGGCAAATATTGGACCTTTATGTTGACCTAAGGTGCTTGCAAGGTTACCTGGAATAAAGAACAGGTTATTATTACAATTTCTTTTCAAATTGGTCAAATTACAGTTCACTGCTGTTTGATGCTTAAGAACAATAAATGTTTGACTTACCATCTTCTGTCCATATTCTTGCAAAACCATCATATGAGCCTGTAGCCAATAGTGTTCCATCACTCTGTTGAAATATATAAAAATGGCAAAGGTGGCTATGAGATAAAATCGGCTTCAACCAACCTTTTTCTTTCTTTTTAAAGGTTTGCTAATTGTGATTTATGATTCTGAGTCCACTCATTGAGGCAGATTATGCTATGATTTGAACTAAAGGTTATTACTTCAGACAGCACAGAGGAAATAAAATCCTCTAACATACAGTGAAAGACTAGGCTATACCATCAGATATGAGCCATTTAATCAAAAAGATTAGAAAAAGAAAACAAGATAGAACAAGTCCTGTGGGCTTCGTCCACTTAACAAACAGATACTACTTCTTAGACATAAAGGACCTACAAAACATCAACAGATGACCTAAACCCAGACTAAATCCCAGTTCAGTGAAACTCAGGCACCTCTACTTGAAAGAAGGCCCTAAGCCACATACACTCACGGTGAACACCTCAAATGTTATCCACCACCAAGGAATTGCTTTCCACTTGTCTGAACACAGACCCACATGTGCTCACGGGCACAGTACCATGATGAAGAAACAGATTCATGGGTCCCAATTAGGAGGAGAAAAGCCCATGAATCTGATCAGCAGGTCACATGTATTCTGGAAGGAACCCTTCACAGGATATGTCCTGTGCAGCCAGTGAAGCTGGTGTGATTGGGCCAGAATAATTAAAACAGAACTTTGCCATCTGGCGACACTATTGAAGCAGGGTATTTAGTTTTTCAACATTTCAGAACCTGGATTAAGAGTGATATTCATCCCATTTATCTGCAGACATACAGAAGTTAGGAGTTAGTTCAGGAGTGCCATCTAGTCTCCCTCCACTACTAACAGCATCATGTCACTACAACTCTGAAGTGTAACTCATGAACTTGTTTGCTTTAGGTTATGCCCAATCCAATATGAAGGCATGTGTCTCTGTCTGCTGACTTAAGGTGAGTCTAGAGGACTAGTTTAGAAGGTTAAACCTACAGGTATCAAAGGGCATGATCTGAATATGACCTCCAGAAATAACCTTTCTTATAACCTTTGGGTCACGTAAGTCACATAAACCAGAGAAGAACTAATTCAATACCACCAGTGTGAAGATTTCACAGGGAAATATGATTAATATTGTGGTTCTAAATAAACAATAAAGGCAGATGGCATTTCTAGCCTGATGAACAAAAAATTAGAAAAAAGCATGAAATAATCCTTTAAAACATATGCCCACTCCAATCCTCCAAAAACATTGACTCAGAGCACTTGTAAATTTAACTCAAATATATAATAATGTATGGGGGAAAATATCATAAGCTAAGTGAGGCTCACTGTGATGCATACTTGTCTGGGCCAGTGATGAGAAGAAAGGTGATAAGGGCAAAAAGAGAAAAAAGAAAAGCTCAGGAAATTAGATATACACTTTATCCAAATTTTTTGCTGGTAATTCACATTCTTTGGGAAATTCAAAGTAACTTGGAAGCACTTGAAGTATTTGAATTAGGAACATTTCCCTAGCTCAAGTACTAGTACAGTGCAAGTGAAGTACCAATGAAGTCTGGAAGGTAAGGAACTACTACAGAAAATACTAGAGGATGCCCTATATTTTGGACAAATTTTCTCCTAACTGTTCTCCACTCATTGCATGTTTTCCTCTTTCAATTTCTCTTTTCTTACTCCTAGATGCAATTTTTTTCACAACTATTTTTCTTCACTCTAATATCCACAGGAAACAAGTAATGAACATAAGCTTGAGTTTTATTTGCTTCCTTGACCTACCTCTACTTTCTGTACTATTGACCAACTTCTTTCATTGTGCAAATATAAAATACACACGGGAAAGGTGACTTGTGCAGTGGCCTTATCTTTTACTCTGTGAAGCACCTAGCTCACCTGAAGGACAATACTGCAGTAAAGATTAATCGAAACTTGATCGCTGGCCAGCAACTGAGACTCTACATAACTGCTGAAAATCCTTTCTGCTACTTAATTAATCTGTTTTCCTATGAAAACAAGACTAATGTGATCACTTTGTCTGTACTAATATCAGCAAAACAGGCAGAATGAAAATTAGGTTGAAGTAATTAAGTTTTCTGCAGGGTCTTGTAAGTTTTTTTTGGCAACAATTAGAGCTGTCCAAAGGCACTGCCCAGAGACTGGGGATTCTCAACAATACCTGTCCTCTCTGCTCACTTCAGTGTTCTTTGTGCATGGGCACATTATCTAAGATAGGAGGTTTTGCAGGATGAAAGTAAAAAAGAGATCAGGCAAGACAGTTTCATCCAGAAGGTAAGGACAGAATAACTACACATGCTCCTATCAAGACAAAGAAAATAATGTGAACACTGATTTAATTTTGCTGTGCACAGCATAATTCAAATGAGAGGATCTGGAGTCCAACCTCAGAAAAAGCTTCACTGGTGCTTTTATCTCCTTACATGCCAAAATAAAGTAACTATGAGATGCAAATACATTATTAATGAAGCTTCAGTATTACATAGATTGTTTGTTTAATCTTGGTTCTTAAAGCTAGCTAAGTTTATTTTTACTCATGCTCCTAAAATAGAGATATAAATATATCATTGTTAAGCTTGAAGATGGCAACAGTCCTGGAAAATTACAGTATGTAGAAGAAAGTTCAGCCTATTATGAGTATTTGAAACAAGAGGTCAGTAGGTTAGGACAGAGCTTCTGGTCACCTCAGATATGAAAGATACGGAGCAGCAAATGTAATTGCCTTGGAATTAAATTTAGACAGTTAAAAACCATGCACAGTCTTAGAAGTTGGCTTACATTCCAGTCCAATGAAGTCACATCCTTATTGCTGGGGACATCATGTCCTCCTTCTCTTATGCAGTGCCTCAAAACCAGCTGAGTGGAGCCGCTGTTGCTGTTCTCGTTGAGATTCCATATCCTGGCCGTTGAGTCTCCGGATCTATAAAGCAATGATGCAAATAAGTTGAAAACTCCTCATGTTGACCCAGCAAAGAGTGTAGAAGCCTGTATTTCTGTTTTCATTGAGACAACATGACAGCCTTGCAGGAGATGGGAGGAACAAGAGCTGCTGGCCTGGACTGCAATGGGAGCGTCTGACTGCACGGGGCTGCTGGGAACCTCCTGGCTCTGTGTAAAACACAGGTCTAAGGCTTTGGTGCTGGAATTAGCAGAAGCTCACCTAGGGGAGGGCCCTATTTTATTGATATGTTACAAATTTTCCAAGTTGAAGATGTTTTGAATCTCCTGAGGATTTTAATGTTTCTCCTGTGCACTGCCCAGAGTAGATCCAACCGCTTTTCCCTAAACTTGCTGAACAGATCAGGGCATTACAAGCCTTTAAGAAGTAATTTTTTCTTTCAAACTCTTTCCGTAATCTGTGTACTCTTCTAAAAATGCTAACACCTATTTAAATTATACCTGTCATAATAATTTTGTTTATTCAGAGAAGTTCTACCTAAAACACATAAACTCCTGTCTACATTTTGCACTACATACCTAAAGCTGGCATCAGCATAACTGAGTTAGTCTGGGGCAATTTACAGTAACTGTCTGTAGCTTGGTGCTTACATTACACTGCCATAATAGAACAAGACAGAGGCAGCATCAGGATTTTGATCCATTTTATAGACCAATTATTTTCTACAGAGGTGCTTTTAATGCAGACTGAAACCCTGATTTTGCTTAGAAAAGGTTTTCAGGAGGAGTTTATAATTATCTATTTGTAAATAATATATTTATTTTGACTTTGCATAAACCTTTATTCTATTGAAAAATGTCTCTGGCATTCAGAGATAATTTGCCATGGAGTGGAAGTTACTCCACTTTAAAAGTTTACTGGGAGTTTTTTTCGTTCTCCTTCATTTTTTAAAACAACAACAACCAAAACCAAGTTTCCTGGATTGCTTGTTTTGTCCAGAAAGCAATTTTCATTTACATGCAGTTAAGTAGAAACTTGGAGCAGAGTTAGCATCTCTCTCATACTTGTAAGAATTCCTACAGTGTAGATGAAATTTCATTGTTGATATATCTGATGTGTTAGCTTTTCAATTTTTTTAAAGTAATGACAAAAAACTTTCTTTCCTGTGCACCATCAAGGAGAAAAAGTCTTTCTTCAAAGATCCATTTTTGAAGAAATGGATCCACCTGTGACCCATTTTTGCTTTGATAATCCATGCTTTACTGAAAAAGAAATCCATCACAAGAGAATACTAAATTTTCTTTTGGTCTACTAGTAAAGCATTTTAATTATTGATACTAAGAATACCAGGCAAACTTTCAACACTTGACATCTTCAAATGCAAATATTGACCAAGCAATTATCAAACTCCATTGATCTCTGTGTATTACTTTTACTAATAATTTAGCCTAATTTTACACAAATATTTCAACTGCAAAAGCAAACACCTCTCTGCCTGGAGCTCTGAGCTCCTCTGGGTTATGGCATGCCTGAGGAATGTGCCCCATCTCCTGTGAACCTTTTGTGCCAAGTTGAGATGTGATGGCTGGCCAGGGTTTTGAACCCAGCTACTCCTGTAAAGCCACTCTTTATTTTTGAGACATATCTTCCACATTAGTGATTAAGAAATAATTCAGCTCAGGGTAATTTTTGCCGCCACACAGCTGTGACTGTAATATGCACCCTTGCTTGTCAGAGGTCTGGAAAAACGACATTTTTGCATATGTTGGCTAGAAAATTAACCAAGTTAATCATGAGGCTCAGAAGTTAAGGAACATTTTTAACTGTGGTAATTAACAATGATGGGAACATATATCTTTAAAGGACTGCTCCATTGGTTAACATGCTAAGTAGGAAATTCCTTCAGAGCTGGCTTCTCTCCTATGTAAGATTGCAGGACCATCCTGCCTTCATTGTAATAATTCAGTTTGTTATTGGACCTTGCAAATAAAGTACTCAGTCGCTTGGCCATCAAATACAATATCCTGTTTGCTAGTTCTAAAAGGGTTATGTTTTGTTTTTCAACAGTTTTATTTAGTCAGTTTTCTGGCAAGGCCTGGGCAATCTTATTTTCCAGTATTTTAATTTTGTTTTTCCCTTTTCTTCTCCCAAAGCTACATAAGCTATTATGTGTCCCCGCAGAGAGGCTTTATAAGCCTACCAGTGTGCAGCAAGGGTATTTGTGTGTCTTCCCTTTTGTTGCTGGGGAAAAAAAAGAGTCCAGAGAATGCTCTGGAAAGTATTCTGATTTCTGTTGAACGATTCAGTGAACCCTGCCTTATTAGAGAAGCACAGTTCAAGCACAATTCAGAAAGATATTTAATCTCCTTTGCCCACAGAAGCATTTCTATCTACATGACAAAGCAGCTCATTCCAACATGCAAGTCATGAACACTTGAGTAATAGGTATACTCCTCTGCCCTGTGGAAGTGTACTGCCAAATTTTAGGAAGGCTAGCTCTGAAAGGATTTTATTTCATGCTCTCCTGCCCCAGTATGTTCATGAATCAAGGTGGACAAATGTTTGTGGAATTTAATTTGTGACATATAAAATCACCATTCTGTAACTGGGAGCACAGAGGCTGTAAGTGCTGCAGCTGGGTAAAGAATTTTGCAAGATGGTTGTTGAACCTTGGTATTTCTAATCTTCAGCTACAAGACTTAAAAACACTGTTATTTTGAGATGCAATATTGCTAATGTGTATTTAATACTTCTGGCTCCAACAAGTTAGAGTTTTTGTTATTTTATTTTAAGAGATATTATTAAAAGAATTATGGGAAGGAAATTCCTCATTTTTATTTTTGACATCTAACATTTCCTTAATCAAGCAGGTCTCTTATTAAGTGCTCACTCTTCCTAGACAGTTAGTAGAGGGAAGTGCCTCACAGGTGTCCTGATTAAGGTCTCTGCCCCACTGATTCTACAACATTATTCCCTGCTACAGGTTATTCAAATTGACCTCCCCTAATAGCTGACCACCTTGCATTCACGGATTTGATGCACTGAAGAGACCAGTCCAAATAGACCCCTGCTAACAAATAAGCATTCAGAGTTAGCAGAATTAATAACTGGCACTGACATTGAGGGGTGGTGTCTGAAATTAACACCCTCAACCTGGTAAGTCAAAAGGATTATTCTGAAAGGTAATTTACAGTGGATCCTAAACCACTGATATGAGGAGTGCGGTAGCCTGAAGTACTATATATATAAAACCCAGAAATGATGACAGCAGAGAACCTGGAAACATCTTTTCTTGCTTGCAAGAGACAGCCAGAATGGAAAGATCTCGGACAGCAGCTTTTATGGATATTTACTTTGCTGACCAGGGAGAGCAAAAGGTGCACAGAGTGGTTTGGAAGAGACAAGTCACAGCCTCTCTGTGTAAGAGAGGCTGCCATAGATTAGCTGATAAGCAAAGAAACCTGCTGTTGGTTTTGGGACTGAGGCCAGGTCCCTCTGCTTCATGGCTGTGTGAATTACTTGAAGGGCATGGCTGAATGTCACAGAACAGAACACACTCTTGGAAGCAGCAGTGGAACACAATCACAAAAACATCCTAAATTGTACTGAAAAAGGTTTTGGAGTTCAAGGCTCTAGCAGCCTTGACATTCACAGTCCATCCAATCCTACAGTGGGAAATTCAAGCATGTTCAGAACACTCTGTCTCACTGGACCATGATGACCTGTGCAAGCAAACTGCCAGGTTATTCCCTGGCCAGATTCTGGCTTGTTTTAATTAGCACTCTTGCTTGGGTCTCTGATGTTCTCTCTGAATAACTCCTGGGCATGGCTTGGTGGTTACAATGTCCAGAGATGATTCCCAATGTGCAGTTTGTTTGGCAGCCAGGGCAGTTTGCTAGCACAGACAGCAGCCATTCTATGCCAGCTGGCCTCAGTGCCCAGGAATATTCCCAGGCACAGCTAGTTTACTAATGCGGATGCAGCTCTAATGGATTTCTACACTACACAGGGAACATAACCATCTGCAACAATTTAAATGTGTCATGAAATTAAAACTTAAGATATTGAAAGGTAATTAGTGGAAGACATCAGTCTTTGGGTTTATGGCTGGGAATGGCCAAATCTTGAGCTTTAACCAAGCACCTATTTTTTTGGTATTTTTTCACCTGTCCAAAACACTCCATGCAATTATTTGCTTTGGAATGTTGACTTCCTTTATAAAGAGCAGTTAATCATCTCCCATGGCTGTATGCACACACTTCATTATTATAATGCTTCTGTTCATAACATCTAAGCATTCTTTTCATAGGCATCTGGTGACAGTCATGCCTTTGATAGCCTTTACTGGTATTTCTAGTCTCCCCCATCCTCAGCTTTAAGGGTTATGTGTGTGGTGGAGGGCGAGGAGCAGCTGCAGAATATATTTTTCTAGCTATTTGATCAGAGAAATTCCTGTCACTCTGTTTTATATTGAAATAGCTGTTTGCAAAGCCTGGAGAGTATATATTACTGTGCTAGTCTTCACACTCCAGGAAAACAGCAACTGAATAGATATGACATTAAATATCAAAATCCCTTTCTCTCAGTGGGATAGTCACTAAATCTGGAAACCAGTGCTCTAGTTTTGGGTAATTCATTCTACATTTCTTTCAAACAGCTTGCTTCAGATTAGGTTCTGAACCTGCATTATTCTTTTAGTTGAGGATTACATCAGGTTGCTGTCTAAACTGCTGCTGCTAGTTAGAAAAATCTATTGCCTGTGTAACAAGGCTTCAGGAAAATACTTTGTCATTAACTGAGACTCAATTAGTCACTTTATAAACAAAACAAATATGTTATTATCTCCTGTATTTAATAGCTAGGTTTTGAAGTGTATTTTTTAAGATGGGTACAAGCAAGCAGATGGGAAACTCAAAGAAAAGTATTGACTGGGCAGCACAATATGGCTGTTACAGAATCTAACAATCTGACATTCACACATCAGACTAACTGTAGTGCTCTTTTTTTAATCATTACTTTGTAAAGGGCAAACAGAGCTGCAGAATACCGTGGATCTCAGGGAATTTCTCTCCCTTGTTTAACTGGTGCTGTAACATAGAGTTTACCTGTAGATAAAAGCTTGCACTGTTATTATACCAGACAAAGGCTTCTTTGTGCAGGGGCATAATCACTCACTCAGCTCTCTTCCTTCAGTTTCACTTTCTTCTGTGCATTCTCTGCCATTTCAGTCACTAAGCTTCCCCAGGTACTGGCTGCTGCGTTACCCCAATTCCAGCTGCATCCCTACCTTACAAGCAGGCTAAAATCTGACCAAGATTCACATGGATCTAAATTATTTGTATTGTCATTGCACTGCTATTAGTCTGACTAAAGCACATAAATGTGCTTTGTAACCACATGTGTATTTACGTGCCTCCACAGGCACTAGCAAAGCTCATTACAAAAGGCCTATTACACTGAAGGGTAAAGCTCAATGGAATGGCTAGTGAGAGGGTATTCCTCTGGCTCAGGTATCTGACTAATAGTTCTGATTATCATCCTCCAGGTTTACCTGTAAAATATCACAATCCAGAGATCCATCCACCAATGCTCAGCACCCTGAGGCAAAGTTGAACACACACTGCAACACATACTCTGGTTTATGAAATGCTCCACCATTTAAATTATGCACACTAGGACTGTGCACCATGGATCCTAGGGAAGCAGTCCACCGTGGCAAGCACTGACTTGCTTAAAACTGATAAATCAAGATATTAGTACTACAGATGCTAAAAGTACTATCAGACCTAGATATTAAAAAAAAAGAATACTCAGCAGGATTCTGGTTCCCAAAATCCCAGTTTGTTGTCTGAAATTTTTTGAAATTTCTATCTTCATTCTCTTGATCTCTGCTATTCAGCCAACATGGAATTTATTTTTCTTTTCTTTTCTATTTATACTGTAATTCCTTGTTTGCATGTACTAAGTGAAGTAAGTAAGAAGACTATTCTGATAATCTTGTAACAAAGCTAGAATTAAAATAAGGACTCTCCTCTTCCCTGTGAGGAAAGTATCCTAATACTGCTAAGTAACTCTGATTTATCTCCTCAAACTATGATAGCTTTACTCCATGTTCCCAGTTAGATTTCTTAAAACTAGTCTGCATGTTAAGGTTTAACTTTAAGCATGAACACAGGTTCCACCAGTGCCTGCATACAGCTCCTGGGGTATGTTTACAATTGTGATTTTGTTTGGATCAAAAGTGCTTTTTAAGTCAGTCTCCTGATTGCCCCACTTAGGATGCTCTGGTGGTTATTGCAGAGCAGTCCTGCAGAGGATAAACTGGACTCTCTTCCAATGACACTAAAGCACAACATTCCCATAAACCACTGCTTACTGTTCAGCTCACTGAACAAATTCAGGTCCGGTCTGAAGCACCCCCATCTCCATACTTCTGAAAAAACCCAGTGGATGCCAACGACTTTCTGAAACCCCAGCCTGAATCAATAACTAAGAGCAGTAGATCACACAAACTCCAAATATTCTGAGAAATTACCCAGAATTATTAAAAAAAATTCTAAAAATTTGTGAGTATTTAGGGCCACAGAATTTACATCTTAAATGTAGAAATTCTTCATATTTGTCATCACCTTATAACTATTTAGCAGTTATACAGGTATGGTAATGCTGAAAAAAACACTGCTGCAGGCTGATCACCCCAGAGAATACTCATTCACATCCCAAATACATTTGCAAGTTCTTGCATCTCTAAATATTCTCTAATTGCAGGAGCTGGTTTGAGTCACTGTCTGTCTTACCCAGATGCTAGCAGGTCACTGACAGGGTTCCAGGCACAGATGAACACTTCTGATTCATGGCCCCGAAGGACTGTTGCTTTGTTAGGAGGAATTTCAACATCCCCGTCAATTTCCATTGGCTTTGAATGATTATCTGGAAGGAGACATATCAGAATAAATAGTTTACAAGATGCAGTTAGGTCTGTTTTAAAATCATGCTAGCTTCCCAAGGCCTGAACCTTACAGCAGCATATACACCAAAATTAATACTCTGTGCTGTGTCACTAATAATATTACTCTATTTGTTTCTCTCTGACAATATTACTCTATTTGCTTCTCTCTGGCCATTCAAATTTATGACATTTCTTCAAAATGTAGACCTTTCCAAAACATTTTGTATAAATCTACATAGCTTTTCATCCTCCAAATACTCAGGATTTAGTTCAGTGTACTTTTTCTTTTGAAGCTGGCCTTATTAAACTACATGACTTACAGATTTATTAAAATAATTTAAAAAATAACATAAAGCATTTATATTTTCTTACACAGTCTCCTGTAAGTAATATCTGTGCTACTAACAGACAAAAAATATACTGAGGAGGGGTTTCATTCCAGGAGCACATCAGGGGAATGGTGAATGACTTCTCAAGGATATCATAATACATACAAAGGTACCAAATGAGTCATAGATATACTTAACCTGTGTGCTGTAACTCTGCAGTTCTTTAGACTCATCATTTTTAGAAAGTTCCTTTATTGTCTTAAGCAAGAAAAAGCAAATTTAAAATGATGGATTTCTCTTAGTAACAACAATTCATTCCAACTTGCATCATGAACCATGTTTTTACCCCAGACTTCTTCTGCTTCTGTATAATCTGCCTCATTAAGCTCTAGCCACACTTCCTGGCAGCATTACAGGATTATTATTCTCTGCAAACAAGACACCATCCAAGGACAGGTGACACACTGAAACAACAGACACCAGATGCTACTCTACACACGTGTGTGGCCCATTTTGCAGAAAGCACATCCAAGAGCAGGTAGCTGGCAGCCTCCTGTTACCTAACCAATGCTTTGGCCAGCTGATCAGCTCTGACTGATCAAAATGCAAGTTCTCTTTCTGGGTTAAGTCTTTCAGTTAGTCATTCTTCAATTACATATGAAGATCCATAGGTTTGCAAGTAGAATAATTATGCTCCATTATTGCTGCATGTTTATGGCATTTAAAATCAGCCATCTGTCCTGATACTTCAGCTCTGCTACGCTATTGCCCATCAGCTGGTGAAACCAACTGTGACACTGCACAAGTGCCATCAGGAGGAAGATCTCCAGATTTCTACCCTTACCTGGGCTTTCACATACCTGGTTTGGCTCTGCCTAACTTATGCTGAGTCACACAAACAGCACTCTTCTCATTGTGTATTTGGTTAGCCCCCTAAAACTATGTCTGTGCCACATCTACACCACAGATGGAATGGAATCTACATTGAGTTACACAGAATCAAGTATTAAAATCAGGAAACAACTAACATTAGTTTGACAGCTTATTTCTAATGAAAAATATCTATATTTTGGCTACTCTTATTACCTATAGACTTGCTGCACAAACACTGGAAATGCCCATTTGTAAAATCCATACCTATGCTGAGTCCCTATGTTAAGCATTGTCCTTGACAATTCCCTATGTGTATGACTACTAAACTGAATACTGTTGAGATACACCAATACTCAAGATTTAGCCTGCCACCAGCACCTGGAATCTTTGATATTCCAAGCAGTCAGGCACTAAAGAGTGAAGCACTATTAAAACCCACAAGAAGATACAAGCCTAGAACTCACAATCCTCTATTGCTCAGCACAGCACAGATTCACCACACTTAAAGCATATTTTCAAGAGAAAAACAGTAGAATGACAATGGCTATGCATTCATCTGTGTCCTCTTCACAGTGTGAGCTGGAAGCTGGGGGTAAATCAAGAAGAAGTTTCAAGCACTTTAATTTGAAAAATTTAAATGAGATGCTTTGCTTACAACAGAGGATCCTACAGTTACCTGCCTGGCTCTAAGGGCACGGCTCTGCATTTTACTCTCAATTAAAACCAAATGACAGCTGGGGAGCAGCATTACTCCAAGATCCCAGAGTCAAGAGTTGCTATCAGAGCAGAGCCATCTGATACTCAGGAATATTTTTCGTTTGTATATGGCCAAATGGAAAAACCTAGACACACACTTTGAATGCTATTAACTACTGTGAAAAAAACCCCACAAATAGTCATGCTGTGGAAAAGAAACCTTGATTAGCTGATACCTGGATTAGTACATGCAAGGGCAACTGGCCTCTGGAGCAATGAAATACCTGCAGAATTATTTTGTATTGTATCTTACAGTAATGATTTTTACAGAACAGTTTTGGTGGTTTATGAGAAAAGAGAGGGAAGGATAAGAAGTCTTTCAAAAATAATTTGCCACTGTTCACATTTTATGTGTTTTCTTCCTACTTGCATCAGTAGTCAGGAACAGTCATATTCAGAGCGTTACTGTTCAGCACTGAACTTAAAATGCCCCATTGAACAAACAGGACAGTTCATGCCTCTGTGATACTGCCTCAGGCTCTTACCAGATTCACATAGACACTTGCAGGATATGACTGATACAATTATGGTAACGACAAAAAGCTGCAGAAACCCCTGAGCACAAAGGGGCACCCTCTAAAGAGTGACAAGTTCCTTACCCAGCACCAGCTCTTGGGAGCCCTGGTCTCACCTGGAAATTTGGCTTTCCTATGCATGCAGCTACAATGTGTGCATGGGGAATGAGAATGAATAGATAAGTGAGACGCAGCAGCCATCAAGAACAGGCTTCTTTTGTTCTAAAGGACCTTCCAAGCAGAAAGCTTTCGGTTAAGATCTTATTTGCACAAAATTGCCCTGGGGGGATTCTCTAAAAGAGAAGGCATTTCTAACTGCAGCACAGCCTCAGGTGAAAACCTAAGTCTGCAGGTCACATAGGGAAGGACTCTGTCCAAATGTTAACACAAAACATTTTCTAAAGGCCAGGGGATCTTTGGTTATAGTCTACATTATAATTCTTCTCCTCAAATGTATAAAAAAATCCCAAACGACTGGAAATTAGAATATTACCCCAAAGTATTGAGATTGAGGGTCTTTTTTACTGTAGAAAGAAAAATTCTAACACACTGGTAAGTAATATAATACTATTTCCTTCAAGGAAAAAAATAGATATTTTTAAGATCTTATGAGTGCTAATCCTGTCTTTTCTCAGGAAATATATTTTTCTTTTCTTTTTTTACTTAAATATTTAAGAGGCCTTCCACTAAAGTTGTTCTTTATGGCTGTACTTTTAATAAAGGAACAGGGCTTAGTCCTCTTTCCAGAGCTTTATTTTTTGTAAACCTAAGCCAATCCTTGCAAATATAATGAAACAAATTACACTAAAAATATTTGTGTTGGAAAACAATCCAAAGTTTGGCTCCATTTCTACATGCTGATTTTTAGTTTTTCCTGTAACATTTGAAGTGACTTAAAACTGAGAACATTACTTGGGAAGCAACAAGAAAAGGCAGCAACTTTTTTTATTCAGTATTTGAATCTGCACCTCAAACTACTGTTATTGTTTTCTGTCTCCTCTCTTTCTTAAATCTATCATATTGTAGTAGTAATGCCACATGCAAACACTTATCATATTAAATATTTTAAAACCCTTTTGGAAAGACAAGAGTGTCAGGGAGAACTCCATGCCAGAATGAATGCAAACTAGGTAATTTCTCAAAGACATCTCTTCCTGCCGCTCCACCCATTCCCCCTTTTTTGAAAGCCTGGTATTTGGGTGACTTCCAGGTTATGACTAAGGACTAGCACATTATTTAAACCTGTGCCAATACATGCCAGGTCTGTGGAATACAACAACAGTAAAAATTAAGTCTGGGAAGTTTCTCACAGGTTTCATATCAACAGTCTTTTCTACTCATGATTATTTCTTTCTCCCAGGAAAAGTCCTTCTCAACATTCCAAGAAAACGTCTGCAACTGTTTGTGAAAATCCCTCTATTAAATATAGCTGTGAGAATTGTTATTTTTTTAATTAGAAAACGCCAGATCTGAGACATCGAGGCTTACAGTGTGGCTGTAAACATGAACTGATTTGAAGGCTTTCCTTTAGTTAATACAATAGTAGGTATATTTTTTGGATCAGAAGGAAATATATCTGAGTGGTTCTCTTTTAGTGATGAACCGATGGATCAGTTTTCTACCTTAAGAATTTGGTTTTTTTCTAGCAATGAGACAGCGAGACACTCCCCAAAAATTTTCACATGTCACCTGAAGATGTGTCAACAAACAAAATGTCAGCATTTGATACTCTGAACAGTACTTTAATTTCAGTTTTACCCCTTCATATATGAAATTATTAAAGTTTCAAAGCAGAAAGTTAGTTGAGAGTAAAACAGACGCAATCTATAGTCCAAGAACAGATAAATATTTTTTAAATGTTGAGATCTTTTTTACATTTGCTTTCTCAAATAAAAACGTTATTTAAATAACTGCAGTTTTACTGGGTGAAACCAACCCGTCTAACTGGAATTCTCTGAAGAAAAACCTGTTTTGAAAGTGTTTTTCTCACTGACCCACAGAGTAATCTATCCAGATCAAAGAGAAGGTGGAGACTGATAAAGGTATCTACATTGGAGAACTAATAAAATCTGTTACATGACTACAATCCTGACCTTGTCTAAGCCAAAGAGCTCTTAGGACTTCCTACAAAACCTGCCATGCATGTTGCTCTGGAGTTTTCTTGTAAGACAACTGGGCAGTAAGGGCTGGTTTCAGAAGTCAGCCAGTACACAATGGAAACACAGAAACCAAACCAGTAATCCCATCTGCCCCACAGTGTTAGCACAGGCATCAGGATCTAGTTACGCAAGCAGGTAGGTCCCACTCCATGTTGGAAATGTCTGGCTTTGGATGATTAATACATAAATGCAGTCTCCCTTAGTCACCCATGAACAAAGGTGAATGCAGTGCTCTTGAGAACCGACTGTTCCCAAAGACTAAGGAAATCTCAGGAAGGTGGGACCTTCAATTGGATACTTGCAGTGGACTGTATGAATAAGCACATGCTATTAAACAAAAGGCTGAGGAACAATTTTGCTCTGTGCCTTCAAGACAGGTTGGCAGCATCCGAGTGCTGTTTGCAGGGAACGGTCCTTGGCACATGTGCTTGGCAATGCTGTTTGGGAATGGATAGCTGGTCCAGTCCAACCGGGCTAATGACCATGACAGTAGGGCTAGGGATGCTCCTGTGCTTGGCCACACCCTACAAAAATGGAAGCTGGAACATGCCAAACTGAGCCAAGGACCATGCCAAAGCTATGGATAATCACAGGACAGCTACTGCACAAGGACAGCTGTGCACTGCTCACACAACAATTACACAGATAAGCCTTGCAGGTCTGTTGGAGGTTAGGATTACTCCTTTTGTTTTCTTTCTCCCAGGGAATTTTCTCCTGTTATTGTCTCCTAAGGGACAATAACAACAGGCACTTAAGAGAGACAAAAGAAGTTGCCACAGTACAGGGGGAGGGTGTGGCTGGCTACTCTATAAGCTGAGTGGTTTCTCTTGGAGGGGCAGAGATAGCAGGAGATTTGGGCTGGGGGAAGGGGCTGAGTGCAGCTCCTCACTCTCTCATTTCTCTGCATCGGAGGGGAACAGGCTGTGATCGCTGTGGGGAGAATTCATCAACACTGTGAGGCTCTGTCTCCTGCTGTCTTCATCTACTGTTGCTGCTTCCAGGGTTCCTGCTACAGCTCATTTTGGTCTCCAAAGAGGCACGGTCCTACTGCTCCTCTGGGTTTGTAAAGCAGGCCCCTTTTCCCATCCCTCCCAGCCGGCTGAGCTGCCATAACCGCGTGGCGAGGCGGCTCCTGCGCTCGGCCACAGCGCCCCCTGCAGGCATGGTGGAGCCATCACACCCACCCTGCCCGGCCCGGTGCCAGCAGCGCCCCTGCCGGCCATGCCCGGAACTGCACCCACGGGGAAAGCGCCCGACCGCTGAGAGAGCGCTGGCCCGGGTTTGTGGGTCTGTCTGCTGCTGCTGCCAGTGTGGCTGTTTGTTTTGCCTTGTTATACAAATACATACCAGGAAAAAACTGTTACTCCTTTCCCCATATCTTTGCCTGAAATCCCCTTAATTTCAAAGTCATAATAATTTGGAGGCAAGGGGGTAATATTCTCCATTTCAAGGGAGGTTCCTGACTCCTTTGAAAGATACCTCTCTTTGAAACTAAGACAAGGTCCCGCCTCTCAACCCAACTGTCTCCTAGCCTGACCAAAATGACAAGCTTTGGCTACAGCCCAGTTTTTATCCAATATCTAAAAGCATCTAGAAGGCTCATAATAAAGTCTGGGTAGCCTGCTCCAAGGAGAGAGCATACAGCTCCACTTCTTGATTCTGTCTTCTACTTGCAATTCTGAACATATCTGAAGTTTTCAGGTTGTTAGAGACAGATAAAACACAGCCCTGTAATGTGAAACATCATTTTTAATCAACATGTCCTGGAATGATTGCCCTTAATTCAACCACCATGCAGAAAGCACACCTTGCACCCCACCCCACAACTGTGTACAAGAATATTATGGAAACACAAACTGCCCAGAGGTTGCAGGCAGCCGCGTGTTGGCTTACTTATTGCATGTGCCCCATTCTCCTCTCCATTCACAGTGGCTTCTCCGTTCTTTGGTGTGTTCTGCTGGGAAACAGCAGTCGTCGTGGCTCCCGCTGTGGCGACGCCGTGGCCGCTGCGGCTGCCGCGGCGCTGGCCTGCTGCTGCGCGAGCTTCTCTCGGAACGCTTGCTGCCGGGTCTGGACGACATCAGGCATCACCGCGTCTATCAGAGACAGGGACTCTATAGGCCTGCCATCAAATACTGTGCCGTCCTGCAGGGAAAATGAGCACAAGGGAAATCCCGGGTTTAGGATCTTCATCACTCAGGCGGCAAAGAATCACAAAATGAGGCTGTGCGAAGATAGTACACTTTGACTTAACCAATAGGGCCACAGGACTATGGACTGCCTCTCTCAGATCTGTGATAGCGGCACTCATGGTCCACTCAGAAATCTGATCAGTCAAAAAGTAATTTGTTGGAATTTTATAAAAAGTTCTACCATAGAAATGCTTTATACATGCAAAAGGAGTTAAGCTGTGTTAAAAAGTACATCTGACCAATGACAAAAAATTTCACTTTGTTTTCTGTTTGAAAAAACAGAGTCATGGCTAAAGCCATGATAAAGGCAAAAAGACTTTGGTTAAAGTGTTTGTTTTCCTACACTTGCAGGAGCATAGCAATGGAATGGAAGCAGATGATGTATAATGAACCTCAGCCAAAACATGATGTATGCACAAATTCAGTGGTTTCTTATGCAGTGCTTTTCAACCCAGCACCACCAGTTGTAGTGGATCATATAAGACAGCCTTACCATTATTTTTCTTTTATTCCATTATATTATTAATAATAGTTATGACTTTGATTTTGATTTCTGTAAATTACACTTCAGCTTCAACACCCAACTGAGTAAACTTTTAGGGGCTGTTGAAGACTTCATACAGACTATATTGACTTGGCTTTTCTTCACTTTCCTATTATCTTAAATATAGGGGAAAGATTTTAGTAGTCTTTGTAAAGTGCAATTTTGCCAATCTTCTGCAAACTCCCTTCAATTCTTTAAAATAATAATGATCTGGTGGTGAAAGATTTGCTCTTGAGAAAGAGCAAGTAAGAATAGGATACAGATAGATAATGTAGCGGGATAAACAATATAATCTTCCATAGGTGAGAACAATTCATATAGAAGAATAGCTGCTTGCCTGACTGGTATGTTTCTGCTGACCTAGTTGTTGCATTACCCCTTATAATTACAATATTAAGATAATACATATTTGTTTCCTCATGGGAAAGAAAAAGGAGGAGACAGTCATTAGAGAAGTAACCATAATCTCTTTCTCCTCAACATTTTTTTATGTGTCTGCCAAAATTTATTTAAATCTTGACTCAAATTCTTGCTACACAATAAACAAAATGTTTGCCAACAGATCCTGACATCTTACATTTTCATCTGTAAATGTGCTCACTGGACTATTTACATGACTGCCCTTTAATAGATCACAAACAATAATTTTATACACACTAGTTTATAGACTCACTGATTACTTGTCACTCTTAAGTAATACACAGAGAAAAGTAACACATAGGGAAGCATCTATGGTAGCTCTTCCTGGGATTCAGATGTAGCATGAATGGCCTTTGCTTTGCTGCAATACTTAACAGTATGTATTAGAACAGGATCATAGAATGGCTTGGGTTGGGTGGGAAAGGACATTAAAGGCCACACAGTTCCAACATCCCTGTTGTGACAAGGACACCTTCCACTAGGTCATGTTCAGGGCCCTGTTCAACCTGACTCAAACCATGAGAGAGCAACATAAATCTTAATGGTGACAACAGGCATATTTTCAGATTATTCTCTCATTTTAGGGGAAGTCTTGAAGCTGGGTAATGCAGGACCCTACAACCTGATCTAAGGGCTTCAGAGCTGGAACTTTTTAACTGTGTAGCTCCAGTTTCAGGCATGGGGCAAAATGTTAAGTAGCAGCAAATTGAGACAGCTTCCTAACACTGGTTTGTTATTACAACTGCATCAAAGTGCAGCTTGGCGTGAATGTCAAGTGTTATTGCCCTATTTACAAAATAACACATATACAAATCTTATACATGGTATTGTGTCACAAAAAGAAAAAACACACAGAATGTTTGAATAAAACCAAAAGAATTTCCAAACTACACATTGCAAACAACACAGCCTTTTCTCTATTTTATATTCCTTTGTTCTGCCCCATGCTGTTCACATGCTACATTCAGGTATAGAGGAAAAAACAGTAGCTTCTCTGTATTAATATTTATTACAGACGTTTGTCAGTCAGAAATATCTATCATAAAAATCTTGTAATGCCACAATCGCTTATCTGTCACGCTTCACTCCCTCTAAAAGCACCCCATCTTTAAGGCTGGCAGGGCAAAACCACTGGCTTTTCCCACATCCCTTCTTTGCTTCCACTGGCAGCTCAAGGAGAACAGAGACAGTCTGTGGCTGTTCATACAATATCTATAGAAAACCTGCATCCCAGCCACATTGAGAATTTATATGCAACTGTTTCACCATGAACATGATGCCTCATCTCATATGATCTAGGCCAAAGTCACCGAAATCACTCTCCAGTGACCTCCATGGATTTTTGATCAGGCTTCTCGTGGCCTGTGAACAGTGCTGTCTGCTAGGAGGTGTCAAGGAGTGAAGTTTTAACCCACGCTTCAGGTTTTTCCAGCCAAATTCTGCTATGACCTTGAAAACGCAAGGCTGTAAGCACAGGCAATTCTTGTTTCCTGCAAGAACCTGTACACCCTGGATTTGTTGGCTGGGGTAGCAGAAACACCACGAAACACCAGGTAAGGAGCGCAGAGAACGCCTCCCTGCCACAGCTGAAAAACCAGAAACACGTCTCCATCTCAGAGCTTTCTGGCTCTCTGCTGGGATCAGGCAAAGTAAAAGGAATAAAATTAAACCAGGAGAAGCTGGGCAGTGGCTCGTGCTGGGGCTGCTGGGGCGTGCTGCTCGGCACGTCCCAGTGCGTGGTGGTGGCAGCTGGCAGCGGTGGCAGCGGTGGCAGCAGTGGCACTTACTTCATTGATGCTGATCTCGGCCTCCACATACTGGAGCCCCTTCTGGAGGATGGAGATGAGTGCAGCAGGTGGCACTAGTGTTCCGTTGATGTTGGACTGGCTGATGTGGCTCTCGATACCGAAGGTAAAGGCCGAGTGGGAGAAACCTGAGAGCAGGAAAAGGAAGCCATGATATGAAATCTAAATGCACCAGTCAGATACACCTTCACGGTCTAAAAATAGTTCTGTCTTGAGATCTAAGAGACACTGCCGTGTAAGCAGAAGGCTGTGGGCTGGCTGCTCGGAGCTGGGGAGGTCAGCCTCAGCCACCCTGACTGCCCATCCCCCCCTCCCTCCCCCACATTCAGGGCAAGCCATACAGAAATGGAAATGCATGCAGAGAAAAATAACTGCACTAACTGAAACAAAACCCCCGAAAACACATAAGCATCAGCAATCGCCACAAGGGCAGGTCCAGCTAAAAAAAGTGCCTCAAATCTCCATTTCCCTTGCTGAATTTCAGTGCTGGGTGTTTGTAGAAGCTGCACACTTAAATCCCTACCAGCATGCAAGTTGTATAAAATCAAGGCATAGATGCAGCTGACACAGAGGAGCCATTCCCTTATACCAGGGAAAAGATTTCAAATCCTCTGCTCATTTATTGCTTAGTACAATATGATGGGCAGAGCACTGCTGTTAAAATGTGAAACTACAGAAAGGCCACCCCTGTAAACCTATTTTCTGTATGTGAACAGCAATAGCAAAACTCATTAACTGGGATCTGCCACACAGCAATGACAAGCTGAGGTGGCCTGTACTTCAGCCAGAAGTCTTTCTCTTCCCCGTTTCATTTTTGTCATTGTCTGCGTAAGAAAGTGGCAATGAAGGCGACAGCACTGAAAATTAAAGAATTTTGGCAGACAAATTTTAAAGAGTGCTGCCTTAAATTCTGGCTGAAGCTGCTCAGAACTGTTGCTGGGTATGGAGGCGAGCACTGCAGAGAGACTGTACAGAGGGGCAGCTGTGGGAGGGGGGAGGGGGAACAGGATGTAGATATAACTGTAGGAACCCATTTATCATCACACTGTCTCCAGAGCATTAATCTAACATTAAAAGCCTTGGGGAAACCACCCATGCACTGTCTCAAACAGGAAGAGCTCTCATCGTCTCCACCAACTAGACAAGAAAAAACAACAAACAACAAACCCCCCCCAAAAAGAAAAAGAAAGCAGCTTTCAAATGAAAATACTTCTGTTAAATATAGCTGTGCCTCTTCCCCTTGTCAACACCAGTTTCATTTATAGTTCTGTCCGTTAAGGGATTTCCCCTATATCACTGCAATGTCCAATTGTGTGCAGGCTGGGGATGTGATTTTGGGCTCGCTTGACAGTAGTGCTTTCTTTCTCTCTTTTCAAGATGCTTTTCCCAGCTAGCTCAATTATTAATACAGCTAGCTAGCAAAAACAAGCTGAGAAACAGAATGCCTCCCACATTTGAAACCAAGGTAAGTATTTCTCTGATTCCTCCCTTCCCCCTACACATTTTATTTTGCTGCTGTTTTTCTCTTTTCCCTGCTAACAGCTTCCACTCTCTCCCCTCCCACCCTAATTTCCCTTCCTGGTGCTCTCCCAGTTTTGAGGGATGCTTTGGACAATTTTTAGGAAATGGCAGGTCCACCTATCAACAGAATTCCACAGGATCACAAGGCATTAAAAAAGGACAGATAAAAACCCCCCACTGAAAAACTGCAGTATCATTTACGTAATCCCTAGGCCAATTTCTTACTCTGTATTGCTCTTTATGTCCTGGTCTAGTTTATGAGCTGCTGGACCTCCAGCTGTGATACAGACTGTAAGATCTGCAGGGCAGTGTTTTTCCCTGGTTATTAGTTTTGTAGGACATCTAAGCACATAACTGGGAACCACAATGAGGAAGAAATCAAGCACTGAGCATACATAGCCTTCACCTGAGAGGTCTAGGGCCTAATCACTGAGCACTGAAACTTCTGTGTGTATCTATAAATACACAGCATAAAACTAACCAGAATTAGAGAATCAGATTACTCTTAATTTATATTTATGTGTATTTGAGTTAATTAACAATGGTAACTTTTAAAAAACAGAATGAATGTAAAAATACACGACTGATAAATCGGTAAGTCTATGTAAGAATGAGAAAATTGAGCTGGTGTCCAAGAGCACTAAAGGTGACTGCTAAAATACCCAGCAGTTAGTTTCCAAGTCAATAGCTCAGAAAATTGTAACATGGTCTCTGATTGAAACAACAGGTGGATGGCATAAAAATGGCAACCAACAAACATGGAGGAAAAAAGTAAAAAAGTGGAAAACCATGACTGTGGATCTATGGCAGACATAAATCTTAAGTATGACATTTTACATCTCATTATTGCACTTTGTATCTTACAGACTTTTTAGCTGGCTGCTGGCATATCTCCAGCCCCATCTTTGCCAGGAGACAGATGATTGTGCACACAGCTAAACCTCTTTGTCCTGATCCCCAGAGAGCAACACAAGGTCACCTCATAGCATGTGAGAGAAGAAACTTTTCAGTATAAAACTCAGTTGTGTTTTTGCAATGAAACATGTTATTTTACTGTTTCTCTGGATACTGAGAAACTGTTACTAAAGCACCTGTTAGATGAGGAAACACAAAACTCCTGGCACACTGTCGCTGAGGAGCAATCTCACTCACACACCTCCAGCAGCTGTGAGAAACTTTCCTAAGATTTTATCAGACAAGATCCAATAAATGAAAATCAATGGCACAAAACTGTTTAAGTGGGTGCTGCTGGACATAGTGCTCCTCACACCTCTTGAAAAAATGCACCCAATACAATTGTAGTTAAAAAAAAAACAACAAAAAACCAACAGAAATATGCCAACCAGTCCTCCAACAGATAGCTAATTCCCTCCTGATTTCTTGTACTACCACAGCAGTTATATAAAGCTCATTTGAAAATAAACAGTTTTAAAACCACCTCACACAGTCAACAAAATCCTCAATGAAGCTCTACCTACATCAGGTTTCTGATAACACTGAAGAATCACCTGAGCTTTACTTTTATAGTTACCATATGTCATCAGTTCTCTTCAGGGTTCTGCATTGAACTACACTAAATTACACAGCAAAGCTGCAGCTCCATAGTTTACACGTATGAAAAGGTGATTTCTATCAAACATAGGCAATTTTTGAAAAAGGTTAGCTTGTTAACCTGGCCCTCCTTCTAAGATTGTGAAATACACTGGGGACACAAAGCCAAGACATAAGCACCACCCCCAGTCCCAGTCTGCCAAGGCAGTTGGGAGCGTGAGCAGAGACAGAAGGTGCTCTGCAAGTGCGGATCTGAAGGAAGGATGTGGTGGGGGAGACATGAAATTACAGCAGACAAACTGAAAATGCCGTGGCAGCAGTGAAATGAATGAAAATTGCAAATCTGTGTCTGTAAGCATTCCTTCTCATAAATTCTGTCACTGGTGACTGCAATAATCACTCTACAATACAATAATTTCTGTTCAAATAGCACCAAAACAAAATCCTAGTGCAATATGCTCTTTGAAGACACATGCAGTGACACTATGAGCTTTTCAGGTTAAAAGCATGAACACAAAGGGCTGAAGAGGAGAAAGCATTGCCACACAGGTTTCATAGCAATGAACCAGTTGCTATTGCTGTGACATGGCCAGTGCCCTAAATGGCATCTTTCTGCAGACTTGAGAGAATGGTTTCCAGGTTTTTTCTGCCCCAAAAAAAGATGGGAAAACAGAAACCATCAAGCTATGCATAATCTGTAAATACATTATCATAAATGAAAAATATACCCATATGATCAGTGCAGAAAAAATTCTTGTGCAGAAAAAATTCATCTTGGGATGATCTTGGTATACAGAGCATAAAAGCAGAGAAGAAATAATGAATGTAGAAAACAATTAATTAAATGACCCCCCAATCTCAAAAATTATTACACAAGTCAGACACAGACTTGGAAACTGCCTGAAATTCCTAATTGAGAGATTCCCACACTTTTTTTGTACTGACAGTGGTAACAGGTCCTGGTTCTGTGCTATATCTTTTCCCACACTGAGGTGTCTGTATATACTCTCAGTGGTACATACACAGCCGTTTGGGAATTCTTGCCCTAGGCAGTGCCAAAAAATGCATATGTAGGACTGTGTTTTGCAAAATTTCACTGATAGGTTTTGCTATAACTGCAAAAACGGAGATGATGGAGGGTTTTTCCTTTGGCTGTTCCTTTTTCAGTTAAAAATGGCTTCCCTTTGAAGCTAGATTTGTCATTGATCATAAAATGACAAGGTTTTATTTAATGAACGTAATGATGCTTGTTGCATGCTTGTTTGATCTGAAGGCTACATAGTTTTAATTGTTTAAAATCTGCCTGGCTCACATCAGAAATGCCTGTCAAATGTAGGTGTAGGAAAGGCAACTGGGGAGCCACACAGCCCAGGGAATGACTTTTCTTCTCCAGTGATGTGTCTCATCTCTTCTGGGAGCAAAGCATTATGCCTCCTTTTAGACTCACACCTGGGGTGATGCTGAGTATTCCCTATGCTGGCTCATTTGGCACTCACAGCTCCAGGTAAAACTGACATCTACCAAGAGTTCCTTTTATTTCCCAATCTCTTTAGCACCACAAAAAGCATGTCTTTGTAAAACTGCAACCTTGAATTGTAGCAGTTACAGTACCTACTGCTGTATTTGTACAGGTGAGGGGAATGACA
Organism: Camarhynchus parvulus; assembly: GCF_901933205.1. Taxonomy (NCBI): domain Eukaryota; kingdom Metazoa; phylum Chordata; class Aves; order Passeriformes; family Thraupidae; genus Camarhynchus; species Camarhynchus parvulus. The sequence goes on from NC_044571.1 coordinate 20,609,214, forward strand.
AAGAAGGGTCTGCGGAAGCAAAGACCTTTGAACTGTTTCAGTCCTTACGGGTTACTTGGGAGTTACTTTGGGGATGCTCTAATGAGCAATAGAGAAGTGATCTGTTGAGCAAAGTTTTCTGTTTGTGAGCTAAGACTTAGTTTTCTCTGGTTAACCTAAATAGTTTGCTGTACAAGTAATTTTTAAAACCCAGGTGTTTTTCAGTTATTTGTGACTTACTTGGTTCAATTATTCACACTGTAAGATCTTCACTGAAACATTTGCTACAGTACAATAAACAGAGAATAAATAATTATGAACATCAAATTGTCTTTTACACACACTTTGGGCATCTTGATGATGAACAGCCTCTATCCCAACACTAAATACAAGTAACAAGCCATTCCTACAAATCTTTGTATAACTAATGCCCAGTGTGGCCCTCTTTTCTGGAAAATAGTGACATTTCATATGGAGATCTGTGTCATTTCCTTCAATAAAATCTGCTATTTCTTTAACTCAAGCAGTCCAGGCTGAGGTTTGCATATACAGAGATTTTAAGTTCTATTTCTAGAAATCACTAAATTGGTGATGTTATTACTTTAAAAGAAAGAGAAAGAAAAACAAAAGGAATAAACTATCTGACAGTCTCTTTTTTTTTCTCCAACAATTTAACCATCTCCACATGGAAATAACCATCACTTCTAGCTTAACTGATTTCTCTGCCATTGTGCTGTCTTTATTTTTTGAAATTTCCAATACAAGCTCCTCCAGTCTGCATCTCTGAAGTAACACAATGTTCCCCTGTAAAGTATTTGGCAGGTAGAGGAGACAAAAATGAGCAAGGCTTTAGACATTATTAAAACTACTGATTCAGCAGAACCAACCTGAAGCTGCTATAATGGGATCCACCCGCAATCTCAGGTTTTCTGGCTGCAGAAGAGCCTGTCTTCTTTAAGGTAAGTCTTGCACCTGGCACTAGTGCTGAGACTTTGACCAAAGGACAATTCATGCAAGAATGGAAGACCTGTATAGCTATACAGGCTGCAGGGCAAAAAAAAAAAATGTTTGTGAGGGGCAAAGGAAAGTCATCTTTATGGCCATAAATGGGTATATGGGCAAAATTCCCAGGAGATTCAGACACATCAAGCAGAAATATTCCACTGCATCATGAGTCAAAAGAAAATCACGCGCAGGAGGAGCAGACGTCCACCCGCAATCCCATCAGCTGCTCCGCCGCGTTACCAAACCCAAGGAACTCCAAAGCTGCCTGCACAACTGCTGGCCAAAGAAACCAGATGCAAGCAGTGGAAAAACATTCATCCCAAGTTTGACGTCTGGTCCTGGGAGTGCCACGGAAGCAGGAAGGCAAGAAGGGCAGAGCGCTGCAATGTGATGTTCTGAAATAAATTAGAGCCCCTCACAGCAGCTAAAAAAAAAGTCAAAAAAAACCCCAAAAACCCAGTGAAATACAACCACCAACAAAATAATTTCCTCCAAAAACTAATGATGTACAAACAACACAGTCAGTGTTAAATGAAGACTTGTAGATCTAGATTTATCAGTGTACAGAAGCAAGGCACATGTATCACTAAGAGCAGATTTGAATGCAATTTCTGTATGCAAAACCAAGAGCAAACAACTTAAGTCAGAGCAACTGTATTTTCTTAATTCAGGGCCTAGCACATGCTAATCTAGCTCCTGAGGCAAGCGATGTAATTTCTTTCCATTGCCTGAGAGAATACAGTGATGCTCTTCACTGTACTTGACTGCAGCTGCCATTTAGCCCAGTATTTTGTCTTCTATATGATGCACTGAGTGAGAACTGAGAATGCAACATGGATCAGAATGCAATATGGATCCCTATCCTTGCTTATCCTTAGATTTTTTTTGTCTAAACTGAATTATGTATCCATAAAAACATGGTCATAAACTCCCAGTGTACATATATGAGAAGGCTTTACAAAAAGGGCAACTGGTTTCTTTGAAATGCTTGGTCACAGTAAGTGTCTGGTGCCTTAAGCCACTGGTAAGATTCTATTAACAATTACAGAAAAATAACGGTGGACCAGAATCCTATGCCAGATCTTGTTTGTTATTCACAGCAGACTGAGATTCTTCTCTTAGCTGAGGTTTTTGTTTCTCAGTAATACATCCCAGAGTATCTCTCTGTTCTTGGCAGTGTCTGCTTATTTTGAAGACTTACCTTTGCAATTACATAAAGGGCTTAACAAGGACACACATTAGCAATTTAAAGTAGAGAACTGCAACTGAAATATATTTTTAGAAGAACCAGCTGAACAATAGGGCTTGCACATTTGTTTCAAGATTAGGATTCCTAAATGATTAAAATTATTTCCAGAACCCTGGGAAATGTGTTCGGTATTACAAACTCTTTCACAGTCACTGGGAAATATAAAGAAAGGATTCCTAGCTGTAGGTAAAATTACAGTATGTCTAGTTACCCAAAGTTTTACAGTCGTGATTATTCACTAATATTAAACGATACGCCCTTTTTTCTTGGATATTGGACCTGTTCACCTTCTGCCAAGAATTCAGAGTAAATGTCTGCTACCCAAAATTATTTTATTATGTGCCAAAGAATGTTTTTGGCAGGTACTTTTTTTTCTTTTTCATGTGGGAAAGTATGTTGGAAAAGATTAATACAACTTGGAAATGATCTTTTGATGAGTGGTACTTGGCACTCACTGTTTAAGCCTTTCTGAGGGCTGCAAATTAACAAAGAGAGAAATACGATACAGACAGAAAAAACAGAGCACAAGCAATGGAAAGAGGAACTTATAAAAAGCTCTTGAAAACAAGGTCTGAAGTAATCCTATTTCACTCGCTCTGTGTAAATGAGAATGAAAACTGCAAGTAAGTATCAGTACAGATCTAGCAATTTACTGCAACTATGGCCAAAGTTTGCAACAGCTTATGAGGGCCACAACGATAAAAATAGTATTTCCCTTCTGAATTCATGGGATGTTGTTATCTTTTAGCCCTGTCTGTGCAACCAAACATCCAAAGAAAGAGACACACATAAAATTAGGGATCATGTTTACAGAACAGACTTCCACAGTTGTATATACTTTCCTTAAGCTATGCTCTTCTCTCTGTTCTAACATACACCTCTGAGTGGTGGCAAGTGGGACACCTCAGGTGACCCTCAAGGGACATTCAGGAACCTGACACCAGGAAGGGTTTTGTGGATGGTGACTACAAACAGAGCCCTAACACAGGATGGCTGTGAGGAGAGTGGTCTGTCAGTGCCATGGCTGTGCAGGCAGGACATTCTCAGCACAGAGGTTATTAGCAAAACTTGCAAAGCTCCCCTGGGCCTGGAGACTCAAACTGAAAAGCAGTAAAGTGAGAAATGTGTAGGACTGCACTGGTTTTACCAGCAAAGTCATCTTGACCTTTAGACATCTGTCTTCTAACCCCACATGCTATTTTCTTAATACCCTAAAAATACTGTGTTTTTTGCAAGCTTTAAAAAACAGGACGTGAAATGATCAGAACCAAAATTTGTGCCATGGAATAAATTTGTAAAAGTGTAATTGTTTATGTTTGTGTAACTTAAGAATCACTGTGTTTGCTCAGTGTCCGAGATCCAACCCTGTATGGTAACTTTCAGGCCAAAGAAAAATGGAAATAGCCAAGTTTAGAAAACTGTGAAGAGACCTAGAAGGAAATATGAGGTAAGCAGGCTTTTGCAAATGGCAAAACCCCAAAATACAGTGTATTTTTTTCCTTCACATGAAGTTAAAAATTCTGCACCAATTATGAAACAGTGTAAATAGAAATAAATTTTCAAACAGACCTCTTGAACTGCACCACAAAACATTTGAAAATAGTCTTTATACATTTGTATATAAAGAGATATCTGGTCACAAAAGTCACAAGTCTGTTCATATAAAACCATAAAAATGGGTCTCAAACAGCCTATTAAATTCTTTTGAAAATTTACCAGAACAAAGTAGAATAAACCCAATAACCTCTTTACCTGTAAAAATATTTTTTCCTCACCATCACAGAATTTGGATTTTGTGAAGCCAACCATCAAATACTGCTAGTACATATTCACTTCTCTATGAGAAAAGTGTCCAGTTTGGTTTTGACTTGCACAGGTGCTCAAGCTTCATCCTTTTCAAGATCCATAGCTTTGTTAAGTTTAAACAAAAATGTTTTGGGAACCACAGCTCAACAAAGCTTGTTGCTTTCTAATGTTGACCCTGATTTTCTTAAAATGTATTTATTGTTTACAAAGAGAATAAATCTTTACTAGTGGAGAAGAAACTGTGCATAATAATACAGCTCTTATTTTAGAAATGGATTTGTCTTTTCAGCATAATCCATTTTCAAATAATGAAGTATAATTTAAAATTCAGAGTAAGGCCCACTGTTTCTGGAACCATACAGTCACTACCTTCCCAGTTTAAAAGGAAAACAGAAAAGTAGAACAGATATAAGAAAAAAGGAGTTGTGGTTTATTAAAATCCCTTATATACCCTTTTGATAATATACTATTTCACTACAAAATATTATGCTAGAGGCATTATATAAATATAAAATATATATAATATTATATGAAATATGTATTGTTACAGATGGTTTCATGTCATATAGGAACATTCATTCTGAGGTGACTTTTATGAAATTTAAGGCAAACCATTTTTTGGGTCAAATTTCTTAATTGTTCTTATCCAACAGTCACTTTAACATGTATTGTATTCCTAGAACAGCACTGTGGCCTTATTTATCTAAAATAATTCATGAAAACTCTAGTGACTTTTGGTTCTATGGTTCTTGGCTGGTTCTATAGCCAACTTTCAATAAATCAGGGATCTGGACCAAACCTGAAGTTATTTTATTTTAATTGAGTAGGCTGGCCCTAAAAAGGATAATGCATCATATAAATAGGACTGCATGCCCACAAATCAGGTCTGTGCTAAGCCATGAGAACTAAAAGTAGTGTTTGTTTTGCTCTGAAGTCTCAGTATTGTACAGCTGAAAAGCTGAAAGAATCCCTGCCTTGAGTTTTAACACCAGTATAAGTGTATAAAGGTATAAACTTTAATAACCAGTTCCTGAAAAATACTATTAGTATCTCATTCATCCTGCTTTTAGGGATATATATTCACCCATAAATTCATAAGCAGCACTCTGAAATAACTGAAAAATAATGTTAAATATTGTCCCAGGACCCATGTAATACATTTTACTCAGAGGATTTCACTTACATTTTAGGACTATAAACATTCAACATCTGCTGAGGTACTGTTCAGAGTATTAACTTTGCTTTCAAACAGGAAAATTGAGGGACAGAAATTTTAGGGTGAGGTATAAACACTCAGTTTTCATGTATGCCCTTGAAAAATGTATCATCACTTTATTTATTCAGTAATGCCTGGTCAGCACAGAAGGAGCTATGCAAAGGGAAGGTCAGAAGTGTCCTTACCCCGTGAGCTACAGTCACCCTGTGCTGCAGGCAGGACACACCAGGCCCAAGAGACTGTGCTAACACACATGTCAACACAAACAATGCAGCCACAGATTGCTACTGGATCAACACTAAAATGTGTGTTTTATCTTTGCGTGGCAGGCTGTCATTTCAAGGATGCATTTTTCCCTCAGCAAACACAAGGTCTCCCATCATCGTCGCTGCCTTTAGAGCACAGCTGCGTGCAGAGCCTTGGGAACGTGGCAGTGGCTGTCCTGCAAACCCTCCTCTATAGGTTGTTTGTAGGATCTTTGAGGTTCTCCAGTGCTGAGCAGGAGGTTGGACTACTTGAACATGAGCCAGCCATGTGCCCTTGCAGCACAGAAAGCCAAGCGCATGCTGAGCTGTACCACAAAAAGCACTGCCGGAAGGTCACTGAGGGGATGCTCACCCTCTGCTCAGCGCTGGTGAGACAGGCCTGGAGCGCCACATCCACGAGAGTGCCCAGTGAAATACAATCCATAACCATAAAGATAATTGCAGCAGACTCCATAGAGCTTGGGAAAGCTCCATGGAGGATTGAGACTTAACAGTAGGAACTGCTGAGTCATGATGAGACAGCAAAATAAGTTCCTGTCTCTGACCTCTGCCCCTTCGTCTTATCTTTGTAACCTTACAGGCCATTCTCCCAGACCCTAACTATTGGACAAGTTTGGATCCCCCTACACCCTATAAAAAGGGGCTGTATGTAGCCCATTCGACAGAAGAAGAGCTGTCGCTGGACCCTTCACAGTCTCCCCCAACAAACCATTGCTGTGGAACACCAGGACTTCTCCTTCTCCTCTCTCACCTCTGCTCCTGCCTCAGCCAAGGGCGCCCTAGCAAGCAAGCAAAGAGCTGAGATCCTAAGAGAGATGATAATCGCTAAGGAGCTGACAATCACTGAGCTTGCTAAGGGTAGCCACAGCTGCAAGCTGCCTGGGCATTTGGGTGCTCTGTCTCCCAGAGGGACTGGGCTCCTGGACCATCCTTGCATCGCTCGATAATAAGGCCAAGAACAAGGCTTTATTATAGATATTCAATGGACTGGTGCATCTGCCATACAAGGAGAGGCTGAGAGAGCTGGGGCTGCTCAGCCTGGAGAAGAGATGGCTCACAGACGGCTTATCCTCTGTGCAGAAATACCTGAGGGAGGTACAAAGAGGAGAAACACTTTTTCTAGTGGTGCCCTGGTGATAGAAGGCAATCAGCACAAAATGCAACATGTGACAATTAAACACAACAAGCCATTTTTTACTGTGGGGGTGATAAAAGCATTGGAACTGGCTGTCCAGTGAAGTTATGGACTCTCAGTCCTTAGGAGATATTCAAAACCCAATTGGACACAGCCCTGGGCAATCTGCTGCAGCCAATCCTGCTCTGAGCAGGGGAGATGGATTAGATGATCTCCAATGGCTCCTGCCAACCTGAACTATTCTCTGATTCTGCCATCTCCTGAGATACTATGCAGATTGAGCCCTCCTACGACCCTAATAAGCCAAATTGCAAGAAAACATTAAAAAAAGGCAAAAGAAAAATCATTATCCAGTAACTCTGCCATCAGTGCACACTATTGCTTTTACTGCTACACTGGACAATTGTCTTTATTGACCAAGTGATTCATTCTTCTAATGAGTTATTCTTCAAGGTTTAAATTTTAATAATATAAGAAAAAAACATGCACTATGCATTCCTCTTCTACCTCGCAGCAGTCTTCCTACACAAAGGAAGCAGTTAGCTTTGAAGCAAATTTAGCTGACCTATATATGCCAATCTTCTACGCTTTGCTTAATCTGAATTATTTTCAACATGCACGTCTCTCGTCTGTGACTCAGGGACTTTGTGCCATACACAGTTGTTCAAAAAACATTCTAAACATACCTCATGCAGGCAAAGTATGGACTTCAGAGAAAAATTACACAGGCTTATGTAAGTAAAGACTGTTGCATCAGGCACCAATTCAAAAGAACAGAATATGATCTTCAATCATTCCCTACTGCCTGAGAACTTGCGCAAGCAAACTGTGATATTTACTTTTCCTGTAAAATTTCTAGGTTGAAAAAGAAAACTATTCAATAAAAAAATGTAGTTTTCCTTCAAATTTTGTTGCTTCCTTTTCAAAAAAATTGCAAATGTCATTGGGAAAAAAAGTAATTTAGTATTATTCCAACTATTAGTATTTAGTTTCATCACAAGGATGAAATCCCAGAAACATAATAATATCCACATTTTGGATTCTCTCATAATTTCCAAAGGCAAAATGACAGCAAAATGCCTTGGATGTGGTTAACAGGAAAGGCCCATATTTGTACATGCCTAACCACAAAGGGTTTTGTGATTCACAGAAACCCTTTGCTCTGTGCCCTTGAATTGATGCTTAAAACCTGAGAGAAAATCTTTTTCTCTAGGAAAACAAAGAAGATTTGTCAACTATGAACCAGGCAGACCAATGTACTGCTAAAATAATGAATTTACAGAGGGGGAAAAACCTTTTTTATTAGCTGTATTCATTTTTATGGTTGGGAAGAAAACAAATGAAAATTTTAAAGTAAAATGGTAAATTGTCCCAAGTCAGCATCTAAAAATGTTATTGACATCTTTTTTAGCAAAAGCATCTAGCTTCTGTTTTTATTGTCTTAGATGTGGTACAGATTGTACATGGTGCAGATTATACACTGGGGAACAGTTATCAAGGATGTGTCATAAAGCATGGAAAAATTCAAATCAAAAAGTAAAAATTTGAGCGAAAATGGAAGCTTACACAATCTTAACTCTAACCAGTCATTGCAAGACATTTTTCACAGTAAGTGTTCTACCAGAGAACAGCGTAAGCCACAAGCAACTGGGGACCTGATTTTCAGACAAGAATTCCAGACTGCAGCATGCATATAAGTGCTAGAAAAGGAACACTGTCAAATGATCGATGTGTCAAAAAGAATCCATTTGAAAAAGCTTTAATAACTGAATTGACATGTTGGGTAGGGAAGGTAATTTATTGTAGCATTTGGACAGACAGGATTTGCACTCACAACAGATGGCAACACATTTTAGATGAAAAAGTATGTGAGACATTTGATTTCCCTTTGGTTTTGCCATCCTCCCTCAACTCTTAGAAATTTCCTTGGGATCCTTATCATTCCTCATTGCACTGTACTGCTCTGACTTTCATTCCAAAAGACAAATAATTATCTGATTCTCTTCTGGAAAAAAATGGAACAGGAAAACTCTACATTATGAAATTGTGTACTTTTTTTTTGAAAAACTGAAGAAACCAAATAGAAAGTCTATGTCAGTAATGAAGATGGCTGCTAGCAAAAGCATGCTTCTCAGGCGTTTAAAGAGGTGCAAAGTTAATACAACTAATATTATTATATTAATATCATGTTAGTCTTAATATTATCTACTATTAATTGTAATTAAGTTGATTTGGATGCCAAAAACGTGGCTACTTTGGTATAGCTTGTTTCACTTTCATCAATGGACCTGCTTTGTTGATCTAACTGCATCCACCACAGGAGTATCTTGTGCGCTCCTATCCCCACACTGGTTGTACACCCTAAGATAGATGAACCCAACTGAGGCCAACATTTCATTTAAAGATAGACTGTATATCAAGACACCTACAAATAAAGGTAACCTGACTTTAAGAAGTTTGACTCCTGAGATAAACAATGGCTGAAAGGCCTCAGCACTTTTAAGAATGACTCTTTTAAATTGTGCACCAAAATTTTTGTAATAAAAAAGGAGAAACCTAGACATTGCAATACTTGACTTTGGATAGGAAGAGATAATCTTGAACTGGAAATAAACACTTGTTCTCTTTGTATCTCAAGAAAGGGGCATTCATGGTCTTACTGTGGAAGTGCTTAACACCTAGTCACCTTCATGGTGAATTTCCTATGGCATTAAGCCATGGAGCATAAATGGAAATTATGATAGACTGCTTTGATTTTCTGGGCATAGATAAGCACTGAGACAGTCACCTGAGAGAAGAGGCAACTATTCACTTACTTATTTAAATTATTTAAATTATTTAAATACAGCTAAACATTTAGAGCCTTAACTTGTCCCTGTCCTGTCTTGTAATGCAGAGATTTGACTCCACTGCCCCTGGACCAGGCAGCCCCTGGACCATCCTTTCCAGCCTGCTCCTCCAGCAGCAGGCAACTCAAAGCAGTCTCCCTGGCCGTACTTTTTTCTATTAAACCCCATTATCAGTCAGTATAACTCACCAAATGCCACAACTTACTATTTCATTCCATCTGCAGATGTACTTGGTAATCATTTTATATTTCCTTCCAGGTAACCAATAAAGCTGATGAACACCACTATGCCAAGAAGAGATTCCTGTGAGTTCCCACTAGAAGTAACCCTTGAGATGAATATTCCCCAGCTATAATCACTTTTCAAGATGTTTCTGTTATCCCATTTTTAATCCATTTGGTAACTCTGGATTACACTGATTTTACTCACTGTTATTTCATTTTGGTTTTAACCACTGTATCAACAAGACTAAATAAATGTCATAAAGTAGTCCAAGTGTATTAATGTCAGCACAGCTATCTCTGTCAACTTCATTTCTGATCTTGGAAAAAAGCAGTATCAAGTATGTTTGACAAGATCTATTATCCATAAAAACTTGCTGGCTGGCATTTGGCATGATGTCATCTCTTCAGATTTCTTGGAGATATTTAGTCTCAGCATTCCAATGATCGTCCTTGACCTATAGATACCTGGATCATCTTATTTAACATTTAAAAATTCTGGCATATTTGCTTTTTCCAGTTCACTGAAACTCTCCTCAGTATGCCAAGATTTGTTAAAAAGCAACAATAATGGTTTAGACAGTTCAACTCTATTAATACTCTCCTGTGCAAGGCTTCTGATCTGACGGAAAATAAAGGAGGAAATATACAGTTACTGAATTTCACTTCTAGCTTCAAGTTTACAAAATCCTACTAGATCCTACTAGAATCACCTGCCAGCATTTTCATAATGAACTGTAGAGCCTCCTTCAGCATCTTTGCTACAATGCTCCAAAGGATCTCAAGTGTTCCTGTACCTCGCAGATGCAAAATACATGAAATAGTATAGGGACATTTTGCCTTTTTTTTTTTTTTTTGCTCCTATGTTATTTCTCTCTTCCTCCCATCGTTTGCCTAGATTTTATGGAAAAGCCTGGAAGTTTTACATGATCAGATTTTTTTCAGATACCTAAAAAAAGAATTGAACTTTTGTGTGGTCTTGTAAGCAACATTCATGGTTGTGTCTGATAAAATTTTTAGAAGCTTTGGGTTCAGCTAATGTTAACAAATAATCAGTGTAATAACCCTGCTTTTAGCAAACTCCTTAAACTGTAGGGGTTTGAACTCAGACTGTATTTAAACACTAGCCCTTTAAATCTGGCCTGCATTATTTCTGAAGCTGTGGAGTAAGTATCTTTCATTTGCTGTTGTGTCTTATGGTATTTATAGTAGCCAGTGGAAAGCCAAAATGCTGAATAACAGTTTCTGTCTTATTGCCTTACTTCATCTGAAAATACAGATATAAAAAACCTTTTGGAAAAAATGATGACAGCAGTAAAAAAGGCTCAAACCTAATGTAAGAAGCTTTTTAACAGATTCATCACTGGTTACAGTTCAAGTTTGCTGAATGAAATTCCTAACAAACTGCTAGGTATATCTACCATATCCATAAGTGGCATCTAGATTTCAATATGCTCAGATTGAAGTATATTGGAATATTTCTTCAAATATTTAACATCAATTTCCACTCTCTTATGAGTATAAAAAACACAGAAGAGTGGAAATATGATGTCTTTGTGTATGTCTTCAGTATGTGTGGATCAAATAACAAAAATTTTTGACCGTCTAGATAAGAATGCAACAGCAGTACAGCTTGCCATTAACATATAAATTTGCATGTTAAGTTTCCTGTAAAATGGCAAAAGTGATTGCTTGCTTGTGGGAGGTGTTACCTAGAGTAACTTTTCCCTCACATTTGGCCAATCCCACCCTTCTTGATTGACTTTGTAAAGCCTCCTGAATCACTACACAACACTAACTCACCTCTTGATGTCTCAAGAGGGATAAAAAAGGTTGGGTTTTTTCCACATCAGGAAACTGTTATGCAGAATTTCCTACAACCAAATATAACAATGTAAAGCAACTCCAGGATTCTTTATCTTTGATTACATCCATTGGTGCATTGCTATAATATCTAAGAGCTCTCTCCAGTGCTTTACACAATGGCTTGTTTTTAAAAGCAAACTTTGTGTGGATGAAATTTTAGTTTTGTTACTTCCTCTTTTTCTTTCATCTGCTTGCACATCAGATCTAGACAACTTTTTATAAGCTCCATTATTAGAGAGTGTGAGACAACAGCTAACACAGGCCAACTACAGACTCCTAAAGAACTATTTCAAGAAACCAAACCATACAGAAGTACAATAAACCTTCATTTAAGTGGAGATTCTTTGCATAGGGATTCAGTTTCCTGGGATTGAAATAGTCTTGCAAGTGGAAGAAACAACTCAAAATAATGCATCTAATGAGTACCATTTATAGTGACCAAGGGAAGCAGGCTAAGGCAGTACCTTCTGCCTGCTGGGATTCTCTGTACAAGACATCTCTTGGGTCTTGAGGGCTTATTCTAAAATTGGATTCAAATCTTCTGACAGGATGACATCTATTTCCCACAGATCTGTTTGTTTGTTTGCTTCAGCATTTGAACCATGAAATATTTTTAGCCAATTCTACTTTTACCAACACAAAGCAGAGGGTCAGTACCAAGTAAAATTTTGGTGATGCTGGTTACAAATCCTTTGTCAACGTTTCTGAGCTCCCCTATCATCTCTACAGTAACAGAATGTTTTCCATTAGCTAAGAGACTTTCTACTTCTTGCAATCAAAGAGTGGAAAGAAGACTACATATATAAAGTAATAATACAAAATATGTTTCAATATTTTTTTTAAGATTTTGAAGCCCTATGGTATTTTCCAATATGAAAACAGCTAGAGGTGGAAGTGGTATGGAGACAGAGCCATGATGACATTGGTGCAGCTCAGTTTGTGTACATAATTACACTAAGAATAGTCTAAAACATCAGAAACTTACACCCAAATTTCTCTTTAGAGCCAACATAAACCCAATGTAAAGAATTTCAAGTATCTAAGGAAAAAAAGATACAAGACACATGTGGTTTTTGCCTGTGCTGCCAAAACTTACTTTGGCTGACATGATATCACTACCAAAGCATTTGTTAACATAATGTTATTTACTTCTTGTTTTGCCAAACTGCAGTATTTTGTACCTCTGCATGTTCGCACTTTTATTGTGTTCTAGACCACGATTTCAAAGAAACAGGGGTTTGTGCAAGAAATATTTAGTCTGTCAGTCTGAAACAGTCAAGGCAACATCCCTAGAGCAATATCATGCAAAAAGGCAATTTCCCCATTTCATTTATGACCAGAAGTTATAAAGAAAGACCAAGAATTTACCCGATTCCTGGAGATAGCGATACACCAAGAAATTCACTTCGTCACTGGTTATGCTCATCTTAGCCCAACCTCACTATGATGAGGTTTACGAGAAGTGTGATCCACGCTCTGTTCAAAGGGAGAGAAAAGAACAGGTTTTGTTTTATCTTAATTTATGGTGAAATGTGTTATCAAAACAGAGGTGGGAATTGTTAAGGTATTTAAGGATGTCATACAGTTATTAGAGCTGTAACGTCCCCAATTTCTGCAGCTCTGAATTTGTAATCCAGCTTTTTGTCCAGTTGTTCATCCACTGAAGACAGATTCCTTCCTTACAAAACCGTGTTATGCAATGAATGGGGCCGGAGGGGAAGAGAAAGAGAGAGAACACCATATACCTTGAGCCAACAAGGAAGACAAATATCCTTGCATTATATAAAGCTGTAATATAATGTCTCTGTTCATTTATGTTGAGCAAGAATTAAACTCCAATTTTTCATTCAAGTAATTGCAACCTTGAGGATGACAGTTCTACACTACTATTTTGGGCATATACTCTGGTAATAAAAACACTGGGTTTAGATGATAAATTTGTTCTGAACGTTTTCCATTAAATCTTGATGATTCACTCCTGTTTGGGAATCTGACTTAAGTAGTTTGGTTTTGAAAGGCCTAAGTACTCCTCAGACATAAACTTTGCAGCTGTGTCAGCCACACCATACCTGCGAGTGAGTGATCGCACACAGCTTTGGCACGCGGGGCTCTCACCGCGCGCTACAAGTGCAAGACTGTAGGCGTGTGCTGGGTGTTTTGGTTTCCCGTTTGTCTCTTCTTGGCAAGTGGAAAGGTCGCCTTTGTTAATGGAAAACCTCCTCAGTAATTCCTGCTGCCTAAAGCAGCACCTGCTACTGCAGGCGATGGTGATCAACAACGCTTCCCCCGCTGATGGTTTAAACCAGCAGGTCACTCATGACTGTAACAGATGTCTCTGCATATTTATGTAAATGGAGGTCTTTGGAACCCTGGTAAGCCTCTTATTATCCTGTGCTGTATTTCATCAATAGCTTGGATGCTGGTTTTTCTTACGAAACCATAGCTTGCTAATTTGGCAGACATCTTCCTCAAATACTTGAGTCTTAATTGTTACGGTTTACATTTCATGGAGAACAAGAAGAAACAAAGTACTGAAAATCATTCAGTCTCCATAAGGAAAATTTCATCTCCTTTGGAAAGGATGAATACTTTCTGCTAAGATTCTGGCTGAGGACAGCATCAGCTGTATCCAACATCCATTCCTGTCACACATGCCATGCATTGCCCCGGGAAGCCACTCAGTCTCTTTTCTCCTCAATCCCTCATCTGTAAAATGGGCTCAAACTTCTCTGCCACATGATTAGGAGACTGGAAGCACGGGCAGTGGTTAGGACTGAAGTTACCAAAGCTGGCATCTTCATGCAGTGAAAGCACCACTTCCAGTATAACTTCATACACACTTCTTCCAGATAAACAGGCTTGGACCTGAATAATTAATAACCTCCTGCACCCTTTTTGCATAATTATTGCTGCACAATGAAGAACAGGACAGACATTCACAGCAACAGTTAAGGCCATTTTCATCTCTGAGTGCTAAAAATACATCTGTATCATTGCTATGGCCATGATAGTAATAAATCAAGATAATTTGATCACTGTGGGTTGAAAAAAAAAAACAAACCACTTTTAAAAGCATTTTAAAAATAGCTGCTTCAGAGTTTGGTGGTAGGAAAGTTGGTAAAGATGAAACCACTTACAAAAATTCAGTTTCAGCAATGACGTACTCTGTGGTAAGATGAACTTTATTAAAAAAAAAATCAAAACCTTCAAATGCCATTTCTGGGTGCATCCTGACAATTTGAGATATTAACATGGTATTTCCCACATACAGAGGGTTGCTTTGGGAAAGAGGAGGCAAGGGAAAGGAAGAATGCTAGGTTTTGTTTGTTTTTCTAAAGATGACTTTTCTTAAATTAATTAAAATTGGAGAAAATCAGTGTGATTGCAAAATAGTCTCCCAGCTCCAGAAAAAAAAACCTCTACAGCAGCTACCTTTGTATCCAGAATCCAAAGTACACCCAGTAATAGTTGAATTTACAATGCATTTTCTCTGAAGTTAGTCAACAGGAATTATTTTGACACATGTGTCAGATCATATCTTTATACACACATTGTTACCATGCCACAAATAACCAAATGATCTCCACTCATATATTTAAGGTTTCTTCTCTCCCACAGATGTCAGGGTAGGAATCAGACACAACTGTAAAGCTTTTACCTGTCCAAAGCAAGATACAGATTTTGCCTTTTACCCAGAAAAATCTATTAATTAGAAATCTGGCTGACCACACTCAATTTCATTAATGCTCTTTTTGATTCCCTTCTTCTCTGCAAATAAACAGTACAATTAAAACTAGCTAAAAAAGAATGGTGGGGAGGAGAGGAACATCCTTATGTTTTGTGTATCTCCAAGACTCACCCATAAGGAACAAACAACTAGCCTCTCCCTCAATATATTTTTTAAATGTAGAAATGTAAACTTCTGTAGCAAATCACAGAAACTTTCAGTCACCACTGTGATTGATTTATTTCTGCTAATTGATGGCCTCTTTTTGTTACTGACAATTGGTATTACCTAGATAAATAGTTTTTTAAAAGAAATGAAGTGCAGTTTATAAACAATACTGATGTGCCTTTGGAGACATTTCACATTTAAACCAGCAATAACATCTTAATTCTTCAAAATGTCAAGAGGATTAACAAAACGCATTCAAACGTATTTGAACTTTCTTTACTTGAAACACTGCAGCCAATTACACATAATAGGAAGTTCTATTTACTTCAACCTCTAAAAATTTGGCTTGTGATCCTGTAGATATTTAAGAATGCCCCAAAATGTGACCTGAGCCAATTAACACTTCCCCAAGTATAATGGATGCAAAACATACAAACCCCATCAGTAGATGGATGGGTTGTCAAGATCGTTCAAAATCAAATGTAACACTTATTTTAAATAAACAACTCTCAGTTTTATCAGACAGGTTTGCAGAAATGCTTCCCATATAGGTTTTAAAATCCGGGATATTACCTCAAATACCAGCATTGTTCTTCTAGGGCTGCTTGTCTTTTGCTGAACCAGATGGTTACCCTGGTGCTGAGCTGGTTCCAGTGGAGCTGGAACTGCAGCATGCCTCCCTGCGCTTGGGCAGCCAGGCCAGCCTGCTTCCAGAGTAACCACAGCACCTGACCTGGTTCTGTGCACCCCATACCACTGCTCCCAAATTAAACCTTCCTGGAGCACTGGGAATCCTGCTAATGGGCCATGCAAGCGGCTCTGGAGAAGGCAGCCTCACATATAGCCATGGCTCAGCACAGTGATAGCCATGGCAGCTTAGAATTGTTTATTCACATCCCATCATCCCCTTACTCAAAAGGATTGCTCTTCCTTTGCCAGGCATATTTTAGCACTGCTGCCATAAATAAGGGAGATCTGGCTGAAGAATCAAGGGAAAATGATCTTTTCAATTTTGAAATAGCCTCTGAAAACTCCACTCCTCTGCCTCTTTTCCAAGTGATGGTCACTGGGTCCCCAAGGGCCATGTCCTGCCCTCCAGGCCAACCCCAGGGCAGGGGACAGCCAAGGTTATTTCAGGAAATGAGTTTACATTTGCTACTTGAACCAGCATGCCATCCATAGAGACTGGGAATTACCAGTCAATCTTCCCTTCAGGAAGGCAGAAACAGGTCAGACATTTAGGGAAAACACCTAAACTAAAACCTAAACCTGAAACATAAATAGGAACTTGGGCACTTCCCATTTGTGCATCTAGCCCTGCTAACAGAAATTTATCAGATGGCTGGCCTGGCTCTCATCTTACACCTTCAAAAATTCTGCAAACTCCAGTCTGCTTTAACTGAGTGCTGAGCAGCTGTCAGCTTCTTGGGAGACATTTCTTTTTGTGTCATTGTGGTAAAACAAACAATATCCCCTTCCTCCCCCACGCCCTCCTCACCTCCAAACCCCAGGTGAAACATTCAAATTTTCATTTATCTCCTGCAGAGACCAAAATGTCTTCTCAGAACTGAAATTTTAACGATGACAACAACATTGCCGTTAAAATGATATGGAGGTGTAAAGAGAAATTGTGTATTTGCTTTGGGGGAAAAAAGCCAAAAAGCAGAGGTTCCATAAAAATGAAAACATTCCAGAAAATTCAAACATATAACATTGTCCACTTGATGCCCTGCTGCATGGGAACCAGAGTTCACACACTTATGCTCGCATTTTCTCACCCAAGATGGATCTGTGCACCAAAGTGCATGTCTCAGGACCTGAGATAGTCTCCCCATGTCAGAGAAGAGAATGTGAATGTAATTACTGAAACAGACTCTAGGAAGGCACCATGGCAGCACAGTCAAATCAATGTGTTACTGTTTTGTATATGCTCTGTAGTTCAATGAAAAACATTTCCCAAAGCCAAAAGCCACTTCTCACAAAATGAGTCATTTAGGCAATCTCTGTGTTTTCTGTTGAAAAATACTTTCATCAGAAAGTTTCAATGAGCCCTACGCCTCTGTATTTCTGGGATGTGTGTTACTGTGGAGCCAGAACAGAGGCAGTAGCCAGCAGCTCTTCCCCAAAGGCCAACGCGCTCTGCTTGGCCCTCACCAATGCATTCCTCAGTCTTGGCTTTTATCACAGCTGCCTCTTCTCATGGAGAAATTACAGCATGCTGCTTTCTCAAAATGCCAAACCAAACTTCTGGGAGAGGAAAAAAGCAAACTCTGCTTCTTCTTCCCTCACAGCCTCTACTGCCATTTCATGAACCTAAAGAGCAAAACATCTTTTCTTCACAAGTATCCTGACAATGGAATTGAGAGCATCACACTCCTGATTAAAAGGTATAAAGCACAGAATAATGATTCTTCCTAACTCCACTATCAGTGACCAAATTAACAGTGAACCCTGTTCAAAATGCAGCTTGAGCAAGCATGACTTCCTGATTCCTCTTTGCAAGGCTTGATCAAGGCACCTTGCTTCAAAACCATCAAATCTATATATAAACAGCTGCCCATTCTAGAGACCTTGCACTTAAGAAAGCAAATCAAGATGTGCTCCCAACAAGAGCTGCACAGTATTTCCCTGGCCTTTCTTAATGAGGACACAAACATGTTAACTATCTTCACTCTGTAAATGATAACGACGTGTCACCCAAACCATTTAGTGACAAAAATGAGGCGATTCAAATATTTCAGATCTAATGTACTACGCTTGTTACAGATGTTCACAGATGAGAGCATCACTTACACTGTTAATATTTTGAAGCTTTCTTTGCAAGAGCAGTAGCATATTTGTTGTTTTGGGGAAAACAAAAGCTGAGATTCCCCAGAACAGAGTGATTTCCTCTGGGAATGGTTATTGAGTTGTGCAGTATGCACTGTCTCACTTAGATGTCTCTCACCCATGTTTACAGCACATCAGTAAAGACAGGGACCTCAATGGCAGAAGGCAATAGGCTTGTCAAAAATCCTGCACTGCCAAATGTTAAGCCTGGCTCTTATTTTGGTTTTAAGTCTATTTATTTACAGTGACCTTCTGCTGATTTTTAAAAGACCACACTAAACCAAAACAAACCCAGGGAGCCACAGCTCATTCCTGTTCTCACTGCAGCCTGTAAGACACTCACATGAAAAGTTGTAACCATTAAATCTGTACCTGAGAGCTTTAGAAAAAGTTGGCATGGATGTAATAAAAGCCTACCTTGGGTCCTGACACATTAGGGTATTTCATTCTATCAGCCAGTGAGCTCAGCCATATCAGTGTTCCAAATCTGGCGCCAATCAGAGAAAAAGGAGGAATACCATCTACAGACATGTGCTAGTGATCAATTAACCTGCAATTCTGTCTTCAAGAGGGCACTTTTGATGAATCAAATGCTGTATGGGCAAACCTGGCAAAAATGAGGTTTGCATTTCAATAAAATCAAAACGTTGTTCAGGGAGAAGGTTGATTTACTATGCATCTAGACTAACATCTAAAAAGAGTTGTCTTTGAACAGATTAATCTTTTTTTGAATAGTAACTGTTCCAACTGTATTTCTTATTTTAAAAATCTGCAATGGATTATCAAAATGGTTGTCCTGTCCAGGAAAAAATGTTAACAAAATAACACATCATCCAGTAAAGTATCAAAAAATAAAATTAGGGGGAAAAAAGAATCACAAAGATATTTATAAAAATCATTTGGCTGGTTAAACACTCTGGTGAACATAATTGCAGAAACTTTATTTCTGCATGAATACTACTTTTCAATAAATTATAAATTACTTTCAAACTGAAGAGCCATTTGGAACCAAACCCACATCTATTTATTTAAAGAAAGGGCAACAAGAGATATTCCAACAATTTGTAAGTGCTATTCAAACATTTTTCAATTAATCAACAATTCCCAGAGCAAAATAACTAATCATCAACAGAAGATAAGCCTTTAATCACCAAATTCCCAGCAAACTTTACTTCCTCTATCAAAAGGTTCTGAACAGTGCATCAGATCTTTCATAGCTATAATCCCTTAGTTTGATCAGGTTGTTTTTCAGTTCTCAGCTGGTTTACTTAATTACATCAGCTTCCAGCATTTCAGTTCTAAGAGTTCAAGTGGATCTTTTCCAACTGCCTTTGCTGCAAAATGAAATGGGTTTTCCAGTATTGATTTTTCCTTTTTGTCTCTTTGCTAAGGGGTAAAAAGGAAAAACACCCACAATCGCTCTTCCTAATTAGTGCAATTGTGTTTTACCTCTTTCATAACTTTGTTCTAAGATAAGGCACCTTCAATTTTTTTAAAAAACATAAATGTTATTTACACAAATATATTATATGGAAAGCTCTGGAAAGCCACAGAAAGACAAATGGGAAAGCATTGGTTGACAGTAGACCTAGAGCTTGCAAATGAAATGAAAATAATTGTTTTAAAATAAGAAAAGAAGGAATTACAGAGGCTTGAGAAATCAAAACACATGATTGGATTTAGTCTGAGAACCAAGATACCTCATCAGTCTTGGAACAACTGAAGTCAATTGGGAATGCTGCCACTAAACAGAACCAAGGATTTTCTTCCTTACATGAGCACAAAATTGCAATTAGGACCAACCCAGGGACAATGGTATGTGTCCACTCATTTCAAACCAATTAGGCCAAAACGCATGATTGTCTGATGGTGTAGTAACTGATGGTCTGTGTGCGTTTCCATGCACGTCATACAACAAAAATGTGCTTTAAATCTTACAAGTAGTGCTACTTTTCAATAAATTATAATGTTCAAAAACATTAAGGAAGATTGCAACTTTAAAGAGATGGCACAATTTCTCCAAAGATAACCCATTTTCTTTAGTTTTGGTGAGAAGGCAAATATATTAATATTATCTCAAATTTAACTTTTCACTTAATATACCCAGATTTTCACTAAAACCTCGACAAAACAAAACACTAGCATTCAAATTTTTCATCTTTACTTCACATTCAGAGTTTTGAGGTGAAATGAATGTGATGGCATGAGTTCCTACCAGAACTGTCTGTACCTGATTCAGACATGAGCAAGGTAACACAGCTGAACTTTTAGAATGAACATTCTCCAAAAAAAGCTAGAACAAAGTGCAGTTCCTTTTTCAGCTGACATTTAACAGTAAACATACACTAAAAGAAATGTGAAGTATCTTGAGTTCCAAGCTGGTCTGTAAGAATGGGCACTGGCAGGGATCAACTGTGATGAGACAGGCCATGGTCTAGTAGAGGAAAAACTGGCTTTGAGAGGACACTGTGTTGATGGGACACAAAAGGAGCTTCCAGAAATCTCCAAAAGGCTCAGCCACCTGCTACATGGGCAGCGGGGATTACCAGCCATGGCATCCATTTTAAATGAGACAACTGCAGGGCAAGGAACACGAGAGTGATGTGCCTGGAAGGATAAATGAGAGACAGTTTGAAGGATTTGCCCCAAAGACAGAATATCTGAGTAAGGCTTTTTTGATTATTTCTGATTTTTATCTTTGCTGCTAAAAATGGTACAACTGGTAGCTGGGGTCAAAATCCTGATTTCTCCAAACACATCTGAGTGCCCCACTGCAGAACTGGGCTGTGTCTTGATTGTGAACCTTACTTTTGAAGAGTGAGGTAAGGATACAACATCCATGTGTGGTTTTTTACCATGTTCCTTGCACAAACTGTTTCCTACACCACCCTGAGGGTAAATTCTCATTACAAAACCCAGACCACCACCACCTCACTGGCTGCAGTGGTGTCAGTGCCCAGTACAGTGGCAGGTGCTTCCAGTACCCAACAGGTGCTACAGACAGGTGCCCTGAGCCCTGCCAGACCACGGGCGTGGCATGCACAGGAGTGAGTGCAAAGGGCTTTGAGACTTGGTCCTGCACCTTGTCCCTTTGTCCCACAGCTGTGAGGCAACCCCACAGCTCTCCAGGCAAGTGGCAGCACAGACACAGCGCCACCACCATGCAGGAGGGCCCGTTCATCCACATACCTGCAGGTTTGTGTGCTACATCCTCCACAGCACCCAGATACACAGTAAAACCTGTTTCAATTCCATGCCCATATGAATTTCATCCTTGCTTAGTATCTCTCATGACAGCCTGACACAAGTACAGTTTGAGAGACGTTAAGAGTGAAAGCCATTCTGGTACTACTGTCTCATGACAACACTGAAAACTTGCATGATAAAGTCTTCTCTTGGACTTAGCAAAGCTCCACTTGAGATGAACCATCACAAATCTGTGCTAGGCTAACCAGCCTACAGCTTTCTAGCCATGCAGGCTGGTCCCACACAGCTGCAGGTTCCTAGAAGTAAAGGACAGGAGAAGGACCAGTGCTGTCCATCACATGTGGGAGGTGGAGATGGGCACATCCCTGACCTCACAATCTGGGATCTGCCCATAAGAGAGAGCCACCAAGGTCTAGAGAGCAGCAGGGAGCTGCAGCAGCTCAGCTAGCTCATGTCTGGATGGCCTCAGGCAAAGGGAATGTGCAGGGATGTCATTAAGGGGGTGTGTTTTTATTAGTTTCTGCTAATAAGCTCAGCAGATGTTACTGGAAAGAGTTTGATGTTATTTTTCCATCATTTTCAACGGCTTTTTCCCCCTCAGAAAGCAAAGGGAGTAGATCTTGCCACATATTTCAACCTTCCCTTGTTCCCCCTGTAGTATTGTCAAAAATGTATCTGAAGATTGTCTTTATTTTTATTATTATTACTGTACAAAAGGGAAAAGCATTTTCCCCATTTGTCTATAATTCCAAAATAACTGAAAGGATTATACTCCAAATTAATGAGGAAAAATACTTTTCAGACTCACAGCATGGAAAATTTAACCCCACCCCCCCCCAAAAGAAGTATTTTTCAAATTTTAGAATATATAAAAACAAAGAACTATAATGGAAACTATTTCAAACTTTTATTATGGCAGTTCCTATTATAAACTATTTATAAAAAATTTAACTATGGCTATAAATACTTCATGTTTTCCCTTGAATAATCCTAAGAGAATGTCAATGTTAAAAGCTGCAAGGACAAAGATTACATAGGGTGGCACAGTGGAACAGAGAAATATATACATAAATTCAGTATATATCACTGCTGTGTATTTAGTTCTTAGTGGAAATCTGTTGCAGCATTTTTTGTGTGTGTTCATTTTTTTTTTAAACATAACCATACAGCTTATATTGGTTTAAGCTCTGGAGAAGGGTTATTAAATGTCTCCATTTTATGGAAGTTATAGGACTATTTTCCTTGTTGGAAGGTGGAGAGGGAAGGAAGATGGATGGAGGGAAATAATTTGCATCTAAAGAATGCTTGCAGAAACTTCTAAGAAATCACTAAAGTAAAAAGCTTGTTTCTAGGTTATTCTTCTGCATTCACATTGCTAAATATGTTATAGAGAAACTTTCCATTAAAAATCAATTCAAAGAATTAAGGGTGAGAAATTTCTGTCTAATAAAAACTACCTCAACCACCAATTTCAGACACTGACTTGTTTTAAACTTTTCCTCTCTGTGTTCTATAACCAGATTTAGATAGTTAAGAAAAATTCACACACAGTGTATCCAGTAATACAATCCAAGTTGTACAACACTTTCACATATATTATCTGCCTTTTCATCCATCCT
Source organism: Camarhynchus parvulus (assembly GCF_901933205.1). Taxonomy (NCBI): domain Eukaryota; kingdom Metazoa; phylum Chordata; class Aves; order Passeriformes; family Thraupidae; genus Camarhynchus; species Camarhynchus parvulus. The sequence continues at coordinate 20,632,356 of NC_044571.1, forward strand.
CCCCCCTTTAATGCTGTAATAGTCCAAGAGGGGTGAGGCAGTCTCTTCAGTCATTTCAAACTTTCCTGGCTTTTATGGGTGAAGAATGAACACCACAAAATGAGAGAGAATCACATTTCTGGTGGCAGCATCATGAAGGCCTACACAGCCCTAATATAAATAGCAAAGTCTATGGATTAAAAGGCAATGCTAAGAGGAAAGCTTTCGAACCTCCTTTTAGAAAAAGCCATACAGCCTAGAAACTAAGATGAACTAAAAAATCCTTTGGGAGTCAGAGACAGACATGACATAATCTAAGGTTTTCACAAAAAAATTCAGTTAAATACTTCTCAGGATGGATTTTAATATATTATGACACAGCTATTAGTTAGCTCAGATTAAATAAAAAAAGCACTCCTCTGCTTTAAAAAATCAAGATACAGAGAACTGAAGCCTTAAATCCATACGTACAGAGTTTGAGAAGCTTTTTAAGGTTTTAATCCCTGGACAAGAATCACTTTATCAGAGAATAAAATGATTCTACATTTTCGGCCCTCTCTCTAAGGAGGACTCCAGGGAAGCTAGAGGTGATCAGGAAGGTTGAAGTAGGTGTCAGTCACAGGCTTGCTATTACAGAAATGTTTTAAAAGCTGCTGAACACCAGCAGGATTTTGGGTACCTGCAGGCTGGGGGGGATCTCAGGACATCCCAGGTCCCAGCCCCTGCCCAAAGCAGGGCCAGCTCTGAGGTCAGACCAGGCTGCTCAACAGAGCTCAAAACCCTCCTGGGACAGGGATGGCCCAGACTCCTGGGGTGACCTGCTCCTCTGCCTCACTCCATGGGAACACTTTGGGAAAAGCTTCTCCTTAAACCCAAACCTGCTGCAATTTGCTCCTCCTGTCTCTCACCCTCCAGCCTGTGCTCTGAGGGGCCTGGCTCCATCCCAAGGACTCCCTGTGGGTGCTGGGGGCTGCCAGGTGCTCCAAAGCCATCCAGGCTGCCCCTTGTCTCCCAGTCCCTCTCACAGTGCCAGTGCCCAGTCCTGTGTCCCCCCAAGCACCCTCCAGCTTGTCCACATCTTCCCTGTGCCAGGCGACAAGAGCAGATGCAGGGTCTGGACGTGGTCTGACAGGAGTCACACAGACAGGGACAAGCCCTTCCTTGATCAACTGACTGGGCTCCCACTCCCACTGCCCACATTATTTGTGTCTTCCAGCTCACACAAAAAGAAAGTACACCAAGGCTATAAAGAGGCAAAACCTCCATATGACTTTAAAATGAACATCAATACCAGCAAAAATTCAAGGGAAGAAATTTTTCCAAACTGGAACAATCCTACTCATTGTCCTCTTTACTAATTTTATTTGGAAAAAAGATATTTTATTTGGAAAAGACATGCAGGAAGGTAGATAGAGTAACACTCCATACTGTCATGCCTATTAGATCTTCTAAGTATACTGTAACCAAGTGGGTATTTTAGTCATCCAGCTCCTGGAACATAATTCTCAAAGCCTAGTTAGCTATGAAATTCCCTCTACAAGGAATAGGGAGAGTTATGTGCCTGTTCCAAAGATTTATGTGTTTTCCTGTAGACGTGGATTAGACACTTGTCTGAGACTGGGATTCATTGCTTCAAATTTCCGCTCCAAATCCAGGCTCCGATTTGTATTTTTGGCTGTGGGGAACTGACTCAGAACTTTTATTTGAAAAGGAAAAAAAAAAAAGGAGAAAGGTGGCAGTGGAAGTGGTATAACAGATTTAAGAGACTGAAGATTAAAGTATTCACTGAAGAATTAGCGGGTTCAAACTTGCATTTTCCAGCTCCCAGGAGAGCACACTTTACACCTGGTTACAGGTTGCTGAAACAAAACCACTGTGGAGCAAAGAACTGAGAGACTTGAAAGGACCAGGAAAAGCAGCAAGGATCTGTAACCACTAAATTAGTAAATCACTTGTTTATTGCAAGTATCTGGCTGCTGAATCATATACATTTCAATATTTTTCAGCATCAATGAAAAATTGATCTAAATATGAGCATTTGTCTAAAGATAGATTTTCTTTCATTTTTTCCACTCTTCAGCACTGTTTTTTACATAGGTTTTACATTTCCTTATTAAGAGAAGATAAAATTGGTCTCCTTATTTCTACAGAAACTCAAGGGCCTTTGTAGTATTATGCAAGGAGCAGACATCAACACCTATATTTAAGCATGACATATTATAAGCTTATATTATCATTTATAATTTGACTCCATTTTAACTATTTGGACTGTAAAGCTTCACAGTGAGTCTTTGCCTCAGGCAATTTTTTTTTCTGGAAGGCATAAGCAAAAATAGTTCAGTCGTTTCAGAGTGAAGCTGGGGAAAACCCAAATATTGCCAATATTTATACAGTTTCAGTGTTTCAATGAGAACTTCCAGTGCCTCTATATTTTGGAGCAGGGATTTGGCAGAGAGGCTGCTCTCCTGGCAGGCCCTTTGTTGTCACACTGAAAATCCGTGCAAATTTGACTAAAATAAAGCCTTCTGAAAATACTACTTGTATACACATTGCACAGGTTTGTTACAGGTTGTAATTCAAAGTATTTTCCTTGTATTAATTTTGCTTCCTACTCAGGAAGGCAGTGCTATCTCTGACAAAGGCTCCTGTCAGATCAGAGCCTTTTTACACAGGGGAAAGCAGCCACAGGCTGGTGCCTGGGAAAGGGTGACAAGCCCTGGGAAGGGCAAAGGGCATCATGGCCACAGGATGGACAGCTGAGATGGCAGTCTCAGGTGTCTCATCTCACCAGATTGCAGAGAACACCTTCTTCCCAACAAGTATTTCAGAAGAAAAAATATTATAAACAAAATATGATTTTTAAATTTCTCTGCTGCCCTTCACACTATTTTTTATCAGTCACTTATTCCTGCAGAACTAGACTGGATGATCTTTAATGCCCTGCAGCTCTATTTATTTACATCTTACTTTCATTATTTTTATGAGTCAAGGATTCTTCTCCTAAGCACTCAATTATAAGATTTAGCTAGTTTATGGAACTATTTTAAAAATTTGAAAAGTATAATTTAAAAAACATAGGGTAAGATTTTTTTTCCTTCTCCCGTTTGTTTCTTTCTCAGTTAAGCACAGACTTTAACAGCATAGCTGTTTGCTTACAAGGACCTATATTTTACTTGGATCAAATTTAATTTGAAAAGTGGTGAAATTTTTAACTCTTAATAAACTGCTAATATTATAATATCAACTCCTTTGAAGACCATAAGAAATGCACACAAACACTGTTCAATGCATACTTATTCTCAGGGACTGCATTCAAAGACAGAAAAGAAACAAAAGTTGGTTTTGCCAATGCCACTTTTAACATGGCTGTGCTGCCAGTGAGCAATATTTTGGTACTATAAACTAGAAAAAGGCCATCAAACAAAATGCATCAGTGAAGAGCCATCACTTAAGTTTTTTACTGACTATCAACTTGCAGAGTGCTGGCCTGGAGCTCTCAGAAAAGGGATATTCTAAACCCTAATGCCTGCAAGGAAACCGTAACACTCACAATGATGCAAGAATTGATTTTTTTCCTCTCTTTTTTATATAACTGCCTCATGATTTAACCTGATGTTTATGAATGCTTACAATCCCTTAGGTCCAAAAGACAGGTTTGCCACATCAAATACATGGATGAAGATGATCCTCCTTCCAGTCAAAAACCTTGTGAAAAAAATCTTAAAAACAGATAAAGTTTCACCTTTTTTACATTGTATACTAATACATCACTGTTACCTGACTGGGTAATAGCTTTTTGTTCTCTTTAGGAAAAGGAAAATAAGACTGGAAAAAAGGAAAATATTACCGCAGGTATTTCCTTAAGAAATTTTCCTTTTTAGCTGCTGACACTTTAAACTCTACCCTATGCACAAGTCTTCCATGACTATTAAAACTGCAAAATCCTCTCTAAGCCATGTAGTCACTAAAATGTAATGGAGACCTGTTAAACAAACAACCTTAAATGGTTTTATTTTCTGTGATCTAACTAGTGACAGGATTGTAGCATGTCTCTTTTTAAATTCTCAGCTTTTTAATTTTAAGACCTGACACGGACATTCCAATACTGCATTTATCACACGCCCAGATCAAGCAATTAAGACTTTTTTGGGGAAGGGCAGGAGTTCAGGCACATTTCACTGACAAAAACAACTGCTTATAGCTAGTTGTTAATGCTTATTGCATTCCTTTTGGAAGGAATACAATATAAAATGTAGCAAAATAAAACAATACAGGGCTTTTGAATAAAATCAACACTGATAATGATAGTCTAAGAAAAGTATAGTTTTATGCACATGCAAATTTTCACATTAAGAGATTAATCTCCCACCTCAGAAGATCACAGTGTCACCATTAATGACTTTTACTGTTCAGTATTTTGAAAGAACGCTTCAAACATTAACAAATACATCTCAAACGTTTCTATGTAGGTTTTAGTGTTACACAGAGGCTCTCAGGATGTGTCATTAACCATTATGGTTGTAAGGCACCACATCCATTCCCTTCCAAAGGGAAGGACAACATTGCATTTGTGACACAATGTGAATACAAATGTAAAGCATGTTTCACAAATTAATATCTCTAGCCCCCCTCTGATGATTTCAGCTGTTAGCAACAAGAACAAAATAATTTCTACTGTTCCTCAAAAAGCAAAACTAACAACAGCCTTTGTAGTTCCACCTCAAATTAGGCCACCTGCCTAATAATGCCAGTGTGTAAGAACAGCTCTTAATGCTGCTGACACATTAAAAAAACATCAGAAACATTCACCCACGTGTCAGCTGCTCACCTGTCCCCCCAGTCTTGCTTTAACTGAATTTTCAGCTCCTCCTGGTTCTGTCTTGCTTACAGCAGCAGCAACCAGCAGAGCTGCACCCATCCTCTCCACTGAACTTCCACAAAACTCTTATTTGTGCAGAGAGTAGCTGACATGCTCATGGTGATGGTCTAAGTGCTCAGTCATGTTCCAATGACTGACCTCTTGACTGAGTTGCATATTTTTTACTATAAAAATAAAGTAGAAGTAGAGGAAAGAAAAGCCTGGGGACAAGAAGTCAAATATATGTCTACGAGTGTGGAGGTAGAAGTAAATAACAAATCACTGACTTAAAATGAGTTATAATGAATCTCACGGCACCATAAATGCATGCACAGTGTTGCTGTAACTTCATCACTAAGTATGGTCCAGCTTTTTATATTATTAAATTTGCAAACAATTCTGTAAGACATATGAAGTCACTAAGATGCAATGGATACCAAATGAGACCCTTAAAGTTATTTTAATTCATGTGAGCTAACTAATGAGAGAATAATATCATGTCTCAACTCTTATAATCACTTTTCTAAGGAAATACTCTGTTGCAGCACATGTATTTTTAAACTGGGGCAATTAGCTTACATAAAGTGAAATTACAACTTTTATTTAATTTTTGATAAGGATTCTTTTTGCTTATAAGGACAGTTCTATTTAATTTTTGTGCTTATATCAAGTCATTTAAACGCCAGTTGCTAGAATGCCTATGAAGTGAAGCTGGAGGGGTAAACCATTTACACTTGGTGCCTACATTCACTAATCCACAGGACACAGAACCATGTAACACACAAATTACCATAGAGACATAACACATCATCAAGTATCTCACAATGGGAATGTTAAAATTAAAGCTGCAAAGGCCACCAACTGGCTCATCCTCTCCTGCCACCTATTGCTGGAGTCAATTTTTCTCCTGCCAAGGCAAAACCCATTCCCTGAGCTTCTCCCGGAAACAACCAGCTGAGCCTGAGAGAGACACCTGAGTGAACTTGCACATGGGGCAAGGTCTGAGCCAAACTTGGACTGTAGGGCTGAAATTCAGGCGATTGGTGGCAAACTGCATGGTTTGAGAGAGAGCTGATGGGCAAGACTGAGCACGCGGATGTGCATCCCGGGGACATGGAGGAAAAGCTGCAATGACAAGGCAAGGACACAGGCACAGCAAGGAAGGAAGAGGCTGCCAGGCGAGGGATGTGGCCCGGTGAGAGCTGTGGTGGATGAGAATGCCAGCTGAAGAGAGAGGCTCCACTCCAAGAGCAAAGAAATGCTTTCCTATTTAATTCCTGCTGTTTAATTGCACCCTCTAATGGTATTTAGGAAACACCATTTACTTTGACTACAGGTGAGGCTATAAAACAGGAAAGTTGCACAATTGCTTCTGCTTCAAGTCGGTATTCCAAAGATTTCACAACTCCTGGAACACCCACACTACGTTCCCTCACTTGAAACCACTCAAGAAACCTGGGAAAAAACCCAGCTTCAATTTTTCCTTCCCTGCAAGATCACACATGAATGAAGACTTGTATTCAGCAAGTGGCATAAATGTGTTACATTTTTTTCACCAGGGAAACGGGTGCCTGTAACTATATCTCTTATTCCTCTTACGTAAAATGACCTTTTTGTCATTCAAGAAATCATCCATTTTCTTGAGCAGAATACTCACTCATGTCACTTTCAGAAGTAAGGGATTACAAAGAAAAAAAATGAAAAACTACAGTGTAAGTAAGTAGTCCCAAGACAAGGGCTGAAATATAACTAATATTAAATGTGAAAAACCTATTCTGAAGATTTTACCTTCATTCAGATAGAATATCAAACTACCCCTGTACAAAGAAAGAACAGATTCTTCAACACTAAATCCTCTTATACCTCTAGAAAAATAGAAAAAAACCCAAGTTTCTTATGGTACTAACTATATCCTGTATGTTCTTCCACATTCAAAATAATTGCATCATCATTTCTCTTTATACAATTATAAAAATTAAAAAAAAAAAAAACAAAACAAACAGGAGACCAAAGAGCTGTGAGTACATCTCAAATCTTGTGTTAATTCAGAAATCAAATTCCCTCTGAAGTCTACAGCTGTTCCTACTTCCCACAGATCAGATTAAATTTTGGCTGAGTCTGGCATAGGTTAACAAACAAAATTTGCTAGTGCAGACACTGGGGACACAAAGGCCTGGCCCTTTCAAACCTCCAATCTCAATCCAAGTTTAGCCAGAAGTGTGAAAGAAAACACAACTGTAGTTAGTTTTTGCTCAATTAATGGGGTACAGCAGAATTCCCTGTCTGTACACACCACTCTGCTGGTAGGTAATATAAATAAGTGGCAGAACAAGCCATTAGAGGACTCACAATCCATTTAACAGAAACACATCCAGGTCCTTCAGACCATTACACTGTCTTCAATAGAAAATGGCAGTTTTGAAATGTATGGCAATAATTAGATGCTCAATGTTAAACCAGGCCAGGGAGGTGGTTTACAGTCATTCTCTTAATAGCAGCTCCTAGAGTTCCTAACAGCATTTAAAATAGTGGACTGCCTGATGTGGCTGGAGAACACAGCTTTAATCTAGCATATCCACTAACAATAAAAACCAGGAGACAGACTTGTCATAGGTTACAGTGTTCAGGTTAAGGGCTTCTAGAGAAGTCATTTTGCTATGATAACCTCATTAAAACTGTGCTCAGAAGCTGCTATTGTGACACCTGTGACACATTAAATACTCATCAGAAAAACAGTCATCACTAATATCTCTATTTCTTCTACTCCACAGAAAGGCTGAAATTGAGTTCACTGTTTATAGATATGTCTGTTAGTTTAGAATCATCCTGCCAAGACTGAGCTTAAAACAAAATCTGGCCAATGCTACCCAGATTTAAGATGTATGTCTTGCATTCCTGTAGGTCAATTAAAAAATTTCAGTCCTGCTTTATTAACCATCTTCACACAAGAACATTATATAAACCTTTTGGAGATAACTGAATAAGGCTGACCAGCATGTGGTCAGCTTTTTTTTGTATGATAAATTGATATAACCTCATATAAAAACTTTAAAAAAGCCCGTTTAAAGTATAAAAACATAAAAAAAAAAGATATGAGTTAAACTCTATTATTGCTCTCAGTCTTCCTCAGATATACCAAACGTTAAAATATTAAGAATATTAATATTAAAATATTAAGAAATCTTAAAATATTAAGAAAAATCTTAACATTTCCCACCGCTTGCACTGAACCACTTCAGTTCACACGGACTCCTTCAGGGTATTCAGAAACCATGTGGCTGAAAGTCTCCTTGTGTATTTCGTTCCATGAGATACCAGGCCATTCCCAAGGATGAAAATAAGCCTGGTTATTTCCCAACAAGTTTGACATTGTTTTGCCGTTTCCTGAATGAGCGTATCAGTCCTTGGCCACCACACAAATCATCCAGCCAGGACAGTCTATTTTTATCATTCCCAGATGGTCTTTATGTACTTTCATGCATGACATGAGCTTCGCAGGATACAACCACTCTGTCGACCTTGGTGCATGTGAAACTGTTCTCTCCAAGTACAGAGAGGTAGGGGCTGTGTCCCACACATGGGTACATCTATTCATAGTTATGGCATGCACTTCAGCTAGCACTGCAGTGCTTCATTTTCACAATGTACCTTGAAATTTGTCATTGGCAGGAGTTCAATTTGTGTCATAAAAAACACACTGTCTTCAGTTTCAGTTCAGTCTAGTTATCTGCTGCTTCCAAGGGGAAATGTGACAAGGCATTTGCATTCAGGAGCTGAATAGTACTTTTGACCCCACCTCTATTTTGACAGCAAACACTCAACCATTATCACCCTTTTCTGAAATTATATTGGAGATACTATTGACAGTCAGCATCTGAATAAATTCTTCCCAAAAATTCCCTTGAGGTTGCCTTCACATAGCCTTGGAAGAAAGGTCCACACTCAAATATCTGACCTCGGCATTATTAAAACTACCTGACTAAAACATAACAATCAAATACCTCTAGGAAAGCCAACAGAAACCATGAATTACATTCCTTTTTGAGGATAACCAGTTATTCATAGAGATTGCTGCTTAGCAAAATGGGTACCTTACCACCTGTAGAGCAATTCATGTACGTGGACGTACATGGTGTTAGAAGATGCAATAAAAACAATTTTGACACTGCAAAGATGCTGGTAGCCTTCCACCGTGAAGTACAGCAAAGCACAGCTGTAGTTTGGGAGACCACAGAGAAGGTGAAGCCCATGGTACAGAAGTAAAGAGTTTATCTACCCAAGAATATCAGATTGGCAAAGAACCTGAGGTGCCCTTGGTACTCCAACTGCCCTGTTTGGCTCATTACTGTGCAGCTCCAGGCCATAACTGAAACCAAACTACACATCAACAGGGGCACTGGCACATGACAGAAAATGCCTGAGGACTTGGACTTGTAACTAAGGCAGCAAATGCAACTTCTGTACAACAGCTATTCCAGGAACTTGCTAGACTGGTTTTCATATTCTGCTCCTGCTCTGGACATTACATCAACTTACAGCAACTTAAAGAGAGGTTGTGGTTGTTGATGATGAATGGCATGCTGGTTTCAAATACTTTTATATATGGAAGATGAGAAACATTTTATGGAGCTGCAAATACAGCAAAAAAGTGACACAAAAAGCCATGGGACATGCACAAAAAAGAAGCAACATGCCTTTTTTCTCTCACTTGGAACAACTTTATAACTTTAGTACAGTGCTGTAGCAAAATTCACTGAAGAACATTGTTTTCTGTCTCTGTTAGAGACTCATGGGAAAACTGCTCTGTCTGAAGTCCAAATTACATCTTCCAGTATTAAACTCCTTGGTCTACACTTTGACAGAGAATTGACATTGTCCTTCACTGTGTTCAAAACTCTCCATGGTTTTAAAAGTACATCTGGTATTTGATACAGTCACACATTAATCTCTCTGACCTCACAACCAAGGAAAATAAATGCCCCATAACATACTAAAAGAGAAAATGCCACTCTTGGATAGCTGAAGTGTACCTGTAAACTATTACTGGAACCACAGATCCATTTGTTTTGGTTGGCTTAGCTACAGAGACCAGGGCTGAAGGCAGAATGAAGTCCCCAGGTTATGTGCTCACTCTGGGAGCCTCACTGCAGAACTTTGCTCCTTCTCCTCAGCTCTGCCCTGCTGTGGGCAGGGATGGACATTGGTGTGTGGGTGCAGGCTGTGCCAGGACAAGGAGCTGTGACAAGTCTGTTCTGGCTGGGGACTGGTGTCCCCAGGGGCCCCTGGTGTCACTGCTCATCTGCCAAGTCTGAGCACCACATGAGGCGCATGCTACCTTACTGTAAACAGCACCAATGGACAGAAGCAAATGCATAAAATCCGGATGCCCGATTCTGAAGTCTGGTTCAACTGCAGATTTGTTTTGTAACCTTGATTTACATCTGGAAAGGTGAATTTTATCAGCTTCAGTCAGCCCTAGGTAAGCTGGGCAGCCCTGAGGACTCCTGCCAAGGCTCTGCCCACTCCAGCACTGCTCCTGCCACTGCAAATGTCTGCTCAAGTGTGAATGCAGGGCACAGCCAGCAATGCAGGTGTAAGTTGTATGTAATAATTAAAGAAAAAAACTGAATGATACACAAAGAGATCTACATGCACTAAATTATTTTTCTGTACTTAAGTAGAGAGAAATCCTTTTTTAGAAAAAAAATCGCATGGGTTTTACAATCACTCTTACATTAAATAATGTAGTTTGACCACACAAGTGAGTCAGGCAGTAAATGAAATTCACAGTAAATTCAGAGAGCAATTACTTGTTAAAGTCTGTGTTGTAATTACCTGTTAAAAATGTGTTGAACAGAAACATATTTGTTTTCATGTCCTACACAATTCATCTTGCCTTAAAAGCTTGGAATATAACAAAATCTCATAAGGAGCCACCAGCACCCGTAGAGAAAAACGGTCTTACCCAGAGATATCATCCTTTGCTACCAAGTCAAATGTTTGGTCTTGTACACTCTCTAAGCCATTTTTGTGTTAAGAGAAACACCTGCAGCACTGGAAATTGTAAATAAGACTGTTCTTTGAGCACTGAAACAAAGAGAAAATATTTCAAACTTGTTTCATATTGTCTTAATGATGTGCGTTTTGTAATTCAAAATAATGATAAAAACTACACAGTTTAGGCTGAAGACTGATTCCCTAGGATTACATTTGATTCTCAATTCCAACTCTGCAACCTTGGGAAATACAACTCAATCGTTTTACTTAGATCTCACTGTAAACTGCTTTAGAATAATTCACTTAGGATTCATTGATCTCACCAGTGTTTTGCGTTTATAAGCTGGACAAAACACACAGAAAATATGAAAAAAAATCCCAAAATGATAGAACAAACTTCATCAAACTACACATATCTTCATTTTCAAAGTTCCCTTCAAGACACTTCATCTTCTTAATAAAAAAAAACCAGCCTTGACTTTGAATTCAAGGTTGATTGAATTTTGTCACACTCACAACCTTCCAGATCCTGCTAATTCATATTATTAACTGGCAGATAGCCAGAAGAAGCAGGGGAGGGGAAATCTAATTTGTGCATGTGCTTAGACAACCAAAAATTCCCTTTACAATTGCTTATCTCCATATTCCCTCTGTTCATCTTCCAGAAAAGCAACAAAATAAGAGCAGAAGCACTGCCTTAGTAGATGAGAATGAAGTGCCAAAAGTATAATGCATTTCCCAACAACTGCAGCAACATACATTCTTGCCTTTTTTACCCTCCTTGTTTTCACTGCAGGTATTAGCAGTTATTTTTTAACTGCTGCACAATATGGCAAGTCCCTCTGACAGGGGATGGAAAGCCAAAGCCTCTTTCCCAAAGAACTTCCATTAAAGCTCTTGACTAAGCCCAGTGGAGCTATTAAAGTAAAGGATGAGACTTTATGGCTCTCAAGTGCAGCAGGGGCATGTCAGTGATCCCAGGGTACCCAGAGAGCCTCACTGCTTTCAGCTCTACTGAAGGCACAGTTTACAAGGACAAGGAGGAGGGATGCAGGGGGCCACATGTAAGCACACAAAAAAATGGGTTCATCTACTTTCTAAGCTCACTCTTTCTTATGACACATCCCATAATTATTTTTGCCTTTTCTCATTTCTTTGTCATGCTTTTAAAACCTCATTATTTCTCCTTAGTTTTGGGATATTCAGAATCAATGTTATCTTTACAGTGGAGTAGCTGAAAATTTGCAGTTTTCTATTTCCAAGACACAGCTGACTAAACTTGGCAACATTTACAGTATCTGCTGAAATGAACACCTGACTTGCTGTACCCCAAATAGCATTAATTAGATAAGTGACAGTAAAATAAAAGAAAAAAAAAGAGAAAAAAAAGGAAAAGGTATGATGATCACTGCCATCATACTTTTGATAGCAGTCACTTTTTACTACTACCATGAAAGAGTGAATGGTAAAATCTGGAAATATCTGTAGCACTAAAAACACACAAAAATTCATACTCAATTTTTACAGGTAATGTAGGCAATAGAAGATCTGGAGCTAAAAGCAGGATATGAAATAAAAGAATCATTTAGGATGGAAAAGACCTTTAGGATCATGAAGTCCAAGTGTACAATAATGGCAATCATGTGCCTTGTACTTTGTTCCTTGCTGAAACCCCTGTGGAGCTTGACAGCCAGAAGCTGGGAGCCTGGAGTGTCCCAGCTGTCACCAGAGTGCAGGTGACCCCAGGGGGCTGCAGGACATTTATGGAATGGCAGAACTCCACTGTGGGGAACTCAGCCATGGCTGGGCAGATTCAATACAGCACTGTGGCCTCACTAGCCAGGTTTTGCACTTCTTGCTGTATGGCCTGCAAAGCCTTTTGAACAAATGGTATTACAGACTTGGGATTTTATATTGCTCTTCATTGTATTACTGCCATAGCCAGTGGGAATAAAATTGACTTCAGGAAACCAAAGGTCAACCTGCTGCAGTTTTTTTTTTCTTGCACATTACTCCTAATAAGAAGGTGTGTCAAACTGAAATTAACTCTAATTTGCAGGGACAGTGCTTCCATACCCCTTTTTGCAGCGTTGTTGCCATAGATATAAACAGTTGTATCTGACCAAAACTTACTCAACCATTTGTCTGTTTCACAGGGAAGGTGAGTTAGATCCGTCTTTTATCAGCATGGACTATGATTAATAGTCAAAAATGCAGCAAATACTCCCTTGTTACCATGTGCGCTAGCACCAGTATTTGGGGGAGACACTCATATATATGAAAGATATTTTGGCTGGAAGCTATGCTGCTATTTTCCAAAATCTGTATGCAAATTCAAAGCTGTAATTTAGCCTTTAATGTGATCAAATACCCTTGAAACATGAGAGGAGTAAGTTTGTGTCAATAGGCTCAACATTCAATTTGAATCTTTCCAAAGATAGTTCACCATTAAGCACAGCACACAGAAAACCATCTTGCAATTGCTCTCCCTCCTCCCAATTCTTTATGTATTCAGAAACACTTCAACTGTCCTGCCAGCTCCAAGAGGTAAGCAATTTCACTTGGAAAAAAGAGGCACCCTGTCAATCCCTTCCCAAGACCCAGGCTTCTGCGAAATCCAGTTCTATCGGTACCATGTACAGTAAGCAACCATGTCTTGCTTTAAGTCTTGACCTCATCCTTATACCTCTGTTTCAGCTTGGAGGGCCTAATTTAAGTAGTGATTTACTAATTAAATGAAAAAGCATTAAAAATATCTGCAAAAAAAAAAATCAGGAATGAAGTGAAGTAGTCACTTTCAATTGCCTAATTTCTGTAGCTGGCAGATCAAAGGTATTCCAGATGGCACAGAACCAACAGCACAATTCAAACCTGAGGATGGATTATTGACAGTTGAATATCACTGACTAGTAAACCAAAACTAAAAATGACACCTTTTCAAATGTGCAGGGAAAGAAAGCGTTTCATAAGAATTCTCCTAATAGCCCAGCTCTTTTCTGTTTCCAGGTCTGTTTAGTTAGTATCCACTGTACTGGTCTGGTGTAATACACATGGGGATGGGGAACACAGTATTGACTGGTTTTATTCCAATAGTGGGCTGAAAAGCCTGTTAATTATGTAGAGATTACCATCCACAGGAAATGACTGTTGTTCTCAAGTGTTTAATTACTATGGGGAAAAAAGTAACAGTGCTTTTAAAGCAACGCCCCAACAACTTCTAATATATTGTCTATTACCCATAAGGAAGTGAGGTAATTCTAAGGGCAGAATGTTAATTTTTATCTGATATATTAGTTAATATGAATGAAAAAAATTATTATTTTCACTGAATATGAAAATAGGAATTATTTTAATTCATAATGAAAATGAAAAGCTATTCTGCATTGTTCAAAACCAAACTAAGAGTGGCTAAATTAATAGAACTGTTCAGATGACAAGGCACAGTGTATGAGGCTGTTTTATGCCTAGTTTTTCGGCTCAGACAATACAAACAACAAGAGCAGGAAAACGTGCTCAGAGATGTATGAATTTATCTGGTTTATCAGCTCAGTTCTAGTTTAAAGCAGTTTAAATGAGCTTTGATAAGGCAATGGGAGCAGATCCAGTGGTGCTGGTGATTTGATTAGCTCCCTGCTAACCATCTCGGGCAGATTTAATTTGGAACACAGAGATCACGTCTGACTGTGGTAAACAGCTCTGCACTTGCCCTCCCAGGTGACACCTTCACAGGAGACTGAGAGCTGCTGGGTCTGCAAGGGTTTTAGGAAAATCACCCATTCTAAGCTTCTGGTGTCTTCTCAAGAGAAAATAAAAGTTCAGTAAAGAGAATGATGCAAGTTTCCAGAAGACTAAGAAATCCCACAGTGAATAAAACCTGCTGTGTAAACTCTCTCCAGAGTCACTGAAAAGCTTTATTACAATTATCTAAACAAGCCCTGGGGCTCACTTTAGTAGTTAACTCGAGCAACTGGGACAAAGCCACAGCAAAAACCATACACCTGAAAGATTTCATCAACAAATCCACTCCAAGAGCAACAGACTTGCCACAGTACCAGAAATTTTATTTGCTCCATCCCTGTAAAAACAAAGCCACTCCTACTTTGCCTTCTCTTTCAAAGGAACATACAATTTTTCTGCTCATAGCAACAATGGTTTAAATCAATACAAACGCAATCTCATTTGTCTCCAATATTCTTGTGTCAAAATATTAGGAACACAAAACTTAATGATGCAGACCACTACCTATCAATGAGTTCTTAATGCTCCCTCTCCTGTAAAATCCTAACCCAAACCAGACTTAAGAGTCCAGAGAAAACATGTGCCAAGAGGCTGGACTCCCAACAAAGCTGACATACTCTTTATCCGAGCTGCTGTATGCGAGGCAAGAGCATGCACTGATTACAGGACAGACAACCAAAGCAAGAGGAGAGCTCTGAGAGACAAGGGATCATGAAAGCTTTGGGGAAGGATTGAAATAATATCCACAAGATAATGGAAACTCTGTGTAAGGAGATTTTGCAAATTCCCAAAACACAGTTTTGATGAAAAAAATAATATAATATAAAGAAAGATGGTTAATTTATAAGGAAAAAAATTAGGAAGAACAGCTGACAAATTTATGTTTATATAAAACTGGTAATAGGCAGTAACAGCAGGCTTCCCTCCTCCTCTTTCACTTAACTTCCCTGGCCCAAGTGCATCCACTGATTTCATTCCTCAGAGCACAATTTTCACATTGATGGCACCACAAATAGCTTTGCTTCCTTACTTTTGCTGCCCTGGCCTAGGGTTATTAATTAAAAAACTGATAAGGCATTTGTTATTTTTCTGTTTTTAATGATCTTTGCATCATTTTAAACATGTGCTTAATGGGGAGAATTTTCACTCTTTGAGCTTGCAAAGACTGTATATATGAAAAGACTTCCAAAACATGATCTAATTAGGTTAAATTCAAAAGATTTGGGCTTACTCTTAAGCAGATAATTTACAGACTTATCAGTTTCTAGAGAGAAATCAAATGCATGCATACATTACAAGGAAAAGCAGCTTCTCCAGTTTACTACTAAACAACGATTTATCAACTCAAATTGTTTAAAACAATCATCCAGCTATGATTAATAGCTTGACATAAACCTGGAGTTCTTTAAAAGAAGGAAATAAACAAAATATTGGAATGAATGAATGAAATAATTTATCTGGAAATGTTAACATTTGAGGCAATGTTTTGTAAAAACATGGCTGGAAAGACCTCATGTCATTCCAGATACTAAGTTTAGACAGTCATATTTTAACACAGCTGAACTTTTGACTTAAAAAGTAAAGAATTTGCAAAAAAAAGGCATGAAACTAGAAGTGCAAAATCAGATTATTGTTCTAAAACCTGATGTAATCTATTTTTAAACATGAGATTAATTTGCATTTGAGGTGAAATTTTGAAGCAAATTATTGAGCCTTAAATGATCATAGATATTTAATATCTCTATTAATGGAATGGAATCACATAAGGAACACGAAGGCACACTGTTGTTTAAGGACATATTTACAATGTTTATTCAAAAATATGTACTTCACCCTTCTTTTGTGCCAGTAAAAGAATTATTATTTTTTACAAAGATGTTCTATTTTTAATACAGGGGAAAAGATTCATCTCAATGTCAACTCCTTGCTACACCTTGACCTGGAACAGTATTTCTAAACTAGCAGTCCAGTCCAGAAATTGCCAATAACTACCACAGTAGGAATATTTTTTCATACAGACTGCTGTTTTCCTAATATTATCAACTGCACTTAATGGGACATATTCTAAACACACATTTTGAGATAAACGTCCGAAAACATAAGGTTTCCAAGATGCATTTTGCAGTTCCAAAGGCAGAATTGGTTACCAAAGGCAAAATTGCACTATGAAGCTGTAAAATGTGACTGCAAATAAATGTCATGTTTTGCATACTATATATTTTTCATAATTGCCTATCTAGACATAAGTATTACTAATCTAGTGACATACCAAGTATGTATTAAATTAAAATATTAAAGACATTTGATATATAGTGTAAATAGTTCAGCATAAAAGTCAAAGCACCATTTGAAGGCCAGTGACCTAAAAGGAAGTTTTAATTGTTTTGGCTTTTTCTAGCATCTCACATGAAGCTAACCTCAGGTTCTGCTTGGCACTTTATAATTCAATGAAGAGAGAAAATGCCTAGCCAGAGCCCTGGACTCACTTCAATCAGTAAGAAAGATGCCAGTGGCCTCAAACCAGCTATTACTGAAAAGGATGAGCACACAGTACAAACTGTTCAAAGCAGGGTACCATTGCCATTATGTTTACAAAGAGTTCTCTGAGTCAGACTGGCATTCTTTTGTGTAGCAGAGCAACAAAAATATCTTATACTTTTAAAAGTATAAGGTATATAGTAATAGAAAAGTATATATACTTTTATATATATTTATAAACAGATATATACTTTTAAAATTAGTTTTACAATGTTGAATGTAATCTTTCTTTAAACATGCAAACTAAAAAAAAAATTCTATCGATTACAGGGGGAATAAGTAGGGACTAGAGAGAAATTATTCTACATTTCCTTGATCAGAGATATACAATCATGCTATAGATGAAGGCAGCTATGATTGATTATTCTGTTTATTAGGACTGCAAGCTGGTTAGATAAAAGGGAAAATTAATTTGTGCATGCATCAGTTGAACTGATCTTATTTAAACTGATTTAGGTTGACGATAAACACAATTCATGTTACAGACATTTGGGATGCTTGCTAAATCACACTGTAGCTCACAGAGCAACCAATAAAAAATGTTAACCATTTCAGATATAACACAAATCACAAATCCTCCTTGTTCTGTTACAACAGAGATGTTTGGGAGAGTGCCTTCCCTGTTCCCCCAATATTCTCTGAGTAGGTGCTCAATCTCCATATTAACCCAATCTCCAGAACCATTTATTGGAAGATCCAGCACTATAGAACCCTGCCTAGCCATCTCACATCTGAAGGTCTGAACATAGCAGAGATTATTCAAAGGCTATGGGCAAGTCAATAAAAGACTATTTTGAGACCTACTGCACAAATGGTGGCACTGGTGTAAAGCCAGGTGTGCTGCAGCTGTTTGCCTCTGCTCCTTACCTGGAGTTCACTGTCCCTGACAGCTGAACCAGAGCTACTGACTGATCTCTCACGGTGTTCTTTAAAGTTAGAACGTCCTGGTAATTTCATTAAGAGCTGGCTGGAATGGACTTTGCACTAAAACAGTCAGGGGACTTGAGTGCTCTGCTTTTGCAGCTCAGGTGTGGGCTCTGTGATACCTTAAATCACCTCAGCTTTTTCTGTGGTGATCACTCACTCTCCAAATATGCCATTACAACAACTTTACTAATCACTGTATTCACATTTCTGAAAAAAATCAAGCTTGGACCAAGGTCCTTGATTACAAAGTCAAGTGTGAACCTGTGACCTCAGTGAATAAGCAACACAGTATCAGTGATGACCATGTTAGCAAATCCATTTTGATTAATTACACCAGAAGTATCTCCAGTTTACACAAAGAACTACACTTAACTTTCACCACTACATTAATTAAACTTTTGAGAAAAAATAATAATTTTATTTTTCTTCATTTACAGCATTTAGTGTGACCACAAGACAGGAAAATACCAGCTGAAAATGTTCACAAGCTGCTTGAAGATGGAATTTCTTCTGAAATTAACTGATGTTAATCTGTATATTGGGCACAAATTTTTAGCATGTACTATTTATATAAGAGTATGTTTATCCATCAATTATATTAATCTTCCATTAAATCAAAGCAGTTCAGATAGGAACAAGGTCATACAAAAATGTAAATGGAAATACAGATCCCGTACATCCCCAGGGCTTAATTAACAACTTATTGAAAAAACAATTATATTACCTGTTCTGTTTCCATATGGAATGGCTGCATGAGACATTCAAATTATTCAGGAGCATGTTTGACTAGACTGCCAGCAGTAATTCCATTTCTACACCATGATGTGGTAAAATAATTCAGTTTAAAATAAAAGGTTTGTTTGAATCAACCTTTAAAAAGCAGAAAATCCTATTTGTCTTCAGAGGAAAACCGTCCTAGCTGTGTTTGGGAAGCAGCTGATTTACTGCTCTCACACAGTCCCTCATCAGAGGCAGGTTGCAGAAGGCATCGTGTGTCCAGAGCGTGCTACACACTCAGAGTGTGCCCAGTGCCTGCACACTCACTGTGTGCCCAGTGTCTGCACACTGTGTGTGTGCCCAGTGCCTGCCCAGTGTGTGCCCAGTGTCTGCACACTCACTGTGTGCCCAGTGTCTGCACACTGTGTGTGTGCCCAGTGCCTACACACTGTGTGTGCCCAGTGTCTGCACACTGTGTGTGTGCCCAGTGCCTACACAGTGTGTGCCCAGTGCCTGCACAGTCTGTGCCCAGTGCTGCACACTCTGAGTGTGCCCAGTGTCTGCACACTGTGTGTGTGCCCAGTGCCTACACAGTGTGTGCCCAGTGCCTGCACACTCAGAGTGTGCCCAGTGCCTACACAGCGTGTGTGCAGTGCCTGCACACTCAGTGTGTGCCCAGTGCCTACACAGTGTGTGCCCAGTGCCTGCACACTCAGTGTGTGCCCAGTGCCTACACAGTGTGCAGTGCCCAGTGCCTGCACACTCAGTGTGTGCCCAGTGCCTGCACAGTGTGTGTGTGCCCAGTGCCTACACAGCGTGTGTGCAGTGTCTGCACACTCAGTGTGTGCCCAGTGCCTGTCCAAAGAAACAAACCCCTGAGCTTCCCAGGAGTGCTGCAGCCTGAGCTGAATTCACTGACCTGGGTGTATTTCTACAGCTCTGCCCAGACAAGCTAAGCAGACTTTGGTGGATGAAAATGCATTGCTGACCTGTGTGAAGTCTTTGCCGGGCAAACTCAGAGGAGCAGTTTTGGGTAAGGCACAGCTCCACTCCCCCTCCTTGTGGCACGGTGGTTGCTCATGGAGGTAGGAACCTTTCACTGCAGCTGGCACTCCAGCTGAACTAAATATATACTTAATGACTACAACAAAATCTGCCTTTTCCCACTTTGCATATCTCTTATTAGCACTTTCAAGTGACTGGCACAGTGAATGTGGTAGCATTATGTGCTCTACAAATCAAATAGGAGAGTATGGGATTATCACAGTTCAGTCCTACAAGATCTCAGCTAGGCCTTAAATAATCACCAGCTTAGTTTAAAAATCAAAGGATAAGGCATTTTGCCACCTCAGTTTGCAATACGCGCATCCTCTTTACTATCATTGAAAACCTGCCTTAAAACCTTAGCTGTTTTAAAGACAGAAGATTAAAAAAAAAGCAGCACAATAACTTTATTCCACCAGCAGTAGTTTAAAATTGTACTGTGTAAGAGAAAGGCTCAAAGCAAATATTTCAGAAGTTAGCCATGACTGGAATAGTAATTTCATCTCTCTACCACAATGTAAAATACATGGGGCCATGTTCTAGCTACATATACATTTTTTCTGACTTAGTTGACAGCCCAAAAAGTACTAATTAATATTTCATTAATAAAATCAGAGTTCAGTTAACCATGACTCACCAAGTAGCAAGAGAAATACCAGGGAATACACAAATAAAACTCTACTTCAGCCATGAAACTGCTGCAAATTTAAAGAATGTTCATGTTCTTTTAAATATGCATATTTAAAAAATATTATTCCAACAGTTAACTATTTTTCAGTGAACAGTTATGATGCCATTTGACTTTTAAGAATAACCACTCAATGAATAGTTCATGTGCACACCCTCAGGTGCAATATTATTTGATGGCAGCACTTGAGGAACAATGTTAGAAAACAAAATCAATACAGAGCTTATTAATTAAACCTCAGAATTATAAAGGATTTTGTTTAAAAGCAGCTTGATTTTCTAGTCCATAAATCTAACTGACCAATAAAATTATTTAGTGGGATCAGGTGCCAACAGTAACTTCAGTTAACATACAGAAAGTCCCTGTACCCTATGCCATATAACTTATGAAGCTCTAAATAAATTGAAAAAAAATCATTAAAAATTAGCAACTGTAAAAAAATTATAAAAGTTGTGTACAGAACAGTATGCATGGGAGCATTATGGTACTTTTCTGAATCATGCATTTGCAAGCAAACTTTTTGTTTATAGTTTCTCTTAATTTCTTTGTATAAAATGCAGTGTTCTTCTTATGCAAAAAGAAGATACATATTTCCTCAAAATAAAATATGTCAATGCTAACTTATGGATAATGGAACATTCTTCTCAATCATACCAAATGAATGCTTCTGAAAAAATACTGCTCTGGAAACTTGTGAACATTTTTTAATATTAATCTGTGCCTCTGCACTTCTACCAACAGTCACAACTTGCACTAACACATTTCATTTGTGATATTCCTAAACTGCACTTATTTCAAGCTCTTTGAACAACAGAAATCTGTTGATATGCTGATACATTTGAAGTACCTTCCACTACTTCTTATCTATTTCATTCTTAAATTCAAAGTAACTAATTCATACAAGAAACATAAAACTAGGAAAAGATGACCCGTTTCTTCCTAGGCATCATGTGCATACACCTACTTTTCCTACTTTTTCAAACTGAGCTTCCCCAACCTTTCATTTTTTGACATCTAATTTCACCTCATCTCTTTGCTTCATTTTGCTTTTCACAAGGTTTTCTAGTCAAAATACTGTCATTCCCGTAACATATCCCAGATGATCTTGACAAAGCTGACCTCTTACCACTGTCACACCTATCACACCAACAACAGTTAAGGACAGTTATCATTCTGACTGCTGGGGACATCCCCATTAAGAGCCATACAAAGGTATAGAAGATGGTACTCTACATTATTAGCACCATTATTCCTCAAAGTTACTGATAATTCAGGATGTCAAGGTTTTGAATTGCTAGCAGACCCCAGAAGGATGTATTCTTGCAATCTGAGATAAAGCAAACTACCAAAGTGTATCAGAGAACTGGATGATCTGCTTAAGTATGTGTTTGTGAAACACAAAAAGAACTGTGAATCTCAGAGAAGTAAGTAGAAATGCCATGCAGTCAGTAGTAACTCATCAGGCACTCCCAAATTTAATTGCTAGAATAGATATTAAATGCACAGGCCCAGAGTGTAATTACAATTTTGGTATTTGAAACAGTTTAGTTAATAGCAAGCATGGAAGTTCATTAGCCTAGTAAACTAGGGAAAAAAATTGCACTTGGGAGAAAGTACAAGGGTAAAAATGTGCAGAGCTCTCACTTCCCCACTACCACCAGGGACCAAAGGTAATGATTAAATAGCCCAAAAAAGGCAACCTGTGGCAAAAAAAATCATACTCCCATTCTGGGTTAAGGATGTAATTAGCTTGAAATACAGATTATACTTGAAAACCCAATGAAATTAATTCAAATGGAAAAATCAGGCTAACTTAAACAGCACAAGACCTCCAACTTGGGATTCATGTTTTAAAGGAATACAAACATGCTACACAAAAAACCCCAAACAAGCAACATATACTTTCTTCTAAGTAGAACAAAAGCAATTTAGGGATAAGGAGGCTGTTAGTAACCAAAACAAATGTTAAAAGACAACTTTAAATTAGTACACTGCAATAGTTTGTGCCTTAAGAGTCTTCAAAATGTTTGTGAGAGGATCATTTCAATGATGATAATTTTCAATGCATTTTGGAGCACCAGAGAAATTCAGTAAGACTGCTAGCATTTTCTGCCAATGGTTGAGGATGGTAAGCAGTATGATCTCAGTAATTACAGAGCTCTATGCCATTACTAATCTCAGACAAAATAACCACTGAACTTCCAAAGGATAAATTCACTGGAAAATTATGCGAACAAAACTGACACTAGTCAACAACATTTTATAGAAATTTGCTAAATATAATAGAGAATTTTATTTAATAATCTAGTAAAGTTACAAACTCTGGTCAGCAGACGTTATTCCATAAATGAAACACACAGACTTTTGAACAGCATTTACCTTACAGTTACACAAAACTCAGAGTAAGAAATTATTATCAGAATCATCAGATGTGATTAAGATATAAATATGAAAAAGTAGCTGTTACCAGGAAATAATAATTGAAAAAGTGCTCTACATTCCTCTAACAAAATAATCCAGTACTTACTCAACACTATTTAAGGGTAACATCAATTATTCAGAAGTAAATACTGTTGATGGCAATAATGGCACAGAAATTGTCAAACTGGTCAGTAAATGTAGCAAATTGTTATCCAGAATAATATGGATTTCTTTGTATGATGTGCACAGTGTATTACAGCCAAGTGGACTTATGTAGGAAGCAAGAAACAATGCAGGTAATACCCAGAAAACAGTGTATTTTGTAAGCCACAGACTTACAAAATACATACAATCTTAATGGCACAGAAACAACTCAATACAAATGACAGTGAAGCCTGACAACAAAAGGGAGTAATCAACTTCCCACACATCTAAGTGCATAAGACCAGAGATACTACCCTAGTCCACAACATTAGCAGTACTGGAGAAGTGAATATAGCTATATAGTATCTGCACTGTTTTCCCAAAATGGCAAACATCTTGTTCTTTCTCCATTAGTCACAAAAAAAGAGGAAGAATTCTGTACCTCCTTAAGATGTTAACCAGAACACCCCACATGCTGCCATTAGCACAGAAACTCACGTGGAAAGAGCACAGCAGCAATTTGAAAATGCTGCAGAGAACCAATGAATGTTACGCGAACAAGAAGCTGTCTCTCTAGGAGAATAGGATTGCTCAGGCCACAAGTTACAGCTTGGGCAGTACTGATGGTGGAGTAGGTACAGTGGCAAGACAGATTCTTACTGTTGATGTGTTTTGGGGTTATTTCCTACCACAACAATTATTTAAGACCAAAGACACTTAAAGAAGTGTACAGTACTTCTTTGTTTTGCTTCTTCAATCTGTATCTTAAAAACCAACCCTGAATAAATGCAGACTTTTTGTCAAATGCATCTGCTCAAGAGAGGAGGACTGTCACAGCCTTAAGTGACAACACAGGTAGGAGTCCACCATCACCTATGTGCACAGGGCCTGACTGCCTGGGTGACTTCCCCAAAGAAAAACCTGACAGGAGAGGAGTGGCACACCACAGGTGAGCTCTTATTTGGTGATTCCTTTTGGCTTACCTGGTCGTGAGACCCTTGAGCTGCTGAATGCTGCTCCTCGCAGGCTGCTGTCCAGAGTCTGGGGGTTTGAGTTACCATGGAGATCACCACATCTGACACATGAGGGGGCTGCAACGAGACAGAGGCACCCATCAAACCAGTGTCCTTTAAACCAGTGTCCATCAAACCAGCGCCCATCACTTCAGCAAAGCACAAGCACTTGACTCCCTTTGCTTTTGGCATTCACCAACATCCAAGCTCCCAGATTAGGAGCTTTAGCTAAACTGTAAGGCGAAAAAACCCAACACCCATCACCAAAAGAATTAGAAAGGTGAGGGCAATCCCCAGTGACACACAGTATTTGAGCACTTTGCAGAGCTGCACTTTTTCAGGAGCTTGGAAGGATCCGAATAGACCATGAGCTTGACTCAACAATTTTCAGCCTCTCTGGCCAAGTATAACAACAGCAAGCAATCCACCCAGAGCCACTGCCGAGCACAGGAATGGAACAGCAGTGCACTGCCTCACAACAGTGGGACACACAAAAGTGCTCCCTCAGAGAGCCTCCAGTGGGAAACTGATGGAGCATCACCTCTGGGCAAGAAATAAATAGGCAAAAGAAGCCACCTTCAAGAATATTATTGGGGCAAGACCGAAGGCAAGCATTTATGAAAATCAAACATGAAAGACAGCCTGGCATTCATCTGCAATAATAAACCTATCTGCAGACTTTTCCAAGCCTGCCAACAAGCATGATGAATAAAACCTGATTTCTTATTGCCTTGCCATTCGAGCACCATGTATATTGACTAGTTTCTTATTCTTCTGTTTCAAGCCTTAAGTCTTATGCTCAATTTTTGTCTACATAATTTAATAATTAAACACTGTAAAGTGAAATGAGATAGCCATTGGAGACTTTTAAAATTAATTATCCTCTTCCACACAAATGTCTGACAGCTTTGAAAACTATTATCCTGGTTTTGTCTGGGATGGAGCTCATTTTCTTCCCAGCAGCTGGTACAGTGCTGTATTTCAGACTCAGTATGACAGTAATGTTAGTAACAGTGATGTTGTAGCTGTAGGTGAGCAGTGCTCACACTGAGTCAGGGATTTTCAGTTCCCCATGCTCTGCCAGTGAGCAGGTGCACAAGAAGCTGGCGGGAGCGCAGCTGGGACAGCTGTGACAATGGTGACAATCCATGCCATAAAATGTCACAGCCAGTGTATGAACTGGGGGGAGCTGGCTGCGAGGGGCTGCTCACTGCAGCCATCAGCAGGCAGTGAGCAATTGTACTGCGCACCACTTGTCTTTTTGGGGCTTTATTTCTCTCTCTTGGTTTGTTATCTACCTTTAAGTCATTCTTATCTTTATTAATATTATAATTAGTATTAGATTTTACTTATTAATTACTTATTTCCATTATTAAACCCATCTTATCTCAACACATGGGTTTTACTTTTTTTCTCCCCATCCCAAAGGGGTGAATAGGGGGATGGAGCGAGTGGCTGTGTGGTACTTAGTTACCAGCTAAAGTTAAACCACAACAACTATACATTAAGTATCATTTCATGATATAATCAATTTAATGTATAACATATTTGAACACATCATCAGGGAAAGCTTTCATAAATTCAGTTCTAATTCTCAGTCTGCAGCACTACAACATGTTCTCGTTTACTTCATTGTGACATAAATACACCATCTAACCAAATACAACTACTCACTTCAGAAAGAGTTACATCTATCCTAATCGGAGGTGAATGACTACACAAGGGACAACACTTGCCTACTGAAGCATCCCAAACTATTTGCAATACATCAGCTGGACAGCCACAGTTTTTCTGAGTTAGTCTACTGAATGCATATAAATCTTCATCTATGTGGCTACATATCTAATCACCTAATCCTCAGATGGCATTCTGAGTTGACTGTTCTCATCTCTCCATCTCATCTTTTTTTTTTCTTTTCAATTATAGAATCATTGACTGACAGGGGTTTGAAGAGACTTAAAGATTATCTCGTTCTAACCCTCCTGCCATGGGCAGAGACACCTCCCACTAGACCAGGGTGCTCAAAGCCCCATCCAACCTGGCCTTGAGCACCGCCAGGGTTGCAGCATCCACAACTTGTCTCCCATCTCATTTTTCCTGTGAAGCATGTTATGTTTATGCCAAATACAATATACTCAGGAAGCATAACTGTGTGCAAATATAAAATTTGAAAATCCAAGCAACAATTAGAGGATTTCCCAAGTCTTATGGGAAATTTTTTAAGAGTATTATTATACTAAAATTATCTCTATTCAATACCCCTGCATTATGCTATGCAACAGTAACTAAGACACACTGATGCTGCTCTCATGTCAAATACCAGGGAAATAACTGGCTCATCTGGAATAAAGGCTTCTGCAAGGAGTTTAAAGGACACTGTAGAATACCAGATACTCCTACTGTAGCATTGTGGATGAATCAGGGTTATTGAAGAAATTCTATTAATGCTTTCTGACATAATTCCACTCATAAACTGGTTGGGTCGTGTTTTCATTTGCTCTGTTTACAAATCTTATGAACTGGATCACGGGTGGTTTCTATCAGCGACAGGATCACTCAAAGGCTACAGTGCTGGAGCAGTGCAGGCAGCACTGGTAACACAGGCTGCAAGAGCCAATCACATCCTTTGGTAAGGCCAGCTTTGGTTACTTTGCAAGACAACTTTTTGGCAAATACCAGCTCTCTACTGAAAAAGTGAAAAGTAAAGTGAAAGAGACATATTAGAGGCAAAAAGATATGACTATTATAATTTTATTACCTGTGAGTATCAGTGAAGCTTAGAAATTACATATATTTCCCTTATGACTGGGTGAGAACATACATATATTGATGACTGCAGTAATCATATGGTATCATATGGCCCTACCCACAACATTTTACTCAACAACAAGAGTTTCTTCAAATCAAATTTCATACAGAAGTAATTACTAATATGAGATTTGAAATAAACAGTAGGCAAAGACAAAAATGTTCCTTTAAACATTCATTTGTAATAATAGCATTACAACCTATAATTACTTACAGTAGAACAAGGTCCTCACAATTTACAAAGAAATTGAAAAACAATCCATCACCAGAGATCACAGAATACAGCTGCAAAAGTGATTAGAACAGGGCACGAAGTACTTTAATATGAAGTATCTGGAGAGTTCCACTGGTATAGTTTATAACAAAAAAGGAAAAAAAAGACAGATGACCTAATTACAGCACCTAATATTTTCATTGGGAGAATACACTAAGCACCAACTGGCTTGTTAATCTAGCAAATCGTTTGCAGAAAACAAATCAGCATCTGGAAGTTGGCAAGAAATTCAAATGAGAAATAAAGCACATGCTTTCCATCACCTGTGACTAACCATTAGTTCAACTATCCAAAGGAGAATGCAGAGATTCTCCACAGGTTGATGCCAAGCTTTAGTGGAACTTTCCCAGAGGATGAATTTTTGTGAAAACACAGGACATCCTGCAGCCATACAAAAGTTACTCTGTTTCATACAGATAGACCAAGTCTGCAATACAGAGAAAGGGAGATGAGGTGCTGTAGCCATCCCTTCCTGCTCATAAATTAAATATATTATTGTAGAAGAGGTTAATAGTAAGTTTGTTAGTTAAAGGAGTGAGAAGAAGTTGAGAAGTAAGAAGTTGATAAAAAGGGTTTTTTTAAAGTTGTAACTAAAAAGATTTAAAGAAGTGAAAAATTAAAAAAAAAGAAAACTTTACAACTAAAAAAGTATTTAAAAAAAATAGTTAAAATCACTGTAAGTTTTCACCAATAGTGTTATATTAATTTATTATAACCAATAGTTAAAATAAAAAAAACATGGACAATTAAAAAGTGTATAAAAAGTCAACCATATTCAATAATAAAAAGTTGCCACCTGAAACTGCTTGTAGTCTCTGCTTTGTGTCGTGACTGCCTCGACAACAACATATTATGATGAAAACCAATTGTCTGGTTTGTTAACTAAAGCACTGGGTGCTGATGAGCCCTGTGCATGCTGAGCTGCTGGTGCCAGCAAATACTTGGTGCATACATGTGCACACAAACACACACAGTGAGAGAGGGAGTGTGTGTTCAAGCCACGTGGAGTCACACAACTACTGCCATCCTTCCAGAGACAGGTGGACTAAATTCGGCTGGAATAATACTCTGACTTCTAATTTAGGAAGCTTACTGTGCCCCCCATGAGCTGAAAGGACTCAGTCACAGCAGAGTGGCAGCAGGAGCTCTCTTCACAAGGGTCACTTGGGGCATCAGTCAGATGGCTGAAGGCAGGCAATACAAATGATGCTCACTGAATCTGTGCAGGGAGCAATAAACACAGTGCTTCACATTATTAACTACTTGCCAGTCCTGTCCCTGTGGACAGTAAGCTTTCTGGGCAGAAAAACCTTATAGTGGGGTATTTCAGTGGGTTAGCCAAGCAGCTCCCCACCTCAGCAAACATCCAGGAGCTGCTGTGGCCTCAGAGCAGTTTGCTCACAGCTCCCTGCCTGCAACAGCAGCTTCACTCTGGGCACACAGGTAACATGGGCTTCTTGCAAAGGGACAAAGGGAGAAGAAAAGGAAATAAAACTAAGTTATGGCCTAAAGGCTACACTGGTGTCACAGTGAACAAGCTTAAAAATTTCACCCCTTTAGCAAAAGATAGGAAAGTTATTGGATGTCTTAATTTAGCTAGCATTGGTGCTGTTGCTAATCTATGCCTTGGGCTGCTAAGTGTCAAGAAATGTAATCATGTTTAAATATCAACCAGAAATAAAAGTTAAAAAAATTCTTTCCTTTTTCACTAATTGTACATCTGGTACACAAGGTTTGAATTTGGATTTGCACTATGTTTGAAAACACATTAGTCAACCTATGCAAACACTTTCATTGATCTTCTTATCTCAGCTCCTCCACTGGACACAACCTGAAGCAAATCCATGGAAAACCCTGGCACCACCTCCCATGTGGGCAGCTGATGAATGAAGTAAGTCACCAACCCCCCTGTGACTGTCCCCAGTGCCAGCTCAGTTTAAAGAGAAGCACTGAGGCCTCTCCTGCCCTGGCCAGGGCAGAGCACCAGCCCCGTGCCAGGGACAAACTGCACAGCACCATTTGCACTGAGGAGCCCGTGAAGGATGTTCCTTAAAGGAGGGCTGAATTTGGTGCTGCCCTTAGTGGGCCACAGACCAAACAGTGCATTTATGCTCTGCTTCACATGTATATTTCCTTTTGCAGGCACCTGAGAGACTTTAAGAAACTGAAACTGGGGGCCAAATTTATAGGAGGCACTTGAAATTACTGGCTGGGCAGGTGGCTGGGGTAAGGGCACCTAAATGGTACAGCAGTTTTACTCTTGATTTAAACTTGGAATAAAGAGTCAGATCATTTTGGAAGATGTTCTAGTGAATTCTACTCAATCCCCCTAAATACATTTAGCTGCTTAATATCTTCCCAATCTGGTTTCTATTTAAGTACTATTTCTGCATAGTTTCAGATAAATAATTTCATTTCTTTTTACTAAACAATACAGAGGAGGAGAAACCAAACCACTGCCATTACTATCCTGTTTCAGCATATTGCTCTTAACTCTTTCATAATGAAAAAAAAACATTAACTGGGTAACTAATTTATTATCCCACTCCCTTCTGGCCTTTAAAGGCACAGGAAAGTTTAAATGCTAAACAGGCCATCTTCAAAAGACACTGAATTACAAAAGCAGGCATTGCATTATATCTCTGGGAAAGAAATGCAGGATACCTAGTGCACAGTATTTTGCTTTCTTTCAAATTGATAAACAGCTTATATATTTTCAAACTACCCCTGGTGGAGTATACTATATTATACTATATGGAAGTATACCATGACTATATAGAAGATTATAAGAGGACATCAATAATTATGTAACCCTTCTGCAAAAAATACACCAAAATGCATTTTCTAAAACAATTTCTCAAAAGTGTACAAGTCAGTAAAGAGAACATTTCAACATTTGCCAAACTCCTGGTGATGTGCTGGGGTTTTAGTTTCTTTATGGATTAAGATAATCACAGCAGAATAACCACAGCAGTGGCTCCCATGGGGCATGACCAGCAATCAGTGTGCACAAGGATTGTGGATAACACTGCAGACACACAGAGCAGAAAGCAGGAACCATCATTTTCAGCACAACACAACACAATGTGCTGGGCTGCTCTATCATGTTTCCAACAACTACCTAGGCACTGAACTGCAATCTCTGTTCAGAAAAACCCACACAATCTCTGAATATTAATGAATTTGCCCTTAGGTCTTATAGAGTAAATAAACACCAGTTTATGTCTTGCTATGATATAAGATTCCTGCTGTAGACACTTATGTATCTATTATTGCCCCACAGCTGCTTCCTCTAAAGGAAGCTATGAGAGATTTTTTTTATTTTAAATATACCATAGAGAAATGGCCAGATTTGATGAAGTAAAGTCTAGAGTCAGTTAAAAACCTGAAAATCAACGTTGAAATAAATATTCTTTATATTACGAGTGCAAAAAGCTTCCCCATGGTAGTATCTAAGCCAAAGCAACAAAAATACCCTCAGAAATAACCCACATCTTGCCACAAAAACTTAAAATACTTAAGCCTTGAAAGCCTTTCCTCAGGTGCAACTCACAGAGCCCAGGCTGCCCCTTTGAAGCAAGTCTCTCAAGGGAAAACAAAACAGCAGGTGGAAACTCTTCTCATGTTTCATCTTAACTAACTCTGTCAAAGCTAGTGGACATCATGAAATTAAGAATTTCAGAAGCACTGTCTCGTTAACTTGGCTATATTATGCTACCCCTTTTAC
Organism: Camarhynchus parvulus; assembly: GCF_901933205.1. NCBI lineage: Eukaryota > Metazoa > Chordata > Aves > Passeriformes > Thraupidae > Camarhynchus > Camarhynchus parvulus. The sequence continues at coordinate 20,663,229 of NC_044571.1, forward strand.
ACAGGTCCCTCCCAAGACAAATTAACTCTTAGCAGCCCAAGCAGTGACTCAATCCAACCAGTCTTGGAGCCAGACTGGAATTGACAGCAACAATTCTCAAAATCATTTACCACTGTCAGCACTTAGCTTGCCCAGACACTTTGACAGCTTCAGCTTTTTTCTGCTTCAGCTGTGTATTTGAGTGTAGAAGATATCCTCTATCCTATGTAATAGTTTCACAGGAGATACATGAGTTATCTACCATTATTTAATAGCCCAGAACTTTCAGTGATAATAATGGATTTATGAAAAGCTTAACTGCCAGCAACCAAACCCAGAACCAAGACTGGAAATACTTACTACTGTAAGTGGACTTTTTGCAGTATGTGGACAGATTCATGGGTGCTGTGGCTGACAACACAGCAATTCTGATACTCTTTTTATCAGAAAGATGTCAGTATCAAACAGCACAAGATTTATTTTAGCAACCCTCAGGCAAACCAAATGTCATTTTTCTAATTAATAAGTCCAGATTTCAAAAAAACCAAACCCTCAAACTTCTCTCTTGACAGTAACTCATGAGATTTCTGCTGAACTTTTTAAACATGAAACAAACCCCACTGTCTAGGACTGTTGTGATGAAACATAAAGAAAGGAGTTTAATTATTAATTTTGTGATAGTGCAGGCAGGTGGGAAAGAATTATCCCTTTCAGAAGCATTGAACTGTAATACTGTCATTTGCCTATTTAGTTCTACCTCAGGCAAAAGCACACAGGAAGAAATAAGAAAGAAGAAATGCACCTCCGCTGCGCTGCCCTAGCAGTCACCATTACCAGATTTAAAAGTGAGTGCAAGCTTAAAAAGAAACCCACACAATTTTGATTAATTCATGTAACTTTTGCCCTGAGTAGATCCGTCAGCCCAACCTAAGGAATGACCTTTGAAGTCTTTGGTCCCCAGCTGCACAAATGCTGCACTGCTTTCAGCATGCACACCTTGGAGGTGCCCAACTGCAGAGCACTGCAGTGAAAGGATTTGCTGTTGCCCATGTCTGAATGACCCAAAGCCTGCAGAGTTTTCCCAAAGTGCATCAGTAACATAAATTGCAGCCCATGGCAAAGACAGAGCCAGTACAATTCTCCTAAACAAGGTTTAATATGTGTAGCCAATATAATCAGTTTTGTTTCGGGTTAGCTGCAGTTTCCAAGAGATTTGGAAGGTGAGATACCATGGGCACCATGGTAATACAATCTTGATGTTGCAGAGGCATCAATAAACACTGCAAGGTCAGGCTTTAGGAGAAATTTCTGCAATCAGCTCTGGAGGAGCAGAGATGGCAGGCACTGTGGACATGTGGCACAGTGTTAGAGGAGCAGCTTGTCCCTAAAAGACCTTCTGAAACTTCATCTTGGGTGGAACCTCAGCTACACATCACTGTAACAAGATGTATATATATGACAATTAATATATTTAAGTCACATTTTCCTCCTTACATTATAGCAATTGTATGAAATGCTCTAGGCTAGAAGTTCCTGAATCAGGAAATGGATCAGAAGCAAACTAAAATGCCTTTCTAGTTATTGATTCCTGCTCTCTGTTTCATGTCAGTTTCCTAGAATCCATCCAACACAAGCACGAAAGGGTAATGAGTTTCTGAACCCACACTCTAATAGTGCACACTGCATCAAAGCTTTCAGTAATTGCCTGGATGCTGCTTCCCAGCAGTACTAAACAACTTAAATATAATTAGCTGGAAGCCCTATGGGCTTCATTTCCCCACTGGAACACCTCTTACACTAATCCATTTATCAGGCTGACAGATGACTGAATCACTGGCTATGGACCCATTCTACTAATAATACTTCTCAAGCCCACATTCTGGTTTGTGCTTTATCTTGTACATTTTTGCAAAGGAAAAACCAGTGTTAAGAGTGGGGAGAGAAGCAGTCATATGTCTACTAATCTCTTCCTAGTACTGACCAATGTTATTTGTTTGATTAGGCCACTAAGTATAAAATGCTGGAGCTATCAGGCAGAAAATTAAAATTAAATGTATGCATTATGGAACTATACAATGCCAAAAATAATAGGGAAACACAAAAATACTGAAAAGACCTTTGGAAGTTTTCCAGCCATTCTGAAGTTTCAAGAGAAGTTTGCGTAAGAGGACAATTTTCAGCATATCCCCCTGAGGATGGCCTGACTACAGCCGTTGAGCTAAAATTTCTTCATACTACTTACTTCTTGTACATCTTTCTGAACAAGAGGTGACAAAAGACATTTTAAAGCTGTCTAGAGTTATACTGAATACACATGAAATGTACATCATGCTGCCACAAATCTATATACTTTGTAAGCTGCAAGAGAATTCCCATAAAAGTACAAAAATTATTTATTTAATTTCTTGGGCAGGATTTTCTAATGTTGCAATGAAATCTGTTTTAGCCCCGTGACTTAATTCCAGACAGATTTTAATAAGTGGACCTCTGCAGAGGCTGAAATTATAGGGAGCCAAGGTCTTCAAATGTGGAAATGAACTGTAAAAATGCTAAATTCTCATCAAATTATTTTAAATTATTAAAAAATTACTCTAGGAGAGTAATTTTTGTGGGAGAGAAACAAAAAGCAACAAAGCTGGTAATGGCCAATAAGAAAGAAGATTTCAAAAGGTCCCCCTCTTCTAGGATCCATTCTATTGTGGTCAATAATCCACATTCTGGCTTGGAATCACAGGATCCAGCTAGAGTAGCAGCACTGTTTCATTGTTTATTTCCTCTGGAGGTTCTCATCATGGACACATAGAAAATACTGATGTTGGAAAACAATAAAACAAGAAACTTGTACTTCTTGTACTCCACATAAGCCTAAACAATGTGCTTGTAGTAAAGCCAACAGCCAACATACAAAAATCCTCTTAAAAGTAGTACCACAAGTTAAAATTAACTGTGGACATCAGTCTGAATTCAAAGAGTGAATAGAAAAGCTATAGTTGAACTTTTAACAATGAAATAGATAAGTAAAAATATATTCAGTGATGTGACTGACTTAGCTGGTGAATCAAGCAGCAGCAGCAGGATGAGGTACAGCCAGCAGCACCAACCTCAGAGCAAGGCCAAAAAGGACAGCAGCTACTTGGACATTACTTGATTTTCAAAAATGCAATCACAGGTCTTTACACCACCTGCTAAAGTACTAAGCAGGTTATTAAATACTGAGCTGCTTGAGATTTCTTCATGCGAACCCCAGAGCAGAAATCTCAGTTTCACATGAACTCTCCACCCACTCCTTCCCTCCGGCCTGAAACTGGAAAACTCATCCCAGAGATGCTGACACTTGCACACCAGCAGTCAACCTGCCTTTCACTCAAAGACAGCCTCTTCCTTCCCAGCCTCATCCTCTCTGTTTAGTGTATTTGTGTATTTTCTACTCCCACAGAGGGCAGACAGTATCCTGAGCAAGGGCTGCCCCAAACCGTACGAACCTCAACACTTGTCAGTCACACTTCCACATGAAATACAGAATTTCACACTCCTGTTAACAAATACTCCTTTGAAATGCAGTGGTACTGAGCAGAGCAAACATCAGGTCTAATCAAAAGAACATTCTGCAGTAAAAAATGTAAAAAAAAAATCTTCTGTCTTTAGCCATCTTTAATAAAACAGATCATGGTCCTGAATTTCCTAACTAGGAAACTGTCTTTGCCAGGCAAAGAATGAAACACTGCCTTCATTTGTGTGCTTTATGAAGAAACTTGCTCTACTGTCAGTGAAACTGACTTTCCTGGGTACTAACTCTGAGAAAATTTTTAAATTCTTGAGGTAAATAGTATCTCTTTAAAGCACTGTCAAAATTATTATATATACAGATTCTTCCCAGTAAATCAGGGGCAAATGTACAGCAGCTTTATATTTAAATAGGTGCACTGAATTCTCAAGGTCTTTTAATAGAGGCAGCAAAGAAGAGTTTGAGGAAAAGAGGAATCATCTAGGAACGAAACAGCTGGAGCCACAGTCCACTAACATCCATACTTTGTATAGCAGGAAGTGTACACTTGGAAGGACATGCCATGTTAAGCAGTCAAATGCAAAAATGCAGAGCATTTTAGGAGTGCAAATAACTGCCTGTTCTAAAAAAGCATGGCAGAAGTGACCTAACACACTGATCTACAAAATGAGCAGCCTTGGTAATATGCATTTGAAAAATTATTTTTATATTCAGTAATTATTGTCTTTACCACTGGAAAGATAATGAGTTTTACTAAAAATAATATCTGTGCAGTCTCTATTTTTGGACTCCTGACTAGATCAGACCTAAAATAGCCATAACTAACCCCAAAGCTGGCCCTGCTTTAACCTGGGTGTTGGACCTTCTGAAGTCCTGAATTATCATAGGATCCTACAGTGAGAATCTCTCCATACTAAAATTACATATGATTGTTGTGCTATTTACATAGAAAATAGGGAGTTTAATAAAAAACACCAGGACACAAACTTGCATATTGAATCCAGACAGATCCAAGGTCTTAAAGATACCAAATGTGAGGCATTCCTTCTGATCATATAAAGCTTATGCTGGTTAAGCAACTATAACAAAGCTAAGACTGATGATTAAAGATACAGAATGCTTTTGTTACACTGCAGATTCTCTTTCAACATTACCTTTTCCTTTTACCTAAATCACTGTAGAGATATAGGAGTAAAAACTATTTATATTAAATTAAATTACAGTTTAGTGGTATGTATGTGAATTTTAATCTACCCCCAATTAAAATGCAGGACAGATTAATAGGTTATACTGTCTGGATATGAAAAATGCAGCTGCGAATACTGGCTAGAGAAATACACTAAAAAAATTTTAAAATAAATAAAAAAGGAGAAGGAATATGAAATCATCTGCAGTAAACATGACTGTGAACATTTCAAAAGATGTGGATGAAGTAACAGGTCAATGAACATCACACAGACTTGGTGGTAAAGAGCACTCATCTGAGAAACCCAGTCCTTGGTCTTGGGTCAGCAACACAGGTAATTTCAATATACTGAAACTTTTATTAAAATATTTTAAGAGTCAGCAGCAGAAGTGAAATTTCAGGGAAAACACCCTTCAAAATTACCACCTGCATGTTAGAGAAAATAACTTTGATAAATTTTGGTCCTGTTGATTTGTTACTCTGATTAATCTGATGGTTGATAGTAGCTGTCTCATCATTATATGCCATACAGGAGTAAATGGGTATCCGTGTCTCTACACTGAGACAAAATTCACCTCTTTTGATAGCATATATGACAATTTTGACCAATATACGTGTTAGAAAAGTTTGTTTATGTAAAAAGATTAGCATAAATTCCTTTAATGAATTCAGTAAAAGATTACCTCTCAATATACCTACGTTCTGTGCTTTAATGCAATTCTGACACCATAAATGGTATGATCTATTCATCTTGGCTTTCTTTGATTTCAATTTTCTATCTGCTTCAAGAGGTATTTAGCCAGTGAAGCTCACAGATATACAATGATTCTTTAGACTAGTTCATTGAAGGGACACACAGGAAGCATACTCAATATCTCAGTATTAGCAACTGGATATCCAAGCCATTCAGTCAATACATTGTTCTACTTCATGGTATGTTCACATATAGTAAAGCTCCTCAAGTATTTTCCAAAGCCATGATGAAAAAAATCTACATCAAGTTTCAAAACTCTAATAAAATCAAATCACACATCAAAACAAAACAAACGCAAAATGACACCAAATTCTGAAAATTCAACTAATTAGTTAAACTTGTTGAAGAGGGAGAAGGACTTCTGAAATGCAGAAAACTGCGAAGTTAAGTTGCTTTCCTTCTCCCTGAAGCTTCCTCAGCCTTGCTACTCCAGCATTAGGGTCCAGAGGCACTGATCCTGTTGCTGCAGATGTCATTTCTTGAAAACTTGCAAGGAGCTCAAAAGTGGAAAGGGGGAAAGGCTTTTATTACCTCCATCAATGTGAAGTATCCCACAGCATTTAATGCTTACCTGTGCACTAATGTTATTAAATAAATACATTTAGGTCTGTTCAATGAACAGCAGGTCTGTTTTTTGAAATGCTAACTAATAAATAAAGAACACCTGAAAGTCATACAGATCAGGGCAATAATTCAAATTGCAATGCAGACTGTTCATATTTGTATATATACATGCATGCCCTAATACAGTACTACACCTGCATGTACATTGATATCACTGAACTTTATGCAGACAGTATGTGATACTTATAGTCAGCATTAAGAGGTGATTTTTCCCAGGGTCTCAGAAGTACAACTGCCACTGACTTCAAAACAGAAGGGAAGTAGTCTGCAGTTCTGGAAACCTGTCAGTCTTTTCATCTTGCAAGCTAAACTCTCCTTCTGCAAATTGAAAAAACTATGAAAAATGAGAACGAGTATTTGCACAGAAAGATTGCTAGTTTTATTTGCTGTAATAAATGAAAAAGATCCTTTTTATATCATGACAGAACATGTCAGGGATATTCATGCCACTTAACTTTGATTTCAATTTATGTATATGGATGCTGATGCCTAAAGTGGGTATGAATATTCAGTCTTCATTATTATAAGTGGTTTTCTTGCAGGAAAAGAAGGACCTAATGGCAAAAGACTTACTGAAGTAAAAGAATAATTATAGCAATGATAGAAGCAAAAAAAAATCATTAAGAGACCTTTTGCATCTCAGTTTACATATTTTGTTTACATTAAAGTGTTTTAGTGAGATGCAAAGGTGTTAAGCCACTTTTTGCCCTGGCCTTTGAAATTATTTAGGAAAACTGTGGCATAAGCTTAGAGGCTTAGAAGCTTGACTTAGAAATTTTGGGGAACAGGTATGAAAAAATTAATTTTCATCAGGGTAAGCCCAACTACATTCTCCATTCTATCCACCACAGTGTGCAATTTCAGTGTGTCATTATGCTTCTTGTTCTGAGTGAAGCTTCACTGGTGTAGCATTATTCCCTTGTTCCTTGTAATCACTCTTCCCTTACATTCCTGCTGAACATGGCTGCCCCTCAGTGTCTGTGGAATAACTGCTCATGTCCAAAAGATTCTTATTAAAGAGTTCAGAGAGTTAGTGTTAAAAAGTGTTCAAACTAAGCTAGATTATAGTGAAGGAATCAGGTTAGAGAGTGACTACATGACCAAATCTCGTGGGAGCAGCTCTGAACAGTTTTGAGCAGTGGGGGACGGGAGCCTATTCAGCCAGTTCAGCTGCTGCCAGAATAAAATGTGGGAGACAGAGAAATGCTTTCATGCTTAGCTCTTCTTCCTTTCTTTGTTTTTCCCCAATATCTAGGATCCTGAAATTTTTACTCCTGATTCAGGCTACCAAGTTTCCTCAAAACAATTTTTCTCCAGCAGAACCATGTGTTCAGACTTGTAAGGCACATCCACTGGAAGGTAAAAATCCCACCCAAACTAAATGTGCCCCACCACCCTCCCCTCAACACCACCTCAGAAAACCAGCAATGAGTTTAAACACAGTCATCTTGGCGTCCTCAATTCACCTTGTTATTGCACCTCCAGTTGCTGCAGCACAGATGGGATGCAACATCTCCCACTGTTTGGGGACTGCCCCTAAAGGTGAGCCATATGTTTTGCAATACCTAGAAACAGCAGGATAAGATAAGGAAATCTCTGCAGCCTTAAGGCAGAGCTGCTTTGATTTCACTGCTTTGTTGCCCTGCCTCCTCCCCACCCCCTCCTTTTTTCTTTCTTTTTTTTTTGAGAGCTTTGGTAATTTAATTTATCTGGGTTAAGCCTACAGAAAAAAAATAATCCAAACAAATACTGTGTGTGCATGTGTGTATGTATGTGTGTAATGCCTCAGAAATCTCCTGTGTTATCAGTCTGTGCAAAATTTTACCTTCCACTAGACAAATATATTTTTAAACTGTGTGGAATCAAAACAACATTCTCAGCATTCAAGACATTCTGTCATCACTGCCCATTTGTTGCCCTCTAGGTTTCTCTCAGCTGGCAAATTTCCCATTTAAGGAATTATCAGATTCATCTGCTTAGACAAGGCTGCAAAAGAGAATGAAAAGCTGGATTATTCTAGAGAACTCATATTTTTGTTTCAGGGTAGAAAAGCCAGTGCATGAGAGCTGAACATTAACAGCAAATGGATCCAATCTCTCAGACTTCACAGTTCTACCCCCCTGTACGCTGTGAAATCTAATTTTGATTAAGATGCTACAATATTTATTTTACTTTTATCCTTTACTTCTTTAAATATGTTTAGTGCCACTTATTATGCTAACCTGTTTTGAAGCCTTATATATTATGCTCATATATGATGTTTATTTTTAAACTTTAGTTCCAGTAAGTATCTCCTGCATCCTGCTGCTTCTGTGCAATTTGTCATAAAGAATTACCAATTGCTTTGCTACCATTTTCCCTACTGCAGATTTTTTTGCAGGGTGAAAGTGTGAAAAAAAAAAGAAGGGAGAACTAGAAAAATCAATAAATTGACAGTTTTCCACAGCAAGATGGCTCAGGATTTACTTGAGTGATGGAGTAGCTTTCATGACAAAGGCTGTGCTGCAAAACCATGCTCATGTTTCTGGGCCTGCTGGCTGCAGTGCCAGGATTTCTGGAGGATGAGCCACAGTTCCTAGTGCTGTAACCTTCTAAAACTCCACATATAACATGTACAACCAACATGTGAAATGCTACTCTTTGCCCTCTAGGCAAAAAGAAAACTGTGGTATGATCTGGAGAAATGTCTCAACACCAACCTTGCTCACTGAGCAGGTTGGCTTTGTTCTCGTAACACAGATGTGTGAACTAACCCAAACTCCATCAAATTCAGGAACAGGTTTCACATGCTGAGTGTGTACACAGGTGTAGGTGCACCAAGTTAAGCAGAAGATGAATGTTAGAGAAATCCTAAGTGATTCTAAAGTAATTAACATACCTGCAAGCTCATCACTGAGCCAGACCTGCTTTATGGAGACCACTGCCATCCAGTATTGACACTAAACCACTACCTTATGATGTTCGCCCAAGTAAAAGTATTTCGAGGTGTTATATTATCTTAGCACAGTGATTAATCAATTTCTTTTTAGAGCATCCTCTGAGAGCTTAAAAATTCATGATTCACATTATTAGTATTCTGTACAGCTTTCTGTATTCTTTGAGTGGTATGATTAAATTTATCTGTGGTTGCTAATGGCCACAATATGAAATATGAAAGTCACCATTCCACAAACACCCAATGGGTGTCCTTAAAACAAGCTGTGAATCCCAAACAAAGAGGACTGCAAGCCACAAATCCTTCCTCTTTATTCTCACAGGCTATACACTGTTTGTGCAAAAGGCAGACAGGATGGACTTATGATGTAATACTGCAAAAGGAACAAATAAAATACTCCATTATATTTGTCACATTTTAAGGCTGGAAATTAGTCCATAAACTCAGCTGGGTTCAGATCCTACTGACTCACATTTTACAAGATAAAAACTCATCCAAGCTTTCATGCTGTGATATAAAGAATACCCAAAAGCATGATGAACTAGGAAAAATGTTCCAGTTCATCACTAAATTGAAAAGATTACATACTAGGCTTGAAGAATCTTGATTCTGCCTTATTTATTTAGACCTCATGTTCTACTAATCCAGGCTTGGTCATCAAAAAACAGTGAGAACTACCCTTTGCCATTCTGGGCATAAAGTATTAAAAATTTATCAAAGAAATCAAAGTGACTGTCTAATAAGATTGAATCCATCATCCATAGAAATTGACAGACACACAGACCTACAAATACATTTTGGGTTTATTGAATGGAGCAAGATATAATAGCACATAGTCTGATTAAAAGCCAGTAGATAAATACTGAGCCATCCAAAATTACAATTCTTTCTAAAACCTGACCTCATGCACCAAATAATTGTGAGATACACTGTAGCATAATAAAAACTGATACAAGCAGAGCAACATATCCCAGTATCTATCATTAAATAATACTATTATGAGATTCTAGCAATATACACCACGGTCGATATCTTAGTAATTTTCTGTTGTGTGCACTGCAATGTATACTCTGCACTGCAATGAATACTCTGGAAGAACAAAGTTCTGCATTACCCAAAAGTTAAATGATTTGTTGTTTGTCCTTTATTATTTCTGTGAGCTGCTGAGCTACTCAGAACTATGTAACTCTTTGTTCCAAAGGAGGCACTGGCGTGACTTTTCAGAATCACCACATTAAAAATAAACCATCATAAAAATAGCACTGTATTGACTCTGTGACCCCAAAAATGTACTCTAGACTGTCACTATCATTAAAGGCAATGAATCTGTTCTAATTAATGGGTGATCAGTTTTTTGGGTAGAGGAATACCTCCATCAGTGCATTTCCCTACCTTCCTGTGAAAAGGGTGCTAAAATATTATCATCAGATGACAATGCAGACCCACCACAGGGCAAGTGGAGGGGCACTTCATTAGGAGTCTGCTGACAGATGCAAACATTCTGACAAATTCTGTAAAGCAGAAGCATGCCATTAATTTCAATATTTATTACTTTCCATGGAAGATAAGTGACTCAATACTGGGAAGGGTTTTACAAGGCCAATATTTCTTCTCTCTCCAATGATTTTTTGCTTTGTGATGTAGCTGCCTATTATGAGACTAAGTTATTCCAAATAACAAATTAAGCAGCAAGACATGACAAGCAGTGCATTTGTATGCAATTTGCTTACCACCTGAAGCATGCCAACAGCTCAAGGCCAAAGGCTGAGCAACCCCAGCCATTCAATACATGCAATAATAATCAAACTGAATGCACAGCACTGGGGGACTTATTTCTAGTACAGTATGGAATTCATACACAGAACCAAGTGTGTCTGTGCACTTAACTGCGACTGTTATTAAAGAAACTATTCCACTGAGAAACTTTTTCTAACTGTTGTTCTGAAAATACTATCCAATACAAATGAAATGTAGAGGTTTATATACTTTATTCTACAACCAGACAATGCTTGTGAAATGACACCCGGGACTGGGGGTCCAGTATCAGTTTTAAAATATCCATGCAGATCATACATATCCATTTATCCATCTATAAATATGAAAGGACTCGACAGCACAGGGCAGAGCAGAAAATCAGCCACTCTAGAGATGTAGCAGTCTCTGCTATCCTGATCACGTACCAATTAATTAAGGTCTAGCTGTGAAAGCAACAAAGAATTAATTTAAAATAATTTATTTTTTCTAACAGCACTACCTCATCTCATTCTGAAGAGACTGTGCACAGACACGGGCTTTGCTAGTTTATTTCGCTGCTCCAGCTTTAAAGAGTAAAACAATGACATTATTTAGGTCTCTGATCCATTTGCCAGTCACAGTAAAGTTCATCTCTTAAATAAACAGTGAGGCAAGCTGGCTTTAATTTGTACTCACATACCAACAATTGATTTTCCCCCTAAACTCGCTCTCTTTTTGCTCTGCCTTGTGACTACACAGTCTGATCTGACTGAACCCTGCTGCAGAGAGCTGCCTTCCATCCACACTCCTAAAACTACCAAAGAAGTAACACAACTGAGAATAAAAGATGTGAAGATCTACTAATGAGGTGGAAAGACTGGGCAATAAACTGTTTTACAAGAAAGCACAGCACTTGTTTCATTCTGACATCTTCATTCTGCTCTGATAAATCTTAACCTGTAAGGAGGAATTATTTTTAAAGACAAAGATGATGTTGATGATGATGATGATGATGATGATAATAATAATAATAATTTTAAAACCTGAAAACAAACTATTGGATCCTCTTTTCCTGTCTTTTCTACCCTACTTCCCCCAAACAAGGCAAAAAAATCTATCCATAATTGAAAACTGAATAGGAACATAAATGAAACCAAAACCCTTTAAACATCAGCATACTGGTGGTTTTTTTGTTCATTAGCAATGAATAATATCACATCCAAGCTCTTGTGTGTTAAAGACAGAAGCATACTGCTCTGGGACAGGCTGCCATTGCTCCCAGTGCTGAACTACAAAATGTTGTTAAAAATCTAAACAAGGCTATTTGTTAGCCTTGTTACAAGCATAATTGTTACTTCTAATTTAAGAAATCACATTCTATTAAGATGTTTCTTACAGTTCAATCCAGACAAAATGTAACTCACAATCTCATATCAGAAGATGTGTTATTTATATTCCAATTTATACATCTTATGAAGCATTTTAAAGATTATGTATTTCTCACAAAACACAATTCTGCATAATATACACAATATTTAAAATTATTTAAAATACAAATTAAAAATTAATCACACTTACTACATGAAGTCAAACATCCACTTTGGCCAGTATCTCTTTTTAACTGTGACAAAAGTAGCTATCTAATGAAGAATGTATGAATGAAGCAGACACAGTGGTGTTCTCCCAGCCCCAGCAGCCCACAGCTCTGGGACCTCCTCATGGTCCCAGTACTGAGATGCACCAACACATCTTTTAGATGAACACTAACACAGAATAATGCTGGCAATTTGTGGAAGGCTTCATTGGCACGTTATGGTAAAGTATCTGTGATTTTAGGGATCTCAGCTCTATTTGCTAAATATAAGAGTGTCCTTAATTTTTCTGTGTCTTGTTCCAAGCTTGAAAAAGATCCCATCAACTCCTTGTTTTGAACCCAGCCCAAATTCAAAACCATACAAACATGTAAATATTTCCACAATCAATTTGCACATTGAAGCTATTCATGAGAACTGGGGATTTTCACAACAAATGGGAAATATTCATGTACATCTAGGCAAATTAGAAATGTTCATGTACATCTATATTATTATTATTATAAACAAATAACCAGAAAAATACTCTTCCATGTCTTCCTTTTTGAAAATCTGACTTTAGGAATATTGTGCCTCTGGTAAAATGGTGTTCTTTTCGTGTGAGTACAATCACTTGGCATTGTGCCTAAGAACATACCCAAAGAATTGAGTTATCTTGAGGACAAGCCCATCACTCACATTCTCCAAATATTCAGTCTTCAGATTTCTACAAATTTCCTTCAAGCCAGGAGGAGAGAATTGCTGTGTTATTACTGAGCAATTCTTATGTTTTGGAGATGAAGTGCCAATGACTTATGTTACAGCTGCTGCTGCTGCTTTGCTGTCTTCCACTTTATTGGAGCTGAATAATTAAACACCCTGTAGTCCTTGTGACAGTCCTAGACTCAGCATGGCTGTTAATCAATAACACATAAAAGGGAATTAGGCTTAGGCAACTGTTGCACAAGGCAGGATGGATAAAACAAGATGGAGAGAGATCTCTTTGTCACAGAAGACTAATTTTCTGTATTTTTAAGTCTTGAGAACAGACAATACACATACAGATATGGTGAAATCCAAATTAATCTCAGAGATTTGTTACATCATAATGGCAATCAACAGTCACTTCTTTCATTCTTTCCTAAATTCCCTTCTCCACATGTTTTTGGGATTGAAAAAAAAAAAACCCTTAGCACTAACATATTTAAAGTACTCAGTTTTTAGGGAGAATTTAACTGCATGGAACCAGTTCTGAGAATTCTACCATATGCTTGCAGACAGAAAAAAAAACCCCAGACATTTAATAAACACTATCTCAATTCTGCTCGGTGCAAAATATTTAGGAAGACTTATGTTTCCAACAGTTTGAGGAATAATTTTTCTAGAATCTCTAAAAACTGTCCACAAGTTATGTATTTTTTCATTATTTTCTTGCTCTGCAATGAACCAATAGGTTACTGAGATCAACCTGAAGCTGAGAGTAACCAACAAAAGATTCACATGAAGGGGTGCAAATTTCCCCCACACTTCCCTGCTTGGGGAACCTCTTCCCAGGGAAGGGTCTTGCTCACCTCTTCCCAAGGAAAAGGTGGCACAGCTCCCAAGTCTCTTCAACAACTCTTCCTTTCTGATGATATATGCCAGTATTGAATTTAGAAATACCTCAAGCTTCCTACTAGGTCAGGAAATGAACTCAAAAGTCAAACAGGTCAATTTCAGGTGGTAATTAATTAATTAATAAATAATGATGACGACACCATCAAGCCATTGACACAGAGGTGGAAGACTTCATGTACTCTTTACACTCCTCTGCTATGGGTGGCCTCTTATATTTTGTGTTTAAAGACCTGGTATTTATGAAACACACTAATTCAACTTTAACCCACGCACATTGTAAAAAACTGAGTAATGAGGAACAGTCAGCAATTCAAATGGAAAAAGCTTACAAAGTAACTGATTATTCTTGATACTATACTTTCTGAAGCGTTCCACTGAAATTCAATTTTGCAAAAAGCAAGAACAGCATTTTTCCTCCAACCCTATGGGTAACATGAAAAGAACATGCAAGTTTTAGATCTAATTTATTACTTATTTCAATTTTTTTCTGCCTCACCAAGATTTGCTTCAAGCTTTAGAAAGCATGCTTCAGTTAGCACCTCCCTCAAAACGATCCAGAAAACATATTCCAGAAACAACAGCCAAACATCTTCCAACCCACCTGGGCTTTTCCAGCTCCTGCAGTGCCCTCCTGGGAGTGCTGAGCCCCAGGAAGGGCCAGCCTGTGGCTTGCAGGTGAAGCAGTGCCCTGGGAGGCAGCAGGGACAGGGACAGGGCACCCCTGGGCAGGAGGGATGGCCACGGCTCCAGCTCAGTGCCCAGAGCCACCCAGCCCTTCAGGAGGGTGCCCAGGTTCTTATCTTGCCCTCCCAGAGCTCACCCACTTCCATTCAGCCAACACCCTACACGTTTTGTGGATCTTGGCCAAAATATCCTGGAGCTGCACAGCCATTTATAACACTGATATTCTTGTTATTCTTTTCAGTATTTCAGTGTTTCTTAGTCCACACTGATTACCTCATAATGAAATACAATCTTTACATCAAGTCAATACTGCAGCTTGCTTACCATGAAGCTGTGTCACATACATACCTAAGGAAGAATGTGTGCTAACCTACATTTACTATTCTTACACACCATTTAGCTGGAAAATAATGAATGAGCCCTTCTTATATACATGGCCATAATTTTTTAATGGAAATTAAACTTCAATTAAAATGGGAAAAAAGAGAAAAATCCATGTTTTAAACACAATAGGATCTTTTCAAACAGTGCTTTACCAGTTAATAAAGGTTTATGTAAAACATGCATTACCCTGTAAACTGTTCTGCATTTTGAACCAATTCAATACATACAAAAGAAATTATCTATAATTAGAGAAACTGAGTATTTCTGGACCCTATGCCCTCCAAGATTTCAAAACCAACAGATCTCAGCCCTTCTTTCTTGGTTTTCTAATGAAATTACTAACTGGGAGAAAGTAGGGGCTTTCCTGACTAGTAATCTCCCAAGCAGTTTCTCATCTTTGAGCTTTTCGCTAAATTGATAAGCAGAAATGAAGAAAACCTGCTGGTAATGTTACTTTTGCCACATGGGGGTTTACTGCCTTGGTTAGATCCAGGTACACGGTTAAGTCTTCTCACAATTGAGCTGATGACTTTCTCTAAAACTCCAGCAGCAAATACTGAGTACTACTTTCACTAGGTCAATGCAAAAAACAGTTCATTAGTTAGTAGGTCTCAATTTATAGGTCATGATTTTGTATTTTTTTAAATTTAACATTAAATATCTGTTTGGTTTCTATCAAACATTCAAATATTTTCTTTTTAAGCTGGTTACACTGAGTTGTGATTCAGCAGAATCTCCTCCTGATGCAGCAATTGCACTGAGTGGAAGCCCTGTGTCAAGCAGTACTGCTAGACTTGCAGAACCTTGATTAAAAAGCGTGTCTTAAAAAATGGAGTGGTAAGCACAGCTATAAAGAAAGCATGCAGAGAAATCCAAGCAGAAGACTAAAGACAAAGATACAGAAATAAATGTATAGCTCAGTTCCTGAAATAGTTTGCATTACCAACCTAATCTCTCCCTCTGTAGGGTCACAGCCAAGTGTTCTTCTATTTGTAATTTAAACTGAAGCCAAAACCAAATATATACCAAAGTAATATTTAAAGTGCACAAGTATACGTGTAATTGATTTTCTATGAAGACTTTAAGAGATGTCTAAATCCAAAGTAATTTTTGGAAACCGTGTTTAATAGAAATACCAATGCTTGCTTAAATTTGGATCTCCCCTAAATGCCTTTATATAATCCAAGTGACCACAATGTCTAACAATTTAGATGAGTGCACAAAGAGCTTCCATCAAAACAGACTGCCACAGAGACCAGTCTGTTGAAGAGAAATCTTCATCACTCCAAACAAGTTTTCCTCTGACACCTTCCTCTTTTCTATATTACAGAGGTTCTCTCTGGGATGGAAAACTGCATGAGATGAACCCTCCTTTAATTAGGGTAGATTGCTAAACCACAAATCAACAAATACATAACACCAGTGTGACCACTATAGTTGTCTTTGTCTTGAAGGTCTATTTGTTTGCCTCCAGATTCCACTAGAACTCAGCTGCCTTAATCCCCCATATGCTGCTCACCCTCTCATTTCACTGTGTGCCAATTCTTCACACTAAAAGGCAGTCTGTACATGTATGGAAGTTTTTTTTAATTATGTCTCCAACTTACCAGCTGTCAAAATCTACTTGACATTTACAATAGTGTCTACAGAGTAACCTGTCTTTATTCCATTTTTTTCCCACTATGAACTGCCCTTTCTCTTAGTTTATAAATTCACTTTCTTTGTATACTCATCATATAAAGGTTATAATTTTTTCTTTACAGTTATATGATGGCTGAATATGAAATTAGAAATAGAGAAACTACTTTTTTATGATGAAGATGAATTGCATAATATGTACTGAACATCTTCATTTTGATAGGCAGAAGGCGTATTCCTGCCTTGCTGTTCAGGCATTCAATCACCACTTTGGACTTTAGGAAAAAAAGCTAAACTAAGGTTTTGGTGAAGATCTGCTATACATCTCTGCTATAAAGTAAAAGCTATATGAAGAAACCAACAGGCAGCTCAAATCCCAAAGGTTTTCATGTTTTGTATTTAAGCTTGTATGGTAACTTTGCTCTTTTCCTTTACTGCAGCTCTCAACAATGAACAGTCTCAAGAGATGAAAATAATTTCTTAATTTGAAAATCATATGGAAAAAATCAACTGCCCTTAAAAAAGTTATAAATGTCTGGACAAACTTTTCCCAGATTTTCCTTCTTCAGTTACTTAATGAACATATGGTTATTTATAATGTGAGTTACACTTGTAGTATTTCAAAAATTAGTTATACACATGCCTGGAGCTACTCAGCTCCTCCCTACTGACCTCACTCAATACCCTTCGAGCATTGTTTGCTTTGGCACGTCTTTAACAGTGAAACCATGCTCTTATTTATGTGTCTTCTCTCTGCTCTAAAAATTTTACCTTAGTTTTCTTCTCTTAGCAAGTACCTTATAGCAAGTTATTTTAATTTCAGAAAGAGGATAACGTCAGATATAAATTATGACAAATAAAAACCTTGGCCAGAAGGGTATAGCTGATTAAAAATATATATAAAATGAATGCAAGCTCAGTTATATTTTAAACTAAGTATTTGAGGGACAGTAAGGAGTAATTTAGGTTAGTGAAATGTAGCAGCAGCTAATAGTTGGGTTGATGTCTTTTAGACAGGTACAATATAGACATGTGCAAGGGCAGCTCCTCTCCACCCCAGGAGACAGGCACTTGTGGGGTGTGATACACCTGATGGGTGAGACCTCCCCACGAGGAGAGAGGCCATGAGCTGGGAGCAGCTAAACCTGCATCTAGACTAGGAATACACGCTTCTATGTTCTTCTCTCATCTATGTGTGTGTGTGTGTGTGTGTGTGTGTGTGTGTGTGTGTGTGTGTGTGTGTTTTGTTGGGGTTTTTTCAAAGAAAAGGAGTTAGGCAGCATCACCCTGAAAATCCAAATTCATCTTCCATGTTTACACATTTTATTTACCTACGGGGTTTAATCTAACTTTTCATATAAATACACTGATTTGTTCAAAATTTCTTCCTGTTCAATAGATTTCATTACATCCAGTGTATCACTTCATAAATGGCAAAATGACAGGGTTTTCTTTTACAATCCACAGAAACTGCAGATGTAGAATGTGTATCAGAAGACAGAAGGGCTTGTCACTCAACACCTAGCACATCCCCAAGTACTCTAGTATACTGGTTTTTCCACTTGTAAAGTCAATTCTTCAGTAAAGAAACCACAGACTGAAACATGAATGGTGCATATAACCATGGCTTCAACTGAAAAAGAAACTGCTCATTTTTTACACTTGTTGTTACAGTATATGGAATTACTTTTTGTTATGGATATTTGTATTCACTATTAATTGCATTTTACATCTCATTTAGGGAATCCATGGAGCTCTGTCCTTGACTCTCGTATTCTCCATGCAAATTATTTTGATTATCACTTATGAAAACATACTTTGTGCTCCAGACTTACCTCTCTATACTGAAGACCAGAATTCTCATCCATTTCTAATGTGATTCTCCAGAATTATTCTGAACACTTTCTCCTTTTGCTCTGCAGCCCGTCTTGCTACACTACTTCTAGTCTTAAGTACTGTCAACCTCAGAGTCATCTTATTTGTCACACTGACTTGCAACCCTTGATAATATTACATAACCTATACATTTGGAAAAATCTCCAGATTTATGTAAACAATTTTATTTTTGTATAGAATCACAGAATAGTTTGGGTTGAAGGGGACCTTCAAGATCATCTTGTTCCAAACCGCCTGCCATGGACAGGGACACTTCCCACTAGACCGGGTTGCTCAAGGCCTTATCCAATCTGCCCTTCCACACTTTCAGGCATAGGGCATCCACAGCTTCTATGGACAACATGTTCCAGTGTCTGTTTTTTGTTTTTGGGGTTTTTTTATGTCCTTTATAGCCCTTTTCAACCTTCTTTATCTGACTTCTATGCCAGTGCCCTTGTTCACTTACTACATTTCCAAATGGTAATCTGCACATTCTTTTCATGCTTTCTTTTCTGTTGGGAAAATGTTTCCTATAAACATCCATCAAACTACTTCACATTCTTCAGATCATTAGAAAAGATGAACATTTTCTGTTAAAAACATTGCTTTGGGAAGAAAACCAAAATATGATAGTCTAATGAGGAAAAATCACTTCTTAAATTCAAACAGAACTTACAGATGTTTTATTCCTTCAGGTATGCCTTCAAAAATGCATGGGAAGAATGGCTGTAGTTAAGGCACTCCAGTCACTTGCCACTGAATCTGTTCATTCCACCAGCGTTATTCCAGATTCACATCTTGCAAATTAATTCAGGATTTGAAAGTCAAACAGACTTACCCTGTTATGTCTAACCAAAGTAATCATGATTTTCCACATAAAACTTTTTGTCACCACACCTGTTTTAATTCCATCAACATTACAGAGGCAGCCAGGATATGGTTTGGCTCTATACTTGGAATTTAATTAATGACCTAGTTGATGTCTGATTCAGAAAACAATTTCATTTACAATTCCATAAGCACTTCTGCATGAATAAAAAAGCAGCAGACAGGAACTCTGAATTAAAATATAAAGGAAGTGGGGAAATGATCCACAGAATAAGATTTGAAAAAATTAATCTAGAGTACAGGCTTTCAGTTTTGTAAAATAAATTATTCAGTCTTTAACTTTTTGTACTGGATGCTCACCTGAAAACAACATGATTCCTTGCTTGTTCGTGTTCTTACTGTGCCTGATTTTACTGTGTGTTGTTAAAAAAGCAAAACCTGTAATTATATCAAAGTTTTATGTTTTATGGCACCATGAATCTCTTTGAAAGCCTGGTCTCTCCAGCACCTTCAACAACCCCCTGAGCTGCTGAAATCAGATTATACTGCTCTTGGTCATTTCACATTTAAACAAACTCACTACCAGCAAGGAAGGAATTCCAAGGTGTGGTTCATGAAAAAAAGTTCTTCTGACAGATGTTTTATGTTTTTACATGTTTTCCTAAGAAAAGCTACACAGTCTTGAAAGCCAATGCAGGCAGCTACGAGCCTTGGGTGGAATTTCTACAAACCCATGTGTGACTTTGTGAGAAAGCTTTTGATCATGGCCGTTGGAAAAGACAATAGCCTGTCTTTTAGTCCTCTGCTGTTCCTCAAAAGTAAGATCAACTAACCAATCCTCTTCCAAAAAACAAAATAAAAACCCCAAACAAACCAAGCAAGGACAGAGAACCAGGTCCCGATCAGTTTTATTTAGGTAAGCTCCTGCCATGTTTTTATTAGGTCACAAGGCAAACATCAAAGCAAGCTTTTAACTATGCTTCCATAAGCTCTTTTGCCTTACTCTCACCTTCACCGCTTCTTTAAAAGAAACAGGAGAAAAAGCTAAGAGCAAGACTGGAATGACACCCCAAATGATACACTTAAACATGAAATATCCCCAAAATCACTATGGATTAAGCAGACTTTCCTAATGAAGTTATTTAGTTTCTTCTTTCCTCACAGGAGTTCAGAGACATTTCCCCCCATCTGTCCCCTTCTCCAAATTCAGGCAGGTTATTAATTTCAGGATTAAACACTACAAAGATGCATTGTTTCTTCTACTCTTTCCTCACCATACACACAGGTTTACTGGTAAGGTAAGTGTATAACTCAACTGGCTTTTTGTCTTCCTGGTCAAGATAGAGAAATAAATCCATTGAGAAGACTGACAATAAACTGAATAATTAATAAGTGTTCTGGACATTATTAAATACAAAAGCATATGACAAGATCATCATATTGTCACAACTGTAACCCAGACACTTGGTTTGCTACAGGTTATGGGAAGGCTTGTGCATGGGCAGGAACTGTTGGACTGGGGGGAGATTTTGTTTTACTGGGGGTCAGTTATGGAGATGACACAATGAGGAGAAGCCCTGGAACATAGACACACACAAACACACTCCCCCTCCTCCTGGGATGCTTGTTCTGGGTTTTAAACAGATCACGCAGAACTTACACACATGAAGACACATTCTGCTTTAATTCAAATTAGCCCCTTCTCAATTTAGAGAAGATGATTTCTAACATGTGAGGTTAAACTTTTCTCTTAGAACCAGGCTGTTTCCTATTTTCAGTTAAAACAAATACTTTATTCTGTAGCTTTACTTAAAAGAATTTTTCTTTCCTCTCCTAAGAAAGTGTACACCATATTTTCAGTTCATTTATAAGACTTTAGGTAACTGAAATGTAACAGCTTTTAGCACAAGAAAATCAAAGCTTTTTACGCACTGCAGTGTATTTCACAATATGATATATGACAAACATTAACAAAATCTAAGAAAAATTACCAATTTCTATCCCATATGGCCAACCAATGGTTTCTTAATGGTACTAAGAGAAAAAGATAATAAAGCAAAGGTGTATCAAAACCACTGAACAGCAATTGCTGTGGCCATATTGAAACAGGGAGCATCCAGAGTTGATAAAATTCCCTATTTTCCAGCTCTGTCTCCAGCCCCAGTAAAACCTGCACACACATGTCAGGCTCCTTTATTCTGGAAGGATAACAGTAGAAATTAAATGGTATCTCTTATGCTGTGAATTCACTAGAGAAAAGCTATCAGGCTCTCTTTGAAAAACTGGGGGAAAATTCCAGAACCCAAACTTCTCCTAAATGCAACTTGTCTCAGGTTGAAATGGGGTTGGTACTTTGTCCTGTTAATTCCTCACTAACACTTGGTTCAACTGAGAGATGAGCAATGTCTGAAATGGTGTCATTTAATCCTGGTACTAACAGACTACAACAGCACTGGTCAACACCTCACAGCAGTTTGGGGCCATATTGTTTTGTTTATTTTGATAAAGACAAGCCCATGTACACAAGAGCTTCCCCAGGCCAGCACCACTTCAAAACAACAACAGCAACGACAAAAAAAACCACAAGAAGAACCAAAGACTATAAAAAGACAAACACTGTAACAAAGTACCAATCAGTCTTACCCTTCAACAAAGGAAAACCTTAATCAAATAATAAATAAGTAACCTAATATCTCCTTCTGCCTTAAATCCTTCCCCATTCCTTGCCAACCCCCACTTCCCTTGAAAACCAGATGGCCCCGGCAATATGCCCTGAAGGTCAACAGATGCACCACATCTTTGGATGAAGAAAAGGTATATAATGTCTTTAATAATATTTCCAGATGATAAAACTAGAAAACACAAGATGAAAAAAAGCACCAAAAATCCACAGCACGGCAACAAAGCAAGCACAGTTACTGTGTTAAAATATTCAAGACACCAATGAAAATAAAAGGGAAGTAGAGAACTCTTATTAATGCTATGAATAATAAATAACAAGTGATAAGAAGATTGATGTAAAAAAAAAGTAGTGTAAGAAATTACATAAAGAAAGGATACCAGATAACTCTGGGGACTGGTAATGGATACGGTTGCTTATTTGTCATGGCTGTCAAATGTTATGAATTTCAAGATTTCCTTGCTTTTATAAAATGTGACCCTGTCTTTTGGCTTCATAGCAAACTGTGTCAGTGGGTGAGTTGATGCATGTGTTCATAGGTGAATAAACAGGTGAACAATTTAGCCTGGAGTGGGTTGGCTGAGGCTGCACTCAATTCCAGCAAAGTATGCCCGGAGAGACTCAAATGAATTACAGATTAAGCTATTCCAGATTTCCACTGGCAAATCTGAGGTCCAAACCAAGGTCTGTGAGTCTTAAAATGTGAAAACTGATTCTAGTGACATTATTGTGTCTGTTACTTTCTGTGTTCTGCTACTTCCAGACCAAATTTGTCCAATTTAACAATAAAACAAATTTTTTAACTGCCAACTTTATCAGAAAGCCAGATCAATACCTTCCTTCAGAATATCCATGACAATGTATTTCATCCTGCTCCCTATCACAACTGGGAAATCATAAGGGTTTCATCTTTAGTGCATGAGTATGACTGTTATCATCACTGACAGTCATATGGCTCCCTATGTTGGATCCCAAGACAGAACTGCATTTTAAAGCTTAATAACTGAGGTTCTGTAACTTACTACCTGTAAAAAGAGAGACGTATTTATGTAGATATTCTAAGCTCATAGCACATAAAAAGTAACAGCAATTAACTTTGCACTCTTTCCTCAACATGAAATAACTTTCTAGCCCTGAGTAATGTGCCCACATGCTCCTGTAGAAGATAAGGGGCTGATGTTTATTGTATGTCTCAGGCACCAGCTGTGGAGCCAGCCAAGGATTGGTGATAACAACCAAGGACTGTTGGCAATAAGCACTGCTAGAAGGAACAGGACGTGGCTGGAGAAGGAGACCATACAGGGGCAGGGCAGTCCTTTCCTGGGAGAAACATCCTTGTCCTGGCTTGAGGACATCAACACAACACAGAACAGCACAAGCACAGGGATGAGGTCGGGAAGAAGGCATGGACAGTAGAGGGGGATCAAGGCTACCAAAGATGCCTGAAGCCCCCTGACACATTTCCAGAAAGGTCTAGAAGAACAAATTGCACATGATAGCTAATTTGCTTAGAAAATGAGAAATTTATCTCAAGTGGAGAATCCTATCATTAAGAAGGCACCCAACAAAGCCTAGGGACATATGCAGCCCAGGATCCTGGCCACACCATCAGCTGCATCAATGCTGGAACCAGGACTGGTGATCTCTCTATTCCTTCTTTACATCTCATGTTTCTCTCTCTCCCTCTTTAATTAATTTCTGTCACTCTCTCTTCCCTTGTGCCCTAACCCTTTATCCACATTCACTGCCACACGTTTATACCTGGAGATAAGGGACTAATGAACACCAATTTCCATGCCAGGTGTGTAATTTACTAATACAACTTTGTCGGCTTTTGTGGAGCCTCTGACTTCTGCCATTCCTTTTGATCACCAAGCATCTAATTGGTGCTCCCTTCTTAGGTGTTCCTTCCTAAGGGTGGGACACCACAGTCTTTATTTTAAAACTCTATGAAGTGGGGCTTTTTTCTGGGCCAGTTTTATTTCCTCATGGATTCAGAACTAACAAAATTACCAACCAACAAAATTTCCCCCAAGTGCATGCATTAATGAAGCACCCTGAGCAGCTAATTTTTAAGAAAAGTGACCTATTTTTACTTAGATTTACACTGCCTTTTGAAATGAAGCTTTTTGAACTTGTACACAAACAACATCATAAAGCCTACTCCTACCTGAAAGTACAACCATACAAATCAAAAAGCCTTCAGCCATCTGCTGCTAAACAGCACAAGACACTGGAGTGTACCACCAGGCCCAAAAGGTTTTAAGAACCTTTAGCCTTGGAGAAGTATCAGCTGTGCAAAGCAGTTGCCACCAAAGCAAATGATGGAGATAAATGGTACTTCACTGGTAAAACAGGCAAGGACAAATAACACACCCACTTCAGCCTAAAGTCAGGTGGCCCGAGTTTCAGCAGGTCTGGCCTTCAGATCTGAGGACTTGTGTCCATCAGAAGGCTGCTCTGGCCCAGCAGAGATGCTGTGAACACAAGCAGGAAGCGCTGCTTCCCCACCACGGACCCAAACACCACCAGGTACAGAAGTAGAAGCAGCCACAGTTTGGCAGACATGGCCTCTTGCTGACATTATTTCTGGCCCTGATTCTTTTGAAGAGGGTTTACAAGTCCTGAAGGGAGTTTTATTTTCCTCTTCCCCCATCTATGGAAGTCTGAACACACACTATCCCTTCAAAGCCCAGCTAACACAGAGGCCAGAGGAGGTAAGTATCAGACTCCATACATCCCAGAGCAGTATTACAAATGTGTACTCTATTTCAAGAACAAATAGAATAAAGTGCTGAAAAATGAAAGCTATTAATTGGAATAATTTTACACATTTTAATAACTCCACCATAAAGACTGAAATCTTGAGAGAGACTTCATTAGATTTTTTTGTGTGTGAATAAGGAATAACCATCATTGTGCCAGTGGAGCAGCATTACAAGCTAGGAAAAGCCTATTACTGATGAAACTGAAAAATAAAGCAGCATGCATGTCAGCCCAGCAAAGCAAGCTGCTGATTTCTAGGTACGATTGCATGGAAAGGAAGAAGTTATATGAGAATAAAAGACTGTGAAAGCTGCTCCATTTTTAGAACACAGAAAATGCAAAACTGTAAACATTTTACAGTGAGTCAGGTTTGGTACCTAACATCAGCAGCATAGCAATCACACTGTGTAACAATAATGTCAGCAGAAATCCCCCCAAAGCAGCTCAACATTATCAGTCCACTGAAATATTTATTTAGCAAGATAGAACACCAATAACATTATCTCATAAGTTTCCTATTTTAAAAATATTTGGAATTGCATTATATGGCCTAGCAGTCAAACTACTTTGTTGCAACATTTTTAAAAAAGATAAACAAAACCTCCTAGCCTCATGTGAATTATTTATTCTTCTCTTCAGAATTACAAGCCAGTGAATAACAGTACAAAGAAGCTCAGAAACACTGAATCCAGCCAGCAGTTTTCAAGATATAGCAGGACACAGAAAACCTTGATCAATAATAAAATATCATTATTTGTACTAAACTGCTGCTTAGAAATGCTAATTGTGAATCTTATATGGAAGATTATGTTAAAATCTAGAAAAATCCCAATGAAAATAGAGAGAAAACAGTTACTGTCCCCAAAAATCACAATTTAAGAATAAAATCAGAGTTCCAGGATGGATTGTGTTCGATGAAAAGCATAACAAAACGATGAATGCATTTCCAGGCCACACTGCAGAAGACATACCCGCAGTAGCTTGAGTACTGCAGGACATGCTACACTCCACAGTTTTCCCTTTAGTAAAGTATGACTGGCCCAGGTAAAGAATTGCCCTGAAGAAGGTGCTGTGTTTACCATGCTAACTTGGGCTTCTGCACAACCCAGCCCCGCCCGCGCCCACCGTGCAGTGCTGTTGCACCAACAAACAAACACTGCTCAGCATTTTCAATGCAATAATTTGTTCTTTTTTTTAAAGCAGATATCTCCCAGAGTCGCCTGATCAGCCTGTTACACTCTGCCCATATTCATGTTATCACAGACCTTGTGGGACTGTCCAAAATAAGGGACATAATGAAAACAACCAGTCAGGTTAACAAGCCTGCTCCAAAAAGCACTGCAGTGGAGCCTTGCTCAGAGAGCTTCCATGCTGTAACAGCAGTATGAAACAGGTATTCTTTCCAAAGGGCTTTTCAAAACAAAACCTGTGGCTGTCTTTCCAGTTCCCTTTTCAGACTCTTCTGCTCCAGCTGTTAAAAGAGAAACGACAGTGGCAGAAGGATAAATGTGACTCAAACAGCAGTATCTCCTACAAATAGCATTCCTGCTATTCCTTTGGCACACTCACATTTTGAATGTGCAGTTCTTTGAAAAAAGCCTTTTTTTTCACCAGTACAAAAAAAAGGCTGTCTGGACAGCTCTGGAAAATACAAAGAGAAGAAGCGAGAGTTTGATTCACAAGAACACATCCTTTGTTTGATATTGGTACAGCTGCAGTGTGAAGTGTTTTCCCTGGGCTTGCAGTGACACTGAAGCAGCACAGCTGACCTCTGGAAGAGGGAAACAGCTCCATGGGCACTCTCATGTTTCCAGCCCATGTGCAGTGTAGCAGGCACAGAAAGAGAGCTGTTCCAGCATAGGTCTGACAGTGCTTTAACCCAGAAAAAGGGAGCCCCAACCCTGGCAGTGTTCAAGGCCAGGCTGGACAAGGCCTTGAGCAACTTGGCCTGGTGAGAAGTGTGCCTGCCCATGGCAGTGGGAGTTGCACACTAGCTCACCTTTAAGGTCTATTCCAACCCTTTAACCTTCTGTGCTTCTATTAGAAAATGAACAGAGTAACAGAACCTTTTGCCTTTAGCACTAACATGGACTCTGTAAATTGAGATTATGCTCAAAAGCAACACTGGTCCCACAGAAAAAGCTCACTGCCTATTGTTTTAAAGGGATGGCAGGGAAGAAGAAAAGCCTACTCAAGGGAATACAAGAAACCTACGTACATCAATGCTACAAAACTGGTAGCTAATATCTATCTGAAAACAACACTTTAGAAACACTGTTTGGAAGCTGGTAGGAAAGTCCACAGCTAAAGGCAATGTGCCTGGCTCTGATTGGAATTTTGGTTTGGTTGTTTTGTAGGGTTGTTTCCCTACTCCTATTTCCTCTCCCTTATTACCATAAACAGATGCAGATGATTAAGAGTCTAGCAGTGAAGAGCTCTGGTAGTTTCAGCCCAGAGAGTCCCCAGGCAGGGCCAGGCAGAAGGGGTTACATGATCTCCAGCCACTGCTTCCACAGGGCTCACAGGCTGGATTGCATTTTCTTGAGCAGTTGATGAAGGATTAAGCCCAGTAGATGACTACAAAGGGTAATTGTCACATCTTAAACCAGCACAGCTAAATCTACCAGTGTTTATGAGACAGTAGTTTATGTTAAAGGTCCAAACCCCAAAGAAGCTAATCACTCCTTTTAAAAGACTTTTCATTATATTCCAAGTAAGTGGCTTGCTTACTCTCTTAAGATTTTATAATTCCTTATGCCACTTCTGCCTTTTCCAACACGATACTGAGGGAATTAATTCATTAAAACATCAAGATCATTTAAAGAATTGAAGGAAACAAACTGCTGCAAAAAGCTAGAACAATTTGCTAAAAATTGTTTTCATTATCCCACTTAATAATGGAATAATGCACTTGAACAGCAGAGAATTTTCTAGTGGGTTACTCAGGAGGACTTGTTTTGTGCAGCTCATTTCTGTCTCAGTATTAGAACCTTTCTCGAGTTACTTCAATGTAAGGGCTGTATGCATTTCTATTTCACAGCACATAATGTCTGCTCATAAGGCAATGCTGTGTCACTCAAACCGTGAGAAAATGAAGAAAGTAATTTTTAGAAGCACTAAATACTTAAGGAAACAACACTTCATTAATATAATCACTAAAAAGCAAGTGATTAGATTACCCCAGAAGACAAATTCCAAGCCTAAAGTCGCACCTTGTATATACACGGATTTATATGCATATATATGGAGAGATACGCGTGCATGCACCCCTGTCCAGGGAAGGGTTCCCTAGGAGTGCTGGTGAGGGTCTGGAAAGGCTCCTTCCCTCCCCTCCTCCCACTGTGCTGCAAGGACTAATGCAAGGCAGCTACCTGGAGAGTAAAAGGAGCCTTCATAGCATATTTATAAATGTTAAATGGCAGGGAAAGCTGCTGAGACATTCCTCAAGCTCGGATCCTCATTTTCTCCTGCGTGGCCATCCCTGGGACATGCTGGAAAACAAGGCAGCCATTTTCTCATAAGCTGTTCCACTCAGCAAACCAGATTGAAGGGCTCGATAAGCTGCTGCTCTCTTCCTGCAGCGATCAGGGGCAAAAAAGAACCCATCACCCACAAACAGGTACAGGCACAGCCATCTCTGCACTCAGAAACAACCCATCACCCACAAACAGGTACAGGCACAGCCATCTCTGCACTCAGAAACAACGCATCACCCACAAACAGCTACAGGCACAGCCATCTCTGTGCTCCTGCTGTGAGCCTGAGCAGGCACAGAGGGGGCAGGGAGGGAGGGAAGGAGGGAAGGAGGGAAGGAGGGAAGGAGGGATGGATGGATGGATGGATGGATGGATGGATGGATGGATGGATGGATGGATGGATGGATGGATGGATGGATGGATGGATGGATGGGGAGCCCTGGATGAGAACACATCAATATTCCTGGGCTGTGCTACCCTACCTCTGTGCAAAACCTTACGGATGCGCGACATGGTGCAGCTTGCTCACGGTTTTGTGTTTCCAAAAATATACTGCCACTGTGAGAAAATACTTGGCTTTTACAGAACCTGTGTCTATGAGATACTGCCCTGTGTGGAAAAAGCCTCCAAACCTTGTGGTCCTTATGGAAGAATGACTTTAATTGCATTCAGCACAGGTACACATGCACCTGTATGCAACACATACACAATGCAATTTTCATAGGCAACCTGACTGTAAGTAATTTCTCTCACATGTAAGTAACCTCACTCAAATAGCTTTTTGGGGAGCCAGACTGTCTAAAACAGTGAGCACCCCAACTCTGTACAGTGTACAGATTGGGATAGTCAAAATAATAGCTTGAGAATAGAAATGTTTCTAGATGTAAAGCAACAATTCATGGCACCTATACTTAAGCTTACTTCCGTCTTCTACTATAACCCAGTTTCTTGTCATTTTTGTAAATCTCCCTGTTTCATAGGAGTGTTTTGAAACTGGGCAGCAAGAAATGCTGGGAGATGCCATTTCAGTCTCAGCAAAATGTGTTCAGCCTCAGCTATGCTTAAATCTGATGGAAAAAAAAATCCCACTTAAGTTACATCAACAAAGACTACTAAAATCCATCTGCTGAAGTCCCCACTACCCTCTGCACACTGCCTGCCCAGTCCTGGCTCTTTTCAACACAAAGCCAGGCTCTAGCCAGACCCCAGCAAGCAGGCAGACCACCCAGCCAGGCCCAAAGAAGTGCAGGAAGCGGGGTACATGTCCCCATTTGGCCATTCCCAATGGCTTCTGCTTGGCTGGCCTGATTGTGCTGCACTGGGCTCCCTCCCTCTGGATGGGGGCTTCACAAACAGAAGGTGACGCCCATCAAAGTCCCCAGGCCTTGGGCTCAGTTCAACCCACACAGGCTCTGGTGTACGTGCGTGGCTTGGCTCTGCAGGTGCAAAGGCACATTTAGTTCACTACATCCAGCTTGGACATCTCTCTCCAGTGGCTGGTCCACAAGAGATAGCAGTACAATCCCACTACCTAAGGCAACCCCTTTGGTCAGCTTTAAGCAATTTTGTCACAGGCTATCAGTGGCCAGGAATACCAAAACTAGGACTGCTGTCAGTACTATGATTTTTAAGCACTACACCTAGGAAGTTTCCTTTCTCTACAGAAAACAGGAGGACAGCCAAGGAGATGACACACAAATGATAATGCTGTTAAGACTTTAGAAAACCTAAATGTGAGAAAAGCAGACCTGAACTGCCAAAACCTAAGACACCGCCTCTGCTTTGCTTTTCCCAGACAGAAGCAGAGTCTTGCTCTGACCTCTCCCTTCCTATTGCCTGCCTTCCTGGGCCATCAGCAGCTCCCCCCACCACCTGCTGCTGCTTCCACGCTGGGCAAACAGCAGCAGCTGAGCTCAGCAGCACTAACAAGACATTTTGTGCCCCAGTACCTGCTCCAGCTCTTGAGCACAAGCATTAAGTTTGTCCCCGAAAACTTTGCATTTGCAATTTCACACGTGCTCACTAAGGATGTTAAATAAAAATGGTTCCCAAACATCATTCCTAATGCTGCAAACTTTTGTAACTGTTTCCCAAAGTTACTACATGGCTTTGCAATGAGCCTAATGTAAAGGGTGGCTGTACACCAAAGATGATTCTGGCCAGCTTTTTAAGACAAAAAGTCAGAATAAACACAAGTAGAGCACCAGTACTTAAAACATGTGATACCCTCATCAGTCATCAAACTACTGAAACACAGCCCTGTTCTATATGATTAGCTGGTGAAGAACATGTTTTTTTTTCTGTGGCCATTGATTTTTACTGGGTAAAGTAATAAGTCTTGTTTTTCTGCCAAGTATTGATGCACTAAGGCATTTTTAAAATATCTTTTATTTTGAAATGCAAGATAGCTTAAGTTTTAGAGTAAAAAGTCTCCTCACTCCACTAAAATTCAAAGTATGTAAAACCAGAGCTCTATCAATCATGTCATCTGTGCTAAAAATGCCTTTCTTTTCTTTCCTTTTTTTTTTTGCCACAAGACTATGATATCATGTGCAGGTGGTAACATCTAAAAATGTATCACAGAAGACATATGTAAAACCATTTACTCATTTTCTTGATCCAAACAGTTAGTAGAAATGAACCCGTGCTGATCTAGCTCATACACCTCTCGGCACTTGAGGCTTCTCCTAGACCTGCAAACCTCATGCTGAAACATCATTTCCAGAAATGAAGCACACCGCTCCCCACACCTGTTTCATACCATCAAACCAGATAAAATGGCTTGATCTCATCCAGGAAGAAGGGAGCTCAGCACTGGACTGAGGAGTCAGACAAGCACCATATGGCTAGAAGGGACGGGAAGACAAAAGCGAGGGCTGAACCACCCCTCTCAGCGGCAGCAAGAGTTACATTGGCTCAGCTGTGTTGTCTAATCAAATATTCTAAATCAATTAAGAGTGAAGCCAATTTGTACACATGAAACTTTGTATTTATAAATGAACCTAAATATTCCACAGTAATATTCCATACGGTTTATTTCCTGTAGTACACGGAGAGAAACCAAGGACTGACTGAGCTCATTAGCCATGAAAACGTGCTGTTTTATCAGGCAAGCTTTTGTCCAGCAATAAGAAATGAGCAGTGAATGGATGAACCCTTCCTGCCCCATAAAACAATGGTTCCCCATGCAGGAATGCCAGTTAATGCCAGTTAACAGTAAACATGCTCTCTGTTGTTTGGAATTGTCACCAGGTTTGTAAATAATCCTCAGGCATCTTCCCAGAATACTACATTTCTCACAGGTTTTAAAGGAAACTGAAAGATGCTTTTTGTGTGTGGAGATTATTTTCCCAGGTTTTAGTTTAAGCAGTGATGCCCAAGCAGAGCAGGGTGGCAGCAAACACCTGCAGGGGTGATGCTCCACAGATGCCTTTGTTGCCTTTCCACACAAATGGCTGAGTCAGTCATCCTTAAATGGCCCAGGACAGTGAGCTATAGCCTGTCCTAGGCACACCTGATCTGCCCATGGCTTGCTTTACAGAAGGTGCACAGCAAGGTAAAGCATCTCAGCAGTGACTCAGCACTGTGTATTCATAGCCAGCCTAAGCTTGTTTAAGAGCCTGTGGCTGCCATGTGTTGGGGACAGACTGCCGAGCTGGCTGGAAGCTCCTTGTGCATTCTTCTGCTAAGAGTTGGATTCCCTCGGTCCACAGGAGGAAGTGGAAGGTGAGCAGCTGATGAAGCTGTGAAGAATTAGGTGTCTTTATACCCTCCATGCAAAGTGAGAGGAACAGAAAGCACTACTTAGAAGAATCTCGTATATCCTGCATGCACATACATACCCACGTGCAGAAATGAAGTACGTGCTTTTGGTCATACTGGAAAGCACAGGGAGGTAAGAAATAAAGAGAGTCATTGTAATCTGATTAGCTGTGTAATTAAGACTAAACTGGGAGATCAATGAGAGAAACTGTAAGAGGGTTTTTTTCAGCACAGTATGCTAGAGAAAAAATGAGAAATCTGGTGGAAATCTAATGGGATAAAGGAACAGATGGTAGGTGGACACCCAAGGGACATGAAATATGCTTAAAGATGATAATGGCTAACAATATGATTAAGAGTACATGCAATCTCACAAAGCACTGCATGGAACTGAAATGTAAGTACTAAGGCCATAAACCCCTTAATATTATAGATTAGATTTACATACTTTTGTAGACACCTACAAGACAAACAGGAAGAACACTTACAAAAAGGTTCTTTATAACACAAGTATCTCGGCTGTTTAAGGGAATGGCTCATGTTGCTGTCTTGAGAAACCGGCAAATAACTGTCTACAAATATGATACAGGGCCACAGGACACATATAGCAATAAATAATTGACTCACTGCAGGAAAGAACAAATACAAACCACCATCATCCGAGGCCTGGCTCACACTACACCACTCTACTGGCCTGTACGGACCCTGGGGGAAAAAGGCAGATCAAACCCTACCCACTTTTCCAATCACAACTATACCAGCAACTTCCAGCAAAATCTTCCCAATAACACACTGTTCTCCCAGTTGGTACATGGGCAGGAGTAGGGATTGTGGTCTAAGAGCTGGACACACAAGCAGGTCAAGTCAAGATGGCCACTGATGCTCAGGCACTGCTTTCAATTTTTTTCTTGTGAACCATCAAATTTGCTACAGCAGTCTCATTAAACTATGGCAGTAGTGTGCCTGCTAAATATTTGCCAATTATTAAATAACACCCAAAAACAATACAGCCCAGCTGTAGAATTGCTTATTTCTCCACAAAATAAATGAACATTATATATAAAAAATGCCAGATATATACAGATAGATACATAAGTACACAAAACAGTGTTAAATGAAGTAAATGCAAACAAATGATAAAAAAGATATAAACCAGTGCTGCATTTATTATAACTCAGTTATTTATGTAGATTCATTTTAAGATATATCTGATTGCACTCATAGCACAGATGAAGACAATAGTAATGCACTAAATATCATTAAACACTTAAACTAAAATCCCTCCTTGATCATCCCTACACAACCACTTTGATTTTATTTTGCCACCCCAGGACAAGAACAACCTCATAACCAGAAGGTCAGAGAATTCTTACTCCGTTATGAGAGCAAACTAAATAATTTCCAAAAGCAAGAGTCCTCTCCCAGGCCCAGTCCTGCTTTTGGCTCCCCCATCTCCAACTGGCACTAATTTAAATGAGGGGACTGGTAGGTTTAGCACTTCAGCTGATATCAATTACTGCTGTATCACACAAAGCACTCCCTGAAGTAATCAAGAACTAAGCTGCTTATGGCAGTAGTGTAAAAACTGCACTCGAAATTAAACAGAAGCCAGTACACAGCAGAGACATAACCATCCCCTCTGTAAGAAAAAGAGATTTAAATGGGCAGCTGCATTCTGCATCAGCAGAATTACAGCCATTTCTGTGAATGGTTTTAAGGTGCATACAGAGGTCACTGTGTTCCATAGATTGGGTTACTGCAAAGCCAACAGATAATGACTACATAAAAGAAATAACTGGACACTGGACTGCCTTAAAACAACTGAAGAGAAACAGAATAAACCAGAATGATGCTGACTCTGATGCAGCTTCTGAGCAAGCATCATCCTCTAATTTACTCACTACTAACTTAGGTAAACTTCTCAGTGCTTTTACAATTGTAAAATTAAAAAAAAAAACAAAAAAAAAACCAAAACAAAACAACAACAACAAAACCAACAAACAAACAAAACCCCAAGTCCCAAACCACAGATTTATTTTTTTTTATCCTAGCACAGGAAAATGGTGGGAAGTAATGGAAGTGGACCCAATTAAATGTGATGTAAGGAACCAACAAGAAACAAACTCTTCAGAAGCCTAAGTTGTAACAGCTGTCTTGCACTGTTGTGCTTTTGTCTGTTCTTGGGATCCCACCTCAATGGTTTCTGCTCAAGGACAATTTTGTTTTAAGGATGCTTCAAGCAGTACTTGTCATATAGGGCAGGCTCACTCAGCTGAGGAGACAGCTCAAGCCACTGCAGGCCCCCCTCTCTGCAAAAGGGCAGATATAGATAGGCTTCCTGGCACCTTTCCATCCTACAATTTCCTACTGCTATTACACTGATGATTCAAATCTAATTTTAACAAGCAAGCAAGCCTTCTGCTGTCAGCAGCCATTGTTCCAAGACAGAAGGAAAATACTTTAAGCACATTTTTGTGCCTTTCAACATCTGCATTCTTGTATTGCTTTTGTTCCTGGAGAGGGGCACAGAAAAGGAAAATAAGGGGAGCATTTCCCAAGATAAGGAGCTAAGATATCAGGGTTGTCACTTATCGTTTCCTAAACAAATTAAATTTTCCCAAACACTGCATGGGCGGCAGAAGGGTATTATTCCTTTAAGGACTAATGCTTTGAAAATCTAAAAAACTTGCTACTGTAACAAAGCAAGATTAAACCATATTCCCCTAAGAACAAATAAAAACAATGAGGTTTTTTCCTTTTTTCAAAAATAAAAAAATTTTTTCCACATACTTTGGTATAATTCAGTCCTACACAGCCACAATACTTATCTTTTTAAATAACTAAATATATTAATCTTTTTACAGCTAAGTTTGTGTGTAAATGAAACTGCTTTACCAGTTCAGAAAGAATCAAAAAAAATCCTTGATTATATACTATCTCACAAGACCATTCACCGTGTTTTTAAGTGTTGGCATAAGAGATCAGAAAAAGGAAAGTAATTTGAATATTCTTTTGCATATTTTTAAGATGGCCTTCAAAAGCCAAGTGAACACAGAATAACATGCTGAGTTATTAGCTGTACAGCAAAAGAAATCATCCCATAAAATGTGCATTATCAGTGAAAAGTTACAAGGGGTAAGACATTCACTGAACATCCTTAGTTCTGAAGATTATTGTAGGAGAAGGGCATAAAATTATTTCCAATAACCAAGGATAAGACAAGAAAAGTCTTCCAGGCAAGGAAGAAAAAGGCCAGTTTGTCCTGAGTTACAGCACATTCAAGTCAGTTGTATGACACGTCCTGATGTTTATATTGTACAATTTTAATAAATTTACAATAGAAGATTAAATATATCTGCAGGTCTCCTGAATAAAACAAATGCTATACTGTGGTGCTGAAATATGCAAGGGTTTTCATTACCTAGAATTCATATCACAGAAGGTTATTTATATATTGGAACAGGAAATATTTAATAGCAGTTAACACCCTAAAGGGTGCAGAAAATGCTACCTGTGCAATACACTGCTATACTGTTGTCTCAATGGCAGCAGACAGAACACAGGGATCAAGTGTTGCAGTCCCCTTAGACAGACATTGTGTAACCTGCCTAAGCTATTTAATTTGATCTCTTTGTTCAAGTCAGTGACATTTGCATTCATTCACATTCAGCAAGTTATTACTCTAAAAAAGCTAAGGAGTCTTTTATTTCTTCTTGTCTCCAAACTCAATTTGTTCTTCTATAAAATTAATGCCATAAATAAAATGTTGCATTTAGACCTGCTGTGATACTGCCAGCCAATTTTGCTGCAGATAATGGTCAAGGAAAAATTTATTAAAAAACAAAACAACGTTTTTTCCCCCAAACTCCCTATATTAAAGAACAGTGCCAAGCATTTAAATAAACTCCCAACATAGGTCAAGTGAGCTGTGTGTTTTAAGAGCTAGCCTTTGGAGCATTACTGAACTATTTCTTGCACAGCAACTACTGTGTTTCAACTGCCCTCCAGAAACCTGTGACCATCATCTGAACTAAACAACCAGCCTGGATGAGAGCCCAAACCCTAACTGAAGGCCTTAATAAGCATGAATCCAACAAGAGACACAAGTTACCTCCTACCTCTGCTAGGTTTCCTCAAAACCACAAGTTTTGAAACTCAAACATTCAATTCTTGCATTAAACACCCTGAAAGAAATTGTATTTTAGAAATTCATCTGAGCTGGATGTAAAAATTTCATCTAATTCCTTGTCTCAACTTCAATGAATGCTGGGGGAATAACAAAATCTGTTTCCTGTTTGAATTCTTCTTTTTCTTATTTCCAGTGCATCTTTTTACTTCCATAGCATCCAAACAAAAAGAGCCTTCTCATATCATAAATCTTCACATGGTTATTACCAGATGATGGCCAACTCATCATTTCAGTCTTCTTTTAACAAAAAAGATTGGATTTTACATTTTCTACTATAAAAATTAGCTCCTGCAGAACCACCAAACTATTCCTGCAGTAAACTCGCATTCGTAGAGCTCCTGGTATGAGTACCACTCATCCACGTTGCACTCCCATACCAGCTAAATAATCTCCATTCCACATGGACAGCAAACACACTTTTTATTTGTCAGTCTTGTAATCTTACATCAAAACATGGAATCACTGACTGGGACACCTTTAGGATACACAGATGACAACTGCTGAAGGAGCTTCAGATATTATGGGCTTGCACAGATTAAAACAAGAAGACATCACCTTGCTATTCCTCATAACTATCTTGACAACTGAGTGGGGTAATGTGAAATTATGAATGGATTAAGAGCACAATAAGAAAATAAGGAAACTACCACCAAAGACCTCCTGGAGACCAAAGCAGTGAAACAGGAACAAAATGCTGATATTTAGCTTAGTAACAGCTCAACATAGCTGTTTCCAGTGACTACAACTGGAGCCAGTAACTGCTGTATTTGCTTACGGATTCAGTTGGTATTTTGGGGACAGCATGCAGGACAGGCTTCTGCAAAAGTAGGCAAGTACTTCCCATGTGTTATTATCATACAGAATTACCAGAGACACAGTCCTGTGCATCTGGCTTCAAAGTAGAGGAGATCATGCAACCACTGCCTTCCTCATGGCAGGCGTGCACACAAACCAACAGACTACTTTGGATGGACGCTAAACATTGACTTGATAGATATGAAGTTGCAGACACAAGGTCTTGGGATTTAATGCAATGAAAAGCAAAAATAGAAATACAAATGGAAAGCAAAGTATGGCTTGGAAAAATGCAAGATTTAACATGTTCGGTATGAAAAAAAATTCAGATCAGTAATAAGGAGGGTAGGAAAGGAAGGGAGAGAGTGCACTGAGATATAAATGGTGTAGGAGGTAATATGGGCAGTCAATCTAGAGAGTAGAATTTTAAAAAAGAA
Source organism: Camarhynchus parvulus (assembly GCF_901933205.1). NCBI lineage: Eukaryota > Metazoa > Chordata > Aves > Passeriformes > Thraupidae > Camarhynchus > Camarhynchus parvulus. Next base: position 20,700,648 of record NC_044571.1, read on the forward strand.
AAGCACCAGAAATCATGATAATAGAAAAAAAAATATATTCTCTACAGATTTAGGAGAACCTGGACTCCTGAATCTCCTGATTAAATGAAGGTGGGTCTCTCAAAAGCAAAATGATGAAGAACTGACATTTGAGTAAAGAAACATAATTTTTTTACAGGTGAAAAATGGTAAAGTGGGCAAAGAGATAGTGGGATAATTGTTTACAAATATCTAAAGGAAGAATGTGCATGGAAAAAGGATGACATTTTCTAACAGCTGTGGAAACTCAAGAAGGAGTACCTGGAAAATGGGGGCTTTTTTGGTGGTTTATTTTTGTTGGGGTTTTTACATAAAAATATTGAAGAACTAGAAGGAAAGGCTTTTTGGAGGGAAATGACTGTTGGCCTGTAAAAAACTGCCAGAGGGAATACTGCAAAGATACTGCTGCACTAAGTAACAGAAAATGAACTGATGGGAACAGTCCTGTAAGAAAGAGAAATGCTTTGGATAATGTAAAAAAAACACTTCCCAGCCTGCTTATCTGTACACTATGCATACAACTAAGATACATTACCTGAAAAATTGTGCTCCCTTTTTAATACAACAGTAATGCACTTTATTACTGATTTTAACAGGCTTTAATAAGAGGAAGCATATATTCAATTATTTTATTACATGCTTTGAATATAAATGGTGAGCATCTGCACTCTAGTTTACTCCTCCCATCCTCATCCTCTCATAAAAACAGCACTGGCACATTTTAGAATTCAGAGCAGCCCTCCCCAGCCCAGCCGCTTTCTTGGCTGGTTTGCTGGGATCTATATATCCAATCTAATTATTTTGATTCCCATTTCCAACCCTATCAGTGGTGCAGTGGTGCAAGAAATCAAAATGCCAGTCTCCTGAATGTGTTAGAACCTAAGAGCTAACAGCTACTCATTTGCAGAGGCATCACTGCATGGCCCAAAGCCCCTGTCACCAGGCAATTTACGTTCAGGGCTCTGGATGTGACTCGAGAGGGGTTTCCCAGCACACCAATACAGAGCATTTCACAGAACATTACAGATATGCTACAGGTTGTTGCATCATCTTATTTTGTTACAGCATAACTGACAAAAAAAACCCCAGCAACGCTTTGTTCAAATTTTGTCTCTTTTTAATGACTTAAGTCCTTCTTCTTTGTTATTTTTCCCTTTGTTTTCTTAAAAGGCAAAAAATAGAATCATACAAGTTTATTTTCCCTTAAGTGATCAGAAGAGAGAGTCAGCAATAATCTTGCCAAAACACCTACTACCCTCTCCAATCAGGGGGATCATATGTTGCTCAGTAGCTGAATTTCCCTGTGGATCTCTTCTCTGCTTAGAAGCTGTACCCCTCTTGAATTACAGACTTACTTAGATTACTAATGCTCAGCACCACCAAAAATATTCCCATTCATTTCTGCAGCTTTTACAAACATGATAACATGATTTGTGTTTAAATATAAGCATCACCATTTTACTTTTTATTATGAATATCATATGTTTGGCAAGCTGTCTGACCTTCCTTATGATGATGAATGCTGCAGCAAACAATTTGCTGTATCTTTAAAGAAATGGCCAATTCAATTACATTATGCCAGAAGCTTTCAAATCCCTCTCTGCCAAATGTCTTTGCTATATCCTGCCACAGACAGCCCATTTGTATTCCAGCACAGTAGGACACTTGTTTTGTTGAAGCACACAGTTCTAGTTAGGTACTATCAACAGAGCAGTATTTCAGTTCTCCAGCTCTGTGCTCCTTCCACCCCCTCCACCCTCGGTTATCAGGATTTTCAATTTTACTGACCAAACGTGTGTGCATTACTAATTATGTGCATGAAATGCAGCAGTTATCGACTGCTACAACAAAATACATTAGTGGCCAATTACAGGACTTCTTGGCAGCAATGGTTATCATTCTAGTGGATTTAATCATTGCACTTAAAATGAAGCTTGAGATTCCCTTTGAGATTACACCACTAATTGCTTCTGTTTTGCCAGTTACTGCATGAGCTGTTTGCAAAAAGGATCATTAAAGATGCTTTCTAAATATGGGAAAGCAGCAAACAGATGAAGCCTCCTGTAATGAGTGTCCCCCCCCAGAAAAACCACTGTGTCAATTTATTCATGCCACAATTCTCTCAGATTCATATCCCCCTGTCACCTCCTCTTTCTCTCTCATTTCTTGCTATCTGGGCAGACAGCAGCAATACAGCTGCATTGCTATTCATGTGAATCATGCCACACACTATCATTTGTTTATATAGATACTGAGAATATTACACTCCAAAAATAAAAAAAAAAAGCTTCCCTCTCTCTTTTGTGTTTGCAGAGAAGATGCTACTAATTATTATTATGACTATGACAGAATGTTTAAATGGTCTTAGACCTTAAAAGAAAAAGAAAAGAAAACAACTTAGGCCATGTACATGAATTATTACATGTACAATACCATCCTAATAGGCTTCCACTCTCCAGGAATTCCTAAAAACAAACATTCCCCCTCCCAAGGAATTTGTAATATAACATATTGTTCTTTAAAAGCCCACATTTACTTCCAGGTTGTCAGTAGTGATGAATTATCTGGTTTACAGCCTCATAAAGCAGAAGTGTCTACATATTTTAATGCTGAGGCCCACCTCAGGACTTTGGTACCTTTCATATGTAGTGATATACAACTTTCCAAACATGAAAGAAAGGCTTCAGGTGAAACAAGGAGATATAATTGTCATCAACATTTTAGGTCTGATCAAAATAAGTCGTCTTTCAAAGAATAAAAGAATGGGGAGGGACTACAAGTACAGTTTTGTTAGCTGAGAACAAGATATTTTAATCAATAAAACTGCTTAAATAAATTTGTTTGGCTCCTTTTCATTAAAAATTTCAGCTACTAAAGCTTTCCATTATTCAAACATCACTCTGTGAACAACAAAGAAAGACTCAAGAATATAAAAAAAAACCCAACAATCCTCAACAAAAATTTTCTCATGAGATTAGAAAACCTCCTATGTTTGTCTCAACAAACACCAACATTTTTAGGATTTCAATAGATGCTAGGTTGATAAAACTTTAATTAGAAACTTAATTGATCTCTGTAAGAGAGATACTTTAGAGAAAGTTTTAAGTCCCCAGAGACTTCTACGCTATAAACAGCAGAGCATATGACATCTTTAAAAGCTGTCAGAAACCATACACTGTGACTTACAAAAAAAATAGCAATCTCTGTGAAATTAACTGCTAAAAGAAGTCGAAAAAGCTTCATCCTATGGTATCAACAGGCTACAGTGCCAGCACCAGCCAGCTTCACTTCAGCCTCTGACCAGGGCACAGATAATAGCTACCCAGATAACACCCTGGGAAAGAACAGAAGGCAGCAGAGCAAGGGTTACATCACTGCTGCACTTATCTCGCTTCATGCCCAGATGTAGATTTGCACAGAACCAGTTGATCTTTCCAGAGCAGCAGGCACAAGAACTGCTGCACACAGGTTGCTCTCAAAACCAAGGCCAGTTCATTTTCATGCTTAACAGAGAAAATCTCGCCCCAAGGCACTCAATTTCAAGTCTGAATGAGAAAATCTGTAGGTGATACGGTAACTACAGTAACTGGCAAATAATAAACTGGGTAAAACACCCAGAGATCAATCCTATATTCATGAAGGAACACACTACACAATGCAATTGGATTATCTCCATTTCTTAGTTCACTAGTTCTTGACTTCTACCTTATTAGACCACAATTAAGGACAATTTTCAAGTACAAAGTAACACAACACTGACACAGTATCTTTGTCACTATACCCACAGGTCCTCCAGTCCAGCAGAATGACTGCCTTTCTTTTGTATGGGCAAGCTCCTGCCTCATGTACATAGGCACAAAATCTAAATTTCAATTCCAAGAAGACTGCAACTGTATCTGGAATTTCTAGTGCTGCCTTTTAAACGAGGAAACACGAACAAATCAGGAGAAGAAAACATTCCCAAAATGAACAGCTGAGCTTATGTAGCACCCAAAATACAAAAGGTTGGGAAATAGCTGCCTTTCATCACTGTCAAAAGCAATAGACTAAAATATGCAGAGTAGGACTGATAACACAGGAAATAAATGAAAACATTTGCTTCATGTTAGTATAGAAGTTAAAAGAAACAAAGCAAAAACCTCTCTCAAAGGTCCCTGCTGGATTTAAAACAGAGCTGTTGAGCCTACTGGGATTTCAAAACATGCCACTATCATTTAAGAACACTGAACTTCTCTTCTTTAATAAACCTTACACCTGTTCACTAGTCCAGAGACTTAATTCCTAAAACTATACACAGCAAGTTCAAGGCAAGGAACCAGAACTTCAATGAGAACTGCTAAAACAGGAAAGCAACCAGCTACTTATAATACAGTCTCAGGCATTATTTGTAATTCACCTAATTTAAAATAAAAGAACAATAATGCTAAATGCTACCATGACATATTTCTTAATGAATTAAAAGTCTTATGCGTGCATAGCTCACAAAGCCTGGCAGATTTTTAGATTACATATTTAATTCTCTTTAATATTGAAAGCAATGAGAGACATTTTTGTCTACTACTCTACTGCAGGGACAAACGCAATAAATACTCTAGCAAAATGAAATACACTTTTTTATGCAGTGATGTGATGGATATCAATTTTTAAGTTCACGAGTAAAGGAGAATATGAATAAACCACGGCACAGATTTGGAATAAACAGGACTGGTAACAAGTTTAGACCAGATTGCATTGAGAGACTTTCAGCTGGTAGGTGTTGTTTTCAAAATTTAATGTAGATACCAGTAAGGATATTCAGCTTAGTAAAGCTCTCTAAAACCAAAGATAATTCTTTTAGCATGAGAAATGCCAGTGGGAAGAAAGGCTCCAGCTCTAGCAATTGTTTCAGAAAACTCAATTAACTTGCCCATTTTAAAAAATATGTTATGAGTAGAAAGGAGTTTCATGCTATGAAAAATGTATCTGCTTATTAATATTACAGACATTTCATATGTGAATTTGTATGATTAAATAAATGCAATAAATAATAAGTAACACATCAACGTAGCTTTCAAAATGTAAAATAATTTTTTGCAACCAGAATAATGCTTGGGTTGCCAGGAAAGAAAGCTATGTGGATAAATGGAAAATGCTCTGCCTTTCAGAAAACTGTGTAGGCTGGGTTTGGGACTGGGGGACTCCAGATACCAAGGAATGTCTACCACATGCCCCATCCAAGCTGATGAAGAAAAGCTGTCACTGTCCTGTTTTAGTGAAAGGAAACCCCAATCAAGACAATAGTTTTTGTCTCAAAAAACACCCCTCGTGAAATGAGCATTCATCCTTTCCAAGACAACCTTTCATGAGGTCATCTTCTCAGCCTTCAGCCTCTGATGACCTCATGTTTAACCTGGCCTGACCTTCAGTTCTGCTGAGTCTCAGTTCCTTACTATGATTACAAACCAGCAAGATCAAGTTAAGCTTTAAGAAACTCAGACATCAGTCTGAAGATAAATAACTGCAAAGGCAGAACATCAAAATACCAAGAAATCCTGTTCATAAGCTATGTTTCATTCTGTGGGGACTTCAAGGGTAGCAATAAAAACAAAACATACCACAAAGCACTGAAGGCTCTACAGCACATTCCCTCCCTTGCAGGTACCCTACCACTTCTGGTCTTTGTCAATTCAAAAGCCAAAGTCTTGTCTAAAGTTACAACAAGCAATTAGGCACAGAGATGCTGAAAAATACTTCACAGTCTTAACATTTTGTAAAGCTGATTTCCACTAAGTATTCACTTACTCAGGTGCAAGAACAGTCAAGGTCCCCAGTTTGACCCAGATTTTCCCTTTAGGCCAGTTTTATCCTTAGGTACCTGTGCACAATAAAAAGAAACAAAAAATTAATTTACATTACTCCTCATAAACTCATCTCTTGATTATACCAACTTTTATGGTCCTAATTTAAAAATTCAGATCTCCAGTTCTTCTCACAGGATTATTTCCCATCAATATGGTTAACCTGAAGCAAACTCAAAGCTGTTTTCCCCATGTAAAAAAAAAGGGTTTTATTTGACCAGTATATATATATACACTTAGATTTACCATGACCCTAAATGAAAGAGTTTTCTGTAAGAAAACTCATGTAAATTCAACCTAATAGATGGTGGGATTGCATGGTTTAGGTATATTTCATCACTTGTTTTTAGGAGTATAAACACAGAGCACACAGTTAAGCCTTTGTTAGCTATATATTTAAACCACCTTAAAGCTGTTAATGTGTGACAAGCAAATCCTACGTATGCAATTACTGCTTTAAAAATTGAAAGAAGGTTCGTGTACAGGTGCACTGTCACTTTGTTAAGGAGCTCAAAAAATAGAGTTATTCTTTCTCCTGGCACTAGTATGAATTAAAAAAACATTTTCAAAATGTGCCATTCAACCATATGGAATCAATTTTTGCAGACATATGGAGCGCCAATTAAATAAGTGTGGCTTTGCTGACACAAAAGTCCACCTGCACATATTCAAATTTTCCAGAATTAGACCATCTAATTTAGAGCAGCCCATTTAACAGTAAGAGAATAGAAAAGCAATGTATTTGATATGACACAACCTCTGTAACCAGTCTCCTTAAATAGCAATTGCAGCCTTACTTTTGACCATGGTAAGGATATTATCAGATAAGATTGAATTAGCTCCCTTAAAACACAGCTCCAATTACATCACATCAAAAGAAAATAATTTTTGTCTTCTCCATCATGGAAGTAAATATATAATTGGGAAATTAAGCAAGGAACAATTTTTCAAAGAAGATTTTACCAGAAGCCAACAGAAATTTAAAAACTGACTGTAACCATACTTCCTAGATTTTCCTAGGTTTTTTGCACATATTTTCCCACAAGAAATGTATGGAAAGCATGCCATTTAAAGAAACAGAAGTCAACAAGCTATATACACACATCAACACCCTAAATAAAATCCTAATATAAGATATCAAATGATGTGGAAACTAACAAATTTTTAAGGTAAGCTCTTCAGAAGTTTTTTTCTGGGTTTTTCCAGGGATTTGCAGTTAATTGGACAGCCTTGCTCAAATCTAGTTTGTCTGACTTTGTATTAGGTGATAACGAACAGGTTGTTTTCCACGTCTCCAACCTCATTCAGTGAATACAGTAGCTAGAAGAGAGTCGTGAAACTCGACCCAGTGGCTGCATTCCACATGGCCACAGCACAGCTCCACACACTCAGTGCATTGCCCTGTGCTCTCCATTTCTGTATCTGGGGACAGAAATGCCCTTTCTTGGACAGAGCTCCCTTTGGTGCTGCCAGTTAGCAACACACCCCTGCCAAGGGCATCATGTGATCCCAGAGACAAGAAAACTTCAGAATCAGGAGTGTTACAAACTCTGCTGTTCAACCAGGTTCCTAAAACTCATTTTTTCAGAGTATTTAGCTTTCTGTAATACCTTAACTAAATTCCTGGAGAAGCTGTATCCACCTAGTTTCCCAGTTAAGGCGACACACATCTCCCCTCACTTGTGAGCTGCCCCATTCACTATCTGTCTTGGGGTTTCTACAACAAATAAAAGCAGGTGTCCAGAGGCTGTCCTTCTTTGCTGCAGCCTTCATACACATCTGTTCCACTTGGAAAGACCATAAAATTCTGAGATCATAGAATTTAAAACTGTATCATAATGCAAATGTCCCGGGGAGCTCAGTTAACATATTTTAGACAATCTTAATTCTGTGCCTTCCCAGCTTTGCAGGACTTGCTCTTTGTAGCTCTTTACTCAAGGCAGCTTTCTGAGCTTGGCTTTTTTAGGACAGTAGCCATTGAAATGGAGAAGCTCCATCTTGCTCAATATAGATATTCAGTCTCCCTCAAAACTTCTCATCCAAGCATCATTATTGCCAATCCTGTGGACATGTGCTACTGCCCCCATCCACTCTTGTCTTTAGGCTCAGTTTCTATTTGGGATCCCAGTCCTGCCTCCCTGCCTCCTTTCAGTGGCCACTTGAGCATTCTCAACCACTTCATTATACAATATATTGCTCCCACCCAGAGTCCCATTAGCTTCCAGCTCTCCTGTACCAGCACACTCCTCTCCATCTCTCAGCTTTCTGCACCCTTCACAGATCTGTTCATGTTTCCATATCGCTTTTCACCTTCCAATGTTCTTCCCACTTCTTTACTCCCCCACTCACTTCCTGTGCTTCCCTCTTGCCCTGGCAGTTTCCAAATTTCTTCTCAACAACTAACTCCGTGTGTTTTCCTGGTTCCTAGGCAGTCTTTGTGATTAGCATGCCACAGCCATGGCTGCTACGCTTTGTGCAGAACTCACTTCTAATGACGGGTGCTAAAGAGATCTGTACAAGGGCTAATGAGCAGGAACACTTAATTTCAGGATCCCAGAAGAACTGGGGCAGAAGAAAAGCCCAACCAGCAGTGCAGAAATAGAATTTTAGGCATTTAAATACCTCACTACAGACACCTACATATTTAGACATCAAGGCAGCTGTATGAAGGCTTTGTGGACTGTAGCTACTTCTGTCTTGCTGTTAGATTAACACCATCCACTCTTTTAAATTTAAAAACAAATTCCTTCTACAATGAACCACAATAAAGTTACTTAGAGTCTAAGTCTCAATCTAAACTCAATCTACATCTAAGTTAACAGCAAGTTATATACACTTTTTAAAAACATTTTTTTTCAAAGACAAAACAGCCCTTGATTCAGTCAAATATATTAAGTACTGTGGGGGAGGGGAAAAAGAGTTTTAATTAAAAACAGGGGTTTCTTGGCACTATGTACCACAGATAAGTGTTCTTATTATTATTCTACAGAAGAAAGTAGAGTGTAGCATACCTTCATCGATTTTTTGCCAGAAAGTATGAGCTAACCAAAGACATCTTTCTATTCTGTCTCAAACTTCCCTGCCTTTGTTGTATGGGTGGGTTAAGAGCTCTTAGGCTGAATTCAAGATGATTTTAGAATATTACAGAATACCAGGCTGGAAGTGACCTCTTGAATTGTCTGATCCAACCTTCCATGGCAGAAGCCCAGTCTAGGTAAGTGCACCCTATCCAGACAATCTTAGAAGTGTGCAATGCTGAGGAATCCACAGCTTCCATGCGGATATTACTGTTCTCATTATGAAAATTTTTCCTCTTGTGTTCAATCAGCATCTCACCGAGAGTAACTTTTAATCATTACCTTTTCCATGGGACTCCTTGTAAAAAGGGAGTCTCCACCACCTCTGTGGGCACTGAGCCCTCTTTGCACAAGACTGGACACACTCCATTCTCTCAGCCTTTCCTCAGGCAGGTCCCCAGACCTTTGCTCACCTTTGTGGCCCCTCTCTGGACCCAGCCTGTCCTCACGTTTTTGCACAGCAGGACCAAAAGTGAGCACAGCCCTTCAGGTGTGCCTGGCAAGCACAGAGTAGAGTGGGACAATGACTTTTACCTTATCTGTGCTGGTGATTCCCCTGGTGCTGCAGCCCAGCATCCTGCTGGCATCCCTTGCCACAGCAGCACTGCTCTCACACAGAACCACTGCCCACCAGAACACCCAGTGCCTTTCCATGGAGCTGCCTCCCAGTGGGTGGATACCAGCCTGTGCTGCACTCCTGGATTATGGACACACCCCTCCTATGCTACTACTGTATTACTGCTACTGTGGCCATTTAATAAGAGCATGCTTTACTTAATGAGTACAGGTGAATGATTCAGTGCTAGAAGTTTCCTGCTGAAGAGAAATTTCTATTAGGTTTTGGTTCTTCCAACATTAAATCTAAAAAGAAAAAATATCTCCCTGATTTAACTGAAAAAAATCCTGAAAAATAGTTACTTTTTTATATTTAAATAGCAAATGATCAAATATATTTAAGTATACTACAACAACATAACCTTCCCACAACCTTTTTCTGTCCAATATAAAAAATTCAGGTATAAATTTAATATCATTAATGAACATAGTATTTACAAATAAATCACTCATTCCTCTGTTGAGTCACACTGAGTTAAGTATACTTTCATGCTAAAGTGGTGTCTAATTATCTTTATTTGATCCCAAATGCAACAGGGAAATAAAAATGCTCAGAATACTTGGATCTTGATAAGCACTCAAAATTGAAACATATGTGTTAGGATAATGTAAGATGATATTTTTTCTTATTTCTTCAGAAGAGGTCTCAAACAGTCACACGAATATATTTAATTCAGAGAACTGCTTGTTCTTCCACTTCTTATATCTCCTGCTGGTGTTGAGGGCAGAAAGAGATTTAGTTATCCTGACTCCCATCCCCAGTATTGCCTGACCCAGGAAATTCACCACTGTCACTTCCCATGGAGAAAGGAGGATAGTCAATATGAATCATGCTCTGGGAACTGGGCTTCAAAACCTAACTAATGCAATGACTACAACTCATACAGAAACCAATTATCACTTGTGATCTGAGGCATTACTCCAAAGCTGGCACTCTGAGTTTCCTATTAATCAGTATAGTCAAATGGGTTTGCTAGCTAGGATAACAGGAAATTAATAACACAGCTATTAGTAGTAGATTGATTCTGAATTAAATAAAGAACAAAAAAAACCAACACATACACAACATGAAACCCCTCAAAATACAAAAAAAAAGAAAAAACACCAGTAAACCGACCAAAAAGCCATAGAACAACTCTAAGTACTTGTCTCCTTTTATTTTAGGAAATCTTTTTACTCTGATTTTTTTCCCTTCCTCACAAGATCCTGGCATCCCTTGTACCACAGTGTTTATATTCTAGTTTCCATCACCAGTGACATGAAAAATACACTTAGTTCACACCCACACATAGGTCCTTGCCAGAAAGCTCAAGACAGTAATTTACAAATGAAGATCCATCATTTTCCCCCAAAAACCACAAGTACCAAGCCAAGAATCACCCCTTTTCCCCGCCTCGTCAAAATCAGAAGTGCCTGTGCCTCCCCAAAGCCCGCAAGAAGAAGGAAAATAATGATTCTCACCATCTAATGGTTTCCTAACATGGAAGATTTACCATTGCAATGGTGACAGAATCATACAATGAACTAGTTTAAATCTTCCATGAAAGGGTCTGGTGGGGAGGGTTTGGCAATAAAAACGTTTTTTGCTTAACAATCCTCATCCAAAAGAATCCCAGCTCACCTCAGAACATTTCTCTTCATAGAGCAAGCCGACTTTAGCATCATCATTACAGCTGTTCTAGTCTGGTTGGTGCTAGTTAACTTGGTCACACAGGTAAGTCCTAGAACATTCCAGCAAACAAATCATCTGGGATTATACTTTATACAGTCTACAGCCAATATAGTTAACATTTCTTTGATTCTTGAGCTTCACACTTCAGAGAGGTGAGGGAGAGAGGAGGTGTTGATACTTTCAGGAACCACTAATTACAGGAATTCATAGTGAAGGGCATTGCTAGAAAGTAATAGAAATGTTTAAATATAAACAGCGCAGTTGCTGTCACACAATTGTCCATGAAAGGTTTCTGTGCATTCTTCCACCCAGACTGATGATCTGTAAGATGTTGAACAGAAAGAAATTTTCCACAGTGTAAGTCCCTTCAATTAAAACATAATCTCTAGCACATTTTTTGTATTTGATCTCAAAGTAAATTATAAGTCATATCCATTTTAACAGTTTAATGTAAATGTTATGGCCAGAATTTTTGAAAGATTTGCTATTACATTTAGTCAGACAAGTAGAAGTACAGTCTTCTGAACTCAGTTCATTTTTGAAAGAGAATTCATCCTGAATGGGAGCTACTGCTTTTTTATGGTACAAAATAAAAGCCTCATTCAACTGGCCTCAATTAAAACATTAATGATCCACTCAAAGTTATTTGTCTCCTTTTGAAATACGTGTAAACCACATGGCAAGTTACTAGTAGAAGCAGGAACAATATCCTACTTTACCAGTTCTCTTCCTTGAGAGTACACCGCTGCCTAACAAGGTATGTTACAAACACCCAGGCTTACATTATAGCCATTCCCTAAGATTTTTTTTTAAATTACAATAATCACATAAAGCATAGAGTCTTTTCACAGCCAACTGAATGTCTGGTGGTGGACAGAGCCTATCAACACCAGGAAGTTATATCTTACTTTTTTATCTGCCCCTCCAATTAGACACTGAAAAGAAACCTTCTCTTTAAATCCTGTCTGGAATAAAATCTAGAAATCTGTAGCCAGTCCTTTATCAGCCACTTTTTCACTTACTAATTTAAGAACAACACTTCCTCCTGTTGCACACTTACCAGGAAGCAGCTATGCCATGAATATGTTATAAATACTATGCCCCTCTCAGGCTGCAGCTTTCTGAAAAAAACAGGACAACCTAATGGAAGCAGTTATTTTTCTTTGCTTCCTGCCCACATTCTGGTTACCTAATACCAAATTTAGAGCTTTTGAAAGAATTTCACATCTCATTTTGCTTCTGTAGTTCCCTCCCTGAATCTGAGGTCACTGATGACACGCTGACTTCCCTGCAAGTCTACTTTCTCACAGAAAGGCCAAAAATGCAAAGGCGGAGTGATAACCAAACTGCAAGACGTCACTGAGAATGGTTCTTCTGGGCTACAGGAGGTGACAAATGACTGAGAAACTTCTCTGCACCAAACAGTACAGTTTAACCATCCTTAACCCCAATAAATGAAAACAACCCCGCAGTAACTTCCCCCATCACTCGACTCGCACTAGGAAGTATCCTGGCAGGATTCTTCATCACCTCATTCATTACTCCCACAAAAACCCCTCCAATAACCACGCCACTATCTATCAAAATAACTGCCCTAATCGTAACAGCCCTGGGCATCGCTTTAGCACTAGAAATCTGAAAGATAACTCAAACACTCATCCTCACAAAACAAACCCCTCTCTCAAGAATGCTACAGCTGCACTGGACCACCAACCCAGCATTGCACTGTGCCTCAGCACAGCTCAGAGACACAGGATGACCCTTTTGAGAGGAACATGCAACTGCAGGCAAGCACACGATGAATGTTCAGTTCTGCAGTTCCCATTGTGTATCTAAACCCCACAAACTGCTTCTCAATACCCTACAAAAGGCAAAACAGCTATAGGAAAGGCTACAATTACACTACAGCTTTAGAACTTGCTATTTTCTATGTCTTTGCAGTAGCTGCACGTTTTAGTAATTGCTAAGTAGCAACTTCTCCTAAATGATCACAGTAAGTGGACCGTGTTTAACACAACAAAAAAGAACAAAAATATCTATTGTATGTTCTCTTTCCTGAGGGGACCCATTCATTCCTGACCCTAGATCTAGTAATTGGTTCCATGATGAATGTTAGAAGGTGGGGACTAGAAGAGACAAGTAAAATACATTGTTATTAAAGGGTTATTAAAAGGTTTGGAGGAAGAGCAGAAAAGGCATGTTTTCTCTTATCCACTAGCAACTACTGGAAAGACTGCAGCATGTTGTTAATGCCAAATAAATATAATCAAAACAAGCAGTTTCAGTCTCCCTTCAGACCTCTTGGAGACCTCAACACTTCAAATCCAAAAACTCATCTCATAACTTTCTACTGTCATTCCAGAACAAATCTCCTGTGCAGCTTATTAAACTGTCTTTGCACCTGCTCCAATCCAAATCCATCTTTCTGCTCCCTGCAAAGGATCATTGGACACAACATTACAAATGAGGTCTCAGGAAGGCTTTAGGAAATGCCATTAGCATTTCTCCCTCTCTACAAAAGCATCATGTCTAATGCATTGCAGAAGCACATTTAACTCACAGCAGCGTCACCCTGGTGGCTTAGAGACATGTTAGTGGCATTATCACAGCACTTTACCTAATTCAGACTGCTACAACCATTAAATCATCTACACAACCTCCTATGATCTTAACAGATGTTCTTCTCAGTTTAGATATTTGCATATTGAGATAAAGATAAGTGTGACCTGTCTCAGACACGGCACTGAGGGCTTGCAGAGCTGAATTAGCAACTGAGACTTTCAGATTCTTAACCCTAAATATACACCTCTGAACTCCAGCAGCAAGCAGAGGAACTACACAGCACACAGTAACAAGCACTCTTGATACTCCACAGCAAATGCCTGTGCTCAAAAATAATTTCTAAATGGATGGTTCTACATGGCCACTTGTCTACCACACCAGCCTGCTGAGGAGCCACACAGAAGATACCCAGAAAGGCCAAACCTCCACCTACTTTGTCTCTATGTCCTCAGCCGGCACTGAAAGTGCCTTTTTGTGGCAATTCCATCCAGACAAGTCACTAGGTGCTAGGCCGCCTCCTCTCACACATACTTGCTCTTAGCTGCCAGAGCAAAAGCTGCCCAGTGGTAACCACTTCTACAGAAGCTCACATCAACACTGATATATTCTCCTGAAAAATCTATACAGGATTCTGAGTTTATAATTTGAATGCTCTTTTGTTCAAAAGTTTAGATCATCCTGGAAGTGTCAGTCTCCTGGTTTCACAAGAAAAAGGCACAGAAAACCTAAAAATGTAGGAGCACTAAGTCAAAGAATCATGACGGACGAAGGGACTAACTGGTTGGTACCAAACAGCTTTGTGGTGCCTACACAAGTCAGTAGGTTTTAGCTACTCACATCATAGTGTTAGTTTCACTCTTACAATCAAATACTCCCAAAAATCCTATCTTTGTGGAGAGTCTGCCCAAAACATGAACATTACTAGAGCTAGACAAAACAAGAACTACTTTCCCTTAATCCTCAGGATATCTTATTTGCCAAGAAATGCCATGAATGTTTTGCAGTCACATTCCAAAAAGTATTTTTTCTACAAAGCAACTGGCAGAGCCAGAACTGTCCTGTGAGCTAAGGACATGGGAGCTTTTTTCTATAAATAAAGCAAGCATTCTAGTCAAGCAGAACACTACCTTCTCAGAAAATAAATATCTTAGCTACACTCAAACTTGGTTTCTCTTTTTCACTCATTATCACATCTATACCATAACCATTTCCTGTTTAGATCCAGCTTCACAGGGTAACCCACTACTGGTACTGGAAACAGCTCAGAAATAGCTACGGCAGACAGGATCACTTCTGCTAATAGCCTGTGGTATAGAACTCAGTGTTTATAAAATTAAATGCTGCAGCCGTACACTACCTCAGAGAAATTGTAGACAACTCTCTACATTGCTTCCACAGATGAAATATGTACCTTCTAGATACTTGAGTTTTCAGAGCACTTTCATGCATTGCTGAAGGAGGGTATGGACCAGAAGCCACAGAACTGGCATGACCCAGCACGTTACTGCTGGCCAGCTGAGCTGAGTCAGCTACAGGAAGAGGCAGATACTCTCCACAGCTACATCACTGCCCAGCTGCAGTGAGGGGAAAACCTGTTCATGCTGCCTTAGGTTTCATTTTACAACAGAACTGATGAAAATCTATCCTACACCCAGTTCTCCCAAGGCTGATCATGACCCATCTCCTACAGAACTGCAGCATCACTCAGCATTCTATTAAACTGCATTAGTGTAATTTGTCCCAGCTTGCAAATTGGTTTTCTGTCCTCTGTGCTCATTAGCAGGATCTGAATGTATCAGTTTAGCCCTTTGGTCTCTGATAATGGAAAAGGTTATGCTTCCCTAAAATTGCAGATAAATATCAGGCACAATTCTGGTGAGGTTCCTGGTCTATGACGCCTGGAATATAAAATACACATACTTTATACTGACAAAAAGTAAGGAATCTGCAAACTAGGACAACTATTTCCTGGTGTTTGCAGTTGGGAATCTATATACATGATATTTATATATCAAAATTTCAGTATCCATACAACAGATACTACTAATACTAACAGACACTAACATGGATACATCCTACTATCCATACAAACAGATACTACTTTTAACTTGTAATATGGAATATCCATGCAGAAAACTAGTAGCATATCCAGAAGAATTCAAAATTTACTTCTATCTGACTACAAATGTATGTATCTCTTATAAAGTCCCATCAGTAAAATCCACTCACATTCCTAATTGGAAAATACATTTGTCAAGATAGATTTGCAAATAAGGCATACAGTTTGCACTTATACAGATACTGAGATCTTTGTACATATATGTACAGAAAAAGAAGCATCACAGTTTGCAAGCAAAAATGAGCAGGCAGTGTTTCAACTGACAATGTGATATGGTGTTATCAGGAAGGACAAGAATCACAGTGATTTACAGTAAATTACCCTTACTGGCCAGGGATAATACACAGTTATGAGACTAAATTAAGGAAGTTTGCACTGCTGCCTTATGGTGCTTGATCTTTCAATTAATGTCTCAAGAATACTGAATTATCTATATCTGAGCAGTATTTTTGATGTTAACATGAAAGAAAGAGGTTTTTCAGTCTCAAGAATACTGAATTATCTGTATCTGAGCAGTGTTTTTGATGTTAGCATGAAAGAAAGAGGTTTTTCAAGCCACAACACACTTGGACGAATTCTCATCAATACTTCCATTTCTAGTCACTAGGTCCCACTCACTCCTTCTGACTAACCTTGCAACTTTATTTTTTAATCTTTATATCCAAATTGTAAAAAAAAAAAAAAAAAAAAAGAAGGAAAAAAAAATCATAAGCCAAACACAGAGCCTATGCCTACATTAGGAAGCCTAATGCCCTTCAAATCCAGCGAATCTAAAGCTCCTAAACATGTTTATCTACACTCCTTTCTAACACTGAAGAGTATCTTGTGATTAATGTATTTTGTAAATGCAGTGTGCATATACACGTATGATGTGAGAGCATAGATCTAACATAAGATAATGTGTCAGCATATGCAGATGTCAGGTAGGATAATAACCTGTAAACCAGAAACAATATGGCCATAAAAAGTAAGAAAGAAACTACAGGAGGAACACTTAAAACTTTTATGAGTGGTATTTTACCAGGTTTGCTAAGGGCATGACTTCAGTAATGATTTTGGCTTGAGTTTCTTAACTTTGATAAATTTACAGTAAACTTAAATTTATTCAGAAGATCAAAGGCAAAACACACAAGACCAAAATTACTTCCTTCAGTTTACTCTCTTGAATTTTGCATCAAAGCAGCAGCACAGCAATTAAACTTTCCTAATACTACTCATTCCACAAAGACCCACTCAAGTTCTCCACACAAAGTAACCAGCTGGCCACTCAGACACTGAGCACTGGACTAGCAACTACATCTCCCATCATTTTTAGGACTTTTATGACATCCTAGTGGAATTATTCAGTGTTATCAAGTAAATTCATCACAGAATGGTTATGGCTGGAAGAGACCACTGGTAGGGACATCTGATCCAACAGGATTGTGTACAGATGGTTCCTGAGTATCTCCTGTAAAGGAGACTCCTCAACATCTCTGGGCAATCTGTTCCAGTGTGTGGTCACTCACACAGTAAAGAAGTTCTTCCTCATGTTCAGGTGGAACTTCCTGTGCTTCAGCTTCTGCCCACTGCCTCTTGTCCTACTGCCTGGCACCACCAAGAGAACCTGGCTCTGTCCTCTTGACGTCTCCCTGCAGATACTGACAGACATTGTTTAGGTCCCCTGTCAATTGTCTCTCCTTAAGGCTAAACAGGTCCAACTCTCTCAGCCTTTCCTCATAAGAGGCTTCTCTCCCTTAATTATCTTTGTTGCCCTCCATTAAGCCAGCCCCAGGAGTTCCATATCTCTCTTGTCCTCAGGATCCCAGAACTGGACACAGCACTCCCAATGTGGCCTCACCAGGGCTGAGCAGAGGGGCAGAATCACCTCCCCGCTGGCAATGCTCTTCCTAATGCCCTCCAGGATCCCATTGGCCTTCTTGGCCCCCAGGACACACTGCTGGCTCATGGACAGATGGCTGTCCACCAGCACCCCCAGGTCCTTCTCCACAGAGCTGCTTTCCAGCAGGTACAGCCCCCACCCTGTCCTGGTACAGAGGGTTGTTCTTCCCCAGGTGCAGGACCCTGCCTTTGCTGAATTCCAGGCAGTTCTTCCCTGCCCATCTCTCCACCCTGCTGAGGTCCTTCTGAAGGGCTGCACAGCACTCCGGGGTATTGGCCACTCCTCACAGCTTTGTGCCCTCAGTGAACCTGCTGAGCAGGCATCTGCCCTTCATCCAAGCCATTGATGACCAAGTTAAACAACACTGAACCTTGTGGGACACTATTATTTACAGCGAGGCACCACTGGTTCCAGGGTGTCACAGGTGACACTTGGCAAGGCTGCTCACAGCCAGAGTTTGAAACCAAACCATGCTGAACCTCAACGCCAAGCAGACTCGGTCTCAGAAACACAAAACAACTGAGTACGAGGAAATACACCCGAAGTCCAGGGGATTCTCCACAGAACAGAGTTCCCCATATTTAGCACACAAACTTGGTTGCTGAGATACGAAGTTACAGCTTTGTTGAAAGATCTGTAGAAATATTTGCATTACATAGAAACTGAGTAACTCTTAGTATGAATTGGCTGGACCTAAATACCTGATACTATTACTGAGCCAAATGGTGTCGAGTATTAAACTAGGCTAATGTCATTAAAAGCAAAAAGTATCAGCGTGGAAGAAAAAACATTATTGTGATACAATTTTATTATTCCTGCAGGACCTACTGATGAAGAAAATTTTTTTAAAAGGTAGTATCATACGAATTTTAATCTATTGGTATTCTATTTAATAGACTCCTATGGTGCATATCAAAATAAACTGCCTCGTCAAAGCCTATCAAAATTGCTCTAGATACAAGAAGAGGAGTATTGTGCATAGTAGAGACCTCTGAGAAAGGCTTTTAAAAGAAACATTATGGAGAATTCTTATTTTCTCTGATAAGACACATGGGAATGCTTTCATTGAAGTAATTATTATAAAGGTAAAAAATATTTTAAAGCTGACAATTGTCAGACACCTTCACACTTCTAAGAGCCAATGATTCCACTCAAGGATTTCTTACTATATGCAGTGAACCACTGCTCACCTCAGCAATCTCCATGTCAGTAAAAATCCTTATCTGAGAGAACTTCCTGTGTGCTTTGCTGTTTGCAGGATTAGATTTTTGATTTGCAGCTACCTGACATATGAGTCAAATATCTCTTTAAAAAAAGGAAAAAAAAAGGCTAGAAAATATCATGTCATCTACTTAGAGCAACAGGAAAATGATGCAAGATACTAAAAGACCTCTACGCCTTCCTGACGATCAAGCATGCTAAATAAAGTTTACATCCCAATTATCCTAAATATCAATATAACAATAAAACAACCCATGCTATCTGAAAGAGCTATGACTCCATGCAATAACAGTAAAACATTTCTTACAGGTATTAAGTTCACTGAAAATGTTGGTAAATAACTGGAGATACCTCCAGGGAGGATTAAAAAGGAGAGCCTTCCAATTTCCCTGAAACATGACCTGTACCAGTGACCAGCAGTCAGACACTGCTCTGAGTCAATTCCACCCAATCCAACATTAAGTCAAGGTAAGTCCACTGCAGTACCAAAAGAGAGTAAGAAAATGAGTCAATGTATTGTTTTGGGGTACAGCCTGTTGAGATGGGGAAAGGCAAATATGAGAGAGCAGAAAAACTCCACTCTGAATTACTGCAAGATACCCATGCATTTCAATGTACCTAGAACAATGGAATTTTTCAAGGGAAAATTCCTTAAAAAATACATATTGAAGTAAAAGCAATCACCAATGACATGATGGTTTTTCCATTTAAATTACTTCTTTCAAAACTTTTTAATATTTTAGAGGACTATTTTTAATACTTTTTTTTCCAGCTTTGGATGCTCATCTTTTAAATTCCCTCCTTGAAAGACAAAGGAAGAAAGGAAAGTGCTTAGAAAAAGGGTAAGACAGAAATTAAAATCAGTGGTCTAAGTAGTCTATCCTGTTAAGTTCAAGGAAATTAAATTTTTTTCTATATTCAGCCATTTTGTTCTTTGCAGCAAGTCTTTTTGCACGTTGTCAAAACAACCCTTATCAAAATATTTGCAATTTAACAGTCACATTGACCCTATGCAGTTTGAAGGAAAGAAGAGGTGATTTGACTTCTGTGCAACAGAAAAGTCAAGAGTCTAACTATGCCTGCAAAAGTCAAACAGAAGACAGAAAAGTATAACCAGTGTTGAAATAACAAGGTGATCTTCACCTTAAAGAAGGTGCTTGCATCACGATTAAGATTTTACTGGGCAAAGAGAAATGGAGAATTTCCCGTTATTTTTTATGTTCTGCTTTCCACACATTTTTGTCAGTATTGCATAAAGTCTTTGTTAAATCCCTCTCCAGAGCTGCTGCATAACTCCAGTGACTTCAGGTCTCACTGTGGCCACCAGTTGAGATGAACTCTCTTGCAATGAGTCACAGTTTATCCTCTGACCTACTCTGACAGCAGGTGGTTGAGCCCTGCAAAATACTGAATGAATTGCCATTCACTTCCTAACAGCTCTTCAGAACAGAAGCAGAGCCCAGGAAAGTATCTGGAGAGAAAATGCAGATTCAGTCACAATAGTCATGAATTAAGAACCAAAAGTTTATCAAGAAAGGCAACCTCACAGAACAAGAAGCGGTACTGTTAACATTATACATTAAATGAGCACTGCTTTACATATTTCAGTGACATTGTTGATCAAGACATGGTATGTGTTTATACAGAACCAGTTTAATCCCAAATGGAAAGGGAAACGAGAGGTACTTGTAAACATCATTAACACTACAGGC
This sequence comes from Camarhynchus parvulus, assembly GCF_901933205.1. Lineage (NCBI taxonomy): Eukaryota > Metazoa > Chordata > Aves > Passeriformes > Thraupidae > Camarhynchus > Camarhynchus parvulus. The sequence goes on from NC_044571.1 coordinate 20,721,363, forward strand.
TGTAGCATAATTATATAGACTTGATAAAAGCCATAGTGATTCTGACCAAAAGAGTTTTTGTTTTCAGATCAGGCCAAGTTAAGAGCATATCTTTGTCTCACAACAACATAAATACTGCATGTGCATTCCTGTATTTAGCAATGTTATGTGATAGAGGTTAAAAGAAGCAGGTAAATATTGTCCTTAAATGAATAATTTTCTTGCCCTTGGCATAAAAATAAACCAAAAGAAGCCATAGTGGAGAAGAAGAGGAAATGAGTTTTCCTCTTTCCATCACTTAATCCTTTTCTTTCTTTTCCTAGTACCAATCTTGACAAAGCCAGTATAATACTACCCCATCACTCTGAGTGCAGGCTCTCAATTATTTTGGTAATGAAGTATATGCCAAGGGTTTAGGGAATCTTGGAAACTGAAACACATACATGAGGTTTATCAACCTATCTTCTCTAATTAGCAACTACCAATGGACCAACAGCAATTTGAGAACCTACAGAATATACCCACAATCCCCTGAAGTGAATGAGGGATACAGAAATGGCCAGTCCTTCAGGGCTGAAATTAAATATAAACTCATAATGAGTTCAAATAACATATAATGGACAGATTTTTCAGGCAAATAGGCAGCTAGAAACTATTCTACCTGCAAGATGACCCTGGCTAAAGCCCGGGAACACCCACCTTTAACAAGCTGATAAGGTAGCCTTCTCCTACTCTGGCATTCTCCAGGAGCAGAGATGGAAGTTTGTGGAAACCAGAGCAGAGAGCCCCCATGGCACCAATCTTTCACTATATGGCCCTGCCTAAGAAACACATCCTATGTCTATAAATTAAACCAAACCTTAGGCCACCATGTCTTACAATTACTATAGACACTGCACAGGAGGCATTTGCTGCCTGGAGTCCTGACTATCCACATGGTACATCTGCTGCTCCAGCCAGGTACACCTCAGTGGCAGGACAATGCCTTACATCAATTACACTCATCTTAAAATACTTGAAAGAATAATGCTTATCATGAACTACAACTAATTTGAAAAATCTGAAAAATTTGAAAAGTAATTCAAACTACTGAAGTTTACATTACAAAATGTAATAAATACATTACAAAATGTAATAAAACCACATTTCTTTTTAGAAAGCCAACAAGTGAAGAAGTAGCATGTCTCCCAGTTTTAATTTTCAGTTTCACTACACAACACTGGGAAGTCCTGATTTAGTTGTAAAAATGCTGCTGTCAGATCTGGATTTGGTAATTGATGGAAGTTTGCTTCTGTACAGAGAGCAACCTATATTAGATCCCTCAGTGGACCAAAACCAATTCTTTGTTTACTTGCTTCTTTGTACTTCGCCAACTTTCCATTTGCTAGTGCTGGCCCAGCAGGGGAATGTTTTACTCTGGAGTGACATTCTGGTTCCAACCTCACAAGTAGCTCCCCTCTGGACCAGTAACCCAGAGGAGGGACTGCAGCAGCTCAGCAGCAAGTGCTGTGCCCAGGAGTGCCAGAAACCAGGGCCTCCCTACAGCTCCAGAAGGAGAGGGAGGTATTTATATATATACATTAAGTATTCCCCTATTTCTGTAAGCAAGCAGCAGAATGTGACTGTCCACATGTCATAATGCTAGGGGCCAACTGCACTCACAAAAGCTCCAGCACTTTCACCAGGGTGTCTCCTCTGTGGAATTTAAGGTGAAAGAGCTGGTGCCTGTGAAGTTCCCATCTAATACAGGTCAGGAGGTTTATGAACCCAGCTTCTACCTCATGGCTCAGAAGTACTCCTGGGCCCACTGCATCATTGCAGGAACTTCCTTTATAGGAAATGCTTAAGTGCTCTATTTACTCATAGTTTCACTCCTGTTTTCTCCCCAAATACACTTCTTTTTTTTGTCTAGCTTCCTAACTGGACGCTCTAATCCATCACTTTGGTTTCCAGTTCCTTGCCCATAGGTGCGATTATTCCTGATCACTGCTTTTAGCCTCCATCAAAAGCACATACTTTAAATAAGCATCACTGAAATTTGATTTGCTGAAGAAACAGTCCTTTTCAGTCACTGAAAGTCCTGTCAGAGGCAATCACATAATATATTTACTTTCCAAAAGTGATCAGTTGCATCATTAACGATGATAAGAAGCCAAAATCTGCAATAGGGTGGGGAGGAGGGGGAATTTTTTTAGAAGAGAAAACTCAACACACTTGTTTTTAAGGTTTTCATCTAGAGATGACTGAAAATGTATTGTGCCCAAGGGTATCTGATACTAGATCAATTAGCTCTCTGCACTGTCTCCATTTCAGTGTCTCATTGTCATCAGCAACAAGACTTCCATCAGAGAAAAATACTGAAAAATGTCAACAAACATCTCAGAGCAGACTGTCAAAGAATTCTTAATGAATGAAAGCTGCTCACATGAGTAAAGCTGTAAGGTATTCAGATGCCAGAAGAGGAGGAGAAAAAACACACACCCCCATACTGTGAACACTTCCAGTTAGAAACACCAATTAAAATAATTTCATAAATGCAAATGGATCTATACCATAAACTCTTAAAAGCAAATATGACTGGCAAGACTCTAATCCAATTATCCGCAGCAACAAAATATATGTATATGCTGCACATTTTCAATGCATCAGACACAAAACCAAATTTTATAGCCCATGAAATAACAAAAGCCAGGTATCAGCCATGTAGTTGAAAATTGAAGATAAACAGAGGCTTAACACACATGGATTTGAATTTGTCTGGAAAAGTACTTCCCTTTATCACAATGGTTTGAGAAGTGATAAATATTTAAATATTATTAGCAAAAAGTCATTATTTAACTGACAGTTATAAAATCATACTCTGAATGTAAAGTCTTTGAGACAAAGTAATTCTGTTCTAGCATGGCAAATGTTTAGTTACTACTGAACACACAGCAACAGCAGAACACTTCACACTTGGCAAAGTTTGAAATAATATTATTCTGCTTCAGTAAGAATCTATAAGTAAAAAACGAGATATTTAACAAGCTATGCAGGATTTATTACCTTTGAAATGTTACTCTAATTTGCAAGATTTAATCAGGTTTCCAAGGAACAATGCTAAAATGTAATAAAGGATCCAGATCTCATTCCTTAGCAACTCCTTCCATTTAATCATAAAAACAAGATAAATCCAGTTTGCCAAAAATGAAAAGATGAACGAGGCAGATAGGAAACAAATCAGTTAAGTACAGGCATCAGAAACTACAGTATGAGATGGCATACAAATCCTGTGGTTGACAGAGATAAATCTGTCAGATAAATTCAGAAGAATTAGAACTGACACTAAACCTAAGGTTTGAGCAGAAGCTAGCAGCAGTGCACAACAGGAAGAACGAAGCAGAGATGTTTCAGACTTGTCCTTGCTCTGAAAATCCCCTAGCTTTCCTGATTTTTGTCATCACTTGTTCATCATTTTTACAATAACGTATTTCAGAAAATATCATATTCCCATAAACTGGGATCTTGAGAACTGACAGTATTTGCATTGTCTGATGGTGCATTCTGGAAAGCAACACTATTGCAGTGCTGCTGAGAAATATCACACATAGCAAGTTCAAAGGAGACCTTACATAACACGCATAAATGTGTAACTATCTCTGAACACAAACTTAATTTCTGGCAAAGGATGATGATACAGTTTCCCTGCACCTCAAAATAAGGTATCCCTGCCTTATCAAATAAGGGTAATATTTTATGTGTCAGAACTACTATGCAAATAAGAAGTAATACAGAATTTGGTTGTTAATGGAAGTATTTGTGAGCCTGTTGCACTTTTTTTTTTTTTCCTTTTTGGGAGAGCAACAAGGTCAGACAATCTTGAACAGCTACTGCTGCTAGGGATTGCCAAAACAATGTTTTTGCATTGTATGAAGACCATGGCAATGAACATCCTCCAGGCACCCCTTTTCCCACTAAGCCTACACAGGCACGAGCTCACCTCAGTTCTCACTGCCTCTCACACATGAAGTGTAAATAACTATTCCTCCATGACTCAGAGACCAGGAGTGCAAAAACTCAAAAACCAAGTTAGTTACCACCAAATTAAAAACTTCAAGGAGGTTTTTCTTGCAATATGCTTAATTAACACAAGGAATAAACTGCAGTGGCTACCATATTTACTACTTCATTTTGTCACCGTATAATGCCTAAGAGATTAAACATCTAAACCAGTTCCTGGCAATGCATCCTGATGATCAAAGGAGATGAAGGAAATTTAAGAAAGCCTCATTAACAACTATTTGACAAAAAGGGAAAACCATCAAGGCGTGCAAAAAAGAGTAAAAACTTGAATGTTTATGTTTATATGCCTGGTGTAATTAGGAATGAAGACTATACATTCAGCATTTTCTACCTCCTCCTAAACACCATGGTTTTGTTACCATGAGCAATGAGGTATTACAATCAGCATTCCAGCACACCAGAGGGACTAATTAGGACAGCACTATGTGGTCTATGAGTTTCACCAGACCAAAAAAAGCATCTCTGTATGGGACAGTTTCTTGTACTATTCTTCAAGCGGAAGACCCATTTATGAATTTCTTTGCACAAAACTTTTTTCAGTATGATCAGGTGATGTAAAGCAGCACCAAATGTGAGTATTATTTATCATATATTTAAAAGGCCAAAAACTACAACAGCATTATCAGATCTACTGAAATGTAAATGCATTACATAAAGAGTTAATGCACTCCTACTCAACTACCTTAATTTATTATTTGAAGCAACAGTCTACTGTTTATTGCAATATTTATTTCTGTCTCAGAAGAGAGAAAAAAACCATCATGTGCCGAATTTTTTATGTGGCCAGATTCCTCCCTATACCAGAGATAATCTTTAATTCAGTTTGACATACTGTTTTCATTACAACAAGCTTACTTTTAGCATAATCATAACAGGTAAGGATTATGTTAAACCTTTTTCTCAGCTGAAGGCCTAGCTTTTCTTTAAGTGATGTCATGACCTTCTCCAAATAAATTAACCTGTCCAGTACAGATGTTGACATTTCATAACAAGAAAGAGAACCACACTGTAAATAAAGAGCTACAGAAATATGTGTCAGCAGTGACTTGGCAAAGGTTTAAGACTGATGCAAGTATTTCTGGTATGAAAAACAGCAGAAAGCTGCAGGTGTGAAGAAAGCTTCTGTGAAGAGGAAATAGGGCAAGCTGACACTTTAACACTTAGCCAAATACTGTATTTGATGAGAATGCAGAATATCAGTTAAAATCTTTGAAACTACTACATTTTAGAGAGCAAAGCAGGAAGAGAATACAGAAGAAAAACAGTTTCTTAAAGAGTTTGGTCTAGGGTGCTTTTATATGTTTATGTGTGTGCATGCACATACATGTGTCTGCATGTACATGTGTACACATGTGTTTGTGTGGGTACAGAAAACATCTCTGACCAATCACTTAAAACAGCTTGCAGCAAAAATAAAGTACATTGCATTCTCTCCAAAACATACTTCAAACAATAAGAAATAGAGATTCAAAAGCGTTATAGAAAAGTATGAACTTTTGTCTTCCCACTCTCACTAACACACCATAATGGCAGAAGTGAAAAACAAATTTTAAGTATTCACAGCAAATTTGGCAAAAATACAGAACTTCCATATTCAACAAGATTCAGACTAACACAACCCAGAAAACATTCACATTAGACTTTACTTGAAAGATCCTAGAAAAATAAATAATAGATCTGAAGTATTATTAGTGAGAGGTATTACACACAGCCCAGCCTTTTGCCTTCGGATTTTGGGGGAAGGCTGTCTGACCCTTTCCACCCTTTCCTCTCGTGGCTTTTTGCAGAGGAAAACCATCCACCAAGGGAGCCCAGGAGCTGCTGGTGAGGTCACCCAGAGAGCTGTGGGCAGCACACCCACCACCTACAGCACCACTCGGCTGTTCCCAGGGGAAGGCTGCAATGTAGGCTGGAGATGAAATCTGAGGAGCAGCAGAGGAAGACTGTCCAACCTAAAATGACTCACCCAAGTTAAAACATGGGGAAATACACTGGGGAGTGTTTCCAGCTAGCAACCCAAACTGGTCAAGACAAGTATTGTTCCTAAATTCTTCTAAGATGGCAATTACTAGTGCCTTGTATGAAAAACCTTTCATTCTCTTCAAACCAGAGAACTGCAACTGGACCTATTTCTGTTTTATCTTCTAGGGAGTTGACAGAGCATTTTTTTTCTGGATAAAAAGATTTTAACTATGGAAATGAGAGGCATTATGTTCTAGAGTAGCAAGGAAATAAAATTATACTGTCGATATATTCCACCACACCTGTAAACCTGTTCTATCAACAGCATGAGAAAAACTTTACAGAATGAGCAGAGCTCTGAAACAAACTGCATTACCAAAACTGCCTGACCTCATAGAGCCCTTCCTGTTGAAGGGAAGTGTTAGAAAAACCAAACCCTTTGTGGTCTTAGCAATAATCAAGATCATTGTAATAACTGTGAAATGTCTTCACTGATATTTTCAATGATATTTTTTGGTCCTATTTTCACTGGGATATCTTGTTGCTAAATTATCCACCCAAAAAAGGGAAAATGGAGTTAAACAGCTGATATATCTGGCATACAGCTAGAGCTTAGCAACTGTAAATGGCCTCTAAAAGAGGAGGAAAATAGTTTCCATGAATCATCCTGCTATTTCTTTTATTAAGATGTGATTTGTATCTTTTCTAGAGATAGGAGGAAGGTTTCCTGCCTCCAATTTTACTGGGATAGGAAGTTCAATATTGACTCCCTAGCAGAGCACAGCCCCACATGCAGCAGACAGGTGCTGCAGGTCCCTGCAGCTCGTGTCCCCACACATGGCTGTGGCAGTGCTGGGGCTCGGGCCACTGAGCACACCAACCCTGCCCCTTCCACACCGGGGAAAAAGCTGTGCTTTTATTCTTGGCTTTATTTTTCACACTAATATTTGCATAACTGTTAAGATTACAGAATAGCACTGGCAGTTGTAAAACATATTCTCACAGAAATATTTTTAAGTGGTTTGCGGACATTATCCATCTATTAGGATAATTAGCATGCTGCATTTTTGCTGCTGCAAAAATCCTTTCCCTCACTATACAGATTTTCATTGTTATCATTTAGGCCCTAAATATTTTGCATACATGGTCTCTCATGGAACTATATCTTTTGCAATGTAAAATCATTGGGAGAAGCTAGAAGAGCACTCAAAATTCTGTAAGATCAGGCTGGACTACAGGCAAGATCTGTTTTATCAAACATTGTTATTTTTCATCAATGAAGGACTTCTTTTAAACTGACAAATTTTCTAAATTTCGACAGCTTATATGAATTTAAATGTATTTGGCCAAAATAGTCAACACCAATGCCAATGCCTAAAATACTTAGGTAGCACTGTTATAGAGTATTTATTTTGGAAAATGTGCATAAAATTTCCAATAAGTGCTCTAAATATGCTGCTGCTGATAGGCTTTTCTTTAAAAAAAAAACAAACACCAAAAAACCAAAAAAACTTTTGAAGACCAAGACATGAACAGCATTAACAATTTTTTTCCCAGGCTTTCCTAAATCATTACCTGTTTGTATCTTGGTTTGCCCAGAACTGAAAACCCCACTGTAACTGTGATGTGTTCCCATCTTAATCAAAAATACAACTGGAGTGATCATGCTAGAGGCAGAAAGAGCAGATCACAACACCACAATGTCACCCAAGCAAACCTAGTATCTCTTCTACCTTAACCAAAGACAAACACAATTCTCATCAGCAATGAGCAAATCAAGAATAGGTAAAAAAATCATGTTTGTTAAAACACTGAGCCATTTACTTACCATTAAACATGTGCACAATCTTTCCCCTGAAGTGCTAACTATTCAAAGACCAGAAATAACTGACTTAAAAATGAGCCTTTTTCTGTAGGAATGCACTCAGTTTTCTTCTAGCCCTCTTTGGCTTCTGAACTCTTCCTACGCATCCGAACCACAGGCAGCAGCTGCAGGGCTGCCATTTACAGCGTGCAGTAACCTTGCTTCCTGCTGCAGCTCTACTCTGGCTACCCAGAAGTGCAGCAGAGCTCCCTGGAACTCTCCAAATTTCTCACTAGGTATCTGTTTTGCCAGCCCTACAGCTGCCTGTAGCTCAAGACTGCCAGCTAACTGCACCCACAAGCACCACCTGCCCCTCAGACCATTTCTGTTCCTTGTGCTATAGCAAAGTCTACCCAAGCCCTCTTTTTTTCAATCAAGGACAGACAAAGTAAGGTCAACTTCTCCTTTCTAGATGTGAAAGATGGAGGTGAGGCATAACACAGGTCCAAGGCTTTATTTAATGTCCTACCCCTGCAATCAGGCCTGAGGAAGAAAGAATCAGATGGGGAGAGGAGAATGGAGCAGAAATGAAGACACTTATTTTTTCTATGACAAGAAAGACTAAGAGCACCATTTTCTGAAGTAGCTTAGATCAGCTGTTCTCCTTTTAGCCAGTGGACAAACATGACATAATAACTAAATCAGAGAGGCACCTCCATTGTTCTTCCTCCACCTCTAGGAATGGCAAAAATTAACAGGAAGCCTGAAGAATCTGGAATTACTGCAATACTGACAGCTTCTGCAAAGAAGCAACATGTGATAGTTCACCAAGAGGGTAATACTGATGTCCCTGCATCTTTTAGTGAGTTAAACATTCTACTCAACTCATTTCTGTATTCATGAATGGAAAATAACTTGATATAAACATATTTTTTTGTGTGTGTGTGTGGTAGTACAACTTCATTCAAAATTCCTTTTGTGAAAGCACTGCAAAAAAACAGCAAAAGGATCTCCCACATATGCGCACACGACCACATACAGTAAGTAGTCTTTTTACAGGTAAATCCAAAGACTGGAAAGATCAAGTTCTTCATGAGCACTTAAACCTGTTCTGCCAGTGACAGTTTTCAGCACTCAGAGGATGCAGCCCTGCTGAAAGCACTTCAGTTCAACCCTCATTATCACTGCTATGCAAGGATGAATGTAAGGTATGTGATTCCCCATTTCGTGATGAATGGATCTTGAGTACAGGAAGCTTTAGGTTTCTGTAATAGCCAGACTCTGGTGGCCTGTGTTATGCAACACTTACTAATACCTCCAAATTCAGAAATGAGCTTTGCATGTCATAACTATGAAATTCTTACATATTGGTATGATCAAATAGATTTTTATGCTATTAAGTCAAAGGACTTTTTGAGGAATCAGCCAGTAAATTACAGACTATGACTTTATATTCAGTTGTAAAGCCCTGGAGTATTCTAGAGTAAGGGAGATACTTTTTTTCTGGATTTCAGAGACACAAAATTAGCAATCAGAAGCTTAAAATGCTTTACCATTGCCACACTACATTATTTTTTAGCAAGTTCTTTTACATTAGCCCTCCGTTCTTTAACAGGAGCGCCTGCCAGAAGGATCTGACAAATTTGTGACAAAGCAGGAATAATTTTCCAAGTGATTCCTGATAACTGAACAACACCTATAAAACCAGCAAGGATGAATGGCCCAAAACCACTTCCAAAATTCATATGGTTCACTGTTCAACCCACTGGGCACAGAGAACAGAGTGCACAAGATGAGACAAATAAATCAGAAGTCACACTTTTTAGAGAGCTGCCCACAACAATATGATCCACAGCTCTGTGAAAGCCAACCATGTAACACAAAACTCTCTACTTTTCTCTGTAATGCACTTGAATATGCAGTACACATGGAAATCGCAGGGCAGCTTTATATTTTTTGTATACTTTTATACTGCCCAGAAACATATCAAGAGGTTCCATGGCATCTCAGTCCACAATGGAAACAGACAGGTTTTAGGAAAAGGTATAAAGATGGATAGTGCGTGGCATCTTTCACTGCCACGAATATTTTTTAAATATTATTCCTGGTATTAATGCAGAGTAGTTATTCAAATGCCCATTAAACGAAAAATCATTTTGCTTTTAAAAGAACTGTAAGTACATCTGGTAAGAAAATTTGATGGAAGAACGGTTTCCATAAATACATAGGGTAAACACATTATGGAACATATCCTGCAGAAATGTGATGGAAGAAATACAGAAATAATTACAAAGATGTACAATAGAAATCAAGCTGAAATTTGTTTAAAAACATATAATATTTTTAATAATTTCCTTTAAATTAGTACCATACATGCTTAATATCGCAGAAACGGCCAAACAAAGTAATCAACATGACAACTGAGACTGCTAACTTCACTAAAAATGAAGCATTTTGGTTGCCTCCTTTTTAGTATTGAATTTTAAAAGATCATCTTTACATTTCAATTCATATTAATAAAAGAAAAGAAAAACAGCACAAAAGGTGAGCATTCCACATTGCTGGTGTCAGCTTGAAAAACTTGCATTTTAAAACATAGGCTGGGGACAGGGCATTACAATCCTTGGCCCCAAGTGGCTCACAGGATGGTTTGGGTTGGAAAGGGACCTTGAAGTTCATTTTCTTCCAACCCCCTGCTACAGGCACAGACAGGTTCCAATAGACCAGGCTGCTCAGAGCCCCATCCAGCCTGGCCTTGAACACCTCCAGGGATGGGAAATCCACCACAACTTCCCTGGACCACTTGTTCCCGTGTCTCATCACCCTCACAGAAAAGAATTTTAACTAATATCTAATCTAAATCTACTCTCTTCCAATTTGATGCTGTTCCCATTTGTTCTGTCACTCTATGCTCTTGTAAAAATAATTTAATGCAAGCACATTTAGGGTAGATTCTTCAAGAAAGCAGCATTGTTAAAGAGAGGATTAATTTTATCTGTGAGGATAGCCAGATTACACAGGCAGAATTAGACTAACACCTGAATTGTGACCCAGAAAACACCAAGAGGAAAAATGGAAGGGAAAGTATGCCAAGAGGAAGGACAACAATAATTACATATGATGCAGTATCATTGGATCTGGCCATTTTCTTCACATACTGCATAAATCACGGGAGAGTTGAGAGCATTGCTCTCCCTTCACCCAGGCACACATTTCCCAAGATCATGCAGACTGAAAGAGACAGGTTAGTGCTGAACTGAGGTGGGAGAGAAACACAGCTGCCAACATTAAAATATACCTGCATGTGAGAAATTTTTTTCAAAATAAATACACCAACAAATGTATTATTTACACATAAAACTCTGCTGTGGTCTGAGAACACACACACACACACACACACAAAAAAAAAAAAAAAAAGATGGAGACAAAGCTGATTTATTTCTGGATTTTTTTCTTTCCCTCCCCTTTCCTTCAAATAATGATACAGACTCTAAGGAACCTTTCTGGTAATATTCAATTTAAAAATCTGTGGGTTTTTTGCTTATATTGCTCAGGTGTAAAAAAATACTTCTGAGCAGAAAAAAAGAAGTCATATTAAGTCAGAAGTATTACACAACTGAATATGGCATTTTAGAACAGACTCGTACAACTACAGCTACAGATGTATTTATATGTCCCACCTCTATTAACTGTAACACTAATGAACACTGACTGTTGTGAAAAATGCACAATATACACAATATTTAGAGAAAAAATCAGCCAAGTCCTAAAAACACACAGACAATCATCCACCATCTATACATGAGTACACATGTGAGGAAAATCTTCCCCGTTGATCACATCAAACAACACTAATGCACAGTTCCTATTTTGAGTTTGTTCTCTAAGTACCAATGGCTAGAGAAGAGAAGTGGAGCCTTGTTTCACCTGGGACAAGCTGAAGAGGCTCTGAGCAATGGCACAATTCTGAGCTGGTAGCTGAGTCAGTTCAGGTTTAATCAGCCACAATTTCTGTGTCCAGCTGCAGGGCTGAGCCCTTCAGCCCTGACTCTGAATATCTGCCAAACACCTTCTATAAACACACTACCTCAATATTCTTATAACTTGCCAGACTAGGACCATTCATAAGCCACTTGGAACGTTTTTGCTTGGTTATTAAGAGTTCAGAACAGGCTGAAGGCAGGACCTGGTGTTATTTGTTTGCTGGTAGCATAAACAATTCTGGTTTCACAGCTCTCACAGCACTGAAGCTCCAAGAGTTTGTGTATACACACACAGCACTGTGATTTGTGGGTTCAATTTTTGTCATGCATCTGTTGGGACAGTGGAAGGCTTGAGGGCTTTGACATTGAAAGACTGACCTAATTAAAGCTGAATCACTCTTCCCAGCTATAGAGCAGCCAAGTTTTGAAGCACCACACCCCAACATATCATGAGGGTGGAAGACTAGAACCTTAGAACAACTGCTGACAAGTTTATACCTGAAAAATAATTCATTTGATATAGGAAAGCAAGTATGCAGCTATCCTTGAGAAAATTCAAATTGAGAAGGATTAGTCAAACTCTGTTTAGATGCATATGTATATTTATTTATATATAAATATGAAAACTGCTTACATGTGAACTTTCAGATCCTATTTCTATGCCCTCTTCCTTTGGTTTCAGGTTTTTTTTTTATCTCCTCCACATTTTTGTATCACTTTTATGTTTTCCCTGTTTTGTGTAACTATAAGCACTTTACTTGAAAACACTATATTGTGTAGCATATTCATTATTTAGTTCATTATTTGCCTCCTGCTACTAATATAGGAAAAGACAGTGCATAATGAACATTTATGCTAAATATACAATAATAATTTAGAGGTTGTATTACTTCTTCTTTAATATATATTGTAATAGTAAGAAATGGCACTAAAACTTTTTTCTCCAGCATCAGCATATGGCACTTCTTAATACAGAAAAAAATATTTTAATTTCCAGGGAAATAACATTTATACACACACACACACACACATATGTATTTCTATATACATACATAGGGTATTTTACTGATTCCATAAGCAAGTCGATGCATTTTTAAAAATGAAGAGCAAGACTACTTGCTCTTCCTTGAGTTTATTTCCAGTGTTTCACTCTATCACACATTTCTTGACTTCAGTCTTTCTCCAGAAAGTGCTACAGTTCATACCAGTCTCACATATTTGATTTTTCCTGAGTAGCCTATAAATGAATATGCTTGTGTTTCATTAGATTATTTTAAAAAGTATTTAATATATTTTTCATTATGCCACTGTTCCCTTTTTGGAGTTATAAGATAATTACCAAATCCCCTTACTTTCAATCTTAGTTTCCCCTGAATTTCAGTTTTAGGATTGCAGGTACTAACATAATTCCTCAAGATCAGAGCTCAGGCAACAAATGTAAATTCTTTAAAAAAAAGTCATTATCCTGAATTTGGAAAATTCACAGAACCATTGCAAAGGACAATACAATTACAATATAGCCCTAGCTTGAGATTTCTGTAAATGTACTCCATAAAAAATCCAGAGGCAGAACTAAAACATGTGACATTACTCCAGTTTCTCTATCTACAAAATCAGGTAATTACGTTTAACTACTCACTGAATAATCTCAAGCCTTTTTTATATATAAAATTTGTGAAGCTTTTAAAACTGTCAAGACATGACAGAACTGGAATCAGAAAAGAGAGGCTCCACAATTCTCCCATTTAGAAATAAACACAGAAGTTCAGAGATGAACACATGAGGAAGGCTCAAAGAGAATACATTTTAGCTTTTTGTTAAGCTCAATACCTTAAACTCAAAGAACCTTTTTACTTAAGGCTTCTTTCCACCCTTTAATCTTGCAACTCCTCTTTGAACCTTCATCTATTTTCTCCTTTATTTCTAGTCACTAGAACTAGAGTAAGCAATCCAGCTTTACACCTCGCAGAGGCAGAGCACCATCTCCCTTCCCATTCCCACACTTTCCAGCTTACATACCAGAGCTCCTGCCACCCCTCAGCTGTAGATGTTCTACACAGGATGGAGTCTACTGCTCCAAAAGAAGCTCTACATCCTTGACCGTTCATGTACATTTGCTGTGTTAAAGCAAAGACCTTGTTTTGCCCAGTTTGACAAGATTTGTCACTCATCCATTTTCCCTATTAAATTATTTTCTCCATCTTTGAGTATTCTATAAACTTCTTAAGTGATTACTTTAACGTGGGCCAATAAAAATGTTCAGCTGTGGAGGACTGGCAGCCCACTGGTACACATAGATACTCAAGGACCACCAAAATCTTCCCTTAGGTCTAATTCACCTATTGTGGGTCCTCACTGTGCATCATTCTTGACTCTTCACGAAAATGCTGAAGAGCACCAAAGGAGTAAATTTATGGAAAACATGTATTTTTACACTTCTTCCTTGTAAACAGCCCAATGTATATAAGCAGCTCAAAAATACAGCAAGAGTAGTTAGTGTTACAGGGCCTATTTTTAATAAACTCATGATGACAAGTATTACCAATATCCTGTGATTCTCCTCTGTCCTTTACTTACCAAGCCCTATATCAGTTACTCCATCATTTTACCTGGATCATAATCTGGGCTTATAACGACCTCTGTTATCTAGTCTCCAATGCTGGTGCTCAGCCAAGTTTCTCCTGTCCTCTTCATCTGCCAACACTTTTATAAATCAACAGTGAGAGTCCAACATTAACTTCTTCCTCAGCTCTGTTTGGATTAAACTATCTCCAGACTTTGAAACAGCCACACTGAAAACTGGACTTCCATCTGAGTTCCTGCTGTTCCCCAGACTATATGCCTCTGGAAGGCAACAATTTTTTTTCCCCACATTATTCTGCATTTAAACAAAACACCCCCTTCCCATACAACCATCAATCTGCTCTCAAGCAGAAAACTCAAATACAATCAACAATATGTGATTTTCTTTCTCACCTAAGCAGTCCATATTAGCAAGGGTACCTCAAAAGAAAGTCCTATCGCTGCATGAGAAGAGAATAACTGCAACAATGACATTGTTCCCACTGCAGGCTTGGTTTATTCCTTCTATATACATATGATTGCAACATAACACAATAAAAATGTCAGCTGGACAAATGGAAGAAAGAGGTCCTTTAATGTGTTTGTAAAACTATGAAAAGTTAGAAATGTTTCTGCTCAAGGAATCTATGTTCAGAAAAATTCAGAGAGACAACTGTTTAAAATATGTATAAGGCAATGTAAGAGAGGAAGAGTTGTTACTTTTTCATGTGAATTACTGGAGGTACCATAAAAAACAGGCAGAAAATTAATCTCCTATTCTCTGTGATGTTTCAGCTTATCTGAGAAATAAAAGTTCAAATGGAGCAACTTTGGTATCCAAAGTAGCCAATCTTTTGTACTAGCTCGCATCAACATTTTAAAAATGAAGGGAAAAAAATCTCAGAAAAAATATTGATCAATTGCTCTGTCAAGAGTCTGCTGAACTCAGAAACATCAAATGCTCTGCTTTTTAGGGCCCTCTTCGATATTTATGTTGCAGATAATCACGAGTTTTGTTTTAGTAGTGCGTGGATTTTGTTGCTGGGGACTGGGATGGAGGGTCAGGGAAGAGGGGGGGAAGGAGAGAGATTTCATGCCTATAAAAGCGCAATTGAAGATCAGACTAAAGCTCATTTAAAGACTTCCAGCAAGAAACGGTGACCAAGGCTTAAAACACACTGAAGAAGCAGCTTCATCTTGAACTTTGGGAGCAGCTGTGCTCTCACTGCCCTTCCCCCAACACAGGAAACAGACCTAGAAACAAAAATAAGACAGGAATGCTCCTGTGCAAGCTAATGTTGTTGGCTTCTAAAACATCCACTCCTCTTGTGCCAAAAAAAATGAAACCCAGGAGGATTTAACACTTCAAAGGATAGTGAGACACTGCTTTAAACACAGAATTTTCTACCAGAGACAGATATTCTTTCATTTTGTAAACAAACTGGAAGAATGTTTTCGTGAGTGCATGTTGAGACTGATTTCATTTATAATCCTGTACTACTTATGCACAAATACACCACGGCATATTACACTTTTACCCATTTTAGACTACAGTTAATGCTGTAACAGTGTTATCTCCCACCAGGAAAAAAAATGCAGTTGAATCTTCCGATACTTTCCAAAACATTCTATTACAACATGCACTTTGAAAGCTTAACAGTACAGAGAAACGTTTGACAAAGAAGCTCTCTCCTTATTAAGCAATGATACATAATTATATGCTCAAGGAGAATGCAACATCTTGCCAAAGGAACGTATGGCCACAAATGTTACTCACAGTATTTCCAACTACAAATTACTGTTACGCTTTCACTTCTGTTATTAAGAACTTGGCCCTTGTTCTGTCCATTTAATTTTCTAAACAAAGGTAAAAAGATGGGAAGTAAAGTGAGAGGTAGGCTACATTCTCTGTCTAACCTAAAAAAACCAAACCAACAGCTTTATCTAATTTTGACGAGTACAAATCATCTCCATGGCTTGCTCTGCTTCACTCACCACAAACAACTCATGTTTTCAACACTTAATTTAATATTTTGCAGGCTAATGGAAATTTTACATAATGCATTCTCCCTCATAAAGCTAAAATGTCAACGCAAATGGGATTGAGATCTTGATATAGAGAGAAAGCAAATGTTATCTTTTCAAAATCTACAGGCTAACAAACATGATGTGGAGGATGGGATGGGCATTGATACAAAGCAAAGAAGGAGAGGAAAATAATCTTACTTATTTTAGAAGGGTGCCTTTATCTCTTTCTGAGCATAGCACCCCCAGCCATACCTCTCTCAATAGTGTTTTAATATTTGATTAAAATAATTTCTTGATCCTTCCTCAGTCTGCCAGTGTCCTCCCTGTGGTAGGACATGAAAAACAGATTGAAAAAGAATGGTCGGTGTGGTTATTAATAGTTACATTTCACTGTCACTGAAAATTCAGTAAGTATTGTCAGGTTAGTCCTCATTCACAACAAATTCCAACTCCAGTGGTTTCCTTTTATTTAAAAAAAAGAAAGTATGTTTGATCTTTTCTTTGTGCATTGAGAGTTCAGGGCAGGCAGCACTCATGCCTTCAGCACCTGTTAATAATTTCTCAGCAGAATGTACAGAGCTAAAGCAGGTGAAGGGAGGCTTTCAAGTTTTAACCATTCCATCCATGTACCTCATCCCACCCAACCACCTAGTGAGGTCCCTCCCTTAAAGCACCACTTCTTTACAGCTATAACTAGCAAGAGGGAAATGACTTATTGTGGGTGTAGCATTTAAAAAACAGTGCAAAGTAATGTAAATGGTTTCCAGTTTCAGGGGATTTTGTTCTAAATACAGGTAATTAAATCTCAGCATAATGAGGAAACAAAAGCAAGCACTGATCATACCCTGGATGTGTCAATCCAGGAAAAATCATCATCAGACATGGTGAGTTTAACCTTGGACAACAAGTATTTTTCTTGAGCTTTCTGCCAATTACCAATATAATCTGTTTCCTCCAAAATAAAGAATTGGCAAATTTTCTGATAGAAAATCTGCATGATTTCAGAATGCTCTGCTTATTATACCAAAATGGAACATACATAGCAGCTCAGTCAACCACTCTACTGCCATTTCACAAGTCCTTTCTCCCTGTTTTCCATTAAGTCATATTTATATCTATTACATTTTCTGTAACCACTGCTCAGCATAAGCACCTCATTATTAGAGAAGGGTCTTATAATCTAATACAACGCAGTTCAAACCACTTGATACTTGCTGGGTTACAGCAAGGGGATAGATAAATGGACTAAAGTTTAGACAGGTTACAACAGAATTATAAAAAAAAACCAAAACACGGCAGCGCTTCTAGCAGAATAGCTCCACCTACACATGTGGCACTGGGCTGTTGCACTGCTTTTTACACTGACATCGGTACTGGAGAATAAGCTGCTTATACCTGGAAAACAGTATTGAAAACAGATTGTAACAAATGCTTTTACCTGACTCTCCAGAGTGGACACTCCAAAATAGCTGAACCCACACTCAGAGCAGGCTTTCATGAAGTCCAAATGTAAAGGAATGCCTGGGTACTTTTTTATCTTTCTGTTTTGCACGGTTACAGGACGTATGTTCAGCCTGATCTGATACTAAGATACTAACAGGTCTAGTAACAAAAATAAGAGGAGCTTCACAGCTAAAGGATAGAACAGAACAGAACAGTTGGAAGGGACCTACAACTCTCCCTAGTCCCAACCTGACCAGTTCAGGACTAGCCAAGAGTTAAAGCACATTGTAAGGGTACTGTCCAAGCACTGTTAGCCTTGGGGCACTGACCACCACTCAAGAAGGCCTGTTCCAGTGTCTGACCACCCCCTTGGTAAAATAATGTGTCCTAATGCCAAGTCTAAACTGAGCCTGGTGCAGCTCTGAGACATTCCCACACATCCTTTCACTGCCTTCCAGGGAGAAGAGATCAGCACCTCCCTCTCTGCTTTCCCTCCTTGGGAAGCCATCCAGAGCAATGAGGTTGCTTCCCAGGCGCCTTCTCTCCAAGGAGACAAGCCCAAAGTCCTCAGCTGCTCCTCTCAGGACATGCTTTCCAGCCCTTTTCACCACATTTGGTGACTTCCTCTAGATGCATTCAAGGACCTTCACATCCTTGTTAAATTTTGGGCCCAGAAGAGCACACAGTGCTCAAGGTAAAGCTGAGCCAATGCTGAATACAGAGGGCAAGTCACCTCTCTTGAGTGGTTGGTGATGCTGTTTGATGCACTCCTAGGATCAGTCTGGATGAGAACTGTACCACAACTGATTGCAAGAAATGTATATACTGACAGAGGTAGGCATTTCGTTACAAATAAGCTGTATTTTGAAATGTCAGCTGAACTATAATCAAAAATAACCAATTAAAATGTAAAAAAAATCCACATTCCTATTGGATTGTAACTTACGGTGAAAATGTAGTCTGAAAATAAATTAGCCTTTTTGTATTACACATCCCAGCCCAATAACACAAAAGAAATTTATACAAGCTTTTCTACACAGCATAGTAACAAAAAGTCCTTGTACAAGGTTCACAGAAATTAACTACATAAGAAGTCTCAATTATCAGCGTAAATTCTCTAGCTGCATGATAAATAATAAATTTATATTATGATTCTGCAGACATTTAAAACTGTGCTACACTGTAATAACTTAGCCTTTGAAAAATATTGTACAGCATTAGATTTAAAAACATCATATTGAAAACAGAAGGTTTTAAATTTTCAGGTTACAAAGCTGCTTCATACCTCCAGCATGTGGTATATGCTCATTTTCATCCAGCTAAAAATAACACATTTGTAAAAATCTAATCTCTGGAAACATGACTAGATGGCCTTAAAATAGTCAGTTTGCTGATGGATTTATAACTTTATCTGCATTTCACAATTACACTCAAAAATGTATTTTAAAAAGATAAGTTCACGCCCCTTCCACAAATAGGCATTTGCAACGGGCTTTGAATTAAGTTCATACCAGACTGCAGCTCACATAACAAATAAATATGTTGTTCCATAAGCAACAGAACTAAAATAATCTGGGTTTTGACACTTTCATACACCAGGCCTGCTGAAGGGCCTCACAAACTCCTGCTATTTCCAGATGATCCATGTGCTACCTGGCCAGTCAGTGCTGCCCCATGGAATGAACCACAAACTAGCCAGGAGCTCTTCCCATTGTGAGGGAGTGGCATCACTTTGGTCTCCTTTACCCCCTCCCTCAGCCACTAATCCTTACAACACCTGGAGGAATTCCTTATCTCTGAGCACATTAACACTGTGGAATGTGGCTGATGCTTAACAGAACCAAGTGCTCTATTCTGGGAGGAATGGAGTGACAGACAATGCCCATTTGCACATTAGGAAAAGGTTCATCACGTGGAGGGTGGCTGGGCACTGGAGCAGCTCCCCAGGGAAATGGTCACAGCTCCAGGCCTGCTGGAGGAGGCATCTTGGATGAGGCTCTTAATCCTACAAGTTAGTTTTAGGCACTCCTGTGAGGAGCAAGGAGTTAGACCCCTTCTGGGCCCCTGTACACTTGAGATTTCTATGATTTTACAAATCCAAACTACAGATTTTGTTTCTTAGGAAAACCTCGATAATACTTAGACAGGTGACATACACCTACTCAAGATGCCTGAGCTCCCATGCAGCTCATGCTACCCAAGGCAAGTTTGTGGGCTGACCCATTTTTCAGTTTTTACCATATAAACTCTGGACTTGGCTGGCAAGTGCTGAAATCAGACACAAGTCACTCTAGCTGTAGCTATTAAATGTCCCCACAGTACACAAACTGATTACATCAGTTTCTTTTCCCTCAACTTTTTCACAGTCTTACATTCAGGCAGTGTGAGCTAAGACCCAGTGAAATGGCTCTACTTGTCAGCAGCACAGAACACCTCAGTAACAAAACACTGTCCAGCACCAGAGCCAGGCAGGCCACAGCACCAGGGAAAAGCACGGTGCTTTACATGCACTTCCCAGTTACACAAAATACTGTATATTCCAGTCTGCTGTTCCAGTCTAAGCAGCTCTACTCTTAATAGACAACCAGCTCTTTAATTTTAAAGGCAGTAATACTGACGTTTTAATCAATTCTTAAATAGGAATTCGTAAAAATAAAGAGTTATTTGAACTGAACTGTGCTGGTGACTAATATGCCTGTTCCTCGATGTATGGTACTTTTGAAGCTACAAACACATACAGTAAATGAAGCTCCGGATGATGATATTTAGCTGCCTCGAAATTTCCTTTATGTTCTGCCAACTTCAATTCTGATTTGGACTAGAATGGTAACTGGCAAACAATAATCTGGCATGCACTCATTAGCAGAAAAACAAACAATATATTTTTAAAAGTACAATATACCAGATAAATTTCCATTTCACAGTAGAAGACTTCAGCTTCTAGTCCAGTGTATCTGCTTCATTTTATTGCTGACTGCAAAATGGCATAAAAATACTCTATTACACATTAGGCTTTCAGCTGTAAGACCTTTCATTTAGGTATTGCCACTTGTTTTCTCTCCCTTTCCCTCCATTTTAAGAGACACCGTCTCTGTGAAATCTTCTCAATTTCAGACAAGTGAGGTAGTTTCACAGGTTAAATCAGTTGTAATTCTTATGTTTGCTTTTATGGATTTGAAAATTATTTCATGTTACTATTTAAAAATACCTTCACCATGGGGTAAAACACTCAACAGACTAGATGGGAAAAACAGTGACCTTGGAGGACTACAATGACATTGCATGTGACAACAGTGTTTCAAATAAGCAAGAGACAAAAAGGGAAGAAAAAAAAAGGAAATTACATAGATTTCTTTCTTATATTAATCAGCTATCACTTACCAAAACATTTTTAGTGAAAGTCTATTTTAAAATACCTGGAGGTAGTTACAAGTTAACAAAGTATGTATTGTTTTAAGCTTACAATCCTTAGCTTCTAATTAATAGTATCCTTGTTATTTTAAGAGCGTCATGGGTATTTAGAGGGCTAAACTGCAATAAAACCGAGATACATAAATGAAACCTATCTATTAAGGTCGTCTTGGTCAATAAAAACTAATTGCATCAAACAATAGCCGCAAATGATGGACGGCCCTTGCCAGTGGGCAGGAGAGGGGGAGAGCACATCCTGCAGCCCCTAGCACCCAGGGAAGGCTGTCATCCATCCCTCTTCCCCAGCTCATGTCTCCAACCCCAGCCCTCTTGCCCACCAGCAAGAAGCGATTTGGCAGCAATATTTCAGCAGCCATATGGCAGTGCCAGGCAAGTTCAGCCTTGCTGCCTCTCACTGCTGCTCTTCACCTCCTCCCTGGCTTCCCAGAACGCCTGCTGGCTGATGCCTTCTGCCACAACAAACACCCCTGGCAAAGTCTTCTCTCTCATATTCTCAGGGGAGAGGCACAGAGGCTCCACCGAACGTATTACACTGTCCCAGGAGATGCCTCACTCGGATCAGGGGAGAGCTGTGAGCAGCAGCCTGCCTGAGGAGCCAGGCACGGCACAGAGCAGTGCCAGCAGTGCCCGGCAGGCCAGGGCGGAGCCTGGTCCTCAGCTCTGGGGACAGACACAGCCCCACAGACCCTGCCAGGGCAGGAGCCTGGTCCCCAGCGCTGGGGACAGACACAGCCCCACAGACCCTGCCAGGGCAGGAGCCTGGTCCCCACAGCCCCACAGCCCTGCCAGGGCAGGAGCCTGGTCCCCAGCGCTGGGGACAGACACAGCCCCACAGACCCTGCCAGGGCAGGAGCCTGGTCCCCAGCGCTGGGGACAGACACAGCCCCACAGGCTGTGTTACAGCAATTCTGGAAAATATTGCAAACCACGTCCTTTAACAACACAAAAGGCATTCATGTTGTTTCTCAAAATGGCTGGGTAAATGAAGCTTAGCGCCTGCCTTAGAAAGCTTTTGAAAAAATCATGTTTCACACAAGCAGGAAAAAACACCTCAAAACCACCTCAAACATTTATAAACTATCCAAACTCTACATATACACTGTCTGGGAACTCCCTTTTTCCTACATTATGAACCAGACTGCATATTTACAACCATTTCCTTCATCTGACTAAAGCTGTATCTGGAATCCCAACACCTGTCTTTTCATTCTGCCCTTTGAATACCACTGTAATTTATTCAATTCCTTTGGGGACAGGCCTCCTTCACCTAAGAAGGGAGCATTAACTTCTCTGAGGATTGTAACACGAGGAAGTAACTGTGACTAGACAATGTTTGAAATGTACACTTCTTTCATTTAGTTGCAGAATAAGTCTGCATTGCTGGTGGATATAAAATTCAGACCAGAGATACGGAGATAACTTGGAAGAAAATTTCAAAGCACATTTCTACACAGATATGTCTCATGAGCAATTAAGAAGTAGCTAACTTTCTCATTACTAAATGCTGTGTTATTTACATAGAAGTCTCACAGACTTGTTCTTCCCTAAGAGCATTGTGGGGAGCAGTCAAACATTCCTCTGCCCAGCCCTCATGAGAGGGGGCTGGGGGTACCCAAAGATTAAACATGAACCACAAAGACAAACCAGAAGGCTCAACAAGTAGGTGTTCACTGCCTATGGAAAGCTCTTAGTTACCTGGTACTGGTTTTAATCTCTACAAAGTAGAAGTAAGATGGATTTTAAAACATTTCAACTTCAGGCAGGAAATTCCTAGGATTTATAAACTAGCAATCAAGGTGAGGTCCTAAACATATACACACAGTCACACAAAGCTTTCTGCACACAACTGCTGCTGTTTATTCTATTCCTGTGAAACCACTGTGTATGCAGTTAAGCACAGACTTAAATATTGAACACCTACAGCCACATCCTATAAGAAGGAAATGTCTGGTCTACAATAAAGATATATATTTCATAAAAATAAGTACATAAATACGTTTGAAAGAGAGCTTCCTTTCTGTTTTCTTTTTTTAAGTCGAACTATTTAAAATTCAACATCAACATATTCACAGAATCATAGAATGGTTTGGGTTGGAAGGGATCTTACAGATCATCTTGTTCCAACCCCCCTGCCATGGCCAGGGACATACGTCCCACTGGACCAGGTTGCTCAGAGCCCCATTCAGCCCAGCCCTGGACACTT
This sequence comes from Camarhynchus parvulus, assembly GCF_901933205.1. NCBI lineage: Eukaryota > Metazoa > Chordata > Aves > Passeriformes > Thraupidae > Camarhynchus > Camarhynchus parvulus. Next base: position 20,744,821 of record NC_044571.1, read on the forward strand.
CTGTCTATCAAAATACAGCTAACAGCACTTTGGTTTTAATGTTTAAGAACTGAAAGTCTAGATATTAAGGGGGAAATTACTTTATTAAGTTAACTTCTAAACTGAAGTAAGTTCAAGGAGGAAAAAGACATTTGTAACTGGCAAAAACATGAGTTCTCAGCTATAAACAAAGCTCCTTTTTAGATCAGTGTCAACTTGTACAGTACTGGCAATCATACAACAGCCAAAACAGTCTGCAAACTACTGCAGAAAGAACTAGAATAAAGATATATATGTTGATGCAAGGAAGCATGTCAGATAATATCACTAGCATTTTAATTAATGTGACTGAAATTATAATGACAAAATTAAAGTTTTTGAAATAGGAAAGCTTTTTTACTGGAAAATTAAGTAAGTCCATCCAGCAGACAAACAACTGGGTATGATCTAAAGACTGCATTGTTTAAGATAAGTGAGGCAACTCTTCGATTTAGATGTGAAAATACTAATATGTGACTTCCCTTCTCCCCAAACACACACCTACATGTACCAGAAGAACCACGAATAGCAACTGTTCTTATGAGAATGTTTTTCACGAAAAGTTCACTTTACTTCCCACACACATCAAGTTGACAATTGAGAATCAATTCAAAATGTAAGCACCTATGTCCTAAGGCAACCTATCAGTGCTCAATTGACAAGTGTGCCATCTGCTTAACCTTGTTTTGGCGGGGGATGTTGGGGCTTGGTTTTTGTTTGCTTTGGGTTTTTGGAGGGTTTTTTTTGGTCGGCTGGTTGGTTGGTTTTGTGGGTGGAGTTTTTTTTGTTGTTGTTTTTCTTCTTTTAATTTTATTTTGTTCTGGTGTATTTTCATGGGGTTTTATTTAAAGACTTATCAGCAGAACAATTTGTAGTAATGTATGAACACTTGCAGAACCAATTTTCTCTTTCAGAAAAGCCAATTCTCAATTAAAGGCTGAAACTGGTGCTGTGTAAATTCCTACGTTTACAGGATCAGTCTCTTTAAGCTACTGTTCTGCTACCAGCATCAACCAAACCTACCATGGATAAGAATCAGGGAGACCAAACCTGGGGAAAGGTGGCATGCACACCTCTCTGTCCAATAAAGCCACACAATATCAGCACTCTTGTTTGCTTCACTCTCTCTCTCGCCCCCTCTCCCTCTCAAAAGGAACATTAAATGTAGTAAGTGAAGCAAGAACTGCAGGATGAAAACAATTTACTTCTCAGCAGCATGATGTGGCACACATGAACACCTCACCAAACACCACTTTTCACAGGAAGCAGCCTAGCTGAGAATAGACTTTGAAACTATCAGGTTCAAAAACTGTGAAACCAATGGTGAGAGAAACCTTCTGGAAACAACAATTGCCTAAGATCAACAGAAATCTGCCAGATAGGTGAGGGTTCCTCCTGCGAGGCCCAGATCGTGCTCCTTTTCTATAAATTATTATGGTTTACTTCTTATCATTTCCCTATGAAAGGTCTCTTGAAACAGTAGCTTGCTGATGTACTAGAAGTGTTGCTATGTTTCCATCACTAAAGCTGAAGAAACAAATTAAGTACTAGAACAGCCTCTTTCCATTAGAAGCTGCATGCCCCTGTGACTGCAGGTTTTTCACTGCATCAGCCAGACTCATAACTAAGATTTCTATGAAATATTCTGAATTTTAAAAAAAGTACTAAATAACAATTCTAGAGAAAACTATCAGGCTGTAAAATTCGAACAATTAACCCAACTGTTTTGCTAGGTCAACAATGCAAATTTGTTATATTGATTTTGGCTGTTAAAGACTTGTTACCAGCAAAAAAGGATGAAAATCAAACCTTTAAATGTATGTCTAAATTTTCATTTCATAGGTTCTGTGGCTTGAAATTAATGGTCAATATTTAAACAGCCTACAGTATGCTTCATACAGGCCAATATCCTCAAGCTACACAAAAATAGAAAAAAAATGATAAGCCTAAGCTACTATCTTACACCTCCTTAACTCCACCATGGACCAGAACAGTACATCACATTTTGTTCTTCACATCAAATTACTTCCAATAAATACCTTACACTAAATTCTCCACCAGGTTAACAACATTTCTAAGCTAGAGAAAAAAGAAGAAACCTCCAAGCCAGTGTAATTTGCATGTAATTCTTACATAGTACAGTTCATTATTTGATACTGCTGATTTTAGACATTTACACACATAATTAATAAGTAAATCTGTCTAATTTTAAGAAGCATTTGGGTCTTTATTTTTTTATTTGGTCATTATACCACATATTATTTAAAGAAGAACAAGATTCCCTGTTCCTACTATTTCAACCACAAAACAAGTTCTCACGGTTTTTTAGTTCAGAAATATTTGTAACAAATAGTAAGCAGAATCACTACTACAGTAATAGTACTTCTTCTCACTGCATCAAATGTTACATTAAATGAAACTAAACACATATGGTAAACAAACTTGGTACCAATTTACAAGAGAGACCCTCTACACAAACCATGTATCCCCTGCACAGTTACCCATATAGTAAATGTGAGAAGCTGCTGCTGAGAATCAGTGTCAAGTTCTTCCCTTTCAATAAACTTAGGCACATGGGAAAAAATCTACCCATCTGCATATGGACTGATAGTAGTCACTTGGTAGGATCTTTTTCTTTAAAATATTTTAAAGATATTTTTTAACATAACGCTTTATTTAACTTCGGGTAGAAAGATGGAGGTGATCTTTTGTTGTCAGAATGTTATGATGCATCCCTGTACTAAGACAAATTATTTATCCAAGCACTAAGCAGCACCAGCTCCTCTGACTTCAACTGGAGCTGCACCTATCCAAGGCTTCTGATAAACAAGCCACTTATTTAGCTATTTGTATTCAAAAATGTTGGCTTCTAAATCACGCAGCCAGTACACATGCTACAGACACCAGTTATTGACAACATAATCAGCATGAGCCATAGCCACTATACAAACAGTCTCGAGTGTCTGTCATAAAAGCACAGAAATAATGAGGTGCAGGTAATGTTCATGTTTACTCCCATTAGGTTAAACTCAACAGTCTGATTTTGCCTGACAGCAACCCCAAAAAATCTCTGGCTTTAGATCCAGGTCGCTACAGGATGAGAACAGCATTTTTTTCCTAAAAACATAGTCAAGAGAAACATTACCAGTTTATCCAATTTGCTGGTGATGTAGCTGAAGAAGCCCACAGCTTTTCCAAAAGCATTTTAATGCCTCTAAATGCAGCTAAGATGGCAGTCACAGCTATGCAAGAGAGTTTTAAGCAATTTGCTGCCTTTGGAAAAAACCCAACTGTATGGTCTGAATTACCTTTTGCACTGTATGTGCTAGAATGGTCCTAAGACTGAAGGTAGCAGCTGTTACCTCAGCGGGACTGTCTTTTTTGTGTTTGCCACTACGATATGGTAATATTTCTGGAGGGCAACACGTTCTGTTTGGAAAGCGTTTACAACAAGAAGTTGGGCCATGTCAAGTCCTACTGACAAAGCAAGTTGCTGGAGTGACAAAGTGACATTACTGCACCACTTGGAATAAAGCAATAATTTCACACATAGCATACAGCTTTAAGAAATCCAAGAAAGCAAGCTTCAGGGAAGGAAATGACATGTATACAAATATTGATAATAAATAATAATAAACAGAAGGTCTGTTCATTACATTATGCAGAACCTGGAAGAAATCATTATTCATCTGCTTGCCTGCTCAGTCTATTTCAGTACAGGCTGCAGGAAATAATTTCCAATACCGAAAAAAGAAAAAAAAAAGAAGTCACGCAGGTGGATGGTGTTCTGTATCTGATTTCATCAGGACTCTGAAATATAAGTGCTGGAAACCAGAATGATCAAATGAAAGACTATAAAGCAGATTAAGCCTACCACAAAATAAACTTTAAAAATGCATGTATATACACGCATTGCATGGAAATGAGAAAATGAGAAAAATGGAGTCATTCTTAGCTCCTTGACCCAATGGTTATCATGCTGAAAACAGAAAATCTAGTTAGCAAAAATATTTTGATTAGGCAACTTTCCCTTTGGAACAAACTAGCAAGACAAAAGGAGTCAAATTTATTTTGTCCTTTTATAGGCAACTCTTCGAGAAATTATAGCAATAGTCCTAGCTTCCAGTATTTCTAGAAATGTCATGTATTCATTATAAAGTGCAGTTAATATTTTCTTTTAATGCACGCACACACACAAAAAGGTAAAACAGTTTATTACATTTCAATCTGAGAGATTAACACATTACTATTTACTTTTATTGGCAGTGTGCCCAAATACCCCAGATCTGCAAGACTGATAGTGAAAAGGAAAATATTTCAGACCTCAAAGAGAGCAGATCTATGGTTGCCTGGAATGTGTAAACAGCCAGAGCCTGCTTTACTTCCCACCCCCACTCTAACCATACACACCTCCTCTACCTCACCCCTCCTAACATTAGCTAGGAGTGCTGCTCTCAAGCAAAGGAGAGAACACAAATGTAGTAACATCAAGTAACAATATTCTTGACATTTTAAGATGCAAGAATTTGGATTTACTGAAATCAGATGCTGCCATATAAATAGCTGTAGTCTAAAAACAAAACCAGTACTGCATAAGACCCTGAAAATAAAGAAAGACCAGTTGAGCAGGCTTCCTATATGACAGGCCTGGTAAACACAAACTAAGGGAACCCAAATGCTTCTGTACAGATTATTCTTTGTGCACTTAAGGATCAGCCAGATCTGTATTCTATCAGAAAAAATACAGTTCACAGTCCTACATAAGAGAAGGGATATTTTCATAAAGGTCTACACAATGTAACCAAACTGATGCCAAAATGTAATGTTGGTATAAATTATCTTCTGAGAAAACAAGGATCATTACTTGCATAATGATATATACACCCACAAAGCAGTAAGTCATAAAAATAGATATCATCACATCCTAAAGAAGTTTACAATATAATTAGGCCATTTTTTAAAACCCTTTAAATTTGTGGACCAATAAAGATACCCTGCACAGTAAAACTGAACAATGACAACAGACTTCCTTCTTTTTTTTAACCTCACAGCTCTCTATAAAAACAATCCTGTGCACCCTAGCAGCTTGCAAGCCATGATTTGAAACTACAGATTACAGAACTGGTAAATATTACTGTTGTTATTTACCTAGTAGCTTTCGTCTTCAAAACCAAATCAAATCAAAACATACAAAAAAAAAGGTAACTGACATTGCTGAGCAAATGGGTGCATATGATGGGAAGCTCGTAAAACCCAAATGAATAAAAAGGGAAAACATGAGGGGAAAAATAAATGTAGTTGTCTATGGTCAAACACTGAGAGGCAGTCTCATAATGTTGTTTACAAATAACAGGTCACACAGCACTCACACTTTTCCTTCTATTAATTTCACCGGTTTTATGAACACATTTGGCAAACATTCAAAAGAACACATCCATAGACTAATGAGGGTAAAATGCTGGCTCAAAGGAGACGTGAGCAAATGCTCTGTCAGTAGACTATTTGCAAACAGTTGAAATCAATAATAAATTCAACCTAACCAAATGCAATGCATACAAACAGAAATTAAAAGACTGAGGCAATTGGCAAATACATGAATGATGTTTCAGGCCACAGGGCACACTTTCTCACATACGTTAGCACTTTAAATAGGCTGGCAAGACACTGAGAGACCAGAATGTACCATATGTACTTCCAAAGACAAAAATAACAATTAAGACAATGCTAATAGCATAAGTAGTTAAATATTTCTTTAAGACCACTATTTGTAGGATGTTTGAGTCATCAAATCAAAAAATGTTAGAAAATTTATATTTAAGGTGAAAAAAAGAAATGTCATGATCCTTCTGTGTAGTTTTCCTGACCTACTGCAGTTGAACACAGAGCAATCACTCCAGAGAAAAACAGTAAATCAGCATAAAAAAGGTTGATATATTCTCTCCATAGATGCTATGGTGCTTGCACCCCTCACACAAGACAAGCATCCACTGCCAGTCCTGAGGTGTTGGGCTTTGGATGTGGTAGGTCACACTGGGCAGAACAGTTTTGAGACTACCCATGGTCCAGGCAGGCCATGAGACCATCCTGTCAATGCTTGCCAGCCACTGCTAGAATTTGTTAAACCTCGTGACGTGGCTTGCCTGGAAAACAAAGGGCACTTCACTGAAAAAAGGTCATAGGTTCCAACCATCCACCTGTGCGGGCCACTTTTCAATGTATATGTCTGCAACCAAGTCTCACACTTTATACTGCAAAATACTAAGCCCAGTAAATTTTGACACAGCCAACACAGCTCCTGCACATTTTGAAGAACCCAGGCTCTAAATATCACCTTCATGTCTGCCATCTAAAAGAAACTTCCAAGAGCATGGAGAAGATTGAGATAAGAACAGTACTCAAAACAGACCATGGAAGTTATGCCATACAAAAAACCCTACTTATGTGGGCTAGGGGAAAGGAGAGGGACCCTGCAATCTCCAATTCATTACAGGCACGCTGCCTGTCTGGACTAAAGCTAAAATCACACATATCTGCTGCTGCTATAAAAAACGCTCAGAAATGTTTACTTCATCAGTCAACAATCTGTGCTGCCATCATATAAGGCCTGACCCTAGAAATCTCCTGCACAAGCCAAACACATTTTTGCAACATCAGGCCATAGATACAACAGGCATTGCTGAATGTTCAGAACACAAATGTATCATCAACTCTGTCCTTGCTGGAGTTAAAGACTGCGTCACACAAAAAATATCCATTAAAATGAAACCTCTTAAATGCCACTGCAAACCCCAATAGATTTTTTGCTGTGGTGCAGGGAGGTAATTAAAAGAAAGGTTTAAAAGCAATTACAAAAAGTTTGAAGAAAAAAAAAACAACAAAGGCTTGTTCTGAGGCAAACTAATACCCTAACCCCAACTCTGTTAGCCAGGAAACTAACTTACAGATTAATAGAAGATTAACAAATTAAAGCAGTCATTACTTCTAACTCTAAACTGAACACTGAAAGTGAGAAAAAACCTTTTTGTTCCATAATTTTCCTTTGATACTTTGCTACCCTAATGGATAAGCTGATGGAAAAATGGGATTATACTTTATTAAGCAGAGCTTTACATTCACATGTTTTAATAAACTAGCAACAAAATAAACTGACAATGTGTTTTGCTGTTTAAAATTCTTCAAAAGCTGTCATTCATAAAGTCTTCATAGCAATTCTGTAGTACAACATTGTACTATAAGTTGAATGTAAATGATTTACCCAGCTGTGAAAAGGTGTGCCCTATCAATTGCCTTGTGAGGTTGTTAAAGTAACAGATTTTCTTTCTTTTCATAGATATATATATTCGAATTTACATTTAAAAAAAGGAAAAATTTTGTCCTTCAAAAGCTCATGGCAAAATGAATATAGGAGCAAAGAACTACAAAATCATTCACTGCAATATCTGAGCACGTTTTAAACAGGTAGAAGATGCAGGTCACTATATTATTTTTATTAAGAGGAAATTAAATTTCTTTCACACTGGACTCCATGTACACAAACATCTGCTGTGCACAACAAATCTTATCTACAAAGCCATCATTCAGCGCACATGATCAAACTGAAAATGTATAATTGCATTTAACATGTTGTCAATTAGAGAACACAGAACCCTTCCATGTTTCAAGCGTTTTTTAAACTTTTTTACACTTATTTTTTTAAAATACATGCTGCTGGTAACACAGTAGATATCATGAAGAATTTATCGCTTGGCCTAAGCAAAATTTAAAATAAAAGATTCAATCCAGAGTGAGGCACATATGCATTCAAATACATAAAAACCAGGCATGCGCAAAAAGCCATTTCTGTAACCACAAAGTAATGTGTTATAAAGTATCCACATATAATGCCACTATGCTACCATCAAAACACTGAAGAAATGCACAGGAATAAGTGTTTTGAAGACATGCCATCTTAGCCAAGCAAAAAAAAAAAACAACCCAAAAAACAAAATAGTTGTCCACTTGATGGTCAGCAGGTTAAAAACAGTGAATCCTAGCTTTTGAGGTAGCCTACTCCCAAGTCATCTTCCTTGGAAACTGCCCAGGAGGGCTTAAGCTATATTCCACATTTTCTTCTAACCTCTACCCAGCACTACCAGACTAGGTAGTAAAGACAGGATGGTGGTCTCCCAGAAAAGTAATTTTCATTCATCAGCACCGAGGGAAACCATTATGTTAATGCTTTAGTAAATTTGAGCTGTATGTAGTGAATAGGTTCTTTCCTTCACTCCAATACTGCATTTTGGGCCACCCTTTCAGCTTCAGTGGTTTTTTTTTCTCCAAGCACATCAAATCCTGCGAGAATGAAGCTGGATAAATTTTTATGATACACTGTCATGCACTAATTTTAAACTAATTGGCTCATTTAAATTAACTGATTATGTAAGACATTTACTGATACTAGCAGAAGTATCAGAGCTGAGAGTGTTTGGGTGTTTTAGTACAAAACCAGATTCCTCCAAATACAAATTAGCATTGTTATTGAGTTACAACACCAGCAGCCCAAACAAATCCAGTAGTAGTCAAAATGAAAATAAAGGAACCTTGAATAGTTTTCACAGAATGATATAAAATCTGTCTTGTGAACACCCTGCAATGTTACTAAAAATGTACTTGCTTCTGCTCCTTGCTTTCATTTTTTGAGAATGGCATAGGAAGGAAGATGTTTTCCTCATTAGAATAATCCTCAGACATGCCTTTTATCTGTGCCTCCCAGATTACAGTATTTTAAAGTCACCAACTGAAAAAGTAAACTATACAAACTACAGAAGCTCTTACATTAAAAAAGGCCAAAACTAAAGCCAAAATTAAAAAAAAAAAAAAAAAAAAAAAAAAACCAAAACCACTCAAAAAGTCAAAACTAAACCAAAGAGGAAAGTTAAGATACAAGAAGAGACATTTGAGTCCACATATTTAGCAGCATTACCAACATCTTCTAAAATATTTCATGTGTTTCAACCAATTCTATATCCAAATTCTTAGAGGTCTAACTCATGTGTGCATGTAAAATAGGCATGAGAAGGGTTAACGTTTGTTTTGTGACTGTAAAAAGCAACAGATAAATATCCTTGGAAACTAATCCCCCCAATATGAATCGGCACTGTCTGTGCTTGGATTCCCAGCCCTAACTTGTCAGCAAAGCTCACCCTATCTGTGGATAACACTATGGAGGAGGGTAATTTTCCCCCAATCTCTCTGTCACGATCAGGGTTTAAATTTTACTTCTAAGAGCAACCAAAAATCAAAACATTAAAAAAAAAATTAAAAAGGAGGAAAAAATGAAGGCAACATAATTCTGATGTTTGAATGCATGTCCCAGCCCCAGCTGTCACCTCCTGGTCTCGCCAGGCTCAGTCAGAGGTAGGAGCACAGTATGCACTGCTGACCTTGCCACATCTCAACGAGCACATAATTAAAGGGTGCTGCACCTCTGCCTTCTCCCAAAACCTGACATCCAGCCTGGCCCAGCCTACAGTCATTTCACTGGCTCTGCAACACCTCTGGTGCTGCTGACCTGAGCACATCCTAGTTCAGGGTGTGAGAGTCAAGCTACTGCATGCTGCCACTACTCTCCAGTGTCAGGGTTACACCTTTTTTCTCCAAAACTACTTTTTGGACTACCTTAAGGGCTATCCATGTACTTGTATATATGTGCATATGCATGCACTCACACACAACAATTAGGGTAGTTCATTTGAAACAACTAATATTCGTGAAACTGACTCTTGTTCAACAATCCCAGCTGACACTATGTGCTAAGACAAGTCTAATACTAATGGGTCTCTGGACACACACATCTCCTCTGCCAGTAGCAACCAGACTAAAACCATTGATACAATGAACAAGCAACTTGTAGCTGCTAAATGACACTGAAACTACCGTGTTGTTATAACAATTCCTCATTCTGTTACCAACACACATGAGTTTACAAAAGAAAAAATCCATATTTTTACTTCACTTTATAAAAATCTCCTGTATTTATTAACTTCACACTGTGCCGGTCAATTCCTTTGGAAGAACATCCTTCCAATTATTTTGCTGTAGGCTATGGGGTTGTGTTCAAATTAGCACAAACTCAGCAGTGGACACTTCTAAGCATGAAGCACAACAACACTGTATACATGTTAATCACGCCAATGCAACTGCTCCCTTTCAGCGGGGCCTCTGTAACATGACTTTGATTTGGAATTATAAATCATAAATAGTTTGCTTCACACTTGAACTAGAAAATATTCTGCAGGGTCTCCATTCAATGGCAAAGGATTGATGAAGAGCTGATGGTGCTACACAGCAAAATACAGCAGAAGCCAAAGTTTGTCACTGTATGTCCAGTGCAGTTTGCTGCCTTCAAGAAGGTGTACAACAAATGCATTATGCCGCAGAATGACAAAAGGAATCTATCCACCAAAGTAAAATCCTCTTTGTTTTCTTGAAGACAATGTCAAAGCATATTTCCCAAGTAATTTAAATGCCTAATGGAAAAATGTTGCTTTTTTTGCTCTATCGGTAATTTATTGGAGGTATGGGAAAGTTGTGTTTCAATAGAAAAAACTCCATAAAATCATGTTACTACATTTTTTCATTTAATAGAGTTATGACTTTATAAAACAGAACACCTTCTAGTGTCCCTACACAGTGGTAAGAGGTTAAACTGTAACTAAGAATTAGCAGTTTAAATGAAACTTAGGTCAGTAAATGCAATCACACTTTGAATGGCACTGGAGTGATGTACAGAGCAACTGTTACATACTAATGGAGAACACTGGTCTCGTTTCACCTTCCAATAGCAAAGGGTCAATTAAACTCCCTACTTAATTAGGTGAGAGTATCTTGATACGCATATATAGAGAATTATTAGACATTGTTAGTACTACTCATCTGCTCAGGAACAGGCCCTAAGTTGTGTCATCTAAGCATCAAGGCACTGTTCATCCACACGTTCAGTGTGCTGTGTAACTTTGCCTAGCAAATGACTAAAGTTCAACACCCAAGCCAAAATGTAGTTATGCAATGCACTTAGCTAAAACATTAAAATAATTGTTTCTTCGTACTACAGTACTATCATCATGATTTTGTACTGCATGAATAGCACGGGGATCTTGGCAGAAATTTCCATTGTAACTTCACACAAAATTATGACGTTTTACAAGCACTCCAGTTTAAACAGGACACATATTAATTATTCACACCAACAACAGAGACAGTCAAGAAATGAGGTTAAACATCATGATGCCCCTTTAATTGCATAAAGTGGACAGGATTATAAAGATGGAAGCCACATCCTCAGATGCACCCAATCCCAAGCTGCCCCAAAGTATAGAAAGGGACTGGTGGCTGGGACTCCAACAGAAGATAACAGAGGCAATATATTTTTTTCCTCTCAAACAACAAATGGAGAGATGCAATAACTATTGCTACAGGCCATTATTTTTAGTATCACTTAAGATAAATACAAATACACATAGGAAAAGCAGCTCAAGAAAAGCAGTGTAAAAGGCCTGGGCACCTTTACCTTCAAAAACTGTCACATACCCATTGTGGAGTTAAACTTGCTTTTGGTTAAACTAGCAGAAGCAAATTTATATTTCTACAGAATTACTAAACATTAGTAACTATAATTTATAAATCTCTGTCTAGGACAAAATCTCTACACATGAAGACAACTGGTAAGAAACGATGATGTTTTCTTAATGAACAACCTTCTTTGACTGCTTCTAGCTTTTACACAGCCCAAACTTTGGGGGACTTCCTATGACTGTAAGACAAAACACCATCAGTCATCCTTAAATGAAATTCCATTATATTAATGATCAGAGAACAACAACAAAAGCCTTTAAAATATTCTCTTGTATACTGAAGAAAATAACCTAAAGTGTACTTTTCACCCTTGTATGCTTGTTTCAGTGCCATTAAAATGACAGATTTTGTACTGACAGGAAGGCTGCTATTCCTATGTACAGCCATAGTCCCAATGTTTTTGTTTAATTTCAACCAACTTGTCCAAGTAGGCCATTTGGTAGAAACCTATAAATGGCACCCAGGGGGTCTGGGTTCTTGCTGTAAAGAGGTCAGCTATTTCCTCCTAACTAAAAATAGGCACGATGAGGGAGGGGAAGAGGGAGTGGAGTTTTAATTTAGCAGCTGAAAAAAGAGTTTACAAAATTACTTCCATCTTGCCTCATAATGAAGATTATAAAAAAAAGAAGCTGTCCCAAGAGTTACAAAACCTGGATCACTTTATAGGCAGGCTGGTGTACATAATCTAAAATACCAGGAATTAGAAGAGCAGTAGTAAAGGGAATCCAGGATATGGATCACGTTATAACGCCCACCCCTCTTTGGGCAGAGCAGACAGATTTACCAGCAGCAGTGCTGCCAGGTGTTAACAACTCTCCTCTCTCCTACCAGCTGAGATCACACCGTGGTCCTGCAGATAAAGCACTACAATCAGCTGCCGTTCCCCTGAGTCAGTTTTTTCCAGCATTTTCCCTCCTGGCTTTTTGTTTCCCTCACTTACATTACAACATGTTTAGGGTGAGAACCACCGTCTACAATATTCCCCAAACGGCCCTGATTTGAATGGGGCCCCTTGGCACTACTAAAATACAAACAGCATCAGTTTAACACAAGATGAATTCTAGCTCTGGACTCGTAGCAGCAGCAAAGAGCAAGGGCTGGCAGCACTAAAGCACGGGCTGGCGGCACTAAAGCACGCACCGACCCCACAACCTGCAGCAATCACCCACCAGCCTAAACCTAAACCTGAGAGGGATTTTCCAGTCCCACCTCCACAGTGAACCAACCAAGCACACCGCTCAATCCACTGCTGACTTAGCTACTGAGAAATAAGATCCCATCCACACTGAGAGACATTCTTCTCTACTCCTTCCAAGCAAAGGGATGACAGGCCTTCAACAGCTGCTGCTGCCAGAGGACAACTCGCCATCCAGGAAGCTCTTCAAGAGCCATGGCACATCAGACATACCGAGCAGACAGCACGTCTACTTCTGGTCCCTGTCATCACAAGAATGAGAAAAGCCCATCTGACAATCAGTGACAGGACCAAAACAGCATGAAACTGAATCAGGGGAGGTTTAGGTTAGATACCAGGCAAAGGTTTTTGACCCCAAGAGTGGCTGGGCACTGGAACAGGTTCCTCAGGGAAGAGATTACAGCACCAAGTCTGGTAAGAGTTCAAAACATGGTGGGATTCTTGGGGCTGTCCTGCACAGGGTCAGGAGCTGGACTCAATTCTGGTGGGCCCCTTCTAACTCAGCATATTCTATGATTTGGTGAAAACTGGGCAAACTGGTGGAGCAGAAATCTGACAATTCCAGGTGCCCCTTCCCTAGCAATGATTTAACTTATTTTGCTCCTTAGATACTTATTGCGGAGAATATCTGCAATCATTTAAAAATAAAATAAGCAGTAGCACAACTCACAGCAGTGACATAGCAGAGAACATTGGAATCATCTTACTCAGTTGGGTGGAGGAAGATGTATTCAGATGCCAACTTATTTCCCGAGGGCTTCTTTATGTCCTAAGAAACCCGGACAGTTGTGCAGTTGCCAGTCTTTACATGTATGTGTAATTTTTAATCCTCTTTGCTTCTGAGACACGCTTTTTCATCGTAGGGGGTGAAAAAAACAACCTTAAAATCATAGAATATACTGAGTTGGAAGGGGCCAACAAGGATCATAAAGTCCAACTCCTGTCCCTGCACAGGACATCCCAAGAATACACCATGTGCCCAAGGAGCATTGTCCAAATGCTTCTTGAACCTCATCAGGTTTGGTGCGGTGATCTCTTCCCTGGGGAGCCTGTTCCAGTGCCCAACCACCCTCTGAGCGGAGAGTCTTTTCTTAACATCCAACCTAAACTTGCCCACACACAGCTGCAGGCCATTTTCTCAGTCCAGTCACTGGTCACCACAGAGAAGAGTGTCTGCCCTGCTGCTTCTCCTCGTGAGGAAGCTGTAGACTGCAATAAGGTCTCCACTCTGTCTCCTTAAAAATGAACAAGCCAAGGGACTTCAGCCACTCTTCATAGGGCTTCCTCTCAAGGCCATTCACACCTTCACGGTCCTTCTTTGGAGACTCTCTGACAGCTCAATGCCTTTTGTATGTTGTAGACCCAAAACTGCCCCCAGCACTCGAGGTGAGGCTGCCCCAGCTCAGAGCAGAGCAGGACAATCCCCTCCCTTGCCCAGCTGGCCATGCTGTGCCTGATGCCCCCAGGACAGGGTTGGCCTCCCGGCTTTCAGGGCACTGCTGGCTCATGTTCAACTTGCCATCAACCAGGACATCCAGGTCCCTTTCCTGGCACTGCTTTGCAGCCTCTCCTTCCCCAGTCTGTACATCCAGGGTTGTTGTCCTGCCCCTGGTTATTGCATAGCACACTGAAGGTGATAAACACTGAGACAACTACAGCAGCTCTGCTCAAACCTACCCTGTTTTTACCATTATTACATATAGCACAAGAGAGATTTAACGCATTTTTAATGTGATAGCATCCTCCCCCTCTTGCTTTCCCTCTTCCTCCCACCTCCTCTACAAATCTTCTGTGGGAAAGCTTCCCTGTTTTACTATTGCTGTCGTTGAGATGTTGCAATTATTATCTGTAATTGTTAAAAAAAAAAGCCAAACAAAAAAAACAACAACGCCAAAACATACACTAGGACAAATCTGGCTCTCTTTGCCAACAACATCTGCTATCACAGAATGGATATATTTAATTTAAAACCTGCCCAATGTCTCTGTACATGACAGAACACTGACTGCAGGACGGGGAGAGGCCTAAACCCAGTATGTGCAGTCACATGGTGCACAAGGTAGATGATGTTAAACCTTATACATCCACATGAGTAGTCTTGGTTAAAAGACTACAAATAAATGGGGTAAGGAAGAAAGATATAACATTTTATTTGTCAAGAATAAAGACCTTGTATTTATTACCTACAATCAGATCTCCCTCTGCCACAACATGTTTATTTTCATACTCTTAGCCTAAAACACTAATCCTGAAATTTTAATTTTACACTCCATTTTATTTCAAATCATCAGTCTTTTCAACGGAATATTTTAGGTTTCTGCAAGATTATGCTGCAATATTTTCTTTTTTTGGAGGAGGCGGTGGGTGAGCCCCGCCGAGCAGCCCGCCTCCCCTCCCCCACCGCACACATCCACATCCACACTGCCAGGCTCGTGCGTCAGGAAGGGAGAAACGCCGTACGAATCCTCGTGGAGAACAGCACAGAGGCATGTTAAGGCAACACATAAAGGGCAGCCTTTATTCCGTCTAAACGCCGACTTTGAGGAATTAATATGCGAGCCGAACTTTTAGGGTGTGGCTTGGTGTTTTTGCCCCTTGTTGTGCCGTGCAGGATGCCTGCCCGAGAACCCAGCAACACACCACTAAATAGGTCAAGGGTCATTCGCTTTACATCTCGCCACACCGACATTCAGCCGCGCACGGAACCCATCTACCAGCCCCACCGCCGAGGCAGAACGCGCACCGCAAAATGGGGACCGTGCCCGGCCCGGTGACAGCGCCGGGGGCAGGGCGCCCGCCCGCCCCGCCGCCCCGGGGCTGGGCTCGCCGGCCCGGGACGTGCAACAGGTCGGCGGCTCCGCAGCTCCGGCCCCGAGGGGCTCCCCGCACCCCGGCCCCGCCGGCGGCAGCGGCGCTGGCAGCGGGGCCGGGGGCAGCGCGGCTCGGGGGGCTGGGCGCGGGGCGGGGGGCGAGCAGCGAACTTGTTTACCTACTTGGAAGTAAACTTCGGTGTAGGGGAGCGACCGGCCCCTCCGCCCGCTGCTGATTCAAGCCCTGGCGATGAATGGGATCCCCTCCCCCACCCAGGCTCTGCAAACTCCACACTGGAGCATGAATACCTTGCATTTCTCTCCCCCGCTTCCCGAGCATTTATTTTGTTTTTTAATAAACCCCCCATACATTAAAATACTGTCTGAGAAGTAGTGAGAAACTGCCCCCCTCCCCTCCCCCATGCCCCGGGGTCGCTCTGCCCGGGGGCAGCTGCAAAACACCCGCCACGGGTACGGCAGCCCCACACACACATATCACCTCGGCCCAGAGAAAACACCCCCAAAACCCCCAAACAGAACCCAAAACGTCCAGGTTGGGAAAACTTCGTCATAACAAGCGGCGGTTGAGCGACCCCTTCCCCCCCGGGCGGGTCAGGCTGCAGAGGGGACGCCGGGGGGCAGCGGGCCCCGGGCTGGGCTGGGCTCGGGGGGCTGCTCCGGGAAGGTAAACCGTAAGAAAAGGGGGAAATAAAAAATAATAATAATAATAATAAAAAAGACGGGGGAAAAAGAAACCACAACAGGGTCCCCGGGATGAATAATCCGCCTCGGGAACTCACCTCGCGGCGCAGCGGGCGTTAAAGGCACAGCTCCCGCTCCCGCGGGCGGGGAGAGCCCCAACTTCTGCGGGGGGCGGCGGCGCTGCTGCTGGCGGAGACTTTCCCTCACTTGCCGCGCATGGTGCAACTCCTCTTCCCCCGGGGTCCCGGCCAGCCTGCCAGGAGGCTGCGAATCCCCCCTCGCCGCCGCCGCACACGCCTCCTCCCCCCCCTCCGCGCGCACGGGCGGCACAAGGAAGTCCCGGAGAGTGGGATGGGGGAAACGGAAAGTTTTGGGGCGGAATGGCGGTGAGGGGGGGCTGGCGGGGCCGGTGCGGACGCGCGGCGGCGGCGGCGGCAGCGGCAGCAGCGCCGAGGGGGAGCCACAGCCGCGCCCGGGGCCGCCGCCACCGGGCGGGAGCGAGGGAGGGGACGGCGGAGGAGGGGGCGCACCGGGAGGGCCGGGGCGGCTGGGGGCGAACCGGCCGCGCCCTCCCCCACCTGCGTCGGTCCCGCACCCCGGGACGCGCGGCTCGAGGAGGCGCCGCCGCCAACGCCCCCGGGGATGCCCCGGGGTGCCGCCAGCCCTTGCCCCGCCTGTGGTTATGTTGTGCTTTGACACCCCCCGCAACTGAAACCCGGTGACAAACCAGGCACACACACACACACGGAGGGCGGCCCTCCCCTCCCCCGCCCGCCGGGCAGCGCCGCGTTCTCCGGTGCCGGCCCGGCGCGCGGTGCCCGCGGCCGCCCTCCGTGCCCCGCACGCTCGGCCCCGCGGCCGGCTCGGCCCCGCTCGAGCGGCCCGCGCAGGGCCCCGTGGGGCGCGCTCCGGCGCCCGGGACGCGGCCGCTCGTCCCGCGGAGCGGCGCGGACGGACCGCCCGGGCGGCGCTGCGGGAGCGCGCCCCGCGCCGCCACCGCTGCCCCGGTGCGGGACGGGCGGCGGTGCCCGGTCAGCGCGCCGGGGCGCGGGGGCCGGGCGGGCTGTGAATCAGCACAAACGGGCTTTATCGCATCTCGCTGGGGCTCGACACCCGCGGCGGCAGCGCCGCGACTCTTTAGCCTCCAGCGCGCCCGTCCCACGCGTGTCCCCGTGTCCCGCCCGCGTCCCCCCCACCCCGGGCGGATGATGCAACGCAGCTCCATGTGCTTCCCCTCCCCCGCCCGGCTCCGGTTTTTTTTGCGCCTGGCGGGTCACTCGGCGGCTGATTGATTCTCCTTTCGCGCTGCGCCGTCACCCGGCGCTGGAAGGTAAATAACAAGCTGACATCATTACCGCGCTCCGCAGGGCCCCGCGCCGCTGCCGCTACCGCACCGCCGCGAGTAGCTGCGCACCGCCATCCGCCCGGCCCTGTCCCCGCCCGGCACGGCATGGCCCGGCACGGCACGGCCCGGCACGGCACGGTCCGGCCGCCACCGCACCCCGGCGCCACCGCACTCCGGCACCACCGCCAGGGGCCCGGCCGCTCGCTCGGGGCCGCCTGGATGCTTTTGGCCGCCTTCTTTCCCCTTCCCCTCCCCCACCCCTCTCCCCATCCCCCCCGCCTCATGGCTAATGTCATGCAAATAATAAGATTATTGGGATGTTGCCGGGGTGTCTGCCTTGGTGGGCTCATCACGGTGACAGCCAGACTGAGGCGGCCCCAAAAGTCATATTTATTATTGGAGGTTTTTTTCCATATGACCTTTCCACTCTTTTTTCTCCTTTGGTTTTATTTTGACATTAAAGGGAATTTCATGCTCGTTATACATTTAGCCCAAAGCCTACAAATGTGCTGTCACCCAGTATCCTGATAGAAAAATATGACATCACCCAAGTCAGGACAATGAAGATCATTGCCACATACATTCATATCTGCGTTGAAAGCAGAACTCTCAAAACACTGGGAAATGTTGAGGGCTGATTCATTTTCGTATGCAGAGCCTCGAGACTGCAGTGCAAGGCCATCTGCGCTCAGACAGACAGGCAGACACGTGTCTCCCTTTCCAAGTAAGCTCCCATTCGCCTTGTTTTTCTCCAAATGCAAAACCTACATTACGTTTTTATTACTCGGCAGTGTAAACAAACAAAAAACACCCTCCAGTGAGATGGGCCAAAATTTTTAGCTCCTGCGCTTTTTTGTTTGCTTTCTTGCTTGCTTTTAAAGCGCCGTGGGCTGACAATGAGGTAAACTCATCAGAAATGGTCCTTAGTCAAGACTTGCAGAGCTTCCAAGGCGCGGTGGCCCAGCAAGGAAGCTGAGAGCTGTCACCGCTGTGTCAGGCCCCGTCCCTGTCGCCCTCACTCGGGAGGTCGCTCAGCATGGCCGGGAGGGCTGAGGGGGCAGCGGGACAGCGGCATGCCCGGAGCCGCAGCACTGCAGGTCTGTCCTGGCAGTCTTCCCAGCCCTGTGCTGGGCTTTTCGCTGCTGAGGAGCAGCACACGCTCATCCTGCGCTGCCTGGCCATGGACCTACCGCAGTGTTCCAACCCCCAGCCGGGAAAGGCACCGTGTCCCGGCCGGGCTCTCGGACAGCCGGGCCCAGCCTGGCCAGGCCTGGCCACACGCTCTGCTGAGCGGGCAGGGGCAGGCAAGGAAAGCTTGGTGGGCAACCGAAAGCATTGTGATGGCGAGGAAATTAAATTGCAACGTCGTAATAATGACTTTTCCTTTTTTTCTGACTGGGCACAGCCGCCGTTGCCTGTGTGTGGCGGAGTTTCAGTCAGTGCTGCAGGGCGCAGGACAAGCCGGGGGCTGCATCGCCTGCCCCTCACTTTCCCAGCCAATGCTGTGGCCAGCCCGGAGCCCTGGTGTCCTGCAGCTGTGCTGGGAAGCCAGGCAGCCACCCCTGGGCTGGGGTTAATATTGACGTAATCCTTGCCGAGAACTTCAAGTGAAGGTTATCAAGGAAGGCACTTTTTTCAGACTGTGCTTGGCTAAGAGGAGCTGCACAGACCCATGATAAAGACTTGGGTTTTTTCCAGGTAAAATGAAAAAAGAAAAATCCCCAACTATAAAGTGTCACTAAAGGATAGAAGAGTGAATCACTACTCTGGCCATTGCAATAGTTTTGGCCTTGGTGTAAGAGAAGACCCCAAAGTGACCATGTATAAAAGAAATCACAGCTTTTTTAAGAGCATTGTTTTTCAGCTTCATGACTCGCATCGCTGTGATGGTGATCAGCAGCTGTGCCACAGCCTGCAGCTCCAAATGAAGGGAGCCAGAGCTAAGGTTTCTTACCCTCATTAAAATGGAAACCCTAACCTGAAACAATCAAAGTCAAGGGCCAGCAGGGTTGGCCTACTGGGGAGATAATGGGATCATAAGGCAAAATATTTTGTATTTTACGAGATGAAACCTGTTGTTATTTTTCTAGTGCTTCATCATCTTGTATTGCACTGGTAACTGTTTCTATGTCTTCCCCTCATCCCATGTTTTCCATTTTCTAAATAAAAGTAAGTTCTCTTGAAAAAGTGAATAATTACAAAGTAAATAATTGTTTCTTCTTGTTACATTACTTCTGTTAAATAATTCTTAAAAAAAAAAAAGGCTCCTGAAATGCAGATTAATTATTTACTCCTGTTACGGACTGAAAAAAAAAGGATCTGCTAATTTAAGTTTTTAAGACAAATTCATATGCAAACTTCAGGTACAATAGTGAAAACTGAACTTGAACAGATATCCCCACACTACTGGAAATTCCATTCTCACATTGCAGGAGGTAGATATTCTATACGTGGAAATGTGACATGGTAGGCCCTTGCTCTGTCACACTTATAAAGATGTTAAACCCCAGCCTTCCTATTGTGAGGTGTCTTGCCAAACTATTTGTGGAGGGAAAGTAAAGACTCTTGGCATGTTATTATTACTATTTAGCACTTCTGTAGCCGCAAGCTTTGACTTCTATTTTGTGAGCATCTTTACAATATTTGATATTCTTCAGGTAAGTGTTCTGATGGAGTCAGTCATGTGAGCAACTGCTTCGCAGCACCAAAAATGGTTTCTCGTTTAGCCACTTGTTAATACCAAGAGTTTCAATTTTAGAAGGAAATTCTGATTGACTAAGATATTTTCAGGAATTGAGACCATCTCTCTTTGGTTTTTTTTCTTCACTTATTACTTCATTGATATATTTGGATTAGACTGAAAGATCATGACCACTTGTGCAAGTAGACCTCTTGAGTAAAAAGATATTATCAGAAATAAAAAAGTAAAGTGGAAGAGCTTGTTTCAAAGTTTCTGGAAGATAAAACTGTTAAAACTTTTTTGATTTTGCAAAGGAAGCATGGTCTGATCCTTTTTCTATCATATTCCTCTCTTACAGATTGATTCATGTGGCCTGTAATACCTGCACTTTCTAGTGATCATTTTTAATCCACCATTGAGATGTGAAGATATAGATTCCTCAGGCTTTAACAGGAATTCAATCCAATCTAATAACCTCTGATAAGAATTTTGATGCTGTTACTCTGTTGCAGAAGTTGCAAAGAGGGATGCACTATTCATAGTTCCTTCCCCATGCCATTGTACAAAGAGTGCACATCTGCTGCTCAGGAACACTGTGTGTTAGGTAGGCATCACACCAAATATGGTTTTGCTTCTTTCTATAAGATCATAAGAACAGATTTGGAATTAGATTTTCCAAAAATCTACATAAGTTACAGCAACACTCCTATCTACTATATGGAAGATATTTAGTATGTTGAACACGTACTTGTTATTACTTAAGGTAAAATAAATCAGAAACTTTGATGTATGTAATCTACACTCCTCTGATCTATTTAGTGGGCTGACACGAAGGGCTGAGCTAGCAGTATGGGTCCCTTAGGATCCTCAGACAGAACAGAGATTTTTTATGTTGCTCTAATTTACTCTTAGAGCCAGTTTGGCCTCCTGCCAGTCTGGAATAGAAAGAAGAGAGGGGTGATGATCTCTTTTCTTGTCTTTCCTCATCCATGCAGTGTTGCATGGCCCCAGCTGTGCTGAATTAATGTCTGGGACAGTTTATCATTTCAAACCTTTTTTTCCTCCCATGAAAGGTTTTAGAAGAGAAAGTAGGTCTACCTAGGAGCTGGCTGCAAGAGAGTGAAACACCTAGAGAGTGAACAGGATCAGTTCTCTGCAGAGAAGCCAGACTCAGCAGGAGGTTGTGCTGTGGATGTGAGAGGTGTTAACTATGCATCATCACCCCTAGCTGCTCAGGGTTCCTGGGGGTGTATGAATCCTGAGTGTTGTGAGTGCTCTCAGATGTCTCCCCTGGTCCTGTGAGGATTATCTGAGCCTCTGAGGCCAGCAGCAGGAGCAGCTCTACTCACACACTTTCTCCAAGTGGCTAAAGTGAGGTGGGAACCAGGAGTCTACCCTTGGGAAGGCCCAATCTTCCTGAAGAATTCTTGTTAATACTGGTCTTTGGTCCCCAGGGGAGATTTTGTCAGGACAAGCCCCAGGGGAGAGGAGAGCCCAATCCCTCTCGTGAGGAGGGTGCATGCAGAGGAGCAAACAAACAAGACACAGGCATGTCTGTGGGCAGTGGACAGGATGAAACAGGGATGTAAGGACCAAGTGTCTGCATTGCACCAACATCAGCGTCCGGGTGCCTCCTGGGGCTGTTCAGCCAGAGGCTGGTCCTGCCTGACAGGAGCACCCTGGACATGCTCTCAAAGTGCACTGGTTGAGCTGGTTTCACCCAAAGGGAAAGCAGTTCTCACGCTCAGAAACTGCTCTGGTCTGTGTCCCAAAGCTCAGCATGGGGAGAGAGCTGGGAGATCAGTTTCAGAAGTGCACTCCTGTTTTAGACTGAGAGTGGTGTAGATGCAGCCTGCGACAGTTCCCTGTTTATATTGACATTGCATTGTATAATATTTTACACTTTAAAAGGTTTCACTTAATTCACTAGGATTACTCAGGATTTAAAGCATGATTCACTGTTGCAAAATGTAAGACATATGGATTGCTTCCCTTGCCAAATGCAAAATTTTTGGTTCAAGAATTCTAAAATAGTTTTTCTTTACACAATCTCTATGGCTACTGAAACACACAAGGTATACTGTATCATTTCTAGATGCAAGCTACCCTTTTGGGGGAACAATGAATAGAGAGGAAAAGGATTCTGAAGAAACTCATCTATGTGATGGTAGTGCTGGAAGAAAATTAACCTCGTGTGGTGCAGTGGCCCAAAGAGCTGCTGTAATATTGGATACACAGAAATGGATGTGTCAGGAAGGAGAACAGAGTCTGAACGATCTCTGCTTGGCACTGGGGGTCTGATGTCTGCTAAACCAGTCCCATTCAATTATCTGCACTTCAGGAAGGATGATGGAGGAACTACAGAGAAGAGTACTGATAAAGACAAAAGGATTGTCTTATTTTTAAAGAAGTGATCCATTTAACTTATCAGTGAAGTAACTCAGCCCTCTGGAAGAATGCACAGGAGGGAAAAGAGCTGTCAGAGAACTTCTCAGTCAATCCCGCAAACATAGGGAGATCTACAGCTCGAAGTTACAGGCAAGTAGCAGGTTTTTAAGGAAATCAACCAGTGAAGCAGCTGGTGGGGATGTCCTTTGACTGGAATCTTAAACCAAGCATGACTACTGAGCCTCTAAAGGCAGCAAGAAGTCCTGAGGCCCCCCTATGACATGATATGCTTAGAGCAAACCATCACAATGGTATTTCTAGCAAACCTTCAAGCACAGACCTCTGAGAAGCCAAAGTGTGATTGGCTAAATATTTACCTATTGGTTATTTGATACAAATTTTCATGAATAATGTTGTTACCCTGACAACAA
The DNA here is from genome assembly GCF_901933205.1 of Camarhynchus parvulus. Lineage (NCBI taxonomy): Eukaryota > Metazoa > Chordata > Aves > Passeriformes > Thraupidae > Camarhynchus > Camarhynchus parvulus. The sequence goes on from NC_044571.1 coordinate 20,768,003, forward strand.
AGAAGTTTTACTTTGCCACCCCAATTTGCACCTGTGTTATTTCTGCAGGTGTGTGTGAAGTGGACTGTGTTTCTATTTTTAACAGGAATAGCTTTGTATAAAACAAACACTTTCTCTGAAGTTTTTGGCTTAGGGGTTTTTTTCATTTTCCAAAAATTTTTCCTAGAGCCTTATTTAAGAAAGAGAAGAAACCAAGGATAATCTCCAAACCCCTTGCCCTAGCAGTAAACCAAACTATTACATAGGCAATGAATCAGGCCTGCCTTTCAGTCCTAATTTCTATGTGGCTGTAGTTGACCTGGTACAGTTCAGAGCCTCTCTTCATGAGGCCAGTGCTCTACATGGGCACAAATGAAAATGCACTAGAGGGAGAAGAGACTTACTTAATTTTTGATTATTAAATTAAAAATAAAGTACTACGAGATGTTTAAAGTACATTATTATTATGATATGTGTATTATGATATGCAAAATGAAATAAAAATCAATATTTAATTTTTGAAAATATACTTCTTAATTCCATGCTTTGGCCAGCTATGTTTAAAAACTGGATATTTGAACTAAGACATTCAGGTATAAAATAAATTTTTAGTTTCTGTTGTGTTCCTCTTGAAACCAAAAGTGGATTTGCCACTACTTCCTTGGGAACATAATAAGACCTTTAATTTTCAATACCTTATAACTACTGGAAAAACACTGTATGCAGAAGGGATGAATGCACCCCTAGTGATTAATGTTTTGTGGGGCATTTTTGTTTTGTTTTGGGGTTCTTTTGTTGTTAGGCTTTTTGGGGTGTTTTTTTTCTTTTTTTTTTTTTTCTTGTGTGGTTTGTTTTTTGTTGGTTGTTGTTGTTGGTTTTTTTCTGTTGCAGTTCCTAAGTAACACAGAAAATTATTTGAAAGACTAAGCAGTGAGGGAGAAACAGGTTCAGTAAATCAGTACAAACATTCATTACAACAAAAAACTATTCTTTCATTCTTTACCAGGCCAACTCTCCTTACTCTCAAATCAACGATCCTTCCTTCTTCCCTTCCCTTCCCTTCCCTTCCCTTCCCTTCCCTTCCCTTCCCTTCCCTTCCCTTCCCTTCCCTTCCCTTCCCTTCCCTTCCCTTCCCTTCCCTTCCCTTCCCTTCCCTTCCCTTCCCTTCCCTTCCCTTCCCTCACACCACAGATCCTTCTTTTCCTTGAATCCTGCCTTGCTGGGTTTTTCCTCACTGATTTCAGCAGTTCCTTTAATGTTTGTATTAGAAACATAAGTTAGGGGGGATAATGGGAATGTTGTCGTGTTTTTGTTTTCGTGTGGGTTTTATGATTCTTTTAAAATTAAGGCTGCTAACCATCTAATGCTATCTAAATTATTTAAAATAAATCTTTAACTCTGTCAGCCATGAAAGACTGGAGAAAACATAACTGAGATATGCAAGGTGAGCCCAAAATTTTCATAAATATAAAAAAAAGTGGAACTGAAAGTACACTTTCATTTATAGTTATTAAATTTACTATGTTTCTTCCTTTTTTTAAGAAAAACTCTGAATTGAATATAAACATTTATACATTATCAAAAAATAAATGCTTTTGAAATAAAGATTATGTGGAAAACCAACATTTTTACAAGACTTCTAGTGTAATACTATTTGCAATTTCTTTTTCAATTAGTTTTTCAATCAAGTTTTCCATGCCTGTATGTTAATGAATTTAGATCAATCCCTCTGTGGTAAGAGTAGAAGTGCCTTTGCATATTTACCGTGGCATATTTGTACATTTGTTCACTTGCTTCCCTACTAGAACATAAAGGGGCAAGATACTGAAATTACCCTGAGGCAAAAATACTTAAACCAAAATGCAAAGGATTTTTGCAACACAGGGATCCCATCAGGTTAAAAAGATACCACCTAAAATGGTGTCTAATTTCGGCACTAAGTGTTCACAGAATCAGCTTCAAGATTAGGTGAGAGAGCCTGTAATTTTTCAAGCTGATTGCTCTGTACTTTCCAGATAGAGAAAACACTGGCTAGGGCTTTTTTTTTAGTCTTTTTGACTCTCAGTTCTACATACTCTAGTCCCTCCAGATGAACTTGGACTTACTTGGGAGTACGAGCAGCTGCAAGATTTTCAGATCCCACAGAATCTGAGTAACAGTCTATGTTTGCACTCATCAGTGTTTATGTTTACTTTTGTAAGAGTAATGAGTAGCCCAGCTAGAAAGATTTATCTGCAAGCCAGAGCCATGTGAGCATTTGCTCACATGTGGTTACTAAAACAATATAATTACTTTTTACCTCTTCCATTTGCCCAGTGCCAGGAGAAGCTAACCAGCTTGTGTTCTATAAGGATCAGCTTCCATGGAAGTTTCCTGATGGCTTGCAAAGGCACCAATTGCCTGAATCTTTCCGGTGGGGTGATTTTTTTGTTAACTTTGGTGTTATATTCTCTTACTAAGTCTACAAATTTGCTGCAAACTAACAAAGCAATCATCAGATTTATCAGCCAAAACAATCCCATGAAATTACTTATTTTCCAGTAGTGTGTGAGGGCTCAGAACCTAAGTGCATTTTTATGTGTATATATTTGCAGGAGAAACACACAGATGTGATATACAAACATGCTTCATTTAAAGCCACACACCTTGGACCTCACATGTCAGCCTTTACCCTCACAAAGACCCACTGAATTCATCAGAACCAAGGTGCCAGCAGTCCTTTGCTGCATCCTGTCAGTTCAAAGAGAACAGCTGTGTTGTCCCAGATGCACTGCAAGATGTCTTTGTTTAGTGCTGTACCAGGACCCTCATTAATATCCATCCAGTTGTGGCCATGTACTCTTTACTTCTCAGTAGTAACCAGAACTCAACTCAAAGCTTGGGATTAATCTGTGTTCAGTCCCTGATCTACCCAAACCTAGGAACAGAACAAGAATGATTTCTTGATGCTTTTCCTTCTTTTTGAGAGTAGGAAATGAGTTTTATCTTGAGATTTCTGTTTTTTTCTTGGAAGACATTGTAGTGACAGAATTGTAGAGAAGCAATTTTCCCTTTTTATTTCTAAAATAAAGGCAACTAGCAACAGGACAAAAAGAAATGGCCTTAAGCAGTGCCAGGGGATTTTTCAGGCCGAACATCAGGAAGAATTTCTTCAGAGAAAGGGTTGCTAATCTTTGGAATGGGCTACCCAGGGAAGTGCTGGAGTCACCATCTGTGGAGGCATTCAAGAAATGACTGGACGTGGTAGTCAGTGCCATGGTCTGGTTGACAAAGTGGTGGTCAATCAAATGTTGGATTCTGTGACCTTGAAGATCTTTTCCCACCTTTCAATTCTAATGGTTCTATGCTTCTGAAACTGAAGCCCTGCTCTGCAGGTTAGCATGAGGTCAGCCATGGAGGTGTTTGTGACCAGCCACCAAGGGCCTGAGCTTATGCAGCAACTACAATGCCCCTCTCAGATAAAGTGCTATCCTACTTATCCCTCAAAGGCATGTCCAAGCAAAGGTGAAGAAGTTCTTGCCTAGAACTAACTAGAATGGGGAACTAGAATGGTTGCAGGTTTTGTTTTCTTATTAAGTAATTTTAAATAAAACTTTCATGATGTAGAGGTAGCTGCAGCAGTATGCCTTCCCTCAAACAAGGGATATAATAAATTGAGTTTGGGTAAGGTACAAGAATTTTTGACAGTATAAAATAGTTTAAAATATCATGTTCCTAATGAATGTAATTAAAGCAATGTGTTTTTCCTAAGGTGGATCAATCTGAAATGACTTCTGAGAGACAGCAAAGAGAAATGGTATCCCAGGCTCTCCCTTCCCTTTTCCATGCATCAGAAATGCTTCAAATCATAGGAAGCATGTCCAAAAAGGAAGTGCAGTGCAGCAGAGCACTGCTACAGCCAATGGAGCTATTTCCATTTACAGCAGCCAAGGGGCTTGCCCTTGTTTTCCTTCTGCAGAAGTACATGCAAAGCAAATTTCAGATCTTTATTATGAAGTTGTGGACAGGTTTCAGGCTTGATGTTTTGCCTGGAGATGGTCCCAAAGAATGAAAGAATGAATGAGAGAGAAAAGGGCATCTTGTAGGTGATACCTAATTTGCTTTTCCAGCCTCTAAACTGAGTTTTGCATTTTTTTATTTTGCAGTGAATGTAAGCATTTCCTTTGCATGATTGTATTGCTCATTAAATGGGTTACTAATATTGAGCAATGCTGTCAATAAAAAGAGAGGCCCTTAAAATGCTTATAATTATCTCTACAATTAGTACCCCTTTAAAGACAGTATTTACATCATCCATCAACAGAGCAGTTAAGTACTTTCAGTACACTTTACTTGCATTTGGCAGAAAAATTTCTTTGCAGAAGTACACCAATGAGTGGGAGCTACTGCAGCAGCAAATAAAGTAGAAAGAAATGTTTTGGGATTTTTTTCACCCTAGGGTTTATAAAGAAAGAAAAAAAATCTTTAAATTTGGTCAGAAAGACCTCACTTGCCTAACTCACACAAGCTACCTTCCTGTTTTAAAGCACAAGCCTTTACAGCTGTGAAAGAGTGTGAGCTCAAAAAGGAAAACAATACGTCCAGTGGGTTCAAAATTCTGTGTGTAGTCATTCCCCCAATTTCTGAAATTTTAGGGTTGAGTTCTGGCTTTGTTAAACTCATGGTAAAATTACCACAGGCAGGAATACAATTAAAGGAGTTTTGTTCTAATTAATGAAAGTTGGCATATTACAGAATGTATGAGATTTCATTACAACACACAAACACACACACACACACACACAGAGACACAAAAGGCAATAAACAAATAAAATGAAATTAACTTACCCAAGTAAAACTAGAGCTTCACAAGTGTTTATCTTAAGAAAAAACCCACTTTTCCCCCCCTAAAATGGTGGACAAAGTCACAGGTAAATATGACATGGGTAAACTTTGCCAATGAGGTCCTTAAAATCAGGGTTACTTACTTTTTTTTTGTTTGCATTTTTGTTTCAAGATTTATCTTTCTTTCCTTCTCTGTTTAGGAGTCTGCAAGCCTACTACAGACAAAAATATTTCATTTCCTTTGTGAGAAGGATGTATAGCTTCTGAATAATTTATATTGTATTCATAAGATAATTCATAAATGTTGGTGCTTCTCCCCTCCCCCAGATCTGAACACTGCCCAGATTAATAATTCATTCATCCTTCTGATCCAGCTGAACTAAGGTGAGTGTATTATCTCACACAGAAAGTGACAAATGCATACAACAATGCATTTTTCTGGCCATTGTTAGAACATGGTCTTGGTCAGGACATTCTGGTGGTGACTCACTCAGATGAAAGCAGGGTGTATGTGGTGTGAGTCCCTAGGCAGTCACTGTGGAAGAGGATGGCATGAGAAAACATTTGGGAACAATTTATAGAAACATAGACTCAGCTCAGTCATGTGGATGGGATCTTTTAGTCCTCAGCAAAGATGATCTGGATTTTAGTGGCACTTCTGATCTCCCTGCATGTGGAACAGGCAAGGAAATTGAGCTGCTATGGGATGAAGTGGATAGGAATGGAGTGATGGTCAATGTGCCACAGGCAGCTGCTGTCCCAGGGCTGGAAGAAGCCCCTGCAGCAGAAGCCAGATGGACAGGAGAGGGTGGATGGGATGGGAGCAGGTCCACAGCTGTATCCCAGGGCTGGAGCCCACCCTGCTTGAGGAGAGATGGGGGCACAGTGCTGGTTCAGCCTGGAGAAGGGGAGACCCTATGGTTCCCTGCAAACACCTGATGGAGAGGAGGAGGAGGAGGAGGAGGAGGAGGAGGAGGAGGAGGAGGAAGCATTGTCCCAGCTTTGCACTGGGCCCCATTCTGCACAAGGGCTGGGACAGATGGTCTCCTTTCCACCCAAACTGCTGGAGTCCATGGTTCCAAGTTCACAGGCTGAATCTGCTGGAGCACTGAGACAGGGCAAGAGCAGCAGCTCTACCAACAGGATGTCCTCAAGAGCCTAATTTGAGGCTCTTATGTGATGGGAAAATGTTTTACTTTGCCTTAAGAGTCTGCCAAAAGGCAAAACCATCCTACACATGCCATAGGGGAAGGCAAGAGTTCACCAGTTCCAACAACAATAAAAAAGGAGAATGTTTCTTTAGAAATCTGAGCATGATTTTAGTGGACTAATATTAATCAGCCAGGATTGAAAATGATGGTCAAATTATAAATAGAGCTGAAAGGCACAGCATACAAAAACACAGTTGTATTTGCATTATAAATTTTTTATAAATAGAAAGAAAAATAACCCCTGAATTTTTTCAGGCTCAAATTCCAGTTGCTGTGTTAACATGAAACCTGTTCTTTCCCTTGTTATTTTTCATTCCTGAGCCTATGAAGCCTTGGCTGGGACCAGCCACCTCTTCCAGTGCCAGCTCCTCCCTCTCCAGCCATTGCAGCCCTAGAACTGCTCTCTTGCTTTGAGGAGAGAGATCAAGAACAGGTTCAACGTTTCTAATTGCAATCTGTCCCTTTCCATGCTAAAATCTAATGTGAGATCATTAACAAGTGGTTCTTGTGGAGATTTTTGGGTCCAGCATGGCCACAGCTGCCTGGAGGAATATGTCATTTGATTAAACTTCTAAGTGTCCCTTTTCCAGCCTGTCCTCACCTGTGTGCAAGCTGCAATAGCTCAGATCCCCTGGTAGCTTGCCGGCAGCTACCATTACTAACAGGAAGACCCTGATGTTGCTGTTCTCTGCAACCCTTCACACCAGAAGAATTTGTAGTCTGCTTGTTATTTGATTAGCCTCTGAAAAAATTGAAAATATTTTGGTAGCACTACCACAGCTGCTCTGGACAGCAGGAGTCTGTCTGGAGCTGAGTGGCTCTGGAGGAATCCCTCAGGGTGCCCTGGAGGAATCCCTCAGGGTGCCCTGGTGTTGAGCACAAAGGGGTTTGGCTGTGGCAAGCAGCTGGTACTGGGTTTCTCACTTCTGGGTGAAACCTCAGGGTGCTGACAGCAGCAGATGTTGTGGCTTTTACTTCAGTGAGAACCAGTCGGGATCCAGAGGCTTTGGTGAAAATGTACTTGAGGTCACAGAAAGCTTTTCTTACTTCTGGGAGGTTTCTTGCTCCAACAGGTTGTGAACTAAATGGCCTGGATTGTAAATTTATTTGTCAGCCCTAAATAAGAGTATTCTGACGAATTGGACAAGAGGGAAATGTGCTATCCATCAAGTCACAATAAAACAGAACATCTTTTCTCTGAATTTTGCATTGATTAAGCCACTCTAAAAGGTACAGTTACACCCTTTAGAGTTTAGATTGCTCCTTGCTCTTCCCATCACCACTGTCACCCTTTCTTGCTTAATTTGTTCATGGTGGGGGCATCGGATCCAATTTTCTTACACACTCAAACATATGGATTCAAGATGTGGGTTGGTCTTAGAGAAGGATATTGTGTTTTTACTTTCTCTAAAACTGAATAAGCAATTGTCAGAATCCAAGTTATTGTGCTGAATTAAGAAAAAAAATAAGATCATAAAATGGGAGAATGTGTATGGGTGGCAAAGCTAGGCACTCCATAAATGTGCAGAGCAAGAATATGCTTATTAAATAGGCATCAGAGAATTAGAGGAAACTATTTCAGTTTACATTCAAGACTATTATGGGATTGTTTATAGGGCCCAAAAGAACTTCCCAAGCATTAACACATGCAGTATGAGATACAGAGGTGGTAGAATCTGTATAAAGGTGAACAGACATGTAAAACCAGAATAACTTGTTAGCATTTACATTGTTGCTGCCTTCAGGCTATGGCAACTATTTCACCCACCTTTTAGAAAGTCATTCAGCATTTTTTTGCAGTGGGGTGGATTAAAAGACAACATTTTTTTAAAGCCAGGGAACAATGTCAATGATAAATCAAGCTGATCTTGTGCTACTCTTTTAGATTAATGAGGGGCACATGGGAGAACCCTACAGAAAAAATATACTGTTACTAATAATGCATTATGAAGGGAGGAGGTGAAAGTTTTGTTTATGTTCTTTTTCTTTGTCTTTAACTGCAAATATCAGATGATATATTTACCTCTGGATCTGTACATTTGTGTTGTAGTGACAATTCATCTCTTACCACTCTTTCCTAGGTGACTCCTCAGAGTCTCCAGACTTCTGGACAAAGAGGAGGAAATTATGGCAGCAGGAAAATCTATGCAAATAAATCCTCAGTAATGAGAGGGAAGTTGAGTTTCACACTGTTTGATTTTGACTTTTAACTTGATTACTGAAAAATACTCAGGAGAAAATTTATCTCTGTCTTTCTTCAGGGCAGAAAAGGTTCAAACTGAACATGTGAGGTCTCCAATGGCTCCTTGAGCAAACTTATGAGAAAATTAGCTTTCCTGGTAATGGTAAAAAGAAAAACAGAGGAAAATCCCATCCTCTTACACATTTTATCATGCATTTAACCTTCCTCTTAAATTATTGAGAAACATCCCAATTAAGAGTTTATCTTTTAAAACACACTTATCTAGATTTTTCAAACAAACATAGAATTGGATGGGAATTCATCCATATTTTTATTACTTTCTTCCTCAAATTAGGAAGTGCTATACATTCTCACAAGCCATAACAAAAGGTCCATTTGCTGTGGGATTTGCTTTCAGTGGGGACACAGACTTTGGTATGTCTCTACTACCAAAAAAATGTCTGTTTTAAAGCAAGGGAACCAGGATGCGTTATTGTCCTGCTCTAAAATATAATGTCAAATAGAATTTTTACCATCCTGTACCTCATGGTAGCTAGCACTGGACTTTACAGCAAGAGGTGACTTCATCCAAGCATTTTAGGATAAAACCAATAAAAATTTGTTTACTTGAGGGTTTTACCAGAATGGGGGAAGGGAAGAAAAAAAAATCTCTTTTGTTGTAGGAAAGATAAAATACTTATTGTTGAGAGTGGTGAGATCTAAGGTAGATTGGAAGTAGAAGGAACAAAAATGGTCTGTCACTTGACTCTCCCTGTATACTACCTGCCTCTTGAGTCTAATGATCACAGAATCACAGAATCATTTAGGTTGGAAAGGACCTCCAAGATCATCTAGTCCAACCTTTGACTGATCTCCACCTTGTCAACCAAACCACAACTCTAACTCCCACATCCAGCTGTTTCTGGAACTCTTCAAGGGAAGGTGACCTGGCCACCTCTCTGGGCAGCCTGTTTAAATGTTTAACAACCCTTTCAGTAAAGTAATTCTTCCTGATGTCCAGCATAATGATGTACCCACTTAATGGATTCTGTAATTTTAATATAAGGCCAGATTTTCAACAAGTGTGTACTGCTATCACTCCCCAGTAGTATTGCCCCTGTAGGAGCAATGGTACTTATAGTAGTTGAAATCTTGACCTCTTCAACTCTTGCTCTTGTCTACCTCTATGAGTGTATTTTCCCTTTTTAAATGTCTATTGAAACATAATAACATTAATTTTTTAACAGCACTTAAATTAATGTTTCTACTGACAGCCTCTAATAAACCTTGAACACAGATGTATTCATATATAGGATATATTAAACTTTTAGGGTGTATTAATTTTGCCATTAAACCTTAATGACTAGTAGAACTTACTCTGTACCTGAAGGGACATGCCTTTGAAATTAAAATCACAAACCTTGCTGCTGGAGTTTTTTTCTCGTACCACAGCAATAATTCTCTTTCCAGTAGATTCAAACTATCTCCCCAGACCAAGACATGTTAGTGAAAGACATGTATTTTGCTTGAACAACTCCATCTATATTTAGGTTTTGTTAGCTGTAGCAGCTGAAGGGAAACTAACAAAATGCTTTCATAGATCAGCTTCTTGCTTCAAACTTATAGCAAAGCCTTCACAAAACTTTTAAACTTGAATAGAAAGAAGAGCAAAAAGATATTAGTGATACCTGAGTTTGGTTGCTGTCATGTAAGTCAAGTGAAAAGAAATTACACCTACTCTGGATGAAACAGTGATTCATGTTGTTCACCTTTAAGTTGAAGAGCCTTTAAAAAGAAATTTAGTTCTGCCTCTAAGTGGATGTGTGTGGGAGACTGACATTAACACCTTGCAGTGGAGAAACTATTCTCTTGGTCCCTTTTCACAGCTAACTGAACACAAACAGCGTGAGGTTAGCAAAGAGCCACAGGTAACAGGGCTATTGTAGCCCACAGGCTGGAGAAGAAGCTCAGTTCAGCAAGGGGAGTGGGGGGCAGATACTCATGGATCACAGCTTCCCAACCCACCAAAGCCCTTACTTTACCTCATATGTGCCATTGTGCTGCCTCTGCTTCCAGGGCATCAGCCCAAAGCCTGTATTCTCCCTGAGCCTCACTAGCCCTTGGAGCAGTCTCTGCTGAGGTCCATACCCACACCACCTCCACTGCCAGAGCAGCCAGTGTGAAAATACATTAAAAGAGCCAGAGAGCAGCACAATTTAAAACATGTCAGTGTCCCTTTGTTAGCTATGTTGCTGAGCCATATTACCCACAACATGAAAGATTTCTGTATTTAACAAGACAGGTGTGTAGTTGAAAAGATCACTTGACAGTTACCTTTGACAAATGTTCTAGTAGCTCAGGTCACCTAATTTGTTCTCCAAGTGGAAGGTAACAGCTAGCATTAATCTCTCATTTCCCTGCTCTGATGTTGCTTTAAGATAACCCTACCTGTTCCACTGCATTTTTTCCCAATTAATCTCTTAGGTTTGACTACATTTAAGGAAGTAAGGACTTCAGGAGAAGCTACTGACGTTCAAGATTTCAAGCCAAATATTTTTATTAAGATCTTTCTCATGAACATTAAGTATTTATGGCTGTACTGGGGCCAAGAAGAAGGCAGCGCTCAGGTACTTCAGCTGTATGGTTTCTGGTTTTAATTGACAGCATAACTCTGCTCACTTAACATTATATTGAAAAAAATTACAACTGGCCATTTAAACTCTATTTAAACTCTGTTTCCCAAGTCTGCCTGAAGACTTGGAAATCACAGCGATGTACCTGAAAGCAGTAGAGGCGTGTGCCGGGCCGCCGACACAGTGGGGTGTCCTGCAGATTCCCTCCCAGAGCTGGAGACAGCAGCTGCTCTCTGCTGCTGCTGCTGCTGCAGCCAAACTGCCTTGGATGTCTGTGTGTGACTGCACTGCTCAGGGTTGATACAGCTCGGCATCTATAAAGGTGTAGGAGCATTTATAGATAAATCTTGAAGTGGTATAAATTGGCATAATTGTACTTGATGGGAGCATAGCCATTTACCTTAGGTGAGTACTTGGCTCTTTTTTGTTCATGTTGTGCCAAGGCTTTCTCACTCTCAGGGTGCTTTAATTAATATACTGCTAGCTATTTCTTGAGCCTCACCTGGCAGGGTTCAAGGACTTCTTCAGAGATGCTGGAAGTCCTGGGTAGACACTGGAAACAGTGCACCTCAGAGACTTTCAGAACTAGCCAGAGCACATTTTGCACTACAGAATACCAAATCCTTTGTCTTCAGTGAAGTCGATGTCTTGCATTTTGTTGGAAAGTTTCACATGTAATGACCCTGATGCATTACAGTGAAAGATTAATAACGAGAAATATTATGAATAGCAGAGAGTACTATAAAGCATAAGTGGAACAAAAGGACAGATACCTGTGTTTTGGGGCTATATAAATCCCTTTGGACAAAGACTACAACTTTGATTTTCATTTTTTTTAACACCTATTATGCTCAGGCCTGGCTCTGCAGCTGCAGTATTTATCAGATTTCACTGCTGAAATAATATAACACAACACATGTGCACTTCTGATACTTCTTGCCACATTTAAAAACAATATCTAATTAGGATGCAAAACTAAATTCTAGTAAATGACTGGAACTATATATGTGTTTTTGAACACTGCCAGAGCAGAATAATTGAGGAACTCATTAATTCTGAGGTTGTTCACTACAGACAGGACACATTCTTCAGCATGAAGAAATGAATACGGCAAACACTTGGCCCACTGTTGAGCCAGGATACTCCTCTTGGAGTTTTATAGTAGGAAGCGAAGGAGGAAGCTGGATAAGGCAATATCAATTCCCATTTGTTCCCACCTATACAACAGTTACAGGAAAGTTCATTTCCCAGAAGGCTGGGTTTTATCTGAAATTGCAATATTAACTTAGAACCACATCATGATTTATTTAAAAAGCTCGCACTAGAGGGAATTATTATGGAAAGGATTGAAGTCTGGGTCACTCATAGATACAAAATGCAGTTATAATTAGGAACATACAAAAAAAGGCTGGCCTATTTTAGTCTGCTCCCTACAGAGTGGTTCCATCTAATGAAAGATCATTCTAGACACTGACATTGCATCTGTGCCAATCACGTGTGCATATGACAGAGGAATTGAGCAGGGTAGTGAATAAGCTAAGAAGTTGCCTGTGCTGTGAAAGCTGAATGGCTTCATTAGGTTGTCATGACAAGCACAATGTATTTTAATAAAACTAAATAGAAAATAATACACATGGAACAAAATTGCAAGTTCTCCTTTGAGGATGGGAGACTGTCTTGGCAAACAGTCACACAGAGGCATATTTAGTAATCTGTGGTAATTGCCTCGAGGTGAATGCTCAGAGGAGCTCCAAAGACAAGAAAGCAAATCTCCCACAGGCATTTGCAAACATCTTGGAGATAAGAACCATGACAGAGAAGTGGCTGTACCTATACATGTAATGCTGAGTGTAAAACATTATGTCCAAGAGAAAAAGTTACATTTCAGAAGGAAATTGGAATTTTGAGTAAAAGATAAAAATAAAATAAAAGGGAGTAAAAACTACAAGGCAAGTTCCATTACATGTAAGGAATTAGTTACAAATTTAGAAGAGAAGATTACCATGGATAGAGATTTAAAACACTGAATAGCTATTTGAGGCTGTGAGCTTTTTGACCTTTCCATAAAGGCATAATAAAATCTAATCACTGGGAAGTGGAGTTTGAGAAATGAAACATCAGAATAAAATGTAATTAAGATTATTAACTCCTGGTATCATCTTTCTACTGGATGCCCCATTCTGCCATCATGGTTTTACATCTCAAGAAGTTATGAGAAATTTATGTCCAGCCACAATTTCAGAATTGATTTTAATTTATGGAAGAAAATCTGCATGTGCTGATTAAAAAAAGAGAAGATGCAAATAAGACTAAGCTAAGAACTTAGCTAAGAACAAGCTAAGAACCACCTCTGCATTATTTAAACTGTCTTGGTCTTTATCCTCTTGTTGATTTTATGCTAATGATCATGCCAAGCAGCTAATGCAAAGAATCACACAATTTCAAATCAAAGCATTATTCTTTATGCCATAAAAAAGCCAAAAACTAAACATAATGAAGCCTACAATAATATCTTATTACAAATCCATTACTCATCCAAACTAAAACATTCATTTACGGGAATATCTAACCACAAGAACTGTTTGGAAATCTTTTGGCTTTCTTTGTGTTAGAGCATATTTCACACCTCAGCTCAATCCATCAACTGTTTGCTTCAGAATGCCAGGCTGATTATGTCCTCTAGTTTCTTACCATCCTATAAGAGCTGTTTGTCTTTTACATTTTAAGGATATACAGAGAGCTTCATAAACACTTTATTCACTACTGAAGATGAAATTTTCCACACTGGTAGGAGTCTTTGTTTCCTCCTGTTAAAATAAAGCTAGGAGTTAAACCTTTAACTTAGGTGAAAATTCCTTTAAAAAACCCTCCTTAGAAATATATTGAGGATGGATTGACCTTTGTAATATAACTTCTGTAGAAGTGTTCAAGAATTTTTTATAAAGTACAACCCAGCTAGAAGGCCACTTTCCCTTTTAGCAGAGCAATTACCACAAAATGTTGAGCCAATAAGGGAGATACCGGTTATTATGTTGTTAAGATGTATGTTACACTATCCAACTTATTCCTTAGCCTCTGCATGCATCTAAATAAAAGGCATGAAGCCAATGTGATATTTCATTCATGTCTGCGAGACATCATTGAATAGAATCATAGAGTCACAGTTTTGTTAAGGTTGGAAAAGACCTCCAAGGTCATGGATTCCAACCTTTGATCAATCACCAGGCCACTGCACTCAGTGCCACATTCAGTCATTTCTTAAACACCTCCAGAGGTGGTGACTCCACAACCCCCCTGAGCAGGCTGTTCCAATGTTTAACCAGCCTTTTTCAGTGAATTCCTCCTGATGTCCAGCCTGAGTCTCCCCTGGAGCAGTATGTGGCCATTTCCTCTCATCCTGTCACCGATTTCCTGGGAGAAGAGGCTGCCCCCCATCTTGCTCTAAGCTCCTTTTGGGGGGTTGTAGAGTGATAAGGTCACCCCTGAGCCTCCTTTTCTGCAGGCTAAACAACCCCAGCTCCCTCAGCTGCTCCTCACAGGACTTGTGTCAGACCCTTCACCAGCCCCATTGTCCTCCTCTGGACACTCTCCAGAACCTCAATGTCTTTCTTATAGTGAGGGGCCCAGAACTGGACACAGGAGGTGTGGCCTCACAGTGTTGAGTACAGGGGGACAATCACTGTCCTGGTCCTGCTGGCCATATAATTTTTGATACAAGCAAAAAACTGTTGAAGGAAGTAGATTTGTAGATTTAGCAGCAATGACATAGAGAATAGGCTTTGCTGCTGATGCAGTATGTGGATTACATTCCATTTGTTACCCAGCTCCCCTGTGTCCATATTATAACAGCTCCTGATGGGAGGTGTAAGATACACATAGACCTAAAATTCTTGGGTTTGAAATTAACATCTCCATTGAGCTCCTTTAGTGAGAGCCAGACAAGTTGGTTGAGTCTTCCTTCAGCAAAATACTAGTTTAAATTATTTGGGTATTAACCTGAATTCTAAGATGAAAATTACTTGAGTCAACACCAGGAAAACTGATCTATAATTGTGCATTGGACCAGAAAAGGTAACATAATTTTTTTTAAAAAAATGCTCCTGTGTGATTGCTGGTTCATCCATTATTGCGGTTTGAGTCTGTATTTTCATGAATGATAAAATTTGAAATTTGACATTGCAATATGATAAAAACCTGTCCTCAAAAGTCATAAATTATTCCAAGAAACCAAATACTTCTGTGTTTGTGACTGTGTGCACATGCACATGTGTGTGCTCATGTGATTGCAGGGGATCTATGTGATAACATTTCTGATAGAGGGACATTTTTCTAACAAACCACAATCAGACAGGTCTCTACTTTAAATAGGACTGTGACCATAAGATAAGGCACACAAAACGCTATCTTGCTATCTGGTATTATCAGGGCATAAACATGAAATTCTTATGGTGAATTGCTCCAGCAAACATATTTTTTGCAAAATGCAGTGTTGAAGAGCAAAAGCCAGAAAAATTTAGAATAAAAATCAATAGCAGTTTGTGTAATAAGGTGAATTAACCACTGAAACTACTTAATAAAGTGCAGTTGAGTCTTCAGAACTTGGAATGTTCTCTAAAATATCTGTCTTGCCCCAGACTATGAGCTTACAGTAAGAATCCATGCCGAGAGTCTGATCTTTCTACAGGATGACCTCTTGGCCTTAAAAATAGACAAATATTTATTTGAAACAAAACTGACAAGTGCATGGACTCTGAGCACTGCAGTCAGTCCAGTCTGGTGGTACCATCTCCTCTCCTGCTTTGTGGTGCCTTGTTGAACTCACATACAGAAGCTGATCTCAGCCCATGACAGGGAGAAGCTCCCTGGCCAAAAGTTCAGATGCTCTTGTCTTTTTTAAGAGGAAGTGCTGAATTGTCTTCATCAAACACAGTCATGGGTAAGGAAGAAACTTCCTGGCTCTGAGTGCTTTTAGTTACTCATAACCTCACAAGCAGAAGTTAGTCTTATATAATTAGGACTTTACATGACATTCCCAAATAAGATAATCCAGATTTTGGTGACAAAACATTGCTGGTTTCCTCCAAACTAATGTGGAACTTCCTTACACAGTGTTCAAAAATTCTGTGCATACCTGGAATGAATGGTGCACACAGGTTTTTATACACACTGGAAATTAGGACTTAAAGAAAAAATAATAAAAAACTTTAGTTCTGGACACTAATCATATTTTTAAAATTACTTTTAAGTGCCATACTTGACAGTCCTTTAAAGTTTTTAATATTAAAGTTATTTTTAATGCTTTGTTGAAAACAAGAACTAGGTTTTCTGGCCTATAAATACAGATTAAAAATATATAAAATTAAAGTTTACAGTTAAAATAGCTGACACAGCATAGTACTTTTAGAATCTGTATTTCCATTTTTGCTTTGTATATCCTTCTACCCACAGAGCAAAAGAAAAAGAGCTACATAATGTGGTCAATCTTTGATGGGAAAGTCTTCCCAGAAATCCAATCAAATTCAGATTTTTGTATCATCATTGTTTGAAAACCCACTGCAGAATGGATTCAGTAGGAAATCAAAGGCAAACCAGATATATTCTTGTGTGAGGGAACACAGAATATATTACATTGTCTTCATAATTCTTATCATCATAAAGATGATGAATCACATGTAAGAAATACAAATAGGACTTTCCTGTAATTGTCAAAAAATACTTTCTTTTATGTATGGTTGTATTTAAAACTCTCGCTCTTTTAATATCCACAAGAGAACTAAAGGTGCCTGGGAAAATAAATCATGTGAGAATTTTAGTACTGGCTGCTGCAGAGCCCAGAGGATGCCTGGACAATGCTTTGGAAAAGTGGTGTTGTGGAAAATATTACAGTGTTGTGGAAGAAGTAATAGTTTATTAAAAATAAGGGCTGCAAAAATGAAATGATGTGTGGTCTGGCAAATGTTTTATTTTTAAAGTTATGCATCCTGCTCATCTAAAAATATGCTAGAAGTCTGAGCTGGTTGAGGATCAGCAGCTGTACATGCCTGCTGAGCACAACAGTCACAGGGAGTTGATGCAGATCTGCCCTTAGTACTCTCTGATGCCGATCACAGCCACTTTTTTTTCTACAAGTCGAGTAATAGTCATTAACATACCATTTTCAGAGAAATATCTCTTTTAGGAATCATTTTGAAAGCAATTACCACTATTTGCAACTCAGTGAAAAATCCAAAACTATGTTCTTAAGTTGCCTGTAGTCACAACAGCACTGCTTTGTGTTATTACCACATTTCAGGATAGTCCTGAAGTATGTGTGTGTGTGTGTGTGTGTGTGTGTGTGTGTGTGTGTGTGTGTGTGTGTGTGTGCGTGTGTGCTGCTGTTGTCCCCTGAGCCCAGGCATTCACCACTTACTAATGCCCCTCTGGAGCAGAAGCAGGACTGAGGCCACGGGGCACACTCAGCCCTGGAGCAGCACATCTGCAGCAGAACCCACAGGAGGAGTTTATCACCCAAACCTGTGGCTGGGGCTGTAGACAGCTGTAGAGTTGGGAGCTGGGAGCTGGCAAGAGGAGACATTCTCAGTTCATGGCAGAGGAGCAGGAAACATTCTCAGTTCCTGTGGCTCTTAATGAATGGACCAGTGTCACCCAGGTCCTTTGCAAAAAGCTGTTCTTATTAAATTGCTGTAGTTCCTAGGAATGGCTACTGCTTTGTTAATTACAACATTTGCTGTAAAGTGCTTTTCGGTTTAAATTTGAAGATTTTCCCCCTGAAATTCCATAAAGAAAAAGGATGTGGTTCTTGTTTTGTTTTGAACTTGACTTCCAAAGGCTTTGTGTGTAAGTTCATGAAGACCTTCACAAAGATTATAGTATAGTAAAGCTTGTTGGTGTGCTGGTGCCACTGAATTTTGAACACTCCATCAAACAAACAGCAATGTGACGAAATGAAAGGAATTATGCACTTCCAGAGCCTGAATTGCAGAGCTAGAGCTCTCTGGGGTATCTCACCAACACAGAAAGCAGCCTGCTCCTTATTTTTTGACCCGTCCAGCACAACTGGCTGTAGGAGCACTTTGAGGGGAGAATCTGACAAAAACTGAATGATGGCAGAAGGCAATTCTGAAGTGGAAGAACAGCTCTCCAGACCCTAAGGGGGAACCCTAAATAAGTGACATAAATGGCTGGTGTGTGTGAAGACAGCAGGTGCTGAGTGGGCTAGATATATATCATTCCCTAAATAAAATGGATGTCAAGAAATAAATTTAGACCATAATCCTGCAGTGTATTCTTTCAGTATATTCAGTGTTGGTATTAAAAAGCCAGCTCTGTCTTTTCTGTTACCCAGAGTTTATAAAAATGTATTAGAGTCATAAGTAAAATGATAAAAACATCCAGAACTTTCAGAGAAGCATCAGCTTCTTTATCTCGGCTTTGCAAAATTCAATTGTTTTGAAGCTACAATTGTAAATGCAGCACCTCTGACTTCACATAAGTCACTTAGATAGGATAAGTAACATTCTAGTTAAATTGCAAATCTTAAATCTTCTTCCAGAAGTGAAGAGTCTGTAAAGGAAACATAAGGGGTTTTTGGGATAGCTGTTGTCATCTGCTTTGATACCAGCCTAGGCCTGACCTTGCAAAACAAACTAACAGAGCAATCCTCTATTACTGTGTGGGAAAGGGTTTTCCTCAGTAGGAAGACAAAGAAATAATTCAGCAAGTCCCTTCTAGACTTATTTTCCCTCTGTCTCCCTGCATAATTGATGAAGATAGTTGAAATCATCTCCATCTGAAGCTTCAAGAGCAAAGAAAAAATGGCAAAAGTTTCCTTAAACTTAGGAATAGTTTCTTTTGGATTAAGCAATGCTTAATCAGCAGCAGAGGGATTCCAGAGGGTGCATTTGTCCTTGTGACAAACTGCGAGGCTTTGGGGTCTTTGCAGGCAGCTCTGACTGCGGCCACTTTGCTCCCTCAGAATTGGGATCCACACCCCCAGGCACAGCTGGAAAAGCACAGGGGTGGCCCCAGCCATGCTGTAATCAACCCCTGTGTGCAACCCTTTGAGCACCACTTGATCCCAATACAATCACAGATGTTTGTACAGAAACAGCACAGCCCCAGATGTTTTGGTGATGGTGCCATTGACAAAGGCCTGGTGCTTCAATAGCCCAGATGTTCCCTGACACATTGTTGTGGATTGCCAAGCAAATTCTATCTGTATTCTATTTGCCATCTGTATGGCAGCTGTCTTCTGTTAAGTGGGCACTTTTCCTTATCTCTTTCACAACCACTCCTCACTCCAGGGAGACATCTGCTGATAACAGGCTATTGAATGTCACTGCATGACTGATAAGAACTACAGCATCCCACTGGGAGATGCTCTGCCCAGAGGGAGGAGCCAAGCATTCCTACCTGGATATAATCTGGAGGTTCTGGAACAGCAGCACAGCTTCTGCACTGGATTTCCCAGAGGAACAGCTGCCTCTTCCACTGGATCTTCAGAGGAAGACTACACCCTTCTACAGAATCACTGCTTCAACAGAACCACATCTGCCACTCCAGGAGGACTGCAGCCACAATTCCAATTGGACTGCTACCAACACCCTGACCAACAGGGTGTCGGCTTGTATTCTGACTCTGTCAGTGTTGTTTTAGTTTACTGCATTGTTTATTTTATATTTCTATTTTCTTCCCTAATAAAGAACTGTTATTCCTGCTCCCATATTTTTTGCCTGAGAGCTCCCCTTAATTTCAAATTTATAACAATTCGGAGGGAAGGGGTTTACATGTTTCCTTTCAGGGGAGGCTCCTGCCTTCCTTAGCAGACATCTATCTTTCCAAACCAAGACACACATGGGATTGCCTCTCCAGGCTGTCTTATCCAGCGCTGGGCAAGCTCCTTTGTGTCACAGTCTGGGGCCATCTTGTACAGATCTAAGGCATGAGT
The DNA here is from genome assembly GCF_901933205.1 of Camarhynchus parvulus. Classification (NCBI taxonomy): domain Eukaryota; kingdom Metazoa; phylum Chordata; class Aves; order Passeriformes; family Thraupidae; genus Camarhynchus; species Camarhynchus parvulus. Next base: position 20,787,779 of record NC_044571.1, read on the forward strand.
GCATGAGATCATAGAAAACTTTCTTTTGCCCTTTAGTTCAGAGACATTTAAAACTAAACAGAAAACATTCAAGATGTTGCAATCAACAATTTTGCAATCATCAATCATTATAGCAATGGACTTCAAGACACAGTCAGAGGCATTTTGTCAACACCAAATTATTACAACTTAGGCAAGGGAAAAGAACAACTATGCCATGTTTCCGTAAATCTCCAGTCACAGTGGTTTGAGTTATGGCCAGTTGATTAATTTAAGCATGCTGTGAGAATCTGACTAGAGTTGCAGGCCCATCTTTAGGAAGATTTATTTTTCTTTCTTTAAGTTAAATTCTGGTTTCAGTGCTTCTGAAAGACAAACTATTGTGGCAAACTGTTAGTGTCCTTGGTTTAACTGTTCTTCAGATAATTATAATGCTGCGTGCATTATATCTAGCTATACTTCACCTTCATGATTCACTGCTTTCCTGTGCTACTTTCTTGTTGCAAACCTACGTTTTACAAACGGCACTAGCTAGATTTCATAACATTTTTGTGCTAATTTCAAGATTTCATTTCCATTCTCTGTATGTTGAAACTGTAAACATCTTTAATTTTATGCCAATTTTACAGCTAATAAAAACGTGGAGTAATAAAGCTATTGTTATAAAACTAATGAAAAGAGATCCTTCTGTATATTGCAAGGAAGTGGAAGAAATCAACATTAACTCTCATGAAAAGAATTATTTCAATATATCAAATAAGTATTTTGCAGTACCTATACTTGTAATAGCACTTTGGAGTATAAGCCCAAAGACTATTATTTCATTTCAGATGTACTGCAATTTAGAGCTTGCTTCCCAGAGAAAAAGGCTTTAGAGGGATGCAGCTAGGGGACATGTTCCTGGGGCCAGGTTGCTTGCTGGAGCTCAGCAGTCAGTCAGCTTGCTGCAGATAATCTCTGTTGGAAAAACTGAGTTTTAAGTTGCTAGAAAAGGGTGATTTTTCTCTTGAGGTGGGGACAGATCTGATATCAAACAGAAAATTTCTCAGCTCTTTAGGGGAGCTGTGGAATGGTGGCATAGCAGGAATTGATCTATCAAGCACCCCTGTTGTTTTGGTGGAAACACAGCCAGAAAATTACTTTAATAATGTTTACATCCTCAGCCGTTGTTGCCACAGTCTCCAAGAGGAGTGACCAGACAATACAGGGAGTTGTCAGGAGTTCATGGCTAAGCTATGAAACTAAGAAGAGATTAAAGGACAACCCAGCACTGTTTGTTCATTTAGAATTTGTGCTGGTGACAAACAGGAGTTCTTGCCTATGTGAGGCCATAAGGATTTGGCACAGTGATTTACAGAAAAAAACAAAGTCGATGAGATCAGTATCCACTCCCAGTTACACAGCAGTAAATTCAGAGTAACTTTACTCACTGACATCATAGGAGCTAGTCTGGATTTACACCAGCTTGAGTGAGAGCTAATAATGGTCTACCGAGAATTTGAACTTCATGCCTGAATGTGCAAGTGGGAGAATTGGCTGAGTTATGCAGAGCTAGGTACAGACAATTGTGTCCAAAGATAACACTGAGGAGGAGCTTTTTGCCACTGTTCTTATTGTGCTTCTTGCTCTATTAAATTCTGCTCCAGTTCCAAATGTATCTGTAAGAATGAAAGACTTGCGACTACAAATGGACTATAAATTATTTATTGTTCCTGAGCTTACTTTCAGGATGATATCCAAGGGCTCATAGTTATTAATTTTGCATATTCCATGGATGGGTTAGATGACCGACTAGGCTCTTCAAATGTCAATTTGTTCTTCCATAGAATCTATTATAGCAAAGGTGTCCAGGGTAGTACTTAACATATTATCAGAACACTTTGTATTGGTGTGTTAAATAGTTCTTCAATATAAGTGAACACACTGCCTCTGCTCCCCATGATTAAAGATAAATCTTCCATAAGTCTTTGAAAATCAAGCTCTCCAGAGAAGAGAAGCAGTGAATGACCTATTTGGAATCACCTGTATTCTTCAGCTCAATGCCAGCTGAAGATGCAAGGAATTCAAACTCAAGTCCCTTATGGCTGGTTATGTGTCATACAAGATGTGAGCCAAGAAAGGATCATCCAGTGAGGTAGCCCTGTGAAATATGATAGCTTTAACTCTACAACGTGTCTGATTTCCATACATCTATTTTTTCCTCCTGTTATCTCTAATATGTAGAGGCAGATGTAAGCTGTCAAACTAGGAATCTGAACAGAGGAGACTTTTTTTTAGACAATGACATTTGTGCCTTAGAAATTATTATCTGGTATTGAGAACCTGATTTGTATGAGGGTTTTTGTTAGCTGATGACCATCAGAGTATTAGTGCAATCACATGCTGAAATTACCTGTGTATTTGGGTATGGTTTTTTATAGGCAAGGCACCCTGTCAAAAGAAGTTAGGCAAAGCAGCCATTTAGATTTCTTTCTGAATTTCACTAAGCAGGTATGTACCTTGGGCAAGACCCAAAGTCTTTTCCTTGATCCATTCTTAATCATGAAGAGAAAGTGTGTTTTCCCTAAGGAACTTGAATTCTGTATTTATGGACATTCCTGAAGAGGTAGAAAATAGTTGAGATTTCTTCCTATCATCTCTGCTTCAATTTAGAGCTTGCATGATATGGCTGAAGTTCGCTTTTATTTTTAATAAATATTTTCTTTGGGAAAAATGGCTCTTGGATCAAATTCCAGTCCTTTGCATTCTGAATCAGCAATTAAGCAATTGAATTAAAGCCTGTCAATAGCAAATGTTTCCATTATAAAACCACTAGCAATTCTACCTCTTTGAATAGTAGTGTGATAAAAATACCTCAGAAATTCTTTGTAATCAGATCTCTGACAGCTATCTAATCTTTCTCTCTAATATAGGGGGAAGAATGAGGTTATGTAAAACCCATGTGCTCCTTCCAAAACAGAAGGCTCAGCAGTTTCCCAGCTACCCAAGTTACCTTTGCAAAGCTCTACTTGGTATGTCAGTACCTCAGACAGTACTGACATTCAGGTGCTGAGGCACATTTGACTTAGGTTTTGATCGCTGATAGAAGGTTCATGTCAATTTTTCTCGTTTCATCCCATGTACTTTGTGGTCTTGGCTGTCTCTTTCATTATACTCCAGATGTAAATAGATTCTATCTGCACAGCCTCTCTTCTTTTGGTGCTGCTTTTTTTAAAAACAGCAGCATTTTTGACTTTGGCATCAGCGTGAGGATAATTACCATCTGGTCTCCATTTGCTTGCAGGTTGAAGACCCCCCACCCTAGATCAAAACCTGTTTCAGTTGACTGAAACAGCATTTCTCAGTGAGTGGAAATGATGCATATCTGGCAGCTTTTCAGTGTAAAATGAGTCATCAAAACACACTGACTGTAAGCATCTTCACCCTTCCTTCTCACATCTCTTAATCCAATGATGGCTAAGATTGGAATAAAACTTCATCTTCAGCATGTATACAAAACATAGTGGTACAGAGACAAACACTTGATTGCAAACCAGTCATGTAATGAAAAAGCACATAATTTGAATCAGATTGGGCTGAAATTAAAATTGCAACAAACTATTTGTCAGTTTCAAGCTCTGGAGACTAAATTCACTCTTTTCGTAATTTTCCTTTCTTCATAATTTCTCCCTCTCACTTACCCTCACCTCTCTCAGTGTAGGAGCTCTGCATTGCTCCTTGTTTTTGGTTTCTTATAAAAACAAGATTGAAGAAATCTACTAGCACTTACACTTCAAATGAAAAGCAAAATCTAAAAATGAAAAAGCAGTAAATGTTTCTTTAAAAATCTCACTAATGAAATATAATCTGCTCTAGTTGATTCTGTAACTGAAAAGCGATATTCGGGGCAGTATATGGAATTAAAAGAGAAGGCAAAGCAAGGCAAGGCAGGGAAGGGAAGGGAAGGGGAGGGAAGGGAAGAATGCAAAAACTTTGAGGCTCAGAAAGAGAAATCAGAAACATTCATGTGCCACTTTAAAAAGCTGAAATTTATAAGAAAGGAATTCTTGGTCTGGTTGCCTTAGTCTCTGGACAAGTACATGACTAGTACTGTGTCAGACTCACATCAGGGTTCACTGTTATGGAAAACCAACAGAGATGTGCCACTCCTGTATATATATATATACACACACATACACACACAGGAGTATATGTAAGTATATGTATACATATACATACATACATACATACATATGTATACAGGAGTATATATATATATATATATATATATACACATACAGGAGTGTGTATATGTATATATATATATACATACATACATATATATATACACACACAGGAGTATATCTATAGCTATATATATATACACAGGAGTGTATATATCTATATATCTATATATCTATATATATCTGTATATATCTATCTGTATATCTATATATATAAGACTCTTAACTCTTTAGGAAGGACTGGATGGGTTTCAGTTGGTGCTAAAAAACCTGCTCATTAGAACCATACTCAAAAAACATGCCAACATGCCATAGTTCTGGATGATGTTTCTAGCTTCCAGTTTTGGATGAGTTCATGACAAAGTTGTGATGAACCATTTCTGGAACTCTTGAGCTCTGATTGTGACTGCAGAACCTGCAGTGTTTGTGGCTCCTGGTGAAGGAGGAGAACCAACAGTCCTGGCTGGTACTTTGCTCTGTCAGCCACATGGATACCTTCAGTCTATCTGACATTCCTACTGGCCTCAGTTATTTTTAAAGAGGCCTGTGACACTCCCATTCTACTCCCATCAGATATTCTATTCCCTTTCTCAACGAATGTGCATACCTGCAGCACTGTCTGAAAGGAAAGCTCAGTTGTGGAGTCTTTGGCTTGTGATGCTTTTTTTTTTACATTTGCCTTTTTACAGTATTCAACATTATAATACAATTTATTAAAATTTTGTAATGATCGGGGAAAGCAGACAAAAAGTGTTGTATTATTTGGTCCCTCCTTTAGAGCAGGTTGGCAGGTGTTATTGCAGGTTGGCAGGGGAAATTATTTGGTAAGAGATGAACAGACCTCAGCACATCACACATACATACTTAGCATTATCCAGTGGTACACACCCAAAACCTTGTGGTGATGGATATAGAGTACAAGAAATCTGAGGCTGCTACTTCCCCATCTCTGATTTCCACCTTCTTTCTCAGAACCAGCTGCTGCTCCTCACCACTGGCTCTGCAAGGAGGAGAAGCTGTGTGGCTGCCAACCTCGAGCTGATGCATTTGGACTCTGCCTCAGCTGCATCTTCAAATGTTGTCACTGGCCTGGTGCCACTGGAGCCAGGAGAGCAGAGCCAGCAGGCTGAGCAAGGATTTGGCCTTGCATGTTTAATGTGGGTAATTGGTTTAGACTACGAGGTAGGAGCCAGTGACTATATGAATTGAGAAGCTAAACACCCTAAAGGGTGCAGGAGTACCGGAAGTATATCAGGACAATTTTTTTTTTCAATAAGAGGATTGTTTTATTTTTAAATCTCATCTTGTGTTACTTCTTTCCCAATCTGAAAACTTCTTTTCTTTTATCTAGCTAGTTTGAGCTTTACAGGTGACACTCCCAGGTGTCAGGTGATTTTTTTTTGTTTAAAACTCTGTGCTTAGTTTTAAAATTACATGAATATTTTAAAAATATATATCTCCTTGCAAGACAACATTTTGCCTCAGAGTATGCTGGCATTTCATGTTTTCTCTTATTATGGCTCACAGTCTGTGTCAGGGCTATAAAAGCTGTTACTGTTTATTCACATTTGAGGAAGGAACAAAGGGAGTTTTCTGCAGCCAGTGCACCTGGAATGTGAAGTGAGAGTGGTAACTCCTGCAGCCTGCTTCTGCCAGGTGGCAGCCCCTTGCTACATCACAAAATCAAGAAAAAAAAAGGAAAATGTTAAAGGTTTTGGTACATTTTATCTTAAGGCACTAACTTTGTTTTATGTTGATTGAAGGTTTAATTTTTAGATTTAATAGCCATTCTGACTTGCTTAGCCACCCATCACCACAAAGCAAGAGAATCATCAGCTCCTGTAGGATTTTGCAGCAATGCTAAAATACACTACTTGTAAAGTTTCTGTGGAATTTGTGTTATCATAACACAAAACGCAGCCTGCAATTTATGTAGGCAGAAAAGGAAAAGCTCTCGTAATGGATTTAGATGAAACAAAAAGATATTAAAAATGCATTTGTGTTTCTGCCAAAACTAAATACAACAGCTACTTGTTTCCTCTAACAATACCCAGCGTTCACCTTTTTTCAAGGACTCTATAATAATATGTAGCTATCAGTTATCCAGTACTCAGAGAAGATTAGGTAAAAGAAATAGGTAGAGACTGTCCTTGCTTACCCCCAAGAAGCGGTGCAATGGCAAAATCCAAGGCTGCAATATTTTCAAATGTGCTTTAAATCCATTCAAGTTTCATTTTCTCTTACAGAAGACTTGCTCTTACTTGAGCTGATGGTTTTACACTATAGTATTGGTAACAGCATCTAGCTCATGTTTCTGTTGAGCTTGTACAGAAAAGAGCTTGCATGCCAAAAAAAGGCCAGAAAAACTTGCTATGTGGTTTTAGAAAGCACAGTTCAGATCTGACAGATGCAAAGAGCTAAGAGCAGTCCTGGAAGCTCTAGCAAATTACTTTTACTCCAGTTCTAAGGAGACTGAAAACTACAGAAAAAGTAGAAAATAAAGTATTTGGATACATACAACTTTGGAATTGGTTCTCCAACAGCTTTTTGAAACCCAAGTCATGGAAATTTCTCCTGTATTCCCAGGATTAACATTTCATGTTATGTTTGAAAAGTTGTACTTCTGACTTTTATGTCTTCATGATCTAACTGTTGGTTTTTAATATTCTAAAGCCCCTTTCAGTCAATAAAATGTTCCCAGTAATTCAAGTGGAAGTAAAATTTGCCAAAAACTAAAAACACCTCATCAGAATCTTGAGGTTAATTTCCTCCAAATTATCAGATAAATATAATTTTTCTCTGTTTACCTTCTGCACATGAATATCTGAAGTTGCTTAGATCTTTTACCATGGCTTGATCCTGATTGCCTTTGAAAAACAGATTAAGGCTTTCCTCATTGTCTTCTACTTCAGAAACACAGATGTGTTATTTTAACAGCTTTTTTTTTTGCCCTTCTAAACACATAAAGCCTCCTGCTCTTCTGGCTCTACTGTTTTTTGGAAGCTCTAATTTGCACCTGGGCTGAAATTGTCCATGGGGGATAATCAGGTGGCTGGGAGTAGATCAAGTACCATGTGCTTTGGCTGTACCTATTAATGAGCATCTTTGTGTCCAACAGGCTAGTGAATACAGGATAACTAGCTCTGGGCAAATACAGCGGCCTCATTAGGATAGGAAGTCTTTTGTTAGGGAGATCTGTCTGCCTTCTTGTCCTTTTCTTTAGCAGGGATGATGTAAAGAGTGTGAAATTCCATATGCACCCAGCTAATATATTTTAAAACAGCCTGAGCAATATACAGCTTGTACTATGGAGATTCAAAGAATTCCCTTTACAAGGTAAGTTTATTTCTCCCTCCCCTTTCCATCTACTTATGTGTGTTTGGAAGTGTCAGCCTTTACGTTTAGCAGCTAAGTTTTGTGTCTCCGGTACAGTTTGGTCAAATCTGATCAGTTGCAATGAATTCAGAATTCAGATTCTTTGTGGATTAATGTTTTTTTTATTTCTCCTATTTTCTTTGTTCCACTGCATGCATTACAGTACACATAAAAACCTCACCAGTGAACTAATTACTTCTTTTTTAAACCTTCTCCCCTATACTTCCATTTAGACCATACACTGCCTATTTCACCAGTTAAAATTTGTCGAGACCCAAGACACACCTCTAGCTGTCCAAGACACCAGGACCCCTGCTAGGGGTCTCAGAGACCCTGTCACAGAGCCCAAGACACCTGTGGTTTTGATTATGACCCATAGAGCAAATTACCAACCTTATATGAAGATCAGCAAGCCACAACAGTTTAAGTAAAATAATAGTGAAATTATCACAAGCTAGAAAAGAAGATTTTGAGTTTTTTAGTATGGGAGTTCAAGAAGCAAGATGGAGAGAACTAAGTGTGTCCAGCCTTTCTCCTTCTTCTTCTTAGCCTTCATCTTCTACTGTGATGTTAGCACTTAGAGATTAGTTTAAAATATAAGTGCACTGTCTAACATGAGTGATAAGTATTAGAAAGTAAAAGTAAATATGATATACGTAATTTGTAGTATAAGAGACGGCGCAGCCTTGGGAGCAAGCAGAGAGCGTCGTAGCTGCCTTGCTGGTCAGACCTCTGTCTGCCAAAGAGAAAATTTTGTAGATAAGACTTAATAAACAACCTGAAGACCGAACAACAGAGAGTCCAGTCTCATTCTTCAGAGCCTAGAGTTGACTCCCTAGACCACCCAACTCACCTCGGGGGCAGAGAACAAGCAGCCGACCCCGAGAAAAATTATTTTAACTTATCTCCTAATTTTAGCAACTTCATTCCTGCCTTTTGTTCAGTTATCTATGACATACTTTGTACTCCATAGCCACCATGTTCTCCTTTACCTTAAAAATAAGTGAAGCTTCGTGAATTGGCTTAGTCAAATTGTCTAGCTAAAGCCAGGGAGTGCTTTAATTCAGTGTAGTAACTCATATGGGAAACAACAGAGCCACACTCTGAAAAAGGTCCTCTGCCCCACGGCCCATCCCAGCACCATTCTGTCTTTGCTGCTAGGTTGGTTACAAATCTTTCTCTTTGTCAGTTTGGATTTCACCACAATTTTTTGAATGTGTTTTCATGCAATGCCAGTTGTCTGTCTACTCATTATCTCCATTTCTATGCTGTGGACACTTGTTCATCCCTTACTCTTACCCACTTCCTCTTTACAGGCATTTGTCTCTTCAATGTTTTATTTCATGCACTATCCTGAAGAGATTTTGCTTCAAGCAAAAATCTTGAGCCATGCTTGAGTCTTGCTGTTATTATTTTTACTGCACCATTCCTTCAGTGCAAATCCTATTGGTTATGCAATGTCTTTATGTTTTGCATACTCTTTGCAGAAATTGTTTACAGAGTCCTGGCATAGCTTCAGGCACTATGTAATTTACAGATCAGTATAAATGACAGCAAGCTGAAAAGTAATGCCATGTTGCCTTCTATTCCTACCTAGTGATTAGATCATCTTTATTTTGTCATCAGTAGCCCATTAGTTTTTGCTAATCTTTCCACTTTGCATAGCAGAGGCTCTTGTGCTGTGAGGCTACTTTTCTAAATAATACTGGTTTTCTAAGTGAAACATCTCTATCTTCTGTTCTGGCCACGGGAAATGCTGCTTTCAGTGCCCTGCACACATTGGGGCTATATCTACATATGTTTTATGTACATATATGTATATGTAGGTGAGGACAGATGCATGTGCCCACAAACTCACGCACAAAAGAAGGAAGGAAGGTGCAAAACAGAAAGGTTGGTGCCTGTCAGGCACTTGATACAGAGACACAGCCCCCTACTCTGTTTCAGTCCACGGCACCTACCCAGCACCTGCTCTGTAAAAGGTGGGAGCCATAACATAAAAAGAGCAGGTTATTCAACCTTCACCAGTTATTTCACCAGTTACTTCTCAACACTTTCTTACCCAGATGTCGTTCAAAAATCAGGCAACAAAAGCAGATTACAAACCAATAAACATAATTTAACCCTAGTGATCCAGTCCTTCCCCTATTTAAAGTCCATGCAGCTTAGTCATGGGAATCTATTTCTTTGACTGCCAGACATATTAAATCACCCATCTTCAGGCAAGTGGCCATGTTTACAGCCATCACATAATTTAATAATGAAAAGATAATTATTTATTCTGCTCTTGAAAAAAACTTCAACAACATGTTTATGGAGAAAATGGATTTAATTTCTGGATCTCTGGTTTAAAGCCAACAAAAAATTGTCTTTAATTTTAGGTCTAGTTAGACTAGTAGAAACCAGCATCAGACAGGACTACAGCTTTATTAAATGCTGATTTTATATTAACAGTTTTCTTAGAAAAGAATGCATTTTAATTAAAAAATGCTGTACTCTTTGAGCTGGAAATGTATTATGTAGAACTATGGAAAAGCTCAATCTACCAACATGACGGTTGGCAAGCTAAAATAGACTGGCACAAAATTAGAGCAAGAGACAGGAAGTAATAATTGCTTGACCTGCAGGTTGAAGAATAAAGAACAAAAGATCAGCTCCAGTTATATACTGCAAAGCTTCAAAAGCTTCTGATTAAATCTTAAGATTCATAGGTTATTTAAAAAAAAATCAAATTTAGTTTATAAGACTTATTAGCTTGGAAACAGCACAGTAATAAATAGAGACATTCAGTAGACCACAGAGGAGAACTGTGACTGAATATATTTCCCTTAATATATATCAGTCAAAGGTGGTATTAAGCAGAGCTTTTGTCACCTCTGTGATTATTAAGATATATAGGGAAAACTTGCAAGGAAAGCAGGCAAAGCTTCAAGAGTTTAAAGCACAAATACATGTCTATCTGGCTATACATTGGTTTTCCTCATCTGCTAAAAGGTCACCTCTTAAGTCCTGCTGATGGACAGAGGCTTCCTACATCAATCTCCTAAGCCCCTTTAAACTTATTTTAAAACTTCAGTTGATTTGCATTCTACTCCTTTAACTGACAAATGTTTTACTCCTGAAGGTGGACTCATTCAGGCCAAAGTGGGCATGCTTTCATATTTCCTACTGAACATGCATCGATCCCATTTACAAATACCTGTGAGAGATGTGAAATTTTACTTCAGAGCTGTCCCATGAATAACATCGACAACTTGTGATGTTTATCTCCTCCACATTGGAACCTGAGAAAGATCATGACTAAAACACATGTTTGTGCAATAAATTCCTCTTAAAAAGTAGAAAGCTTGAACAGTTGAGGAGAACAAAAGAAAACGAATACTAAACATTTTTAAAATAAAAATATTTTTTCCCCCTCTCCAATCCTCCTTCCCAATACACTCTTAATGGGTGTTTCCCTTGCAGACACCAGGGTATAAAGCTCTTCCTGTGTTCAGCTTCCTGGGCACTTTCCATGGGCCAACACTGCAGGCTCTGGCATGTCCAGGTGACCTGGACACCCTTGTGCCATCACAGATGTGTCAGCTGGTGGCCCTGGCAGGCTGGGTGGTCAAGAGGTGACACCCCCAAGCCCCAGCTCTACTTAGAGGCTGTGTCTCAGCTTCACTTGTGAGCACCCCAAGGCATCCTCCCCTCCATGGGACACCAAGGGCCACGTCCCACCCCAGACTGATCTTTAGTTCTGCCATGACCTTATGTGCTGCTGGGCTCATTTCCACACTGGGCACATTAAAGAGGAAAGGAACTAATTTTAAGGCCTGATATCCTTAACTCCAAAATCTGGACACATTTAACAGTCCCTGCACGTCAACCCACACAAGCACTGAACTGAAGATGGATAGTAACTTAAGTGGAAAAATGACCTACTAAATTATACTCCTGGCATCTCTCTAGCAACACATTTCAAAACACTACTGAGATACTACCGTGGACTGCTCAACATCAACCCTACTAACTAGGGCATGCAATCATGTGACTACTCTTAAATTAGGAAAGACCAGTCTGTATCCAGACTCTAAACAGTTTCTTTAGACCTTGCCAAGATTCCAGATATGTCATGTATTCTGCCCTTCTGCAGAATATACCCTGCACAGCTCAAGCCCTTTAGGAGAGTCTGCAGGCTGCACTCCTGACCGTGGAGTGCAAGCCATGGATACACTGCTTTCCTATGAGGAGCTTTCTGTAAAAACAGAGCAGTTCTGTAGCAGTTCTTCTAGTCATAGTGAACTCTCCAGAGAGTATTTACACTTTAAAAGTGTACACTTTAGTATTTAGAGAATACTAAAGTGATGTTCAGTTAGGAAACATAATCCATTTCTCCTAGCAAGCCTTTAGGTTAGGAAAAAACAGGTTACTGAACTGATGCATCTAGAGCTCAGCTGCAAGGTGTATGAAGGAAGAAGCCAAGAGGGGTATCTTTTATGGTGGGAGAAGAAAATGGAAATATAGGCTAAGATTTCATCTGAGAGAGGGGAGAGCTTTGTAGTGTTTTTGTTTGAATGCTGGAGAAAGGTAAAAAGCAGGTTGCTATTTTTTTTTCAGATTTTATTCCAGTAAACAGAGGGAAGAAGCTATATTGCAACAAGAACACATTCAGGATCACATGAAACTGCACAAGAAGAAAGAAAATGCTATTTTCTATTTTTGAGTAGAGCTCAGCTACTGAGTGCCATTATACTTTTTTTTTTGGATCAAAGATAGGTGCTTTGTCTGGAGTCATGCAATGTATTATTAAGAGTTTGGCTCTGTTGGTGATGTACTCTTCATACGGAAAGACTGACAGTTTTCAAAGACATCATAGTTTGGTGAAGTAAAGTTGAATTTACTTTGGCTTGAATAAAATATTCAAGTGAGACTTGTGAAGGGCAGCACAGGAACTTTACAAAGAGAATGAAAAATAAAACTTTCGTAGCTTCTCCATTTCTTCTTAATATATAAAATAACCTATGGTTTCACACTTTCAATGTAATGTCTGTTTCCATTCACAGGTTTCTATACCTCTTTTCCATCTAATATATGTGAATTTGTCTCACTTCTCTGCTTTCACATGCACACAAAACCTGTTTGCTCTTGTTCTGTGCGCTGATGAGGGTTTTGGTGGCTGCACTCTCTTGCATCAAATAACACTCCAGGAAAACAAAATCTGAGAGATTTATATGTGAACTACTTATTCACAAATAACTTGAGATTGCAATGTTAGCCTAAGACAACCAAATTTAAGTAAATGGTATTAATTGAAAAGATATTACTAAGAACCTGAATCATCCCTTAGAAAAATGTTAGGGTTTTGCCTAAATGCTGGGTGGCCAGCACATGCCAAGGTTCTGTGGCTCTAGAAATCTGAGATGCTTCCTTCTCTCTTCTCCTTAGGACCTACCACTCCTACTTTCTTTTCTGCCTCCTACCTTAGCCTACTACATAGTCCCGCCTTTCATTTTTCACTTTTTTCCCCCCATATTGATCTGGTTTGTGCATCCAACAACCAGCCCTTCTATTAACTCTCATCTTGTTATCTGCCTATTTCTGTTCTGGATGCCACTTCAGAGTATTTTTCTTATTACCCCTCATCATTCTTTTTCTTTTGTTCTTAACTCTGTGTTTCTCTCCCTCTGCATTCAAACAAGTCACCACCTCCCTCCACTGAGTCATTTGCCGGAAGCAGAGGTCTGATAAGCACAACAGACAACTCTTACTCTTAGTTTCAACTTTAGGCATCACAGTAGGGGTATTAGCTGTTGACAGGTAAAAAAAAATAGTTTCTGGGAAGGTGCTTATGCTACACTCCTCTGTAATACACATATTCTACAGTGAAGGTTTGGGAATTTTCATGGAGCCAAGCTAAATCAGCATTTTTATTGGAACAATCAGAGATGCCACAAGCACCTATTTCCATGAAACATTTTTAAGTAATTTCACAGCATAGGAGTGCAACAGTTTTCAATGAAACCGAGGTCAAAACATATTCAATATAAAAAAAAAGAAATTTCTTCATATTTCACTCTTGGGAAAGGAGAAGTTGTGTTAGGTGAAACTTCCAAGCAAATTTAACTGAAATAAAGTTCTGCTAGTGTTTTTGCAGAAATGTTAACACATGAAATTGTGCATTACTTTTGTGCATGTCCTGCAATGAAAGGGATGCTGGTGCTGCCCAGTGCAGTGCCACAGAGGTAAGTTTAGACAGCCCAGACTACGTTTTGGTGGCAGAAGCAGAACTGCCAGGACTTACTTGCTTCCTGATGTCGTGAGTCCTTAAAACAAAAATCTTTGTTCAACTATAAATTACAAATTGCTTCTTTGTGAACATTGTGAAGTATAGAGCAGGACACTGCAGGTGAGGTTTAAGTAACCAAGTGCATGTATTTATGACTGAGCTGCTGTACAGATTTCCTTTATGATTAGTGAGAAATATTATTATTTCTACAGTGGGACTTATCCTACTGTAGATATCAACATCAGCCTAGACCTGCCTATATTTTTAAATTGACTTTAAAGGAAGGCCACCATGACTAGCTCAAGTGTAGACACCTAAAGTGAAACGAGGTAGACCTACACTTAATGTAGTGATTCAAACTAGAAGAGGACTTACACTCTCTGCAAGGAACTGGGCTGAGGGAACACCATAGAAGTCAGTTACAACCTTTGAATGTTCACATATCATAAACACACTTCATAGGAGCCCCCAAAATGCTGAAGAATTACAGACTTACATCCTGACATCAAAGAACACATCTGCAATGCCAACATCCCCTCTTTTTTGCAGGAAATCAACAATAGGTCTCAACAGAGAGAAAATGCAAACTATCCTTTACATCACCACCACGGATGGACCAGCTTCAGAGGGACCAACTTGTGAGACCAACTCACACAGGGCAACAGCAGAATTTTAGCATTTGGTTCTGCACAGCTCTCAACTCTGAGCTGTGACCTCTGGGGACACACAGTGAGAGGAATCTGCTGTGACACCTCTTGGTATGCAGCTTTGGCTTGCTGCACTTTATATATCAAAGTGCTGAGAAGAAACAAATTGCATTCTTATTCTGGCTTCTCTTTCTTCTCCTTACTGCAAGAGCATTCTTACTGGCTCTAGCAAAAAGGCTCTCAAGTGCATTGTAGGCAGAAGCAGGAAATTTGCTCTCCTCATGGTTCAAACAGAGCCAGCACTAATGACACAGCACAGTGAAAGGAAAAAAAACAAAAGAGAAAAAAGAAATGTTTAACACTCAGCACTAGAGGAGAGTGAAAACTGAACACACTTCGAAGAATTTCCTTGCTGCAGTACAGACCTGCATAGGAGACTTTCCACAGTCAGACTCAACATATTTGGAAGTTTCTCTGTTTAACCTTCAGGTCAGGTTTGGCTCTGTGCTTTTACTAATACAGTATTAGTAAAAAAAGAATAAAGGCTCAAATAAGGCAAGAGGTAAAAAAAAAGTATGAAAGCTTGAGACTTAGTAAATCAAACTGTCTAAGAAGTAGAGCAGCCAAGGTGCTTTAAGGACTGGGGCAAAATTTTGTCTTAGACAAGAAAAGCATAAGCACCTTCTGGAGATAGTTCTGATAAAACAAATGTCCTGGATCAGTTGAGAGCTAAGAAATTATCTCAATCTGAAGGCCAGGTTGGATGGGGCTTTGAGCAACTTGGTCTGGTGGAGGTGTCCCTGCCCATGGTAGGGGCATTGGAACTGGAGGATCTCTAAGTCCCTTCCATCCCAATCCATTCTACAATTCTATGACTAAAAACAATCCTACTTGCAGTGTCTGTGCAATGTGAGAAAACATTACTTTCCACAAAAGACGAAGAATAGAGTTAGAAGAGAAAATTTTACACTCAGTATAAACCATTGTTCTGAAAGTTTATTGTGACTCTTTGAGGGCACTGTAAAAAACTGCAAAAATTCAAAATTAGGCTGCTGTCATGAGACACAGTCTTAATTTTTTGGTATCAGAGACTCCTTTTATTAGCATTTTGAACTGCATGTAGTTCTGACAACTTGTGAACAAATTCTTAGGCAAAACCTGGACCAACTGAAGAGTGCTTCCCTACAAAAGCAATTTAACCCTTGTGAGCAGAAGGAATAAGGATCTCAGAAGAGCACTATCTCCCTGCAGAGGCATTGCAGTGCTCACTCATAGGTGGATTGCCAGGCAGTCTCTCTTGTTTAAAATCAGAGGATTCAACAGAAGGTAGGAATAGGCAGACAAGATCAGACAGAAACTTCACTGTGTCCAGTGACAGCAGCCTACAGCAGGGGTCCAGGGAAGAATCTATGAATTGCCAAAATATGGTACTATTTTGCCATAGTGCAGACTGGCCCAAAGCTGTATCATTTGAACCTGCTCTGGATAGCAGAGCAGGGCACCTCAGGAAAATACAAAATACAGAAGACAAAATTTTATTCATTAAGCAACAGGCTGAATCATGATGTATGAGTAATGTCTCATATACTTAATTGGAACTAAAACACCCAATAGTAACATAATCAAAAAGAGGAAACTTCCCATTGTCTTCAGAGTATATTAAATTTTATTCCAAGCCCTAAGAAAATAACAATAATAATAAAAAGTAAGCCTACCTCATCTACAGCATTTCACATATCTTGTTTCACTGCTACAAAGAATTCCAGCTTCAGCTGAAGGCCATTTTTTGTTAATAATTATTTTTTTACTAGTGCATTACTCACTAAATTTAGTTCACTCAATTGTAAACTACAGTAAAAAAGCAGCACAGTCAATAAAATACAAAGGGATGGAATCTGTTAATCTGTAACTACTGCTTTTCAAGGTAACACTTTGAAGTAAGTACTCCTGGGGTTTTTCACTGCATGTAGAATGTTAACCCAAAAATTAAAAGGAATAGCGAGGGTCAGTTCTGTTTGGTTTTGCTTTTTGAATGCAAGTATCATTGTTTCTATTGTAGCCAAAATACTTCAAAGTTTAATAAAATAGGTTTTACATTTTATTTAGATCAGTTCTATTCAATTTTTACTGTAACTATACATTTCTGACCTTGTTGTAGAACCAGAATGCTTTGGTTTGGAAGAGAACTTTAAAATGTACTTCCAGCCTCCCTGATACAGGCAGGGACATCTTCCACTACACCACCTTCTCAAACCCCCCATCCAGCCCAGCCTTGAACACTTCCAGGGATGAGGCATCCACTGACAAACTCTTCCAGTACTCACCACCCTCTGAGTAAAGAATTCTTTCCTGATATGTAATTGAAATCTCCCCCTTTTCAGTTTATATGTTCCCCCTTGTCCTATCACTGTCTGCTCATGCAAAAACATCAGAGATTATTTTTTAAAATAAAAAATTAAAAAGTGCTTACAAAATTCAGAGCTATTACAAAGCTGATAAACTCTGAAGTCACTACTGACATGAATAGATTTACTATGAAATAATGTCATCGTGGCATTGGGATTTGGCCCAACGTGTAGGTGTGTGGAGACTTATTCTACAACTGCAAGCATTTAAAGAATTGATACATTGTAAAAGCTTAGATTCCAATTTCCAGACTGAAAAGACTGGAAAGAATTACAACCATATAGGACACTAAACCCCTTATTAACATGTTCCAAGCAGTAGCAGGTTCTTTTCTCAGCCAAGTCACAGAACAACCTTCACATTTTTTACAGCTCAATTGCAACTGGGCTGGGGATTTGCACACAGTGAGGCTGTTGTCACCAGCAGGGCGATGGCTTTCCACATCTCCGTGGTGCCAGCCTCCAGGTGATGACTGGCAGTCAGGAAATCATTCTCTTAAGGTGGGTAGGTCTGACGGGTTTCCTTTCAGCAAAACAAAACCATATGGCAACACAGATTTTGCTTAGGAGGAGGCAGGCCAGGTAAGGAGAGGAATGCCAGGAAGTGGTGATGAAGAAACATCCCCAGACACCTGGCTTACCTGCTTGCACTGCCCCAACAGATTGCTGCAGCAACCTCGCAGGAGCCTCCTTGCTCTTGAGGAGGCCGCAGAGGCAGAATAATTTATTGCTGTGATGATCCTTGGTGAAGAATGGCTGTGTAACAGCTCTGTGTGTCTGTCCTGGTCCAAACAATGCCAAACCGAACCTTTAGAGCTCTTGGTGACTCAGATAACAGACAAATGCGCAGCTTGGAACCATTTTATGAAACTGTATATTTTGAAGGAGAGGGAGTCTCTGTTTCCATGAGACCTCACATTTACTGCTAGGACCAAAATCTATCCCTTGAACTGATTTGCCAACACTACCACCAACAGAGCAAGTGTGTGGCAATAGCAACTGGAATAATTTCTATGAACCAAAGAAGTAATTTAATATAGAAGTTATAAAATTTTATATAATAAAATACACTTTAAACTGTACAAGTTAAACAAACCACCTTTGTAATTTACAGGCAATCAATCTTACATGTCAGTCCAAAGTTTTCATCCACCATTAAAGAGCTTAGTAACTTATTTCAACTCTAAATCCTTTAGTTTTTACCTGATGACTGCACGTAACCAAACTAAATAAATGCTCACTTTTGATTCATTCCTTCTCAGGCTAGCTCCTTATGCCCATTTGTCTTCAAATTTACACTCTTTTCTTTCGGACAGGAGCCAATGGAGGGTATATTCCTGAGCTTATTTAGGCTTCTGATAAAGGTTATAGTACAGTCACTCCATGATAGGGTGATCATGGAAGATATATGTCTAACACACCTGCTTGAAAGGCTAAATGTATGTGATCTACCCGGAAGCTGATCCTCAGCCATAATTATACTGAAATAAACAGACTGCAGTTGGAATTTATGCTAGCAGAGGATTTTTTACTCTGCATTGCCTTTTCATTTCTGCCTAAAATGATCACAGGAAAACTTTCATTAACTTGTCTTTAAGTTACAAATTAATAAGACATAGAAGAATGGTGTTTGTATGGCTGGAGTGTGTAATTTAGGGTCTAAAACAGATTATGAAGTCCAGTGATATACATACAATGCAGTCAGAGATGTATCAAAAATGAGAGACTCAAAACAGATAAAAGGAGTCATTTAGTTGCATCACCTAATGCAGCCGGATTATTACAAAGATGGTGAAAGAGGTGATTAAAAAATCTATATATAATAGAATATGAATTTGCAGTTCCTTACCTCACAGTAAGTACAGCCCCACAGCTACTGCTTCAGGGGATTGAAGAAAGAAATAGCTGTGGTACCTATGAAACATTGCTTGCTTTTTTGGAGCAGCCAGCTGGAATTGACTAAAACATTGAATGTCACATCAGATGTCACACAGATGAGAGGTTTGCTTGCTTTCTAGTAGAGATAACAATCATGATGAGCCAGCAGAACTTGGTCTGCAGCAATATGAAAGACATGGAGTGTGAACATTTGCTAACTCTCAATAACAGGATGAGCCAACTTGCTAGGAACACCACACCTTTTTGGGACCCTGAATTTATTAATTCCATATTTTTGTTTTATAGAATAATGCTAAGAGCATGACTTCCTTCCTCTTGGCTTTTGTGTACCCAATTCATAGCCTGGGTCTTAACAAACATGGTTTCCAGAGAATATGTTTTGCTGGCACCACGACAGAGTTTTTTTTTTTTCTCTACAGCTTTGGAGAGCTTAAAAATTCCCTTTTTCCCCCGCCCCTGAAATGGCTCACTTGAGTGCAAGCAAAATTCTCCACAGAGAGGGGACAAGTTTGAAAAACAGCAGTAGGAGAGGTAATATTTTATAAAGAAAATGATGAATGATTCCAAGAAAAAAACTAAGAAGCAGAAATAATCTCAGGCATATATGGAAGCACATCATGATGCAATTGAAAATGTGACTATGTGAAAATGTGAATATGGCCAGCAGTCTGATAATGAAGGGAAAGCTGTGAAGCTCATTTGTGACAATGTAAAAAAATAAAAAAGACAGAGCATGTTGATAATGAGCCTTGAATATTCTTTCTTTTCTTTTTCCCCTTTTTGTCACCTTTGGTCTACTTGGCATTCACCCAAATTAGAAGACTGACAGTCATTTCTCTTTAATAATCACTTTTGGAGACTCAAGAAGCACTCGCCTTTCAGCTCTGTCAACAGGGAATCATTAACACTGTAAAATAAATGTATATATGCTTAATTGTTTTTACTGAAATAAACACTCTGGCTACCCCCTGCCGTTTAATGAACATGCACTGGGTTAACTACAAGGGCTGCTACCACTGCCATCTTTGATTGCTTGCTAGTGGCAGATGAAAGATTAAAACACACGGGTTTTTTTGACAGTAAATATGATTTCACTTTTTTGGCTTCCACATGAACCCACCCTTTACAAAGGGCTGCAGAACAGCAACGGCTGTCAAAATAAGGCTAGCAAGTAAGTGGAGTAGCAGCTCTCTACAGAGTTTGATTATTCTTTTGTGAAAGAGTCTGTAAACAAAACCTTTAGGCTTTTGTCTACTAAGCAGTTCTTAGAAATTCTTCCAGCCTAGCATTTTTAATATGTGGGAACACGACTGCATAGGATTCAAGAGCACTCAACATTTTTGAAAGGAAAACAATTTATTTTTGTAACTAAATGTGGCCTCAGAAGCCAAAATGCAGACAAAAGACCAGTTTTTAAAAAGAATATAAATGCTCTGTATGCTCTGAGCTGCCTGTGAGATATCTTTTCTTTGTCTTGACTATACATATTAAGATATTAACAGAGCAAAAATAATTTTCAAGTATCAATTAATATAAATTTTGAGTTTGGAAAGTGCAATCTAAGTGAAAACATATTCAAGTCTTACTTTTCACTTCCAGCCTTTGTGCTGTAATAATAAGCCAGTTAGTCTGAGGCCTGATATCCCTTCGACTAAAAGCCAGCTCTTTGAGATGGCCAGAACCTTCAGAACATGCTACATCCATTACAGGGCATAAAGACTCAAATCTCTTCCGTTCCTAGAAAAATACTTGATCTAGGGCTGGGACATGCATGTCTTCAGCAGATCAATTCACCAGCTTCTAAACATTGGCAGGAATTGGGTGCAAATTTACACATGCCTTGAAACAGAAACTGATGGGACACTTCCATATGAATTTCCCATCTTTATACTGGGATGTGTCCTGAAAAGGAAGTTAAATATTCCCTGATCCCTCCTTTGACACTACAGCCATACCCAAATCCATATCATTAAGCTCTTTTAGTCTCCTAGTAGGGCATCCACATCAACACTGTCAAGTGGAGACAGTGTCTGGTTTGTGCAAAGTCTTGAACTAAGCTAGGGAAATGTTCAGGATGGTGATGGTGGATCCATACCCAGAAGAAGCTGAAGACTACTGATTATGTAAAGAATAAATTATTTGAGTTTCAGTGCCTGGAATCTTTCCCTGGCACAATTAAAGTTATTAGTATGGATGTGGCCATATGTGTCCAGGTGCTTTAGACAGCAGCTGAGCCTGGAGTTTGTCACAGCTGGCTTTGCCTAAATAACAGCCTTAGACATCTTAAAGGGAAACCGGTGCTTAACAGCACACCTTGAATTCAACTCCAAAAGGCTGAGCAATAGATTTCCTACAAGTTCTTTGGATATATTTGGCATGACTTTGGTTTGCTTCCTACTATTTGAGATTTTGCTGATCATTTCACCTCTACAGATTAATGACTAATTTTCAATCATCTTTTCCACATAGTTTTCCTTATCTATTATACAGGTAAATGCTAGATATGCAATTACAGAATCCCAAGAATAATGAAGGCTTTAAAAAGCACTGACATTTGAATTCTTAAAAAGGATCAAGATTTTATAATCTGGTTAGCTCTTCTTCACTTCAGGCTACTTGGTGAAAATTAGGGATTACTGCATCCTCCTAGTTTAGTCATCAATCCTTAAACACATCACTAGTGTTACACCCACCTGGTAGGAACAGTTTTAAGTTTCTCTGATAAAAATGCTAAATACCAGCCAAACAATTTTTGCAGACTACAAATGCTGGTGACAATGAGCCCCCTCCTTGCCTCAGCTGTTACTCCCAACCTCTTCAATGCTTCCAGAATGCTTCAGGCTTCATGTAAAAGAGATTCGAGAGACAAAACATTGGTCTGATCAAAGGAAATTACAACACAGGAAGGACTGGAGCAATATATGTGTGTTGCTTATGGCCATGGCAACACCTAAGTTTTAGCTGTCTTGCCACCTCCTACAAATGACCTCAACTAGTGTGACCAGACAATGATGACAACAATTCCCACCCACATACACATACAATGCTATCTGTTCTCCATCACTGGAAAAGAGTGACTTCTGGCATAAAACACAACTAACCATAGATATCTACATTAAGAAAACTCTTGGCAAGTAAAGACTAATATCACAGCTATCTTCTGGCATGAATAAGTAAAAGGTAAAGCATGCAGTTTGTGAAATATTCTTTCTTGTAACATTGTTTTGAAATTATTTTGTATACTTCTACCTATTAAAGTTGAAGGCATAAAATCTCTTGCATTTTCCTTTCAGATTTTCTTCCATGTAAATGTTGATGCAGCACAATCCACTGTGATCTAAAGAAAACCCCTCACTTTCGATTTCTAGTATGTGTGTTAGAGTTGATTTGAAATAGGTTTTTGATGGAAAGTGGAATTTTGCACTTTGATGATTTTTTAAATTTGATTTTTCATTGGAAAACCAAATGGACCAGCTTTTCCACTTCCAGATCATTTTAGGAGCAATGTATGACAATGAAGAGTCTACTTTATTATGGAGTTAAACACTGAAATAGGCCTTAAAGATATCATACTTTAAAACAACCATTAGATTTTTGTGAGGCTATCAGGAGCCCACAGGTGGAATAATAACATCAAGATGGAGGCTGAAAACAAAACCCTCCTCTGGCAAAAGGGAACTAGACTGCAGTAGAGTCTACCAGAGCCAGAGGAGCAGGTCTGCAGTGCTCTTCAAGGCAATGCAACATTCTGCATCTCCCTTCTGGATGATAAGATCCCCAGGGTGAGAGACATTTTCAGATTATCTTGTGGATGAGGCAATTATTTCATCATTGATAAAATGAAAGTTTTTGCAAAAGCTGCATCATGTCCTTTGAGTATTCTCCGTGTTCTCATTCCATTCCAGACAAAAACTTTTCATTGGAACAAGCTGAGAAGAGTCACATGAACACCAAGTGTGTTCCTTCCTTTCTGTCTCCTAGCACCATGTGCTTCTCAGTATTTAATATACAGTAGTTCTCCTGTGCATTTTGGTACAGAGTGTATTGATTTTGAAGATCCCTTTCTTAGGCAGAAATATTCCTAGAGACCTAAACTGTCATCTCAAATGTCCTCTGTCTAATTACAACAGAGCATGGCATGAACCAGAATCCTATTGCTAGCTGAGCCTCCTTTGCATCATGCAGATGTTTAAACCAGATGTTTTAGAAAGGATTCCTTACTCCCTTATTCTCTATTTGCTTTGTGTTACTCAGACATGGCACAAATAAAAGTTGCAAAGAGATATGTTCTACATTTCCAATTTCCAGCTGCAATTATATAGAGACTCCTACTAACTGTAAGATCACACAACCTTTGTCTTAATTGGGTAAACAGGGTGTTTGGAGTACCACACAGCAGGACCTGGCTAATTAAATATTGTTCAGATTCCCCACTGGGGAGTTTATGCAACCACTGAACTATAAGCCATAGTGTTGCAGCTCAGAAACCATGTAATTAAGGTAGATATTCTGTGGAATGACTTGCTCTTCCTTTCCTAAAGAAATGTTGTAATCGACCTGTGGCGCTTTGTTGAGATGAAGTAAAGAAAATTGGATGATCTGAGCTGCTTGCTGAAAAGCACTGCAAATACAGATCTTTTCAAAAAATCAAGTGAGCTTTTAGCTTACTAAGTCTTCAAGTGACATTCTTTTCTATAAGCATATTTGAAATTTTAATTTTGAGCTAAATTGCTGTAGGTGAGTGAATTTCATCACTTCAGTTGTATTTCCTTATTGCATGTGCTAGAAAATCCTAATCCCACACTTGGGCTGGAGATGTCCAGGAAGATTCAAAACAGCATTATCACGCAGGGGCAGACACATTTGTGCTAGATGCCCACACAGTAGGACAGTGACAATGGCAGAGAGCAACTCCCTTTTACAAGAATGGAAAGAGAAGACAAGAGGGCCACCAAAAGTGAGGCAAGGCAATGAGCACCTTCTAGTGATGTGTGGTTCTTGTTTGCCTCATTTAAGTCTCTTACAGGTGACTGCAACACGTCTCTCAGGTGGTCCTGGCCTTTGATAGGCTACATTCACATGTGGGAGAGTGCTGTGAATATCAGACTGAAGACCCCAACAAGAAACCCTCCTGTGTCAAGGCACTTAGGCTACAACTGAACTATAGAACTCATAAAAGCATCGCAACTGCTCAGGTATGTGAGCATCCTGTAGCTGCATCCTGTGTGCACACTGGAAGGGACCAGCATTCTCACCACTCCATTCTGCTTCCTTGTTCTCTCCTTCTATGCATGCTCCAACAGCTGTTGGAGATGGTGTGATATGGGACTGCAGGTACACAACAGAAAGTATCTATGGTTAGCTTAGCTGCATATTTGCAGACTGACTGGTTCTTGGGATCCCATGGGCCTAAACTGGGATGCAGACTCTTGAGCTGACAAATATCTTGACAGTAAATCTGAATCAAAGGCTATAATTTTGAACAAAGACATATGTGAGGATGGCTATCCTGCTCCTGTGCTGAATGTTACCCTTGGAAAGTATAAAAAAATTTAACTCATTAGCTAAAGTAATTCACAAATAATCAGATAAAAGGTCTGAAAGAAAGAACTGGATTTATAGGTCTTTCCTTTGCATGCAGTTGTCCCCAGGGTCCTGCGACAACTTTAGCTTAGATCAGGCAGGTAGAAAAAAAGCAGGACAAGAGGCCTTATGTTTCACATTTAAGCTGTCAAAGTTTGATATGGCACTGAAGACTAAGTCATAGATGCCAACTTCACAGCATGTGAATTCTTTGCAGTATTCATGGGAATTATGCTGAAGTAATAAATAAGATAAATTTCTGTTTTAATACACTCAAATTGGTATTTTCTTCATTTCAGCAACAGAAGATAGAGAAGATGTATAACTAAGAACCTAGAATAGTTTCTCAGTTCCCCATTCAGAGGCTTCCCAAAAACATATTGCTGTGAGATTTGAACACACATTCTCCTTTCTCCAACCCAGATCCCTTCCTCCAACTGGAAAGAACCCTGAGTGCTTAGCTGGGGAGATGGAGTCATAGAGTACTCCAACAAATCCATGGGTCTGGAAGCTTTGCAAGGCATGACTTCAGGTCATATTACGGCATAAACCTGCTCTAGAGTTTAGATGCAACCTAGAGATGCTTCAACTCAGTTCTCAAAAGGATTTAGTTATGACAATTCTTAGGTGACTCAGAATGTAAATAAAAAGCGAGAATTTCACAGTCTTTCTGAATGGCTTTGGGCCTGGGAGTAAGAGTCACTCAGACAACATGGTAGGTGCCCAGTAGGACATACTGAAGGTCCTTTCTGCCTTTCCCTAAATTTAAGCCTCTCGGTATAGGCCTGAGTTAGGAGCCAGGGTAGCATTAGCATTCACAGTCTGTGCTTTGGTGTCTAAATGTCCCTTTGGAAAGGAATTTCTATTCTGTACTTCTGTTTTAACACGTGCCCTGAAAGAAATGAAATGCAGATGCCTAAGGAGGACTGGAAGCCGAGGTTAAATCCTTTACAGGTCTCACAGCCAATGAGTGGCAGAGGAAGTTCCTGAATCTGTCTTCTGTGAATGCAGGGAAGCATCTTAACTAACCTGTAGACACTTTACCTTCAGCCCTTGAGGATGATGACCCAGTGGGATGGCTACAGGAATAGAGAACATCTATTCTGCAGTGCAGGACTGGCTACCATGAGTTACCTTCTGTGCCTGCAGGCTCCTAAACAGAACAGGGGAGAAAAGGCAGTTAGAACCATTTTGCTGTAGCAACTTCAAAACTGTCAATATTCAATACTATGGCACAAAAAAAAAAATCTGAGAAAGAAATCTTTTGCAGTGTTTGCTGACCAGAACAAATACCATTATTCTACCGAATCTATATAACAACAATTGAGGGACTTTAATGAAACTGGTTGCACTTGAAGCAACCAGCAAATTTTAAGTAAACATTTACTTGTAAATGAGAAAATGAAAACTAACTTCTGTTTTTATGAATTCTTAATAACCACTAATATTTCAAATCTTTAGAGACCTGCCCAGCTGAGGTATGGCTTTCCACTCAAATACAAAGCTGTTTAAGAAATGGTATCAGGTACAGACAATGGACAGCTTATCTATAGCCCAGACAACCATAGATAGTGCAGATTGGATACTATTTTATTTTTGGTAAAGTCTTATTCACATGCAGATATATAACTTCATTAATTAAACTCCATGCCTATGAATGCTGTAAACTCTTCTGTTTCCTGAAAACATAGTAATTTTTATTGTGGTTATTGTTGATCATGTTTTTGTTCTCTTTGATAATTCCTCAGTTCTTCTTATTTAAAGCAAACCTCAGACTAGTCTAAATAGGAGACTACAAGCCAAATTATGATCTCAGTCCAATGCAAGTCTGCTTTGTTTGCTTCTGGTAGACAGACTTCACATTAATTTTGAGATAACTGTATGAGGGAATCTGAGCCAAAACCAGAAACTAAACTCTTTTCTGTGAGATCTACAGTGCCCTGCAAGTCTGAAGTACAGATACATCTGGAAAAGCTGCATTGCCTGGTGATCTCTTGTGCATTTAGATCATCATTAAAAAGTGCTCTTTGCAAACTCAAGTCCAGCTAAAGCATAGTCTGGCAGTCGAGGGAAGATGTTCCTCTGTGTATTTTAGTTTTAGAACACATCTGTCTGCCCTTGAGTTAGTTTCCTCTCTGACCTCTCTTTTATCTGGAGAACACCTGAAATGCCCTTCAGTTTTAGCAGTATCCTGACTCCAGCAGAGATTTCCTAATACACAGAACAGATAACAATATGTTTCTATCCATTTATTTTACCTGGAGCATACCTCAGCAATCCTTTGACATTTCCTGTTTTGCTGACTCAAAGTACTAACAGTGAGCAGAAAAAGAAATAAAAGTAATTTGAGCTATTCTGGAACTCCAGAGCCTCAAAGCAAGAAGTTTCTTCACCTTGGAAAAAATGAGAATTTTGAAATTGTTGCCCACTACTGCTGGAAACAGAGTTACATTATGAAAAATAATGCCCTGCAGGGATATAACGTGCTCAAGAACTAGATACCACAATGTGGTTAGTGGAAAATTAATGGAAAATTTTGTGGTTTTTTCATTTTCATGGAATTTGCAGGAATATTTTTATAAGTTACTGCATTTTTAAATGTCATTCTGAGAGTGTGCCTACACTTCCCAAGATGTTTTCCAATTGAATTTTGAATACATTTCAAAACATTTTTTTAAACAGAGATGAAAAAATCTAGTGACAATAAATATAGATGAACCCTGAAAAATACACTGAGCTCATATAAGTTCAATTCATTGCTATGAAAATTAGAAAGGGTGAGGAACAGGATTAGATAAGGTGGGAAGCACTGATTGCTGGTAAAAAAAGCAGAAGGCAGAGACCAAAGAACAATTTTGCAATAAAAAAATCAATATGCAGGCAGCTATTATCAACACTGATAGAAATTAATGCCATCTTAAGTGGGATTTGCCAAGGCACTTGGCACTGGTTGAATTTATTTCTGCTGCAGTGGATGGGACTTTTGCTGGTGGGATTAGCTGAAGCCATGTTTCTGGAAACAGTACCCTGAAATTACCCTTACCTCTCCTGCTCCTTGATCCTGGAAAATATCCACATCATCTCTACAATAAAAACTACAGGATGGAAAACATTCCTTTGCTGTGTGACCTTGCAGCAGCAATTGTTCCGATACAAGAGTTGGGTTTTTTTAGAACTTGGATTCACAGGTCATTCCCTCCCTGCCCCTCAGCAGACACACTTAACTTGGTTTCAGCAAAACCCCATGAGCAGAGCCCATCAGGCTGAGACTCTGGCCCGAACAGTTACTCACCTCTGACAACACAAAATGCATGCAGCTGAGCTGAAACTGTGACTCAAGTCTCATTGTCTCTTTGCTTGGCACCCCTAAGCCAGTTGTGACCTAACCCCATCCCCTCAGGTGCCAGGCAGTCCCTGCTTTCTCTCCTCTCCTCAGCCATGAGGGGGGTCCTTAGGCAAAGCCAGCTGCTTGAGACATCTGGTGTCCCAGCAGAAGGGAGGAGAGGTGGGCTGTCAAGGGAGCCATGCTTGGAGAGCTGTGGCCATGGTTACAACCATGTAACTTTTCATTTTTGGTGGGAATGGGAACTGTTAAGATTTTTATTTTCCCATCTCAAACCAAAAGCAACCAGGCTGTTTGCCTCACTCCATCCACAAGTGTAATTACAAGTGTGTGTAGTTATCACCCAGCCCATCCCTCAGTATGGGAAAAGAACTGGGGGGTGCCAGAGATGAGGAACCCATGAGAAGCAGAAGCACTGAGTGAAATCCTTGTTTATTTCACTGTACACTAGAAAGGTTTGGTTGAAACATGCATCAGCTGCATGGGGTGGCAGGAGAACAACCCGAACACCTTGAATCATTGTGGCCATAGACAGACTATTTCCCACACCGTGGGAGCTCTCTGAAGCCAAACACCATCCAGCCTTACTACACATCTCCACATTACAGCAGGTCTTGGTTCATTCAGCTGTAGAAGATCTCCTCATGAACTTGAGCTTTATTTTCCCTCCACACAGGATTATGTCACCATGCTGCAGGCAGGCAATCAGCTCCCAGC
Organism: Camarhynchus parvulus; assembly: GCF_901933205.1. Taxonomy (NCBI): domain Eukaryota; kingdom Metazoa; phylum Chordata; class Aves; order Passeriformes; family Thraupidae; genus Camarhynchus; species Camarhynchus parvulus. The sequence continues at coordinate 20,816,221 of NC_044571.1, forward strand.
TCCAGAGCAGACAGATGTGGTGAGGGTTAAGGGCTTTATTCCTCTTAACCAATGGGAGGGAAGAGTCTCATGTTTTTGAGACTCTTGGATTTAAGAGTGGCAGAAAGCCAAGGAATAGTGCACTGTGTGTGCACCTATGCAAACTAAAGCCAAGGGATGTAATTTCCTACTCTTCACAGCAGCCCTTCACATGAGCCTAGTGAGCGCAGCCCAGCAGCTCAGTTGCCAGTTTTCTCAGGTACTCACCAACATAAAGCCACACATAAAATATTTAAGCTCAAACTCACAGAAATGGTTCTAGTATGGAGTTTTCCAATTTAACTAATTTTTTGAAGAAGAATCACACACATTTTGATTCTGATAACTTTTTCTCACCTGCACACCTAAAACTAGGTAGCAGCACTGTGATTTCAATACTTCTCACTTATTGTTTCCTTTTATGATTTGTATCATGAATTAGCTCTTTTCCCACAATTTTTAAGAGAAAAAAGCACACTTAAGGAGAGGTTAAAATTAAAATTAAATAAAACCCCTTCCTTTTTCCTACTCCCAAATTCTAGTAAACTTATTCTATTCAGTGCAACAGGTCATTACTGTGGTGATGTCACTAGGCATGTTCATGATGTTGCATCAAATTAGAGGAAATTACTAATTCTAGCCTTAAGAAACAGTTACATAAAAAAAGTCACAGACTTATTATACAGGGTAGATCCTGAAAAAATAGCTTTAAAAATCTTCAATTTTCCCTTGAGTGAAAGCCAAGAAATGCCCTGAATTTGATGTGTGACTGATTCATATTTGGAAATTAAAAGCTTTTGTCCACAGGGACATCATGACTTTGGTGCTGCAACAGGTTCCTGGACATAGGCTGTTGAAAATGTGGCCCACACAGTATAAAGAATGAAGGAAACAGGATAGCTGCATCAAGAATTCAATTGTGGTGTTTCAGAATATATGCATATGCTTAAAATACAGGTTTCTTAAGGTTAATGCATTAAAGATCAGAGTTGGGCACAAAAGTGAATCAACTGAGGAGTATCAAATGTATTAAGTTACCAGTGCTGAAAATAACAAATTGCCTCTGACTTGTGCAAGTAGGCCACACCATATGCCTTTCTATTCTAATGTTTCAGAGAACTGCTAGAATAAATAAGTTAATCACACCATCCCAAGGAAACACACACAGAATTTGCTTTACCACAAGGCAAAGTGTGACTTGGTAGGTGACCCAAATGGATGAGCAACAGAGCTGTGGGGAGCTGCAGCAGAGTTCTTGGAAAGCCACCGTATTTGCTGCAACAGAAATTAGGCAAGAGCTGGCAAGAGCTGATGGTGCTGCAGTTTTAAATAAAACTTGGTATTTGTTGAAGTGCTTTGGATGATGGCTGATACTCTTCGCTCAATATTCCTCATTGTTCCAGCAGCCTTGAAAGAAGAGTTGTGAAAACTCTGAAAAAGTTCCCATAGCAACAGCAAGGAGATGGGACTATTTTTCTCCCAGCCCTGGGTGAACAGCAATGACACACAATTGTGGTAGCTGTGCTGAGCAAACCTACTCTGTTTTTCAATTTCTCACAAAAGGGCAATATTTTTATTGTCCCCCAAACAGAGATAACTGACTTTTCTGTTAAAGTTATTACATTATTTTCCCTCTTAGGAGGACACAGATCCTCTATTTACCCTCAGGGACAAGAACGATGAAACAACAGCCTCCCTGCATGTACGTCCTAGATTGCAAATAGGGGCTTGCAATGAGGCTTGATGATCACCTACCCATAGAAACTCCCCCAGAACTGTGCCTAACCAGGTGGAGTTCACACCTGCCCACGAGCCCCAGTTTTGCTCCTAGCCACTGGAATACGCCCAGGGAGTTTTGTCTCTCTGCAGGGATATCCCACAGCCCCCCATTGCTGCTGTGGTCAGCAGTGTGCAGCTTCCCCAGAGACCTGCAGTGCATGGGCTTTTATACAGAAACAGTGATGATGGGCCAGGCTAGAGGTGAAGTGAAATGGCTCACTTGGACCTCCCTGCTCCACCCAATCTTTCCTAGTTGCCTTCTGATGGCTAATCACAGACCTTCAAAAGTCATCAGCACAGCCCAGAGCTTAGTACACTTCTATGGCTATCATGAAAGTTTTACATAAACAGGCTTTTACACACAAGTGTATAATACAGACACATTAAGAACTAAAACCAGAGACACAGCAATTTGTGGATGCACACTTCAGGAAAATATTTCAGAATACTGTCCACTCATACATCAGGATCTCATGGTACTTACATGTCACAACATAGGTGGCAGCTGAGACAACCAAGATACAATTTCAGAAGACTTTAAACATCTATCCATATAGAACAACACCATCCCACACCCAAAGGCTTCAAGCACCTGCCCATACAGAATAACATCCCATCACTTCAGAAAGCCTCAGGCATCTGCTCTTCTTGTTCGTTAGCCCAACCTTTTATACCCTTCATGTTCATGCATCGCACCTGCGTGTCCCTTGGTGGTTGGTCAGTGCACCTCTGCACTCCATGGCTCATTGCTTTCAATGCAGTTCACCTGCTTTTCACAGCTGCAGCCCATTGGGGATGAGGCTCTGCAGCAGCCCCACTCCCAATTACCACAAATTGTGTACCTACACTTGCAAGCAAACAACTATCTTCTTGAGAGGAAAATTCACTAAAAAAACCAATGTACCCATTACAATTTAAGTAACCTCTATGTTCTGTCTCTATACTGCACCTATAGAGGTGTCTTCAGCACTCTTAATACAGTGAAATACTTTCTGCTTCATTCTCCCTGTTACCCAAGAAGATCATTGATTTAACAAACCTTTTGATTAACTAAGCACAGTTTTTCTTAATATATAACATTTTCCAGTTCTTTTCTCATCCAAGACTTCCAAGCAATTCCCTACATGAAAAGGACTTCCTTTGTTGGGGTTACCAGCCCTTTGGAATTGCCCACAACCCCAGTATGACTCCTTACACATGCAAATGCAGGAAATCCCTGGTGCTGGGATGTGCCAGACTGGTGAATACTTGTCTGTTTTGACTGGGGGCTATAACTGTGCCTACACAAAGCCTTGCCCACACGGGCTGGGTTTTTTCCACCACTAACCAGTACAACTGGTAGATAAGGCCCTGACCCAAGTGCAAAGGCGATGGCACAGTAAAGAGAGAGCCGGGGCTCTGGGGCTTCCCTTTCACCAGCAGTCCCCCTGTTGTGGGACACCAAGGTGTCCCTTGGAAGTGCCTCACAATGATGAGTGGTTTCCTCAGGGTTTTGGGGGTTTGTCCACAATTTCTTACCAACACGGAAAAAAGAATAAAGCTTCAGATGAAAAACTGATTGGAAAAAATCCGATGACTTTCTACCCTCAGAAACTGTAGTTTTTTGAAAAATGTCCTTTGTCAGAAAATTCTAAAAAATTAAACATGGGAAATATTTTGCTTAATTTTTCTTAAATACATTTTCCTTTATTTTTATTTTAAAAGCTCTGAAGAATTTCTAGGCATGTGAAAGAGTCTATTCCAAATAAATGATTTCTCAAAGGAAGGTTCTTTCTCAAAGAACCAACCAAATGTACCTATAGAAAGCCATTCAAACAAGGTTCTAGCCCCATTACTACCAGGCAGCTATTGATAACAAAGTATTCCTTTATTCAGACTTAGGGAAAGGTCTGCTCTCATGTACAGCAGTAACTTCATTAGTAAATGGAGTCACAGTAGTGCACTTTGTGTAAAAAGCACAGCAGGCCTCTATTTTCTCCTTGATTTTATATGCTGATTTTATAGATTAGAAATATTTCAGAAAGGAAGAAGTCAATGTATTGGCTGACAAATTTCAGGACAGCTCAAGAAGAGTTAAACGAGGCTGCAGTGCCTTCCTCCTCCTCCTCCCTTGTACTTCTTCCTCCTTAAACAAGGGTGCTGCAGAGCTCCAGCGCTGCCACCCCCTCCTCCAAAATAATTGAGCATGCCCCATAAAATCAGCCTGCACAATCCCGAGGGAGGTAGAAATTCCCATAAAAGGATCATTCCAAATCCCCAGGATAAGTTTATTTGGCATGCTATTCAAGCAATAGGAGCCTTGCAATTGTTTTCCTTGACCTTTTAACCTGCTTTTCTTATCCCAACAGAGGTCAAAGGACAAGAACCGGCTCTCGCCCCCTCCGCCTCTCCCTGCCCGGCCCCAGAGCACACGGAGGCTCCAAGGGAAGGGTTTAGCGCCGGCAGCCACACACAGCCCTGCAGCGCCAGGGCTGGGGGCGGGAGGGGAAAGCAGCTATAGGAAAGGTGACTTGAAGCCGGCATTTATTTAATTGATCATTAAGCCTGGAAAGGCGAGAAAAATCGAAGAAAGTTTTCTTGCAGGGAAAGAAAGCATTGGGGATTAGGGCACTTTGTGTATCGATATAACAGCCTTTTTATTCCGCTGGTTCCAGTGGGTCAAGTCTTAGCACTGCCTCGAGAGATCCCATTTGACTGGTGCTGCTCTAGGGGAAGATGGGCAGGGAGAATCCTCTACCAGGGGAATTCATCTTGTCTGCCTTCCCCTACAGAAGCCACACAATTACCTGCGCTCCGCTTACATTTTGAAGCCCCCTGAGTTTCCGCTCTCGAGGGGCTGCAGAGGAGGAGATGAAAGGCGAAGGGGGCAATGCCCTCAGGGCGGGGGGCGGCTGTCCCTGCCCGCCCCAAGGCTGAGCAGCCGTGACACCCGTGGCCCCAAGCCCTCGCGGGGATGAGGCCGAGCCCCTGTGCCTGCCCACGGGCGGACGCGGGGCCTGGCCCGCCCCGTCCCGGCGCTGAGGGATGGCGCAGGCCGGAGTGCCCCTCTCTTCCAGGCTTGGCGGTAGCGGCGCGGGGCCCGAGCTGACCCCGCCACAACGCGCGGCTTCCCCGGCCGGGACACGTGACCGTGGGGCGGGAGGGGCGGCCGCCGCCATGGCCCCGGCGGGGGTCCCGGGCCCGCTCAGCCCGGCGGGACCGATCCCCCGCAGTTCCTTCGGCCGGGGCGGAGACCTCACCTCCAGCACCTCGGGAACTGCTGGCCAGAACCCCGTGTCCCGGCGACCCCGCTGGTTTTACAGCTGTAAAGGAGAAAACCTTTACTGCTATAAAACCCCGTAGGCTTTGGGCCTGTGGGGACCAAAGGGGCTCTTTGGCCCAGAGGCTTCCTGACAGCACAGGTGCTTCTCCAGGTTGTAAAGGATTTAATGTATTCTTGTAAACCACACAATCCATTTGATTGGAAAGGCCCTGTGAGATCAAGGACTCCAGCCTGTGGCTGAACACCACCCTGTCAACCAGACCATGGCGCCAAGTGCCATATCCAGTTTTTCCCCAGACTGGGGATGGTGACTCCGCCAGCTCCCTAGACAGCCCATTCCAATGCCCAGACACCCTTCTTGTGAAGAAATTCTTAATGTCTAACTTAAGCCTCCTCTGGTGCAGCTTAAGACTGTCTTCTTGTCCTGTTGGAAATTACTTTGGTTCAAACACAAACCAAAGAATTGGGTGTTTCTGTATCTTGCAGCTTTTTCTGCTCCTCAGAAACTAAGCATCCACATTGTATGTTCTGTAGGGAAGGTGTAGAAGGTCTTAACCCACAAATGCTAGATGGCAACCAGTGTGTAGGGACTGCAGTTTCACACTACCAGGGAAGATCCCTCACAGGAACGTTCTGTCTGGATAATTTTGGGGATTTTAGGTAGTGGGAGTGTAAAAGCATTTGGACAAGTTGAGCTTCCATCCTTTGCTCACCAGGTCATGGCATGGACTGTAGCTTGTTGCCCTCTGAGGTGACTCCTGACACAGAGCTGTGGAACAGCAAACTCAACACCTGCCCTTCGCGTGCTGGTTGCACTCTGTGGTACCAAAATCTGTTAATCCCCCTCCAGCTTGTCTGTGCCATGATCTTCCATGTCAGCCCAGAAGGAGGGGGCACAAGAAGCAGTGTACTGAGCTGCCCAGCATCACAGAACCTCCTGGGAGTGATGCAGCCACAGCCTTCTCTGCAACGTTGGTCAAAACAATACCAATACATCATCTCTTGTCTTTCTTGAAGTTGTTTCTGAATGTCCACCAAACTGTAAAAAAAGAAAAATAAGAAGAAAAGGCCCCAGTCTTGTCAAATGCTGTGTCAAATGAACAGGCTCCAGGAGGTCTCTCTGGGGATCCTGGGACAGATTAAACAGCCAAGTCAGTGATGGCATGAAACTGCGCTGTGAGAGAGTGCTGTGAAACTCATTCCAAATGTGAAAGCCAGATTGATGTGAGTGATGTGGTATTTCATGGGGATGTAAAATTAGGATACATGCAGAGAGCCAGTTTCTCTGCTGACTTAATCTAATGCCATTCCAGTAATCTCAGAAAATTGCACTGATTAATGCAAGAAGTGACTGGGATCCTGGAATGATAAGAGCAGGATTTCAGCAGAAGCGAGTAAAGAGGACAGTAGAGTTCAGGCTTGGTGTAAGCTGATGTTTACTTAAATCTACAGTAGTGTCCATAATAAACATAAGATCAGTTCTGCCTTTGAGAAGTTTCCAGTGTGATTTAAAAGCTTTTGGAATCAGCTTTGAGTGTTAGACTGGCACCAGTGGAAAAATGTTAACATCTACCCCTTTTCTCACTTATTTAAACTTGCTATGAAGCTTAAACCCCAACTCTTATCACAGCTGAGCTTGACCACTCAGCATTTTTTGGACTGTTTTAACACATTTCAGGAGTCCTAAATAGAATCCAAGTGTATCCACTATGTTTTAGAAGAAAATAAGGAAAAGCAAAGGTTTTGTGTATGCTTGAGAGAATTCAAATTACTACAATGAATCTAGCGTTCATATTATACATTTTGATTAACCATCTTTCCAGAAATAATTATTAAAATATATTTTTATTTTTATAGATTGTTTGATTTCTTTGCTGCTGAAGGTATGTTTCCCAGTCTGTTGTCTGAAAGAAACTCCAGACAAAATGGGCAAATTGACAGGAAAATAAGACCTAATGACGGAGAGAATCCAAATGGAAAGGCTGCTGCAATTTGACAAGGATCCACCAGAATTACTGGACACATTACAAACACCACCAATGCTTACATTTTCAACCAAAGTCATAAAATATTTTTTTTAAAGGCTATTGGAAATTAATTGTATAGCTAAACAAAATGCAATTATTCTATCCTGCGTTGTTTGGGATTTTATTATTCAGTTTGCCTCACTAATGCATATGTCATGTTTATTTAAGCTAGAATATCAATAAGCTTCATCTTTTGCCCAGGATTTTTTTTCTGAACAGTTACTGTGTAATGGAATGAAGTGGGGCAGCCAGAACCACATGGTCTCAGGCGTTCTCTTCTGTTTAAGTAAAATAAAGTGCTCTCAGTAGGCTGTCAAAAAAACTGAAAAGAAAAATATGCAACTGCAGCAGTCATGGTTACAGATGAAACTGTTTGTATGCATGTGCATGTGAGCATGTACTGGCCTAAGTGCAGCATGTTTAGTTCTGTAGAGAGCTTTCCTGCTACACCATAGCAGGCAAGTGCTTCACATTGAGTGCTGGAAATTCCCTGACAACAGAAAACAGAAGCCTTCCTAGTCACTTTTAAAAATATGTCAATTCCTCCTCCTTCTAATTGAGAAATCTTTTTGTCATAGGGGAAATATGAGTTCTCTTAAATTTGCTGGGTTTGGGACCATAAAATCCATAGTGACCTTGGTGTATGTTTATTCCAAGAGACAGCAAGAAATGTAATTACTATTTTTCCTTTGGGTTTTGTTGTGATGATGCAAGCATCCATAAATAGTTTAATATCCCATTTATTCTGTAATGTTCTTGGTAGTTACAGTGGGATATGCTGAATCATCTGATCCTTTGGCCACCTTGCCATCTTCCTTTTCCCAAATAACTCCTTGTTTTTAAATATCTTTAAGCATCTTTCCCTTTTTGCCATTGTTCTTCATGAGAGCAGTGCTGATTTTGTGTTGCTGCAGGCAGTATATTGCAACTCATCTACTTGTGGGGATAATGAAGCAGAGTATAGAAAAGCTGGGGTGCAGTGGGCTCTTAATATGAATGCCAGATAACAGGCAATGGTGCCTGACTTCTAACTGTATCCTGAAGTCTTACATACAAAAGATAAAACTAGTATTTCTTTCTGTTTATAACACAAACCCTGCTTGTTTTCAACAAGAATTCCTCATTTCAGCTTTTCAAAGCCATAAGGACTGTTGACCTACTTTTCAGGTGGGAAAAAGAGACACGGAGGCAGCAAGCTGGTTTGCAGAATACGGTAAAATTATTTCCTTCCACAAGTACATAAACACTTATTTACATTCAAATGTGACTGGCCTTCCAAATCCGAAAATCTCCTTTGATTCCTCAGATGTTGATTTTTAGAATGAGCGGTCACAGATTGAGGGGAATGCAGCATTTACTTCTTTTAAACAGACCTCCAGTGTGTCTTTTTTTCCCCTTCTTATTTGAAAGCAGATTTTTGTTGTTTCTCTGGTCTTGTATTTTGGGGGGCTCAGACAAGGGCTTGGATATATATGTGATCCTTCAGCCTTCAGGCCAAGATGATTTTAACTGTAGCACATTTATGAGACCTGTGGGTGTGATTGAGGAGCAGGTTTTCAGAATCAATTAACCGATGCCGTGGTGTGCTGGAAAGGGAGGCAGCGATCTGAGCGGAGTCTGCATGGCTGATGCCGTTTGGAAAGGCCTCTGCTGCAGAGGATCAGCAGCCTGTCTGTGTTCCCTGCCTCCCACTTCAGTGTCACCCCATCCGTGGGGAAGTCAGAGTCTGGAACACAGAAGCCTCTTTCTCAGATTTCCCTCTGACATCCAGTACTGAATGTACCTTCTGTGTCTGAACTGAAAATTTCATCACCTTTTTCACTCTTCTGATTTCACTCTCTCTCTTTCATTCCTTACATAAAGCAGAAAACACAGGCAAGGAAACGCAGCCAGAAGGTCCCTCAGCGTAGATGGGGGTTGGGATGTTGTTCAAGACAATTACTCTGGGAGACTGTGTAGCTATGCAATTGCAAAGCCAAGGAAGGAGCCCTGGGGAATTACATCAGCTTTTTTTTTTTTTCCTTCCTAAGGGGAAAAATCTTGAATAGGGTTATGAGCTGTCTATCTAATCAGCACTGCCCTAGTTCACAGCAAAGTATGCAGAATGAACCAAGAGCAGAGCACACACAGCTTCTGCAACAAACTGTTTTCAAAAACCAAGGCACATAATTTCCTGTGAAGCCCTGAAGAATGGAAAGGATAATATGAAATGCAGGCTTTTTCCTGGTAATCCTCTCTGTGTATACTCTGTTTCACCTTCAATCTCCCTTTGTCTCCTCGCTGTCATTCATGACTCAGCACCGCCTTTCATAAAACCCCTGTGCCTCCCTTGAACGCGCTGACAGCCTCACACTCCTCTTGCAGAGCTACAAATCTGATGCCTTTGTCTGTCTGCATAACCTGACTCATCTCTTCTTGGACACTGGCCTTTGCCACTCACTTCCTGACAGAAAAAAGTATCACAGTGGGTCAAAAAAAAAAAAAAAATCCTCTCAAGGCCATGATTGGTGTAGGATTACTCAGCTAATTACAATGCCAGCTCAGAGAAAGGTTTCAGCCACACCAGGAGCTGGTACCTCCCGGCCCTGTCTCCCAGGGCCCTCTAGGAAAGCTGCTTGCTGGCCGGTGCCCCTGCTGAAAGCTCCTTCCCACTTCCTTCGGCACTGTGCCACCTGCGCTGCTGCAGAGAAATGCTACACACCCTGTCACCTCCCCACTGGGTAGTGGCAGCACCCACTGCTAGTGCTTTGTAGTGCTGCCACATCACTTGGAGCGCTGTCTCCGGAGGGCAGGCATTTTGCTTTGTTTTGAGTATCCAGCACCTCCCCCCCAACCTGTGACAATAAGGAAAGATTTAAGCAGTTACCAGACTAATGGTTCTGACATGCAGACAAAATTAAATAGCTCAGAGTGGAGCTGGCAACCAGGAAACTTCAGAAACAAATTGATCTGGCAAGGAGTTTTCATTATGCTTCAGGGAACAGGTTGGTCTGACAAAAATAGAAGTTGGCAAATAGATTACCTCTTGGAAAATGGTGCAGCGAGGTGGTGCAGTGAGATGTGCCGTGGTGTCTGATCTGGCTCCAGGAGCTGGGGTTGGCTGGTTGGAAAGGAATGAGGAGATCGAGCTCCTTTCGGAGCAGAGCTTTTGTCATTTGTGTGTTTCATAAAGCACCGTGCCCAGTTGCTGCTTTCTTCTGCGCTCCTGTCGCTGTCAGGAGGCTCTGCCAGTGCTCATCATCCTTGACTTTCTGCAGCTTGCTCTGCTTCTGCTCGACACACTCATGGTGTCTGTGTGCCTCCAACCTTTCCTCCAGCCATCTCCTGGGCTTCTGCTGTTCCTCAGCTTCCTTCCTGAGTGTGGTCAGGGAGGGTGAGGAGCCCTGGAGGAGATTTTGCCCTAATTGCCCAATTGTAGCTGCTGTCACAGGTGCCATATGTTTTTATACCTGTTTTTATCCAAATGCTTAATGCCAGGAGAGAAGAAGCTGTTCATAATGTGTAGAAGCCTCTAGTATTGCTGATGGGAATACCAGGCCTTCAGAATGGTTAGAAGAAGTGCATAGTTTTACTATGCACTAAAATATTTTGCCATTGGTATAAAAAAAATGCAAACCATTCATTCTCTTAAAGAAATTCCCCTTACATGTCTAGCAATCACAAATAATTTGACTGTCTCCACCTGTGAATATGTTTCTAAAAAGTATCCTGTTCTTTCTGTAAATTCTTGTCAGCTCTCTCATTTTTCTTTTTTTTTAAATGATTCATCTTTCAGTTACTCATTGTTCCCTTATATGGCCTCCCTATATGTCTGGAGTTTTTTCATAATGAATGGTATTTTCCATATCCCATGTTGATGTTTGGTAGGAGTAATAACTTGTTACTGTTTTGTAGCAGTATAGACAGGAAGGGTTTTTTAAAAAAAGAATTAGCCAGTATGCTTTTTTCCCACAGAATAAGTACCATCAATGGAATGATTTAGCTAAATCATATAAAAAGATTAAGTCTGGGTCTCAAAAGCTGGTCAGAAATCCTTGGATATACTGTGGGAAATGTGCTAAATTCTTATGTCATGGCACAATGTAGACATTTTCCTGTACCTAAAGATGGAAAAATAGGAAATTAAAAAAAAATATTACAGAAATATTACCTTGCTTGTCTTTTACTCTGGTCATAATGATGTACCTCAGTTAACGCTAATGCACTATAATAAAAATTAAGGCACATCAGAGTCAATGCATTGCTGCAGGCCCATTATTCATAGTTTGGGAAGGAAGCCCTGTGGGCCCTTATACTTTCCTGCTAGGATAAGAATATACTTTTCCAGGAGAATAAGCATTCACAAGGATGACAGATGAGTAGTGTGGAAGTTCAAAGGCTGTATATAGAGCTTTTGAAATTTTTTCCTTTTTTCCTTTTCTTACTGTCTCACTGACAATTTCATGGTTTCCTGCTAGCAATCCATCTGCTGCGCTTTAAGTTAAGGTAATGTATAAATCTTGCAGTTGTTATGAAACCATTACAAGGGAAAGGTTTAGTTTTGATTTTTTGTGCTTTGAAACTGTTTGGAAAGTGCATGGAGGAAAATCCTGACAGATAACGATGACAAGTTCTTCTAGCAATAAACACAAGCCCACTATTCTATCTGGAAGGCTTCACAAAATGTACTTAATTTGTGTGTAGTGTTAGTAATGAGTTGTCCAGGTCACTGACATCTGAATTCTTTTGTTTTACAAACAGTGTGGAATCCAGTCATGTTTCAGAAAACTTAACACTGTTTTTACCCAAACCACAGTTTCTAGAATTCCTCATGAATTTGGGATTGATGACTCTAAATAGCTTTGCATGCTGGGGAGAAAATGTGCCACTTTTTTCTTTTGCTTTAAAAATGCCATCTTATTCATTGTTTTCATGAAAATCAAGCTGAATTACTCCTAACCAGTGAATGATTATATTTAAAAGGCTTGTTGTAGAGACTTTTCTAGGTCTAGAGATTATTAATATATTGCATGCCACAGTTTAATTCAAAATTTATTAGGCGGCCTGTGAAAACAAATGAAGTTAGCTTATAAAAAATTGTTGATTCAACATCAGCTTTGATGGGTAACTAAAGAACAATTATGTACTTGCAATCTGTCAGTCTCAAGTCAGGTTAAAGTTAAATATCCTGAAAAATGCCTTATGACCTTATGAGCATAAATTACTATGAGTTATGAGGGCTGCAGTATGATTTAGAAAGACGTTGGTAAAGCTTGATGGAAAGACTTCTATAAGATAGTTCAGCCTTCCATCAGTCTTAAAGCCAATCTGAAGTATCACTAAATCAAAAAAGAAAAAAAAAGAGGAACTCTCCATATTCTGTCCCTTCCAATTTTTCTTCATTTTCCCCTCCCCCTTATGATTTTTCTTTCCTGTTTCCTGTTTCTGTTTTTCTTCACCAGAAGTGAAAAAGCTGCTTTTTATGTAAACAGAAGTATATCCTTCTTCCTCTCTGACCTAAATCAAGATCAGTAAAAGATTGTGTGAGTTAGTTTCTGTGACATTAGTGGATACAATACAGACGATAGGTGAACAGATGACAGGGGAAGGAGCAGAGTCAAGGTATTCCTGCAGTGAACTCTACCAGCTGAGAAATGAGTGAGCTGGGGACTCTTTTCATTCTTAAACCATCTTTCCTGAGGGAAAAACAAAAGAAAAAGGCATGTGATATTTTAACAGCTATGAATGTTTTAAAATTATTGACTCTGAATATTTTCTGCATTTCAATTGTTCATTACCCAGATCTTTTGGAGAGACAAAGGAAGTGTTTTGTCACTCTTCTTTATCTTTTGGAGGTTTTACAGCCTGTTCTTTGCAATATCACTATCATTTTCATATAGTTGGGGAAAAAATTCCAATTTCCTTTGCCTCAAAATTTTAAATGTATATTTTTCAGAAGAGTGAATTTGTGTTCAGTCATAGGGAAAAAAGAGCCTGAAATGTTACACTTTCATGAAAATGTGAAGAAAATAATTTTTTTTCATTTTGATTCTCCTGAAATTTCTCAGGCAAATCTCATTGTGTGACTACTGCTACTAACAAATGATTGAAGCAATATGAAAAGAATAAGGCAGGCGAGGAGGGGAGGAAAAAGAGGCGGTTGATTATGAATGTGAAAACTTTATTTACACACACACAAACGATCAGCAGCTTTGAGAAGAGAATGCAGAAAATAGCACACACACACATTTTTTACATTTCTGTATGCATAATGGCCCTCTGAACAAATCAACCAATTTGGTAATTTTTCTCCACAGAGGATTTGTTATGCTTGTAAAGAGGCAGCATTTTGAATGACACTGTGTTTTTCTTCTTTATGCTTAGTGCTCATGAGATGAAGTTGACAGAAGGGGTATTTTTTTCCTGTAGTCATCCAGCACTCAGCATGATGCAAGGCTGGTTTTGAGGGAAGAGAAGTTGCCTTGTTTTCTGCAAAGCATCCACAGGCACAAGATTGGTTAAATGGGGTTTCACTGACAGATGGATACTTAAGGATAAGTCCATAAATGGGAGACATGAGTGAGCAGAGGTAGAAGTAGAGCAACACATTTTGCTGCTCTTGTGCTGTCAGGAGCAGGTGAGCCCTCACCAACCCATTGCTGCTTTTTGATCATCATGCCCACAGATTTGGAAGTTGATCCAATTGGTGGTGTATTGGTGGTAGTGGCCTCTGTCACATTTAGCACATGTCAGCTTCCCTTTAGGTCTCAGAAGTGCTTGGAGGTGGGCCAACAGGACTCCTCCAGGGGTTAGTCTCTGCTTGCACTTTGTCCTGCAAGCTGGGTGGCAGCTGGCAATTAGCAGAAAAGGCAGTGGTGGTCAATAGCGGTCAATGAATTTTGCAACATTGTCTGAATCACTGGGCTCAGCAAAGAGAGTGGAATGCTGGGCAATCATCATCCATATAGCAGCATGTTAAAATCATTAACAAGTGGTGATGAAGATCTGGATTATGTCTGTGGGGGGTTTTTGTTTGTCTTCTGAAGAGGCTTCATTTTTTTGCCAGCATTGATGTTGCTTTGTCACTGGCGGCGGTGGGGTGGCTGATGTAGGTTTATAAAGGCTTTTTGGCTTTTAAAACTTTTATGAACAAGCATAGACATAGGCACTGTTTAATGTCAGTGGTTCAATATTTGCAGCCTGCATATTAAATGCAAGCTCCAAGAAAAATATCATTGAGAATAAGAGTTAAAATTCCCTGTTTATATATGTCTTTTGCTCCATTTTTGCTGGAGGAAAAACCTCCTTGGAGAGACTTCCAAAAATCCCCTCATGAATATTTGCATGTGTACTTACGTGGGTGCCTTTGTGTACAGAGGTGTATCCACCTGCCAGACTGATTCTTGCTTCCTCCCTTTTAGGTTGGGCGCTTGTGGACATTGAGATGATTGTTCATTAAATTCATAAGGAAGCCTTTTGGAAAGACCCTTCCTCAACCTGCTGTGGACCTTTTCAAAATTAGGAGAGTGAGGCCTGAGCAGGCCCGTGAGACTGACTTTTGGAGGTTTCTTCTAGGGAAGGGTGAAGGCTGGAGGAACCAAGGCTGTGCCTGTGCATGCACACAGAGCTGTAGGAGATTGCTCATTGCAGGCAGGTTTCGCTCTGTTCTGGCCCTGTTCTGTCCATCTGCTTTCACCTGGATTTGCAGTGAGGGCTGGAACACCTGTACACATGTGGAATACCCATACACGTGTGGAACACCCATACACGTGCAGTGAGGTGTGTCTGGCTGCTGTGTAGGACATACTCCTGTCAGCAGGGGTGAACCTGTAATTTTGTTGGGTGTCTGTGGAAGGCTGTGCTAGACAGGCACCTTTTGCAGACACTTGCCTCTGTGACAGGGTCTTGCTGTAGGTCCAAGGCAGCCCATGAGCTTTGCTCCCAGTTACAGGACCCTGTTTCAGCATGTCAAAGGACAGGCCATGATTTTTTCATGTTGACACCTTCCTAGGCATCCAGTAATCCCAGAGCACTTTGGGATGTTATTTTTTTATAGTTGAGAGTTACAGTTTTTTCTTGCCCACAGTCTTTTCCAGGAATGAGATCAAAGGCCTCTCACTGAGCTGCTCTGGCAGCATTGTATCCCTGGTTTTCTACTCTCCTGTAAGAGTTTCTTTATTTAGAGCAGGTCAAGCTGTAAAAATCCATTACAGTTTCAGTGAGATTTATCTGTATTCACATAGCTACTTTATATATTGTCAAATAGACAAGCATATTTTGTGATTGCTGCAACAGTATGCAGAGTTAGGAAGTATGTGGTTCAAATAAAATGAGTTAATATTTGCCTTTGTTTAAAAATGCAGTATTGCTATTTGGATGCAGTTAGAGTTGCATGCCTCTCTGGAGGGAATCTAACCTTTAATTTTCAAATTCTTTCTACACAATATTTTAGGTCCTCTCTATTGGTTTATCTAGAATGGTAAAAAATAATATTATGCTGTGTTAGATCCAGCAAGTAATCTTTATTTTGAAATTCATTATATTGTGGTGAAGACACATGGTACTGTAGTGGTATATACCAGAAGAAAATCTGTATTATGCAAAATGTGTTGTGAAGGGTGGACGTTAAGAATACCAAACACTTTCCTGTCATGACAAAAATCTCTCTTACTGATGATGTTGGATAAATATTTAAAGCTGAAACATTTTCCATGGAAAGATGCAGATTCAGTGGCATGAAAATAGTCTATGGACTTGCGAGACTTTGTTGAATTTCATGTTGAAGAAAATCCAACACATGCCAAAATAATCTGAATACTTTGCCTCAACTTTCAAAATGAAACTCCCAGTTTTTTTATTTCAAATGTATTTCTTGCCTAGAACTCTGCTTTCAGTAAAAAAAAAAAAAAAAAAAAGTCAAAATTGAAATGATGTGTGCAACAGTGAGAGGATTTTCAGTTCAGTGACAACTGCTTTTTCTGTCCTCGTTCCCTTCTCCTCCCACAGTGGATTTGCCATCAACTAAAAATATCCATCGTATTTGTAGATCTGTGTCTGACTACTCTATTTCACAGCTCTTTCCCTTTGCACTGTGCCATTTCTACAGCTATCCCACGCTTCTCAAACATTGATTTTCAAAATTTTCATGATTGCCAGTTATCTGTCTTACTTCCATCACACTGAGGTAGCTGTACCCTTTCTCTATATCAAGTGACAGAGTTGGAGAAAACTCTGTTGGTATAACTTGTTTTCATCAGTTTAGGTTTTACTCTACCTTCTCAAGGCTACTGCCTGCTGTGAACTCTGCTGTTTCTTGGCAAATTTCCCTACATTTCATAAAGTCAACAGCCTCCAGAATATCAGAGGTCTCTTTCCAGTCAGTGTTTGAAGCACCTGAAACTTATTTCATAGTTCAAGGACTGTTTTCTTTCTCTTTCCATCCCCCAATGTGGGGCTTGCACGGAGCTGTTAGAGATGAGGGGCAATGTCAGGGTTGGAGGTACCTTAGCCCTGCTCCCCATTTCTACACAGGAGGCGGAAAAATTGCAGCTCAGTGGTTCATCAAAGCAAGCACAGATCTGCTGTGGGTCCCCTGCATGGCTGTGCCACACAGCAGAGCCCTTTTGCAATCAAAAAGGAGTTTACAATAATGAAAAAATGCAGGAAAGGGGTACTTTGTACATGCATTAAACTCCACAAAAGGTGATTCATTACAGCTTCATGATGTGAAAGGCCCAGAATCTGCTCACTGGAAAGCAGTGTTGGGAAGAACTGTAGGAAAGTGCTTATTTTCATATCTCTATAATTTCATCACTAGCAGAGACTTGAAGTGGCAGTCTAGATCCCAGATCTCACACTCCAGCAAGAACAAATTTTGATACAAATGTAGAAGAGGGATTGATAAAACACAGTGTAAGGGCTAACATGCAGCAGGAGGATGGACTGACTCCAGCTGGGGGGACAACTGTAGTTTGTTCAGTCTTGTGTGCTGCAATTTTGACATAGGGCTGTTCCCTGATTCGGAAAATTGGCTTTTTGTATCAACAAAAGCCAGGTAACAACAGCTTTTTCCTCTCAGACGTCTCCTACGGAGAGTAACAAGAAATAGCTGTGTCATTCCTGCTCTGTTCAGAGATTTCTTCACAAAAGGGTAATTTGAGGCTGCCTGTGCTGCCCAGGCATGCTGAAGCTGGCACATCAGCATGCCTGGGCAGCACAGGGCCTGTGGGAGCTCCCATTGCAGGCACATCTCATGTACCCTGTCCCCACAATCAGCTCTGGAGGACCACACATCCTCTGGAATATGTGGTTGCCTTTAATCCTAGGAAAAATTTTAGCCCACCTGTTCCAGCCTGGGCTTGGCATGCCCCTGTCCCCAGAGAGGTGCCTGATGCTGGGGCTGGGGCTGTCCTGGTGCCCCTAGCTGCCCTGCTGCTGGCTGGGCTGGGACAGGCCCTGGCTGCCTGGCCCTGCTATCACCCACCATGGGGAGCTGGGACAGGGGCTGATGGCCATGGGGCTGGCTGTGGGGTCCTGGACCCTTGGCAGGATAGGGTGAGCCCTGGGAGGCTGGTGTTGCACCCAGGGACATGATTCAAAACAAGCAGGTGGGATGATGTGGTTGTATCCTGTAGCTGATCTAGTGATAGGCTCAAGGTAGCAGAGAGATGGAGAAAATAGCACGTCTCAGAAGGCTTTTAATATATAATGACTTATTTAGTCATTTTAGTTAAATAATTTATTTATGTGAACTGAAGTTTGGCCCTTTAACTGTAATGTGTAGGTCTAGTATATGATCTGCTGTGTGGAGTATCTGACTCTGCAGGCAGAGCTGTTTATATTCCAGGATTCTCTAAGCTGTTTCTGACATATCTTTGTTAGATGGATTATGCATTTTATATCTCATTCCTAACAGTGAAATATAAACCTCACACTTAGGCATTTCCCACAAAGCAAAACCCCTCTGCAACTTAGAAATACTGAACGCTGATTTACTGTTCATGTGTGAACAAATAAATTCCCCAGAAAGCTGTTGTTTGTAATGGGGGGCACACAGCTTGCCTCTGCAGCTGTGTGGTGGGGGATGAGGTCATCCCTGCCACAGAGCCAGCTCTGTCTGCAGCCCTGCTGCTGGAGAAAGCCCCAGACAGCCTGGAAGAGGAAAGGAAGGCGTGCATGGAGGCTCAAACACGGTGGGTTTTGTTATGATAAAACTCGTGCAATTGCAAGCCTTGGGATTTTTAGCATGGTCTTCCTCAGCAGTGGCAATTCCAAAATGCTCCCTCCCCTGCCGGAAGAGAGTGCGAGCAGCAGCATACCCCTCTCTTAGAAAAACAGAAAAATAGGTCAAAGCAAATTGTTCAAATGTGTATGTTAGGAAAATGTATATGAAATGCAAGTATATTGTCATTACTCTTACTCTGTAATGGGCTACCTGGTCTGATTCCAGAAACAGAGTTGTTTAGAGTGGTACTTACAGAAGATCCACAAGACCCTGCTGCAAGACCTGGGCTGAAGTCTGAGACTTTACAAACTCTGCATCATTTGACACAAGGCAATATGTCAGTGTATGAACATACAGATGTTAATGTCTTGGTGTAAAGAGGTTAGCACATTTAACATTCTGTGCAAGTTCATGCAGCCTTTTTACACATTATATTCATATAATTATGATAAGCATTTTAATCTTCCCAGAAGCTTTGGGAACAAGCTTACTGAACTGTGACTTGGTGAATTTTTGAACTCTCTTAAGGCAGAATGTGATGAATTATTAATGAACATGAAATACTTTTATGATGTTAGTGCTACTGGCAGTCTGGAAGACTTCAGTTTCTTGGGCATGCCAGCTAAAAAAGAGATGAGAGATTTCTCTCTGTCTGTCTCTCTCTCTTTTTATTTTTAAGCCAAAAACACACAATAAAATTACCTGCTGAATAAAAATACTATCCATTGAGTCCAAAGGAAAAATGGCAAGTAGAAAAAATATTAGTAATGTGCTCTATTGAAAATGAAAAAAAATCAATAAATGAGAAAACCTACTGACACAGTAAAGGAAACCTACTAACATAGTAAAGGAAAAATAGGAGAAGAAATTATATTCCAAAGAATCTGCCAGTCCGTCACGTCATGTCACAGAAAACAGCTTTGGATGCGGTTGGCATAAACAAAGGATTTTGTGTTTTGTTAATAAAAATGCATACAAATTGTGCTGCAAACACTTTCTGTGTTTACTGGGGAGAAAACAAGTACTTTAAAAAAATGAGAAGACTTCCATAGGAATTTTGACCTCAGACCCATTCAATTTTACGGAACAGAGGCTGTGTTAAGGAAGGCCATGTAACATTAGAGACAAATCAGATATGTCAGGTTTAACTCCTTCACCATAAAGACTGGGACCCTGTGGCACATAGAGTTCTATGGATGTAGCATACACAAGAAGAGGTATTTCCAGGATATTGTGGTTTCCAGAACTTTGCATTTAAATAATCACTGAAGAATAAAATATCATCAGTTGTGAATGATGTTTTGTCCAGTAATGCACTTGGCAGAAATCCATGGTTTCCTGGAAATATATTGGTCTTTTTGAAAATGTTGTTTTTTTTTTTTTCTATGATGGATAGCTGATCATAACAAAGCCAGCTGGAATAGCTGATAGCTTGATGGCTGTAGCATTTATATGAAAACTTATGTTTCTTCACTTTTCATTAGTTTGTTGTGTTATTCTGCCTTCTGTACTAAAAATTGTAAGGCTCCTTTTCTTCATAGGATGGAATGAAAACACTTCCTTAACACTGGTACGCTGGAGAGTGGGAGTTGCTATTCAGAGACATCTTGTCAGGCTGCTCTGAGAGGACCTGAATGAAGTTCCACAAAGCCCAGTGGAAAATCCTGAGTCTGGAATGGAGCAGTCCCATGCACTAGTACTGGCTGGGGACTGTTTGGCTGAGAGCAGCTTTGCAAAAAATGACTTGATGGTTCTGGTGGATTCAAGTTCATTGGAACTGGACAAGTTCACTTTGTGAAAGAAGGTGAGCAGCCTCACTGTGGGCTGCAGGAGCTTAGCCAGAAGGTCAAGGGATTTTTTTCCCTCCCTTCAACATTTTTGAAACCACCCTTGGAGAGCAGTGTCCCTTTTTGGCTGTCCCAGTACCATGAACACTGATATACTGGAGTGATTCCAGTGAAGGGTGGACAGGGGACTGGATCAGCTGCTGTAACTGGCTCTGCTTGGAGCAGGGGCTTGGACCAGGTGAGTCTCAATCTGCATGAGTTTGCAGTTCTGTCTTGCAGAGTTGGTGTTTTTCATGTCCCATGTGTGCAAGCCCTTAAATGGGGTTTTCTGTGCCATGTAACCATGGCCTCATTTTCTTTAGCTGTGCTGCTGTTTTCCAAGAGTTTTAGAGGAAGTGGCAATCCTGTGCATTTGTACACATAAGCTCTGCCAGTTGTATTGGCTGGAAGATTTATTGCAACATGAATAATGTGCAACCTTTCATTTCTGAGCCAAGGACCAAATATGCATGAAGATGGGAATGCAAATTTTCTGGGTAGTGAAAAAAATGTAACTGGGATTAAAGGGTGTTCAGGAAGACTTATCAACACTGTCTTCAATGTAAGCAAAGAAAAAATACTTTAAAATTTCAAAGGAAATCTGGTGTTATAATTTTTTCAGTCATTACATTTTAGTTACAGTACGGTAGCTTGAAAATTGTTAGAGATTTTTGAAAATGTTATATTGAACATGAAAATGCACAACATGTTCATAGCAGTAGCTGGCTGTAGTTTTGCAGAGTTTTCTTTCCCAATTATGTTGCTGTATTTTGCTGCAGGATGATGAAGGGTACATCTGCATTGTCTTTCCTATATGCTGACTTGGGAACAGTTTTTCCTATCAGATGGATGTATCCTCTGAGTGCTGATGGGGGTTTCATGTTTTGATAATATGAAAATTCAATTTCCTTTTTCATCTCCTTTTTCCTTTTTCATCTCATTCAGCTGTCCTGCATTGTCTGGCAGTACATTTCTTCTTGTTTACTCCTGTTTGTGCAGTATTGGACTTTCTCTCAGGAAGTGGCAGTATGTCAGAGATTGGTGAAAACAAATAGGTAGATTTACCAACACAAATCAGCCAGATATGAATTCAGGATAGTTTAGAGCTACTTACAATATAGCTCAACAGAAATCCAGTTTTATAAAGCATTCTTTCTTACTTGAATAATTCTGTCAGCAGAGAAAAAAAATGGAACCCTGTACTTTATTTAAAAATCACCCAAAAATTTAGGTTTTGGAAACAGAACTTAGATCTTTAAGATCAAGACATGGACCTGGACTTTGAAATCCAGACCTAAGGACTGTTTATTCCATGATGAGCCTACATGCACTTAAAGGAAACAGTTTAGGAAAATGGGCCCTTTTTCATTTCCCCAAGACTGAAAACTTCACAATATTGAAGCATTCCTGAAGGATACTTATAGCCTAGCAAGGATAATAACATTTATTTTCTTTACAAACCATTAATTGTGAGTATTCAGGTTCAAGATTTGCAATTATTTGCTCACTGGAGTATTGCTCACTGAATGTTCTTCTGGTATACAAATATTCCAAATAACTCAAGAGAAAAGGAGTTTACATGAAATTATAATGAAATTACAAGAAATACCATGATGGAATTTCTCAAAGTGTTTTGATGACAGTTTGAGGTATTTTTAGACACAATCAGAGAATCATCTGGTTTGGAAGAACTTTTTCCTGAGCCAAGCAGTCCGTGTTCCTTGCTGTGGCATAGCTGGATAATTCTGTGCAGTGCAGAAGGCAAGAGCTGGTGCTTGCAGTAAATTTCCTGGGATTATCCCAGCTGTGTGGAGCTGTGGGCCCTGCACATGCTGTCAGAGGAAAAGCCTTTGTGTGTATGTAAGCAAATAACAATGTGCTGTGTGATTAGCAAAGAGGAGGCTGTCCACTCTGACCCATTAAATTTCTTACAGTTCCAGCCCTCCACAACAATCCACCCCCACAAGCCTGACTCCTACTGCAGATTTCATGGAGAATGTAGCCTCATTGCTTTCTATTTCCTCTGCAGATTTACCTAAGTATTCAGTTGATTTCCATCATGCTACTAAGTGAGCGGGAATGAATTACTGTGAGAAGAGGAAGAGAGCACAAATCTATTTTTGGTCTTAAGGAAATGAATTAATTTAATCTGATATGATTCCTCCTGACAAGCACATACTGGCTACCATTTTGCATCACCTCATCAAAGCATAAAGGTGTTTACAAATGGGTAGAATCATTAACAATTTGCCACCCGGCTAGCTGGGCTGCTTAGACTTTAACTATTGAAGCTCCATTTTTTTTGGTGTGTCTCTATTATGTATATTAGAAAAGGTATATTGATATTAACTGTAATAGACAGCAATTTTAGCTTATTTAAATATTACAAGGTGTGCAAAACTCTTATGCCTGAGAATGTGGCTGGGGTGGAATTCTGCTGCTAAATAGAAATGCTTCCCATAGGAAACAAAAAGAAAGGCAGCTTATAATACTTGCCTTTTTTATACTCATGTGGAGGTAGTCCAAGATCAGGAAACAGGTAAAAAGTCTGAGGAGACATGACATATTTTCTGATTCGTGAGCTTGTTTTAATCTGCATGGACAGCAGCTTACCTGCCAAATAGGTAAAGGCTTTGCTGGCCTGGCAGCAGTGTGGCCATGCCTACTCCATGCAGGAGTTGGAGCTACAGCAGTTTACCTCACATGCTATGAAGGATCATTACACTGCTTCTGAATTACCTAGGCCTTCACACTCGTGAATTGGCAAGTTTGTACAAGATCCATTTGGCTTTCAGTGTGGCAAAACTGCTGGAATGACATCAGTGATTATTTCCTAGTAATCTGTTGGAAGTGCACCTTGGAAGGGGAAATGTTTATTGCAAGTACAGTTCAAGTGAGGAACTGTTTTGGAAGACATTCAAACTTGGAGAACTGGCTTTGGAATAAGTGTGCAGAGAGACTGATTAATCTTATGACACTGGAGAGCATTAAATAGCTCTATGAATTAATGGTTTCTTTGAGCTGAGTCTGTTTATTGCTTTGGAAAAAAACCTTTTTCAGCAGCAGGAGAGTTTTGAGTCCTAACACCTTTTTTTCCCTGTGTTGGATTGCTTGTTTTTAACTTAGACTGTTTCTGTCTGAACTGACTCATTTGGAAATTGAATTGTGAGGTTGCTTTGTACTGTGGAGATTTTGTTTTGAGAAGGAATTTACCTTGTAACAAGGAAATGTGTGGGGAGAACGGGAAACAATGAAATCCTAAGTGTTCTTTAGATGTATTAAATAATGAATTTTCTTTAAGGAACCACACAATAAGGTAATCTTGGAATAGCCAAATTCTTAACTTACTTTTTAAAACGATGTGTGTTTTGATTTGATTGATTTTGGATGAATGCCCCTTTGCTGGAGGCTTTCATATTGTTTAGACTTGGCTTTCAAGACTGATTTGGGAAGGTTTTTTCCCTCAGAGTGTAGCAAATACATTATATATATATTTGGGCTAACTTCTCTCCATATATTTATTATAATTTTTTAACTGTTGATTTTCAGTTTTCAGAATGGCTTTAGGAGACCTTTATGTGTATGTGCTTGTGTGCCTGTATGTGGGGGTCTATATTTGTCATTCTTACAAAGCAAACATAATTTATAATAAGGAGTTCATGTAAATCAGTACTGTAAAATCAGTACTTAGAACATTGCCCTCTGGTACACCTGGTTAGGTCTTCCTCTGCAATATTGTCCTCAAAGTTTCTCATTGTTTGGGGTTTAACATAAAAATTCTGTTGTACTTGTCCATACTTTTATTTAGCTTCATCTTTGAATCTGTTCTCATCTCAATATGTTGATACAGGGCTTGTAGTGCCAGTTCTTGTCTTGCTCAGTGTGGTTCATTTATTTATAAGAACAGAGTGGAGAAATGGGCATAGATAAAGACAGCTGGGAAACAACAGATCCCCTGTGCAGCATTAGGTGGATTAATGATCCATTCAGTGTAAGATCCAGGCTTAGGTAGACACTAAAACTGAATGAATCAGAAAAAAAAAAAAAAAGCTTCCCTTCAGACCTGATAAGAAAAATAAAGCCTTTTGGTGTTATTCTGTTGGTTGCCATTGCAGACAATTTATGAACTTTTGAAATCAGGTAAAGATACCCAGGTAGCCTGTCATGCATGGTGAGAGAAAGAAGAGGCAGGGAGATCAGAACAAGACTGGGAAGGAGTTGGAGGAAGCTTCTGGCCAGCCCCATTTATTGTTAGTATTGGAGTGTTATGAATGAGACAAGGAACCAAAGAAAGGTGAAGATTACTATTTTGACAGGATACAGTTGGATGTTTTCATGTAGGCCTGCCTTTTAACATGTTCAGGATACTGTTCTGAACCTGTCTGTTGAATCTGGTTCTATTCTGTGATAGGTCTGTTTGGTTCATGTCTTCAGGAAGGCTTGATAATTCCAGCTTGAAATTTTTTGTATGTGATTTCATGAAATTTGATCTTGGAGAGACAGTATAGGCTGGAAAAGCCTTATTCTGCAGAGTTATCAAAGTCCTATCACAAATACTGATCATTGCTTAGAATGAGATCTTGCCAGAGTTTTCTCTGGACTAAGCTGTTTTAAAAAGAATTTCATCAATAATATACACGATTGAACAATTCACATATTTAAAATGTGTAAACTTTTTAGATTAAATTATCAGTTTACAAGAAAGATCAGATTTTAAACCATGTCTGGAAAATAGGAGAGATGGCTCAAATCACTGCAACAGAGTTAGGTAAACTCATCAAAAGCTCTATTTAGGAGGATGAAATTAAACCACAGGTACAGAGCAGGTGGTAATTGATGGTATGATGGCCAAATCACAGAAATTGCAACAAATTCAAGAGTGGCTTGGAGAGACTGGCGTTTCGTTGGCACAGAATTGGTTGTACCTGACTGTGAGTATCCTGTAGGGAAATGCTCTTGGCATGCAAGTTCTCATGCTCCTACAAACAAGAAGCCAGAGTTGGCTTAGAAATGGAGTAGAAAAGTTTAGAAATTGAAATGTGTGGGTGTAGCAGGAGAGGTCTACAGAGATTATAGCTCTGTATGGTTAAAAACATCCTTTCCACGCAAACATTTTAATTACATTCATTCTTTTTAGTTGTCCCCAAATGCCAAGCCACTCTTCCCTAACCCTAGTGACTGGGATAAACAGAAGTACTTTAATGTTGTTTCCTTTACATCACATAGTTCACTGCAGTGGTGGGCACAGCTTTGTGAGCAGCATGTCCACCTCCATATAACCAGATCAATGTGTATGCCTCCAGGTCTGGTCTGTGCAAAAGGGGAAGGAGAGGCAGAGTGGTTGTCATGAGAACAGTGAATTGAGTGTTTTCTTTGGTATTCTTGTCCTTGGGAGCAGAGGAGGATCATCAGTGAAAGTGGGGGAGAAGTACAGAATGCTGTAGAGGGGATTGTCATTCATTTCCCAAGGGCATACTGGGCATGTGTGTGTGTAAATGAATTGCAAACAAGAGGGACTTTCTCAGTTGGCTTTATCTAATTTATAAGTCTCAGACAGAGTACCAAGCTATGGCTTAGTGCCTGGGATACTTGTCTAATGATTTTCTTTCCCCAGTGGTCCTTTCCCTTGTAAGCTGGACAAATACTACTGGACATGTTCTGTGGGATGTATCTGGGGCTGCAAGTCCACCTGAGAACCTGGGCGAATTGTTGAGAAACTAAAAAGTCATCTCTGTCTTGACTAAAATCCCAGAAGACTTAATTTAAAATTAGGTTCATGCCTGCAAGAATTTCAGTGACAGCAGTTTGGACAGAGAAAATGCCAGAATTTACTTGCAGGCTTATGGCCAAAATGTGAGCTTTTCTGTAATTCTCTAAAAGTATAAAACAAATGAATGTACACACTTGGAAATACGTATAACATAGACAACTACACCCCTCTTGGCTCCTTGTCTTAAATGAGACAATGTAGTCAGAGAAAAAAAAATAAGACAGAAGCTTTTCTTCATGTATGGATACAGAGCTGTTGCTTCCCAGTGGAGTTATAAACGAAATCAATAGAGGTAAAGAGTTCTTTTGTTATTTCTTGCAACTGCAGAAGCAGAAGAATTTCTGTATTTAGGAAGAGAGAGTAATCTTGACTGGAGTTCAGCTGTTGCATTTACCCATTAACTTGCAGCTCCTATTTTTTGCTCACTCTGTACTTAGGATTTTATGAGAGGGTTCTCTTTACATTTCTCCTAGCACCCTCCTGCACACAGACTTCCACAGACTGTCTGACTTAGTGGTATAGTACTAGACAAGAATGGGGCTTAACATTGGCGCTGACATTGTGTTATCTTCAAAATGTAGTCTTTCTATCTTCCACTTGAAATATTAATAAACTTCAAAAGCTACTTTCAATCAGAAATAAAAAGCTCCGGGGATATCCTTAACTATGTCGACATTGCTGCTGCATCTTGATGATAATCTTATCATGCAAAGGTAAAAAAAAAGGCTGATCTATAAAACATGTGCTGCACAAGCCACTGCAATTTCGAATTACTGATGTCTGAGTATTGACCCATGGATCATTTCAATTACTTTCTTCTGTAGATATGCATGATCCACCACCAGCCTACCACAATTTGGTTCAGACAGTGGATTGGCAGACAGAAATGTTTCCTTTAAACTGTTGACAGGTTGTCTGATAAGTAAATGCTGAGGTGATGTTATGTTGACTTGCTGTGATAGGACGGAAAGTAACAGTGTGAACAACGTATGCGACAGGAAAAAGACAAGGTCGTTTTCTGTGATACCATCATGCCCTCAGCAGGAAGTGCTGGTGCAGCAGATTTGAGTCATCAATACTGGAGTTCATCCATCACACTCCAGGGAAAAAAGAGACAGACATTGAAGGCGACTCATTTGCAGAATTTGTGCTCCTAAATTTCTGTGAGGCAGTGGATGAATTCAATAGAAAGAGGAACTATTGTGTGTTTAAATAATGAAACACATTTTGGAAAATAATTTGTCCTTTTTGGGAAAGTGTAAGTAACAGCTCTTTTCTTATTGTATGTATGGTGCAAATGTGGTAGGATGAAAAAGCAAATGGAGACAAAATAAGTAATTCTCTTTTAAAATTTTCAGCTGAGATGTGTACCTATTTGAAGAGAAGTTTGAACACTTTTTCATTTGTTTTCAAATGGCCTGTGCAAAGACATGATTTAGAGTCAAAAGTCGCGTCAATACAACCATTGTAGCTAAATATTAAGGCTGGTGGTGACAAAAGTTAATATTTAAATTCTGCTGAAAATTCCAGTGGCCATTCCTAGCAGAGTTAACCCCTATTACCTGTAACAGTTGCCCCTTATTAAGTAAATATCTGACAAAGATTCGATGTGCCTTGCAATAGCAGAAAAGACCTGGTCAGTGGCTACACCATTTCAGTAAAAAGTACAGAGCAAAGTGATGAATGCAGAACAACAGTTACGTATCTATATAAAATTTTCCTTCTGCTTATACACATTTGTATGCTGGAACCACTTGTGTTGCCCTCCTTTCAGTTCAGCTAAGCCAGTTGTTGGACTGGGGCTTTTTCCAGGGCACACAGGGCTGAGGCTGCATTATTGACTGAAACGCTCCATTCTGGTCTCCTGGCACATATGAGCATTTCAAATCCATTCATAATAGCAGAGTCCAATCCTATGCTGTAGGGCAAATGACTGCATCAAATGGCCAGCACAAAGCAGCCAGCCATGGCACATGCTATTACCTCCTACTGCTCCTCCCACGTGCTATTTGTGCAAGGAAGTGTGGTCCAACAATTTTATGCAGAATCCAACTGTGGAAAATTTGGCACATCTATATTACATTCTGAGCTCCATTAAGTACTCCTTATCCATAGTGAAATATTTGGTACAAAATATGCAATTTCAGCTCAGAAAAGTATCTAAAAACAGGTCATGTACTTGTTTAGATTTCCTATTGTGTTGCCCACCCCCTCAAACCAGAGGGTTTTAGGAAATCCTGGTAAAGCCATAATTGTAATCATAAATGAATGGCTCTCTGTAATGCTGGCCTCCTTCTCTAGAGCTCTCTTAGACATTAATGGTAGGGCTAGAGATCTATATTAGGCATTGTGACAGCAGGAGGAAATCTGGCAGTCTTACAGTGTCATTTGGTGGAAAATACATTGGAGCTGCTTCTGGAATAAATTTACATGAGAGCAAAGAGGAATTAAATAGAGACGAAAGCACAGATTTGCTTGCAATGATGTGGATGGGGATGGCAATTGCACAGAATGTTTAGTTGCAAGTCTCCCTTCTGTTATTGTGCTTCTGAGTGATCAGCAGATGTCACTGGTGATGGGAGACCATGAAGGCTGTCTCTGTTCTTCAGATCAAAAAAGAATTGTCCCAGCATCTCTATTCATCAGTGCCTTGGGA
Source organism: Camarhynchus parvulus (assembly GCF_901933205.1). NCBI lineage: Eukaryota > Metazoa > Chordata > Aves > Passeriformes > Thraupidae > Camarhynchus > Camarhynchus parvulus. Next base: position 20,844,762 of record NC_044571.1, read on the forward strand.
GAGAGACAGCTAAATGCCAGAAGTCTCGCTGCAAATGACCACACGTCAGCTAAGACATGCACTTGTGTAGCTAATTGCTGGAAGATTAGTGCCTCATAATTGGATCTGCCTGTACTAAAGTTGTCCCCAGAACATGGAAGCAGACTACATGCTAATGTGCGTATATTCACACATACATGCATGGGCATGCATATATGTAGATATATGTTCATACATAAATGCCCAGGTGCTGGGGAACAGAGAGCCTGTGTCTGTGTCTCACAGCATGGTATCTCAGTGCTGTTTATCAGCTTCTCCCTCTGCTGTGTCAGGGCCTCTGAAATTCTCAAGATAGATACAGTCATGGAGACCTCTACCTACAGAGTAGAAAAAAACCTTTTTACTCCTAGGATCAAAAAGGAGATAAAATGCTCTCTGAAAACATAATTGTGTTGTTTCCAGATAAAAAGCTGTGTATTCCGTAACAGTTGATTAAAGCAAATCTGGAAATACCTGAGGGACACCTGAGAACATTCATGAATAAAATCTCCCACCAGTCTACTTCAAAGAAATGAAAAGCAAAGTGAATGTAAAGACTAGGTCAAAGAAATGGGAAAACATAACAGTGAATGTACTTTCCAGAAATCACAGACAGCAAATAACCAGAGGCTTCATGTCAGAAGTGAATTAAAAAAAATCTTTGAAAACAAATGGAATCTTTTCAAATCAACCCTCTTCCAGATACATAACCACTCTGCTGGTTGTGTGAAATAGAAGGAAACACCTAGATTATGGCTGGTGTCAAATTCACATTTCAGGAAAGTTCTGTACTTTGCAATGTGAAAGGACTCAAAGCATTACCATCTTGTGTAACACTCTTTGCAAAGTGCTAAACATTATCTCAGTTTTAAACATTTTGCAGTACTTTAAAATTTACAGGCCAAAATGTTTTTCTTTGATCAGTCTGTAGTGATGTGTATAAGATGACAGACTTCATCGAGACAGCTCTCAGTGTGCTGCTTCAGAAACATTTACAGAGATCTCAGCTTATTACTGTTTATTTATTCCTGGATTCTCTAACAGGTCTGTTAGCTGAGACACACCAGCATAAAGATTCTGCACAACAGGAGTAGTGCTGTTTTACAGCTGATTTTTGAATCTGTGGCAAGTGGTGGTTACATAAAAAATGTGCAGATTTGGTGCTGCTTAGGATTCAAGATGTAGAAGCCTAGACTGTAGATGACTGGTTTGTCATTCTGCAGTGCAGCCATGAGCACACACTGTTCCAGAGGTTTGGGTTGCTGCAGATCAATAACCTTTGTGTCTGAAAAATAATCACCATATAGGATTTGAGTTTACTCACATTAACTCTTAGAAAACATAGATAACTACTTTTTAAAATAATGTCTGAAATTGTTTAGAAACAATTTCATTACTAGAGACAAGCAAGGACAAGACGGCAAAAATCTGGAATTAACCATACCTTAAATCAGTCCTTTGAATAGGGAAGTCTATTATTGCTGATAATGTTTTTACACTGTCCAGGGGAGGATTATGTGCACATAAGATAGGTATGCTGAATACTTTTCAAGGAGAGAATAGAATGTTGTTTGGAGCAGAAAGCTGAGAAAATGCAGTGATCTAAGTCAGAGTAATAATAGACCATTCCAGTTCCTTTGTGCAAATTTTAACATTAAGGCTAGCAGGTCCAGAGATAAATATTTCTGAGCCCTTGAGGCACAGATAAAGTGAACTCTTATCTATACTCCAGAAGCTGTCACTACAAGTTTGGATGTCAGATTTTTTCTTAAGCTATTGCATACATTTTTCACAGGACTTTAGCACCTTTCCTCAACATAGTAGCTTAGTGATAAAATAAAAAAAGTTCCATTATGGCAATGTTAAAAGTAACACTTTGCTAGCACATTTTTACATTAGTATTGAGTGGAGAGGAAAAGCGCAAAACCCTAAAATCAGGAGATGCTTCTAAAAATTACACAAAAATGCCATCAAATTTATAATACATGATAGTGCATCAGGTCAGTTTAATAAAGCTTTTAACTGGCAGGCAACCTGCTTTTCAGGTTACGTTGGTTTTGGTGGAAAGACTCTCTCGCTCTCTTTGGGTTCACCAGCAATGGTATGCGGGCTTCCTACCATGATGGAAAGAAAACAAAATATTATTTTACATTGCATTATGTTACACTGTATTTCAGGGCATTGCTTCAGGTCATGGTGAAAATATGTACATTTAAATATATAGAATTCAAGGATGGTAAAACGACTTGAAGTGTCTTAATGTTTAAACAAAACCACACGTGCACACTGTAGAGAGGTGTACAGTTACATGGCAGCTCAAATAAATATCCAGGCTGTTAAAAATTTGGGGAAATTCTAAGTTCTCATTAAAAACAAAAAAAAAGGTAGCGTAACAACAATGAAATTACAGGTTTATGTGGGGTTTTCCAGAGGTCCCTTGCACCAAAAACATAACCTTCACTTTAGTTAGGACTGTCTTATATTTTTTATGTAAAATTGTGGAATCACTCAGGTTGGAAGCAATTTCTGGAGATTATCTGGTCCCAATCCCTCTTCAGAGCACTATCAGTGGTGTCTTTTTCCTTCCAGAACTGGAGATTTCAGTGTTACTTTTCTCAAATTAATTCCTAGAAGCCTTAAAACTTTATTTCTGTTACTTATTTTTCCCTAGCATGGAGTACTGTAGCCTGTAAATGACATAATTCCATCATAGAAAAACAGGATAGTTTTGATTGAAAGGAAACTTAAAGACCATTTATTTCCACCCCACCTGTTCTGGACAGGGACACCTTCCACTGGACCATCCAGCCTGGCCTTGAACACTGCCAGAGTGTTCAGAGTGATGGGGCATCCACAGCTTCTCTGAGAAACCTGTTCCGGTGCCTCACAGTGAAGAATTTCTTCCTAATATCTAATCTAAACCTACTGTCTTTCAGTTTGAAGCCATTTCCCTTGTTCTGTCACTACCTCCCTTGTAAATAGTCTTTCTCCAAGTTTCTATGTGCTGTTCCTCAGCTAACCTTATACATATTTTTTTCTGCTCTCTAAGCCTGGGCTCTTTCTTGTGGTCCAAAAGTGGAAGTTATGAAAAACCTAGTAGTTTTCTCCTTGTATAATTTCACCCAAAATTCATTATTTTATGGTAGAGAAGAACATGTGGGGAGTAGGTATGGATCTGCGGCTCCTTGAAATACAAGGAATAATTTATTACCTTTGTGGTTCAAATATCTTAAGAGGAAGCCTTAAAGGATGAAGCAGATCTTGGCCTCTCTGTGAGAACCTTACTCTTTCTACTTCACTTGCTGCTGCCTGAACACGATGAGATTTGAGAACCTTTCTTAACTGCTCATTTCCCATCAAGACATGAGAAATAAGAAATAGAAAGCTGTTTTCTGTGGAAAACATGCATTGAAATTGGTGTAGCTTTATTTTTCTGAGTATGACTACTACCATACTCATTACTATATTATGTGAGTGAGTCCCAGTAGCATTTTAAGAACAAAACTCACATCTGTCACACACTCATCCACTCCTTGGGTGAGGTAGAGAAGTACTTGTAACATCTCTGGTGTTTTTTTACCACATGCCTTATGCATTACTCTTAGTGAGGGCAAAGTCAAAGAAATGTGCCTTGCTCTTGCAAGGCATTGGGGGTTGTGAATGTGCATAATTTCTTAGAAATCCACAACTATAGATAAGATCCTGAAATGGCCTTTGCCCTCCTTGTAGAGCACAGCTACTAAATTCATTCTTACGAATAACTGGTTATTTTCTGAGGCTTGTTGACTTTCATAGAGGTCTGCTTAGTAATTTTTGTGAGAGCCTCAGAGTAGAACCACAAAGATTGCTTCCACACTTACAGCAGCAGAACTTCTCTCTGGGAGCAAGGAATTACTTTTTGCCAGTGACCAAGGGAATGGTGAGTCACTGCCACAGGAACATGAACCTGTCAATTCTACTGTAAACCTAACTAGTGGCACAGATCTGGAGTTGTGTGCCTCTGCTACAGGTAATTCTTCTATGGCAAAGGAGCAGATATTAAATAATTATCCTGAAACTTTAGGTGGGGTTTTTTTCTGGTTACCTGCAACCTGGAGAATCCTTACATCAACAACTATAAAGATAGCTGTGATTCCAAATATTCTGGGTAGCTAAAATAGACAAAGGAATAAAGTTTTATATGTTTATAGTGTCTTAAGTGGTTGAAGACATGCTCCAGCACTTTGTTTTAGATGGATTTCCATAGGCACTGGGGTTCTGTGCTGGGATATGTTTTGTGTTGCTGAGTTACTGCAATTGTCTCATCCACCAGAAAGATCCACAATTTTCTTGACAACTTGATATAACACTTTTGTTTAAGCATGGTGTCACCACAGTCTTCAGTATTCGTGAGAAATCCCAAATTACTGAATTATAAATATCTAAATGTTGTAAATCACAGACAGAGCTAATAATGAAGTTCTTTTTGTGCAATCTATGAAGAGAGATACACATTACACAGAATGACTTATCTGACCTGTAGATGAAATAAATCACTCTCAGGAGGTGAGGACTTCTCACTATTGATAAGTAAAGAGAATCTAGAGTGACACTCTCATCCTTAAATGACATCTGCCATTCTTTCCTGTGTCTTTTTTAGGGCAGATAAATCTCACTTATGTTTGTTCACTGGCTGGCTAAGAAGAATCAAAAAATCTTAAAAATGTCCATCCATTTTTTGTTCAATACTTATTTCTTTTGTGCTGAGGCTCATCTTCAGCTACATTCTTCGCCCTTGAAGCACTTCACCTTACCCTATGCAAAAGAACACGATTGTATGTGTGAACAACATCTCTGTGTGTCATTATAGATTATGGGCATTTATATTATTAGCATTTAAATAGTCCATATAATAGCTAGTAAAGAAAACTCATCATATGATACACCAAAGTAATAAATGTCAGATGAAAGTGAGGTTTTCCCATCAGGTTTTGATGGATACATTCCAGAAAGACTCAAAACATTTTAGCAAATTACCTTTTGCTCCTGTCATCTCTTTTAGCAAATGTCTCATAATCTCCATAAGACCATGTAACTCACAGTCAAATGCTGCAGATATGCCCCAGATGAGAAACCATCTTCTGTGTTCCCTCTGTGGATAGGGGATCATCTGTGCTGCTAAGAAGGCTCCATTCTGTGTCCTGGCATGATTTCAGACTGTTCCAAGTTTAGAATTTGAGCATCAGTTAGATGAGGTTGTAGCTGGCCTTTGTTTAGTTATGCTACAAGCTCGTTCAGGAATGGTGTGGCAGGCTGGAGAGAAGGGAATTGGTGTCCAGAAGTGGTTTCTCAGGGATTGAAGTGTGTGGCTTGGAGTTATTCCCAGCTGTCACAGGTTAGAAAAGGCAGAGATGGAATTAAGTCTTAAAGACAGACTTTCTTTATGGTGAGTTAATGCTGTGAAATTTAGTGATAAATTTCAGTGGATGTGTATAGAATGGCTATCAGTTGCTAGCAAGTGTGAACTTTTCACTGCAGCGAAGCTAACATGACTGTTCTCTTTGGGTATGAAACAGGGGTTTAGAAATCTGTTATGATTCTTTTTGTCCATGTTGAGTGTTTCAAGGACTGTCAGCATTTCAGTGGTCATCATTCCTCCTGCACAGAATATCACAGAACCAAAAAGTACATAGTCAGTAATGAGGAACCATCTTAGTAGTGAAGCTATGAATGTTCAGTGGTCAGTGATGATAAACCACAATTTCTTTCACCCTCATCCTGTAGATGGAGTAATGTTCACAATTGCCACTCTTTATATGAAATTTGTTGGAGGGCAAGAATTTTGGTCAAGGAAAGAACTTTATCCTATTTTGTGTCCAAGGTCTGGTGATGTGAATGCTGTGATGTAGATAATGAAGATTTTAACACTTTGGTCTTTAAATCCAGGTGATGCCTGGAGTACAGATAATTGTTCAAATTTTTACAGACAGTGAGTTCTTTCATTTATGTTTCCTTGCAAAAGATTGATGACCTTCCTGATAAATTTTCTGAAATCTTCAAAAGTGCAGCACTTTGCACTTGGCCTTGTTGAACCTCATGAGGTTCTCGTGGGCCTACCTGTCCAGGTCCCTCTGGGTGGCATCTCATCCCTCAGGCATGTCAGTGGCACTGTTCAGCTTGGTGTATCCTGCAAACTTTCTGAGGGTGTGCTCTGTCCTGCTGTGTCAACAATGAAGATATTAAACAGTGCTGGTCCCAGCATGGACGCCTGGGGGATAACACTTGTCACTGTTCTTGATCTGGGTATTTTGCCATTCACCCCTGCCTTCTGGGTGTGGCCATGCAAACAATTTCTCATCCATCGAACAGAACAACCATCAAATCCATGTCTCTAATATAGAAAGGAGGATGTTGTGCTGTGAACCTCTAAAGATATAATACAGTGATCCATTAAATACCACAAACCTTTGGAAAACTAATCTTACTCTCATTATTGTGAAATTTTTTGCATTGTTTAGAGCATTTCAGAGAACTAAAATGGCAATTATGTTGAAACTGTTATTGTAGGCATTAAGGGCCATGACTACAAGGTGATTCAATTCCTGCCATTGCTTCTTCTTGAACAGAGACATTTTCATCACAATAGTAGAAACTTGCAAAAATGGTGATGCCACTTAAGTTACAAAAATGGTAATGCCACAAGGTGAGTTAAGTGACTTATTTTAATTTAGACATTAACTTCCAGAGGTGAACTTCCCTGCTTTGTTTTTGAATATTCATGTCTGGCCCCCAACCTCATCCCTCCCCAGCTCATCTACTCATCTATAGGACTGTGTAAATGTCCAAGAGAATCTGAAATCCTGATTACACAGATCACATTTATGAGTATCACACAGTTGTTCAGGAAAGCTCATTTCTGCTGGTGCTGTCACTTCACAGTAGAAGTTTAAAAATAACTGTGATCTAATAACATGAATGTATATATTTTTTATTCCCCCCTCCTTACACTTTGCACCAAATTAGTTTCTATTTATATGGTTGCCTTTATTTGTATAAGGCACTTTGCTGCACGAATCAGTAGCAATTAATTCACATTTGCTTTGATCATAAATCTTGTTAGGCAGTTTAACTGCTATGTGTATTCAAATGGAGTTCACCTTAAAAGGGAAAGAAAGATTTTTTAGGTCCTTAACACAAAGCAACTGAGCCAGCCATATTTCAGACTTATCAGCTGATTTTGCTCTTTTAAATAGAAATAATCTGTTGTGTTCCTTACTTTTATTGTTTTTCAGACAAAAGCAGCAAGTTATTTGCTGATGAATTTAGGATAGCCCTGTGTCATAGGGTGTTGGCTGTCTAAGGAGTTTGATAATAGGATATTGAACTTTTCAATTCTAAATTATTTAACTTTCATCCTTTACCACAGTAATAGCAGAGAATCTGGTAGGCAGTATTTGACAATCTCTGCTTATGGTAACCTAGCCTTTCCTGCTCGAGACATGAGCTTTTCATGCAAACTTTCTGATTGATACTTCACACCAGTAAGTCTTCTGAAAGCTTTGAAATGTATGTAATATTTCTTTTATCTGACAAGAGAAATGCTCAAGTTAGCTGCAGTGAATGGGAATGAGAAAGTATAAGGCCAAAGCAAGACAAATTAATTGAGTTATGCCAAGTTTAGAAATGGCTGATTCTTTTTCTTGGCAGTGGCATGCTTCTTTGTACAGGTTCTGGTTAAGTTTTGAGGTTTCCCTTGTTAGGCATCAGTTTCAGTTCCATTTTTTCAATCAATGCATAGCTGTTGTAGGACATACTAGTTGCTTCCTAAGAAATGAGTTTGCAGAGTCCTGAATCTTTTCGTTAATGACATTGGAGCCAGTTTCACTTGTGTGTATTGACTTAGTACATTTCAGAGCATTTATTCTCTCTGTTGCAATTTCTTGGAAATGAATAGACTTCTAAGGAGCAACCTCAGGAGATATCCCTAAATGACCCAAAACAGATGAGTATGGAAACCAAATCCCTTTTTTGTTTTTGAAGGTGAACATTTCAGACCATATTCTGGTGCAGAGACTCTAGTGCTGTTTCTTTTTCTTTTTTTTGTGTTAGGTGAAGAAATCCATGTTCCACTGTTACCAATTACATCTTTTGTGAGCTCTGCAGCCTTACCTTAACTACTGGGAAAACTTGCAGTGAACCTAAGTGATCTTGCATGAAGCATACCAAATCCAGTGGCATAATAAAGCATATAAAATGCAGAAATTTGCCTGAAAAAACATCTTAGAACATTAATTTAAGCAAAGGAAGAGACATACAATTTCTAGGCACAGATTTAGTACTTCTTTATGTCTGAACAGCCCAAGTCAAGAGCTCAATGTCTGAAGGCTGAGAACTGAAAATACATGCATTTGTCTGCTTGAGCAATATATTTCCCTCACTTTAAATTTTACAATGCAAAATACAGAATGTAACTGTTATAAAGAAAACAGAAAAGTATGCATTTTATAGAGATTTTACAGTTGCTGTACTTCTAGTTTTTCACATCAAAACAGAGTAAAACTTCTTCTAAGTACAAGCTTGAAAAGCATGTCTAAATATCTTAAAATTCAAGATTCAGTATTTAGGCATCTGTGATTTTTAAAATATTAATCAATAAGATATACGTGTTATATTCTTTGGGTCTGAGAACCATATATTACCCAAGGTCATATTGTAGGAAAGGGATCATCAGTCAGCACCCATTTGTTATTTGATTTTCAGTTTCAAGATACTGTAGTTATGAGCAGAGTCAAGAGAGTCATGGGGCAAAATTTTCATCCAGATTCTGTAAACAACTTGCAGGATTGTATAGCTATTACTGTATGAGGGAGGTTCATCCTGGCTGCATGCTCAGTGCCCACCAAAGCCACTCTATCACTCCTCTCCATAACTGGACAAGGAGGAAAAAATATAATTAAAGGCTCATGGGTTGAGATAAGGACAGGGAGAGATCGCTCACCAAATACCATCACAGTCAAAACAGACTCAGCTTGGGGATATTAATCACTAATTTGGGGGAATTTATCACTAACAAAATCAAAGTGGGATAATAAGAAGTAAAAAAGTAAAACAAATCTTAAAAACATCTTCCCTACACCTCTCCCTCCTTCCCAACTCTACCTCCTCTCCCCAGCAGTGCAGGGAGATGGGGAATGGAGGTTATGGTCAGTTCATCACAAATTGTTTCTGCCACTGCTCAGGGAGAAGAATCCTTCCCCTGCTGCTGTAGTCCCTCCCATGGAACACAGCTCTCCATGACCTTCTCCAACATGTGCCCTTCCCATGGGCTGCAGTTCTTCACCATCTGCTCCAACATGGGTTTTTTCCAAAGGGTGCAGTCCTCCAAGAACTGGCTGCTCCAGTGTGGGTCTCCCAAAGGGTCACAAAGGTAACCAGGAAACCTGCTCCTGTGTTGGATCCTCTATGGATCTGTGGGTCCTGCCAGGACCCTGCTCCAGCAAAGGCTTCCCACGGGCTCACAGCCGCCTCTTAGGCACCTTGCTCCAGCACGGGTCCCCTCCATGGGCTGCAGGCGGATCTCTGCATCCCCGTGGTCCTCCACGGGCTACAGGGGCGCAGCTCCTCCCCATGGCCTTCACCACAGGCTGCAGAGGAACATTTGCTCTGGTGTCTGGAGCTCCTCCTGCCCCTACTTCTCCACTGACGTTGGTGTCTGCAGACCTGTCCCTCTCATGTTCTCATTCCTCACTTCTGTGAGCACAACCATCTCTATGCAATAACTCTTTTTTCCTACTTAAGTGTGTTACTGCAGAGGTGTTGCCATCATTCCTGACTCGTCCAGCCTTGGCCACTGACACAATGGTCTTGGAGCCCACTGCCATTGGCTCTGCTGGATATGGGAGAACCTCCTGGCAGCTTCTCATGGAAGCCACTCCTGTAGCCACCCTGCTCCCAAGACGTGGCCACACAAACCCAATGCACTGCCTGTTTTCCTCACAGGTAACTTTATTTACACAATATGAATACGGTTACAAGGCTTCCCAGAGAGGCCCGAGTGTCACAAATATGAAACTACATGGAACACTGAACAAGGAGAGGAAAAGCAAAAGCAAGAAAGTGGGCAAAAGGACCAGGGCTACATGGGAGGTTCTGAAAGGCATTTTTAAATGTGATGTCTGGGAAGGTCAGCAACAAGAAGGATAACACATAAAGGAATAAAACCCAATAAACTCCAGAAAATTCAGTTCTTACAATGCCAAGAAGAAAAGAGAAATCTTCAGAAAATTTGGCTCCATGTAGCTCAACCCTGAAGAAAATTAGCCTTGTAGATAATTTTTTTGGCTGGTCCCAAGATAGGAGGTGTTTTCTACTGTCTTCCTGAACGTAAGACTTGTTGGAATTTTTTAACTGAAGTTATTCTGGGAAGTAATTCTGTGAGCCTAAAATTTGCTACAGGTTTGCCTCATCTAAAAACAGTGAAAGGAGGAGTGTGAATTTGCTCATCTATGGAGTTTATACTTCCTTGAATATGTTTTTTAAAGCTGAAGGTTCTGATTTCCTGCTTACAGCACACAGAAAAGCAATGGCTTTGATTGACCTCATTGAGCTTGGTAAACTGGACAGCTTTCTGACCTAGAAGAAAACATACATCAGAAGCAAATCAAGCTTTTCTGGAGTGTGGTAGAAATAGATCTGCTGGAACTTCTCCTGTAGCTTCTTCTGCGTGGAAAGCCCTACCCCCTCCATTGTTCAGGTTGTGCTCTCGCATGTGGATAAGGGGACCTGAGCTCTTGAAGTCAGTTAAGTTGTGGTGGTGTCAATCACTGGAGAATTTGGCCCTCTGGATGACCAGATTTAGAGAAAACAACAAAAACCCAATGCATTGGTCACTTACAATCAATGTGTTCAGCTGTGGCAAAAATCTGTTTATATTTACACCTTTCAAAAAGGAGGCTGTGTTTAGTGGTGTGTTGCTGCAGCAGCATTTGGCTCCTTATTGAGACCTATAATTAGAGATTTTACAATTTGATGTGCCAAGCAGTATATTCTCTCCACAAAAGTTTTAAGGTGATAATCACTTTCGTTGCTGGAATTTCATTAATGGAAATCATGAAAAAACCCAAATGCCATTTAGAATCAACCTATCTAATGTCCCCTCAGGTTAGTATTCACAATTGTGAATTAACTGGAAAAATAAAGGGTAGAACTTTAACTACACTCCAGGTCCCATTTTAGTCTTAAAATCTGTGTGGGTAATGCAGTCTGCAGGTCATGTGCCTTCTCCACTTGAGGTCGGTGCTGAAAACAGACATTGGCTGAAGCATAATTAAAATCAAGCTCTCAGAGGATCATCATTTTTCCTGGTAGGGTTCTGTAATTATGCATTAGCTAGTTATCTTTTGTGCTTGAGGTAGTAAAAGCAAAGAAGAATTTATTTATTTTCCCTGGTGTGGAGGCCAAAGGGAGTTTTTGAAGCAGACCTCCAATGCAAAAATCCATAAATCTGTGCTGTGTTTTCATATATGATATATTGTATGGTTCCATGTACACTATGAAAATGATCAAATAAGAGCAGTCAAGCCATTCTAGTAATCTGGAAATATCTCTCAAGAGAGAAGGGAAGATATTTTGTTTCTTAATATTATGTTTTGCCATCATAATGGACATCTATAAGTATAATAAAATAAATGGCTAAATTCTCTGTGGTTTTTTTTTTGCCTGACAGTTAATAAATTTACCAGTGGTTGGCAACTCGAGTATTTTGGATCATGCTGATGCTCAGCAATGTTCCAGATGAAGCCTGTAGCCCTGCTGGAGCTGGTACCACAAACCCTACAGCATGTTGTTGTCAGCCCTCCCTGCCATACCCACAGGGCTCTGATGACATTATTGCTGGGCTTCACACAAACTAAAATTCATAAAACTGAAAGTTTGCTGCATATGAAGGAGGTAGTCACAGTCAATGAGTTTAACAGATGCAGTGGGCCCTCTTGGTGCAGTCAGGGAGCTTAAGGAGTCAGATTTTTTTCCAAGAAAGAAAGCAACACTGTTACACGAAACCTCTGGGTGTAGGGGTTTTTATCCTTTTTTTCTTTTTAAAAACCTTTTTCTTGTTTTGCAGGATGGAATGTTAGAGCATACACAGAGGCCTGGAAGTTTCATTTGAGATGGTTATTTTAGAATGCTCTCCCAAGCTCTGTGGACTGAAAGGAGCTGGGCAGAGGTAGAAGGTGGGAAATGGGACTCACTAATATGGCGTAAAAACTCACACACATAATAATCTGAATATAGGTAAAACAAAAGCAGCTATCACCCTTCCTTTTCCCAGAAGCAAAGCTACTGCAGTCCCTTGGTAAGCAAAAGAAACAAATTTCTGCCTTGTTATAAATTCTAGGAATAGAGCAGGTACTATACTGTAAAGATAGAATTACATATTTTGGTTTTCCAAACTTTTTTCCTCCTAGTGTGGATTTATTTACCTGTGTTCTTGGAACTGTGAAAAATTCTTTGCCTGGATTTATAGGTTGGTATGTGTATAGTGGTTTGGTTTCTCCTGAATTTCTCTTCCCTAAACAAGCCCAGTCCCTCTCTGTACATGAGGTGTGTGGTGGGTGTGCTGCCACATGTGTTTTGTAGCCTAAGCAGTACCTCAGCATTTCTTCCCTCTCTTCATCCCCCCTCCTACCAGCTGGAAATTCTGTGTAGGTGCTGGAGATGCACAGAAACAGTTAAACCGGTGCTTTGTTTTCTCATGTCCAGGTGATAAATGGTGGTGGTTTTGAAGGAGGAGGCCTCCCAACACACTGTTCCAGATAGACTTGGTGTTTACAGAAGTGAGACAAACCCTCAGCTGGGTAAGATGTGGTGTTCAGAAATGTACCTGTGGGGAGGGAGCGTGAGAGAAAGCAAAGTTGACAAGGAAAGAAGATTGATCAGATTCATGTTTTTAAAGAAATATTCACTGTAACAGGAGTAGCTATTCATGAGAGCTATTCAGTGGACATGGTTGGAATTCATGTAGCTCTGGAAAGAAGCCATAATCAGCCATGAAATGGAGAGGGTTTGTGCATATGTGAAGACAGATACAGGGCATTTTCTCTTTGTGCATATGTGAAGATGGATACAGGGCATTTTCTCTCTCTTGTATGTTTATTTTTCAATTTCAGAGAAATGTTACTCCTCCTGTGGCTTTTCCTGGCACCAATAAATGGGAAAGCCCTCACCCAAACCTTTGGCTCTGCTTAGGTGAAAGTTCTTCTGCTTCATCTCTTGGATGAAAAATGCCCTTTACAGCTTTCTTTTCTGAATTATAGGGAACAGTCACTCTATTGCTCTCTGTTCCCAAACCCTGCTTTCTTTTCCTCTGTTTGCATCTTAGAAGCTGACAAGAGGTGGATAAGACTGTAAGTTATTTAAAATGATAATTGGCTTATTTTCAAGCTACTGTAATAAGGATAAAGCAGATATACACCACACGTTCTTAACTTTAAACACATTACTAGTCTGAGCTATTTAATGGAGACTCATTTCTGGCTTCATCCTCATTTGAAAGTCCTAATTAAGTAGGCAGTAACTATTGAGAAACAGTGGTCTGAATTTACTGAGGGTATAATTCTGAATTTGGCTTTGGCTTCAGATCTGTCTGAATAAGACTAGTCTGAGAAATTCAGAGTTTTCTGTTGTTCTTGAGGTTTTCCTTCAGCAGCTTACAAATGTCACTGTTTATGACACTGGCAACATTTGAAAGCTATAAAGCTATTGCTCCAGAAATTATTTTTATAATGTACAGCCATTCAATTTCAGACACTGTAAATCAAAAAGAAAATAAGTCAAGTAAATTCTAACTCTATCATGAATAAAAAAGTCCTTTTTTTTTTTTTTTTTTTAGCCAAATTCTGGGAGCTAAATTTCTGTCCAAGCAATTTTATTTTCAGCTAACCCTCTCTGCCTGCAATTAGTCTGAACAGCTTTCAAGTGGATTTGAAATGATCCCAGACCCGCTTCTTTTGATTTAAATTTAACTATTTGTCTAGTGGATTAAAGGGCCTGGTTTCTGATGGGGTGACTTCCATTTATCATGTGTATTTCTTGATCATGCAGCTGTCAAACTGTATAAGAAGGTGTTAAGAGAAACAAATGATCCAGCCAGTAAAACTACTCAGGAAAGTAAAATATCATCCAGAATAATTTCTTCCTGGATATGGGAATGGCTGAAATACTCTGGGGTAATACTGCAGAGAAGCATTTGAAGCAAGAACAAAATTTAAAAGGGAACAGGGAGCCCTGTGGTTTGATCAAGTCCCTCAGCAAAAATAAAAAGAAAATACTTAATCTGTCTTAAAATATATGAAGTGCATCAGCCTCTGTGAGCACCCTTGCTGAGCAGAAATGTTAAATTACTGAGGAGTCAATGGTCCATCACATGTTGTTTAATGGACTTATCCAAAGAACCAACTGATGAGTGGAAAGGGATGACCTGTGTGCATGGACCATTCCTGTATCCTGGAGTTCTCTGTGAGCTCTGTCAGAATCAACACAGCAAATTTCATGCTTTGAGCTATCATTATTTGAGGTTTGCACTGCAGTAGGGCCAAAAGTTAAAAGCGTCATTGTAATTGCTCCCAGGTGCTAGATACTCCACAGTTTGTAAATGATTACCCCTGCTCCAAAGTGACAGTGTAAGACTGATGAAGATTTTATAATAAGTAATTTAAAATTTTGTCACCATTGAAGTATTTAGTAAAATCAGCAGATCCAAATTCTGAATTTTAATTTTCTACCTATCTGCCATTACAGTATTCCTACTTATTTGCATAGATTGGTTTCTTTCCCATTCTTTCTTCTGTTGTTATTACTTTATGTCTTAAACTGTAGGAACATCTCCTTGCCCTTATTGCAGAGCATGAATGTGGATTTTAGTTTCAATAAATGAAGATAGGCATTGCAGATGGCTTGTAAGTAGTCTGTTTTGTAGGACAAAAGAAATCCAAAGAAGGGTATAATTTGTAATGGTGCTCTTTGAACTGTATGTTTTGCATTTCATGTTCTCATTATGGTTTTTCTCAAAGCATTAATAGGAGTTTCTTTTGGACTGAAGGGATGTTTGAACTTGACATTAGGAGTTGCTCTGTAATCTTTCCCATTCACTCTCCTGAGTGGGCAGATGAGTATAAAGCTGAAGTAGGAATGCAGCAGTGAGAGTGCATATTAATTAGTCCTCTTTGATGGAGTAGTGAAGTACTAGGAAAAAAACTTAAAAGATAAAAATAAAATTCTTTGTCAGTTCAAGCTTGAAAATAAAAAAACCAAAAAAATAGCCATCTTGCAAATTTTAATCATGTCCTTGTCTACATCTGAGCTAATTATTTGACTCTGATAGGGGAAATCTGGTTAACATGGTTAACTGAGTGATTAATCTGACCAAATGTAGATACCTGCTGCAGGAATGAGATCAAAGGCATCTAATCTGTGAAGATCAATTATTTGACACCATCTCTTAGCCTAAGCATTAAATACCCATATTTACTTGTGAAAACCCACTTTTTTTTTTTTTTTTGGTGAGATGTTTTTGAGCAATTCTTGGAAAATTTGAAGTTAACATCATTGTAGCAAAAAATTTATTTTTATCTTCATTTCTTGCAGTTTTATGAACCATAAATTTGCATATAAAGATCCATATTTCTAGCCTCTCCTTTCAGGGAACTCCTGTTAGGCTTCTGATTATCACAAACTGATAAAATGTTTGTCTGTTTCTCGCAGTTTTTGACAAAACAGATCAGCAGTACATAATGACCATATATTTAAGAGTATTCTTTTAGCCACCTTGTTGGCAATAAATCTTCACTAGATTTGGTATCCTGTCATAGACAATGGGAGTGGGCAGAAGGATTTTAGCTCATGAACTTGCAGAACTCATTGAGAGGTCTTTAAACTAGGTTTGAAGGGGGAATTGGATGCAAGGGTGGTAAGCCTGAGTTAGGGGTGAAATCAGCAGCCCAGCTGAGGTGCATGTACACTAATTCATGTAGCATGGGTAACAAACAAGAAGAGCTGGAGGCCGTGGTGCAGCAGCAGAGTTGTGATGTAGTTGCCATCACAGAAACGTGGTGGGATGACTCACATGGCTGGAATGCCCTGGATGGCTACAAGCTCTTCAGGAGAGACAGGAGGGGAGAAGAGGTGGAGGGGCAGCCTTTTATATTAGAGTGGCTATTGATGCCATGGGTATTGAAACTAATGATGATGAAACTGAATGCCTATGGGTAAGAATTAAGGGGAAGGCCAACAAAGCTGATATCCTACTGGGAGTCTGTTATTGTCCACCCAACCAGAAAAAGAGGTGGACAACTTACTCTGTAAGCAACTGGAGAATAGTTCAGGACCACCAGGCCTTGTTCTTATAGGGACTTCAACTTACCAGACATCTGCTGGGAACTTAATACAGCAGAAAAGAGGCACTCCAGGAAGTTCTTAGGGTGTGTGGAGGACAGCTTTTTGCCACAGTTGGTGAGTGAACCTAATAGGGAAGGGACCATGTTAGAACTGTTTGCAAATAGAGATGGGCTGGTGGGAGATGTGGTTGTTGGAGGCTGCTTGGGGCACAGTGATCATGAAATTATAGAGTTCTTGATATTTGGCGCCTGGTGGATGCAGAAAAGGCTGTGGATGTTGTCTATTTGGAATTCAGCAAGGCCTTTGACACTGTCTCCCACAGCACACTCCTGGAAAAGCTGGCAGCCCATGGCTTGGACAGGAGCACTCTGTGCTGGGTTCAGAACTGGCTGGATGGCCGGGCCCAGGGAGGGGTCGTGAATGGTGCTGCATCCAGCTGGGGCCAGCCACCAGTGGTGTCCCTCAGGGGTCTGTGCTGGGGTCAGTTCTGTTTAATATCTTTATTGATGACATGGATGAGGAGATTGAGTCTTTCGTCAGTAAATTTGCAGACGACACTGAACTGGGAGCTTGTTTCAACCTGTTGGAAGGTAGGAGGGCTCTGCAAAGAGACCTGGAATGGTTGGACAGATAGACGGAGTTCAATAAGATGAAGTTTAATAAGTCCAAGTGCCGAGTCCTGCATTGTGGCTACAGTAACCCCCTGCAGTGTTATAGGCTGGGGACGGTGTGGCTGGACAGTGCTCAGGAGGAAAGGGACCTGGGGGTGCTGGGTGACACTCGGCTGAACATGAGCCAGCAGTGTGCCCAGGTGGCCAAGAAGGCCAAGGGCATCCTGGCCAGTATCAGGAATGGTGTGGCCAGCAGGAGCAGGGAGGTCATTCTGCCCCTGTGCTCAGCAGGTGTGGCCACACCTTGAGTGCTGTGTCCAGTTCTGGCCCCTCAGTTTGGGAAGGATGTTGAGACGCTTGAGCGCGTCCAGAGGAGGCAACGAGGCTGGAGAGGGGCTTGGAACACAAGCCCTGTAAGTAATGACTGAGGGAGCTGGGGGTGTTTTGCCTGGAGAAAAGGAGATCCAGAGGTGACCTTACCACTCTCTACAGCTATCTGAAAGGTGGTTGTAGTCAGGTGGGGGTTGGTCTCTTTCTCCAGGCAGCGCTGACAGAACCAGAGGACACAGTCTCAAGCTGCATCAAGGGAAATATAGGTTGGATGTTAGGAAGAATTTTTTTTATGGAAAGGGTGATAAAGTATTGGAATGGTTTGCCCAGGGTGGTGATGGAGTCACCATCCCTGGATGTGTTTAAAAAAAGACTGGATGTGACACTTGGTGCCATGGTTTATTTTAGGGCATGGCTTGGACTCAATGATCTTTGAAGGTCTCTTCCAACCTAGTGATTCTGTGATTCAGTGAGTGGGATGTAGCTACAAGCTTTGGTCCCCTTTCAAGGACAGTGAAAGTCCCACATGTGCTATTACAGACATACTGAAGTGGAAATGTTGTAACAAATGAATTTGGATATTCTGATCTGCTGGTAAGAGTTACAGGGTTCTCAGCCCACTGATGAAAAGCTACTGACACTGTAGGAAGCTGTTTTTACCAGGTGGGAATGTGGCTTTCCTGATAGGAGATGCAGAGCCCACCAGGGCACTCAGCTGAAGCAGGAGGATGCCTGACTGCCTCTTGTGTTGCCCTGGCACTCCAGAGTGGTGCTGCAGCTTCCTAGCCTGCTAGGCACTGGTATGAAAAGAAAGCATTTATGTGCTCACTGTCTGCATCACTTCGCCCCTGCCCCCCAAGCCTCCTCCCCCAACTGATTAAACAATAAAACTTTAAAATAAGTATGTTACAGTTCAATCTCTTTATTGCAATAGGTCAGTGTAGTACATACTGCATTGAGGTGAAAAAAAGATTTTCCACTTTCAAATGGAAAATCATATAAGCAAAGATTATACTGTAGCAATGGTTATGAAGGCTTTAATATGATTCTGTCAAGGACAAAGGGCTGCCTGCAGTAGATATATCTCCATTTTCCTCCAAAATTCAAGAGAAGAGGTATGTACCAAGCACAGGTTAGAATAGCAGTGCTATTCTTGCAATGTGGATTTTAATTTGGACAGCATGGCTTCGCCCTCAGGCTCCCTGTCAGTTGCTATTCCAGCTTAACTCCCAAGTTACCTTTCTGCTTTAGCCTGAATTAATCAGGTTGATTGATGCAGCCCAAAATGAGAACGCATCTTTTTGTGTGGAGTAGATATCTTCCTTTTGAACCAACTAAAAATCACTGAGTACTACCAAAATATCTCAGTTTTATTTTAACTGTAAATCCAGCTTGGAAAAGTGTAGCTTTCATATACTTTTTCTTCTGCTCTTTTTTTTCCTTTTTTTTTTTCCTTCTATAGACAAGTGACAAAGGAAAATGGAAAGTCCCACTAATCACTTCAAAAGTGTGCTAGTAAGGAAATCTATTAACTGCTCTTCTTATTTCACTGCTTTGGAATCAGATATGTTCCAAGGATTACTCTGCTCTGTGTACAGCAGAAGTTCAATCACAGGAGCTGAGAGATTGGTAATGCTATACTAGAGTTAGAGAGGCAAAAATTGGGGTGAAATTAGAATTCAGCATAATAATGTCTATTGTTCTGAATGTCACATGGCTCTCATCTTAAGGAAAACCAACACAAATAAGAGTTTTATTTTTGGTTTAAAAGGATTGCATTCCAGTGAGGAGTGATTAAAATGTGAATTCAGCCAGCTTACTATGGCATTGCTGAGTGGAGCAATTCCCCTCACTCCTGCTTTCATCTGCACATTCCCAGGCCTTCTCTTGTTTGAACAAGAGCAATTATGTGATTACAAGAAGATGTAGATCATGGATCAGATCTGAGCTAAGTTTTTGGTAGAGGAATGGGTTAAGTCTTGGTTCTCTGCTAGATCTGAGTTGCTGCAGCTTAGTGGATGAATGATGGTGCTGACAACAAACCTATGGCTCAAGTCTATAGCTTGAACTTACAAGAAGAGTGAGAAATATTTTCTTTTGGTAGGTGATCAACAGTGGATTGACTTAAAAAAAACAACAAAACCAGACTTGTAGAATATGACTTGGGGGCAGAAGAGTCAAAAGCATCCCTCATTTATGGCACATGCTTTTGGCACATACCTTTCATAGGGCTGTTTGAGAAGTAACTGTTTCATCCTCTGTTAGCTGGAAATCCCCCATGGCTGGGACTGAGGCCACTGCTGATGCAGCAGTCTTTGCTGTATAGCATGGCTATGAATGAAGCCTGATGTGAAAGCCTTAGTATTTAAAAATCTAAATCTAAAAATCTGCTAATTAGCTACATTCCTTCTCTACGGAAAATCAGACACACAATGTTCAGATATACAGAAACATATTACTTTAGATATGGCCAGTGCTGGTGTGACAGGAGAGAAAAAATGATTTAAAGAATGGAAGCAAGCATGATTCCATTTCTTCCCACCACCTCCCCTTATTATCTACCATTTCCTTGTGGCTGGGGAAAGGAAAGAAATTCTGAAAACATCTTTCAGTCCCTTCAAAAACCCCAACCCACTACACTACCTGTCACTTACCCAAGAAAAACCACAGTGGAATGCCTGTGGTGAGTGCTGCTTTTAACCTGGTTGAAACAATTGCCTATAGCTGGTTTGACATGACTGGGTTTGTGGGTCCCACATAGCAACAGGAGATGTAAGGCTGGAGACCTCAGGAATTACTGGAAGATGCATGGCTGGATAGAGCAAGGAGCACCTGTCATTGGGTTTGAGAGAAAAGCTGCAGCTGAGCACAAGGCACCAGAGAAGCTGGTCTCTGCTGGGTGGTTTCTGAATGCCACTGCTTCAGGAGAAGCTGCAGCTGAGGTTTGTCCTCAGCTACCTGGCACAAATCCGTGGGAAAGCAGCTCTCATTGGTTTCTCACAACTGCTTCTCAATACAATATCTTTTCTAGTTCTGAAGTGGCGTCTTTTGATAAGTGAAATAAATTTTACCACAAGTTTTACCCAAGCTTACTGTGACTATGTATACAGATCACAAATTTTGGTTTGACATAAGTTTCTCAAATGACTCTGGGTTCCATATTGGCCTTCAGTAATATTTAGATACAGGTTTAGGCTTACAACTGAAGAAGTTCAGGTTTTTTTCTTCTTATTTTTCTCCCCCCCCTTCTGGGTGACCTTTTGACATGTTTGTCTAAAGAATCTGTCCTTTAACTAAACAGACATAATGATATTCCCTTTTTTTCTCTGTCCCTTATCTTTCA
Source organism: Camarhynchus parvulus (assembly GCF_901933205.1). Lineage (NCBI taxonomy): Eukaryota > Metazoa > Chordata > Aves > Passeriformes > Thraupidae > Camarhynchus > Camarhynchus parvulus. Next base: position 20,865,435 of record NC_044571.1, read on the forward strand.
ATGCAAATAGATCACCCAGAACCACCCAGAACTGCAGCTGAGAGCAATGGATCCCCCTGGGCTGGGTGTTCATCCCAAATCAGTGTTTTGGTTGGGCTGGCAAGTCTGTTGCTCTCTGCTGTTTTGTCCATGGTGTGAATGTGAGACACAAGTTGAAGTTGCAGATCCCAGATGAGCCGGAACATGCTGCCTGTGGGTGCTGAGCTTACAGGTCATGACACCAGTACCTGTTCACAAGCACAAACTATCTCTTATGTAAAATAGTTTGTGCCCTGTGAAATTGCATCCCAGTTAGTGGGTCTAAAAAATGTAACAAACTCCCAACAGCAGCAATTATTGACCAGCAGCAATTTTTGCCATTGAATCCCTGCCAGAATTGATATTTTGAAGTTCAGGGAGGTATTACTTTTGCCATTAAGTATCTCCACATACTGAGACCAGCAATTTTTCCCTGAAGGAGGTAGGAGGGATTCCTGCTGATGCCAAAGTGTCAAAAAGTATAGAAAACTCTGTCTTTTTCTGGAAGTGGTTTTGTGCCTTCTCGCTCAGTGAGTCCATGTACAGAAGCAGTTGTTATTTCCTTGCTGTTTTCAACTCTCCTCTTTTGTGACTGGAATTACAGCCTGCAGGAAGTTCCTTAGCAGCTCAGTATTGCTAATCTCCCACTGACAATTCCAAACAATTAAGAAATGTCCTAATTTACAGGGGGACAAAACCTGTTGCTGTGAGAATAATTAATTGTTAGTATGAAAACATGTATTTATTAATGTGTCATATTAATTACTGAATTTTAGACTATCTGTCTTTTCTTGGATATGATATATTTATGAATGTAATTGAATCACAGCACAGCAAATCAGAAGTCATTGGTATGCTGCTGAGAAGGCAGAGTACAGCACAAAAAAGGATATATTTTGAATATAAGCAAAAAAAATATCCCAATTTGTTTTTCCTCCTCATTATGAAGTGTACACAACTGGGTACAGAATTTCCTTAGGAGTGTATTTTGTGAAATTGTTAGTGATTTTTCAAATCACTTTGTGGCTGGAAAAAATTCTAAGAGACAAATGTAGTTCCATTCAAAGAGAAAGATTGAAAAGGGCTGTCAAAGTTTTGGTAGCTTGAGCGTTATTCCTTTAGGCATTTCTGTTAATAAAATATACTCTCATTGAATCCCTTAAATTCCCGGGGCAGCCTGGAGCTCTCATGTCAGAGATGCTGCTCGCCCAAATGCTTTTTTGGTCCTGTACAAATCTTTCCTCTGGTGGAAGATGTCCCTGTCCATGGCAGGGGGGCTGGAACCAGATCATCTTTATGGTCCCTTCCAACCCAGGCCAGTCTGTAATTCTGTGATTCTATGATCTGCCTCTTCCTGATGATCTGCTCAGAGCTTTGCTACCAAGGCATGCAGCCCAAATGTGATCATCTAGAAGTTGTGCTGTTTCTTTTGACTTGGGCATGATCAGTGTCACTTGAAACATTTCAGCTGAATTCAGTGGATATAGAAGCAGATTCTGAATATACAGAAAAGTGTCTGCCTCAAAGTCATCTTCACTGAGATATGTTCATATGGGCTGAATGCTTACTAAAGCATAAGGCAATAGCACAAATAATCAGCAGGGAATAAGGGCAGATGCACAGGCAATTAAGACCAGTCTTATAAATGTATTAATGTTATTTGCAGATTATACCATTTTGTGGTAAATAGAAATATTAGTGAGAGAAAAAGAAGTTAAAATACAACCAGAGAACACTGCTAAAATAAATCAGTGGGCAAATATCAAGAGGAAAAAAAAAGATCAAGTATTTAACTTAACATATAACTACTTAGACAAAGAAGGAGACAGTTCAGGTAGTAAAATTCAGATGAAGGGAAAGCCCAAAATGCTGTCTTGGAAAGAACAGAGAGATCTGGAGGTGACACTGAACAGCAAAAGAGACATCACTTTACCTCTCATTTATGTATTATGTGATGTGGCAATAAAAAGGGATGAGAAATACCTTTAGGCTATCTGAAGATATGAGGGAGAAGTGAGTCCCTCTCCCTGTGTGACAAGACAGAAACTATTTCATTAAGCTCTGAGCATCTTGTTACCAAAAATACATTATTGGAATGTGATTGGAAGACAAAGAAGAAAAACAGAAAAAAACCTGAAGCTAAGATAATGGAACATACCAAGCTCAACTAAATCTTAATTAAATGAGTTTCATAATAATCTGTGTTGGAAAGGGTTAAGTGCAGAGAGGGAATGTCAGGAGATGTAATCACGTGAAATTAAAGAAAGAAAAATTAGAAGTAGAAATATGAATAATTTGAGCTGAACAGACTGAGCAGTTGTGGGTAAAAGAGAGATTTTCGCCAAAGACACCAGGGAAAATCCTCATTTTTACACATTTTTAATGTCCACAGAACAGACGGAGTCAGGTTTTTAATGTCTCACTTAAAAGATGCATGCAGATGGTGTTTTTTCATGCATTTGAAATATGAATTCCTACATTTTGATTATGTTGTCATTAGCAGTAGCCTTACTTGGTAATTAGGAATCTGGTTCCTAGCACGTGTGTGAGAGAGATATATTGAGAAAGGAGGATGTTATCTCTTTGTTTCCACAGGGATATAATTAAGTGCAACCAACAACATCATCAAAACAGTAGAAGAAATTAAAGCAATAACTATGCTGCCTGGAAATGGCTTATTGTTCAGTGAAAACCAGATGATTTTCATCAGAAAAGGCCACATTATTTGCCAGTACCATTCTGGCCAAGAAAGAAAAGGAAATTCCATTAAAAAAAGGGTTTCCCTGTAATAAATGCCAATTTTTCCCCAGGTAAGTAACTTTGAACACATATCAATATAGAAATAAAGCTACATGTAGTGGAGTAGTCCAAGCAAGTTTTTAAAAGAGAAGAGAAAAAGCCAAATACCACAAAATGTGTGGCATTAGAGGAGAAAGCAAGGGTGAGAGAGCTGTGAGAATGTTTCCTCTCTGGAAAGCAGTTTGTGCTTGAGGAATGGCATCTTCAAGTGTCAGTGCAGAACAAGGCCTGCCTGCTGCCTGCTCTTTACACTGAGCAGCATTCTCAGTTCTCAGAAAAGAAAAAAGCAAAGCAAAATTTGAACTCTGAGGCAGTCTTGGAAAGTGAATGAATGAGTTTCTCTCCATGACACATTTGTTCCAAGCCACAGGCTGTGCATGCCTGATTTTTGTTTTTGTGATTCTCAGTTTTAGGACTCCACGTATTTTGCAGTAGGTGAGTGTCTATATCTTTTACAGCATTAGTTAAATATGCAATTATACTTCTAAATGTTTTAAATGTACCAAAACATGGCCAGGGCTTTGCCAAGCAAGCTTGATTTGGCCAGAGGAGCTCCCACTTTGGGGGGCTGGAGTGCTGCATCTCCTGCTCATAGCTCTCTGTTATCCTTAGTGCCTGGAGGATGAGTCTCCAGGCCAGATACCAAGCATGCCTGCAGAGTCTGCTGCTATAAACAAGAAATTATCAAAGCATGCAAGTCTTCATCTTCACTACCTCTTCTTGAATTACTGGGGTTCTTTCCATGCACCCTGTTTACTTTCTAGTTATCTTATTTTCAATCTATGAAAGAGCTGCTGACAAGGATCTCTGTATTTCCTGCCCTTTTTACCTCTCACATTACCAAATCCCTTTAGTAGTTTTTCAATCTTTTTCATCACATTTGAAAAACTGTCTGCATGTTGTCTAGGCTATCTGTAACATGGTCCATACAACTCTCTTTTAATCAATTTGAAAATTCAATTCCTGACTTCCCATTTTCATCCTCATGCTTGCACCCTGCTCCTCCTTGCATCTGCCTTTTCCACTTTTAGTTTCAGATTTTCTTTCTCATCAAAACCCATTTTTTTGGTACTGATCAGTGGGACACCATCTCTTCCCCTTGAAGCCTTTATTTTAATTAATCCCTTGTGTAATTAACTGAGTGTTTTCTATGCTTCTGCAGTTCTAGCTGTTTGTATTGCAGCCTCCTTACCAACACAATTCTCAGGAGAAAGAACTGGCTTCTCCTCTGTTTCTGGGTTTGGTACTGATTTGGTTGCGATTTACCTGGGGGAGGAGATGTTTGGTGGGCTGAAGTTCAGCCACAGGGACTGAAAAGGATCATACTGCATCCAAGTATAAACAGAGAGGTGGGATTTCCCAGGGTTTTTTTGTAGACTACAGGTTGGACCAAGAGCTAAAGAGCTAAATGTTGGAAGTAAGTGTAATACACCCAAGACAGTGTGCATTGGTCAGAGGCACACTGATTCCACTTTTGAAAACCTCAGGTATTTGTGCTGGAGAAGATTTTATTTTAGTTTGAACTTTTAACATCATGGGGATGGGAAGCAGAAGTCATCTGTAAAATTGGTTTCTGATTGCTTTCCTTCACTGAGGAAGTCAATGGTATTTTAAAACTCAACTGTGCTGAACATAGGTGTTGCAGCACAAATCTGGTTTTTTTTGCTTGAGTTGCCACAGCAACACAAAATTTCCTTTCCCCCACATTACCTTCCCTAAAATACATTTCACAAATTGTCTTGGAAAAAAAACCCCTTAATATCATGCTGAGAAATTGTGCTGTTTGCTCTTTTAGTATTTGGTCTTTTATGAATTTGGTATTATTAGAGCAAAGCTACTTGATGCACAGATAGCTCAACTTTTTAAAATTTGACCTTCAGTAAAGGGATGGAAAAGAAAAGTTGAAGCTGAAGTAGCTGCTCTCTCTAGACAGGCTGCAGGCCTAGCAAACCCTCTGCACAATCTGGCACTACCCCTTAGGGTAGGTGTGAGTGTGTTACAGAGTCTGCCTCTTCCCAGCATTGGGAAGACCAGCAATAACCAGCTGGGTGTATTATCAGGGAACACACAGTGGCTTTTAAGGAGGGTTTCTTTCATGCTTTTCTCACACCTTTGCAAGAGCAGTAGCAGCTCCAGCAGGCTTTGAATTACCAAGTGCACATCCATTATCCTATGAGAGAAAAAATACTGAAAAGATCCAGGTGAAAAGGAATTTGTCTTAGCTCTCCTTTGCTGAAGGAGCCATGAAACTTAGACAAAGTGTTAAAATAATTTTAATATGTAATGTTTTAGAATAGATGCATAAATAAAATAATTTCAATTTGTCGAAAAATACTCTGTGCCTGTTCAGTAGGGTCATATTTACCAACACAACTCTTCCCAGTGTCTCTGGGTATGGGGTGCCTATTGAGAGGAGAGAATCCCTTTGCATGTGCCAGCAGATGTGTGCAGGTTTAGCAGTGATGGCTGCACTGCTCAGCTCTGGGGTGTAGCTGCAGTCACCTGTGCTCGTGAAGGTCACAAGAGCAATGAATTCTCAGTATTTAAATGGGAGCATGGACTGTGCTCACCACTGGGTCTCAGTGCACACCCCTTTTGGAGAAAGCCTTGTGGTAATGAGCTCCTTTGATTTTTAGGAGCTTGGGAGGGAATGCCAGTGTAGAATGTATAGAAAGGTGGGTGATAACAGAAGGTTTTGTGAAAGCAACCCTCCTTTGTGAAAAGCTTGTTTAACAGCTTGTGCTTCTGTCTATTTTTGAATAACTGAAATTGTAAAAAAAGCCTGGCTTAGTCTTGATAAAGGTGGAATTGCTGACTTGGGACACCCACAAAATTGCCTATATAGGAAACTTGGTAAATAAAATTGACCTTCCCCACTATTGCTCCCATTTCTGCTTACCTTCTTACCATGCTGTACATGAGCAGTAGTTAGGAGAGGGGAGGAAAGGGTGATTTTATTCTCTGTGGTGACAAATAGAACACTTAATAGATGACAAATTGGGGAATATTGAATCTCTAGAGACCTAATCAAATGTGAATCAAGTCAGCCCCTCATGAGCATGGAGTAAAATGCCAGCTGGTGCACGATCTTTCCATTCTGGCTTGTATTTTATCCTTTGTAATAGATTGTGACCAGTTTTAATACAGTTAATACTTGCACCTAAATAAATAAAAAACTCTCTTAACAATACCAAACTATCAGTTTTTGTATAATAAGTACTTTTCATTGTGAAAAATACCATAATATTGAGTGGACAAGTGGAATGGATAATCATTTAGTTATCCTAAAGAGCTGAAGAGAGAATTACAGCACTGATCTTACATCTGGATTTCTGTGGGACCCTTATGCCTGTGCCATAATGAATTAATTTTGATGGAATCCAGCATGGAAGCAAGATTCTATAGACGGAATAGAAAAATTCTGTTAAGCAACTATTTTCTATATTTTTTTTTTGTCTCAAGGGAAATAAATTTCAGGAGTAATTATTTTTTCATATAGTCTTACTATGTAATTTTGTCTTACTTAAGCTATAGAAAAATTGGTGTAATATTAGATAGTATGTCTTGTGTGACAAAAGAACCCTAAGTGCATGCACACATACTTGCATATGTGCATACTCAAGCTTTCAGTGTAACACTTGCCTAGCAAAGCTTTTCTCTTGGGATTTTATTGTAATTTATGAAAATGAATGTGTTACATGTGTAACATCTATAAAGGAATAAAAACGATCATTTATTGTGAACACAGATAAATAGTCCTTTTGAAATAAAAGCCAATGTTGTGCCAGTTTCAAGCACAATAGAAATGAAGAAAGCTTTTCTTTAAAATCGGTTGGAAAAAGCTGGTGTCAGCCCTTAGAGAGACATTTTCCTTGTTCCTTTCATCACTGACTGACTTATAATTTGCTTCTCTAAGAAGCATTAGTTTTTTGATAAAATCTTTCCAGTTTTACTTTTTTTACCATGACAAATTATTTCAGAACAGCTTCTTTACATGTAACTCTAGAGTTATCTTCTCTGTTCTAAAAATACTGTCAATCTGAGGCACTGATTTTGCATTCCCTAAAACCATCTCTAAGCCACACAAACCTCACAGAAGTTAATAGGTTTGACCTAGTATTTCCGAAGCCAGCAGTGGAAAGTGAATACCATTAGAAAGTATTGAAAAACACATATGTCATTTCAGAACAATGAAAACACTTTTATTGTTTTGCAGTTGGCTAGGAAGGGAAAGAATTATGGATATATTCTAGTCATTTTTATGACCTTTGCGTTTTCCAACATTTAAAGCAGTTTTATTATTTTAATAAGAAGCAAATTTCCAAATACACTTGCAAGAAAGCTTTACATGTGACTATTTGAACAGATCTTTTACTGACAACCTTCTCTTGTCCAACTGAAGGCAGTCTCTCTCTTTGTGATGTTCCCCACAAAGGAGATGCAAGGTGAAATCCAGGTCCTTTTCAGCCCAAAATCAGAAAATCCCACTGACTATCTAGGTGATATAAATGGAAAAGCTAATATAAATGGCCAAGTTAGATCTTATAGAAGATCAAATCAATTAGCTGTTTTCACAGCTAATAAAACTACACAATAAGGATCCCCTGGGGCTTTGATAAATGTTAATTTGTTATGTTTCTCAATCTGCATTTGGGGTCACTAGGTTCAGTTTTTCTGTCTAATGCCACAAAAGACACACTTCTCACAGATGTCTGCTTTGAAGGTGAAATTGCATAATTGAGCTCAAAGAGAGAATGGTAGCTAAACACTAAAGCTGCTGCTAAATGGTGGTCTCCAAATGACAATGTTGGTTTTTTTCTGTGTTTTAGAAAAATAATTTCTGACTTTGCTTTATGAGTGATGTCCATAGGGCAAATACATTAATTTCTGCACGTGCACCGTGTGGGAGTTTGCAGGCATTCTGAGTGCACAGCTTGACATGCCAAAGTGACTCTGGGCAGCATCTTGGAGGGCAAGCTTAAAAAATATAATAGCTTGTCTAAATAGTCCCTGGCTTATGAAGATACTCTTTGAAACCACATTAAAATGATACAATCATATGCTATTGGACATATTTTCTTGTTTTCTGATTTCATCTTAAAATTTCTCAGGGGAAAAAAAGAGGCTGAGTGAGATGGCAAGAGACAGGGCACCATGTGTTTTCACAGTGCAGCATCCATTATACATGAGCAGAATAGCAGTTGCTCAGCTGCAATCATGGTAGGCATGACTGCTTCTCTTACAAACTCATATTTCATTTATTCATTGCATATTCCATTCCAAGACCCTGAGCCTCCACTTGTTTCTCTGCAAGTATAACTATGCACCTGAATAGTTATGGTGGCTCCAGCAGGAGTTCCTCACATGAAGAAATTTAGGCATGAGAATGGAATGAGAATGTTTACAGAACTCAGGCCAAAGCTGGAGGTAGCTGAGCTGGGAAAATTGGCAATAGCATAGTAAAGTAAACCAGTCAAAAAGTGCATAAAAACACAGAAACACAGCAAATCACACTGTACAAGTCACCTGACGAGCAGCTGATCACAGAATGATGCTGTGTGCCACTACAATCACCTTTCCTCTCCTGTGTTTATCCACATTAACAAACAATAATTATGTTAGTAGGATTGTCCTTACTTTATGTTATGGGACAGGTATTCATTAAAACAGAGATGGAGCATTCTTGCATGTATTTGTTAAAACTTTAGGCCTCCAATGCTGTCAAGCAAATTGCAAATGCCCAATATGCAGCATTTGGAAAGCTGGTATTTGCTTTATTGCATTACTCTGGGTTTTTTTGTCCCACATTGGAAGAATGGAATCTCTGAATGCACCAGACTTTTACATTGTTTCTGTCAGCTTAATTGCTGTAACATGCATTTGGTTTCAGATCAATTGCCATTAAGAGCAAATGCCACAGGAAAATTGGTATACATGACAATTTATTTCCTTAGACATCTGTAAAATACTACATGCCTTTTGGATTGAGATGTCACATTTGGCTCACATTAGGACTGGAAGGCCAAGGTGTAACAAGCATTGGTTCAGTTGTTCAATAATAACTTTTTCCATGCAATGAATCCTCCTTATCTTTCATTAACTGCCAATCAGGCCCTGCAGCTGCCATGTGCCAAAATACATTCTTTGTTATTAGCATTAAAAATACTATTAAAACTCAGACTGAGACATGTAGGAAAATACCCTTTCCTGGAAAAATACATTTTTGCTTCTTCCTGCTGGAAAAACTATTTGAGTGTTCTCACTGCTCAAAGAGATGTGAAGTGCTATGAGACTTGGACTTGTCACACTAAAACTCAATACCCAAAAGGATGCTTTGCATGGTATAGAACAAAATTAAGTGCTTAAGCTTATTCTATGGAATCAGCTGAGATTTTGACACATTGTGTGTGTCTGTGAATCTGTTCACAACTTCAACAGACATGCTTATTTAGCATAATTTAATAGGAAAAATAGCTAAAGAAACGTTTACCACCTAATAGTTTTCCAAAAAGTGGAAGTTTGCAAGTGGTTTTAACATTTGCAAGCTGCTTTCTTTATCTGTGAAGGAAGAGGAATCTGGATTCAAAGAACAAGAAGCAGATCCCTTTTCTCCTTCTTGCAGCAGATATTTCTCTCTCCCCTGTATCAGACGTAGATATTGGCATCACCATTTAGGGAGCTCGAGAACAGCAGTGGTCTGCTCTGCAGTGTTAATTACTGCAGCCTGGGATACATGTCCCGTGGAGGCCTCAGCAGAAGGGAGATGACTGAAACTGGAGTTCCTGAGACATCTGACCTGCAGCATCCCTTGGAATGGGAAGCCAGAATTCTGCAGGAAGCACTGAGATTGTAAGAGATGTATGGATGCTTCCTGGTGTCTGTGCTATGCTGAAGTGCCCATGGTTTCTACTCTAACCTGCCCTAAAAACATGCTCTGCAAGGCTGGTGAGGCTGGGACAGAGCTGCTCCTGTGAGAAAAGTTGTGGAGTCTCCTTCACTGAAGATGGCAAGTGGAGCTGGTTCTGAATTAAATAGTTAAGTATTTTTAAAAATAGAAAGTAGATCTTGCAAAGAGATTCCAATGACATATGTATTTTTTTCCAGATCCAGGAAAAAACCCTTTGTATGTGTTCTATGACAATATTTCTTTTAATGTAAAAAAAAAAACTTTCTAGATGAACTTGCAAGAGTGAAACAATAAATCCACATTTAAATAGTGTTAAAATGTGTTAAAAAGCAAAGCCACTTCCACTTGTGGAAAGCACTCATATATTTTTATCTACAAATAGAAAACTTGAAGACTTTGAAGCAAAAAGTAGTTAAGAAAAGCTCCAAGAAGTCTTCATAGAGACTAGTTTAACTTCATGAAATAAGTCAAAACAGAAGAGATGACTCACTCGCTCATTTTTCTCTTACATGTGAGTTTTTTTGAGACTCTTGCTGTGTCTCCACCTTGTAGGTGAAAGGCTACTGGGTGATGGGCATTCAGGGGCATCCATCCTAATGAGTCGCTGCTGTGTGTAGCACCAGATATATCTTGTCTTCTTTTGACACTTATGCCAAACATACACAGAGGTATCCCTAAGTCACCCCTCACGGTGGAATTCACATGTGTTCAACAGATGATGGAGTGGGAAGCAGCCCTTGCCTTCCCATACAGCACTGCTCCTGTACTTTCTATTTTTTTGAGCTCTCTGTCAGGGACTCTCTTGTTCTCCTTACATCTTAAGAATTTAGAGAGGGCTGCAATTATAGGAGCACTTCACAACCTTTGGTTGTCATAAAAGCCGTCTAGCAGATGACAAATGGAGGAATGGTGGGATCAGGGTCTTGCCCATGATCACAGCAGGTTGGGGTGAGCAGAGCAATTGAGCCTGCCCCTCCTGAGCACCAGGGAGTGATTTAAAACATGTAATTCCTGCACATAGCCACACGTGCATGCAGCTCCTCTTCAAAAGGGGGAAAGATTTTCTCAGCTCCATAGGAAATAAAAGGTTCACTTTCATTAATTCCACTGTCTTTAGGAAAAGGGTTTGGTCCTCAGCACTGAATTAAGCCAAAAGATATCCCAGGGGAATCTTATCATGAAGAGTGGTAATAAATTTATACCAGTAAATCAATGGCAGTGCAGGCAGATGAACACAATATAATTCACAATGTAGCACCTGAAATGAATATTTTGTGGATTATTCAGTGATTAGTTGTGAAAAAACAGATTTTTTGAAGTATTGCTTGTCCTGGGGACTAGTTAACAGGAAAAAACAGTTAAGTTTGTCAGGGATGCTCAATGTAATGCCACCACTCAGCCACCTCCAGATGTAAGATGTTCTAGAAAATGTGATGGAAATTAAAAATTTCATCTTAATTTATGAAGTCACAAGCTGGAGTGTTTCAGAAAACAACAGTGGATTTGCAAATAAACAGACAGTGTAACTTTATAAGTGCATTATCTTGGTTAAATGTGTGCAGCAATATGTAGTAAATAGTGCTTCTCTTCTTAGGAGGTTGGTGAAAATCAAATCCACACCACAAAGGCTGAATTTCATTCTGATTAATGCCAATTTCAAACAATATTGAACACACTTTCCCCAATATATAGTAGGGCAAAAGGGTAAGAGAAAGTTTCATTTTATACAGTGAGAATATGGAACAATTTTTAACAGACTTCACATATTATGTTGAAAATGTCGGTGAAAGTGAGGAATCTTAATAAATGAGGTTTGTGTGGACATTAAGGGGCAAATTCTGCACCCTTTAGGCTGTTTCATATTTGTAGACTCCAATAAGTTGTGTCAGGGTAATTGAAAGAGGACTTGGCCTTAGGATCTTAAACTGTGGTGCAAAGCACATTCAGGGAGAACCAAGAATATTTTTTCTCCTTTATTTCCAAAGCAATAATATTTTCTATTATAAAAGTCCGCCTTGGTTCTTAGGATATGTTACTAAACTTTAAAATGTGGGGTAGTATATGTTAAATATTTTAAGTATTTTAAAATCTATGTATTAAAACTTAATATTTTTTAGATAGGAAATGGCTTAGAAGGTGTATAATTAGTGTAGATGCATTCTTAAAGTGTAAGAAAAAACCTGCCAAACACCCTTCAGAAATGTTTCCATCTCTCTCACTTTGGCTCTGGGCATCAGTTAGAAACTGGAGGGATGTACACATATTCACACACCCATGTGCACATATGAACACACACATAGAATTCTGAATGTGCTTAAATGTTTCATTTAATTTTAAAGTAATGGCATAGGGAATAAAGTTCCTTGAATAAAGTTTGTTGCACCTTCACCTATTTATGGGACATAAAGAGAAAAACTTCTGCTACATGACAGTCCTATAAGCTGGCCCTGCAGCCATTCAGATTAGTAGAAGTCAGTCCTCAGCTTTCACATTTTCATGCTCACAGATCCTTAAATGTCACATCTAGTACAGACAAAGTCCCTAAATTGTTTTTTTTAAGGCAAAACGAAAAAAAATTAAAAAGGAAATCTGAATGGTAATAAACTGCATTAAACCACTGTGTGTTGATATATTGGCAGTGCTATGTTCTTTTCTTTGGTCACTGTGTTCTTTTAGGGTTTTCTTTCATTTGCATGTGCTTTATAGCAGGCTAAAAGTACAGCAAGACTATAACAGGGTTATCAAATTAATTGTCTTTCACTTTTGTCCAGCTAGAAATTCTGCCAAAATATTATATGGCCAAGATCTATCTGGACTGGGAACAAAAATCCCATCTCACCCAGCTTCCAGAAGAAAATCACAAGTCCTTAAGCTGGTGAAGAATTCTTAAAATTCAAAAGGTCCTGAAGTGTTACATGGTGAAAATCTAGTGAGTATCACATGGACCTAACAAGGTAAAGTCAGTTCTGTCTCTGACACCTATTTAAGTTGTGAAGTTAATGTGATGCAGTTTCTAATCTTGCCTCCCAAAACAGAGAACAAATTTAAATACGAAACTTTCCTCCACATGATCCTGAAATAAAGTGAGTAAATTGTTGTACAAGGATAGGCTGAAACTGTTCTTGTTCTTCTAATGCCTATTCTGTCGGTTTGTTTGTTTGTTTTCATTTAATTTGATCTTAAAAAGAGTAAAGAAGACAGTAAAAAGAGGGTTTCACAAAATTGATATCCTTTCCTTCAGGAACCATATCTCAGATTAATGACAAGATCAGATAGTACTTGATTAATCATTTTTAAAGAGGTCTTTGCAGTTATAGGAGGAGGGATAAATAGCGGCAGAAACTTAAGAATAGCAAGTTTTAAATGCCACAGTAGTCAGTAGTTGGAAATATTAACTGGGTTTGTGTGACCTCATTTACAGGTCATTTGAGCAGTGCATCCTACCATCTTATACAAAATCATTGCAAATTGATGGGGCAGATAGACAAAAAACTCCAAAGAGAAACTATCAATTATATTATTTTGCAATTATACAAATTTATGTATGGAACTCCAAGGACTTGCCAACAGTAACTAACTCTTTTCCTAGCACTGCAACATTAGTACACCTATTAGCCCTATTTTCTGTTTAAAAACAGACAAAGGGAATAAATAATCTTATCTGTCACTTTCACAGGCTGGGGTTTGTTTTGAGTTTTTTTTATGGTGTTTTGTTTTGGTTTTTGTTGCTTTCTTTCTTTGTGTTTCTTCAACACTCATTAATTTGATTTTGTTTGGACCAAAATATTTTAACAGAGATGAACCAACCCCACTAAAGATAGCAACACCCAGCTCTGCAGCTGAAGACAGCATGGGCACTTTAAAAACATACAAATGCTCTGCTTTACAAATTCAGTCAACCTCTGAAGGGCATCACTGCTTCCAATGTTATGCTTTCCACTTGTTACGACTCCCTAATATAGCTCATACTCACAGGAGCCCCTAACAATTTACCCAAGGTCAGTCAACAAGTCAGTTGAAGAGGTGAAAAAATGAGTGCTTTTGATTTCTTCTCCCTTCTTCCAGCAGCTATTGCACTATCATAAAACACAGACCATTTCAGGCTTTTTGTGGGGGAAGGGGAACATGACAGCTTCCTTTTCAGCCATCAGAAAATACTTTAAAGAATTGGTTTCTCTAGCAACAGGAACAGGAAAAAAAAAAGGCTATCATAAGTTTTTTCCCACCTACTCATTTTTTTTAATGTGGTAAAGCAGATGGCTTGGATAACGCAGGTATGACAGATTCTGATTTATTGACTGTAGACAGAAATATAAATACAGAAGTGTATGCACTCTGCTGTGCCCTGTAACACAATAACACTTAATGACTTCAGACTTCTGTTAGGCTCTGCTTGTGTGTATTGACAAACACCATTATTTATTGTTAGGGCACGCTGATGGCAGAGCTCACTGTGTGTGGAAATCAAAGGCTGGCCAGCCAAGTACTTCCCACACTCTCCACCTTCCCTGACAGCAGTGCTGGCTCCATGAATTCCCAATTTACATCTTTGACGGACATATATTTTATTGACCTGGCCAAATACTTTCTCTTAAGGTGTTGTAAATCGGTCAGTACTAAGGATATATAATGTCAGAGGACTCAACCTTTTGCCTTTGCCAAGAAAATTAAAAATGCCTTAATGATCTCTTTTTAGTGATGATAGGAAGGAGACTATTCTTTTTATGACTGTACCTGGCCCATGGCTATTTCCTGTATTTCTTCAGCTGCCACAACATTGAGTGTTACTGGACAGAAAACAAGATGTTCTCTTCAGCAAAGTGCTGAGGATCACACGACCTCTTTCTCCTGAAGTTGCTGATTATGGTAGAGTACAGAAGACGTTCTTCTCTATGGTGACTTGGTCAGTACAGACTGCAGGAACAGCCTCCGCATGAGGTGCTTGGTTTTTGGTCACTGCACTCAGTACACAGAACATGTGCCAAGGTCAAATCGGAGCAGTGATGGTATCAGGATCTGGGCTGTTCTCAGGGTTCTGTTTCCACCACTTCTAGTTCATGTATTTGCAAGCAAATAATTCCAGCACCATTACCAGGCAGTGCCACCATTTCTCTGCAGCAGACCTACTGGGACAGTAGCAGTGGAGAGGAAAAGAACATAAAGGAATATGAAACCATTTTTCTGGCTCAATTTCAGACTGTTTTTGGTCCAGGGTGACGGCAATGAACCTCAAAGTAGCCAAAAATAGTTTGCAGGATTGCAGAAAAATCTCTTGATGGGTGAAAACTTTCACTGAACAATTGGACACAAATAAATGAACTCTAACTAAAGCCAGAGCAGCTGCAGAAACACTGCAGCTTTGGGGAGATCAAAGAACAGGTGATGAGGTTCTCTGGCTAGGTGGAGATTGCCGGGCAGAACAGCCCTCAGATCATAGCTGCACAGAGTGCATGGCACTCCATCTGCCAAAGAAATGGAGAGGGTCTCTCAGAGGAGCAGCAAATTGATCTTTTAGGGTCTTGACAACAGCCAATGGTACCTAAGGGGTTTGTTAAGTGTGTGCCAAGGAGCTGAGAGAGCCAGGCTAGCAGGTGTGGGAAAGGTGGGAGTGAGCTTAGGGCAGGGCTGGAGAGGGCTCCTTTTCTCTGCTGTGCATTTGCAGAAGACTTGCTCTGGAATGGATGCTAAGTAAGAGATGCCTTCTACTGGGGTGAATGCAGATAATTTTTAAATATTTACTGTGACTTTATGTGCAGTGTGTGTTTTATGTTTTGTGCAGCATTTCATGTGTTTTTAACAGAAAATCTAAAAATAAATTAATGAAATATTTCATACAATCATTTAAACATATGATGTGTCTCCTCATGGAGTATGCCATACTTTTCATGATGAATTTTAAAGACAGAGGCAATGTCTCAAGTGGTATGGTTTCTTACTAAAAATATAAAATCTTAAAAATTGTTGAAGTTTTTTTCTGAAATTCTGAAGTCCTGAAGTTTTTCACTATGTCAAGCTTGTCTAGGGAAATTTTTAGAAAATACATTTCCACTGGGAAAAGCTATTTTTTAACTAAAGTTCTAGCTCAGTGGTATCATGAATAAGAAGATGTTAGAAGCAACATTAAGGCTAAAGGAAAATGAAGACAACAGTGAAATAATTTGAAATTATAAATTCAAATTCTTGTACTTTGAAGTATTTTTGTTAAAAATACATGTAGTTTTTTGCCTTAAAGCTTTCAAATACATGATTTTTGAAAATATAAGTCAAATTATCCTTCAGAAAGCTTGAGAGGTTTAGTAGTGAGACAGCAACCTGGCTGGAGCAAGGAAAGGGGCTCTCAGAAACCATTTTTAACTTCCAATGGAAGAGCTGTGCCTGCAACACTGAAGACACAGCAGCACAAGTAAAGTTGTCAGTTTTTTCCCAGTCCTTCATCCGTCTCTCTGTGCCCTGCTCTCTCCACTGTAATTTCAAGCTGTCATTCCTAGGAACACTGAGAACCCATAAAGATGATAAATGGTTTTTTTTGTGTTGCCTCATGTGCTGCTTGACATCACATCCCTCAATGCACTGCTGCAGTGTCTTGCTGAGGTTACTGGTTAGAATGGAGCGCCAATATTCTGTGAGCCCCACAGGACACGCTGGGCTGGGCTCCCACTGCCCTCCCTTTCATCGTGGGGTGCGTGCAGACCGCGGGTGGCACAGCAGCTCTGTGCTGGAATGCTAACACCCCCACGGGGCACTTGGAGCTCAAATTCTATTTGCTTTTATCCCTGCAGACATGCACAGAGTTCTCAACTTGAAAGGCAGACAATATCTCATATTTCTGACTTACTGATGTGATGCAACCTATTTATTTCCTGACGGCATTCAGCCAGATTCTGTGTCCATAAAGGCAGATTAAAACTGCATGGAAATCCTGTGCTTAGTACTTGAAAAGGCAACTGTAAAATAATATGCCATGTAGGTGAAGGTGGAATGCTTTTAAAGGCAATTAATAGAATGACATGAAAGCTGTGGTGTCCAAAAAAGGCAAAACTAGGAGTTAGATAGCAGCTGTATCTGGCCTTCATCAAATTTAACCTTCTTTCCCCAACGTGTTTTTGTGATAAGGTTTTCTAATGTGAATGTGCGTGCAAAGGCTGAGGTAGTCACTGGGCTGTGCTCAAAGGGAAGGATTGCAAGGTGGATTGGGAGCTGTGACCGTTTCTGGTGGAGGGATGAGAATGTTCAAATACACACATGGAACCTGATCTGGGACGGAGTCACCTTCTGTGGTCAGTATTTTTACCAGATGGGACCAGGCATGAATCTCAGAAATGGCAACTCCTCAGATGCCATGATACCTAGCATGCACTTAAAAATAAATAAAGCTGAGGGAATTTCACAACAAGCAGGACCTTTTTCTTTTTTTAAATAAACACTGTGACTTTAATGAACAGAGTTCAGGTGAGCAGTTCTCCTCTGCAAACTGCTAGTGCTGGTATCTACAGACCTGGAGGCCCAAGCTCTCCAGAGGCTGGGTGTCCATGTCAGTGTCTGGACAAGTTCCCACTTGTCTTGTGTCTGCCTTGGCTTTTAGACTGCTTTAAGGTTTTCCTTCCTTTCTGTTTGCAGAGGTCCTGAACTGCCACCAGTTCTGGAGTGTGAATCTATGTCTGCTGCTTCTTACTGCTGTGGGACTAAATTCTGGTCAATCCCTTGTAATAGTCATGGAATCCTAGAATGGTTTGTGTTGGAAGAGATCTAAAGATCATCAGGTTCCAAAATCCCTGCCATGGGCATGGAACCTGCCAATAGACCAGTTTGCTTCATCCAACCTAGCCTTGAATGCTTCCAGGGATGGGGCATCCACGACTGTTCTGTTCAATGTGTTCCAGTGACTCACATGTGAGGGCAGTGATACTGACACAATCTAATAATTCCTTGTGATCCTGGAGTCTACTGGAGAGGACATCTGAAATTTTTTTCTGCACTGGCACTATAAGTTGGATTAGCAGTTTTGAGGTCAAGCAGCTAGTCCAGTAGTGAGGGCTTCCAAAAATGTCCTTGTGATAGCAGTATACCCCCAGAAATCTCTGAACATCCATTTCTTTTCCCTGGGCAAAGAGATCCTTACTCTGCAGAAGACATCAGTCATGCTGCCTACAGTTTGCAGAGCAGGTGACAATGTGGGGAGTGACAAAAACTCTCTGCCAGCACTGAAACTGTGTGGAAGGCACAACAGCAGTGAGGCAGCAGAAGGGTCAGCCAGGCAGGGCATTCACCACTATGCCAGTACAACACATATATATTGGAGAAATTAAATCCCACCATCCATAGGGAATTTTAGAAAATCACACTAGAAAGAGTGCAAACATGACATTCTGAGAGTCAGGGAAACATTCTCCTGATCTCTGAATTTCCTTGATCATGCACACACCTTATTTCAGAAGAAGAAATAATCTGAGCCTGATTTTTAATATGTAACAGAACTCCCCAGTTAGTCACAGACTCTGCATACACACAGACACTCACACAGTGCTGCAATAATTTCTTTTCTGATGAGGAAATCCAAATTGCATAAACTTTAAATTGCAAAGTGAAAAATAAATTATATGCTAAAAAATTTAAAGAGGGGCAAAAACCATCTACTACATAATGGGAGGAAAATTCTACAGATTAATATTTTCTTCCCATTCACTTCTCCTTCAGAGAAATCAATTTAAATATATGTGAAAATATTATGTCAGACACTCTAAGAAAACAAACAAAAATCTCCTCATATATGAAAAATTTCCCAAGAGAAAGAAATCAACTTATCTTCCAAGTAACACATGTGATTTCACTACACCTGTATGAATTAGAAGGACATATTGAGATATTATAGTTTGCAATTATGAGAATAATGCTGGCTAATTATGGTTTGAAGAGCTTTTAAAAAGTTGGAAAGAGAAGCAAACAACTTTAGGACCTCTTCTATTTGCAAACTAATTGTTTTTATAAAATAAGATTTACATTAACTGCAACTGAATCTGTCACTGGCTTTTTTTTTTTTTAAGTATATATTAAATCTTTTCTCTTCTCTGCTGCCACATGAAATGCCCACAAACACAGCCTGGGGAATCGACTGACTAATTATGTTGTGAAAGCAGTAAAATGGAGTATGGATAAAATATTATCAAATGAACAGAGTTAGAAGCTTCAAAGATGGGGCTATTTCTATTTAAGATATATTACATTTGATTTTCTTCATGAACTGTGGAAAGTACAATATGTTCAGACAGAATGTCACTCTAAAGCAGACAATAGCCTTTTAATAATTCAGTCTCTATCAGAAAAACTCAAGATCAAACTTGACCTTGTTTCTCAGTTTAGAGATGTATTTCATAGACTCTCTACAGGCTTGTTAGCCAATCACCCATCTTGGCTTTCTGAAAAGGGGGCACTATAGGAAAAGGATGGAAGGAGAATACATGACAGATAATGTTGGAAATAGATTTTTTATTACACTTGAGATGTACTTTTTTTTGCTTGACTTCCCAGTGTATTAAGGCTTATGCAACTGCGTCTATAACTTTGAAATCCATTAGATAACTCTGGTTGTATCTAAAAGGGAACAAAGGGTTTCTACTATTTTTATATATATACAAAATTTTACAGTAGACTGGAGGAAAAGGAACAAATTCTATCAAGGAAAGACATCGGTTTAGGGTCAAGAACTGTGCCAGTCACCTGACAACTCATACTGACCCACTAGTCAATACGTGTTGATTGTGGTGTAGCGTGTGGTGTGGGCTGCATTTCAGTCAGTCAGGGAAAAAGAGACAGAAAGAGTGATGGGGGAGAGCTGTTCAGAGGGCACTAGAGGAAGATGTATGAGGTCACAGAGCAGCACTCACCTGTATTACAGCTGCTGCTCTTAACACAATTTCCTTTTACTGCAAATTATGCTTTATGGTGATGCTGTTATGTCTGTCTCCAGTGACATTTCTTCTACTGCAAGTAGATATGGTGAGACTCACTGTACTAACTGTCTGCAGTTTATTCAAATTATCTGGATCTCTTTATTTCAGTGAAGGTGGATAAGGACTGTCCTTCCATGGGATCATTCATGATGTCGTCCAAGGATGAAATGAGTTGTCTTCTGAAGAAATCATTCTCCTCCTGATGAAAGAGGTCGTCTAAATGACTGGCTTAAACTTGACAGCTGACTTCAGGGAACATAATGGTGAAATCAAATATTCTGGTTACTGATGAGCATCTTCTGTTCTCACTCAATATGGCTGGGAATAGACGATCTCTACACTTGCAAGAGGTTAACCAAAGGACCTTGACTTTCTGGAGTCCTTCCTTGAAGAAGCAAAAAGTCTTCTAGCTGTCTAGTGAATAGCTGCAAGAAACATAATGGTGACAGATCTTCACATTTGATTTCCATGCTGGTTATACTGCCAAAAATTTCAGTGTGGGAGAGTAGTTATATTAGGAGATTGGCTTGAAATCAAACAGCCAGTCTTGTAAATGGAAGGAGTGTTCTCTCCACATATTTCCCTGTTTTCTACAGAGGGGATGAACAGTGAGATGATGAAGCTTGCTGTTAATAAAAAAGTGTCATCACAGTCTCAAGATACATCAAATGTGATGATGATTCAGAGAGTAACAGAAAGATAATAGCATGCAATGAAGTGCATATATACTGTACTGATCAGTGAAATGACAGAAAAAAAGTTAAGGTTTGCATGTGTAAAAGAAATCATATTTGTTGAGCAAACCAAAACCCAGCTCTGTCCATACCTGAATCGGGGGAGTCCTAGAAGAAGGTCTTGGGAAAAGGCAGCTGCAAGGGGAATATGACATGGCAGGAAGAGAGGGTTGACAAGCAGCAACAGTTCACTGTTTTTCAAAGAAGAAGAACTGTGATGTCTCTTGACACAACTAAAGAAAACACTTTTTTTAGTGACCATCATAATGATGCCATGCAACTCTTCCATGGGATCTGCAGAAGTCAAAAGCACTTTCAGGTTACAGAAATTGTTAAATCTGACATGCACAACACAGTCCCTCAAGCACTGGCTGCTGCAAGCTGAGGGGCTACACCCTTGCTGGGCTCTCACTTTCCCTGGCTGCTCACTGCTGCTGCTGCTGGCAGGGACAGGCCCCCAGCCTGGGTGGCACCATGGCTCATCTGCTGCAGCCCTTCCTGTGCCCTGTCCGTCAGCACAGCCAGAGCCATCCTTCAGCCTTGGCATCAGCTGCCCAGAGCCATGCCAAGTAACCCAGCAGACGCATGTCATCACTCTTCAAGACTGTACAGCATCTACTACAATTTATTATTGTAGCCCATGTCAGATTTTCCCACCTGAGTTCCCAAGTTACTGAAGGTGAATGCAGCACCGCCTGAGAAAGCAAACAAATAAACCTGAACATCTGAAAAATCTGCAGGATAAATACATTCAGGAATACTTTAGCTTCCACCTTCTCAAGCCATGAAACTGATTTTTTATGGATAATAAACTGAGTGGCAGAGTTGGTGTTTATATGGGAATATATCCATGCAAATGTTAGAAGTGAAAAATCCATATTTCCTTTTACATTTTCAGCTGTTTAATCAGTAGCTATTTTCCTCTTTTTTTTTCTTTTTCAATTTTAACACCGAATTGTTAGATTCACTTTCCAGTGCAAAATGCTAAAAGAAAGTCTTATGATCAATACGATATTTTCTCAATAATGAAATTGTTTGATTACACCTAGTGACCACATAATGTTTCTGATATTAGACATCATATTGCTATTTTCACATCTAAAAATGTCTAAGCATGGTACAGTTTCTGATTTCTTTCCAATGATATATATTGTAAGCAGAATAACATGAGTGGGTTGAAAGGATTGTTTGAAAACTTAGATGAGATTGGCTGTGTGCACCTTCAAGGCTATTAAAAAACTTCATGCTATCCCCAGTAAAAGATTAGGTAAATGAAGTACATACTGATTTTAAGATCTCTAAGGCTGATAAGACTATTGAGGCAATCAAGATCCAAAGATACCTAGATTATGTGTTGGAGATTCCCAGTTAAGGGATGAGGTGAATGTTCCTTCTCTTAAAAATAAGAGTACACTGCAGAAGATCACGTTATTCCTTCCCTTGCTGGATTTTCTCCAGGTACCAGCGTGGTTCATGGGTCTCTAAACACCCAGGACTGGTCTGATTCATTTACTTTCAAAGTTCCCCACATCCTCACAATCGGGTGTTTTTTGTAGGTATATTAAATTTCAGGAAGAAGAATATAAAGACAATTTGATCTATGTCATATATCTTCACAATGACAAGAAGATGTGCATTTACAGAGTGGCTGTGAAAATGAGAGTTTGGTTCCAATAATTATACCTGCACCTTTGAAGGAGAAGTTGTAATAATACAGTAGAGCTTTCCATCCTGTTTTAAAAGAAAAATAGGCAGCAGGTTAACATAAAGCTTGTAAATTCTTTGGAAATATCTTTGCATATATTGTCCAAGCAACAATGACAGTGTACTGGTAAATATACTCCTGCTGTGTACTGTGAGTTTCTGCCTGGGTTCACAACAAATTTTCACAAATGACAGGAAAGAACTTGTTTTTCTTGGTATTGCTGAAATATGCAAGTGGCTGTACTGAAGAGAGTATTATTTTACTCATCTGTACTAGGGAGGTTTAGAGTGGTTTCTGTATAATTTAGTTCTTAGCAGTTCCATGAGTGGCAGCAGTGTGAAGCTCTATCAGCCTTTCAGCTCCGTGTTTTGCACTGCAGTGAATCATCTCTGCCTTTTGTTATGAAATTCTAAAATGCATTTAGGGGTTTGGAACTACAGGCACATGATGGATCTGAAACTCTTTAGGTGATCAAAAGTGAAGGGTGCACGTTCAGATGCCAGCCTCAGCCTCAGCCTCTCTGCAGGAGAGCTGGTTCCTGTGGCTGCTTGTGCAGTGTGCTGAGGGGTGAGGCTGTACCCTGAGATGGGATCCCTTAGCACAGGGCTATGTAGGTATTGACAAATCAATATTTTCAAGGGATGCCTCAGACTTGCTGGATTCTGTTCCCAGCCTTTGACATTTTCTCCTGCGACTTAACAGCAAGACTGCATCATGGGGGTCGGTGTATTTTAAGCAGACACTTCAAATTAGACTGCTAAAGCCATATTTCAATTTGGAAGTCTACACTGTGTTTCTGAGATGCTTGGATGTTTTTGAAAATTCTCAGTGCCTATTCTGTGATGAGCTGTAACCTGACAAAAGTATCTCATAAAACTGTAATATTATTCTTTAATGTTACTCACAAACTTCAGTGCCTCTCTTCCTTGCACTTTAAATTCCTACCATTTTTATTTGATTTCTAATAAAAAAGCCCATTAGTAATAATGGTCCCTTGAAACATTCAGTTTCAGATTTCACCCAGCTAAAGTCTGGCATTCTTAGGCATTTTAAGCACTGATGAGTAACAGGCAAAGTGCATTTCTCAGTGTCAAATATCTCATCTGATAGGGCTCAAAAGAGAGGGAATAGGGATGAGTGAAATTATTTTAATTCAATTACTCTTAAGGAAAGAATCAATACAAATATCCTTGTTGCAGAGGCAACAGGATAGTGACCCTCCCCCTCCCAAATCTTTGCTGCAATTTTGAGCTTTTTTTTCTTTTCATCTGTTTGTGTGACCAAAAGGGTGAGATGTGTCACTTTTGACTGGGACTATTAAGCCATGAAATTGACTTGAAAAACAAGACACCTGTGCTTCTGCCAGTGTAAAACAGAGATCTGGTTTGGCTGACTTTAAAGCTTGCAGCCTAGTCTATACTATATATAGAGTATATATACTGCATAGAGTATATATACACTATGCAGTATATATACATATATATATATACACACTATATATATATACACTATATACATATATACATACACTATATAGTGTGTATATATATACACTATATAGTGTATATATATATATATATACACACACTATATAGTATATATAGAGTATACCTCTTGGAACTTGGAAAGTTCAGAGATTTACTACAATTAAAAAAAATAGAAAAAGAATTTTAAAAAACCCTGGGTAACTTTGGTTGCAGAAACCAGGGAGAAAACCTTTGTCCCAATAAAAGTGACTCCTGTGGAATCAGGCCTCCATCCTTTACACTCTTTGTGGGAAACACAGCCAGGGGCAGCTCCCCAGGGCTTTTCCCAGGCACCACCTTTGGGCACCTTGAGCAGTCTGAGCCTGTGCTCTGGGTTGGTTTCAGGCATGTTTACTCTTCTCACAAGGGAACAAAAAACCCCATAAATATTCTGTTGAAAAAACCCCAGGTGGTATTTTCATATATAAGCACAGAATTCTGTGTACATTCTTAAAGGGATTTTTCTTTTTTTTTCATTTTTATAAATGAAAGGGAAATGCTCTCAAAGGATGTGAATCTACATCTCTTCAGATCAACTTTTGTCTCTCAGCTGTATTTGCCATGGCATTCTTCTGACAACAGTCATATCAACACAGCAAGATATTGGTGTGACACATGGGACAGCAATGTGTCAACAGGGGAGTCTGAGCAAATGTCTGTGGAAATATTTCATACTTCATGGAGGTACAAATAAGAGAAGGCTGTAGAATAAACTAATTTATGTCCAGAAAAATTGTTTTTTTAAATAATGGGCTTCATCTGGGTAGATGAATTCAGCTCAGGTGAGTATTTATGTCTGTGAGGTAAGAAATAAGCAGCTGCATAAGGATGCAAACCCATCTGGATAGGGATTCAAGGAATGAGCCAGGCTTGGGTACTCAGTGTGCCACTCCTGGGGCATTGACTCCTCCTCCCCCATCACTGGCATTCAATTAAAACACTAATGACAGGGCTGCAATTAGTGCTAGGCTGGGGGAAGCTTGAGCCCTTCTGACTGATCTAACATTTTCCATTTAAAACTCAACCACATAAACCCACAGTATTTTTTAGTTCTGCAGATTAGCTAAAAATCTGATTTCTCATATCCTTTCTGATTTACTTATTCAAAGATCGTTGCTAACCAAATATCTAATTTTGTTAGGGTTGATGTGGCTTGCAGAAGACAGAGTCTTTAATGAATCAAATGAAATGGGTGGATGCTCATTCAGGTAGGCAGTGTCTGATGCTAGTCAGACGATGTCTGCAGCTCCTTGATTTTACAAATTTTTATTCAAATTGTGGTGAGACTAATGATACTAATTTTATAATTGCAGTGAGTTTGCTCTAGTATCATTTGTATAAGTGTCTCACCATCTATAGTGGTAATTAGTGTTTTCTTCTTTTTTGATTTGGTGTTTATTTTGGTCTTAAATCTATTTTCACATCATCACTCCAGCGCACTATTCATATATTTGAAGTAACTGCCTTTTTAGCTCTCTACTCAGATTGCTTCCCATGCATCAGTGTCAAATGTGCTTAAAGAGCAGTACATGCAGCATAACAGCAGATTACTGATTGTAGTGTCCTTTGTGAAAGCAGCAAATCCTTCTGACCCCACTGACCTCCCTCTGCAACCCTGGGATTTAGTCTTTGACCTTTCTGTCCTTCCCTTCATCCCCCCAAAAAGCAAAGTCCTACCAAAACTGCTGATGGTATATGACACAGTTCTCTAAACTCTGGGTATTTCACAGGGTTAGCTTGAAATTTCTTGATGTTTAAAATTATCCCTTATTTAACTCTATAAAATCAGCAAGTAGGTTTATAAATTGAATAACAACAAAATTATTCCTATAGTGCTACTGACGACAGAACGTGTACCTGAAAAAGCGCTTCATGTGTTTCTCTGCATAGAGGTGAAAAAAGTATTGATCCCTTTGAAAATTAAACCTCATGCCCTGATGATGGTAGTTCTGCCATCAATATTCTCTTTTTTTAGGTGGGGAAAAATATGAAAGAAAATCCAACGCAAGTGGACTTAACTCTTGAGTCTAAGGGAAAAGTGTGTATGAATAGTCAGGGCAGTATCAGGCTCTAAGTATTTTATTTCATGTTTTTGTCTGGTGGATACATTTGGAAATTGTTTTTGAAGGATTATGGAGAAGTGTAAGGACTTATGTAAAGTTGTGTTCTTTGATAACTGCGTTACTACGAAGTAAAATGTGAGAGTGATTTTCTCAGATTGATCCTGATTCATGGTGATGGCAGCATTACAGCTGCACATGAGGCATTTTCCATGGAATGAAAAGGTAATTACAGTTTCAATACCAATATCTGATGAAATTTTAGGGGCCAAAGCCCAAAATTCCAGACTTCTTTATCAAGAACCAAAAAAGGCTTTAGAAAATGATCAAAAATTTAAAAGGGGCTGCATATTTCCAAACTGGCAGAACCAGAACCACAGAACTGAGGAGTTTAAAAGCAATAATAGGAAAATATATATTGACTTCCTGCTAATATCCATTCCAAACTAGTGAAGGATAAACTAGGTTGAATGAACTCATGTTGACGTGTCAGGTTATGCAATGACATGAGACAAAATAAAATCTAATTCTGTGATGACATTGTAGCCTCCTGTCACAGCTGAAGATAACAATCATCTTACCTAAAAGAATTTGATGGATCTGGTCCTGAATGGGGAAAATTGCTTGAGACATTGAAATTGAACACACAAAGGGGCTGGCAGAACTGTGAAGGGAGACCTCATGACATCTTACAAGCTGAAAAACTGTTTATTCTCCAAATGTAAGCTCTTTTGGGGGGAATTGGAAAAAGTCCTCACAGGGCAGTTTCTTCATTCGCAGACACTCTGGGTTTGAAATGTCATCTTTCTTGTGATTATCTGTCAAGGATTTATGAGCTTAGAATAAAACACCATATCCACTGATCTGTATTCCCAGTGGTCCTGATTTGTTTGTTGAAAAGGGTAGAAACTCATCCAACCCAGATATAAGAAAGGCTTTCCTTTATTGCCTCTGGGAGACAGACTGTAGTCTGCAATCATATTTCTTCAAAACAGCAGATATACGTGTTGTTGACCTGAATAATTAGATGAATAAATTCTTACAAACATAACTGCTATGCTATTCTCAAATTAATTTCCTAAAATTATGTTGAGATTTGTTTTTTAGTTCATAAATTGGCAGGAAAGGCTTTGAAAGAGAACGCAGGGAACTCAGTCATATTGGTATGAACCCGGCTCTGCTCCTAAATGATTAAAATATGCCTGGATTTTGCCCTTTGGGTTTTGGAAACTTCTTTATTTATTTCTTTTTAAAGACAAAAGCCACATGGTTTTGTTTTATCTCTGTCTTCAACCAACTTCAAGAGGTAAATATTCAGAATGCCATAGGTGGATTTAGATAATTGATTCTTTCTAGCTAAATTGTGGGGTTACATTCCCCAGACAGTGAATGGCAAATGTCCTCCAAGGATTTTTCCTTCTACTGCATCGTTAGCATTTTTTAGAACTAGAAATTTTCTCTGAGTTGGAAATATCATACAAGTAATAAATACTCAGAATGATTTCCAGCTTTGATGTCCTTCTCCTCTTCTTTCATTCATAGTGACACTCATCACAGAGGAAGAAAGATTGCGCCAGAGGTTTAATGAGAGTGAAGCATCTAATACTTATGACATCCTTCAAACAAACATCCACATGGCCAAATCTAGCTGCTAGGTACTGCCTTGGCTTCTATTTCTATTTTAGCAGTCCTTGATCAATTGCAGGACATTTGCCAATCTATTAGATTTTGTCAACTATTGTGGTTCAGGCTGCAGTACTGTAAAACAATGTTTGGATGGACCCTCTTTACTGCCAGAGAAGCAAAAAGCCTCCTGGAGAGAGAGGTGATACCTCAAGGTTTTTATCTGACACAGGGAAACTACCAAGGCTAATTTTTATGCTGAAATATGTAAGATAAAACTCAAATATAGTAGATGGCAGTACAGCTTGCATATCCAATATCTCCAACACCCCCGTGTGACCATCTATCATTCTTTCTGATTAACAGACTAGACAGCTGATATCAGCTAATATTAGAAGCTCATTCATCTATTAATAATTTTTCTTCATTGTATTTAATTGCAGAGCATATTACACCAAAAGAGAGTGTACAAACTCACAGGCTTATTTTAAAACAAACAACATTAAAATGCAGCAATTAATGTAGAAAGTTGTTTTCAACCATGTCTTTCTGAATTTCTTTAAAGGAATTGGAAACATTACTGAGTTCAGTGTTACTAGCTATAAATAATCATTTATACCACGTTTAATGCTAAGCAAAAAATTGAGCTGAATTCAGGAAGCATCCAGGAATCTTGTAAACTCCAGGGTAAGGAGCACAGGCTAGATCCACACTTTTCAAGCTGTCTGTAACACATCTCCTCTCCCAAAGCACAATGGCATCTGCACCTCTTTTGCATGCACTTTTCCTCCAGGGAATGAGAATTTGGGGATGAATTGTGGACCAGGTGAAGGAGGGAGCAAGGGCAGAAGTGGTCTGATGGGGACAGGGGTGGGAGCAGCACACAGAATCAGCACAGAAGGGATCTGCTGGATTTTGGGAACCTTTGAGAAACCATAGATGCACAGGAGCACAGAATGATTTAGGTTGGAGGGGACCTCAAGTTTCACCAGATCAGTTTCCTCAAAGCATCCTCCAGGCTGAACTTAACACTTCTAATGATGGGGCACCCACAGCTTCTCTGTTCCAATGTCTTACTACCCCTACAGTCCCTGGGGACCCTGTGACCAGGGTGGTCATCTGTCCCAGGAGACCTCCTAGGGTATGGATGTAAACCCAGTTGAAGCTAAAACTATGACAGTAAAGCCTTCTCATGGCTGTTCCTTCCTCCATCTTCCCCCTGTCACAGATGAACTGTCTTGGGAATGCTTTTTTCCCTCTCAATTTCAAAGGAAATTTGTCACAGTGCTTCTCCTAGACCTGGCCATGAACAAGAAAGGCTGGGTAGGAAGCACGCAGTCCTTAGAGAAGGACTGGGAAAAAGTAATATATTTGCCTATGGCAAATTTACACAGGAGTTGGCTTTCTACCAGCCCTAGTGTGGGTTTGATCATCCCTTTGACAATAAAAATTGTAAATGTAAGAGGAATTTATATAGGCAGAATGTAATTACCTTAGATATGATCAAAATCCTGGCCTCAGGGAAGACAGTGGAAGTTTTGCCATTGATCTCAGTGGAGACAGGATTATACTTGTAGTTTTGTCAAGATTCTGTCATAATGTTATTGTTTTTAAAGTGTCATTGGATATTTAATTGCATCAAGTGTGAGAGCTTTTATTGTATGATTAAAAAAGAAGGGAAAATATCATTAGGCTGAGAGTTCTGTCAAGGCTGACTAGTTGTATTCAATATGTCCTTAAGAGGTAAATCCTCTGGGACAGTGGTATTTAATAATGTTTAGTAGTTATTATCTTTCAGAAAATCTAGCTGCTACAGAATTCTCCAGCAAATCCTTGCAGCACTGTATTCAGAATAGCTTTGTTTTTACTGAGCACAAAAGTCTTAGATGCAGAGAGCCAAGTCAAAGAAGAGTATCTCAAATTTATTGGCATAAGATTGTATTTAAAGCCTGATCTGACAAACCACTTAACTATATTTTTAACCTCAAGGATGCTAATTGTCTTTGCAACTTTATTCCTGGCTGAAAGGAATATTTAGGCAGTTTAAAACCCCTCATGATTTCCAAGAATAACAGTCTCTTAGCATGCCATGCTTCATTAGAATGAAAGATATAAAGAAATGGAATGGAAGTGGGAAAAGAAACGGGAGGACTACAGCTCATAAAGTGAAAATATGATCAGAAAATTGCTGGACTTGTACTATTCCATGGATAAAACACAATTAAAAAGTGACATTTAAACAGAGCTGTACTTTTGTCCACTGTAAATATTTGTACATGTTTGGTAACTAAAACCACAAGGGGAAATATAATTAGCAAGGACCATCTGGATAGTATGTCAGGAAGATCAAAGGATTGGTATTTTCTCCTTTTCCATCTCCTTACAGATTAAGTTACAGTTACCTGCTTCTCACCACTTAACCCAACTCATTTCACTTCATCCTTCAAGGCTTTGGTCTTGTTCTCCTAGAAAAGAAACAGAAAATGCTTGCTTGGGAGCCTGACAATAGTATTCCTCATGTGGCCTTAACATTTGATATACAATCATATACAAAATCCTGATGCAGCACTTGGAGGCTCTGCCAGCTTTGGGGACAGCCACAACAATTAGACATCAAACATGACATTTTGTCCTTTCTTCTTTTATAGGGAAATGCACATTTTATACAAGTCATTATCTGTCATAATATAGGTAGATAGAGAAAGGAGTTGTCTACAGTGGAGGCACTCAGGAACGGCTTTTTTGAAATCCTGCACAAAGAATTTGGTTTCTCTGCAGTTAGGGACAAGGACAATTAGGCACAATACAAATTTTTCCTATTAAAATCCCTAAATGTTGCTATTAGCTATCACATTTTTGAACTCCTCTTCTTCCTACACATCAAGGTGTTCTTTTTGACAGCATGTTTAACTCTAAGAAGCTGTGCATGCAATCTCTTTATGTTGCATTGAAAGTAATTACTGGGCATATAATGAATTCTCCTTTATGTCTCTAAGCAGATGGGTTCCTATTATCAGGTTTTCAGAACAAACTGATTATATAAAGGTGTTGTGTCACAACTAATTCCAGGAGTCAATGAAGTAAATAACCTCATTTATTAATGATCAAGGAAAGTAAGAGGAATTCATTATCTCACACTTATTCTCTCTACCTGATTTTTACCCCACTGGAATGAAGGTGAGATTACACTGCTCTGAAAGCTGGTAGGGAAAGGACACACAATTTAAAATTAGTTTATGCTTGGTTGTCAGTCTTTGGAGCCCACAGAGGCAGCAGTTAAAGAACAGAAAAAAATTCAAATATTCAAAAGTCATCACTGACTTAGTTACTCAAGTTCTGACTACAAAACATACACTAACAATATTTACATCTGTTATAGTCCAAAGGTATGCCTGGTAAAATTTAGATAATCTCAGTAGAATGGTAGTAGTGATGTGTATAACTCAATGGCTTTTCTCTTGGGAATACTCTTACACAGCTTTATGAGTATTAGTTGGTGTGTTGATCAGTGATTGTACTGATAACTTGGATATTTACTGACTGATTTGGGCAGTACTCTGCAGAGCTGACAGGTAGGAGAAGGGTAAGTGGCTTTGGCAGCCCTCTCTTCCTTGGCTCCCTAGAAAAGGCCCAAATTTAGACAAGGCAATTCAAAGATCAATCTAGGTGAACTGATGCAATCTGCTAATGCATGTACATTTAAATTAGCTAATGACACAGGCAACATTGCAATCGATTTGAGTGTGCCTACATTAGACTTAGCCTTGGTTCAAGATAGATCTATGTTAAAATAAGATCAATAGTTTTTAAAACCCAGCTTTCCTGTGTGGACAAAGCCTGCCCCCACCCTGAAGCTGGCAGCACTCTGACAAACTCTAGGAAGGCTATTTTAGCTTATTTTAAATATTTCTCCTCACTGAGTTTGTTTGGTATATTAAAGTACAATGTGGTTAGTTGTGTGATCCAAGTGGTCCTTTAAAAACAGAAGTCTAAAAGTGGGGTTCAAAAATCTTCATCCAGACCTTTAACTTTGTCTAACTTTCAAATACTCCTCTCTGGGTGACCTCAATAGGACTGGGAGTTCTCAGCACTTGTAAAAGACCTAAATAACTCTCAAACCAGACCATTTATTTAGGGGGTTATATTTGTATTTAAGAGGCTATTCTGTGTTCTGTTTTCAGATGTTTTGGATGCAGGATTAATTCAATTTTCTGTTTTCTTCAATTATATTCCTTTACAGATGACCACCCTTCCATTTTACAACAATAATTTAACAGTCTTAAAAAAAGAGTTCTAAATATAACCTCCAATTTTTTATTTCTTTTGACATTTGATACACATGGAAGCCGAACAATACACTGTTCAGCAAGCTGTATATTTTTGTACAGTCATTCTCAGCTGCAGTCATCACTTGGCTGACAACCATCTGTGTCAACCTGCTTTTTCCTTCCCATTTTGCTCAGCCGAAATGAAAATAAATTGACAGAAACAACTTCTGCAGGGAAAGGGCAAAAAAAGTTAATAGAGTGGTGTGCATCTCTCTTCATCTTTAAGCACATTTTTTTTCTATGTTAAGTTTCACTCGTATTCAAAATTAAAATGCTATTTATTTCAAATGAAAGAAGGAAAAGCTTGAAAGAAGGAAAACACAGCTTGTTTGCTTACAAGGCAAAAAGCTATTGCCAGCCCAAGTGGTCCAGCAGAACACAAGATTGTTGAGGCTGTTGAGCAGCACAAGGTGGGGGCTGTGGAGGCTGCCACAGGCGATGTCCCAGCTCTGCAGGAGGAAAGAGCTTGGAGAACTAGAACAGCTTAAGAAATGCTTAATTTCCTTTCTGCATAGACCAAGCTCTTCTCTGTGTTCCACAGGCTTCTCTTTGCCTACTTTCACCTTCTACTTAAGGTTCCCTTCTAAGGTTATTTATCTGTGAAGTCAGGGCTTGGAGAAAAGGAACAGAAGAGAGGAGCTAAAAATGTTGCCTTGAGCCTTGAAATCAAGCCAGACTTGTAGGAATGTGGGTTTGGTTTCAGAGGTATTTTGTGAAGATAACTGAAAAACATTTTTATGACTTGGAGTCACAAAATATGCTATTCAACCGTCCTTATAATTAGATTCTAAGCTGACTACCTGTTTATACTACAAATATTTTTTAAACCTTGTAGTTATTACTATAATCTGTACCTGTAAATCTCTTCAGTTTGAACCAGATAGGGATACCATGGAAATAATATTGTGTGGCAGTATGAGCAGAGACTGTATCAGAAGGTGTTTGAATAAAAAAACAGTACTGAGGTTGCACAGGATTCTGACTTTTGATTTGCCCAACTACTGTAAGCTTGACTTGTAGAATTAATACACTTCCCACCCCTGACCCCCACCCACCATCAAAAAACAAAAAAGGCATACACATTAATAGGTGAAATTCTGGATGAAATTCTGATCCTATTTAATTCAGTGGGAATTCAAAGAATTTCAGAGAATCAGAATTTGACATATTCCCATGTTTCTCTTCCCTTTTCATTCCTACTGCAAGACTATACCCCTGCATCATCTATCTAAATTTTGCCAGTTTCTCAGAGCCATGTCAAATCCCTATCAAAACTCAGCATTCTTTACTCACTGACTCATAGTTCACAGCAATGATTTTTCTCTTTCTGTCATAAAAAAAGATTGCCAATAAACATTACCTTCATCTAAATCAGACATGTCCAACACCAATTCAGAAATGTGTTTAGGTTCTATTATAGTCATATAACCAGAACTAAGATAAGAAATGTATATGTTACAAATCCATATGGTTATGGCAGACTTCTAAGATATGCTAAAATTGTTCTTTCAGCCTTAGGAAATTTCATCCTATTAAAGATATGAAAACTGTGGTGTGAGGATACTCTACTGCAGACTGGCTTGTCCATCACAGAGTCGTTTAATGAGTTTTGTTTAGTCTTGATTGCTAAGAGCAATCCTGAGAGCAGAGTTTGAGTCATGAACAACGAAAGAAGTCTGTGCACTAGAGTGCAGATTTCTCTAAGGCAGCTACCATTAAGCAAATAAAACATGGCATGCCTAATCCAGCTATAATTCACCGAGGTCAAATGGCAGATGCGTGGGAGCTCGTGGCCAACCCCAACATTTCATCAAAAGATAGAATAACCATCCAAGTCTGTGGCAGGTTTTATGGGGCAAGGCTCAGGCCCAGTATAAACATAATTAAAAAGTGAAAGGAGAAAAATGTGGTCTGAAGCCACTAAGCAGAAGCTCTCAATGTCTCTGCAAAAATCTATAAAAGAATGCTTTCATATTATACCTTTAAGAGTTTAATGCATTGAGTCAAACTGACTTTTTCTGGCAATTCGCTCACAGATTTTTACACCTTTTTGTCCTCTTTGCAGTCACAGTATTCATGCTATTTCTGAAAACCCCTAAAGTTTGCAAGGCAATCATGATAAAGACCTCTTTACAAATGATGAGTGACTGAGGAGACCTACATGGAAGGATAGGTGCCACCAGCACTGCTTCAACCTTATAACTCACTGGGTCAAATCACAGGACATATTCCATATAATGTGACTTTAGTAGGAGCTGTAGTTATTCTGCAGCTGTCATTCATATTCTTAATGTGTTTGTGGGTTTGATACAGAAGAAGAGAAGGGGCAGTTCACTTGCCATTAGTGTTACTGGGCAAAAGACTTGGGTACCTGGCAAAGGACTGTCTGCAGAGCCCTGCTTCAGTCTGAACTTCAGGATAGGTTAAGGGCCTCGGTTCCAGTCTGGCTCCTCAGCACTGGTCAGTATCTTAAGCAAGTAAAAGAATCAAGAAGATTGATAGAAACAAGCTTCTCTGCTGAAGAATAATAGAATGGAGCCAGCACTGTTCTCACTTTTGAGTATGGAGTGGGATTGTGAAGAGATGATGCTGTTCAGGAAAGAGTCCAACACACATAAACAATTTGTCACAAGCAAGAGACACTTTGACTGAAAGACTTGGTTGTGCTTTCACCCAGGAGGTCTAAGCCAAAGGTTTTCAGCAATCAAATATAGAACTAGTGTTTAGTCTGTTAGCACAATTTCAAGAGTCAACTGACTAATGAATGTCAATATGCAATTATGTGGGATGCCAACAGTCTGCAGCTCAGCTTGTGCTAGTCACCTTTATACTGTACTTATATAATAAATGAATGCAGAAAATCAACTACCCATGAATATTAAATAAATCCTTAATGGTAGTGGCAAATTTTAGACCGACAAGGAAATTTTGTGCTTGATTTTATTTCATCGTTGAAGTGTTTTCTTGTAGCCCAGTATTACTCAGCGCAGTAAATATGAATATACATCTTTAATGCATTTCAAACTCTATTACCTGTGTTATATTCTTGCATTAAAAATAGCCTTATTACTTCATGGCAAGCTTTAAGAACCTGCATATCACGATTGCTGTGAGGGAAATCCTTGCTGTTGTATTTTGTGTTCAGCACATCTGGTTCACGTTTTTCTGGCATTGTGTAAAGATAGCATCATAAGGGGTCTGAAAATGCATGTGGCACTGAAAATGCATTAAGATGACATTTACATAATTATTTCAAGAGTATTCTCGGAAGCAAAACTGCAGGAAGGAAAGCAGGTCAAATGTTTAAAATATTGGAAGGGTAAAAAGGTCAGAGCAGTTCTGTGCAGGTGGACTGTAATCCAGCAAAACATTTAAAACACATGCTGGGGAGGAAACCACTTGCTGCTGAAAGCTTCAAAGAGCAGCTCCAAAGCACATCACCTCACTCCCATACAGCTTTTTGCCATAAAATAATTATGGAAATATCTCAGGGGAAAAATCTTTCATGTGTTTTTTCTCCTTTTCCTTTCCCCTGGATTTTCTCTAAAATGATATTATGATGTACCAACATAAATAATTTAGGAGGAAGTGGGAGGTTTTTCCTGAAAATACATCTCTAAAAAACCCAAGTTTATCCATCAAAACCTGCTTATTGTCTTAATTAATTTGGTTTCTTAAATGTTTGTTGCTCACTAATTCTTTAATTAGGTAGCTATGCTTTCTGCCTAAAATACTGGGAAAGCTGTGTAGGGAACCTTCTCAGTCATAAATATTAATTCTAAAATGTCTTTGAAAAAAATCCAGTTATTGTTATGTCTGAATTTCATAGAATAAATATGATGCTAAGGCAGATGTAAATTCTTCAGTTATATCAAACAAAATAATGCAATGGCCGGTATAAATGGCTCTTAAATAATGGGGATAAACAGAACAATTTATAATGGCAATCAAATCAGCATTAACTAATTTGCTATATTCTTGAGGATGTGACTTGTTATGTTAACATCAGCATAATATACTGACTTCCAGAAATCATTTAATATGACATCAAACACATTTAAATGAAGACTTTAGGGTGCAACACAATCATTAGTCACAATAGCTACTTAAAAAATGCCTGGTTGTCCAGCCTTGAGGACTGGAGGGAATGGACTCTTGACCTATGTCATGAATTCAAACAAAATCTTGGGTAAGAGATTTCTGTTCCTTTTCTGTTCAGGGAAAATGGGCAGTTAAGCTGATCTGTGGTTGTATGGGGAATGACATTTTGATAATACTTCACCCAACAGTGTAAAATAAAAAGATACAGATGTTGGAAATGAAAGGTGGACAGGTTCAGAGTGAAAATAAGACATGCAAGGGCCCCTTAGGCAGCTGAGTGTTGGTCATGCAGTACTGCTGCAGATGTGGCCAGGACTGGTCATGCTTTCCAAGGTGGAGCCCTGTGCAAGCCCACACAAGCCAAGACAAGGATTTTGCAAATGAAATTAAACATTCTCACAGAGCAGGCCCAAAGGTTTCCCAGCAGGCAAATGATAAGGATGTGCAGTGAATCTGCCTTTCATTTCAACAGCATCATTGGAGGTACTCCTGTGGAGAAGGTGGGTTCAGCTGGTGGTTGCCTTATAAGTGATTTATCCATATTGCAAATGTGCTCTTATGAAGGCTGCGTATACAAATAATCTAAATTTGGAGCATTATAAGCACCCAATAAAGAAAATTTGGTTTGTTTGTTTGTTTAATGTAGACAGTGGCTCTAAATCTCTAACTTCAGCTTTTAAGCTTCAATTTTGATCTGTTTGGTTCATCAAGGCTAATGTTGTTTAAAAATGCACAAAGTCAGTAGGTTGGAAGAATTTTTACATTTCCATGTATTTTGTAATCAGGGAGAATAGCAAGTGCTAATATTAATACAAACATTTTTTTTTCTCTCTGCATACTGGTTGCTGCAGTTGTCACCTGATTGTTCAAATAATTTCAGGGACATCTGTCAGATTCTGTTTTACTAATACATTTGGCCTCCTCCTGGTTTTGATTGTTTTTTTTCTTTTGTTATGGAAATGAAAGTACATTATCCTGCAATAGTTATATAACAAGATTAGTTTTTATTTGATTATTTAGTGCTCTCTAGTAACAGTTGCTTTTTTTCAGTATGCTGGATTGAGCACTGATTTCTCTGCATTTCCACTTAGAGGCTATTCCTGCTTGCAGAGATGACTCACCAAATGCACATAGTGCTGTTATGTTAGCGGTGCTGAAACAGGAATCCAAGGCATTTCTCTGGCTTTTAAAGAATTATTCTTCAGTTAAACCTTATTAATGGCTTTTAAATTACAGTATAGGTACCACATAATTTCCAACACATCTCATGCATGCTGTCCCTTATGGACTTTATGTAATACACATAGTTTAGCTTCAGAATACTTAATTTGCTAGTGGTTTAGTTTGTTTTATTGTTGTGTTTTTTTTTTTTTTTGTTGCTTTTTTGGTTTTTTTTTTTTGTGTTTTTGGTTTTGGTTTTGGTTTTCATTTTGTATTTTTGGTTTTTGTTTTTAAGATTTTGTATGAAATTTCCATCATAATTAATCTAGGAAGATAATTAGGGGCATTGTCTGACATTCTGACATTCTTGTTGCACTTTCTTCTGCACCAAAATCTGCTTGCAAAATTACTATGCCCCTGTTGTGTCTTTTGCACCTGGTTCAGCTCTCCCTTTCCAACCATCACTTCTCCAGCAATGTGCATAACCATTGGCAGCAAACCCTGCATGGGTCATTTGGAGTTTGTTATCCCCTGCTGCTTGACTGAGAGATTTTTCAGGTAATTTAACTGAGGGATACAAGGGGGATAGTGAGGGAGCTCTGGGAAGAAAACACCTTCCGTCAGTGTCTGGTAAACATGCAGAGGACACTGCAAAGAAACTATGTAGGTGTGAGCATAAGGTGAAGCCAAAAAGACAGAATAAAGGGCCAGGAAGAACTGATATGATGAGGAGGTCAAGGGTGATGGCTCAAACAGCCTGCAGGCAGCCTGAGAGTGGGAAAGGACCGGACTGGCTGCAGGGAGCTTTGGGCAGGTTTGGGCTGCCACGCTGACCCCTTGCACGTTGCAGCCAGCTCTCCAGCCAGATATTCCTGACAACAGAGACACACAAAGTCTGAGTGCTTCCTAGGACAATGTTATAAGGCCCTAAACAGTGAGAGTTCTGAACGGTTTTAAAGTATAAGTCTAAATTTGTGATAATGAGACTAGTCCTTTGTTTCCCAAACCCAGGAACTTCTACACAATTATTTTTGCTGGGTGCACTTCTTCAGTGTCCAGAATACCTTGCCCAACTTAGGGGTGCATCAAAAGCAAAAAATCTGATTCAACGTAAATGCTTCATATTCTACAGCATCCAGCATTTGTCAAAGATCTAGAGTTAACAGTAACTCAGCACATTTTAGTTTGGTGTGCCATGCAAATCCATCACTTCACCTCTTTAGCTCCTCAAGAAAAAAGTATTATTTGAGGGACCTTTATTCTTCAAGAAACTTCTGAGTCTTGGATTTTTCCAAACCAGAAAATCATCATGGAAATGTTAAGAGAGTTCACACAATTATCAATAAACCCTTTTCAGACAATTTAAGCACAAGAATATAGCCTCAGCAATTATGACCTGTCAGATTACAAGTGGTTGAAAATCATAATAGAAAGACTTTTACACAAATAAATGTAGGAGTAATCATGATGATTAACTTCCAGTATAGGATCTGAGCTGTTCCCAAGTGTGTGTGGTGTATATTTCATTGTGCAAGTGCAACTTGAAGTTGCTGGGGCCTTTTGTATCTTTGAGTGACCCTGGCAGAATGGGAGTATTCAGTGAGTGATGGTGGAGCACAGTTCCAGGCACATGGAA
Organism: Camarhynchus parvulus; assembly: GCF_901933205.1. Lineage (NCBI taxonomy): Eukaryota > Metazoa > Chordata > Aves > Passeriformes > Thraupidae > Camarhynchus > Camarhynchus parvulus. The sequence continues at coordinate 20,903,980 of NC_044571.1, forward strand.
CAGTTCCACAGTTCCATGGCCATGACTTTTCCTCCTTCAGCTGAGGAGGGAGCCACAAGGCAGGAAAACTGTTCTGCTGAGGATAAAAAGGGATGAGATACTGACAATATCAATAACATGATATGAAAAATTACTTGAAGTGTTTTCTGTTTCCTGACTCTTTGTTCATTTTCTATATCCCCTCCCAAAATCATGCATCTTTGGGAATATTAAAAAACCCAGGCTTCTGATGGAAGGTTGCTAGGGTAACAGTTTGATACTTCATTGAAGAGCTCTCTCCCAAATCCCATCTCAGTATTCTTACTGTTTCTGTATTTATATTATGAAAGCTTTCTGTGTATTTGCTCTGGAAAAGGGTATGAACTTAGTGAATTTGAAAAGACACATAGAACAGGAGTATTATTTTTCTAAACACATTAAAAAAAAGTATGAACATTTGCCAGTTAAAGAAATTTTGGGGGAAAAAATAGGACCATTCAAAATAAAAATGTCTCCATATTTTTTAGCTTGCCAGGATAATGCACTAAGTAAAATTGAACTGGGAAATGTACGGAGGCTTCCTCCTTCCATGACAAAGTGAAAAAAAAGGTTTGCAGTAATTTATCTATAGTCAGATATGGCTGTTATTTTGACATGAATGGAAACAAATTGTCCAGGATACTTTATGCTTTTTTTGTTTTGTTTTGCTTTTTTTTTTGCTGCCATTTATTTCAGCTCTCAGAAAACAGAAAAATAGTTCCTTCCTTCAAACTATAATCATCTTTCATAATAATTCATACTAGGAAATGCTGATAGTGAATCTGCTTGCTTATTTCGAAGACCTGAAATATATATTGAAAAGAAAAATAATCATATGATTAAATAATTGTTCTTCAATGCTGTTGGCATAAACCTTGGACCACACTGTAAGCATCCTTGTATTTCCAGCACCCTTGGAGAGGACTGCTCTATGAAGGAAATGTTCTGAGCTGTTTTAAGGATCTGCAGGAAATATGGAGGTTCAGAAGCCAAACATGTTTGATTACAGTAAGTCTCAAGAAAGAAGACTTGAGAGAAAGTTTATGCTCTTCTTAAAAGCATCAGAATTGGAATTGCTTTCATTTTGCTACCAGCTCTGCAGGTAGCATCTGATCTCTAATAAACCTCAAGTTATTATTTACCACGCTATTAAACCAAAATGGCTTGAATTTAATTCTTTATATATTTGGTGTCTTTACCTACTTGAGTCAAAAGTCTATCAGGGGATATTTATAATCTGTAAATAACACCTAATTATCAACTAAGGTTCTCACCTAGATAATCACCAGGAGGTTATCAAATTGTTGTGACATTCTTTAGAAATAAAGCAGAGAAAATGGCAACAAACAAAAGCAACTATGTTATGCTTTGTCAGTAGTATTTGGGCTCCAAACATAACCATGTTTATTGTGAAGACTAAAACTGCTGAGGAAACCAAAACCAACCAGAAGCAGTATAAAAGGCACAATGAGACACCAAGTCAATGCTCTGTTTAGTTTGACATCTTGACCCAAACAGGAGAAGAGTTGCTAGGAATGCCTGTATAAATAATTTAAAGGGATCTGTTATTCATGAGAAAGGTTTTATGGAAGTATTTCTGTATGAAACATTGCCCAGCAGAAGGTAGGATTTAGAGGTATGGCTAGGGAAGTTGAGATGAAAATGCAAAGATACAGTGGGAGAGAGGGAGCTACACACAGGAATCTCAAGGTTTTCTGTCACCCTCACCTAACTCAGGGCTCCTCATGAGGGATACAATAAGGGAAACCTCAGTGAGTGTCACTGGGTGAAATGGAGAGAGAAGTTGACTGCAGGAGGAAAAATGAAGCTGAGGAGCACTTTGCTGCACAAGAAAGCAAGGAGGAAGGAGAGAGTGACAAGGGAGGAGCAAAGGAAGGCTGTCCCCATCCACTGGAAGAGCTGGTGGAAGGAATCAGGAGGGGCTCCCAAGGGGTGATGATACAGCACAGGAGACACATGTCTGTAAGCAGCTCTGCAGGTGGCTGCAGCCAGAATGGGAGATTTGTATAATTTTTGATTCTTTGACTAGGTACATCTTAAAAATTATGTCTGACAGACTAGAGTTATGAAAGAGAAAGGTGATTCATTTCCTGGCCACAAGACACAAGCAATGAATACACCAATTTTCACAATTACATCTGATGGCAGCCACAGCACCCACTCATAAAAGTGCCTCATTTTCCCAGCCCAGACTGCTCGACTGGGAACACACACAGGTGGTGCTGAGGGGGCTGGCAGCCCTGCTCCCCTCTCAGATGAATGGGATTTTTTTGATGGTGAAAGGAAGAGTCATCTTTCCAGTACAGAAGAATATTCCACAGTATCAGGATACCCAGGGAAAAAGGATCCTTCTTTCCCCTTGAGGACATTTGCTCTCCTCCTTTCTCCAGGTTTCTAAGGGAATTGCCTCAATGTCTTGGGAGCTGGAGAGGATTGTGCACTTTGGTAAAGAGCTGATGTAGAGAGTTGTGCTGACCCAGACCTCAAAGGAAATGGTACAATCTGGGAAAAAGCTGAGAGGGAATAAAACCAGTTCAGTTTGACTTTGAAGGTTAGTATGATTAATGACATTATTTGGCTGGCTGTGTGTCAGGATGTTTCCTTCTCCTTCTCCTTGCTGCATGGAGAGCAGAAGAAGGATAGAAAAGTTGGGAAAGGGGTATTTTGCAAAGTGAAAACAATTTCCCAAGGATGATTCAAGCCTCTAATTAGCATAAACAACCAGACATCCTCCACTACTGGCTCTTCCCCTACAGCCTTAGAAATACAGAAATAACCCTTAGGAAATGCTCTGGACATAATGGTAGCTGGGCTGCAAAACATCACTACAGTATTTTGTATGCTCAAAGTGCTGGAAGTACACACACCACCGTTTTTAACCAGGAAAACAGGAAGGTGGGATATAGAATGCAGCACTGCAGTTAATGCAGTCCTTGTGTTTGTTGCAATGCATTCTGCTTGGGGGCATGGGCAGGGCAGGTGCATTTTAACCCCAGCATTTCTGAGGTATTGTCCTATGAAGTCTTAACTGCCTGCATGTGTTGAAAAGGGTTTTTGAGGCTGCATTTTAAACTCTCTCTCTCCTGTTCTCTTGTCTCCTCTGAGCAGTGGAAGATATTTTCCTATCAGTATTGGTTTCATCAAAACTGAGCTGCTAGTCTTGCTTTTGTGCAGATGAGAGTATGTGGCTGGTGGCTGTAAACACTCTTTTGACATCCTTAATAACTCTCTTTGTACTTTATTGCCTTTTCAGCCTGACAGGTGGCATCTCTACCAATATGATCAGCAGCGTGAGTGCAGGATTTGTGGGAGCTAATCATAAAGGGTTTTTTCCTTCACTTACGATGTTAAGTGTTTCGTGCATTGTGTAAACAAATTTGTAGCTGTTTTTTTATTTTTCTTTTGGTTTCTTTTCTTACTCTGTTTAGGAGAAAGTGACATCCATTAGATTCGTGCTTCCTTTTCAATTACATATTTGAGAAACAGAACAGAATTATGGTGGCTGGTCTATGTACACACAAACCATCATGAAGGTTGCTGCACTGAAGGGCTTGCAGCCTAAATCTGAGCTGCCAGAGAGTGACAACAGCAGCCTTTTTATCTGCAGGAATCAGCTTGCCATCCAGTCCCAAGTGCCTTATGTCACCGTAAAAATGCCAGGGGACATTTCAGAACCATTTTAAGGATACCTAAAAGATAATTCTGTTTCAGAAGCAGTTAATATATAACAGCATTCTATTTATGCTTTTCCTTCTTTGTTTATTGATATAAGATAAAAAGAAATTACCTCATTAGAGGCATACTTATTTTTGCACATAATGTTGGGTTTTTTCTCCTGGTGCTCTGGTGCTGCAAGACAAATCTTTACAGGTGCTGGCGTGCTGCAGCAATGACAAATTCTTTACAGGTAAAAGTACCGCTGGCTTTTGCATCAGAAGAGTGTTTACTTTCTATGAGGACTTTACTATGACGACATCTCAATAATAGTGAGATAAAGAAAGGGTTAATCCTGTCCAAGGAAATGAATTACTTACACTACTTGTTTGGGGTTATTTTGTTTGTTTGTTTACTTGTGGTTTTTTGGTTTGGTTGGGTTTTTTTGTTTGGTTGGTTTCGGTTTTGGTTTCTGTTTTGTTTTGTTTTCTTCATTTTACACTCCAGATGTAAAAAGCATGAAGAAATTATTTTTTCTGTTTTAAGGCAGGAGTAATGAAGTGATAACATAGAAGATGCTCATTAGCATATACACTGTCTCTGAAAAATCCTAATTGCACTGGGACATCCTGGCTAAGATTATCTTCCCCTGGCTTCCCTTGGGCCCTTTCTGTGCCTAATTATTTCTCATAAAGAATCAATATTGTAACAGACAGGTCTCCATATATATACCCACAAGAAAAACAAACCCAAACAAACCCCTTGGCAGCTTGCTGGCAGTATGACTGTGTGCAATGCAGCCCATACATCATTTGTAGTATTTCCCTTGGCAGTATTTCCCTTGGTCACACTGCCCTGCCTTGGGAGCCCACCTTGGAGATGACTGCTGAGTCTCTGGCCCTGCTCACACAGCCAGGTGACCCTTGCTGAATAGAAAGTGTCTGCAATAAGCAATGTTTCTTGGTTAGCTGGTTTGTGTCCCCCACAGAAACCTCTCTAGGGAGATTAAAACAGAGCCCCTCTCTCAAAGAGACCTTGTGTTTTGAAGCAGTGTATCAGAAAGGATAACCATCTTCTTGCTCTTTGATTTCAAAGCCTGACAAAATTATGCATATGACAGAGCAAGCAATTTTTGCTGTATTCCTGGATGTGCTCTGGATACTCTTCAGTTTTGCAGAGGAATACATATAAATGCTCTCATCCACCCCTTGAGAAGCCCCTGTATCAATAGCACAGCAAAGCTGCCTCTTTTGCAGGCAGCTGGGTTCGTGCCATCCCTCCCAATTTGCCTGACTTATTAAAAAAAAGAAACAAAAATAAAAATAATAACAAAAAACCCCTCACAGAATTAGGCAAAACCCACAGAAAACCTTCCTTTCTAGGTCATAACACATCCTGGAGTTATTTTCTCTCACCTAGACTTCTGAAAGAATACATTTTTTTCTTCAGTAAAGCTTTTTTTGACCCAGTTTCCAGCTGTTAGACCTGCCAATTGCTGACAATTCCTGCTTCTCAAGGAGAGCAGAAAAGTTGATCTCACACTCTCATTACCAGTCTGTTTTCCCAGCTCAGATGCCCATTTGCATGAGGGCTGGTGATGAACTGTGGCCACAAGAATTCCAAGCTGAGGCTTGCTGTGCCACATCTCTCAGGAGGTGGCACAAGGCTGGCTGCTAGCTGGGAACAAGCCCCTGCTTTCCACATTAGTCTGCTGCTCAGATGAGCTGCGCTCTTCTGAAAGGTTTACCAAGCTCTGGGTCAGATTTTGCACTGGTTCAAGGGTGCATGAACCAGCTGTCTTTCAGGTGAAACTGAGATGTAAGATGTCCTCCAGAAAATCGCCTTCAGGAGATGGTTCAGCTGATAATGGACATCGTCATGGAGCTGCTGAGGTGAGGCAGGAGCTACTCTAAAGTCACAATGCCCTGTCCCCATACTGAGTCCGGCTTGGATGGAGTTAATTTTTTCATAGCAGATTCTGTGCTGCTTTTTGGATTTGTGCCTTAACCTCTGTTGATCACACATCAATTTTTGCTGAATGGCTGGTGGACATCAGGTCAGTGCTTGTTGTTTTCACTCTGTCCTTCCAGAAAGTCATCTGGAGGTGAGCAAGAGGGTGGGAGGAGTCACAGCCAGGACAGCTGACCCGAACTGGTCAAAATGATATTTGGCACCGTAGAGCTTCATGCTCAGCAATAAAATCTGTGGTAGTGGAAGAAAAAAGGGAGTTTTCATCTTCCAGGGTGGCTATTCCTTGGAGACTGGCAGGGCACTGCCTGTGACAGCTGGTGAGTCATTGCTTTTGCATCACTTTTTTTTTCTTTTCCCCTTCATCTGTTTATCTTGTCCTGACCCAAAAGTTTAATTGCTTTTGCTTTTCCTGTTCTCTCCAGTGTCCCCCTGGGAGTGGGAACTGGAAAAGCAGCTGTGTGGGTGCTTGGCTGCTGGCTGGGGTCAAACCTCCATCCCCTGCCTCCACGTGCCTGCAGAGTGGGGAGGGGATCCCATGCAGCTGTGGTTACTGCTGATGTGCTCCTTTTGTGCAGGGCATCTTGCTGCTGTAGACACAGACAAAATCTCATGTCTCTGGCAGAATTTGGCTCTCTGAATCTGAAGATTAATCTCAGAATGACATGAATAAATTGAGAGGTAACTGGGATACCAAACATAGCACTTGTAGGGCACTCCAAGGCCTCTGTGTTCCTTGCAGTACTTACATCCCCAATACTGTAATCTTTTCAAATTAATATGTTTGACAAGAAAAAAAATCAATATTTTAGTCTTCTTTTTTATCTTCTTGTAGTCTTCCGCAAGAAGTATTTGATAAATATACATGACCACCCAAAGTTTGAGGAAAATGATAATGATCAGTACCTTTTCCTGATGGAGCTTTCAAGTGAGACCAATCTTGACCGACAGAGGACTGACTCCTGTTGAAGTTCCAGAGGCTATGAAATAATTCCCACAGGACTGCCAGCACCTACCCTATGTCAGTCAGGCACAACTATGAATTGACTGTGCTGATCTTAAAGCAGTGTGTATTTTCTAGCAGAAACCATTTGTGTATAGCATTGAAATATGAAGCCAAATAGTCAGGGAACATCTCTCAAAAATATATGAAAGGAGGCAAAACAGACAGCTCTCACTCAAGTTGCTCAATGCACCATTTGAGGAGACTCAAGTAACAGTGTGATGACCACGCTACAAGAAAATGTATGTAAGATAATAAGGTACACAAACCATGAAAAATTGCATCTGATTTTCTTGTCTTCAAATGAAGCATAAATAAAACTTGAATTAAAATAAAGAGGAAAAAAAAAAGAAAGAAAAAGAAAGGCCCAAAGCATCTAAATACCCTAAGAATGCTGTAGAAAAATACCTGTTGTTACATTCATGAAAGCCCAGGACTGTGCTCAGACTCTCACAATAATTTCATGCAAGGAAGGCTTTTCTTGTCTGAAGGAAAAAGCCAGGATAAAACCACCCACCACTGTAAATTGCTCAGACAGCTTTAGTTTTTAATTTCTGATCTGTCACGTTGGATACTGTTGTTTATGTTTCATCTGATACAGTCACCCTGGAGGCCCAGCTGATGCTCAGTAATGCAACATTCAGTTTGTAGCCTGAGGGTCGGCACAGATTTCACTTCTTTTCCAGCTCCCACCCTTCATATCACAGTGACAGCTTTGACTGTGCACTAAGAGGGTAAATTTGTCCCCCTTCCACCTCATGGTAAATCAAGCAAGACTCAAATCCTAGGCGAGATCACACGGACCTGATGGTTGGGAAGGAAGTAACAAGAGGGAGATAAGGATAGAGTAGAAATTCAGTTCTATTTTTTGTCCTATTCATCATGGATCTGGAACACAAATTATTCTTTTTGACTTTGCAGCAGCCTTTTATATTTTGTTGTGCCTTCTGTTGATTTTTGTGATTTTTTTTTCCCTGTACGAGAAAAAAATATCCCCAGATCTTTCTGTCTTTGCAGATGATTTTTAAATTCTGACTGTTCTTATGACTCTGCTATGCCAAAGGAGAGCAAACCTCCCAGTCATCCCACTGCCCCTGTTATGTACCTGAACCTTACCTGAGCAATGGAGAGCTGCCCAACAGGATCTTGGTGCATGAAAATACTGCAGGAAGGCCATCCTGGGAATGGGGCTGCTGCAGGAATGGTGTCTGCTGAGTGATTTGACTATTTTGATAATATTAACTAACAATTTTTTTGGTGCTGTGTCCAGCTGAAATACGTAAGACAGAATAATCAGTGTGTGGTGTGAGAATATACCTTAATAAGTGCATTTCCCAGGTCTGCACTAAAATGTCAGAGACAGAAGCCAAATCTCCATATCCTTTCCTTGTTCTTTCAGGAGCAAAAAGAATTGCTAATACAGAGCTATTAACACTAATAATATATAAAGAGATTAAGAGAGTTGATGATGCATACCAAAATAATGCAGTGAATGATTAGAATAATAATGCAAGTACATGCCTTTGTGGTTAACTGCCCTCCTTTCTTTCTTTTGCCTCTTTATTCACTCTGTGTGTCATGAAGAGAGCTCTCAGGGAAGGAGCTGCTTCTCTGCTGCTGTCCACAGAGCAGCTAGTGCAATGAAACAGGTATTGATCCCTGCTTGATACCCTAAGTATCACTGCAGATAAAGTAAAAAACCAGCAGTGGCTCTGTTGAATGGATTTCCATTTCCTTCCTTATGACAAAAAGACATACTCTGTATTACAGTGTTGAAAATGTCAGTGCTGAAAGAGAGATAATGAGTAAAATAGAGCTGGATGAAGTCACAAGAAAGATGGCAAATGACAATTTTGAACGTTTGGATATTGATGAAAGAACAGGCATTTCAATGTGATATCTTCTTAATTTTTGTTAATCTTTCAGTGCTGATCCTGAGTATTTCTGTCATAATAAGAATTTAAGTATTTACTATGTAAATATCACAAAGTATTCTTAGAATATGATCCCATTTTCAGGTTTTGAAAAAATTTCATTGTACCAAAATCCTTGGAGGAAAAAGATTTGCAATTGGTAAAAATTACTTTTATATATTTAGAAATATTAGGGTAGGATAAGAGCTCCTATCCTAGTGAGCTATTATGTATAGCTGAGATGTGTACATCTATATATATGTATTATATTTATACATGTATATTATATTTTAAGTGTCTACAAATACAATGTATATCTAAACCCATCTACATAATGTTTATCTAAACCTATATATCTTTATTGATATTTGTATGTTTATAGCTGGTGATGGCAAGGGTCTGATTTTTTGGGGAAATTTCAGAGAAAATTTGCTGAGAGTTTGAGATATAAGTTTTCCATAAGAAAGAACGATTGTATTTTAGTTTCCCTTTTTGCCATATTAAATGACTTCAACAAGGCAGCAGAAGAACATGTCAAGTCCCAAGAGCTGGAACACAGCAGGTCTTGTGAAATGCTGCTCCTGTCCTCTGGTGTTTCAGAAAACTGTGGTCCAGAGTCCAAACATGAAGCCAAGCTCATTACCTGGCCACTGTTCCTCCTGTGAGCTCTGCTTGTGGAGCTCACTGTCAGCGTTCAGCCTAAATAAATGTATGGGCATATATTTGTTCTTGTGCTCACATTGCTCATGTACCTCCCTAGGTTTGTTTCTGTCTTAATTAATCTTTCCTTGGCAACGGTAACCAGACCTTAGATTGCATCTCACTGTGAAGTCTATGGCACTATTCATCACTCCCTGTCTGCACTGGAAGTGTTTTCCCACCATTCCCTGTGATTTAATTTATCCCATTCATTGCCACATGCCACTAGTGCTTGTACACATCTCTGGTCAACAGACACTCACAGTTTCTTTCTCCTCACCGTTGCTCTTAACTGACAAGTTCTCTTTTCATAACATTTAATCTTGGTGTTCAAATTCTATTTTTATATTGCTATTTAATTATTGAGCCTTTCTCACTCTGAATATTCTAGTTCACTTCTCTTCAAATGATATCCCAATCATACTCTGTATTAACTACAAAACTTCTCCCAGGTTTATGTTATCCACTCATTTCACCAGCATTTTCTGCTAACTCCATTAAGGAAGCAGCTAACTGTTCCAAGACACATTTTATTTGCAGTATTTTCTCATGAATTATCAGTCTGTATTCTAGAAATTATTTCACAATTCTGTAAGGAGGCTTAGGTAAATTAAGTGAATGTACCTTTAGTCATAGCATCTATTTCCATTATTTAGGCATTCCTCAATAATATGTACTTGGCTATCTTCTTATACCTAATGTGTGCCAGTGTGCTTTTGGCACTTTCTCTTTGATAAGGGAATATACTTCTTTTTTTTCTTTTTTTGATGGGTGGGGTTTTTTGCCTTTTTTTTTAATTTGTTGTGGGTTTTTTAAAAAAATGTTTTAAATAAAGGATTTCTTCCACCACTCTACCAAAGCTGGTCTTAGCCAATGTATGAGGATGTGCAGCATTGCTGAATGACAGGAATCCTCTCAATTCACTGCTCCTGACACTGAGTGTTTTAGTTGGATGCCATGTGTCTCTCTCCTCATGCAGGTGTAGGCTTCAGCTCAAGGTGATGAATGAACCAAGGTGATGTTCCTCTACTAAAAATAACAAAGCTACTTTCCATTTGGGCATCATTCGGAATAGTAACTCATTTTCTTCTAAATTTCTATTTCTAACTGCTTGTCTAAAATGGTTTCCTTAATTTTCTTAGCGAAAACTAATTAAAATGGATTTTTGGGCAATCATTCACTTTTTCCTTACACTTCCTGGCTTTTCAGATAGAGCTTTCATTGTTGACTAGTTATTTTAGAACCAGAACTCCCTCATTAAATACTACACAGGCTGAAAGGACTTTATAGTTCTCATGTAACAGCATGAAAACAGGGGGGAGAACCCTTGTAATGAGAAATAGGGGTCTCCATGGAAATGAGGTCATGGAAATGGCATGAAAAATAATTCACTGCAGTCAGGAGGCTCCTAATATTCCTCAGATGTTTCTCATGACAAATGACAAGTGCTACAAGCGTTCTAAGAGCTGAGCTGCAATATTAGATCATCTGTGGGAATACCCTCTTTTCACAAAACAAGCAAAACAAAAATTCAGCCTCTTGCCAAGGAGTCTAGAGTCAGATGAATCACCTCCACAGCTGACCTCACAGCATGAACCAGAAGACAACATAAACTATTATGCAGAGAATATGAGCAAACTAAAAACTAGATAATAATAACTACTTACATTGACAACACTAGTAATATGAGAGCACATTTTTTTCCAAGAAAATATACCATTAAAGAAACTTTAAAGAAGTAAAAAAAACCCCAAACCAAAATCAACCAAATAAAAAAATCCAGATTTTTTTATTAGCTTAAAGGAACCATGCTGTTATAAATATGTCAATCCTTTGTGAACCATAATCAGATCTAGGAACATTACTGTGTTCTAAATTCTGGTGTAGATGTGGTATACCTAAGTATTAGTCTAAGACATTCAGCCTTTGTCTAATGAGTGTCTGGCATTACTGGAAACTTCTGACAAAGAGGAAGGGTACTGGAGAGGGGCTGAATCTGGCAAAGGATCATATATTTCTATATCTGGCAAAGTATCATATATATCTAATGCATCTAATACTGCATTAGATGCAGAGGTCTGCTTCTTAAGGGATTCAAGCTGCTCTATAATTCATGATGCTGTATATGAATTGAGTCTTTTGGGACACTTCAGGTTTTAGAAATTTGGTTCCTTTTGCAATTTTAGCACACATGGAAAAGGTAAGAATGGAAAAGAAAGCATATGGCAGAATTGGAAAGTTAGATCTATGTCCAAATATGGGTATCCTCTGAGAATAACATATCATGATTTTGCATATTCTCTTGATTTTGAGAAGAACTTCAACCTCTTGATGTGCAGATAATTCAATTTCCTGGCAGACATTTTTAATGAACATTTTGTTCTGTGGGTATATGAATGAAATGCATTTCAAGTAGTCATCAGAAAAATGCTCCTTATGACAGCACTGCAAATTATTCTTCACCTATATGTGTGCAGTTAAATTATGGGAAAGGCTGTGGTGTGACAGTCTGTGGGTCTTGAAAATATCTGTCTGATACATATATTTGTAAAATTATCCTCAAATTAGTTTCTGCTTCTGCTGAGAGAGCAGAGGCAAAGGTTTAACTTTCATTAGGTAGGGCATTTCCCCACCAGCTTCACAAGAAGATGGTCAAAGTGCGCTTGTGAAATTCCTGTTTCTAGCTTGAACATTCCTGCTTACAGTTTGGCAAATAGTATTTAGTGCACAAATTTCCACTGTATTACTTGTTTCTACTATGTCCCCACTAGTAATTACTAAGCTTTTCTTCCTGCTTATCTCATGCCAATGATAATCTCCAGGGAGCACCATACCCTGGATTTATATGTCACACTCTTTGGCACTTGTGGTCTAGCACCTGTTTGTGCCTTACTGAACAAACCCCCATTTAACTGCTTCCTTGGACAGTTGGAACTGTTACAAGGGCAATAGATGGTCTCACCAGTTTCAATGAATTTCACCCCCTGTGAGAGCTGGAAGGTAACAAAAATAAGCAAAACCCCAGCCTATTTTGCATGGTAAACCATGGTGGCAGATCTAGGATACTCCCTTTTCTCCTGGGCTACCTGGTGTCATTTTTACCAGCTTTGTAGAAGGCAGTTGTTAGGGAGGAAGGAAAAGACCAAAACAACTATGAATTTCTTTCTCGACTCTTCCATTTCTGACTTTTCTTCTTCCCCAGTCCTTGAGATGCAGAGAGTAGGCAGAGTTAAAGCTGGAAGGATGGATTCCCCCAGAGCCACACCCTGTGTTCTCCTGGAGAAGGAAACTTTTAAGGTCAGTGCAGAAAAACTCACTCACCCCAAATGGCCAAGATCTATATCCTTGTAATGCTGACATGGGTACAATTTTAATTCTGACATGTTTATAGATTTAAATGGTTTCCATGAATTATGAAAAGAAAGCTTTTTGCTCTACCTAAAGCAGCACCTTCATTTCTTCTGCAGAAATAAAAGGAAAACGGCTCTGACACATCTTGTTTGAAGACCAGACATATATCCTGAAGATCTGGGGAGCAGATGACACACACTAGCATCAGGCAGGATTTACTGGCAGCTGCTCCTGTGACAGTCATCTCCTCCAGGACTTGCTGTCCCTTCTAAAGCTGCCTTCTCTTCTCTGCAAAGATTCCTGGTGCAGAAGTGTTGCCTACATTGCAAGAAATATTTGTGACATATAAGGCAGATGGATGTACTGATTTCTACACAAGGAGATAATTAAAAGTGCTCTCTCCTGTCCCAGATGAGACAAGTTCTAGCATTTGTTATCTAAAATCAGAGTTTTATGATAACCATTTCTTATTTAAATAATATAAATATTTCCTGTGGATATGCTATATTGTATTTTTAAAATAGCCAGCACTGAAATACTGATGAGTCATTGTTCTTAGAAGGTACCTGTTTTACAAGTGGGAACACTTAGCAGCTCTAACTGTGAACACTTATTCTTTAAATTGTAAAAAGAGGTAAATATATCCTCCCTTCCATCTTAGGCTGGATGAAAGCATGACATTTTGTAGAAGAAAAAAATGAGGAAGCAATTTATCTGAGATACTTTTGCAGTAGATATTAATGACATTCTGGGTTTAAAAAGAGGAAACCAAGAAATCAATTTGTATATTTTTTAAAGGCTAATCCTTTATCATTTGGAGTTAGTATATTTCATATGCTGCAACTGTTAGACTAAACCAATTTATCCTCATCAAGTTAATCTGGGATCAGCATAATTTTTCAGTAAAAACTTAATAGAAAGAATGTTGCTTTGGCACTGGTTTAAGATCAAGATACTTTGTTTTTGGGGGCAAAACCAGACAAATAGGACTTGTAAGTAACTTCTTTGTCTGTAAAAGGTGAGCACTGCACCAACACTGCAGTCCCAGATTTCTTTGGAAATGACTCTTTTAGCCAAGAAGGAACTCCTCCGTGCCATACTTCCAGCTACATAAAAATACCCAGTTCCGAATTTATTTAATGGACAAAGTTGCATACCCTGGCTATACAGGAAATCAGATTAATGTACCAGAATGGATTTTTATGCCTTCAAATCTCCAAATTAAGTTCAAGAGTGGAGCCAGGATCAATAGCCCAAGATTGTTGTACTGCAAAGCACCTCTGGTCAGGTTGTCTCCCTGAATTCCCCTCCAATAACCACAGAGGCTTCTTTTCCAGCCAAAAGGTTGGGGGCTGTGAGACAAAATCACTGCATCAGGAGAGAAATTCTTGCCCATTTCTGTGTGCTTTGGCCAGAGGAAGCATGCTGCAACCAGCTGTGCTCTCAGGGAGACAACAGCTGGCCTGAGGCAGAGCTGCCCGACAAGACAAAGGCGTGCAGGGGGGGTGGGAGCCTCCCAGCCCCCACTGCTGCCAGGAGGGATCTCCTGGAGACCCACAGGACTGGTCTCTGCGGGGCTTTCCCTGCAGCAGAGACCTCTGTCTTCATCCTATCAATGTACCTGCAACAAATCTCTCTGAGCAGCCTGCAGCAGAGCTGCCTCTTTATCCCCACAAGAACTGCCAGGAAACATTTCTGCTGCCATGGAGCAGTAAAGCTCCAGTGGGGCACGGGACTGGAGGATCAGTAATTCCTGTAACACTTTAATCTAACACCTACATTTTCAGAGCTGTCCAGACCTGTATCTGTACAGATTCATGTGCCTGAACTTTTAGAGAAAAAGAGTGGCCAAATTACTTCACAATTCTATCTGAGCTACATGGATCTTCAGGTTGTATTTTCTTGTGGATTTATTAAAACAACTAAATACCTATGAGCAGGCTAACAAATACAAATTGTATAACAACCATGAAGGTCTCCTGATATCCTAACAATCTTCAATCAATACTTCCATATGGTCAATTGATAAACAATAACATTCTTATACATACAAAAGAAAAATGGCAGGATATGACCCTTTCCAGACAGCAAATTTTCTTCAACTACAGGGCTAAATGACCCCCATGTGGAGGCTTTCTCAGGTGATGTTAAGTTATGACAAAGGGAAAATCACACTGCTGGAGCAAGTGTTCTCCTGGCACTGCTCATTGGGTGTTATTCCAAACAGGATGATGTGCTCTATTCCTGATGCTGCTCCACCTGCATTGTGCAAGGACCTGGGTTTTAGGCTTTGACCTTAGCAGGTCTCATCATCAAGTACAACCAGACATGTCCCTCACCAAATGCTTATCTCGCTACATTCTTGTAGGAGAATAGAATATAAGTAAATAAAGGTAGTGTAGAAAATAATCTTATCCCCTAAAGAGTTGCAGCTGGGTTAATTATTAAAGATTGGGAACAGCTTGATTCTAACAGGCTGCAGCTGTAGCCAATAAGAAGAGTGTTATAAAAGAGTGGATTGGTTGGTTGAGGGAAGCTGGAGTCAGTTGGCTGCTGTGAGGACAAGGAAGAGTCAGTGCCTAGAGGAGCTGCCTACAAGAAACATCAAGGAGGTATGAAACTCTAGCAATATGGAACCCTTGCACTGTAATGACAGTAGAACTCATGCAATATAATGACAACACATTCCCACTCTCTTCTGCTTGTGTGCTGGGATGTCAGATGTGGTACCAGAGCCCCAGGGCAAGGCTTTAGCTGGGACATGATCAACTCTGAATTCAGACACAAAGCCAAGCCTGGGTGACAGTGACACACACATGGGCACCATCCCTTTTCATCTCAGGTCCATGCCCACCCCTTGGAAAAACACCAGGTGGGAGGAATTTCTTAGATCACTATTGGCTCCCGCTTTTGCTGAGGAGAGATTTGGCCTAGTGGCTTCTGCTGGCCACTTCTACAACCCTTCCCCTCACAGTGATACTCTCTGGACTGCTACAGAAACTTCATTCCAGAAGGCTAAATATGTGCCATTTGAGTCTGCACATCCGGTGTCTAACAAATATTACATATTCATTTTTAAGCCTGACTGAATATTCTGATTTTTAAAATGAGGTTAGATTTAAATTAGTATTCTGCACAATAAACTGTTTTAAAAGGCTTTGAATTATGAATATTTATAATGCTATTAATTTGTGGTACTACTAGTATTTTTCTTTAATGGTTAATTATTGCAACTAATGTGTTTGAATTATTCTAGGAATCTTTCCATTCTTTTTTCTGTAAATATTCATTCTTTCACTTGCACCTTCTAATTTAATGCTCAGACTGAAGTGGAATATTATTAGAGTCTTTTAAAGGAAAAAAAAAGCCCTCAAAGACAACATTCTCTCTCCCCAAGCACTAGCTTGTTGTTTTGGGTTTTTAGTTTTTTTTTAATCAGCTTAACACTAACTGATAGTCAGGTTTTTCACCCTGTAAGTAGATTTTGCTATGGGTCATGCGTTCAGAGATCTGCTGGCAGATAACAAAAAGAGCCAGACTGTGTGCTAGAAAATTCCATAAGGCATTAAAAAAGAAGCAGTGCTCTCCACAAGCTGCTTCCCAGCAGCTCTTCCAGCTACAAGCAGTTACTGGGCTCCCACCAGTGCTACCACTGGGTGTTTGCCCTTAGTCCCTTCTGTTAAAGATAGGGCATGGGTCCAAATACAATAATCCTAATCCCACAAAGAAAGAAAGAAACAAACAAGAATACCCCATCCATTGGAACACTATTATTCCTGAATATAAACACTTTTATACTTCTCTTTCTGATCAGATTAAGTCCCATTGAAACTGATGCTACAACCACCACTTTTAAAGTATGTGTAAGAAATTACTGTGTTATCTTTCCAGCAGTCAGATTGCCACTTCCTTCCCTGGTCTTTTCACCTGTGTTTGAGATCTCAGTCTTAGATAGCCACTTTAGGTCAAATGAGAGCACAATACTCAACAAATGATAGGAAGATAATATGATTTTACTCTAATTGTATTTGAAGTGGAAGAATGGTACAGGAAAATGAACAGAAATGAATGTTTGAGTAAGATGGCAGGAAGAAAACCCTTCTGTCAAAACCAGAATCCTTTGGGGTGTTTCCCACTCAAAAATGCAGACCAGACTTTACATGTCAAGGATGCACAAATGTATCTCATGGTGGAAGCATCCGCAACATCATTATATAGTGGTATGTACTGCCAGCAGTTTATACCCCAAAACACTTCAGGGAAAAAGGAAAAAAAAAAGCCCTTGTAATTTCCTTGCTTGTATTATTCTGGACAGTGTCTCACCTGTGTTTCTGAGCCTTCAGCACCAGCCCTGGGCTGGCATCCCAATACAAGCAGTCACTTTCCTTGCTTGCTGGGAAAGACCAGGAAGTTGCTGTGGGTGAGAAGCACTGGGCAAACAAGGTTTGCCACAACTATTTGCCTTATTGGCACCCACCTAAGTCTGGAAAAAACTAATCCTGTGGTGTCGTACATGTTACAGTGATATGTCTGGAAAAGCAAGAAGGGAATGTAAAAGGGATTTGGGAAAGAGAGCCAGGCTGCTATTTATAGGTAGGAATAAGGCATTTTAGAAAAGAATGTAAAGGGTTTAGGTTGTGGTAAGGGAGATTATAATTAGACATTAAGGAAAGAATTCTAGTTGCAGAAATACAGTTGAGCAGTAGAATGGTCTGCCTGAGGATGTCATTTACATAGAATTGATCTTACTTTTAAGCAGAAGTCTGAGTTAGCTGCCTTGTTAGGTGTAGTTACAATACAAAACTTTGGGATGCATCACCAGGCTGCCAAAAAGCCACATAGCAGGGGGCAGGGAAATGGGGATCTCCATCAGTATCCCTGCTTGACATGGGCACAGATGGGCACTGTTGCACTCTGACGTTGGCATGATTCTTCCTTTTCACTATTGCTTCCTTTAGCACTACAAGGCAGAACCAAAATTAATTTGCAAGGCTTTGAAAATAGAATTGACTACAAGGAAAGCAATAAAAATTTCATTGTCCCAAACAACAAGAGTGTAGGATAATTTATAACAAACCTAATGATCCTTAGCTAAATATTCATCAAGATAATTAGCTTAATTTCAGAGTGACCTGAAACATATCTGAGTCTGGATCTCCATTTCCGATTTCAGAGTGATATTAAAGTCCTGAGGTGAAAATTAAATACTTGCACATAAAACTGTGTGGACAAGCTTTTCTCTACTCTGATAAAGTTATCAAGATAAAACAAAAAACATCCTATTCCACACTGAGATGAACCTCTAAAAGCTTTTCATAAGAGAAAAATGAAAGACAGAGAGACTGATTGTTATGTCATCTCAGAATCATCTGCTGAGAGCAAAGCTCGCTGCAGGGTCTTGCTCATCACAGAGAAGGACAGGGGTGTAAGGGTTTCACTGATTTGGCCTGCCCTTCCCAGGCTCTCCTTCATACAGAGCAAAAGTGTCTGAGTACAACCAAGTAACATGGGGAATCCAAGTACAAACTTATTTGAATCAGAAGACCAAAGACTTGAACCCTGTTCTTCCAAACCTCAGATGAGTTTCTTCCCTGAGGCTCTTGTGGATTCGGGGTTGGCTTTGATGTCCACCCCTGCACTCACCACTTTTCCTTTCCTCTCATCTTCCCCATGTGTGCCTGCCTTTTATCTACCCTGTCCTCCTGGAACTGGTGCCTAAAAGCTGCAGCAGGTTTAATTTATAACAAGGTCCCTTTTCTTACAAAAAAGAATCTTTTTGCAAAATACCATTGACTTGTATTTACATCCTATCAATGTGATAACTTCAGCTGTTCAGAATTATTTAAATAGATGGGTAGATAACCCTGGAGTGCACCATGCCCACCCTCACACTGCATGCCTTCTGCTGTTCCAGCACAGTGACCACTGCTGGGTAGATCTTGTTCAAAGTCATCTCATCAGTCACCTTAAAAGCCATGAAAACTAATTTCTAAACTAAAGCATTTTCAATTCATCTTTCACATGTCATCAGGATACTTTGAGTTGAAATTTCTTATTATCTGTCTCTTACCTCCCACCCCTGCAATCACAGTACTCATCACTCAGAGAAAGCAGCAGAAGGCTACATTTTTATAAAACTATTAGGGATTTTTTTCAAGATTGCTCTCATTAAGGAGTCAATAGGAGACACATAGCTGAAACCATGGTAAAACAATTTGAAAATTCAGTCCTGTGTGTGAATTTAACCACGTGAATGAAAAGGCTGAGGAAATAAATGTTGGAAAATGAGTAGGATGGAAAAAAAGTTAAAAAATATGTGTGTGTGTGTGTGTGTTAAAAATTGTGTATATGTTTTAATAAGCAGTGCATGTCTTATAATAAGCAGATTTTCTAATTGACCTGTCTTTAGGGACTTCAGACCTATCAGCACCTGCACAGTATACTGTAGAAGACATTGGTGCTTCATGTTTTGTATGAGCATAAAGAGGTTCAAAATGTTTAGAAGGGAATGTACTACAAAAGAAGGATAATCTTTTGATGCTGAAAGCACAGTTAGCTAAAAGTTTTCAGAGACTAGACTATGCAATATGTGTATTTTTCTTAGCTAATGAGATAAAAAATAAGAAAAGCCTGCTTGTTGATAGTCCCAGTCCACAAAAGTGACACATCCCAGTTTTTGGCCTCTGGAAGGTCAGATCTGTGTCAAAGCTTTACAAGATGTCCCTGTTTTTAGAAAGAGTACTCATGCTTTCACACTATCCCTGAGTTTTACATGGGACATAAAAATTGTAAAAGAAGAGATTTTTTGATTTGTCAACATTATGAAGTATTTTGGGGGAAAGTTTTTTCATACCTTACCATTTTGTTATCTTTCCTGCTTGGGCGAAATTTTTGTTTTCAGTTCTCTCACATATCAATGCCCTCTAACATCTTGGCAATTCAGACCAAATAGTAACTATTTTGTATCTAAAGAGGATGGGATATATTTGATAACATGAGGTTTGGTAATCTTTCAGTAAAAAATAAAACCCAAACCCTGTCATGATAATCCTGACTACAGAAAAGTCTAAACTACAGAATTTCAAAGCTCACTTAATTTTGCAGGATGATGTTATTTTATAAAAAAATGTTCATAGTCAAAATAAATATATTTAAAAACTACAAACAGGAAAAATGACAAAGACATACTGGTTTCTCTGCATTTCATGTATCACCCTCTTGTAGGCTGAAAGTACCTATCCTCTGCTCTAAGAAATTTACATTTAATTCAGAGATTATCATGTTCTTCATAGATAAATGCAATCCCCTGAAGATGTAATTATTTCAATGAATAGTTCAACTGAGCAGCTTGTGCTGATTCCCAACATTGACCTGCCCTTTGTCTGGTGGAAAGTCTTGCTTCTTTCTTCACAAACAGAGCTAAAGAAATTTTTCACTTGGATCAATATTTAATTTTTGGTTTAATGGTAATTTGCCTTTTTTTTTTTTTAATTCCCCTCCATAAATTGAACTGAACAGCAAGAAACAAGGAAAAACAGGAAGACATGTTCTATAAGATTTCAAAAGAACATTGGTGCATTAAGATTAGGCTGTTGCTGGGCTAAAATGTTTCCTTTTTATTCCTGGCAAATATTTACTTTTGCAGTTAGGAAAATATGTAGATGAACATGACTCTAAAGAATTATTGGACAAAATGCATGTGGTATGAGAGGCAAGGATTATTAGTGGCAAGGATGCTGCTAAAATTTAAAGATTGTTAAGTTTCCTGGTAGTGCTCTGTACATTATACTGCCTACCAAAAAGGGGAAATTTATGAAAACAGCTTTCCCTGATTCCTTTAAATAAGGAAAACCTACTGCCCAATATAACTGCCCAATATATAATTCTTTATTTTGAAGTGAGGACTGGGGAGAAATGCAACATAGCATACATTTGGGGTGTTCATACTTTAAAGGGAAAAAAGAAAACCCTAAAGACAATAGAAACCGTTTATTTTCTAAAGATATTCCTAGTCTTTTTTATATTAGCTTAACATTTATCTTCCCCTTTAACTTGATTTTAAAACTATATTCTGTGATTTAATTTTGGTTTAGATTTTTAAGAAGGTCAGATTTTATATTTTGTGCATTTGCTCTCTTCCACTATGCAGGAAGATTGAAAAGAAATACTATAACATATTCATAACTTCTTTGGATTCATGAAACAGAACAAGTCATAGAGTGGATGTCATTAGAGATGACACTGAAAAAAATCCCTTCAAAATATCTGTTATACCCCAGGTGATACAAGCACTTCAGTAAAGCTGAAATTTAGGATTTTTACTCATCCGTTAATGAAGCTATATACATTTTATTCTGAGATAAACGTCAATACATCTTGCTGTTTGGGAGATAGCCCAGCTCACAGGTAACAAAGGTACCTCAGTCTCCCTGCCAGCACCTCCCCTAAGGCCTATCAAGAATTACCAAGCTCCAGGTGCTCCTGGCTGCCTCTGAGGGAGCTCCTGCCCTATGAACACCTGCAGACTGCTGAAATTCACCAACAGTGTGGGAAATCACAGAATCATTTAGGTTGTAAAGGACCTCTGGGGTAACTGAGTCCAACCTTTGGCCAATCACCGCCTTGCCAGCCAGGCCATGGCACCAAATGCCACATCCAGTCATTTCTTGAACACTGCCAGGGAGGGTGACTCCCTCTTCTCCTTGAGCAGCCCATTGCAGTGTTTACATGTCCCTGGAGGGTGACAGCCAAATCTGTGTGAGGCTGGCAGCAAGGACCCAGGACCCCTTGGTACACCCACGGCTGGGGTGGGAGGACACCGAGTGTTTGGCAACTTGGCAGGGAAGAACGAGGGGATGGATTCAGAAAAGCTTTCAGGCTGCATCTCTTTGGACATCTGGGTGTTTGTTCTCTTTGGTCAGTGGATCTATGACATAACCTGAACAAGACCTGTCTGATCTCAAGAATTTTTGTTGAATTAGACTGCATAGACAGTGAATACAGGGACTGACTGATATCATGCAGTGTGAACCCAGTCTTGGAAACTACAAGAGCTTAATTCACTTTTTAATTTGGCTTGTTTTAGCAAACAAAGTTTGTAGAAGCTTTCAAACAAGCAGGGTGTTCACAAACATTGAGATTTTCTTCAGGATATATCTCTTTTCTCCCCAGCAGCACGTGAGCTGTCCTGGCCCTTCAGGAGGCTCAGTCAATGCTTCCCAACCTAAAGGCAGCTCTTCCTTTAGCAGCCACAGTAAGTCTGTTTCCAAACCCATTTCTTCTAGAGATGAGGCATTTTTAACACTCCCTATCAGCACAATTTACCTCATCACTGCGTCTTTTTAATACAGGTTATTTTTATTCAGAGCATTGTCAGTGTGATGGACAAGCATAACGTTTTTGACAGGGCACGCAGTAGGGTCTAACTACCAAATTTGAGCTATATTCCTCTTCTTAATGGAGTGCATTCAGTGCCTACAGAGTGTATCATGCCTTCTCTATTGACTATCATCTTTTATCATGCACATTTTAACTTGCTAATTACCCTATCCATATGTTACACATGCTCCTAAGCTGCAATTATTGGCAGCACTGGTTCAGTTCCCGCTGCATATTTTTCAATATTGTGTTTGGACATTATTGGTGGGGTAGAGTGGGGATTCATTTCCAAAATAAGATACATTTGGGATCTCCCTGTTGTCAGGTTGGTGCTATATTAAGAAAAGTTCTGGGTAATGAAAATCAGCAGAGAAATTCAATTCACCATTCATTCATCCAGAAAGAAATTCAGCTGCTTAAACAAGGGTGTCTAGTTTCATTTGGGCTGCCCTCAAGTGGAACCATAAGCCCCAGGAGCACTCCTGCTGAGTTTTGACCATTAATGGATGAAACCTTCATGTTCTCAGTAGAGCTCAGCAGAGTTGCACCACCTATTACTGCAGAGTTTAAAAGCCTGGGTTGTCAGAACAGCTGGGAGCTCTGCTGTCCTGCATCACCCTGCTGGCCTTGGCTGGAGACAGGGCTGGCAGGTGTGACAGCAGAGCTGAAGGTGCTCCAGACCCTTCAGGCTGGGAGGGCCAGGTCAGGCAGGACTCCTCAGGGTGCAGATAAGAGTGCTTGGCATCTGTGTTGTTAGAGCTGAATGCTGCTGCTGGTGGTGGGTATTGTCAGTGGGATGTTTTCCAGCTCTGTTGCCTGGCACCTACAGCCTGTGCTGTGAACTTAGACACCCACACATAAACCCTTTAAATTCAGAGTCTCAGTGGTGAACTAGATTCCTCCCTTTCAAACTTTCATTTCTCCTTTATGCAACAGTACCTGAGGAAGTTTTCTAGACTTCTGACAGGTCAATTTGTGATGCTCATTAGTGTATTTCTATTTTCTTTTCAGTCAAAAATCTCACTTAGGTGCACCACTCCTGTATTTGAAGGTTTATATGAAGGTTTAGACCTTCATAACACTGCTTCAGACTGTGAGACTAATACATTTATAATTTTCTTCATTTAGTAATCTTCACCTGTTAGTGTTCTAAATAAGGATGAAAATAATAAGAAAGCCAAAAATATTTATTATTTTCAATAGTTATTTTAGTAGCCCAGCCGGTGTGTTTTTTGTGTTTGGTGTTTGTTTGTTTTATTATACCTCCTGGTAAAATTTTTTATGCCCAGTTTAGCAAAACTTCTCATGTTTATCACGTTCCTTAGAGGTTGATGATACTTACTGGGCTGGCAGAGCAGAATGCCAAAGTACAAGTTAAAACTCTGACAAGAATATTCCCAACTCTGCTCTGGATGGGAAAGGTAAAAGTAGGGAAAAAAAGAAATATTTCATTTGGTTTTTATAGGTAGGTTTTGAATAGTATCCTGCATGTTGGAAAATCATATTCCTATGCAGTTTAATTATGTGCTTTCAATTCATTTTCTCTGTCTCTCCAAAGGCAAGTGCATTACTTTGTGTCGTTACATAATTCACAGCCATGTGGAAAAGCAGCAGACACACCATTGGCAAGTGTCTGCATAAGTGTCCAAGGTTTTCACCCATGTTTTCACAGATGTCCTCTTAGAACCCATCTAATCCTCCACATCAAGGTTTTATAGATTATTTGCACTCACTAGGACTGGTGTAGTATAGAGCCAAGTATGCAAAGATTGCCAGCTGGCCAGAATATTTGATAAATGTGAGAACAAAAAAAATCCCACTCATAGCAGCAAAGCGATCTATTCCTGGAACACCAGCTGGATTGCTGTAATAAGCTATTAAACCAGTGTAGTAAAATGAAACCCAGATTCACTGTGAAGATTATAGAGCAGATCTATTTCCTTCTGCAGTGAGGTTTCAGTTTTTAAAAAATTTTAGATTATTGGTCATTTGCAAGGATAACAAAAACATGCTATAGATTGACCTTTTCATTCACAAATTTTGAACTGGAATGATCCAAATCAAAGTAGTACAGGACTATGCTCCAGCACCCTTAAGTATCTGCTTCAGTGTCAAATGACTCTGTCATAAGAACTTTTAAAGAAAATTTTAAAGAAATTTTATAAGAAACTGTATCCCAGACCTGGAACTGAGGTAATGATTACAATTACCATTTGAGAAAAAAAAATCTGAGAAAAATCTCAAATGCATACTACTTTATCATAGTATCTCTTTTGCAATAAAGAAGAATTTGATAGTCTAAAAGGACATGAGAATGTCCCTTTTCTTTATGGCCATATTTAATAGCATCATCTTGTGATCCCTGCCAAAAAAATTCAAAGCAAATCTTTTGACTAGAAGTTGTGCTTTCTGATGACTCAATCTTTCATTTTGTGATTTTAAGTAGCTTGGGACTGATATATGACAAGAAACTATACATTCATAGAGAGTTTAATAAATGCAGTTAATGAATTTAGTAAGAACTGGCAATGATGAGATGTCCAACTTTAGTCACTGTTATCTTTCTTGATGGAAACAAAAGAAGAAAAGCACCAAAGGCCTCCTAGGCCTCCTCTCATTTGAGAAGAATCAAATGCTTTCCTAGTTAAACATGCTATGTCTTCTCATAAAATAATATTGCCAAGGATACCTCAGGAATCACAACTCAACAGTATCACCACTGGTAAAAGAACACTGGATTGTTTGCTGTTGATTGTAGTTTTACACAATGAGGGCTTTGATATTTTGCTCCTCTGGTGACTGAGAAACTGTAGCAGAGACAAACTGAATGCCCTTGGGTCTGTTGGTTACTGTGGCTTCTAGACTCCAGCTGGAATAGGGGGAGAGCAGACATCTGAAGGTAATAACAGAAAAAACCCCAAACCACATCGGGTTGACAAAGCACTGCATTTTCAAACAAAAAATGAAAAACACAAAGAGGGTCAGTTGCAGATATATCTGCTCAAAGCTGCTTAGGAACAGGTACTCACATATCTCAGATACTCACATCACACATCTCAGGTGACACAGCCTGCAGCAGATTAATGTGTGGTTACAGGCTATGAGCAATGCCAGGGGGAAAAGCAAGCAGGATAAAGATGATTTCCTTACTACACCTGATCACCTTTCAGAGTATGGGGGATGGAAACAGGCCAGTGGACAGGAGAATTTTCCTTTGAGGCTGGATTTAGCCAGGGGTTATCCATCTGGTGCCTTTTCTTTGTAAAGCTGCCAGATTTTAAGGCAGTATTTCATATGTGACCCTTATCCTTGCAATTGAGAGAATTCTAGTTTAGTTCAATAGATTTAAGAATGCTTAGTATTTTCCAAAAACAGCTGGTAAAAGCTATAAGAACTGAAGAAACATCTCTCCAGCTTTCATCTCCCATGCAAGATTTTGCTGAGACTAATTAGGGACAAGAAAGGCTGAATTTTGAATCAAATTCCTCTGCTTGACATTTCAAACAGATATTTAAAATACTGACAGGGATTTATTTATTGTGTTCTCTGATTCCCTCTGCATGATATGTGACACCTTTACCAACAGACACAGGAACCAGCCATCATTTTTGGTGTGGCCAGCCACAGGTCCTCTGGGTCATGGATCTGCTGCAGAGCTCACATAAGCCTCACTAAGCCTTCTCAGTTGCAGTGGCAGGGAAAGAATTTTTTCTTGAAATGCTGATTTTTCTGGCTTGGTAAATTAAAGCCATTCATCTGTTACAGCTGTCTATATCATAAATCAAAAGCACTATTTATATGTATTAACCTGGGGACCTTAGCAGCCAGGGGAGAGAGCTTTGTAGAGATGGCATTTGTGCCTTTAGAAGCCCTCTCTGCCTCCCTCCCTCCCTGCCATTGAAACAGACAATGTTTAGCACAGGTTAACAAGATTTCAGTTTTTCCTGATGCAAAGAGCTTTGCTGTGTATGGGGAGCTTTGCAGAAACTACCTCATTATGACTTTCTGAAGAGAGGAAAATTATGTTTCTTTCTGTTGCAAGACTTAAATTGCTGGGGACTCCTTTTGTTTCCTCTTTTTTTGGTTGCTGCTGAGGTGTTTGTTGCAGCTGCAACCACTGAATCTATCTTCCTGCTCTGTCCTTCAGAGCAGCCAACTTCTGTTTTGTCAGTGTTTACAAATGACTGAGTGAGAGTTTACAAATGTTTTTGGAAATGATGCTTTGTAACAATCAAAATAAAAAGCAGGTTGTTGCATCCCCAGCATTAGTTGATTATTAATAAGGTTAGGGGCCAAATACGTAAAAGAAATGTTGATATCTAGCAATTTATTTTCTTCCTACCTATCATTCCCACAGATGGTTTACTTTAATTCCTGAGGTTATGAAATTAGGGTTTAATACACTTACCTGTGGATAAATAGGTACCTAAAACATGAAAACAACAAACCAAACCACATCAGAAGACATAAACAGATTTCTGGTGCCTGGATGAGGATTAGCTGTCCTGGGAAGGCAGCTTGCATCCCAAGCAATCCTTCATGCCACTCAACAGGCATTACTGACAGGAACAAGGGGAACAAGAAGGTAAATAATGCTCATGAGCATATTTAGAATTTATTGACAGTTGCTGTGGCTCATTGTTGCTTGGTATCTTTCAGTTTTTGATCTGGCATGGTCTGATCTAGCTCCAGTCCCAAGACATGCTGCCTTGGTGAGTTCTGGGTCTACACCGGCAAGCTCTGCTTCTTAACTGTGAAGATTCTTGACCAGAGAATAATAGACTTTGAAGAAATAATAGCTTGGGTTAATGCTAATTTGAGGATGTCTGCACTTTTGCCTTATTATATACTGAGGGTAAGATGTAAAAATTGTGAAAACTTTGGGAGCAGTTGAAAGGTGTTAATAAAATCAGTAGCAAACTGTAGGGGCAGTCACTCTAAATGAGGCTTGTGACAGCAAAACCCAAAAACCTCAAATTATAATTTTTGCACAGATCTTTAAGAATGAAAAAAAGAAAGCTCTTACAAAAGGCAGAGGCATGTGATACCCCCTAGCAAACTGCGAAGATTC
Source organism: Camarhynchus parvulus (assembly GCF_901933205.1). Taxonomy (NCBI): domain Eukaryota; kingdom Metazoa; phylum Chordata; class Aves; order Passeriformes; family Thraupidae; genus Camarhynchus; species Camarhynchus parvulus. Next base: position 20,931,056 of record NC_044571.1, read on the forward strand.
AATCCAGATAATTGATTTAATCTAAAGGTTACCAACATGCAGATTAAATTCTGGTTTTGTCATTTTTCAAGGCTTATGAGTTTAAAAATCAAGTTGGCCAGCATTTCTTGGCATGTTTTAAATTCTTTGGCTGATTTAAGATCAGCCAGTACTAGCAAATGCCGTTTTCCTTTCCTGAATGTGTCCCCTTGAGGGAAAACTCATTTTTCTGTCTTTTTTTGTTTGTTTGAAACAGAGGTCCACAAAAAGTCTGTCCAAAGAGTCAGCGAATATGTTTAAGAGTACAGCAGTCTCAATGTAATTTTATGTACTCATCAGACTGCCACTGGTGCCTGGCAGTAGCTTTTGGCATATGTGGAAGTTCATTTTACAGCTTCTAAATTCCTACTGTGGGCAAATTGAAGGCGTATTAATTTTTTGCCAACACGTAGAAGCACCAGAGTATTTCACTATTTTGTTTGAATATGCAGAGAAGAAAAATCAGTCACCTTCAAAAAGAATCTTCAAATCAGTTATTTCATATTTTTATACTGAAGAAGAGGAAACCCCTGCAAACAGGGAGTTGTCTCTATTAAGAATATGAGTTAATTGCCCAAAGAGGTTATCATAAACCTGTGTTTGAATTTCAGACATAAACATGAAGAAAAGAAAATACGAGTCAACAAGAAAATGCTGTATAACCCATGAGACAGAAGTTGTTTGAGAGACATCTGGGAACATACATTTAAAATTTACTTAATCTGACCTATTTGCTGTGTGTTTCTACTGTTATTTCCAGTTGATTACTGCAATTATTCACTGAAAAACAGATTAATTAATTATATTCCATAAATAAAACAATGGTAAGCTTATTTTCTAATCACTAATCATTGTTTTTAGAATTGCAGGGTGGAGATGAATACAATAAATATCAGTATGTCACGTTTATTAGTCTATACTTATCATTTAAGCTCAGCATCACATTGTAAGATTACATCACCCTCTGTCACGAGCACAGAAAAGAATTAAAAATTGGAAATATACAAAACACGGATGGGGACAACTGAATATTTTCTGCCTAGGTCTGAATAGCTGTTAAAATACTTAAGCCACAGGGTTAGGAAAGAGGCTGAAGGCTGGCCTCTCCCTACACAGAACTGCCCCAGCTCAGGGGCTGAAAACAGAGGACCTGTGCCTGCCCTGACCCTGCCACTGGCTGCAGACCTATTAGAAATGGGTGAGGTATTTTGTGCACTGTCTGCTAAAGCAAGTACACATGTGGAGCACAATTAATACAAGTCTGCACTTTCTGACTGTGTCACTTTTTTCACCTTTGTTGCTAGAACTCATGGTGAGCAAAGCTAATATCATTCATTAACAAATGCTGTGTATAGGTAGTTTCTGTAGGAAGGGAATTACCTGTCCTGAGCATGAAAGAATGAAGGATGCAGGCATTCTAGAAGCTCTTGCTCTACTGAGAAATACTATCCTCCTTATTTTTTAAAATGCTTAAATAAAGTCTCAGCAAATTTATTCAACACTGTAGAGGACAGCTGAGATGCCATTATATTGTTATATTCTTAGGACTCATTTGATCAAAATTTGGGCTATTACAGGTTACTTCAGAAAAAATTGACATTGGAGCAGCATGCTCCTGATAATCTTCTGTTTCATTTAGAAGGATGTATAAAGTCCTGACAATTCACAGGAAAAAATCAAGCTTCTAGCAACAGTTCCAGCTGGAAATCTGTATTGACATAATGAGCTAAAATCCGACTCCCAAGGCTCCTTTCATTGTGTCACACCCATGCTTGGTCAAGTTTCCTTTTCAGTCATGTTTCCTGTATTTTCAAACAGCCTTTCTCGGATCCCAGCAAAAACCAAACCAAATCCAAACTGCACCTCTGCCTGGAGATTATTTAAATTGCTGAGCAACATTACATTCACATACATGGAGACGTGGAGGAAGCAAAAGGAAAAGAAGCAGAAATATGTATTTAGCAGCCTTAGAAAATTTTGCTAAATGACAGACAGCAGTTAAAGTCCGTCCCAGAGAAGCTCAATACAAGCCAGATAAATTCTCTCTTTCCACAGAGCACCAGATGGCTGGAGCTGTTCCACACCATCCGTGGTCCAAGTCTTCTCTCTTGTAGGAGACAAATGAGCTGAGGTGGTACCAATCAAAGCTGCTTCACAGAATATCTTCCCCTGCATTATGGTCTTCACCATTTGGTTATTGCCTGGCAATTCTGCCAAGGCAAATGCACACGACAGTAGAGTAGGCATGAACTGTAGTCTGCCTAAACCCTTTTGTGCTATCCTCTTTCTTTACAAGGCTTCAATCTCAAATTAACCTCCCAAATAGAAGCCTGTCTGTTTTCCATGCTCAGTTCATTGTTCAGGGTTAAAATTTAGAAGCAAATGCCATGATTTGTGACAGCACAGGTGAAAGGGATGTCTGTATTGATTGAAAGTCCATCTAAAGAAACACCATAAACAATGGTGGGTATTTAATCGATTGTTTAGATCCAAAGAATTAATTCTGCTTACCAAAGAAATTGGGAAAAGCCTCTTACCATAGCTTTTCCTTATTCCAAAATGAAATTACTCTGGTGATTAAGAGAAGCTGCTATTAAATTACCTGCAGTTGACAGAATTAAAGTGAAGACAGGAGTTGGTGAAGAAGGATTGAGTTCAGAGCACAGTTTATACTGGTTGATTGTTTATAGGTTGATTGCAATGACAGATTAATACCCCAGTGTAATACAGAGCAGCTTTGTACTTACTAAGAATTAAAGTGATTCTCACTTTCAACTTGCCATCTGTATGTGTGCATATGCACAGAGCCCTAAGCAGACATTCTAGACTAGTGTAGCCTACAAAAAATGCATGTAGAAATGCTAAAAGTCCAGCAAAGTCAGGCTCTGTATGCCTGAAGCATGTGGAAACCTTAAAGCAAATGCTTTCTTCACCCATCAGCTTTGATGTACAATTCTAGAGGAATTTGAAAGAGGAATGTGATGGCCCACTGTGGGAGAGCTTTCTCAGACATTTTGATGAACACATGGTTATCTCAAAGGATAAATTTTTATTTCATGACCCAAACAGTACTCACTCTGACCTCCAATGGGCTGTAGTTTAGAGAAATAAACAGCCTCTAGACCAAGACTGTAAATGTTACTGCAGGAATCACTTAGTCTATAAAACAGATGACAAATTTGGAATTAATTATAATTCAAAATACAAAGAAAATTAAAAATGCAGTCCAGAGATCAGGAATACTGCTGCTGTTGAGTTTTCAAAAAAAAAACCAAAAAAAAACCAAAAAAGGGAATCACTTTTGCTTTCACTGTTAAAAACAGAACAGATGAACAAATTTCTGCTCCCCGACGAGGGAATATGGTCACCCCTTAATCTTTTCTTCAAAGTGATTAAGTAAAATATTGTGGGGTTTGTTTGCTTTTTCTCTGTTTTGTGTTTCCCAGTTGTGTGCCTCCCCTGAGAACCCCTTTCACTGTTTTAGTGGCCCTTTTGAACAGTGATTTCATGACCAGGTACAGTAATTCAGTGGCAATACCAGCACCAACTAGTTTGCATTATGACAAAAGTATACTGGGTACCTGATGGAAATGATATGAACTTTAAAAATCTATAGACTATGATTCATGCTTGGCAAATAAGCAATATAAATCAGAGAAGATGTACTTGTTTTGCTAATTTTTTGCACTTGTAATGTCCAGCACAAACTCCTGTTAATAAATCCTTATTATGATGCCTCTGGTAAATTCTACGTATGATGTACATGTCAAGGGTTGAGCTGGATATGTGATGTATTCCTTTTGTAAATTACCAGAGAACACACACAGAAACAGAAATTATAGTACATGCACAAACAAAGGCAGCAACAGGCAAGAGTGTCCATATTTAACATTGTTTAGTACTGAGATGGTAAACAAAAACTTCAGCTTGAGAAGCACATAAAAGTTGTGAACTTTGTTAGGGGCAAAGGATCTTTGAAATGTTCATAGAATCTTACATTATCTATAGTTTAATTTACATGTTGAATTGCTTGGCTGGATTCTAACAAAGCCTTTATAAAATGTCAAATGCAGCTGATTCTCCAGGAGTAAAATGTAACACATTTGTGTTTAGCACATACTGAGAGCATTTTAATAACTTATGAAGTGTACCTGCTAGTCACATTTTAAATTTATGCAAATCCTTTTAATTCTTTCCAGGTTTCTTTTTTTAAATCAGTGAAAGATTAAAATTTGGCATTTAAAACAAGCTATTATAATAAAAAAGCAGAAAAATCAGCTACTCAAATCTAATGGTATTTTTATTCTTTATTTTTTCTTTTGTAATTTCATAGAAACATAAAATTTTATAACAAATGACCTTACTGGTGCAATTTGCTATATTGGAGGTAGATGAAATTCATAGATAATTTGCAAGGTAATTACTGACCTCTTGGGTTGACTGTCAAGAGAGAAGCTATTTTCTTTTACCTGCATTTTCTTATTCTGTATTAACTTAATGCTGGCAAATGTTTAGAATGAAATAATCTAATATACACTGTTCATGTCAGAAAAGATTATTTCTTTAAGGCTAAAATGCTTAATACATCATCAGTTGAACTCTGAACTCCAGTATCACCTTATCAGCTAGATTTCTTCCCCTAGAGATAGATATATTTTATAACCATTTGCATTTGAATAATGATGATCACACCCAAAATATGCATTGGAGTCTAGTCCCTTTGGGGCTGATGATGCAGCTGCCGATGCTTCAACAGATGCAGAATTTTACCCTTCCTTTAATTTCCCTTTTTAAAAAAGAAAATATAGCCTTACTTATGGCAAGACTTTCTTCACAGGAAATAGTAAGCTGGCTAATTTTTTAAAACAATCCATGAGTCTCATATATAATTCCACTTTCCTCTTCCCCCCCCCCCCCCCTTGCTTCTGGACATCTATACCCTCCCTTGTAATTTTAAAACTTTTACCTTCTTTCTCTCTATTTTTAAAAATCTCTCCAACCTACTCTGTTTCTCCATATTAATCAGCCATTTAGCCCTCATGCAACTACATGAATTAACCACAGAGAGCCCCAGGATGAAAAATTCCTAGGATAGACTCTATCACAGTATAAAACTTGTGGATTAATAGGCAATTTAAGTACTGTTCTTCCAAATCATCTTTTCTCCTCTTGAATTATTTTCTAACCTGTGGTATTATGGTATTTCTGACGTATTTGTTCAGAGAAAATAATTTTTATTTTATTTCTCTGATCCAATTTTCTGTCTTTCCATTCTTAATGTGATTGAAAATTCTTGAATATTGGTAATTCAAATGGGATCACATGTATGGTGACTTCTCCTGGCCTGAAAGTTTTAGGTGGATCAGAGATGTTTCTTGCCCCCAAAATGGAGTACAGGATAAACAGACCTCTGAAATCAGTAGAAACCCTTAAGGATTCTGCTTGTATCTATGCCTTACATATTCCTCAGTAACCTTTACAAGTGCTTATGCTTTAGGATACAATGTAGCAAAGAGAAAAGAGACTGAATGGGAAAAATAATTTTCTGGGAAAAAAATCCTGTTGAAAAATACATTTGATCTGAATATGAAATGTCAGCATTGAAGAGGACTTGACACTGAACATAAAATTTACCCAAATCAGCAGCACACCTTTGTCTTTGCCAATTTAGCACTTTCTGGAGTAGTAAATAAATGTAAATATAAAAAACATGAGTCAATGTTGTGTTTTATCGGATTGAACCCAAATTATGAGAATTCAGTTTGTTGACTCTCCTGAATGAGTTTCACACCAATCTGACAAGATATTTCAGATTTGCTTAGAAGAAAAAATAAGAGCTTGAAACACAAGAAATTATTTATTTATAGCAGGGCTCTCTTAATATCTGCAGCTGATTAAATGTGAACTTGATTTTTAAACCAGAATGTACAACAGCTCAGGAGTCTACAAAAGTTAGTTATTGTCACCTCAGATGTTAAGTCTTAGAAACTGCAAACAAGTTGGTGATGAGGTGGAACCTTTTTCCACTCCAAGTTCAACAAGCCACCTATTTGTTCCACCTTCCTGCATTTAAGGTCTCTGACAAGAAATTTTTGTTAACAAAAAATTTCTATATTAATCATATAGGAGAAGTGCAATTGAAATGAGAATCAGACATAATTATATGCTTTTCAGCCTTTAAAATGATTGGAAAATTCTCCTTCACACAATAAATTTAATGGTTTTACTTTTCTGCCACTGTTGAAGATATGCCCTGTGATGGGATGCACTCTGGTTATTTCCACTCTCTTCATAAATGTCTCTGAAATTTATAAAAGATCCCAGAAACTCATGCAAATTAGTATTTTCTTGAAGAGAAAGTAGGATATGTAACACAGATATTTCACACCCACCATCTGCTGGTCTAGCCAGTAAGTTTGTCCATGGAATAAAGCAATGTTTAATAGAAAAAAGAGAGCTTGTTCCCAAGATGGCTTTATTCTTTACTGTATGAGGACATCTATTAACCATGGACACTCAAACAGAATTCCCTTTAAAACTTCTAAGGAGGACAGTTTTGCATAACCTTCTGAATGTAAAAATTTCCATGGAAAAAGATTGGACCTACATCTGAATTATGTGGTTTTGTGGGTTTGGATTTTTTTTATAATTTCATTTTTTAATTTACTTTTAATCAGAAGACTGATTATAAAAGTGATAGAAAGGGAAAGAGTGATTCCCTCTACCTACACCATTAACTCTTGATGAAAACAGAATCATAGATGCACTCATATAAGAGAAAATGTAATTTTGTCTTTTTGGAAATATGAGGAGGTATGTACTCCATTTTCTGCAGTTTATAAATCTGTTTCTTGTGTGTTCAAAACCAGTTTATATATTTTTTTTCTGCTCAAAGTTTAAATCCCACAGGACATGCTAGTTTTTTGAGACAGAGATAATACATAAATAAAACCTCATGGCTCTGCCTTGTAATTTTCTTCTTTTCTTCTCTACTTTGTTGCTTTATTGATTGTTACAGTAATCCATAAATATATGTACCACTGTTTTAATAATGCAAAATACTTACTTTGTAGCTAAGCCATTAACAGACATCATCACTTGGTTTTCAAGAACATGACTAATACATCAACAACAACTGGTTTTATAACCCAGTCATTCATAGTGAGCAAATATTAAAAAAAAATTGATTATGATTAAGGGCTTTAAAATTCTGGAGTGCTGTCACTATAGAAAAATTACTGCTGCAGAAGATCAGAGAGAAAAGAGTAATCCAGGCATGCTTTTCTAAAACAGCTGGATATCTCCCTGATCAAGCATAGTGCTGCATTTGAAGGTACAGGTAAAGGAAAAGACTCCAAGGTATAATCAGTGAGCAGAGAAAAAGAAAGGCTTGTCTTAGTCATGGACCACACGCCCTTCTTAGCTAGTTTGTTCTCAAGTGATGTTTGTCCAAGCATGCCCTTTGCCAACATGTGCCATTGTTACAAACAACATCCCACACTGGGCAATCCCAGCACAGGTGATACAGACATGGCAGAACAAGGGTAGCATAACCTGTTCTTAGAGAAACACGTAGAAATATGTATTTTCTACGTATTTTTGCAGTGCTTGAAACAGTGGTACTCTGAGATGACTACACAATAAGGAAAGCTGTTACTAAAGCAGGACCACTGAAGCAGGACCACCGTATTGCTATCTCCTGTAGAAGCAAGGATTGTGATCTGCTGGATCCCCAACCACCCATAAATTCTGCATTAAGAGTGTTACTGACGATGAGATGTAACAGAGTAATAAAAACAAGCCTGCGTGGCAGTAATTGTACTTTTAGATGTAATCTAGAAAAGACACTAATGCAGATGAAGAACATGAGTTTTTGCAGAACAACATTTACCATTTTCATGTGACAAGGTTTTGATATTATCAGGAATAAAAGTGGGTAGAAAGTATTTTAGTTCTGTTCCTAAACAGGGAAAATTGATGGAGTCAACATGCAAAAAGTAATCTTTCAAAAAGAAGATTAAATCCTGATGAGATAGAAAAGTAAAAAGATTTCCTATTGAATTGGAACCCCATTTATTCTATTTATTGAACATAAAATAATTTAAAATAATTAAAATTCAACTTAAAATAGGCCCTTTCAAAAGGGAAATTTAAACACTATGCTTTATAGAAAGACACTTCAACAAGGAGAATTCTCTGCAAGGTTTAAAAGAACACCTATGGTATTAGCAAATCACTGGTATGTTCAATTTCCTTCCTGGGATAGATATAATCTTTTTCTCATCAATATTTCTTGTCACCATTCACTGAGAAGAAGTGATAAAATTAATCTTTTTATGTTCCTACAAATTAACCTTTGGTGGTGAAAACAAAATCAAATACATCAACTCCACAAAATTTATGTTGTTTTGCCCTGTTGCTTGATTATCCCAGAATCATAGCATATGCTGAGTTGGAAGGGACCCACAAGGACCATTGAGTCCTGCTCCTGGCCATCTCCAGGACTCACACCATGTTGCCAACACTAAGCTTCAACCCTGTCAGGCTCAGTGCTGCGACCACTCCTCTGAGGAGCCCCACCAGTGCCCAACCAATGTCCAACCACCCTCTGGGTGAAGAAGCTTTTTCTAACAGCCAAGCTAAGCCTCCCCTGACACAACTTCAGGCCATTCCCACGGGTCCTGTCACTGATCACCAGAGAGAAGAGATCAGTGCCTGTCCCTCTTCTTCCCCTCAGGAGGAAGTTGCAACTGCAGTGAGGTTACTGCACCATCCTCGTTGCCCTCCTTTGGACACACTCTAATAGTTTAATGTGTTCCTTTTATTGTGGCACCCAAATCTGCCCCCAGCACTCGAAGTGAGGCTGCCCCAGCTCAGAGCAGAGCAGGACAATCCCCTCCCTTGCCCAGCTGGCCATGCTGTGCCTGATGCCCCCAGGACAGGGTTGGCCCCCTGGCTGCCAGGGCACTGCTGACTCATGTTCAGCTTGCCATCAACCAGGACCCCCAGGTCCCTTTCCTGGCACTGCTTTCCAGCCTCTCATTCCTCAGTTTTTCTGTAAATCCAGGGTTGCCCCATCCCAGGTGTAAATCCAGGAATTTCTCTTGTTAAAATTCATACAGTTGGGGATTGCCCAGCCCTCTAATTTGTCAAGGTCTCTCTGCAGGGCCTCCCTGCCCTCCAGGGAATCAAGAGCTCCTTCTGGTTTTGTATTGTCTGTGAACTTGCTTAGTGTCCCTTCCAGTTCTGTGTCCACATTAGTTGAAGATGTTGAAGAGCAGAGGGCTGAGGATGGAGCTCCGCTAGTGGGTCACCAGTCTGAGGTCACCCTTCACTGCAACCCTTTGTGCCTGACCCATGAGCCAGCTCCTCTCCCATCACATGATGTGTTTATCCAGCTGTGTGCTGGACACTTTTTCCAGAAGGATCCTGTGAGAAAGATTATTGAAAGCTTTACTGAAATCCAAAAAGATGACATCAAATGGCTTCCTTGATCAACTGGGTGGGTTGACTAGTCATAAAAGGAAATCAGGTTTGATAAGCAGGACTTTCCTCTCAGGAAGCCATGCTGGCTGTGACAAGTGACTGTGTTGTCTTCCAGGTGTTTTCAATACCTGCCAGAATAATTTTCTTCACAATTTTATCAGGCACTGCATATACATTATCCTATAGTGATGCCTTTGTGATGGACTCCAACCCATGAGGCACAAAGACAGATTTTCATATGGGAAAATGCTGTTTCATTCCTCCGAGGGGAAGGCATTATTTAAAGCACAGGGCTTTTCACATTGTGGGTGGCCAGGAGAGAAAAAGGAAGGAGATGTGGTTTTCTTGCAGAAGCAGTGTGTAACAGTAATGACTTCCTAGAAACCAATGTGCTGATAGCAAGGCAAACTATTTAGGCAATCTAACACAATAGCTTCTGGCTACTAAAATATAAACTGCAATCTACTTCTTCGTGCATTCTAGAAATTGAAGGCAGTGGGAAATCCCAGAAACTGATGTGAAATAAATATCTTCTGAAGTACTGGAAAATTCAGGGAAAAAAGTGATGAAGCTACTTAGAATTTAAAATGTAGGCATTTTGCTATGTGTTTTTAAAGATCACAGGAGAGGATAATCTTGTTCAAGCAGCCAACTCGCTCTGAGCTGAGATCTTAAAAATAACAGCTTTGTTTTTCTGTCTTATCATGCACCGTCTCATCTCTGTAAACAATACAAGGTCTGAGCTTGGCTTATAACCAGCTAGAAGGAAAAAGGAATAAAAAAATTTCCTCTTAGCGAGAGAGATATGACCTTTAAAAACTGTCACACCTGAAAATAGTGTGACAAAAACACAGAGTGTGAGGCTGAAGTTATTACAGACAATTTTGCTTTATTTTCATATGTAACCAATTCACGAGTAGAAGGCAGATGCTGAACTTTCTGCTGTTACAGCTTTGTTCCACCACCCCACTGCATCAACGGGATAGCTCTCATGCTTGAAAATTCCTGTGATATATTTCTAAACCCATGTATGATTGTAACCAGGACAACACCATGGCTGCTAGTGGTATTAAAAGAAAACAAAGAACCAAATACCAAAATTTTAGTCTACAGAGAAGTTCCCTGCAAAATTAGAAAAAAGAAGGTATGATGGACCACCTTGTACATATTCTCCAACTCATTATTATTTATCCTTCAATGCTATGTACAGGACAAAGCGAAAACCAACAAAGCAAAAACCCCTGCCATGCAGCTCAATGTTCAATGTCTGATATGTGGCTTAAAAGTATATGTCTCACATAATTCCTCAATCCAGCTTCTTTCCAACAGTTGTTCTAAATAGCCAGTCATTGCTCTTTAATGCTAAACCTCCTAAATTCACAACACAGTTTTGAGTCATTAAAGTCTTATGCTGAGTAAAATGAGAGCATGGGAACACCACAGGAAATGCTGATTTGAGAGATCACGCTCTCCCTTGGGTCCACCTGTTTGTGGTTTTGGGCATGTATGGGCACCTTGGAAGAAAACCTCCCATTTGTCTCCACTGACCATGCTTCAGTTCATGTTATGCAGGGATTTCTGAGTCCTTTCAGATCAATTTTGAATGGAAAGAGATGCACTCCAATAGCATAAGTAACACTCTTCAGACATTAGCAGGGGTTCAGTCCATGGGATCATGCAAATGTGAAGTAAAATCTCATAAGGATCTTCATCGTCATCTTTAACCCTTGGACTTTTATCTTAGAAGGTACTCTATTTTTAATTCTATAAATGACATAAAACAAATAGAATTTTTATTTAGTTTTGAATCTGAAAGTTCAAAATTAAAATGGCCATTTTTGCTGTAGGTTTCTGTTTCAAAAGAAAATATTTTTTATTATATGTTTGAAAGTTTTTTTCCTGAACTGGGTCCTGTTGTAGTGTGTATTTTTCATTAAATCTTAAGTTATTTACTCAGAGGGGAATGGCAACCTGGCTGTTGTCCGGTCATGGACAATAAATAATGTTCAGGCAATCAAATTCCACAGAGATGCATCTGGTCTAAGAATAAAACAGGAAGGCTGAGGAAAGAAACGATCAGTATCCTCACAAGACAGGGACTTAAATGGAGGAATTCCTACCCTTAACATGTGTGCATGACAGAAGTTACCACCACAGGTAGGCAAATTTATTGCAGAGTAATTCAGTTCAGAACTCCAGAATTGTTAAGTGGAGTGCACATGTGCAAAGAAAAAAAAAAAGAAAAAGGCATCTTAGAATCAAAGACTAAGAACCATTTTAGCTTTCTAGTAGCTAATGGGAGCACTTCAGGCCATTCGGAAAGGAAATTCAGATGAAAGATTCTTTGTCTCAGCTTATGGGAGGGGACCTCATATGCCAGCTGTAATCAGTCTGAAAAGCTCTCTTCATGGAGGTTTGCTGAGCAGCTGTCTAGGAACGACAATTTTCTATCTCTGTTTTTGGACAAGTACACTGAGAGGTTTAGGAAAGGGGCAGGAGATGTCTGTCAAAATGCTTGGTCTCACATCCTACCTAGACTTGGACATCTTTTAGGATGGGATGCTCTTCAGTGCAGTGAGCAAGACAGGGAAGTATTCCTGCATTAGCAGGGACAGTCAAATAATTTTAAAATTCAATACTGAGTCTCCATGAAAATTATCTCTGGGAAGTAACTTGTAAACCAGCTGCAAAAATGCAGTATGAGAGCACAGCATAAAGGATGTATCATTTGCAAAAGCTACTAAGATTTATATTATGGGGAATAAACTTACCCTTTACCACAAGAATCATGTGGGTGAAGAAAAACAACATTTCACCCTTTCACCCTCCAATCTGTTTGGAAAAGGGACCTGTGGGACAAAATGTTTTGGCTTACAAGGCTGAGCTGAATGCAGGTTCCCAAGTTGCTCTGCTTAGGAACTGGTCAGCAGGATGAGATGATTGACCAAAGATGTCCTGAATTTAGGCACGTGTTTCACTGGCTTAAAAGATGGAATCTGTTTCCATTTCACACAAGGCCAATGAATCTCATTCATTTATATGAAAGCAGAGTGTTTTGGATCTCATGGTGTGCTAAATTCAAACCAAGGAGAATCAGTGCTGTGACATTGTCTGATATTTCATGGAATGAACATTCAATTATGAGTTTAGGAGATGAAATATGGAGAAGCTGTCAAAGCAACTTTGAAAGTGCTGAAAGGAATCCACACAATGGTCAAGTCTGAACCAGAGTTAATAATCTCCAATCCTATCTGTTCTAGTTCTTTCATGCCTTGGGATGGCAATAGCCTGTGGAAGGGCTAAGAAGCTTCTGGTAAGAGCATCACAGGATTTTATTTTTCACTAAAGTTCAAGAATCTTGTCACTCTTCACTTTGACTTGAGAGAAGTGCCATAAAATGTGAACTATTATATTTTAGTTTAAAAATACCTCACACAGCCAAGTAATACAGCATTCCTTTTTTTATTGTACAAGAGTAATGAGTTGTCAGCTTCCTCCCCACTCTTTCCTTTACAGAACAAGATACCTGTATCTTTCTAAAGAAGTAGTGCTGCCGTGACATTTAGAAAATGTTTTTCTAGTGTATATGTCTATATATTTAAAGGGACTGCAATTTATGAAGTTACATTTCTTAAACAATAAGAACATAGTTCTTTTCTTACTGCCCACTTTATACAGCAACTGTGGTGCCTCTAAGAATTACACTCACCTCAGTGCAGCAAAGGGGTCACAGGAAGGATGGTCTGTTTTCTATTTTCACCACTGGCGTTGCCTGGAGTTACTTTTTCCAGTCATGCAGGAGCCCTGTACCTCAGTGCTGACAGGTTTTCCCAAAATCTGGTGTGGAGCAATGGCATTGAGAGCAGATTCATAGCAGGATAAGCACATGGGAAGAGCACCTGAAAACTCCAAGGAGAGGGCTGTGAGCTTCTCACACTCTCTGTGACCAAATCTAAATGGCTCATATCACACCAGTGTGCAAGGCAGGGGACAGCAGGAGCCCAAAAAAACCAGAGAGAGCAATCTTTGAGCAATCTCTGACTCTGACAGTCCTGTGCCACCCACCAGGGGCAATGAGGACAGAAGCAGGAGGAGCAGTGTCTTTGGAGGGGCAGCTCTGGAAGGCAATCACTTTAAGGGATAATTGGCTTTCCTCCAGCTCAGGGATGATGAAGTTTCTCTGCATTTTCCAGGCTGATGCACTGTAGTCTTGAATTTTGATCCAACTGTCTGACATTACACTTCAGGCTGTTGCCTTGAGCTGTGTGTTGAAATTCCTCTCAGATAAATTCAGGTCTGTAGGATAGGGCTGGAAATTGCTCTCTCCCCACACAGAGACCAGGACACTGCCTGACACACAATTTTCTTCTCTCTACAGGACAAAGCTTCTTAAAAAAGTAAAATGGCACTTTCCAGACATGCTCAATGCACATATCCCACCACCATTAAATGATAAAAATAAAATTATCTGTTTACATTGCAAATATAGTTGAACAGGTAGGTCAATAAATAATTAATTGGAGAACATACTTGACAATGAAGACCCTTATGAAAAGAAACTCAGCCATTAAATTACTTGCAAAGAGAATAGTGATGGTGATTGCAGCCCTACTGAAAAAAAAGACCAAATGAGGTGGAATGAGTATTTCCCAGGATTTATGGACCAGTACCTTGTACTCCAGATTTTCTTGCATAAATTTTCTTGCATAACTAAACCACCTTAAGGAGAAACAGATTGCAAAAGGGAATAATATGTAAACAAAAATAAAGAAAAAAAAGGAAAACCATATAAATATCTTTGAGGAAGATAAAAGTGAAATTTCAGCAGCAAGCCAAACTGCATTTCTCTTGGCTATTGGTACTTAAATACCTGACAGCTCAAATATATCACACCTTATCTCTGAACCTAAACTTTTCTGTCTCCTCCATACAGATCAATTTTACTATCTGCTATTACATGGGGGAAGAAACTGAGGCAGAGGAGGAAATTTAAATTGTCCAATATTGCCCACTTGTTTGGATTTGACCATAAGAAAATACAGGCATGTTGGCTGTCTGAAGGAGCAGCTCAGAGTATATTTACCCTACTTTGTGAGCACATAAAAAAGTAAACTTTTTCTGTACTTTTTCTAGAGGCAAATCCTGCTGCTTCAGCTATGAGACTGATGTGACTGTATGGCTCAGGGCTGCTTTCAGGGGGCAGAGTTTGTGCTTCCAGTACTCTGTATCTGACAAAAGATGATGACTGAGTAGTGAAAAAAGAAAAGTAGGGTTTTTTTCCTCCCCTCATTTTTGAACATTAGAAAAATACAGTATCTAATCAATAAGGTGTTTAGAAAGCCAGGGGTTGCCCGAGGCTTTCATTAAAACATTGCTTGAGGGAAGGATGAACAAGACAGATAATTAACATGTCTGTATGTTACTTGGCTTGAGAGCAATGTTCCACATAATAGATGTTTGACAGCATGAATTCAGTCAGATATGCAGATTGCAAGTGTTGCCACTTGGCTCACTTGGCTGAAACAGGCTTATTTGCTGAAGCTGGCCTAACTGACTAGGACATTTATTTGCAGATGGATTAATTAAAAAAAAAACAAAACAAAACTCAGGGGCATGGTACTCCCAGTGCTGGTGATTTATTACCTTTGACTATAGATATACGTACCTACACATCTTTCTGAATAATGCTATAGGAGACGTCAGACAACCAACTCCTTCTACAGACTCTGGAGGTAGCCTTTAATCAGGTTTATGCTGAAGTTTGCTCTGTGCCAGACCATTCTGATATACACTTACCTTCTTGAGACAAAGCCTCTCACAGGACATGACTTGTTTTGAGCTCCCACTTGTCCACAGTAGGATTTGAGAAGTTGAGACACTGATGAGACATAAGATCAAAGAGGAGGATCTGAATCTCTGTTCATCAAAGAGGTGTGAGAAAATAAAAGCTGTCAGGTTGAACCAAACTAACGTGTGCCTTTTCCCTGAAGGTGTTCAACTGTTTATGATATGATGGAAAGGCATAAGCCTTACAGCAGGTGATAGTTTTGCGTCTAGGGACAAAGATTGTAACTCATGGTCAGCAGAGCCTTGGTTACATGATCCTTTTTGAATTTGACTAATCCCTTTTAAGACTCACTTACTTTATTGTTCTCTCAAATATCCTGTGGCAATGATTTCCACAGGTTTCTCTTTGCACACTGAAAACAAAATTCTTTGTTGTAACCTTGCAGGCTTGTGGGTCCTAAACTCTCCACTGGCTCTTGTTTTATGAGTTCTGAAAGATTTTAATTTTATAGGCCTCTGTCTCTGCAAATTTCACTTATAGTCATCTCTTTTTCCAGATAAAAACCTATCTTGCCTGGTTTGTCCCCATATTGGAAGCCGTCACATTCCTGTGATCGTGCCTGTTGTGCACCTGCTGCCCTCTGCAGCTCCAGGGCACTTCCCAGCAGCGAAGCAGAACTGCCCATGTGCCATTTGGGGTGTGGGAACACTTTGCAGGCAGTGTGTAACATCATAACAGCACTTTTCTCTTTTGCTATTGCTTATTACAAATCCTAAAATTTGCACTGTCTTTGGATCATTGACCAGATGTCAGTGCCCTGAGGGCACCACCAGTTCTTTCTGTCCTTGCACACCCCTGCGCTGGCTCCCCCATGCTGCCCACAGCCCATGGCTCCATTCCAGCTGCCCTTTGTCTCCTCCTCCCTTCTCACAGACAGCAGCCATCTCCCACTGCTCCCTGAGAGCTGATTTCTTTGGAGACTATCTGCAATTAATCTCAGAGAGCATTCAGGGAATGTGAACTTCTGTAACCTTCAGCACTTGAAAAACGCCATATGAAAAAAAAAATCAGACACACATATTGTTTTTCACATTACTACTGATTATGTAAGTGTTGAAACCTAGTTCATTCCTTCAAGGAAATTTTGTACCCAATGTCAAACCCTGTCAACCCCTTAAATCGTGTAATGCACATCTATATTGGGTTTATAGGCAACATTCCACTGTGTATTTTAGCTAGTGTAGTACTGAAGTTAGGTTGTGGAGAGAGACTGAGAATAGTGCAGAAAAGTATGACATACTCCATTGACTCATGTTGCTCAAAGCACAAAACCACTCTATTTTACTTTGCTGGGGTGTGAGATTTCTATCTCACATTCTTCCTAAGTAATGAGATTCTTTGCATCACAGAGGGCAGAAGAAATAAGGCGTGAATCACTACAATTTCCAACTTATTCTTCATCTGCAAGAAAAAAAATGCCTCATCTGAGGAAAGAATAAGACAAGCCTGGGGAAAGGAAGAAACAATGAAATGTTGGAGCTTGTGGTGGGTGCAAATTCACTCAGACAATGTTTATAACTGACTGAGGAAGAAGAGAAATGGTGAAATCGTGAAGATTTGAGTTTCTAAAAAAGCCAAATGCTTGTGATTTTGCAAAATACCTGGGAAGCCCCCCTCAACTTAAGGCCTGGGAAATTATTTAAGATCAATATAAAATGACACATAGAGGGTAGGAGAAGTAAGTAAGCAATCATGGTCACTATGTTTGCTGCCTCCTCTCTAGGAAAGAACAGCATTTAATAAAAATCTCAATTCTAAGAGACCTGCATCTTAAATTTTGAAAATATCCTGCTCCCTCCAGGTTTTAAAGTAACTTGAAGTTATTGCTGACCCTTTTGTACACGACTCTTAGAAAACAACTAATTTCAGCTGAGAAAGAATTGACAATAGTATCCCTTAAAAAGTCCTTTAAAAATGAAAGCCTTTTATAGCATACAAGACAGAATATTTCATGTATACATTCAAAAGAGATAACATCCTTGGATTGCTTGTGTAAAAGAGAAGTTATTCTAAATAATCCACCATTTTCTGTTTAAAGACACTTAATTGTGTACAAGGGAATAGGTTAGGTGAACAAAATAAGGGTCTTGGCTAGTAAGTATGGAATCCAGCAGAGTCATTGAGTGAAGAGGAGCTGTCTGCTGTCTGCTGTCACTTGAGAAGGGCCCCAGCTGCAGGACAGTGTCCTCTGCTCCGCTCAGAGCGCAACACCTTCCTCTTTGATTAAAATTTGCAGTGGTTTAATGTCTCACTAGAAGAGACAGACTGACAATCAGTACAAATGGCTAGAAAATGAATTTTTTTGGCCATTTAGCTTTGGCAAACAGTTTATCCCTGGAGTAACCATGTGCATATGAGTTAATGTTTCTGTTCATATGAGTTCAAGAAAATCCCCTGCTCATCCCTTGCCTTGGGCACTGGTTTGCACTGCATCATCATCATCTTGGGTCATGCAGAGTAGCATTGTCTTTTTGGGTGAAACAAAATGGAATGATATACACAAGAAGTTGCACAAACTCCTAAAGACAGGTGCATTTGGAATACAAGTGAGGCTAGAGGTAGTCCAAAATAAAAGTCTCCAAAATTAGTACAGTGTTTTCATCATGTCCTCAACACCAAAGCCCCATGTGGCTTTCTTGATGGGTTTCTGTGGGGCCACAGTACTTGCTAGTGAAAACACAGCTACTGCAGGTCAAACCACCCACGCACTAAGAGCTGCCCTGTTGCCAATCCACTTACCCAGCACATGGAAAAAAATTAGGCTAAAAATGCAACACTCCTCCTCTTAGTTGTGCCTTTAGGCAACAGAGAGAAATTGGGAAAGGAAAGCCTGAAAACAGATGTGCTCCACCCCCTTATTCATACCATTTTTAGAGACCTGTTTACTCCTAATACCCCCACGCAAGCTTGCTGTAAGAAGTTAAATCATAATATGCACTTTAAATTGCATTGAGCCACAACAATAATTCCTTTTGTTGTCCAGTTCCAATCACCTCTTAAGAGAGTTTATACTGCCAATGGGTGGAAATTGTATGTGTAATTTTGATAATGCTTTTGCTGACAAAGTCATTTAATTAATGGCAGTGAAACCTAAGATTGGAAGTGAACCATGCCAGACAAAATAATTATTGCCTGCTATAATTTTTCCCCCAAAGGCCACCTGCATTATTTATATGATCTTTTAAATGGTGCATGCTTTTAAGTAGTTTAGTTACATTTTGAGAATGGCCCATTCAAATCAAAATAGCATTTTTCTAACTCTGGATTATAAATGCCATATAAAATATATCTTTATAACCTAAAATGAGAACTATGAGTGGCAATCACCTAAGTGAGGGAAGGAAAACAGAGATACTTTGGGAATAAAGGACTGACTGCTCTTGATTATTCCTGTGTTTGGCTTGGATGGTTAAAGGGGTAGGCTTGAGCAGCTTTCTTAGCTACAGTTTCTCTGATGGCCCTTTAGGCAGTACAGTATTGCCACACAATTTTATAGACTCTTGTGTGAGAAGGGCTGCTCTGCATCAATATACACCTCTGCTCAGTTAATCTGTGTTAAATTTTACTGGCATGTGTAGTTATTCAAAGTCGGGAGCTCTGCAAAGCTCTCCTCCTCAAGGACAGTTACTAAGTGGACAGTAATAAAAAGTGAAAACAAGTAATGAAATCCTGGTATGAGATTTCAGTGGCATTCCTTAAAATATTTTAAATGTCTGTCTTCTATTCTTAAAAGAAGGAGAATATTCCTAGAGTTGCTTCAGATTGGGATTTCATTTTTGATCTAAAACAAATTGCTTTTGCCATTTCCTTGTACTGATGATGCCTCAGATGTTATTCCCATAGAAACTTCAACAATAAAAGTCCTCTGCAGGCAACAGGAATGATACCAAATCTTAGTTACCAGGCGTATGAAAATTGCATATTAATGAATATTTTTGGAATTATGTTAATTACATGGCTGCTATATAGAACTATTAAGATTAGTGGTTGCCATTTTCAAAGGTGTTTCTCAAAACTAATGCATCTAAATCTCCTTGGTACTATTCTCAGTCTGATTATTTTTATTATAGGGGCTTTAGTGAACAGCAGAGGTGGTCAGCATATTTGGAACAAAATTCCATAGCTAAATGTGGACTTATGATTATGCTGAAAGCATCAGGGACCCTCTGTTGCCTAATAGGTCATTCTATACATAATACAGCTGAGTAAAAGGAAGGCTTTGAGGTACTAGTACAATCCAGTGAAAGCTGCAGCCTAATCTGTGAATATGTGATAGAGTATTTCCATTTTTGTGGTTTATATCATCAGTTATTTGTCAGTGAGAATAATAGATAAGAGAAAACAAACCAAAAATTGTCTGAGTAAAAGTGTATGGATGAGGAAAAACAAAGAAAACCAATGATCCTCTTAATTTCTATAAATAACCAGATTTTTTTTCTAAAGTTGTATGATTCTCTGAAACACAGTATGTGCTTTAAAGTGTTAAATCCAAATTAATTTCTTTCAAAATTGAAATCAGCTACACTGGCACATACCTTACCTGCAACTGAAATCCTGGAATGGGCTTGCAGATATTTGTGAATTACATACCTTAGGGGTGATGATCTCTCTGTGACTGGGGAAACAGCCTGGCAGTAATGAAAAATGAAACAGAACCACAGTACTCATTAGTCATTGCTGTATAATTGAGACATATCTTTTTAATCCAGAGACATTTGTCCTCTGCCTCTGAAATTCAAGGGGTTTTCCAATCATACACCTTGTCCACATCCAGGCTCACACACAGGGAACAGCTGTAAATCTTTCTGCATTGATTATGATTCCTCTTTGTGAATAAGAAAGTAACAGAAGTCCAAATAATTTGTTGGCTTTGGCCTTCTGCTTCATGGTAGAAATCAAAACATGTGACAGGAAGAGCTAACATTTTATTTTTCATGTTCATTCAATTTTATGGATCACTGAATTATTTAGAGTATTTAGCCTCCATGTTTTTCTAATGAGAATTGACCGGTATGTCTTTTTTATATTTCCTTACTCTTTGGTTGTTTTTGTTTTAGTAGAAATAATGAAACCTCTGACATAATGGTTATCAACCTTCTTTGATAACTTTTCAAAGAGCTGTAAAAAAATTCAAACTGCTTTGAAAGATTAATAAATGACTAAGCTTTTTTTTCTTATTCACTGTTTGGTTAGATTTAAAACGAATTTTAAGGAAAGTTGGAGACCAGCATTTGTTTTTGCACAATTCAGGCTGCACAATGTCATGAATGAACGACAGAAATTTTCCTTGTAAATCTTGTCTTCTTGAGTTTAGACCTTTAATATACCTTTTTGGAGTGTTTGATGTTGGGGTTTTTTTTTGTTTGTTCTTGGTTTTGGGGTTTTTTTGGGATGTGTGTATGCGAAACACTGAATTAGTGAATTGAATTTTTGCAATTTATATCACTGTAAAAATGTATTTGTCCTGGACCCAAAGGCAGATTAATTTATTGAAAGAAATGAAGTGTCATGATGTTTTCCAATCCTTCCTTAACACTACATAAGTATTTTTAGGCACTGAGATTCATTCATAGTGTGAATCAATTTGGAACATTGAGGCTGTGTCTGAAGACTTGAAAAATGACATTACTGCAATATTCATTTTCAATAAAACTAGTCAGACAAGAGGATGATTATCATTTGCAAACACTCATGAAGCAGTGAATTAATTTTATGAAAGTGTGATGGACTAAAATGGTTCAAAATGATCATTATAACCACTGCATATAGCTATCTTTAATCTATATTTTGAAAATATCTTTATTTAACCAGGATGAAAAAAGCTGCCTAAAATTCCTTTTGACATAGAACATAACAAGATAGCAATCCCCACAAAACTCATAATTCTCAGGGAAATTGTTAACCAATTATAAACATAACACGAAATATCAATGGCTATGATGTATTTTAAACACAATTATGGTAATAAAGTATAATCAAATATGTGCAAGCAGTAGCAATTACCAGTGCATATCATTAAGCCATCTGCTAATTAATCCTAAGCAATAATATGGTTTATTTAATAACTTTCAGCATTTCCCTTTGAAGATGTCTACAGAAAAATAAGTGGTTTATGTCTGGTGAAGCAGGAAATGATTTTATTTAATTGTTGCCACTACTGCAATAGTTTTAAACATCACCAGGCTGCTGGGAGCAAAAGCAGCAAGAACAAGAGTGTGAGAGCTGCTTTTGAGTGGCGAGCAGCTCACAGCGGTCAACAAATTGATCACAGAAGAGATCATCTCAAAGGCCTGAAATTACAGAACTTCTATTGATTTCATGAGACTGCATTGGGAATGGGAACACTCAGTACCTTAAGACATAAACTTGTTTAGTTTTACTACCGAATTAATTTAATTTATGTAATTGTTCCATCTGGATAAATACCTCATAGTTAGCTTCTGGTATTTTAAGTATCAAACATTTTTCCCTGTCATCCTAAAATTTGCTGCTACACATATAGAATATGTTTTGTTCTTATTCTTTAATGTGAACATCTTCTATCAGAACTGATCTACTATAAGTTTTCTTATTTCCTCTGTGGAAAAGTCCATTCTGCCAAGTATAAAGTACTATCCTCCCATAACAAAATAAAATATTTAAAGTATATTATAAGCATAGCACTCCCTAAAGATTTAGAAAACATTCCTTAAACTGCACATAATACATCTAGTGCCAAGTCTTTTGACACAGCTTCATTTTCTTAAAGAAGGGAAGATGTTGAAATTTAGTGCTTTATGAATTTTGTAGTTTGAACTGCTACTTCAATAAATGCTAAATTAGCAATATTTGTTTTAAAAAGGGACAGCTTATGCAAACCTTAGAGAGATGGAGGATTAAATGATACTTTCATCAATCAAGATGACATTGCTTTTCTGGAGAAGGAAAGGGGGGGCTGTGAGAAGGCAACGGGAGGAACAATCAACTTTCATTTCTCTTGAAGGAAGTACTGCAGGGATTTATCAACTGGCAAGTCAAATGCAGAAAATGTCATCTGATAAAAGGCTGTGGTCTGATCCATCAAACCCTGTGAAACTCTGCTGAAGAAAGTACGGTGCAAAGAGAATAATTTCCGATTTAAACCACTGTATGGGTAGAAGCATTCAATATAGATTTTATCTGACAGTAAGATTAAATCAGCTCAGTTAAAAACAGAAAAGGAGCACTTGAGTTTTCATGATCCTTAACTTTTTCAAATAAAGGAAAAACATGACCTTACATGTCTTATTCATTTGGACCAGAGAGCTAGAATAGTCCTGTAAATCTAAAGAGAATTTACAATACAAAGGGAGCTGTCTTAGCTTTGCTGGTAGTGACACACACTGCTGCTGCTGCCCAAAGGGGAGTGACCAGCTTGCCACTGACAGCTCTGTGAGGTGCATTGCTCCTGCTCTGTAAAGGAGTCCAGCTTTTTTTTTTTAAACCCAACCCAACTGATTTGATCACTGGCATAAGGCAACCCTGATGGTGGTGGTCTGGTCTGTGGCATCGGAGTGGCAAGCAGAGCTAGACTGAGTGACCAGCTCACAGACCTTGCACAAAACTGATAGGACCCTTGGATTCATCTGACCGTCCTCAGTCTCCTTTCAGCAGTTAGTTATGCACTGACACTAACATGCAGGTCTCCTCCGGGTGCACAAGCCAGCAAGGAGGGTAAAGGAAGCAATGTCCAAGCCATGTCCACAGGGGGTGGCAGTCTGGAGGCAATTCCTAGCTGGGTTTACAGGAGATGCCTCCCTGTGCTTCCACTCAACTCACTGCCTGCTCCCTCATTCCTCTCCAGGCAATGACTCACCTCCTGCAGCAGGCAGAGAAGCTGCTCAGCTGTGCCCAGATAGGACAGCCACCCTCTGCCAGACTTCCCCTCTTCCTGCTTTGCCAGTGGATTGTGTTAATCCACTTTGTTTCCCTCCTGTCTTGTGAGATGAAGTGCACTGTCACGCACATGACTTAAACAGCATTATATATATTTATTCTTATTACTTAAACATAACCTTCCACTTGATCTTTTTCATAGTTATGTAAATCCATCTTTATCAAAAAGTAGGAGATAATACAAATGCCAAATGAGCTCACTACAGAAGAGTCAATGTAAGCCAGCAATTACAGCAGAAGAAAAGAATGCTTTATACAAATATAAGGAAAGCATTTTCATTCGTGTGTCTAATAATAATATAAAAAAAATCTCTGTCATTCGATGTCTCAGACAAAACAAATAACACCATTAAAAATATTATTTTACTGCTGGGACTTAAAAAGACATCATCTTCCACAGTTCCTAAGAAAATCAAACAGCACATTTTTAAACTGCAGGTTACCAGTATAAAACAAAATTTTGCCATTGGCACTTTATGCAAATCAAAGAAAAATATAGGGTTTTTTTAGTAAATAAAGCCAAAATAGACAAAATAATAAATGCAGCTACAATATGCTCATAGTTCTTCATGGCAAAATCTACAGACTCAGACTCATGCAATTTAATCTATGCATAGGAACTTTGATAAGAATTTCATGTGATAGAAGGATTATTTGAGGAGGTGAAGTAAAGGAAAATCTAGTGTGTCATGAGCTGTTACTCCAGCTTGAAAGCATGCAAGTTGACAGTCCAGCCTATGACCACCTGTTCAACTGGCACTAAGCGCCACATCCAGTCTTTTTGTAAACACTTCCAGGAACAGTAACTCCACCACTTTGTGAGCAGCCCATTCCAATGCCCAATCGCCTTTTTTGTGAAGAACTTCCTAGGTCCAACTTAAACCTCTCCTGGTGCAGTTTAAGACTGCGTCCTCTTGTCCTGTCTCTGGTTGCCAGGGAGAAGTGACTGACCCTCACCTTGCTACCATCTCCTTTCACAGAGTTGTAGAGAATGATGAGGGTTTACCCTGAGCCTCGTCCTCTCCAGGCTGAACACCCCCAGCTCCCTCAGCCACTCCTCATAGGACTTGTGCTCCAGACCCTTCGCTGGCCTTTTTGCTCTTCTCTGGACATACTCCAGAAGTTCAACATCCTTCCTAATTTGGGGGTCCCAGAAATTGACACAGGACTCAAGGCGCAGCCTGATCAGTGCTGAGTACAGGGGAAGAATTCCTGCCCTGGTCCTGCTGGCCACACTGATCCTGATACTGATCCTGATACAGGATGCCACTGGCCTTCTTGGCCACCAGGGCACACTGCTGGCTCATGTTCAGCTGGCTGTCAACAAGTGCCCCCAGGTCCCTTTCTGCCTGGGCACTGTCCAGCCATTCTGTCCCCAGCCTGTAGTGCTGCAGGCAGTTGCGGCCAAAGTGCAGGAGCTGGCACTTGG
The DNA here is from genome assembly GCF_901933205.1 of Camarhynchus parvulus. Classification (NCBI taxonomy): domain Eukaryota; kingdom Metazoa; phylum Chordata; class Aves; order Passeriformes; family Thraupidae; genus Camarhynchus; species Camarhynchus parvulus. The sequence goes on from NC_044571.1 coordinate 20,955,751, forward strand.
ACTTGTTAAACCTGATATTGTTGGACTCAGCCCATAAACCCAGCCTGCCCAATGCCTCTGCAGGGCCCTTCTACCCTCCAGCAGATCAACTTTCGTGCCCAACTTGGGGTCATCTCCAAATTTGTTAATGGTACACTCAATCCTCTCATCTAGATCATCAAAAAAGCTGTTCAACAGAACTGGCCCCAGCACTGCTCCCTGGGGAACACCACTGGAGACTGGCCACCAGCTGGATGCAGCGCCATTCACCACTCTCTGGGCCCAGCCACCCAGCCAGTTCTGAACCCAGCACAGAGTGCCCCTGTCCACGCCACGGGCTGCCAGCTTTGCCAGGAGTGTGCTGTGGGAGACAGTGCCAAAGGCCTTGCTGAGGTCCAGGTACACAACTTCCACAGCCTTTCCTGCATCCACCAGGCAGGTCACCTGGTCATGAAAGGAGATCAGGTTAGTCAGGCAGGACCTGCCCCCACCAAATCCGTGCTGTCTGGGTCTGATACCCGGCTGTCCTGTAAGTGCTCTGTGATTGCACTCAGGATGGTCTGTTCCATAACTTTACTGTGCACTGAGGTCAGACTGACAGGCCTGTAGTTTCCCAGATTCTCCTCCCAGCCCTCTTATGGATGGTTGCCACATTGGCCAGCTTCCAGTCATCTGGGATCTCCTCAGCTAGCCAGGATTGATGATAAATCATGGAGAGTGGCTTGTTGAGCTGTTCCACCAGCTCCCTCATCACCCTAGGATGGATTCCATCTGGTCCCATAGACTTGTGAGTATCTCTGTGACTCAGCTGGTCTCTAACTGCTTCCTCCTGGATTACAGGGGGACTCTTCTGCTCCCTGACCATCTACTAGCTGAGGAGGTCACCTGTCCTGATGATGACGTGTCTTGAAACCTTTCTTGTTGAAAAACAAGGAAAAGAAGGTGTAGAAGTACCTCAGCTTCATATTTGCCTTTGCTGACTGTATTCCCCACCATGTCCAATAAAGAATTGAAGTTTTCCTTGCCCCTGTTTTTGCTATTAATGCATTTATAAAAACATTTTTTATTTTCCTTTACAGACATGATTATGCCTACCCAAGGCTTCCATTCATGTCCTAGGTCACTCTTGGATTTCTGCATTTGCATTGGTAGTAACTACCTCAGGCAAGTGAGATACAGTGTGCTGTGAGCCAGTCTCTAAAGTAAATATTTGGATAAATAAGTGTTTTGGTTTCTAGGTTCCCTAATGGGTGTAAGCATGTGTAGGAATCTACTGTTTTATCTTCATTTTCCACAGTAGCTTAAAAGAAATCTTGAAAACAGTGAAGACATTTTTTGGGAGCTATATCTTTGCAGTAGGGACAAGCTTATATTCAAATCTGGATTTAAAGACTCAAAAATCTGGGAGATGTTTAAGTCTTGTGAGAAGGTTTTACAGGTTCCAAAGCCAGAAACAAACTTGAGAATTTGGGTTTAAGTTTAGGCTTTGGGGCCAAGGCCTGCTTATAGGTGGAAGGGAATGGACTGTCTCTGGATTTCACTGTTTACAGTGGTAGAATAGCTATGGAAGAAGCTTTCATCTTTCTCTGAAGCCTTCATCTTTCTCTGTCCTCATTTTTCTCTCATTTCTCTTCCACTTTTAAAACATAAGGATGAACAAATGCTTTTCCCCCCCCAAATTTCCCATTGAGCCCAATATGCAGACATATTTATATGCAAATCAGTTATATGAAAATACCCTGTATTATCTAAAAACTCTATCAGAAATGAAGAATTTATGCCTCAGTAGGTAATAATCAAATATTCCAGTGATTTTTGTATTGTGTCTGAAGTGCATGATGAAGAATTGTTGAGGGTGGGAAATGACCTTTAAGCCCATTAAGTACATTAGAGGCTGATTGTTGCACAGCCTTCCAGGATGGTAACTAATTGCTTCCAAGGCAACCCTGGCACTTCTGATCTGTTTTTTTGTTATCATTAATCTTGTCATTTGCGAGTTTCTTATTCTTTGATTAAAAATTTTGTTCCTTTTTTCAATTAACATTCTTTCTTCATGTCCCATGTTTCTGCTTTAGTTCCATCATCCACAATATGATTAAAGATGATGCATGACCAACATTAACTTATCATACACCATTTAACACTCATGACAGTATTTTCCTTTTTTTATATACCTTTTCCATTTCTTCTTCTTTTTTGTTAAATTATACTTGAATTTTCAGTTTGGCCTTCTTTTTCTCTAGAAACAACTGAACAAAATTTCTATCACTTCTTTTCTTTGAATGCTGCATTATAACTACTGACACTAAAAATATAGGAACAGAAATCAGCTTTAAAAAATTTTTATGCTTGGTTGGAAAGAAGTCAGTGTGCATTATACAACAGACATTTTACTTCATTTTTAAAGTAATGGTTTAATTCCTTATTTTTTTGTATGAACTTTTAACTCCCCCCAAGAAAAGTGGAAATTCATATCTGTCAAATTCAGTGTGATCTATCTGCTTAGAGGTATTTTGTAGCCCTCTGGTGTAACCCCAGGTAGAGGAGGCACTCTGCATTTTGGGTGAGCTGGAGGAAAAATCTGGAGGAAAAGCATAAACTGTGGGTAATTGGTAAATTGTGATGGCATCATGAAGTGCTTCTCAGGATGTACTAGAGGAAAGGTAAGTTCAAGTTTTTTTCAGTGCCTATTGAAAAAACTGTGCTGCCACCATCCTGATGCACCACCATTTGTGTGGAAGGAAGAAGCAAGGTTTCTCTCCTTTCTTGCAAGCTGGGACGTGACTGGCACAAGAATCCCTCTCCTACATTACCATATTCTGCCTGTATCCACAAAAAAAAAAAACCTGTGGGTGCTATTTGAGCAGGAAAGCATTGCTTAGCATAAATGAATTTATAATTCCTCCTTGCCTGTGCTTGGGGAAACACGACAGAAGACAGCTCTGAAACAGATTATAAAAGCTAATTCAGAAAGAGTCACCAGTATAGCACACTATTAACCAAATTTCAGATATGAAAATAAGGGGAAAAGAATGGAATTAATATTTTAAGATGTCTACATGAAGAGAAAGAGGTGTACTCCATGGGCCTTTAAAAAGCAAAAGTCCTCACAATGCGCCCTGCAGAGAAAAAGAGATCTCCAAAACCACTTGTCATTAGAGCTGCAGGTTCCACAAATCTCTGGAGATCCTGTAAATTTTTTCTGAACTCGTAAATATCAATTTCAGTGCTGTTCTACTGGGAACCAGTAACTCTGATTTGAGATCTCTATGTTAGGTCCTTGATTAAGGAATAGTAACACATACAAAAGAGAACTTTTAGCCACTAAAAGTTTTAGCCACAAGCCACTAAGTTTTTACCCTTTGGATGCCAGACACCCATCCAAGCCTCTCTGTCCCTCCCCTCAGCAGCTGGATAGGGGAGTGAAAATATAGCAAAGGGTTCGGGGTTGAGATAAGAACTGAGAGAGATCACTCATCAAATACTGTCACAGGCAAAACAGACTCAAATTAAAGATATTAATTGAATTTTTTACCAACAAAATCAGGGCTGTAAAATAAGACCTTAGAAACACTTTCCCACCACTTCTCCTTCCTTATCAGCTCTCCCTCCTTCTCCCCTCGCAGCACAGGGAGATGGGAATGGGTTTACAGTCAATTCATCACAGGTTGTTTCTGCCACTTCTCTGGTAGAGAAGTCCTTCCCCTTCTCCAGCATAGGATCCTTCCCATGGGAGAGAGTTCTTCACAAACTTATCCAATATGCGAACACGTCACAACAGCAGCTCTCCACAAACTACTCCAATGTGGGTCACCCTTTTAAGGAATGCAGTCCTTCAAGAACAGTCTGCTCTAGTGTGGGTCTGCCATGGGATCACAGGTCCTACCAGGAAACCTCCTCCAGCGTGGGCTCCTCTCCCCATGGGTCTGCAGATCCCTGCCAGGGCTCTGTTCCAGCATGGCCCTCCCATGGGGTCACAGATTCCTTCAGGCCTCCACCTGCTCCACTGTGGATCTCCTCCATGGGCTGCAGGTGGATCTCTGCATCCCTGTTGACCTCTGTGTGCTGCAGGGGCTCAGGTGCTCCATCCTGGGCATCACCACACACTGCAGAGGAATCTCAGCTCCAGCACCTGGAGCACATCCTGCCTCTCCTTCTCCATTGACCTGATGTCTGCAGAGTTGTTTCTCTCACATGTTCTCACTCCTTCTCTGGCTGCAATTACATCTGCAACATCACTTTTTTTTTTTCTTCTTAAATATGTTATCACAGAAGATTTACCACCATTTCTGACAGTTGCTCTCTAAAGCTTCCTGAGCAGGAGGCATGGAAAGGGAGGTGCTGATCTCTTCTCCTTGGAATCCAGTGAGAGGACACTGGGTGGGAATGCTCCCAAGTGGCAGCAGAGGAGATTTAGACTGGACATTAGGAAGCTTTTTTTTTCCAAGAGGATGATCAAACAGTAGAATAGGCATCCCAGTTGATGCCCCAAGGCTGACAGTGTCTAGGAGGCATTTGGGCAATGCCCTTAATTACCACCTTCAATTTCTGGTCAGCCTTGAATTGTTCAGGCAGTTGGACTAGGTATAGTTGTAAGTCCTTTCCTACTGAAATATTCTGTTCTAATCTATTCATCCAGAAGGAATATAATAAGCTCTGAAGAGGCACTAGTTAAAAAAAAATCAATTATGACTGAGGACATATTTGAACCATAAGTATTTGCCATGGAATCTGAAGCAATTCAGATCTGCTTTGCTCTCAAATGACCTTGTGGGCCATTGCCAGTTAAATTAGGATTCTCAGCCTGGTCCTTGTCTAGTCCTGTATGGCATTTCTTACAGTCTTACTTTGGAATTTGACTCAGTCTCATTTCACACTTTATTTTTGTCAGTTCATGCAAGGGTTTTGTCATGGCCAGGATGGGATAACTAATGAGCTTTGTAACAGGGCTTGTTTTCTTAAGAGTTGCAGCCACAATGCCCAGGTGTTCTGAGAATCCTATGGTCTGGACACAATGTATCATAAGAAGGTAAGTTTTCTGAAGTGCCTTTAGTTAAATTTTATTTTTGGCCAAGTAAACCACCGTATTCAGCTCTGTTGCTAGGTATTTTGTACTGACACATCACTCTTCTAAAGCAAGAAAGCCCTGCAGTTTTGTGCTGTACTAAGCTGCTGTCCTGGGGTGACTAGCTTCCCCCTAAAGCAACACTTCATCATAAAAATAGAGTTAATATATATCCTACCAAGTCAACTAGTCAAAAAGAGGATCTCATTTCCTCATTGGAGTGAGGGCAATCTTGACAGTTTTCTTCTACAGCATCTGTCATAATTCCTCTCTATATTCTCACCCTCTAAACCCAAAGCATTTAAAATAGAAAAGTCTTTTATGATACTTTTTTGAAATATGTTTGAGCATAGTAGGTGTGAGTGCTTAAAAAGCATGATTCATATAAAAATGATATTTCTTGTACCACATCAAGCAACAACATAAGACTGAGATACGAATTAAAATAATCACCTAAGTAAGTGCTGCAGAGGGGTGCTAAAAGGAATATTTACCACCATTCAGGGAATTTAAGCAAGACTAAAGAAAGTCACAAAAGTCTAAGGAACCCTCTTGGGAATTCTGTTTCTCACAAACAGTACTTTTCAAGGTACAACACCAGAGGCATATTTCAGTCTCTCTGAGTGTACCTCTTCCATGTGGCAACATTAAATTCCACATGCTGGCTTGGTTTTGCATCCTCATTAAATTCTTTTGTAAACCCTTCATGTCTTCCAAGTATCAACTTTAAAAATCCTCCTGCTTTTGTCATCTGTAAATTTTGATGCACTCCATATCAAATCAATTTCTAAATCACTAATATAAATGTTAAATAAAAAATAGCTCCAGGCAAACTCACCTGTCATATTCTGCCTAGAGAATCCTTTATCATTTATTATGATCCTTCAGGGGCCCACTTACTACCCATTATTAATCCATTTTCCCTGACCAGCCTTCATACCTCCCTCATGACTTTTCTTACTAGTTTCTTATGATCTATATTTGGAAAAGTGCTGCTAATATAAATGCAAATTCACCTCACACTGTTAACCTGTTAACCACAGCAGATAAAGATCACATTTTTCTCTGTGATATGTTTCCAGTTTCATGCTGACACCAGCTAACAACTCTTTGCCTTTAAACACTGTATTGTATTCCGTAAGTACGAAGATGTTATCCCAGATTAGATAATATTAAACATTGGCACCATCTACTCTCTTAGCCTTTGCCAAAATGACAGAGTTCATCCTCTAGTTTTTGCTAACAGGATGGTTTCTTGTGATTCAAAATGGAAGATCAGAGACATGTCTTGGGCAGCAGAAATAATTCCTTCTCTAAATCAAAGCAATTTCACCTTCCATGGTTCTCAGCTGCATCACACTTTCTCCCTTGCTGCATATGCTGCTTACACCATCATGTTCCAGGTAACAATAAGGATCAGCTAACTGTTCTCCTTCTCTCAATAGCTGCAGAGAGCAGGCATGTAAAGTGGGTGTCTAATTATCCTACTGTTATCCCACCACCACAAAATGATTGCTTTATTATTTTGGCAGGAAATTGTAGTCCTTGCTGGTTGCAAATACTCATTTATGTTACATCTTCTCCTAGTTATGTTGGCTTTCAACGTCTACAAGAGTGCTGTGTAAGAGGGTGAAAACAATAGCCATATAAACTGCTTTGGAATGTTCAGGAATTCATTTTCCAGTTCAAAATTAAGGCAGAATAAAGATTTTACTCTTATTATGAAGCAATGGCCATTACTCCTTAGCTAAGGTTAAGGTGCAGTTGCACAGCCATGGAGGTGTTTGTTGGGTTTGGAATATTGCAGTGAGAAAACGGGGGCAGGCAGCAGCTGGAACAAGCTGGGCCTACAAGATCTGCTGGATTTGTCTCTGGGGCAGGGAAGCAGCAGTCTGTGCCAAGTGTCACACAGGCACACAGCCTGGGCTGCAGCACTGCGCCAGCTGTGGGAGAAAGGCAGAGGCTTTGTGCAGGTGCAAGAAAGGTTCTTCCCATGGACTGAAGAAAGGTGCGTCTCTTCCTTCAAGGGCATGGGAGATTTTCCTAGGGTTCAGCTAGCTCAAGACTCGAGGGGCAGCTGAGTAACAGACTAACTCTTGAGGTGATGTAGCCCCTGAAATAGGGAAGGCAAGGGCTAAATGCACAACCCTTCTCTGTCCAAATCTGATAAGGATGGGAAGAATTTTCTATAGTCAGTGAATACACTCTACCCCCCTCTTCCTCTTCCTATATATAATCACAGTACCTCCTTCTGGTGCTATAACATATGCCTATTTGAAGTATAGTGCAGCTGTTATTTTAAGAAGAAAAGCTGTTTAATTGGGTAATTAAACAGAATATTGTTTCTACCACTCATAGAAGCTTTTTTTAATATCTGAGGGAAATGAAGGCAAGGCACAATACATATAATCTCCAGCTAAAGTTCTGCATACTTATTCTCTGGTAAAAAATACTGGCTGATTTTTCAAGAACTTGTTGAAATCTCATGAGTTAACCATATTCAAAAGTGCAGGAAGGCTGGGAATTTTGGCAGAAGCTATACTTGGCTAAGAAGGCAGAATCCTACTGAACTAAAACAGAGAAAGGAAATATACAAGAGGTAGAAGGTCTAGGGGAAAAAAAAAGTAAAATATTGCCTGAGTGCTTAGGGACAAAATCAGGAAGGCCAGAGCCTGTCTGGAGCTCAGATGTGTAAGGCACATTTAGCACTATAATAAGGGATTTTACAGTCATGCTATTTGTAAAACAAAACTCAGGAAAAAGTAGGGATGCATTGATGGCTAGAGGGGACAACAATGAACAATGTGGAAAATGTTGAAGTACTCAGTGCCTACTTAGACTGGCAAACAAAACCTCCTTCTAGACCTCCACATTTATCAGCAGAGTTTTAGAAGGAGGAGTGCAAAAAGTAGCGGAGGAAAAATATGTTAGGGACTCCTTAGAGAAGCTGAGCTCATGATCTATGAAAATTATGGAATTTACATAGGGATGCTGGCAGACATTGTGGATGTGATGGTGATATTATCATCATCATCTGTGAAAAGGAGAGGCAAACAGGGAAAGTCTTTTAAGCGGAAAAAGGCTAACTCAATGCCTGTTTCCAAAAATGGCAAGGTGGAGGACCCAGGGATCTATAGACCAGTTATCCTCCATTCAGTCCCTGGGAAAATTGTGGAGCACATTGTATTGAAATCCATTTCCAAGCTTGTGAGGGACAAGAAAGTAATTAGGAACAGTCAACACAGATTTATCAAGGGCAACTCTTACTTAACCAACCCCTTGACTGTGGCCTTTAGAAAAATAATTGGCAATGTGGATAAGGAGAGAGCTGTGATTTTAATGAGCATTGATGTCACTGAGGTTTTTGACACTGTATCTCACAGTATTCTCACTGTAAGCTCAGGAGGTGTGAGCAGGGCAAATGGGCTGCTAGGAACCTCTCTGGACTGGCTGGCATGGAAGGTGGTCATCAGTGGCTTAATGTCTGGTCGGCAGATGGTGACCAGCAGAGTAGTCTTGTAGTCTGTCCATCAACACTGTTCATTGTCCTCAGAAGCAGCCTGAGTGGCGACACATAAACTGTTCTCAGCGAACTTGCAGATTAGGCCCAGTGGCCAACATGATGAATTGCAGAGTTCCAACACAGAGAGACCCTGTGAAGTCTAAGAACTAGGCCAACAGACACCTGCTGGAGTTCACCAAGATATACAAAGGCCTGTAACCAGGATGGGAATTCCACTCATTGGTACAGGCTGAGACATGATAAGCTGGCCACTGACTTAAAAGGACTTGAAATTTCTGTTGGCAAGGTCAGTAGAGTGGACTCCTGGGTGAATACAAGCCAAGAACGTGCTCTTAGTGCAAATAAAGAAAACTATGAATAAGATTCAGTAGGAGGATTATGGACTGCAGAGTGGGGAGAGTGTACCCCTCTACTTTGTCATGGGGAATCCACCTCTGCAATAGTGGGCTCAGATTTTGTTCTCCCATTTCAAAGGGGCTTGTGTGGAAAGTGGAGAGTGTGAAACAGTGGATTTTCAGGGTATTCAGGGACCTAGGACATGTGACCTACAGAAATAATTTCTGAGAATTTTGTTTATTACCCAGAATCATAGAACAGTTGGGGTAGGAAGGAACCTCTGAAGATCAGCTAGTTCAATCTCTCTTTCCAACATTTGACTAGACAAGGCCAAGACTTTTTGATACTGGGAATATTCACTGGTTCAAGTGGGAGGCTGGACTAGGAGATCTCTAGAGCTACTTTTCAACCAACAGTTCTGTGTGAAAAATCATTCATGGCTATGACTTTTCTGCAAGTATATTACCAGAATCTGAAACATAATGACAATAGCAATATCTAGATTAGTCAAGTGTACAATTTTTGCTCTCTTTTGCGTTTCATGGTAGTCTTGGGGCTTGCAAATCTGAAAAGATTGTGGCAGATGGGTCCTGGCTATTGAGCAGCTCTATCTGAAGAGAAACAGATAGGAAGTCCTGGTTTCCTTTGAACAAACAACAAAATTCCCTTTAAAATATTTTTATATGCACCTATAAAAAGAAATCTAGCAAAAAGAGGAGGGACTAAAAGGTAACAAGATATGATAAGACAACCCATCCTAGTACATGGAAAAACTTAGACTCATATGTTGTCTTCATTTTTCAGAATATGAAAAGAAGATATAGAGTATGCACCCCCTGCAATAAAACTAGGAAGATCTTGGCCATCTATATAGTATGGGAAGGGGAAATGACAGACAATAGGCAGAAACTCTCTGTTGGCAGATGGTGGTTTAGCTTGACTGGTTCACTCTTGCATTGTTACTGCTGCTGATGACAATAACTGTCTGTGGAGGCAAAGCTGTTCAGAGAGCTGCAGCTGATGCAGAATGTTGTAGTACCTTTCCAGAATGACCATGGTTTACACACCTCATGGCAATCCACCTCTCCTCTGTACCTGCCTACAGAGCAGACCCCAAATTATTGTTTTTGTTCTGAATGTGGTTGGTGCTGTGAGTGAGTTGGTGTTCAAATGTTCAACATCTACAGACCCTGCAGAGGAAATTGAACTGGTTTTAAAAAATACTGTATAACAGATAGCAATCAATCTAGTTGAGAACATAGAAAATCAACTCGTGGAAATACGTGATATGGAAGTTGGATTCATTCAACTTCCTAAACTACCTCAAGAGCTGCTATATTTTAGTGCAGTTTAGACCTGTAAAAGAAGCCCTTAAGTGTCCAGTTCCAGAGGAGAGATCTGCAGTGGGGTAATCAAGGATAGACTTGTGAGAAGGCTTCAGGCCAGGTTTTCCAGAAAGCAAGACAACAGATCTTTTCAAGATGGTCAATGTGTTAAATGCAGAGTTATTCTAGAAATGACTATGGATTGAGTAATTGCAAGCATATACATGATGAGGATTCCATCAAATCAAAAATGACCATTTGCCAGTGATCAAATCTCACTGCAGCTGCATTTAAGTTGCATGGTTCCTCATGAGGAATGCTGTTATGAGGGTGAAATCAATGGGGGTTTGTCAGACTTCGGTTGGATTCAAACATTGTCCTGGGAAGGACACATTGCTATAACTCTAAATCCATAACATTGTCATCCACAACACTGACAACTATTGTTGTAACATCACCTCTGGGGAGTTAAAATGTAAACATGTCTCAGTCATGCTGTTTAGATTTTAAAAGGGAGCAATTTGAAATCCAGAAATATCTAGATGACTCTGACTATGGAGTAACTGGTATTTTAGCAGCAATATTAGTCTAAGTCTCAAATTCAGATGATGAAGAAAACCTTCTTCAAATTGCTACTTAAATAGATGCATAGCTAGGTCCTGAATCAGGTGTTATTTAAAGAGAGCAATTGTCCTAACCTTGTCAGACACATTTTTTTTCTTTGTCTGTGTGACTGTCAGGAGGGAGACTAGAAGAAAATTAGAAGTTGAACTTCAGACTTTCTCTCTGCCTCCCCTGTTGTTTCCCAGAATCACTTATGAAGAATTGCCAAACCTAGAAAGATATTCAAAACATGTGGACTTCAAATTGTTTTAAGACTGCAAGCCACAAGTATAGTTACATCAATATAAGGCACATCGATATAACAGTTGGCCAATAATCCAAGTTCTATTCATGGATTATTTTGGAAACAAAGAAAAGTGGAGCTGTGGTGCCTCCTACTGGCTCTGTTTCTGTCTGTCATTACTGTCTGCCATGTCTCATGAGTGTTACCATTAGATCTTTGAACTATTAATGCAGACGTAATGATGATTAGGAGGGCCTCAGAAAAGGTCTCAGATATGAAAGACTGCAGCTATTTAAATTTAAAAGAAACTGATTAAAACTGAAGAAAATTATGAAAGCAGAAAGTGACTCAGAAATATATGCCCAACAGGAGCAATGCATGTATTTTTTCTTACAATCCCACTTACCAAGTGGATAAGGATTTTTTGACATATTATTTCATTTGATGTAAAACTGAATATGCTTTTTACATTGATCTTACTCCAAGACCCAAAAAATGTTCTTTGATTCAAATGTTGTTTTGATTCAAAACTAACAAAGCAGAATCACAAGAATAATTCATTTTTCTGGTGCTACCTCTTTTCCACAGACTGTAAATTGTACCAGACATAATTTTAAATTGCTCTATGGATGAAGAGCCTGGTAAGTCATTATGTTTGTAGAGGAATTAATGTCTCAGTACCACCACATATATCCAGCCTTCCCATGCAATCTAGATACAAGAGCATAAATCAACATGTCCAAAATGTTAAGAAAACATACCCTTTACTATTTAGGAAAAAAAAAATGTGTTTTAACTAAAATTATAGCTTTTAATAAAGAATTAATCTAACAGCTGCAACAATACTGTGTATCAGAACATGCCTGATGTTGGTGTGGCCTTTACTTTGGCTGCTATGTTAGACAGGAACATCCCTGAACAGGTACTGTGCACATTTCATAGTTTTCTGAAAACTCTGGGATCAGTCACTGATTTGGGATGACTAGGCATATTCTTGGACTGTTCATACTCAGCTCAGCAGTGATCCACCAATCTGTCCTGTAATTTAAACACACTCTCCTCAACAGCTCTACTTGCTTCTCTCTGCAAATTCTGTCCTCTAAGATAAATTTCATTTACATGGACTTACCCAGCACAAGTAAATACATGATCATTATGCTTAACTTTGTACTATTTGTGCCCAAGAAAACACAGGAAAGTCATCATGACAATACTAGATTTGCATTTAAATAAATGTGTATCATGAAATAGCATATATGTAGTAAATATGTAGTTGGTGGGAGCTTTCAGATCATCATATTCTTAAAAAGCAGAACTACCATGCAATGTTTTTTGCTGGTATTTCAAACAATTAGTAGGACTAGACAGGAAGATTCAGGACACACAGCAAATAGCTTTCACAGCTAACAGCTGCCGTGCAGAAGAATTTGCATTGGGAACTTGAAATGCGCAAAAAATGTAAACAGGATCTAATAAGGGAAATCACAGCACAGATGTACAAGTGATTACAACACTCCTTGCCTAAGATGCAAATATGAAAAAAAAATCCCAATTAATTCATAATCAAGCTTCTTGAACTCATTCAAGCTTTGGAGGACACAAAAAGCCTGCAGTGTAATAGAGGTTACAAATGCTAGACAGAATCTGAAAAAGTTTCTAGCCCTGAAAGACAAGGACAAAACCCAGAACAAAACACTCTTGGTGTTTTGTACTGAATTTCATCCAAAGTTCTTCTCAGGCTCTGATTCCAGATTCTGCAGAGAGCTAACTTTTAATACAGTCAATATTTCTTCAGGAACATGACAAATTACTTGACAGGTTGAAGAGCCTAGGCACGGAAAGGCGAAGTGACTCAGATGCTGACTGTAACTCGTCTGTCCCTCAACAAAAAAGATGCTTTTCTCATGCAGCTGCACAGACACCCTGCCTTTGCAGTTGTTGTTCACACCCATGCTGTCCGAGGACAACATCAATTTCAGGTACTATCACAAATGGAAATGGCTTCGTGGAACCAGAAAACCCCTGATCTTTCAGTAAGGGAAATGAACAAAATATTTTAAAATGTGTGTATGGAACAGAAAGGACATAAAGGTTCTTCATCAGACTCATCTATTGACTCTGTTTCAGGCATGGTTTTGTCCCCATAAGTACTGGTGCCATCTCAGCCCTCCCCAAGCCTGTAAGGTCCCAGTTGTCAAGGCGTTTTGAACAAAAGTTACTTCAAATGAGCTTTTTATAGCACCTGTTAAATGGTTACTTGATTTTAATAGCAGATTCTGGGCACTCTGTCAACATAAATAACTTAGACCACTGTTAAACATGGCCCAGAAAATAATTCACTTTTTTTCTAGCTTGCATTTAGTCTTACATGGAGCAAGAGTTATGTTGCAAATTGGTAAAATTTCTGGCTAGATGCTGTCTAGAATGGATTGTATTAAGAAGTTTATTGCATTACACCACACACATTGTGTCAATAATGAGCATATTGAATGAACATTGTCTTTCAGATGTTTTCTATAGCATTATGTTGAACTTATTAGTGTAGCTCTCAAACCACCAGCGTAATTAAGATACTTAAGTTATTGTTGCCATTTGTTTCTTATTTTTTAAAAAAAGCCCACATAATTCTCTACTTTATAAAAAACTCATGGAAAAATATTGCTGACATATTTGAGTACACATGGTTTTGGAAGCATTACTTTAATCCCCAGGAAGTAATTTAATAAAAATGGATTTTTCTACCTCAAGACATCTGAAAAAAACCTTTTCATAAATATTGGATATAGAAATGTCCTTACGTAACAACTATCAAAGCTCCAGCTTAAGTAATAAAAAGCTTAATAAAAATCACTTTTGATTAACGATACTTTCCTCTCCCTCTAATTTTGAACTAAATGCCTTCTGCTAATAGCATAATCAAGGGTCCCCCTACCTTGCTTCTATAAATATCTGTGTTCCCAATAGAATGCCACCAGAATTGCACCAGATGTGTTTGAGATGATGCCTTTTAGATCCAGATTTTACAGTTTCAGTAAGTCTGACCCTGCAGAGACCCACCCAACTTCTTTCCTTTTGCTGACTTCAGCTAATGCTATTGAAGTCAGTGGGAGGTTAACTCATGTACACTTTCAGAGGGTCAATCATAGCACTGGATGAACAGACTGACCAGCAACTGCTGCTGAGAAAAGCGAAATCAGACCAGTAGTGTTGGTTAAACTGCCTATTATCCAGGCACAACTGCTAAATATCAAAATGCCAAAGGCCTAATGCACTCCTGTGTTACACCAGGTTCGTGTCAGGGAAACCCTATATGCTGAATCAGGAGGCTTTATTGGCCCACAGGGCTAAGGATCAAATTCTGACCCCTGTGAGACCCTCTCCTTTTAAACTCAACTACTTTCACATATTTAGTGATTGATTTTAACGTCCAGCCACTCTTGAAGTCATCCCATGGACGTAAAAGGAACCCAGATCTCGTTTACCCAAAAGGGAAATTAATCTTAAGCCTCCAATTTCTACCACTCAGATGATCTTTAATGGGTGTCAAGAAAGTGGAGTAGGAGAAAGAGAGCAGCTCCTCCTTCCTGAAGAGCAAAGGACGTCCTGACACACTCCTTAAAGCAGGGGCATAGACAGCTATCTTGGGAAGACTGCTCTGGCTTTTGAAACCTTTCTGAATCAAATTGCTTCATATTGCAGCATCCAAACACCTGAAAATGTGGGATTTAAAAGACAAACCTTTATTTCAGTTTTCCTAGTGATGCCTGTGTGTTTTCCTCCCTGCTGCTGTGTGCCCTATTCCTGTTGTGTTTGCCCCTCTGGACTTTACCTGTTCTGTGTGAGCATTATCTTGCTATAGTTGTGCCACACTACCTAATTTGTTAAACACATTTTAAAGTGTCTGGTATGGGTGAATTCCTGAATGCTATACAGACATTCTCACTTCTAGAATTGTAATTGTTTCCCAGAACTATTGTCACTTTTATACCTCATGATTTTCTAGGACATATCAAAACTCTATTTATTTTCTAGGAAAGAAGACATCTTTTTCCTGGTTTATGGCAGTAATTGTATCAAATATAGAGTGACTTGAAAGTTTTTTATTTCTTTCTTCTTCATTTTGTTATCCAGATATTCCTCATTGTCCCTTTGGGTAGCTCCTGTCACAAATAAAATTATTGTTCCACAGCTTTATAACCACAGCCTGCCAACAGGAAGCAGAATGTCACACTGGCTGTCGTTGCTGCTATGTGGAGCTTTTCCCAAGGCTGCGTGTCTGGCAGCCTAAGTAATGTAAATCCTATTTTCACAGTCATTGTCCCACTGCAATTAACAGAGGTGGCATTTACTGATCTGAGCTCAGCAGTTTATGTTTTAAAGCTGTGAGAGCAGCATTCCAAGGCTTTCCTCAAGTGTATCCCTCCAGAGGGGGTATGTCCTTTAGAAGCATTTCTCTGACATGTATCCTTACTCCAAGGTTTGTATAGTCTTGTAATGAAATAGAACATGGAAAGAAATTTAGGATTCAGTTTGCCTAGTTAACATACAAAAATAATTTGGCAGCTGAGCCTCCATGTGGAAGGATGTAGGCAGGAAAAAACACAGTCTGGGACATAATGAATATTTTTAAAATCCTCACAAGCTTAGGTACTTACTGTCAAGACTAGCAACTGATGTATGCTATTATGAAAATGTTTCCCTTTTTATTTTTTTTCTCTCCAGAATCTGTTTTTAAACATCAGTTGGTCATTTTTAAAATAATCAATGGCAGTTAGCCTCATCAGGTCACAACACTATAAGTTACATTTTGCAATATAAATTATGATTTAAATGATATTAAGTAGCATTAGCTCTATGGTAACAAGCAATGGCACATTCTGTACAAACAGATAAGCCTGCTCTTCCTACGCCTGTATCCAGGGTGCTGGGCTGTTTGTTCTCAGAGAGAGAAGGATATGATTACTGAGATAAAACAAAATCACACACTACAGCCATTATGGGGAACAGGGGAGGGGAGAATGTTAAATGTATTTAAACTTCAGGAGGTTAAAACAGCATGTGCCAAAAAATTTTTGAAATGTCAGGATTAATAACAGCTGGAAGAAGGAGCAGAACTGACTCTCTGTTTCTAATGCAGAATTCAGCATTTAAGGTTCCAGGATGTTGATTTATCAAGCTTTTTCCTTCTATCCCAACAGCCCTCCCACATAATGGTAATTGCTGGTGATGAGAGTACACAAATGTTAAATAATAAATTCATTTCTTACCTCTGGTGTAACCAAGAGACATTGTTTCAATGGCCTAGATTATGTCTCCAAACACTTGAGGAATATCTAAGGTATAGCAATTAAGCATAAACAATTAAAAAACTCCAACCATCCAAGGACACACTCTTAATGAAATAAAAATTGAAAATTAATCTCAGTAATATGAGAGAGCAGAAACTCAGAACAGGCATGTAGCTTTCAAATAAAAACCCAGTGCTTCTGAATGAAGCCTCTTGCAATAAGATCAGAAAGCAAGTCCTTTAGCTCCATGAGGTGTAAAATCTGAGGGAAGTGGCATGTGAGTGACACTTGCTGATTGCATTTCAAGCTGCATTTGAAGTCAGAACCTTCAACACTGAAATGTTTGTGTAGCCTACTCTAGGTAGTCAAATTCTGCAAATCAGCATGATGGTATGTATTCATCTTTTGACAGCCAGTGGGGACACTTTGATGGTGTTTATACACCTCTGATATGGGTAAAGCAGTCTATTCTAAGCATTTAAAGACCCCCAGTGTTATGTTAATGAGTAAAGTTTTGTGATAAATGCTTGCTTCAATTATGAATTCCAAAAGCATGAACTAAAAAGAATACCAACAATAGCTGGTATACATTAATATGTTTTAATGGATGTTAGCTAGAAAAGGAAGAAACCTTCCATTTTCCATCAGATCTTCCTTACATCAATTGCACTACCAGTGCAAGTAAGTGCAACATCTGCTTTCACTATCACTGTTTAGAGATAGGAGGTAGAGCTATCAGTTTTTGATAACATTGATCCCTCTAATGAATAATATTTTCTACATAAAGATCCCAATTATTTTTATATTCCATCTATCCTACAACAGAAACAAAAGATGGCAAAACTTCTTGCTCCAAGACTAGGAGATGGGTCTACTGCAGATGCAGGAGAGCACTCTATTTGTCAGGACCCAGGACACACCTCTGGCTGTCCAGGACACCAGGACCCCTGCTAGGGGTCTCAGAGACCCTGTCACAGAGCCCAAGACACCTGTGGTTTTGATTATGACCCATGGAGCAAATTACCAACCTTATATGAAGATCAGCAAGCCACAACAGTTTAGGTAGAATAATAGTGAAATTATCACAGGCTGGAAAAGAAGATTTTGGGTTTTTTGGTATGGGGGTTCAGGAAGCAAGATGGAGAGAACTGGGTGTGTCCAGCCTTTCTCCTTCTTCTTCTTGGCCTCCATCTTCTGCTGTGATGTTAGCACTTGGGGATTGGTTTAGAATAGAGGTGCACTGTCTATCATGGGTGATAGGTATTGGAAGGTAAAAGTAAATATGATATACGTAATTTGTAGTACAAAAGACGACGCAGCCTTGGGGCGGGAGGAGAGTGCCTAGAACTGTCTTGCTGAGCTGACCTCGGCAAGGCAGGAGAAAATTTTTTATAGATAAGATAAAATAAACAACCTTGAGACCAAGAAATGAAGAGCCCTGACTCCTTCTTCAAGCGCCGGGCTGGGAAAAGAGACTTTTGAACTTTTCTCGGGGTCACTCTGACCAGCTAGAGATCCCGACACTATTACCTGAACCAGTCTGTGGTCCCTGTAGGGACTTAAACTGACACCGTGCTGGAGTCAGCCTTTAACAGACTCTAAGCCTACAAGTCAGTAATAAGAAAGTTTGAAAGCAGACAAATGTCTACCCCACCACATGAATAAGTAAGTGTCATAAAAATAACAAAGGTGGTAAATGAAAGTGCTCTTTGTAACCCAAATGCAATGGTTTGTTTTATGAGGAAAACAGAGCATGGGTCAAGCAGTTATCAGCCTTTGATTTGTATGATGCAGTGATGTCAGACTATCTTCTCTGCAGACAGTCATTCATGCCAGGTGTAACAGGAGCTAAATATGGTTACCACAGTGAGCATAAATACTTCATTCTGGAAATTGAATAAAACCAGTAAAAGAATGAGGGGTGTTTTCCCCAAAAGACAGGCCAGATACTCAACAGTTTTCCTCTAACCCAAACCTTGTTTTCTATTGAAGCACAACTCAAAGCCATAGCTGGTATACATTAATATGAGCCAGCAAAAAAACCCAGTCAAAAAAATGTGACTGAAACTGTGAATAATTACCAGTTGGATGGAGGATGGTTGATCACTGGGGTTTGCCATCAGAATTCCACTGTCTCAGTGGAAACTGGGTGGAAGGGAACACTGGGTCTCAGACTTGTAAGGTGTTACTTTAGATGCTTGTTAGTTCAAAATGAAGCCAGCAGCAGCACACTGAAGTATTTTTTCTGAGGATTGGCTGTCACTTTAACACCAGAGAGGGTATCTCTGATTGATGGTGGCCTTGGGCTTCTCTGAGCAGGAAGTCTTGCCAGAGAGCTGCAGCTGACAAGGAACTGTGGATTGAGCACTCAGAGTGCTCTGGGGTCTGGGAGTGAGGGGTTTGGTTGAGCTGCTGATTGATGTAAAGTTTAGTCTGATATAACTACTGGCACATCATGGGTTCTGGCACAAATGGGTTGTGCTCGAGGCAACAATACTTCAAACCCAGCATGCAGTGAACATCCAGCAATGCCTAGAGAAAGGCAATTCCTGTCTTGCATGGGACAGTTGGAAGTTGGGTTGATATTTGAATTGATCAGAGGGAAAGTGTGTGAATGCTTCAGATGCTGTGGGAAATGCAATGTCACTTTAATGTAACTTTCTAGAAGGGTCTTCTGTATTCCCTTGCATAAGCTAATTCTTTTTACAATCTGAAACAAGTTACTTATGCTACTTTAGCAGGTGGGTTGGGAGGTTGACATTTCCTTAGTCAGTGCTATCCCACATTGTCTCAATGAGATACAAACGAGAAAAGGTCAAGAAAAAACTGGCTGTAGAACAGCAGGTTAGGCCCAGGAGAGGGAAGAGGAAAAGAGGAAGGATACTGTTGCATTTGCTGTCACTGTATCATTTCAAGCCAGGTCAAGGAAAAAAATTTTGCTTCCTACCTTGATAAACTGTTAGTAATAGGTCAGGAGTCAGCTGCTTCCTTTATCAGCACAGGGAGCTTAAATGTCAATGATTAAATGTTTCCATGGAGATCCCCTGAGCTTCACTAATGTGGGCACATTATTTACACCCACACTGCTGGAGAAATGAGAATGACAGCACATTTTGCCATGCCCCAGCTTATCTGAAGCAAATTCTGCAGCTGGAATCTGAAACAGCATCTCAGAGCCCCATCTCAGGGATGTGACAGATACCTGCTCATCTGATTTTGGCTCTTGTTAGAAAGAAGCAGCCAGCAGAGCTTTTAATGCTGCATTCTGGAGACACTGCTCCAGTGCGGAGGGATTATCACAGCTGCTCACTAGTAAAAGATGAATCCTTGCAGGAGGCTGCAGTAGGTAGCAAATCAGCTCTGTGACCTACATAGGCTGAACACACTTCAGTTGTTAATTCATTTCATCTAGGGAAAGAGCAGATAAATTCACAATCAGAGCAGCAGAGGAATACCTTGTTTATTCCAAATTGGTTCAGCCTGGTTCAAGCTGATTGTCTTGCATGGGAGTCACTCCAGAGTGACTTTCTCCATTAGTATTAATAACTGATGTGTGGAAATTACTGATGTTATTTTGATGAATATTTCATCCACCATTTAAATAAACTAATTTTCATTCCTTTTCACAAGCATGCAAGTTAGGATATGGCTGTAAGTGAATTTTGATATCATGTACACATTTATATAGCATGCTCCTGAATATTTACTTTCCTTCTGTGGTGATGTAGAAAGGATATTTTTAGGCAAAACTGAATGAGGTGCCATGGGACTTGCTACAGCACTTTCTGCAGCCTGAGCAACTGCATGAATATTTCGCTGCCAAAATATTTTGTCAAATCAAATATTTTGATGTATGGTAACCTAATAGAATACACAACTGTATATTTTAAGGCAGTTCAGACATGTTTAATGATGAGCAATTACAACCTATACAGTTTTCCATTAAAGAAAGCTTCAGAGTGAAATCTCTCCTTAGACACTGATGTCCAGATGCAGTAGGTTTTTCCGTGGATTGTCCCTTTTTCCTCATGAGGTGTAAAACCATTGGAGACACAATTGGCAAATATGTATGACAAATATCTGAAATGTCTATCAAGTCAAATCAGATATGCCATGAGCAGCTTAGATTCTCATCTCCTCCACTACCACTGGCTCTCACATAAAGTGGATCAGCCCCAGAGCCACACAGCCTTCTCCCAATCCCTGAATATATTGGCTTATACCAAATCCATTGTTGGCTTTGCTGTAGATGCAACAGGGACAAAATGAATAGTTTTTCCTTTCCTTCCCAGACACCCCAAGCCCTAAAGGAAGCAGAAGTTTGGGTCTTGGGGAGAGAGGATGGGGATTTCTAGCTGGGTGTAAGCAGGGCTAGAGGATGGAGCAGGAGCTCTTAGAGCCCTGGAAGCTGGCAGGGCTGTGCGTTTCCTGCATGCTGGATGCTCAGCAAGGCTCCCCTGTGCTGAGAGTTTTCCCTGGATTACAGTAGAATCTAAGTCTAGGCTGTGTCTTTACCAAACGAATGGGTTGTAGCCATGCTTTTGCAATAGTATTCCTGGAAGTACCAGTCTCTCTGACAGCATTTCTGGGAAGGAAGTGCAGTATTACTGACTCTGATTTAGTGTACTTAAATTAAATCCTTCCTGGAAGTATGGCTGATGCATAGGAAGATGAAAAAATCTTCCTTGTATAAAATCTGTTAAAGTTATTTGTTTACCATTTTAGAAAGGTAAAATTGCTAGTGAGGACAGTCTTCTGAATGTGTAAGGACCACCTGGACAAATTCATAAAAAGACCGAGTTGGATTGATTATTACTGATCCTGCTCCAAATGAACTGTGCTTTGAATAAATTCAAGACAGAAAAATCAGGTAGGTTTATAATGAATTAAAGAAGAAAATTCTTCTGTTATCTTCTGCTAGTGATGCTAATGAACTCACTAGCTACCAAGTGGATTTTTGATCTGGGTACCCTTTATAATAATGAACTTGAAATAAATCCATCTTATTAAACATTAAAAAAACATAGCAATGGAATCTCTACCTATTTTTAATAGAAAACCAGCTGGCTCCTTCTTGTCAGTAGTGTTATTCTGGTTCAGGCTAGGAAAAACAAAGGACCCCAGTTTCAAGGCTGACAGTGGAGGTGCCTCTCTCAACCTAGGAATTAGTGGGCCGTTGCCAACAAGTATAAGGGGGTTGCTCTTATCCATTACCACATAAACGCCCAAGTGTCCATAGACAGGTGACTGACTGAATGATTGAGAATCCAGAGAGTCTGTCAGACTTCAGCTTGGGTCACAGAAATCTTGTTTAGTACATTGGGGAAATCTGTAGTGCTGCTTCTTTAGTTATTGTTTTCAGAGGGCCTTGGCCCTTTTCACCTCAGCTGGGTCTGACACAGCTGACCAGGCAGCTCGCACACAGCTGGCAATGGGATCTGCAGAAACCCAGGGGTGGTGCAAGGAAACACTTAAAGTGACTGCAATCAACTCACTTTTGTATCCTGGTTAGAGCTCAGTCATGTCATAGGCAAAGACCACACACGTGCTCCATTCAGAATTAGTTCAGGTCTAATTGGGTAATTATCTAATGGCTAACAAGCAGTGATGCTTCATGTGCTCTGAAGAACCTGTCAGACCTATCACATCCCCAGAAGGAGGAGTACAGAGTGAGAGAAAACACATAAAGCACATCTCTTTCCACAGGATCCCTGCTTTGCTCCCCAACCCCTGAACTTGCATGCACATCTTTATCTTTTAGTCATGACCATCAGTGGTATGCAGGACACATTCTTCCTAACCTGCATAAAGATTAAAGATGAAGCATGAAATGCAGCAGGAAAAAATATAGAGAAATATGGCTAATCAAGCTGAGGCAGAGGGACCAAATTCCAATGTCCTGACCACATCCTAGGGTGCAAGGTCCATCTGCTGCTTCCTCCTGCCTTTAGGCAGTGGTGAAACACTCTCCATGGGAGACCTTTGGAGGACTCATTTTCCTGAAGATATCAGCCCACTTCACTCATCCCCAGACAAATGGGCTACCTACCATGCAGCACAGTTTCCTGGAATGTCATTTTTCACTAAGGTTGAGGATTGGTACTGTTATTTTGACTTTCTTCCCACTTTGAAAGGACAAATCCATATAATAAGCAGTTTGAGAAGCATGTCTGACACTCAGTTTAAATCTAGACATCCAACAGAGAAAAATACTGCCATATATGCCTTGCAAAAGAACATTCTGTTCTATTTTTAAGAACATAGAAGGATATAATCTGTATTTTTTCTTCTACAAAGAAAAAGTAAAACACAAAGAAAGTAACTTTCACTGTGAATCAGGCTTTAACATCTTTTGTTTCTTCATGTTCTTCACACTGCTGCTCACTTTTTCTGCAAGTTTCATGTACACTTTTAGAAACCCATAGGAATGTTCCAAATTTTCAGTACAATATTTTATTTCATATTTTTCTTTCTATTGTACTTGTGTCAATATGGCAGGTTTTATTACTGTGCCATGTTGCATCCTGAGCTGTGAAGAACAGCCTACTTGCTTTAGATCTTTAATGTGGAAAGGAGGATGGTAATTATTGATCCTTGCCAGAAGATACATGAAAATCTGACACTTCAAATAAAAAAAAAACTTTTACAAAATGAGTGCTGAATTCCAGCAAGTCTTGAGACAGGGAAAAATCATTAGCTTATCTAGTTCAAGAATATGACTGCAGCAGTAGATAGTATCTGGCAGAGATAGTTGGCACAGAGAAAATATTCATTCCTACTCTCTTCTTTTGACTGTGTCTTTCCTTGTTTTCACACCAAGTGTAGTTTAGTTAAAGTTGTTTTTCTGTATGACCTTTTTTTTTTAATACATGTGGCAATACTTTTTCTATGGCCCTGGGAAGGAAATAGGTTGATGTTATGTTGAAAAGTTTACAGAACTTTACATAGCAATTACAGAATTATTACAAATACTTGCACATACAGAAACAATACTGAAAGTTCTTTGCTATTGTTACAAAGCACATTACTGAATTTTCTGTCTGTGGGAATACAGAACAAAATAATATTACTTACTTTAACTCTGTGAGTTAAAGTAACTCTTCTCTTTGATTTGAATAAGAGTTGGTACTTTGTTCTGCATTAAAACAAAATCTGTCCTATTTCTTGCCTGTTTATCTTGTGGATGAACATGACATAAAACAATGATGAGTAGCATTATTTTTGGCTGCAGTCTGCTTTTCAGAGTAGGTGGAATGACACAAGAACCATTGATAAAGATGAAACTTCTGTTCTTTAGACTTCTCCAATTCAAGACCTTCCTGATCAAATCTTTCACATTTACAGAACAAGGAACTAGGCAGGCAGTGCACCTGAGGCTTCTATCCAGTAGCATAAATACTTTGTCCTTGCTTCCCTTTTCCACTTGCCTACATGTTATTTCTGTGTGCTCTTATACTGAGCACCACACTGTATTTTGTAGCAGGCTGCGCAGGAGAGCTGTGCTGATGCTCAGAGCAGCCATGAGCTAGGACAGATCCCCAGGGCTAGCCTGGGTCTTTGGAATGGATTAGAAATGCAAGACAGACCATAAGAGGCTGAAGCAGCCAGTCCATAACGCCCTGTAAGAAGAAATTAATATCTAGTAACAAGCTCTCTGGTTTTATTACCAGTGCTTCTGTACAGCAAGAGGCAAAGAGGGTATGTGTTTGAATTCTGTGAAAAAATGCATCACCTCTTTGCCTAGTTTATTTTCTTTGTAATTCATCCATGCAGATGAGTGCAGATATATCCCCATTACTGGCTGGAAGGCACAGAGGCATGTGAGGGTGATGCTGTGAATGGAGTTTGCATCTTAGAGAAGACACATGGGCCTGAATGCATATCATATATTCACACAAGCCTTTTGCTGACCCTGAATTTTCACAGATAAGCAGGACCAGAGACCCTGAAGTGCTCTGTAGAAACACTTTTTCCATTCCAGCAAGATACCAAGTGTTGTTTATGAGTATCAGGAACAGAATTCAACACTGGCTCTGTCACAAGAAGAGCTCTTGCTGTAATCTCAGTACTACAATGCTCCTTCTGAACCTGATGTGGAAGGTAAGGTGTTTATGGGAGGAAATTCTCATTCCCTCTATTTTCCTCATCCAGAAATGCAGCACTTGATGCACTTTGTACAACAGAGAACATTCTCCAAACAAATCTCACAGCTGCTTGGAATCACTCTTTACCATTTGTTTGTTAATGTTTTATTACAAAGGTCACACCATTGCCTAAAGTTTACTTTGAAATGTTTTCTAGAAGGGAAGCAAAATACACCTAGCTTGAAACAATCAATCTTAACATGACTAACATCATAATGTATTTAATAACCTTCTAATCTGTGTAGCAACCTAGATATGCTCAGAAGTTCTATCACTGAGAAAACAAAGCTGCAGTAAATGTCCCTTTCTCTCTCTCACTATCTCTATTTTTTAACAGTAATTAAATCATGATTTGGTTGTAAATTAAGTTGTTTTGTTCTTTTATTCTAAAGGTTCATCTTCTGTGCCCAAGGCATAATTATTCAGACAAAATTTTAAATCTGTCATTCAGGAAGGATTAAAGACCTCTTGGTTTATACAGGTTATCTGGGTGATAACATTCTGGTCTCAGCTGGTTGCTGGGGATGGGCTGTGTTACTGCCCATCCTGCATCTCAGTCTCAGACAAACGTGTACTTCCTACTCTGCATTTGTGTCTTCTGTAAGGGACTTGTAAATACTTATTTTTATAAGACATATAAAAGTCTTCTGCCGTGACATACAAATAACTGTGCAGCTTTTGTTTGTTTAATAGACTGTTTCATTCCAAATATATTGTTTATCCTAAAAAACTCCACCAAACCCCTGGTAACCTTGTCAGGCTTGCACGCACTGATTTTGACTTTTCAGCATCTCTTTTTGTTACAACCAGCTGTAGTAAGGCAAAACTCTGTAACAGCAAGGCAGACAAAAATTTTGACACCCAACATTGTACAGAGGTTAAGACCATTGCTGAAAGCACTATTTCATCAGGGATTAGCTTAGTGTTGTCAGTATAGTGCAAGAGCTCTATTGTCATTACAGTGCAAGGGTTCCATATTGCTAGAGTTTCATACCTCCTCGATGTTTCTTGCAGGCAGCTCCTCTAGACACTGACTCTTCCTTGTCCTCGCAGCAGCCAACTGACTCCAGTTTCCCACCAATCCACTCTTTTATAACACTCTTCTGATTGGCTGCAGCTATGGCCTGTTAACATCAGGCCTGCTCCTAATCTTTGGTAATTGGTTCAGCTGCAACTCTTTATGGGATAAGATTACATTCCATATCACCTTCATTTACCCATACTGTATCCCCCTGCAGCTTAGCATGTGCTTTCTTTAACTTTTTTTAACACAACCCTCCCTGCCAAGGTTTGATTTTGTTGAATGTGGCCATTAGGCTGCCTGCTGTTTGTTGCAATGCTGTTGGAGTTTCACTCCTACCAATGTACACAGAATTGGCACAATTAAAACTTGCAAACCAAAACTATGCAGTTGGGCACGCTGTGCCTGAAGTGGTTCATTTCTACGTCTAAAATGGTCACTGGGGTTTTGTATTGGAATTTACCTGGTTCTCAGAAACCTAAATAGCAGATCATACAAAGAAGTTGTTTCTGCTCTGTGCAACGATTGTCAGCTCTTTGGACTCATGTGCTCAAGTCTATTAGAGTTGATTCAACAGGAATGCATTTGACAGCAAATTTTCCCTGAAGTTGTGGAAATTTATAAACTCTGCTGACTTCATCAGATATTTTCCTGTGGAAAGAAATTGAGAAAAAACATGTATGATCAGAATGGAGAATTTGCATTTATTTAGAGAAAGAGATATTGTTCAATTTACTTTTTTAAAATTGTCTCAGAGTTAACAGAGTTTGGCTGAGGTAACTACAGCTCTTGCATCTCTGTCTGTTCTATGCCTCAAAACATTTGCATGCACCTGAAAGAAAGTATTATTCCTGAATTTCTTTCACATTTTTAGGCCCATGTGCCCACTACATTGTGCTAATGTTGCTTGTGTTTTTTTAGAATCATGTTACAGCAGGAGATTAACAAGTGTACTGAATATGATATGCAGTTAAATAAAATTCCATCTTTAATTTTACTTTAATTTCCTGATTTCTTCTGAAAGATTTGGCCCACTGTAGTCCTTATAAGCAATGCTTTTGTCATGTGTCTCCATGAGTATTTCCTAAAGCCAGCAGAACACTCATTGACTTGCAATATAGATATGACTTTATACTGTTACCTGTAGTTTTCCTCACAATTCTTTTCCTCTGAGCAACATTAATGTTCAACTTGTAGCAAGGCAATTGGATTTCTCACACAATATAACTTGTCAAAATCAGTCTTTTTGCGCTGAAGTGTTGAAGTGTAATTTTCCATCTTTCTTAGTATTTTCTGTGTAGTAACATTTAATCACTGCTTCGTTTAAACAATTTGGACCTATGCATCTGAATAATTGCTGCACTACTTACCCAGCTTCTGGGAACACTGACCTCAGCAGTGTCTCTTGCTTTCTTTGGTTCTTTCCTTTCCTTTTCTTTCTGAATTTATATAAACACAAATAAAACCAAGACCCTGAATTACCAAGTGGAGGCTCCTGCAATTAGAAGCAACAAGACTATGACCTGAAGGAGCTGCCAGTGTGTGCCCTAAGAGCCACCACACCCCTGCTGCTCTCTGAGACAGGGACTGCAGTACACAACAGGATCACAATGCTGTTGAACGCATGCTGTCATTATTTGGCTTAAAAAAAATTAATTTAGCTCTTGTGCCTGTTCATAGAAATTTTCCTGTTACATTCCCAGTGTGATTAGGTCCATGTATTCACTGGTAGTTTAACTGAAGGCTATGGCATTTCTGAAGTTTAAGCCTATGTACTTTTGCTTGATTATGTACTTGCAATTCATATTTTCTAAATTTTCTTTTGTCTATGTAATTTAAAATTATTTGGGATTTAGTTTTTGTTGGTTTGGTTTGGTTTTTTTCCTTTTCCACAGTGCCAGAACTCTTTGTGGTTGGTGCATTCAGCAGTGTCCTGCTGTCTGTTTGGCATGCAACTACCTGTTTGTGTGCTGCTGTGTCTCTGCATCTGGTGCCTCTGAGCTTTCCAAATAATTTCATTCCTTGCCATTTTGTGCTGCATTAATATCCTCCATTCACATTCTCATTCTTCAGTTCCTTGTTGTTTCTCTGATAGATTAGAATATGATTGTTTTAATTTGTGTTCAATATCTATCACAGTTCTGGTTAGTAGTTCAGGATGCCTTATTTCAAGGCAGAAGTGATGCAGAAGATATGAATACATCTTTACCACTACTGGTTGTGCACTGAGATAGAGCAATACCTAACCTTGTTCTTTCATCAGAATTTTACCAACATATCTCCACATGTGCTCTTTTAATATAATTTTCTGCTTCTCTGCAGTATTTCTTTTGTATATTAACTTCTTGACTTTCTTTTTTTAATTTTTTTTTTAGATTGTGTACTGCAGATGAAGACTGCTGTGATTCACTTTCAGGGCTTGCCTTGGCACACTGTCTTACTTTTGACTTGTCCAAAGCATTTAGCTATTAGCATGAAAGCTAAAAATATTCTCAGATTTTCTTCTGAACCTTTGGTCCCTGTTGCTGGTCACAAATTACTGCATCTTTCAAGAACTGACAGCTGCATGGGGCAGCTCTCTTCTGCAATGTAGGAGTATATCCCACTTATTTAATGGTACTTGTTGAAAAGGTACATTTATATTACCTCCTTAAGGAAAAAAATGTTTCTGGAATAGTTCTGCCCTTGGGTTCTCCTGTTTGGATACTAACTTGTCTGGCTTATAATAGAGTATGTGCCAACCTCTATTCATATTATGAACTTACACTTATTTGCTTTTTCTTTTTATCTAAAACTATTATTATCAATTACTTTTAACACTGTTAATTGAGGAATGTCTATTTTTAATGAGCTTTGCTTCCTGGTTATGTCTGGGAGTACTATGACTATACCTTCAGGAGCTGATTCACTTTGGCCATGGTGCCAGGAGCATAGCAGCAAAGAAGGGACCATCTGGGCATCACAATACTCAGGTTTTACTTGTAGTCCTCCATATACACTCTCTTGTCTCCTCAAACACTGTAAAGAAATTTCTAAGTTAATGTCTCTCCTTGTGTCACTTTCTTTCATTAGCTGATTATGTTTGAAGACTTCAGTGTCAGCAGGGGTGGCACCAGAGGACAGCTCTTGACAAGCATTCCTGTAGGCACAAGCCAAACCAAAGAAGGAGGAAAAAAATAAGAGGAAATAAAAAAAAAAAAAGGAGAGAGAATGAATTGAAGGTCAGATTTCTCTCCCATTCACAGAACAGATGGGATCGGAGCTGCACAATCGTAAGGAACACTTTATGATTATGGAGTTTTAATTTTCTAAGAATAGAAAATTTTGTGTTTCAAGAAGTCTCTGTACAGGGACCTTGATATTTAAACACCATATTTAAAGAAATGTAGTATGGAAAAAAAAAAAGAATGTGACAAGTTTTGGAAAAAATGAAACATTATTTTCTGTGCAATTACAATTATGGGTTAGGAGCAAATAATCTGCTGGCTCTATTAATGACTTCCAGTGGCATGAATCCACAAAAATCTTAGCATCATGGCTAAAAGTAAAGAAGAACCTGATATTTTAAGGATAAAGGCCAGGAAAGTGACACAATTAGAGGCTCTCATCTCTGCTTCTTTAAACCAACATTTAGCACTCTAGGTAATTATTATTTACTTGTGACGAGTCAGAAGCCATTAAGACTAAGCAGGAGGCTTATTTCTGCTATGTACACTCATAAAATTATGTTCAATAAAATTGCTTCTGTTTTTACAGTTATACAAGCATGAAATCAATGATCAATGATTTCTTAACCCCTCAATGCAGTTTTATTTTCAAAATCACTCCTCCAGCCTAAACTTCCTACTAATTTTCTAATGTGACTAATGATTCCTTAAGAATAAAATATTATTAGCTGCACATCAATATAAATGTAGATATATGCCTATATTCTGCCTGAGATAAGCATGAATTTTCCATTCAAACTATTTTTGAAATTTTCTTTAGTTCATGTTAATTTCCTTAACTTTACCTACCCCAGAAAGCTGAATTATACAATATTTAAAGCATCTTTGGGTTGTCATGAGTAAAGCCCAACAAATCCACTGCAGGTGGGGAGTTCATGATGAAAAGACCTGTGGCTTAGTGAAATTTCTGAATTCTGTCTGGATACCTCAAACCACTGAAGTCATTGACTGTCACAGTATAAAACATCTGGAGTTTCTACCTCTACTTCTATTTACAGAGGACAGACCATTTCAGCTGGACAGTCACAACTGTATTTCTCTGAGACATATCTGCTTTTTGTGGTTATAAACAGACAGCTGTAATGCTACAGGACCTCACTTGGCCTCCTGATCAGTGCTTAATTTTAAATCCTTTGTAACACTTTAAAGAGAACCAAGTGAGGAGTTAGGTTCATGAAAATTCTGTTGTTGGCCTTTGTGAGGTGCAGTGAGTCCTCAGATTACACGGATTAGATAAAGCCTGTAACTCTTTTTGCAAGGCAACAAGTACCTTGCATTCAGACCTATGACTGGCTGGGATATACTGGATATCCCCTGGGGCACGTGGTTTCTAAGATCATTCTACTCAGGCCATACCAAAATGCATAGTACCCCCTGTCCAGCTTGCACAGTTGGGTTGTTCTGCAGACCTCTGCTGTGATGATGAGAATAGCAAAGACAGGGGCCCAGAAATAACCAAAATTTATCTGTATCCAATCTGAGTTATGGGGTCTTGCAAACAGTGATGAGTTTAGAAAGGGCCATGGAGGGTCTGCTTCAGATGCTGCAGTCCAAAATCCATTTGCCACTAATGTTTTGTAAAATACAGACCTATAACAAAGCCTGAAAGCCAGACAATGTGCCTTGAGAGGAAAGTAGGAGAAGCAGACAGTTTAGTGCCTGAGGTTCCTGGAGTAAAATTTTTAAAAGGAACAATTCTGAAAGACAAAATCCAAAGCTATTTCTTAGAAAGTGAGGATTGACAATATTAATGAAGAGGAGAAAATTCTCCAAAAAATATCAATATAAAATTGAACTTTATATTAAAAATAATAACAGTGGCCTTAGAAATGTGACCTAGGAAAAAAACAATAATCTTTTCTCCTAAAGGTATATTTTGTAATAAACTTACACCAGAGCAGGAGTGGAATAACTAAACCTGCCACTTGAGATCTGAATGCCCTCAGAAACTTCTCTATTCACTGCTTAAATCTTATTCCTAGCTGTGGAAAATACTTGTCTGCATTGACGAATTGAAAGTCCCAACCCGAAAGGCCAAACTGAGTGTCTGATGCACTCCTGTCACGGTTACAAACTCCAGTCTTTACCTCTGTGACAGCCAGCTTTATTCTTCTTCCCCTATGGTTATTGCTGATCAGCAGTTTTCCTTTTATAAAATCCCTTTCTCTTGATTACCCCAGCACACCCAAAGGCTGTTTAATTACAGACTCCTTCCTCCATGCTGTGTCTGTTTCTTCTGTTTCCTTGTCCAATTGGACATCAAAGCTCTCTGCTTTTCTGGTGCAGGCACTCCCAGAGCAGCAGTTCAGTGTTTCCTGCCCTTGCTCTCACCCTCTATCCCCATTTTCTTTCCCCCAGCTGTGAGCAAATACTGACTCTGCTGCTGGCTGGGGCAGCCGTCCAGGCATAGCAGGTCCACATGCTGTGGGTGACACTGTTATCCACAGAAGTTGTCCCTGCAGCCAAGATGCAAACCTGCCTATGTACGCTGAGGTTGCACCTGGGACAGGACTAGGGAGATGTACCAAGCAAAAGGCACAGAAATTACAACTTTACCTGGATTCAGCTATTGCATTTTCACTCCTTCCTGCTAGTGGGGAACATTGCAGCTGGACGCTACTCTTTGATTGGCTGGGAATCAGAAGACCTTGGATGTTTTCCAGTGAGTTGTCTGGCCATGATCTCTTCTTGCCCCTCCCCCTTACCCAATTGCATATAAGACTTGAGCTTACAGGTTTAGATAGATTATTTTTATCTTAAATTAATGGATTAAAAAATAATTTATATTTACCAGTGAATGTGATGCAGAGATGCTGTGAACTATAAACTGTCATGTCATGCATAGAAGGAATGTTAATGTTGAGCTAAAATTCTAGCTGTGCTCATAAGCCTCATAAATCACAGCCATAAATAGACCTCAGTTAGTGCCATGGGGAAAGACTCTGCATATTCATAAGGTTCTCATTTCATATTTTGCCACTAGAATAAGCCTTGAAATGATAAGTAGTTTGCATCCAGTGAATCAGTGACAAGGTAATGGCATTAAACAAAATACTGCAGTGTGATAAACAACTGGAATCTGCAGATCATCTATATTGTCCTTGTGTATAAATCAAAGCCATTTATTCAAATGTCACTTTGATTAATAACATTAGTTGCCCTTGATAAGATGTCATTTTCTTGAGTGTATCTGGAGGCGAAATATTTCATTTTATTTAGAAAAGAACAATTTTTTTTCTTATTTCTTACAGATTTTGTAATTATGATTCATTGCTTCAATGGCATCATAGAGGCAAATGATGCATTATAAAAATAAAATCCTTTTGCTGAAGCTCTTATAACTTAAATCCCCCAAATTAGCTCTTAAGAAATATCCATTTAAGTGTGAAGATTTTTTAAAAATAAATGGTAAATCCTCTGAAAAAATAGTTAGAACAATCACACTAAAATTATTTATAAAGTGGATTTATTATTTAATTTAGGCAGAAAAGCTGATGGAACTGATATAAAAATTAAACTAACATTTCATTTCGTCATGTCAAAGGATCCTCTTTTGTTGACATTTAATGAGGAAAAATCCTTTTAAAACACATTTCTTTTTAAATATCTAGGAGAATGGAATGAAACTTTTAAAAATGGGCAACGTAATGATGGGGAAAAAATTTTAGCTCAGGTTGAAGGAGATGAAGGGGGAAACTTCATGTGTATAAAAGAGTATGTGTATATTATGTTTTTAATTTTTGATACTAAAAGCAGGCAGAGCTAATATTCAATCAGTTAAATGGGAAGAGCAAATATTGATAAGCAGTTTAGCTGCAAAAAAATTGAAAGGGAAACAAATGTCAGTTGCCTATACTTCTAAAAATATTTGCTTGGGGGCAAAACACACTTTTGAGGCCCTTTCTGGTTACAGTTTTATATGCAACATAGTGATGTGGTTGAATATCTCAGGAGAACTCCTGAACATTTATTTGAATTCTGCAGTAGGAATCAATTCAACCATATCAAAGCTGAGCTGAAGTGTATTAATGAGTAAGTGTGAGGAAATTGCTATTTTATCACTCCTTGAATTGCAATGCTCTACAGCTGCACAGCGGATAAAGTTCTTCAGGAATATTACTTACCTGCATATGCTGTTTTATTGCAAAAATTGCTACAGAAAGATGTTTTCTCACTACATTCCTTTGTTGCTTATTGCATATTATTAATTTTATTTCCTTATTTGATGGCAGGGTTTCTACTGATGCTTATTTCTGTGAGTTTTGAAGAGCAGACATGTAATGGATGCTTACCTTCTGATATGGGGAGGGGAAATGAGGTCACCCACCTGCCACATCATCCACAGGCTGAGTCTTAACCTCATGACTTAAAGTTCACTCAGTCTGGGTGAACTCATGCAGTTCTGCACTGAGGGCACAATCTGAATTGCTGAAAGCTTATAGCAGACTGAAAAACCTTTGCTGCAAGCAAAAAAGTAGAAGGTGGCAGAAATCCAAAATGAACCCAAGATTTTTGACTCTGGGTTCCCAGCAAAGATGGCTGGGGGGGAGACAAAAATTTTAATTGGGTAATTGAGCCCATTTACATTTATATGATTAAAAGTAAAATCACAGTTACTATGGTGTAAGTCCTTTGAGGAATATTTGACAACACTCATTTTTACTTGATTCATTTATTCTCAGTGGGCCTCCAAGAAGCCTCAGATGTGAGGTTCTATTTCCAAGTACACACAGGGAAAAATCAGAAATCCAGACCAATAAACCCAATACCTACACAGATTACTGAAAAATATTGAAATACAGACTTTAATATTCTAAGACATGTTGAGTCTTAGAATTCATGTTGTGAATTGTCTAATACATGTAATGGAAAATTAATTTTGTGTCTTCAGAACGAATAACTCCCTATCTCCTTCTATAAAGATAAAGGTTCTGAATGTATTACTCTCACTGTGACTCTGAAATCAGCATTTTTTATAATACACTGAGATACTGCATCGGTATTCCTCCTAGATTCAAAAAATCACTGCATGCTATTTTTCTTTGAAAGGTAGAAATCTCTGGTACAGAAAGTACAGCAGACATATTAAAAAAAAAAGGTAGAAAATAAGCAAAATGAACCATACCAGCTTGGGATAAACTTGCTCAAATACATCAGGAGTGACCCATCATAAGACTGAGTCTGGCATTTGCAGCTGGAACAGACTCATGTATTAACTGATGGATCCTCTCTTTTCCACTTGGACACAGATAAGTGAGCAACTAAGGGTCAGAATTTTTGGGGTCCAGTTACCCACCCTGGCAAAAATGAAAACCTTTGTTTAATCTCTTTCCCTCTGCAAGTTTGCTCCATTGGTAAACTGAGATGAGGCTGGTGTGCTTGACAGAAATGTTGTGCTGGTTGGTGTCTGTGGAGTGTTTGTGCCCCTCAGCAATGAGGAGCAGGAGCAGTTCCATGAGAATAAATGACTTTGCTGCAGCTCTGATTCAAGCTAAAATAGTAAAACATTGCACCATGTCAGAATACTGGCATGAGGAGAGATTATCTGAGGATTAATGTGTGATTGGAGACTACAGTTGGGGGTTTTGCCATGAGTGTGTAGAAAATGTCTAAGGGAGCTTCCTGTCTTGAAGATTGGAAGAGAGAAGATGAGAAAGAAATGGAGAGAAAAGAAATGCAAAGACCCCTACTCTCCCTAGGCACAAAAACACCCAGAGCAAGGCATGAAATTATTTTACCAAATTCTGTACTGCTATTCGACAGAATGTGTTAGAAGACTTACTCTATTCTTGGATTTAATAGGAAAGTAAATCCAGCCAACAAGCACTTTTGAAGAAAAATAATTACATAATTCTGGTTTAAGTCTTTTCTGAGTACAGGCTACCAGTAATTCTAATTATATTTCATGGTTTCTTGCCACTTGACAGGGATTGCTCTGCTTTTGAAGCTCAACCTGGACTTGAGTTGTGACTAAAATAAAAATGATTTCTTAAACTGCTGTCATTAAAAACAGACCTAAATCAGTCACGAGGAAAATAACATAATTTTAAAGTATTATCAATGAAAGCCTCAGGCATGCAGGAGAATGAGCACTTCCCCACACTTGACCTACACTCTGGTTTCACACTTCTCGCTGGCAGTAGTTAAAGATCAGAGATTAACAAGGAATTTGAATAAAAATGGCTAAATTGACTCAAATGGAGCAAGGAAGTAGTCACACTTTCTTCCTCAAGCTCCATACAGATCTGAAGATGATGTGGCATCCCTGTGTCTCAGCTGCCTCTGTAGTTTGGATGTTCCAGCAGTTTTTTTTCAGCTCAGAAAGAAAACAGGAACTATTGACAAATTTTACATGGAAATGTTATCAACTTGTTCTGTGCTGCCTTTTTTAAGGGTTTCTGGCTTATTAAAATGTACATTTACATTTTTAAGACTGCCAGCCTCTGATTATTAAGACATGAGCACAGACAGAAACTGTACAATATAAGTTCCAGACAGAAAGCTGAAATCATTTGGAAAGGTTAATATTTTTAATAGAAAGCAAAAAAAGAAAAGAAAAATGAGAAAAATTAAAGAAAAAGAAAAGAAAGAAGAATAAGTCTTATAATTCCTAGGTCATAAGAAAATGATATTATCTTTCAATAATGTTTCCTAATAATACCTAGTGAGTTGGTGACAATTTAACACGTGCTGCTGTGACAAATGGCCAGTTTTGACCTGGGCTGCTAAACTTCAAGATTTATCAGTATTGAGAAATGTGTCTACATTGAACATACCAATACTGTAATTAGTAATGCTTCCCTCTTTCAGTTTTCACTTGTGTAGTTTTCCATATTATTCTGTTAATATCTTTCACCTTACCTCAGTAGTTTGCAATTGGATGATTTCTGAGTACATTACCAGACTAAACAAAACCAGGAAAGAAGCTGTTCAAAGACAACTTGTGTTAACATTTAACTCACACAAAGTACCTAAAGCTCTGATCAAAAAAAGATCAAAAGGCACCCACACACAATGAGAGTCAATAATCTGTCACAACCAGATACTCCAATGTATTATTATTTCTGTCAGATCAGTCAGCTGCAAGACTGTTATAATAGAAAATAGCCCTGAGATTTGATTCACTGAGATTTTAAGATGTGGCCTTAGAACTCCCTGGAAACTCTCACTGCATTCTCTGCATTTTCCTTGAGGCACTATTTTTTGTGTTGTTACACCAAAGTTCTTCATAGAGCTCCCAAAAGAATGTTAGCAGTGATAAAGTCCTGGTTCCACAATTATCAAGTTTATTTTCTGATGTAAGGAAGAGTAATGCTTTACAACCAAAGGATTAGAAATATAAAGCAACTTTGTGATTAGTCTGCTGTATATGCTGTTCAATAACTTCCTGAGGAGTTAAGGAATTTTTTTCATGTAAAGTGAAAAACAGATTGTAGAATTGCAATACTATGTTTTGGGTAATGAGGAGATCAATTAAAATGGTTAAGGCATACATGGAAAACCAGGTCAGTAGATAGTATCAAATGAAATATGAAAATCTGTTATAAGTAAAAGAGATTCCAAGGAAGGAAAGGTCTGAATTTTCCTCTTAGTAAATAAAGATCTATTAAGCATATTGAGCATTAGATGAAGCACTGTACTCCAAAAGCAATAAATTTTAGGATTATCTTATACTACTTTTTTTATTTGGGACCATTTTGAACATACAAAAGTCTATACATATATCTGTCTCTCTTTGTACATATTCTATATAAGAAAAATGTATGGTTTAAAAAGTACCATTAGTAATTTATTTTAAAAGACTTCCATGCTTTATAAGGACAATGTAAGTTATCAATTGAAGAGTTTCTGTACGTTCTCCTGTGGGGATCAAAAATACCCATTTAATCATTATTATTCCCTAGGATGATTATTTGGGCTTTTACCAGATATAAGGAACCAGTCAAGAAGTTTTCCTGGACTGGGGGCAGGATGGAGGGAGAGGAGTTACCTGCTCCACAGGAAATACCAGAAGGGATTGTCTCTTGAGAATGCAATATTACTGTGAGGGCTCCCAAAGGCATCCTGTTACACTTTACCTGTATTGTTTCTGGATTGCTGTTATTATTATAAGGCATATGCTAAATCAGAGTTTGAGACAGCAGCTTCTCAGAATTCCTGAAACTTTCCTAATAGAATAAATAGCCCTTGAGCCTGGAAGCACCTTGAACTGGCTGATGATGACTAGTACTCACCCATCCTCTAATGGTCAAAAAATCTGTAGATATCAGCATTCCCAAATCCAATTCCAAGCTGATTTTGGACATCACCCCAGAAAGACACAAATATTTTAATTAAATTTAATTGGCTGTGTCTTAGGATTTTCTTGTTGTTGGTTGGTTGATTTGTTTGTTGTGTGAGGCTGGATTTGCTCAGGCAAAGCTCTGTGAGTTTTGTCAGAGTTAGGTCATTTCAGACTTATGCAGAATCTGGTAGATTTCATGTTTGTAATGTTTTTGCTGGGGCACTGTGACAGAAAACTAGAAAATACAGTTAACTTTATAATCTCAGATAAATCACCTGTCACTTTCAAATATGAGTTCACTAGTAGTCCAACGAGAAATGTTGGAGACTTAAAATCTTGGGGCAAAATAATTTGCTGAAGAACTCCAGTTCCTTCAGAAACTATGGGAGCTTGTGCATATCTAGAATCTCTTATCTCTTATGAATAAGTCAAGAGCATCTTGAATGCTGTTTTGTCTGTTAGTAATTTGCATGGTAATACATAATCATAATTTGCATACATACATAGTCATATGTATACATATGACTGTATACATAGTCATAATACATAATTTGCATAATACATAGTCAGCAAGCCAAAAGGAATGTCTGAGCTACTTCTGATTTTCATCTTGCAGTGCTTAATACAATCTTTCATCATATGGGGAGAAGAGAGGAATGTTTAAATTATATTGCTAAGAAATTATCTAATTTCTATGGACAGATTCCTTTTCATTGGCCTTAAGGCAAACAGAGCTGACACGTGTTCCTTATTCCACAAGGAACTGAAGCACTAGCCTTAGTGAATCCAAACAAGTTCACTGCATGCAAGGATCTCTTATACAATGTTTTTTCAAAATGAAAATTGCACCAGAAGCAAGGCAATGGCTTAGAAAAAGATGGCTTTGTGTAATCAGAGCCTTGTGTTTGCCTGTAGGAAATAATGTATTCCTTAATACTTCTCCGCACTATTGGATAAAGATTTGTTTTACATGTTATAAATGTGAAGCTTTTCAGCATATTTGTACCCATTAATTTGATTTAATTTGATGATTTGATTGCAAATTTTGCCTTATCTCTAGAGGGGAACCCTAGAAAGCCTTTGGAGGACTGGGCATTTTTTTACTGCAAGAGTGAACCTTCTGTCCAGGAGAACTGACCTGACTATGAAATGCAGTATAAAAGCTGGTTTCCCTATCATCTTGCTCTTTTTTTTGCTATAATGGGGAAGCATCTATGGAAATCAATGAAGAAACTTACATGAAATTGCCATGGAAGCTTTCTTGGTGGCTTCGTGACAAAAAAGTGTTAATCCAAATTTCCAGGGACAATATGAGGAAGGAAGGCTCAAGCAAAAGGCCAAAAAAGAGAGAATGACAAGGAATATAAAGATTCCATGGAAGAGAGAGAAGACCCAGATGAAAGAAACATGAAGCAGGAGAAATCAAAACAGATTTCCAGAGCATTATGTTAGGAATATAAGTAAGAGGAGATCTACTAAAATGCTTATTTGCTAGTAATCTATCCAAAAGTGCTCCCTGCAGAAGTTTGGAAACACTGTGTTACAGATACAAAAAGTTTTAATGAGACAGCTGCTTTCCCCCTACATTTAAATTTTTGATTTTGTAAGCAGGATTTTGTATGCAACTGCCTATTACCTAATAAAGCTACTGTTTTAGATACTGGAATTGATGCTTAGCAATTTTTAAGCTTTTTGGCTAACACATGCATTATTTATATTACACTATTGCTGAGAAAGCTGTACCAAATTTTACTAGGTGACAAGCATAAACATAACCATTCTCAAAAAACCCTATAATCTTTCTAGCCAGCACAGAGAGATTGTAGGACAGAGAAAATTACAATATTTTAGTTAGGGACGACAGACTTAATGGAAAATTGGGGGTAGGATTCATTTTTTTCTATTTACAGACATGTTTTAAATGACTAATCTGTCTTCTCTTTGTAGGTGGTGGAGAGAAGGTACAAATTATCTGATCTATTTTTGAGTACTGTTGCAGGGTTTAATGATCAGTACTCTAGAGGAGCCCATTTCTGTGTTATCTGTAGCTGATACTGAGACAAGTAGCTCAGATGGGGCTTTTATCTTTTTTTTTGCAAAATTAAAAAGAAAAGGTCAGAAAGCATTTGTTTACCACAATTACAGGTTTTTAGAGGACTTCTATATGAATCAGTTTATTTTTCTGGCCAATGTATCTGTAGAAGACCTTATTATTACTATTATTATTTGCATTCCTTGCCAATTTATGTAACATTGTCATGGATGGTATGTGCATTGCTATATAGAATGTCATATACATGATATACACTGAGCTCTTGATAGAGGTCATTCTGGGATCTCTCACATTTTAGTTTTCCATATCAAATGTT
This sequence comes from Camarhynchus parvulus, assembly GCF_901933205.1. Taxonomy (NCBI): domain Eukaryota; kingdom Metazoa; phylum Chordata; class Aves; order Passeriformes; family Thraupidae; genus Camarhynchus; species Camarhynchus parvulus. The sequence goes on from NC_044571.1 coordinate 20,995,159, forward strand.
AGTTTTGCAGAACATGAGAAATTTCTTAAAACTTGAGAAAAAATTCAAAACTCTCCACTAAGAGTAATTCCTTGTGTGCTGTAGCTTGCTTACTGCAAGGAGTGAACATATTCTCAAATGCAGAACTGCATAAAAGAGAAGTGAACTGAGCCACTGGCTGTGGGAGGCAGCTGAATATTTCTAGAGAGCAATTCCCCCTGGACCAGGATTCTCATTCCAGCCAGACATGATTTATCAGGATGAACACTTGACAAGATAGAAACAATAGAGGCTGCATTAGAGGCAGCCTTTTAAGGGTTTTTATCCTTTCAACTAATTTCTTACTTGCCTCATAACCATTCCTTTATATTTGCACTTCCCACCTACAAACTGCTGTTACCTTACTTAGTAGTCTTCTCTTCCTTCTCCATCTATCCTTAGAAGTACTGCTTTTAACAACTCAGCTGGATTTATAACATGAGGAAATAACCACAGTTAGAAGCCCAGTGCAGAAGTCATTGGAGTGTGTTACAGGAATCACAATTTGGCTGGCAGAGCTGAGGGCAGCTTTGTTCAGCCTGTGCCATTTTTTTTGAGAGCTTACTGTAGTAAATAAATTTTTTCCAGGAAAAATAGTATATGCTACCTTTCTGAAAACAGAATCACTGCTTTTCATTACCAAATTCTTCTCTCCAGTTAGGCTTTGTTAGAGAACTCTCTCTAGCTTTAAAGCTATGGTGACACAAGTGACACAGGGTTTCTGGTTCAGCAGGGATATTTGCATTTTAAGTTTTAAGGATTGACTTAGTAATGTCTCCATTTACTGTGGTTATTTAGTTTGATACTGCACAAGGTCTGTCTCCACACTTTGCATATGGCAATGCATACTAAGCAACTCTGTCTACAAACAGAAAATGATTTCTCAAGACACTTGCAGAAATATTTTCAACAGTGTACATCTAATTCAAAGGTCTTACACAAAAAGGAAGGAAGGCATGATAGATGCTTCAATGAGTTAAGGAATGTTCCCACATGAGAATCAATTTTTACCTTATTTATGTCTCTTTTTAGCAGTGAACATTTAACAGTGTGGACCAAGCAATTAATTCTTTGGTATATGCTCCCTTTTGTGACAGCATGGCAATATCAGAGCAAAATTTTTCTGTAAAAATTTTCCTGGAAAGTACTTATCATATTTAACAGTATCCATTTAACAAGACATTAACAACAGCTTCAGCTGTCCCCAGTTGTTTGTGCTGTGTATTATTTTCAGGGCTGAAAATCTTGCAGTTGCTCTCCAAAACAACAGCAAATACCATCAGAAATATGAGATCTCCCACAGAGATGAAGACAGCATCACACCTCTGTGACCTTGACGAGGTTAGGGTAAGGTTTAACTGAAGATAATTCTTTGGCACTTCAGAATCTTGTTTTCTACTAATAATATGGTTTGTGACATCCCTGTTTTCAACCCTGCTCACATGGTTGGCTTCTTCAAGTTAAAAATAAAAAAGTTCTCCTGAAAGAGGTGCTACCTTCCTTTTCTGCGTTTGCATTTACTAGGGAGGTGTCATACAGCTAAGGCAAGCTCTGCTGCTGCCAGATCACTGAAATGGTTCCTGAAACAAGTGGAGGAGCAAACAACCCAATATTGTTCTGAGCACCAGCGACCTGGGGTAAATGACACTGTGGTTCTAATGGTGCCTGCTACTCCCAGAAGCCCTGCAAAAGGGCAGAACACCAAGCAAGTAATAAAACAGCTGTACCAGATACATACTTAGAGACTGGTAACACTGCCACACCTGAGCCTTGTCCATAGGTTAACCTGGAAGAAAGGGATCTTGTCCAGCAGATATCATTTATATACTGAAAAGAAGCTGACAACTCTGTCCTTTGCTGACTGAATTTTTTTTTATTGAGATCGTAAGTTGAAGAAATGAATCTTGAAGGGTCTGGAAGCAAATCTGGGCTCTGAGATACATCAGTACTAAACTGGAAAGAGCCTCAGAATGTAGAGATATTAGAAATAGAATAAAGAACAAAGTAGGTGCAGACAAAATAGTAGTAACTAGCTTCAAGGAGAGGAGGGAAAGAAAAGGATAAAATGTGGCCCATCCATGACTGTTTCCCATTGTGTTTGCCCTTCACCTGCAGATCCAGAGTTGGGAGGTGAAGAACAAATCATGCTTGATGAAGCTGAGTTCAAATTTGACAATCAAGAGATTCTGTTTGCTTGTCAATAAGAATGGCAGCTAATGTTGACTGAGCTTGTTTGGACAGAATTTGAAAGCTATGAATTCTAATTTCACTAGCACAGGTTATAGCTTTGAAACTAGCATTAACTCATGCACTAAGTAAATCATATGTCACCATGGTGAGTGGGTCCTTAAGAAAATACAGTCACCCACAGTTCCATTTACTCATAGAACAAATCAAAGCCAACATCCCACAGCCCCACCATAGACACTAGACAAAAAAATTATGCAAAGTCCTGCTGGCACCTGTAGAAATACACAGTTGTGGTGACTGTGGGAGTTTTGTAGACGTTTAAAGGAAATGCAAAGTAATGTAAAAATTGGCAGTAAGTTAATTACTTGCTTAAGAACGTTCTTTTAATTCTTGCCAATGCCTAAATACTCAGTGGCAGCAAATCTCTGGCTGTTTCAGAGCCCTCCTAGTTCTGTGTTTTTGCTATTAGAGAACCAGTGCATTTTACACACCCCAGGGGTTTTTAAAAACATATTGCAGATGCAGTGTTAAATCTCTTGTTCTTGAGAAACATAATATCTGTGATGTTTGTGAAAGACATTTAAATGGGTATTCCTAGAAAACAATTTCCTCTTGTTTTCTAAATTAGCATGTATCAAATGTGCTGAATCAATCTTTATTGTCCTGTCACAAAGCAGAAGAGATTTTATTTAGATGTAGAAGAGAGTGATCTTTGCTCAGGGTAAAGCTAGTCTCTAGGTAAAGATAGCTTACAGCGCAAGAATGAATTTTTGTTAAATTCACCTATGGGCATACTTTGTATGTTAATATGAGCCAGATAAAACTGGTCAGTCTGGGCTGATGTTCCTTCAGGAATTGTACTGATTTTGGCCACACTGATTCATTTATAGCAAATTTATTTATCACCTCATGGTATTGCGTGATAGACTCTCTCTTTCCAGGAAAAGGCAACCACATAATTTTTGTGGTCTTTTGGTCCAGCTGCTTTTAGCAAATCATAAGGACTTTGCATGTCATAAACTAGCATATTACCTTGAATTTGAATAAGCATGCAAAGCATGTCTGTAGGTGAATTAAATATGCAAATACACATAATTTATAGCACATAAATATATAAATATTAGGCATATATATATAATTTAAGCATACATATATAATTTAAATTTTCACACTGGACACTTAAGCTAACAAAGAATAATATTGTATGAGTGGGTTGGTTAATAAAACAGGTATTCATTTCTTGCTTATATGCCATAGGAAATACATATGTGCAGAATAGAAAGGAATATGAGTTCTTGCTCTGTTTTGCTAAAACTCTGTAGTGCTGTTTTGTGCCATCATACCTGGTGTGATGTTTCAAGAGGACTACACCAGTGTGCATTTGTTTCACTCAGTACCATGTGCCTACAGAACATTGTCTGTTCCCAAGGTATATTGTTTAAGAGGTAATTACCAGAGTGGGAAAAGACAAGGACACAAAATATGGTAGAAAATAAGATTATTTAAGTGTAGAGCAGAGAATGATAATGGTTTTTTTTCCTCTGTTCTTTAGCTGTTTCTTTGCTTTTGTCTTAAACAGTCTGAACTTGAGTTCACTTATACTGGATCAAGTAAACTTAAAGCAACCTCTTCTAACCCTAATGATATCCTGGCATATAAATTCTTGCTTTCTTGTGTTAGTGGCAGAAGATGCCTTTGCTGCAGAGAAGGGTTTCTAATTCATGACAAATTACATTTCAAAATGTAATTTCACTCTAAATCATCTGATCAAGTGATATTATTAAAAGTTTCCTGAGAACTACAAATTTGTTAGAAGCTCCATTTTGTAACAGCATCAAATGTTGCTTCACTGACCCCATGTGCCCCAGACCCTTATGGCCCTGTAGCAGTATGACTGAATTTCTTAAGTGTAGATAAACCTCACTGAACAGCTGAATGCACCAGGAGTCTGTGGGATAAAGCCCTGGCTGCTGTAGCCCTGGCTCCATGGAAGAGCATGACTGGATCTGATTGGGCTGCTCTGCCTCTCCTCAGAGCCAGCTGGACTAGGGCTCCTGGGTCCTTGGTGCATTTTGTAGACCTCCAGATCTCCAGGGATGAAGGTAACTCAGCCAAAGGATCCAAGCAAAGGATCTTGAGCTTGATTCTCTAAATGTTAGTGAGGAATGGCAATGAGCTCTATTGTCACTTTTGATAAATAGACAGAGTTTATTGTGCTTTGCCCATTCCCATGAGAATGATTTGGTCAGCTGCCTCCTGTGTACCTATTTACCCTCATCAACTTGGCAATGGGCTGTACAAACTGGACCCTTACAAAAATCCTCTTCAGTATCTTCTGCAAAAATCACCTTTGTATTTTTTTTCAGATGCCCAGGAAATCAGTCAGACCCATAGATTAGTTTGAAGAAATAGCAGTTAGGAAAAGCAAACAGCTTGGAAAGTAATAATTTTTGATACTGGAGCTCTTGAAAGACAGTAAACATGAAACTTAACAGATATCAGTTTCACAGGGTCTCTTTGCAGAGGAAAACTGTGTGATAAACAGTGTTTTTTTGAAAAGGGAGAATTTTCTTGATTTGAATTATTCATTTTTACTTTTGACCATTATTCCTATGCTGGTTCCTGATAGAACATATCATATCAAATAATAATATGGTATCATAGCAACATAAAGGAAACCAGTCTCACAGATTATGAAGATGCTGATATCATTGCATTTAGCTATTGCAAAACAATTTTTGAGCTGGCATCTTCAAATAGCTTTATTTTCTGGTTAAAAAAGTGGTGCTACTATCTGGTATGACATTGTGCCTCTAAGTTGCTTCAGGCTTCTTTTAAAGAGTCTCTAAAAGTCAGTTCTTTTACTGCTAAACAACTTTGTCATGGCCTTGGCTCTTCAACTAGCTGCGCTGGAAAATATTTTTCTTTCATTTTAATGTCAACCACCAACCCAAAGCTGTCATTGAAATAACATTGAAAAAGACTGTGTACTAGCTAACATCCCCTGCTGTGCAGTCTCTTTTTTCATGGAGTGGATGGGAAAACAGCTATTTCAAAAAACAACTCACTAAGTTGCGTAACACTAACTAGTCCATAATAAAAGGTACTTAAACAATATTTTTTTTATATATGCAAGTGTTCTAAAGCTTGTCTTCCTGACCTGAAACACTATAGTGTTAGATCTGGTTGAGAATAAAAGAGAAAGTCTCAGATGTAAATAAGTTTACATTTTTCAAGAAGCTGTAAAAAATATCAGAAGTTCAAGGTGTGTAATTAATTTTTCCTGCAGAATGCCTGCAAGCATGTTCACATTCTCAATTTTTAGTAAGCTGACAGCTATGGAAATAAAATTCTGCACTCTTTTGAGAATATAGCCCTTCCTTCCAAACAGTCCTCAGAAAACTACAGTGAGGTATAGATGCCACAAAATTCACGCACTGGAAATGGGACATGCTTTTTACAAGGCATCTACCAGAATTCCAGGACATTTGCCAGCATTTTTGCCACTGTCATTTTGGTTTTTCCCCAGAAATGTGTGTTTTCCCTCCCACCAGAGGCTGCCTTTGCGCTCATGCCGTGCCTCGCAGCCCCATCTAGCGGGGAAGGGCCCGGGCAGGGATCGGGATGCTCCGGGCTGGGCGGAGGATGCGGAGCGACCCCGGGACCGGGCAGCGCCCGGGTTGTGCCCGCCTGGAGCAGCTCTGCCCTGGCTTCAGCTGGGGCACACTTAATGCCTTCCCAGCACCTGCCACAGTGCTCTCCTTCGGATTCAGAATGCAAACGGTGTTGATACCACGCTGATGTTTTGGTTTTTTGCTAAATCATGTTTATCCTAAGCAAGGACTATTTTCTCCCTTGTCTCATGCTCTGCCAGCGAGGAGGTAGGCAAAACAAAACAAAACAAAACAAAACAAAACAAACTGGGGGGAAGAACAGCTGGGACAGGTGACCTGGACTAACCAAAGGGATATTCCACACCACAGAACATCATGCCCTGTGTATAAACTGGGGGAATTGCCTGAAAGGTTGGCTGATCTGGGTTTGGGAAGAGGGCTCTGCCAGAAGGTGGTGAGCAATTGAACTGCTCATCATGTGTTGGGTTTTTTTCCCTTTTTATTATCATTATTACTGTTTACCATTTTTTTTGTATTTTATTTCATTTTCAATTATTTCACTGGTCTTATCTCAACATACGAGTTTTACTTCAATGCTCCCCCTCACTCCACTGAAGTGGGTGGGAAAGAAAGGAGGGGTCAGGAGAGTGACTGTGTGATGTTCCACCTCCAGCTGGACTTAAAACCATTGCAGACTCTGATTCCAGTAGCTCATCATTAAACTGTTTCCAACAGTAAAGAAAATAGGACTTGTTCTGCATTTTCCCATGTGATGCTTAATAATTTGTTATTTTACAGCAAAAATTTTATTATAAAGACTGTATTTATCCATGACTACTTTGGAACCAGCTAAGCTGATACTGTCTGGATGAGAAAATACATTGCAACATTAAGAAAAGATGAAACTTGAAAGGCAAATTCAAATACTCAGAAAAACGTTAATCTGGAGATTGGGAAACACAAATGCAGAGGTCTGTCAGTCTGCAGCTACAGGGAAGAAGGTCCTACATGAGATCAAGAGCAGCCTTCAACGTGCTCCTTGACCGATGTGAATAATAACACTCTTGAGATCTGTTTAATGCCTGAGACATTAATCCCCTGAAAACTTCTCCTCATGAGTGGACTTGCATTATTCCTTATGTTTGCACCAGTCTGAGGAGGAAAGAACAGCAGCCCTGGATTAACAGCCAATATTGAATCAAACCTAATGGCCTGCAATTTTCCAAATATGTACAAGAACTGCTCGTCTTGTGAGCTCACCTGCTGCTTTCTTAGCCACATCTTCACTTTGCCTGCAGCTGTGAAACATCCCTTGACACCATGTCCAGTGCTTGAGGGACACCCACGGGGCCAGTGAGGAAGGGGCTCTGCTGCAGGGAGAACTTTCCAGGGCCAGCAGCTGGCAAGGTGGGAGCTGGAGCCTCTCCGCTTTGTGTTGCCCCTCTCCACAGTCCAGCCAGCTAAAGCAAAACCAAAACAGGGACTCAGAAATTACAGAGCCAAGCAGCTCCTCTGGATGGAGAAGCAGACTGATCCTGCCACAAGGAATTCTGAGGCACCCAGGTGTCATGGTACACCTTGCCAGGGCTGGACGCATCCCACACTCCACACAAAGCTCCTGGCCACTACTGGCACTGTCTGCTGGCTGTCTACTCATGCAGAGAGGTTTTACCTGCAGGATGCAGCCAGGCAGGTGGGCCTCTGGGTTCTTATCTGTCACTTTGACTTTCTTTTGGGAGGAAAAACTTTCAGAGTAGCTTCAGGACTTTTTTACAAATTGCTGTAGCAAAGTAACTTCTGAGGAGATTAGAAACTCGTCGTACAGCTGAAAAAGTAAATAAGGAGGGCATGAGCTCCATGGATTTGTATCTATGGCTGTGGGAATACTGGAGTTGACTTTTTTGAAACCACTTCTCAAAGAACTGAATTCAAAATAAAGCCCAGCTTGCTTTTCTCCTCTCTTTCATAGAGACAGTTAATTGCACATTAATGAAGACACTGCATACCTTAAACTCAGCATTAGTTATGAGTGTAATTCCTATAGGTAACTCAGTTTTCATGGCACTAAGTTACAAAGGAGGTACAGTGTTTTTCCAGGTCATATTGCAAACCAAGGCTCCTGTGGGATATTCTCTGTACTTTTCAGAAAAGCCATTTCTTAGTGATATGGTAAATCTCTTATATGCACCTGGATCCACATCAGAAACCAACCCTTTCCCCTCTGACTTCCACATTTCCAAGAACAATGAATAAGTGCACCAACATGGAAGCTTGATAACAATTTTGCACATTCTCATCTCCAGTACTTTCCTAAATGTTTATTGATTCTTGGAAAACTTCCATTCTGTCTTTAATCTTCCCCTCACAATGGATTTTCTCTCTAAATGAGAGGTTGCTAGACTATCCTGAACCAGTATTGATGCTTAAAAAAAAATATTACTTTGAATTTTTATTGTAAAGATTCTGACAGAATAAGAACTTTTAAAACTAGACATGAAGACATATCCACTGAAGGACAAGATTTAACAAATCCAAACACTAAAAGGAAAGGATTTATATCAGATATATCAGTTAAAACCCAGGTATTCTTTAGCTTGATTCTTCCTGCTGTCAGCTTAAGGGTAACAGCAAAATTATTTGTGACTTTGGGTTTTTTTATCCAGATGATGTTAAAGACTTTTGAGGAAGCATATAAAAAAAGAAATCACTTATTTTTTCTCTTTGTGTAAGGACACCGCTATATGACTTCTGTATCAAATGTTGTCAAGAGTAAAACGTGTTTGGAATTTAAATTACTTCTGTATTCAATATTGATAAATCTAATTTGCAATATTTCTGCTCCTTTTTAACCTAGAGACGGGATTAATATTCATGATATTGCTTTTGGTAGTGGGCAAGAAATTCCAAAAGTCAAATTCACTCAACCCATATTGGTTGGAATATAGAATATTTACCTTTTCCATAATACCTTTAATTTTGTCAACACCGAAAGCAGATCGTGACTTTGTTTGTAATGCTGCTAAAGCTGTTTTGACATTCAGCAGAATACTATTCTTGTTCCCATCCCTTAAGAAAGTAACAAAAGACCTTCAACCAAGCACAAAAATAAATAGAGTTGTTCTGTCCTGGCAAGCAAATTTTTGGCATTTTGTAAACTACCTGCTTTATTTCTGTGCTGATAATGATGTACAGAGAGGATAGGAGATGCATTCCTTGTGACTTACTGCAAGTGCTCCTGGACAAAATTAGGGATTTTATTAGTCACATTTTTTAGCTGTTACTGAAATACTTTTCAAAATAGTTTTGTTAAAAAAATGTCTAGACCATTTGCTCAATTATTAGGTAAATGGTTTGCTATGTTCCTTCCCTGCTCACTGTCATTGTGGATAGCTTAGCAAGTGGTGTTGCAGTCTTTGGTCCAAACCTCATTGTACTGAGCCTGCTCCAGATGTCATAAATACATCTTGGTGGGATGTTTTATTTCTCTCACATCCCTGCAGGCAGCCCAGACTGGAATGGATTTATGTATTTTTATTTTGAGACTGTTTTTGCTGGAAGGCCTACCGAAAAAACCCCAGGCTTTGCATTTTGAGTGAGCTGAAGTTCCACAGTATGGACACCTTAATTTAGCCAGTGAGTTGATTTATGCTCAAAAATATCTGAAGTGGTCTCCCTTCAATACCCTTCAGATTCTGAGATATTTTCTCTCATTTTCTTGTCCAACTCGAAATGAGAACAGCTTGGATAAGTATCAGCCTTAGATTTTCGCTATGAAATTTTGACTAGCTTTTCAAATGGAGATTTGGAACTCTTAATTAGACTGAGGCTGCATGGAAAGTATTGTCAGAGAGCCTTTACTGTAGCTAAAGGTGCCGATTCTGTACAAGATAATTATCTCTGTAAAAATCAGTGTATCCATTTAAAAACAAACAAACAACCAAACCAAACTTGATTTATTTACTGCAAGAATTTTTTTAAAAATACAATATTCTCATTAAAATATTTCTATCACATCTCCTAGGAGGTACCTTTATCTTCCAGCTAAGTAGAGCATATAGAGATCCCCCTGAATGGACTGAGCTATTCAGCTATATCAATAAAAAAAAAAGCAGAAGCAAGTAGAACACTGGTGGTACCACAGGAGGGTACAAGATAAGCACATGATTCTCTGCTTTTCTAGCATGCTTCGTAACTGAGTCAGCAGAGGACATCTAAATCATCCTCAAACACTGCTAAAGCCAGTTAAATTGAGTAGGGCCATATGCAAAGCATGCTTCAGATACTATCCAGATGAAAGACAACATTTGTTTCAGTTCTCATTAAAACATACAAGCAGAGAAGAAGATATTTTAACAAATTCTGATTCTTCAAAACAAGGTAATCATCTCAGAGATACCTGTATGTGATGTTATTGGAGTGTATAGGAGTGTAAAAGAGAAATTAAACTCTTTTATTTCTCATTCCTAGTGTCCTGGTTTTGTGGGATAGAGATTTGCTTTTCTTTCTTTCTAGTAACTGTTACAGCACAATGCAGATAACACACCAATGCTTTACTTGCTGCTGAGCATTGCTTACCCTAAGAAAGACTTCAGTTTCCTATGCTCAGCCAGTGGATAGGTGTACAAGAAGCCAGGAGGAAGCAGGGCCAGGACAGCTGACACAAACTGGCCCAAGGGTTATTCCACACCACAGAACATCATGCCCAGTATAAAACTGGGAGCAGCTGGCTGGGAGCTGCCTTTCATGGCTCAGGGATTGGCTGGACATTGCTCAGCAGGGGGTGAGCAGTTGGATTGTGCGTCGCTTGTTTTTCTGTGTTTTATTCCTCTCTCTCTCTTTTTGTTGTCTCCTCTTTATTAATTATTATTATTGTTATTATTATTACCCAGGGGATTTATTTACAGGTGTGTGAGCAAGTGGCTCCATGGCATTTAGATCTCAGCTGGGGTTAGACCACAATGTCTGGTTATGCAGTGAATATCTCAACGACTCTTCATAAACTAACATAGCCTCTAAGATTTTGTTTTACTGTGAGATAACACAGACAGCACAGCCTGATACATATATTAGGCAAATGTATAGAAGACTCTATTTTCTTAAGAGGAATGTAATAACTTCCCTGTCTCTTGCAGGAAAGTAACCTTGAACATCTGCAAGTTGTTCTTTGAACTGCAGCAAGATGAGGAAAGAGACTGCTGTTAAAGAGGTAACATTTGTTTGACCCCAAGACATGAGTGGAAGTATGGAACAAACTTGAGATTGTCAACTAAAAAGTTCTGTTCATAAGCCCATAATTTATTTTGGGATACCAGATGTTATGACATCCTCCACTCTAGTTTTACTACTGTTCTGTGCAGCCTTCTGAACAAACTGTCAGCCTGTCATTTGTTCCACGTATTCTCAAGTATCATACTCTTAATATTTTGTATGAGCTTTTTTTCTTTTACTATTTAAAAAATATATGCTAACATTATAAATTTGAGTATTTCTTTCTAAGTTTCTATTTAAAACTGTTTCTCTGCATGTCTGCTTAACTTATCAGGGCAAGTGAGACTGATGTATATGATAACTAAATCAAATGTTCCTTTTATATGATATTGTTAGACTCTGGTGCCAACTTATCCTATGCTGACAACATTGTGGCAGCTCCTATAAACATACTGTTTCATAATAAAAGTATTTCACACAAACAAGTTGAATTACTTTGCTCTTGAATGCATCAGAGCAATGTCAGTTACCTGATGTGTCATAGTTTCTAATGTGTTATATGTTGAAATATTCAAAAAAGCTAACAGGTATTAAGCACTCCCTTCAGGCAGGGGAAGGACTTCAGCTGTTCTTAAGGGGAGACTTAAGATCCATAAGATAAGTTTAGAGGGAGATGCCATGCACATGGCTCTGAGGGTGGATGGCCCAGCAGAACAGGGTTTTGTGTGACTCCGGGACAAATCACCGACTGGCTGCATTCATCACCCTGGTCATCCATGGTCTGCTTCAGCCTCAGTCTTGTCCATAGGGGAATAAGATCAAGACTCTTGGTGCAAAGGTGCCTGGTACAAATGTGTGTTTCTGTGCAGGTTTTCGCTTTTATTCCATAATGCACATGCACCATGTGTTTGTGGATAAATGGTCCTAGGGACTGATGCAGCCTTGAGGCTAGAAGACTTAGAGTTTACTAGCAAAGACATTTGATTACAAATAAGCCTAAAATGAGTATATGGTAGCCATTTCAGCAACTGCCAGCATATGTGCCTTTCCCAAAGTGACTGGTTTGTAAAATGTGCTTTATCATTTTCCATTTCCTTGAAATTCATGTGGCATGTGTTTACTGTGTTTTTGCAGCCCAAAACCTGGTTTGGCTAATCTTGTGAAAGAATAACAAAACACCAGTGGTTAAAGTCATGGCAGTTTTCAACCAGTGTAACTTGGGTCAGAATTTCACCCTGGGATATAAAACAATTAATCAAATATCACACAGCAGCAAAAAGCTGTTAGGAAACCCAGACTGTCTAACTTGTGATCTATCCACTTGCATGGCCATGCTTCTGCATTTTGACAGCCTGAACCAGAAGAGCCTCCAGACTGAAGCAGCAGTGCAGAACAGGAAGATTTTACAACAGCTCTGTAAATAGACCATTAGCAAACATGTCTGTCTTAGTCAAGAGGGAATTTAAGACTTTTTTCAGTCCATAAGGTAAAATTTGGAGAATCTGAGAATCCTGGATTAGACAAATGTTTCAGAATGAGAAGGTGAAAGGAAATGGGTCACACATGCCAATGCAGAGTTTGTGGGGAATGCAGCAGAGCACCAGGATTTCAGAGACAGATCTGAAAATGATGGAGCTCTCCCAGTCCAGCTCTTATGTAATTGCAGGCATAGAGAAAGGATGAGGAAAGCCACAGAAATGGGATTAGAAACAGCAGGAAGGAGCACCCAGGCAGACTGAATCAGTGGGGCTTGAGCCTCCTATTAATAGGCTCAAGCCTATTGATAAGAAATGGATTTTGATAAGTCTATTGATAAGAAATGGATTTTGATGTGCAATCAGGAGCATGGCAGCAGAACACCTTGAAAGCAAGTTTGGGAAGTTGAAATGAGGAACACCTGTATCTGGGCCAGGCTCAGGTCTCAGTGCTTTATTCTGAGCTCAAGTCAAGGCAAACAAGAGCCCTTTCATGGCATTCAGGACTGTGATATACATCCTTACTTTGTTGCTTCATTATGCAGCTGTGTAAAGATAATTGAGAGAACTAAGCTAGATTTTTCATCAACAAGCAATAAAACATGATAAATATGCTACATGGAATGGCAAATGTTAGAATTAATAAGCTGAAATGTTGACGAATTACTGTTTATATACTTGACATGTAATAATTGCTTCATTTATCATCTGAATCTGGAAAACTTAAATAGCAGGCATTTATAATTAATTTTCTCCTCTTGCAAACTGCAATTCATTCCACACTCAAAGGAGTCAGCGTTAATTTCTTTTCTATCAGCCACAGGCCATAAGTTAATGCATTAAAAAAATCAGAACATTTAAAATAACAGTCTAATTAAATTATATCCTCTACTGTTGGAGAAAAACACATGATTCTTCAGGAGATAATCAGTCACCACAGTAAACACCATTTAGTTCTTCTCACAAATCTGCGTCTACCCACTGGCAATCTTGGACTGTCAAGATGAAGAATTCACTTTACTGAACAGATGAAGAATATTGACTTCAGCCTCATTAGCAACTTCAAATGAGATTGACAATGGGAGTTCATTAAATAATAATATTTTTCCATATACTGAGTTTTCTTCGTCATGCAGAAGAATATGCTTTTCACAGCAGCTGACAAAGCCCACATTTCTGATTCATTCTTCTTGATCATCTAGATAATGCCCTTTCCTGAGGGCCTTTCCTATTTGAGCAGCAAGCGCTGCTACTGCCTCACTGAAACCAGGAAGGCAGGTGGTGCCCACCTCAGCTGAGAACTCTGGAAGTGCCTTGCTCCAGGCTGGACCCACCCAAGTCCCTGGGAAGTTCTGGGGATTTCTGTGAGCACCACATCAGCTGAAGCGCCTGCACAGAAAGTGCTCTTCACAAACAGAAGTTGCTGTCCTGCTGTCCTATGGAGTGGAGTGGCAGAGTGTCATTAAGCATCTGTGGGCTTTTACTCATCCAGCTATTCTAGACAAAGAATTTCCAGCTAGGTATAGAGATCCACTCAGTGTATACAGCTGGGAACAACTGTCAGAGAAAGGCTGGACTAGCTACTTTTACACAACAAAATGATCTCAGGTCCCCCACAAATAGCCAGTCCTTTCTCTATGCATAGTGTGTGTGGTGCCTGTGAAAATCACTGACGTAGCTACACCAAAGTTTATTTTACTACAGAATTGTTACAGCCGAAAAAAATTAGGGTTTAGGTTTTTTTTTTTCAGCTGGTAGACATTCTCACATCATAAATTTCATTCAGTTCTGGCAAGAGATTGAGTACTTCATGCTAAAAAAATTCCCTCAGTATAACCTATTTACTTTTAATGATATTTTTCCATCTAAGTACTAGCAAGAATCTTGAAATATGAAGGATAAAGATATTTTGCAAACTGAAAATAATGAACGCTTCCTTGTGTACAGCCACAACCAATTAGTTCCCAGTTCTGTGTTAAGAATGTCTTTTCAAGTATTTTTAATTTTAAGATCTTCAGGCCAAAAGAGCATGTGACTTCTCTTATGGCTCCCTACCCTAATTAGTAACTTAATTCCACATACAGGGAACTAAGTAGAATTGACAGACCACAGCTTCTCCTGCATTCTTGCAATTCTCTTTTTCACAAGATACCATTGAGGTCAGGAGCTTTAGAAAAGGATAGAAACCCATCTCTTTCAAGATACATTCCAGCACCTTTCTCATGGAAACTTGGGAGGTCATTAATTTGTGCAGGTTATTCCAAAGCTCCCCTTTGGTATTTAAACTTTCAAGACAGCGCTCTAATTCTCGTTGTCTCCAGGAAAAGGCATACCACTCTCTAGCAAGCTGCACTGGAGATGTATGTAATCCATGAAGTCCTGGCTCCTGCTCCCACAACTGGTTTGGCTTTTTTTTCCATTGAAAAGTCATGGGAAAAAGTCTGCAGCAGCCTCTCAGGGGGCTTCACTTCTCCCTCTTCCCAGCAGAGTGCCTTTTCCAGTGGGCAGTTGGATCAGACTCCTTTGGTGCTCCCTTGCCCTGCCCAGCGGGGCAGCGGAGAGAGGATGGAAATTCTTTGCAGCACTTAGGATGCTCATTTGGGACACAAGTAAGGATCACTTGAGCTCATTTGGCTCACCTCAAATCAAGTTAAGACACTTTGTCTAAAGGTGAGTGACAGCAACTCCTCTTAGCAACACTATGGGGAAAAGTGTAAGCTGGGGAGCATCTAAATCCCAGACATCATTTTAGGCATGAAATCTGATTTAACTTTAGCACCTTCTTTTATCCTTGCCTAGCTCTAGGCCAAGGGTGTCTCTAAATGAGTGACACTAAGCTAACATTTCTTTGTAGCAGAGAGGCTGTCTTCCCTCCCTGCCTCACTCCCTCAGCAGACTGGCCTTCAGCTTTGGCTGCAACTTTGGCCCCTGGAACTGACCCAGGAATGTGGTGCTCAGCATTGGCACAGCCTTGTCCTTCTGCCAATCATATCAGGAATCACCTAAAGTTGTGTTAAGGAATCAACATAACTTGGACTCGCTAAGCCTGAAGACATTTTATGCAGTAGAAGAGAAAGTCAATCTAAATCCCCTTGTCATGACAAAATCACTGGTTCCATACAAAGAGATGCTCTGATCAAGCAGTTGACTGGACATCCTTACTTCAGTATCAACGGAATATCAGGGATCTTTGCCCAGTTTCTTCAGAGAAACAAAACCAAAAAATTGAGGCAACTGAAGCAATGGACAAGGAGTTTCTCTTGTATTATACAGAAGATGAAACTATCAAGTAAACTTCAATTAGACTTTGTAATTCAGACACATTAGCAAAAATAATTTTTAACAAATTGCAACTGCATTATAATTACATTACAATTACACTAATTGTATTGTAGTTAATGTGCCTGTACTATAATGTGCTTTTGTTTTCTTTCTTTTAACCCAAATAATCAGGTGAACTAATTACAATGAATTATTTGAGCTATATGAAAGCTACTCTTTTTTGGCAAAGTCTAGCCATGTTCATCATCTCAGCTAATTACAACTTGTCCTGTTCACTGCAGAAGGTGATCTTTGGAATTCTCCAATAAGCAGCATGAAAAATGATGCAGAAAGTAATTTTGGAAATAGAGCAACATTTTAAAGCCTTGGAAGGCAGGAGAGGATGTTATTGCAATGTGGGATAAAATCACCTTCATAAAATCACCTTCATTAATGAAGATCCAGATCCAAGTTTTCGTTCTGGAAACTACTACTCTAGTTCGAGCAAGTACCTGAATTTACATTTCCTTATTCATTCAAAGATAGTTTAAATAAATATTCTTAATGGGATTTTTTAGGGTATTTAAGATTACTGTGAGAGGTCTTCAATATTGGACCAATGCAAATTGAGGCCCATATTTAAGAAAAAAAAATCATTGCATCAAAACGGTTCTATCTTATCAAAAGGTAGCTTTTCCAGACTAAAAAAACCCAAAAAATAAACCCCAAACCAAATGAATCAACCAAGCAGTATGATTGCTACATCCATGTTCCCACACTGAAGACCAACATATTTTAGGCATCCTGTTTAAAACCCTCTCCTCTCCTCTCCTCTCCTCTCCTCTCCTCTCCTCTCCTCTCCTCTCCTCTCCTCTCCTCTCCTCTCCTCTCCTCTCCTCTCCTCTCCTCTCCTCTCTCTCCTCTCCTCTCCTCTCCTCTCCTCTCCTCTCCTCTCCTCTCCTCTCCTCTCCTCTCCTCTCCTCTCCTCTCCTCTCCTCTCCTCTCCTCTCCTCTCCTCCCTCCCTCCCCTCCCTCTCCTCCCCTCCCCCCTCCCCCCCCCTCCCTCCCCTCCCCTCCCTCCCCTCCCCTCCCCTCCCCTCCCCCCTCCCCTCCCCTCCCCTCCCTCCCCTCCCCTCCCCTCCCCTCCCCTCCCCTCCCCTCCCCTCCCTCCCCTCTCCCTTGTTCTGTTCTAGCTGTTTTCCTTTTATGTGACTTAATCCTGTATCTCTCCTCAGATTCTGTTGCCTTAACTTTTAAACTCATTGTAATGCTGTTTGTTTCTTTTTTTGTCTAACTTAATAAAATGAGGCAATTAATATCAGTCTAAAAGAAAGAATTCATTTGTCAGCTCCTAGCAGTTGCCAAGCAACAGACTACAATATCACCAGTCAGTAGATTGTTGGTTTAATTACCATCTAAATTAGTATTGTTTAGGTTTTAATTCTCTCCTATAACATGGTCTCAAAGTGAAGCCCACTGGGCTAGAGGTTTCAGGTCCCCACACAGGAACGAGAGCAAGCACCAGGACTGCTAATTGTTTCGCAGAATGCAAACACTTGTCTGTCATCTAATAAAAATAATCTGTGCCATATGACATTATATAGGATGCAAACTGTCATTCCAACAATTGCTTTTCCAAAGGTACCTGGACGCCTGAGCTGACAAGCCTGTGGCCATTAAAATGTATGTCTGGTGCAGAACAGTTCTTAATTTATTTTATTCTTGAAGATAATATTTGAAAATGTAATAAGAGCAAGTTGAAGACTTATAAGAAATATAAAGAGAAGAAAGGGAGTCCACCCTGTTAAATCTGAGAGCTTTATCTAACTACAGCACTTCAATAAATATCATTGACTTTGCCTTATGAACACTGAAATAAACCCACTCCAGTCTTTTTGTTTTTAAATGTGATGGTTTAGATTAATAATTTTACTGGTTTTATTGAGACTTTTGACTTCCCAAAACTGATTTTGTCTGAGTGCATCAATTAGTACATAGAATTTAATACATAATAAGGCTCATATTCTATGCAAAAATATTATGATATAATTTGTCTCAGGGCAGTGCTGTTGAGAAGGATTGACTGTTTTGCTACCAAATAGCATAATTCTTAATATCTTTTAGCAGAAAATCTACTCAACTGCCTAGACAGTGCCAAAATAAAGATTCTGCAATGAGAGATAAACAATGACATTGAAGCATGCCACTGGCACATGTACTGAACACGGGCAGGGAAGAGAGCAGATATTGGTAAGGTGACCTTGAAGAGACTTTTGTCCCTTTCATCCTTGGCCAACAGTAATCTTATGATGTTATATTTACAGATGAATGAGGAAGAGCTCTGATCATTGCTGGAGGAAGCGGGAGCAGCTGTAGGACATATCACAGTCAGTTACTTCAATATGTGAGGCTGTAAAGAGGCTGAGGAGAGGATAAGGATGCCATTCAACCAAAGTCATTAAGCGGGATGGTAATCCTCAGGGTGTGCTTAAAGAAGGCACCTGGAACAGTAACAAAATATATCTGACATGATTGAAACAGATCACAGGACTGAAGAGTTTTGAAAGGACCTCTAGTCCTACCTCTGCTCAAAGGAAAGGTCAATTAGAGCAGGAGGCTTATTCCTGAAGTTAAGATATCAAGATTTCATCACAAATAGCCCATCAATCTAGGCAGCATTTTGCAACTCAGAATTAATCTTTGTCAGTGCAGGAGTAGCTCAGTTCAGCTTAAGACAAAAGCATGCTTCATTTTTCACATGACAGATTTGCAGAGATTCAAGTCTGCAGTTTGGGACTATTTGGTAAATGTCTTCAGTCAATATATTACATATATCATATTGATTGAAGAAATTTGAAAAGTCATGAAGGTTTCAGATAAATTTCATTTGCCTCCTGATGTGTTGGGTTTTTTTTAAATTTGATGGTGTAAAAAATCTTGATGTTTGTTGATGTTTAAAAATCTTAAAGCAGTTTTCTTTTGATCAATTAACAGAGGAATGTAATAGAGGTTAAGATGATATGTAGGACAGAGAGCTTAGTGTAATACTTTCAAGAATATCTTGTGAGACAGTCTTATCCATTTTATGGCAAAGTGAATTAAGGGCCCAATTTAGTCCTCACATTTGTGAATAGCAACAGATTTGAGAGAAACCCATTCAGGCCTTATTTGCATGATTTCTGGTTTTATTTCAAATGTCAGATCATTAGAAACTTAAAATCATAATTGAAATTAGCTGCTTCACTTGATCCTTAACAGTTTCAATGAAAAGTGTTGAATGAGACCAAAAAAGGGCTTTTAGGGTTCTGAGTTCCCACTGAGAAACTCAGGTCAAAGAAAGTGACTTTTGTCTAGATGCATTAAGAAATAGTGCTAGGTCCTAAAGCAGTGTGTTACTATTTTATACAACTGGATTTACCAGTGGCTTTCTTCCTTTTATGCTCATGCAATTTTGTCTGCACATTATTTCTAATTTAAATAATTGATTAAGAGTCAAGTTCAAAAACTGAAAAATTTGAGGAAAGAGACAAAACAATGTTCTCAAAGCAAAAAATTGAGGCTTCCCCAAACTGTCTTCCCTTCTTATGGTTAATCTGTGCGTACTTCCACTTATAACCATCTTCTGATTTGAATATTTTTTCCCTATTTCAAGTGATGTCTATACAAATTTTGCCCAATATTGATAGAGCTAAAATAATTGTTTTCATTTACTTGCCCAGCAACTTCTTATCACTCAGATCTAACGTTGGGAATAGGATTGTGCTCTTCTGTGTTTTAACTTTCATATCTCTTTGAAGGAAACCTAATAATTAGAATTCACATAGACCTAAGAGAAGCTCAATATCTCTAGTTACAGCGATAATTTTCTCCAATGGAGAAAACACAAATTTAAGCGTATTGTAATGGAAGAAAATTAATTGGTAATACTGACTCTAGAAGGAAAAAACCAAGCAGAGTATTGTTTCACATTTGCTGCGAGTGAACTGAAATTCCATCTCATTGAAGAGCTTGGCTACATTTTAAATAGAAACAGAACACAGATTTAGCATTTACCAAGACAGGGAGGGTTATTCCTTTCCAGAGGAATGTTTTTATTTTATCTGATACAGGATACTCAGTCACATTATTGAAATGTGAACAATCTGGGGCTTTAGGGACTTTTTTTTTTAACCCCTATGAGTTTGTGTGATACTGATACACTCTAGTACTTTACATAGGCATTAAGAAAGTAACAATACTTTTAGTTCATTAACTGAACCAAAATATCATCAAATACTGAGTGGTTTAATATTAACTGATTTCCTTTGCTAAAAATATAAAAGTACTTGCCTCCTCTTCCCATTTTGTACAGTGCTCTCCCAGCTGTGTTGTAAAACTTTCTCCAACCATTGCCCAACTATTTTCATTCCAATGACACAGATCTTCACCACTTGTTTGCCTCTTGAACCTTAGGATCAGTAATCTGCACTGTGCTCTGACTATCAGCCACCTCTCTGCCAACTGAGCATGATTTTTCTCTGAACAGCCCTTCTTGGGCACCCTTAAATACCCCTCAATTTACCTTTCCTAGTTACTATTCCAGTGAATTTTTGGAAGATCCCTCAAACCAGACAGTCATGATCTGGACAATGAGACCCCAGAAATTTTGAGGAGAGTGTAAATTAGAGGTGGTGTTGGACACAGCAGGCAGGGCTACCATCCATGGGGAACCTTGGCAGACTGAGAGGGATCACGTGAATTTCAGCGCAGGCAAATGCAAGTCCTGCCCTGGCCGGGGAGAGCCAGCTCCTGCACCAGCACGGGCTGGGAACTGCCCAAGGAAACCTGGTGCACAAAGCTGATCATGAGTCAGCCCTGCAGCCTGGTAGCAAAAAAGGGCATGAAGGTGGTCACAGATTGGAAAGAGATGCACAGTGAAGGTGTAAAATTTGAATTTCTGCAGGTAGTCAAAATCCAACTGTGCAAGAACCTGAGCAACCAGGTGTAAGCTGGGCCAGCTTTGAGGAGGGGGTTGAGTGGATAACCTCAGAGGCTCCTTCCAAACTATTTTGTTCCGTTATTCTATAGCTGTCCTGTTACTGTGGTAAAATTTACACAGCCATCCACTTTAGGGTTTTACATATTAAAATTATAAATATACTGTCTGTAACCTAGAACTATTTCAGATTGAAACATTTTAGCATCACTACTGTATAGACATAAAAATGAGAAAAGAAAGATATTGTATATTTTTTTCATCCTTCCTTATTACTACCCCTCTTATTCTTATCTAGGCTACAGCGCTCAGAATCAATGTCAAATATGATCTTGAATCTTATTTGTGGAGTGAAGAACAAACTGAATTGAGGAGTGCAGGTTCAAAGAGTGCAGTCTTCTGCTGGCTTCTGAGTGCCCTTGCTTGGACCATGCAGTGCTGACACAAGCCATCTGTGCCTTCATTCAGCCACTGGTCTGCCCTGGGCACTGGGGCTGCCTTAGGGTGAAAATGGCTGCATACAAGCAAAATGGGACACTTGCTGTATCACCTGTATATTTTGGTCTGGCACTGTCATAGACTCTCAATTGCTCACAAACTTAGGGACAGAAATGATAAAGAAGGAATAAATTAACCTATTTAGAGTATACTGGATTGTTACTGAGAAATGTGGCAACATTTTGTCGTGGTATCACCCCAGCCAGCAACCAAGACCCACAGACCCACTTGCTCACTCCCCCACCGCTAGGATCAGGGAGAGAATGGAAAGCATAAAAATTAGAAAACTTGTGGGCTGAGAAAACGATGGTTTCATACTGAGAGCAAAAGGCCATCAATTCTAATGTTGCTCCTTTCCTTCTTGTTCTTCTCCCCACTTTATATACTAAGCATGATGTCATATGGTCTAGAATATCCTTGCTATCACCTGGGGTCACCTGTCCTGCCTGTGTCCCCTCATAATTCCCCATGCATGCCCAGTTTCCTTGCCAGTGTGGCAGTAGGAAAATCAGCACAAGCCTTGGCTCTGTGTAAGCACTGCTCAGCAATAACAAAAACATCGCTATATTACCGACTCTGTGTTCAGCACAGACCCAAAACAGAGCCCCACACTGATTCTATCCCAGCCAAAAACAGCAGACAGGTTCACCTCTCTGAGGGTGAAGCCACAACACGGGAGTCAGAGAGGTTTGTGGCTATACAAGTTTATAGCCTTAAAGCATGATATGAAATCGTCAACAGTGCTGAAGGAGAACAAAAGAGAGGCTTTTGTGACTGGTAAGAATAACGCCAGGCCACTAAACCGAACAGAATTTTGAGGCTGAGCGTGTATTCCTTTCGCAGCTGCACGGCTGGGAGCGCCGGGCGGGAGCGCGGAGGCAGCGCCGGTGCGGCAGAGCCGGGGGCGCAGCGCCACCTGCAGCCCCAAAAACCGGCAGCACGCCCAGGCTCGAGGGGGTTTCTGTATTTTTGTTTGTTTGTTTGTTTTTGTTTGGTTTTTTTTTTTGTTCCTTTGCTTGCAATAAATCTCGTCCTTTCATGCAAAAGAGAGCCTTATCTGGATACAGTTAACTCTCAGCTGAAACTGTGCGAAAAAGTAGAGATAATGCTCAGAAAGCTACAGCCGGATTAATTTTCAATCTATAGATAAATTATCAAACTTTTTAAACGGTAAGCAGTTTCTTACAGAAAATGTACGTAATCAGTTTCGCTGGGAAATGTATGATTAAATGGTTGCATTTTGCAAATAATGTTAGCAAAAATCTGATTATTTGACCGTGTAAATGAGTGTTCGTTTAATGCAGCAGTTCTGCAAGCAGTGTACTTCAGAGAAGGTAAACAGGAAAGATTAAATCACTCTTTTTCAGTGACTCAGCTTTATTGAGCCTAGCAGTTACAGTCAGAGTAGCCTTCAAAGTGTTTTATTGCTCTAAGCATACGCTGAGCTAGATCCTAGCTTTCCAGTTAACTACACTGGGATCATTAATGCATATCTAATCTGGACATGAATTATTCAGGTCCCATTACTTTGGGCATTATTAAAAACCTTTAGCAAGTCAGGTAAGTGGGGAAGAGAAGATAAATGTATTTGCCAGGCTGTAAATATACCATATTTTAAAGAGTTTAATTACATTGTTAGGGGAGGTGGAGTATTTGCTGATGACTTACATTATAAAAACATTATAAAAATGTGTGAGGACATATCTTCACTGGAATCACATTTTAGGTCAACCCTGACAATGACCTGTGCTTAAGACTCTCACAGCTTGACTGCTCTATGAAACTTGTTCCATAAGTAAACCCCTCAAGAAACCCACTCCTTTCCTTCTTCAATTGTTTTAAGCAAAGGTGCAGAACTTGAATTACTGAAGAGTGAATAAGGTTTGGGCACTGATCTTCAGAATCTTCAGAAAGATTCTGACTGTCCTGCACCAAAAGCAAACTCAGGGATCAGCAGAAAGGATGTCAGGACATCTCTGGGCTGGAGGTGAGCCAGATTTTGGTATGGATTCACACTCTGAATAATCAGATCCATAGGGCATGACATTCAGCCATGGTGTGGTGGAAATGACACACCAGTAGGATCCAAAAGGTACTGCCTGCTCACAGGAGACTGCTCTGGGCAGCAGCTGTCCACACAATGAGTTTATGGAATAATTATTAAGGAAGCAAGGAGTTTGGGCAGGTTTTTTTGCATCATAGCTGCTGCAGTCCAATAAAACTTTTAGCCACTTACTTAAGCAAGCTGTAACTTAAATGTTTAATCTAAACACTTCTAACTATTTCTCTTGACATGTTCTTAAATGCTTGGAAAATTACTTTTCTCCCATACACTTCCACCAGCATTGTGTATGATGCAAAATAAAAATATGTTATAATAGGAATCTTGAGCTGTGCTTGTAACTGGTACATCTGGGGTGGTTTATTGGGGAGCCTATTAATAGCACAGATATGGTTATAGATAAGCTGCAAAAGCTTAAATGTATTATTTATTTATTTCAGTAATAAATAGTAATAAATAATTGGAAGGAGTCAGCTCAATAAAACTGAGCTTTTCACAGCTTAATTCATACAAGTAGAGATTATTTTGGAATGTTTGCAAATTACATTCATTCTAGGCAGAGAATGGCAAAAATATCCAAACGTTTCTTTCACAAGTACCTTTTCTCAGTACTGGGCACTAACAATGCTTAGTCCTACAGTATCTACTACAAGAGGATAGCTTTCCATGTAGTGCATTACCAGGCAGCAGAAAAATTACCTATGCATTGATGACATTTATATGCATTGATGACATTTATTCATTCAACATAATTGTAGGGATCACATTTTAATGCCATAGTCCAGTACCAGTCACAGGAGAAAGGCTGCTAGAGAGCACTTAGGTTCTTGAGAGCTGAAGTGAGATTCATCTCACCTAATTTCAGCCTTTTGCTTACCTAGATTTTATTTACTGACTGTAATGGAAGATAAACATCTCTGGAAAGAAAGTCATTAGAGACAACCAGGGCAGAAAAAACAATTCAATCCTAGTTTTTAGATAATAGAGAAGTTTTGCCTAACACTGAAGTCTCCTATTTGGGACCTGGTTTGCCTTGGTGTTCCTGATAATTACTTGCTAACGTGGCTTTCCTGGGAGTTGTACTTCTTGCTTTCCCTGTTGATCAAAGATGATCTACTCCATATCTTTTGCCAAAGGAAAATTAGGAAATAAAGTTCGATATTTTAGTGGATATTGCCAGGCTTTTTATCTTTCATAACTGGCAAGACACTTGTCAGTTCAGAGCTGGTTCTATTATAGGTCACACAAATAATGTCCAATTCATTTTGCTGTTACATTACTCTCAAGTAAAAAATTAAAAAAAAAACCCAACCAAAATCATCCACCAATAAATGTCTCAGTAACTATTACTTGTCTGGCAGCCCTAAGGTAAGTTAAAATAAAACTGCCATTTTCATTATGACTGCCTTTTGGCAATGTAATAGGAACCTATTACTATGGATAATGTATTAGATAGGCAAAGATGTATATGAAAAATGTCAAAGGCCATGAATAATTCTTTCCAGGTCCCATTTACTCTAGGAACCTCTGTCAGCAGCGTAGCTCTGCTGCAATATGCTGGCTCATTTTCTGAGCCTACAAAAAGCAAGAATGATACCAAGACTTTCACTAATTTCCATGCCTGGCCCACACATTAAAGCAAACCTGAGCACAGAGGCCATCCCTGCAGAGGCTGCCAGAGACACACTCCAGATTCCCTTCTGAAAACAGGGCTGGAGAGCCTCAGTCTTTTGGGAACTTTGGAATATTGGGTTAAAGCTTCCTCACAAGGTCTTTATGATGTGGTGTACATTTTATCCTAGGAAAGAACAAGGAGAAAACAGAGAAGTTCATGCATTGTCTTGAAGATGCTGCCCAGAAAATTTTGATGACATGTAGAAGATTTATTACGGTTCTCCCTTGCCACACTGAAGTGGATGATTTCCATCTGGCCACTCCAAGAGTTCCAGAAATGGAGTAAAGAGTCCCAAAAGGTCTGAAAGGTCAGTAAAATTTTACACTTCTTTAAGAAAACTGCAGATCATTTCTCAATTGGTTGAGATATGCCACAAAAAAAAGCCCCTACAGGCTCTGTTTGTGTGCTGTTAGATTGTTTCAAACTGTATTTCTTGACATTTTGTTGGCTAATAGGAAAACACACCTAAGAATAAAATGCACATATGGAACATTTATTTGTCATACCATCCCTGACAAGTGAATTTCCCTTTAGACTATAAATACAGAACAGCTGTGAAAACCTAGACAGCTTGTTATAAGCAAGTATATGCTGAATGAGAAAATGAAAAGCTGTTATTTTGGAAATTGAGTCTTGAGGTTCTAAATAACTTCATAGAAATTTTAATGAATTTCTTTATACTAATAATGTTTTTCTAAAAAGGAGGAATAGGGATTTTTATATTTTTTGGTGATATGGGTGTCTTCAAACAAATTTATTCATTAGACAGAAATGACAAGCAGCAGTGGTATATGTTATTATCTTATACTGACATAAGTTCAAATGTGAGATCAGATCCTTTCTAAACACTTAAAGTAGACTTATAAGCAGCATGGAAATTGTAACATGGGTTTCATGGGTTTGGCCATGTCAAGACACTTTAGCTTTAAAAACAATGGATGAAATCTGCTGTCTGTGAAACAGTATTAATGAAGATACTTGTTCTGAAGTTTATTTGACGGAGTGACTGTTTTTCCTATGCAAACATAGTGGAATAAGTATAGCAAACATTTTATAACCAAGCGTGCTCTATTAAACTAGTGCAATGCAGCACATTCTATTAAACAAGTTGCTTGGAAGCAAGATTTTAGAAGGTTTTCTTTTCAAAATGGAGCTTCCATGTAAAAAATTAGATGGAAGATTTATGTAGTCATCTTATGTCAATGGAGAGGGATATATTTCAGGCACAGAAATCAACATAATTCGTCAGACACACACTACAGAATAATTTAACACAACTGGTGGTCTTTGCTTAAGAAAAGCCAAACACTGGAGCAGCAGGGATTCTGCAGGTCAGAAACAGCGTGGGAAAACCTGCTGGTACTATGGATGGCATCCTCATTGCAATGAATGGCAATTATAAGCATTCTCTGAAAGTCGCCAGTAAACACATAAAACCTTTCAGATGAATTTTCACTTTAGTCAATTAGCAGCAAAGAAGAGAGATAAATGGGTTACTTTAAGTAAATAAAAAAATGGTTTCGATTGCTAGTGTTCCAGGATATAAAACAGCACTTGGATACTTAAGACAGAAAATGTTTTCAAACCTTAGTTATAATAATCTGCAGCAATAGATCATATTCTTATAGGAATAGAATTAACTTAAAACGTCACCATAAAAATAATTTTAAAAAGGGCTTCAAAGTTGTATTATATTGTCACATTGTATAAAATGTCACGTTAACATTTCATGTCCCTAAGTCTGAAAATTAATTTTAATTAGACACATTTAAAACTAGTAATTAGGGCAACTTCTTCTGATTAACATGATTTAAAGCATGCTGGAGTTTAGGTTAATTGCATTAATTACCCAAATTATAACTTTTGTTATAAACAGAAATATTTCAGAAACTGATAGAAAAGCACTGAATAGTCTGCAATAAGAATTTGAATGTGCTCATTCTTCACATACTTTTTCATCTTTCCCTTCAACATCCTGACAGAAGAAGCTTTCCTCTTTTTTCTTGTCTACCCCGACACATTTTAAAAGCAGGTCATCACAATCAAGACAATTGCTGATCATGAAAAGCAAACAGGAGAAATAAAGGAAGATTTTCCACTCCTGTTTCACTGCAATAGCTAATGTCTTACCTTGCATCTTTATTCAGCAGAAATCTACAAATTCTCTTCCGATTTGATACTTGAATCCAGGAAGTTAGGTCTTTATCCAATTTTATTAAGTCCAAGCTAGGTTTAATATGTCATAATCACATTGAAACATAGTACCACATTATATCTATCCAGCAATAAGATTTAATAGACAAATCCCTTCTTTTAGACTGCATTTTTTTCCAATTCTATGTTTAGTCTGAATTTCTAAAATAACATATATAGTTGACTCAAACTATCCCACAGAGCTGCCTCTATTCTTGCCAGAATTTGACATTTACAGGTTTATGTAAGGTCATCTCTCTCCACAGGCTAAGAATTACAGCAATGTCAATTTTTCTACTTAACAAAGCCAGTTCTCAAAAGAGCAAGTGACTACAGCATCCAATTGCTTGGAAATTATTTCCCAAAAAACTGAGAGAGCAAAGAGAAGATGAGGTTTAATAGCACCTCTCACGTATCCAGAAATTTAAAATTCGGGAGTTATGCCATCTATTAAGAATGATGAGGTGTATCAATGGTTTCAGGAAATACAGACTGATCAAAGAAGTGAGCTGACACTGAGGTCGATGGAAAACACCCATGCATGAGCTAAGGGACCCTGGGTCACAACCAAGTTGGCTTTAGTGACAGCAATCATGGGTATGGTGGTGGAGGACAGTGCTGTGTGCCTAGAAAGGAAAGGTATTTGTCCCATTTCTGGGGTTTGCCATACATCACCCACAGGAGATTGTGTGAAGTTCTGACACGACTTCATTTTTGTTCTCCTGATGCAAGGACTAATTTTTATGGCATTTGTTTTTCCAGTACAACAACACAATACACTCCCCAGTGCCCCCATTTCCCTCCCCTCTGCATAGTAGCACCATACAATTTTTGAAGTTTTGCACTACAGTTGGTTTGCATCCTTGAATGAATTGAAATGCAATTCTCCTTCATGTAAACACCACCATGCCCCCCTGACAAACAAACTAATAAATAAACAAACCAGAACCCAACAAAAAACCCCCCAAAATGATACTCTTAGCTTTTTTCAGTTGGATTTATGCCACCAGGAACACCTTCCTCCTTCTGATTTAAGATTAAATTAAAAATACTACATATCCAACCAAAGATCTTTCAATAACAAACTGTCACTTCCTCTTTTTAATTGCAAAATTATGTTGTTGGGTTTCTTTCTGTAGCTGGCACAAAACCATGGTACGTTTCAGTATATAAGATAAATATACATATGTGTAGTTCGTTATGCTGTAGAAGATCTTGATTTGTACATGAGCTGCACTTGCAAATCCACTTCTTCCTACTCTGTTCTCCTTGAGTATTGCTGTCACCTAGCACAGAAACACATAAAATACTGCTCTGTTCTACGGTTCTCTGCCCCAATCTTACTTACAAGCTCTTTTTCCTTCCATTAAAACCTATGAAAAAACACACCACCACCCCAAAACCCTCTCTGCCAGATTTGAATATGGCAAAAGCCCTAGTAGACATGGATGTAGAGGGATTTTTTTCTGCATTCTATCTTGTTTTCTGAATGTTGACTCTCACAGAAATTCCCAACACTGATTTATGCTCAAAGAAAACCTTCTTCTTCCACTTAAATAAAGCAGCAACCTGATACTGATACTGTCAGTAAATAATCAGATATCATTTACTGATAATATCTGATTATCAGTAAATATTGAAGATTCTCAGTAAATATTTTAGTCACCCCATGTATTACATATGAAATTGACAGCATATACATATTTCAGGAAAAAAAAAATTCAGATCTCTATACTTAATGCCACTCTATTTGTTGGAAGATTTAATGATGAAACATTTTGAGTAGAATGTAGAAGCCAAAAAAAAAGATCCAAATCCACCAAAACACCGCATAAAACTCTGTTAAAAAAAAGTGAAGCTTCACTGACAACTGCATTTAGGGTTACTCTTGCTTTAATGGTGCACCACAAATTATTATGTAGCAGTAAGCCAGAGGCTCATTAAAATTCTGTATCAGATTCACATACCCCCACAAAATAATAAAATCAGGCCATTTGACAAGATGTATTTTTCACAGTATATAGAAATGTTATAATAATACCTTAGTCCAAATTTCTTAGCATAAATATCCAGCCCTATTATCTGGACCACTGAAACAAAGAAACAAAATTGTTCAAACCCACGTCAGCTCACACAGTGAACTTCAGAGATGCCTGGGTAAACAAGAGTGTTCACACCTATACATTCATTAATGTAGATATGAAAATCAATATTCATTCTTTCTGTTTATCTGTTCATCTGCACTTATTCATACCAGAGAGTGTCTTTGAAGTTCCCAGTCAGGAGAGCAACAGTTCCTGCACCTCCACCTCAGCAGAGTTGCGCTGTGCAGCTGTGTGCTACCCCTTGTCCACAGGGAAGCTGAAGAATGTGTGCTTTCCTCATGGGGCAGTTCTGAGGACTAAAGCAGGGAATGAGGAGAAAACTCAAGTTTAATAAAAGTTAGGTGGTCTTTTACAGTCTGTTTCTTGGCTTTGCTGAGAGTCCCCCGTGTACATCACGCGCCAGTGCCAAAATGGAATGCTGACATCATTTTATATCAAAGACAGCTGTGTTTGCTCCTCAGGTTTTTTGAAGGTGGTTCTGAGTGGCACCTAAAATAACCTGTAAGTGTCAAATCAGAAAACTCATGATTTTTAATGTACAGAAACAATATTCTAATTTCTCTCACAGAGTAGTGTCTCTGGACTCCTGGCCTTCAAACATATACTAGATTGCCATCTCAAAGAACTTGTTTTCATTCCGGGTGGCATTTTTGGCCTTTCTTCTGTTTCAAGGCACTTCTTTTCAGCAGTAACTGTGGTTAACAGGGTAAAAATGAAGTGGAAAGTACAGCTGATCCAAAATGGATATGGTCATTGGCCTACTTGGTAAAGTGGATAAACTTTTTTAGAGAAGGGAAAATGGAACACAAAAAAACCCAAACAAACATTTCTGTACCTTCTGCATGCAGTGTTTGTCTCCATGTACCTTTCTGAATAGGTGAAATGCTGATTCTTATTTGCATGCTTCTCTGTGTATTAGAAGGGCTAACTCAGTTTTTTTTTTGGCTGCATGATAGAGAAATAATGGCAGAGAAATAATAACAATGAATGCTTCAACTAATGAAAGATCCTCAATGAGACACTTTGGATGCTTGTTTCTGGCATGACAGGACATAGTGACTTTTATAGGTTGACTTACAACTCAGTTTTAGCTGTGTAAAATGGTTGAACCGAGGATCAACTCTATAAGCTCCCTATCACCTCCCTTTGAAATTTCTTCGTTATTTCAAATAGAGAAATAGCAGAGGATATTCAAGGCATCTGAAATGAAATAGTTTCTGTTTTCAACACCTATAAGAATAATCTTCATGATTAGAAAGCCATGGGTTAGAAGTACTAAAATGGAATCAGGGGTTACTGACCAGCTTGTCAGTATGCTGTTAACATTCTGAGGGCTGATAATGGAATTTAGTTACCCACCTGCAGATGTAAATGGAAGTAATAAAACAATGATTTTTTTTTTAACAGGACAAGAGAAAATTTTTCTTCTTCATCAGGGAGTTGTGAAGAGTAATTATTGTTTGAAATGGGGAATGAAAATTCATGGCAATGACAAACCATCTATGTACTTTCAAGGCACATGATGAAAAAATACTTGGTGGATAAACTATGGAAAGTATGCAAGTGACATTGGTGTTGAATTTCTAAACATTTATTTGGAATAATCTTTGGCTACATTTTAAATATGTTAAAATATAAAAAATGTAATAAAAAGATATTAAAACTCTTTAACCCATATAATTTTGTTTCCATTATTAAAATAGCTTATGAGATGGTGACCAATAAACAAGAGAAAAGGGATTCCCTAGGGAGACAATGGTTAAGAAACGTACAATCTTTCAAGTTCAGGATGAAAAGCAGTGAGGCTAAAAATAAACAGTTACAGAAAAAAGAAAAAATTTCAACCAAAAATTAATTCTTCTGGCACAAATTTTTCAAAAATATAGAAAATACTAAACCATAATTGACAGCAGTATTCAGCTTGCTACAGAAGCTGACTCTGAGTGTATCCAGAGGACTCCAAAGATTCTGGTTCTAATAAAATAAGAAAGACTCATTTAAAGTTGTTTCCCACAAAAATTCTCTATATGCTTTCCAACACAATCTGTGTGAATTGAGACCTGAGGGTTTTAGAGACAAGATGTGTTGTAGTCTAAATGTTCAGTCAGAACAAAACTTCATAAACATAGAAGTTCGTAACATAGAACTACATAAAACTTAATTTCACCTTTGGGATTATGCTTCCATTAAGGTCACTTCCATTAAGGTTTCCTATTCACTCATTCACTCACTCCTTCACCATGTTATAATGAACTGTTTCTGAGGAATAATATGAATGCCTCTTTATCTTCCCTACAATGGAAAAAAACAACAGAGGGAAAATAACTGTATAATGCAATCCATTTTAGATATTTTGTTCTACTATCATTCTCATATCTTATTTTAATTTCATAAGAGAAAAGAAACACAACAGCTGCCTTTCTCTAATCTTGATGTCCTGGCAGTTTCAGATTAGTGGAAAACCCTGCAAACTGCTTAGTTTTACATTACCTCTAAGAGACATGATGACAACAAAGTTCTTTTGTCTTCTTGTAAGTAATACTTAGAGGGGAAAAAATAAAGGAATAGAAAATGGAGACTAAGCATAGTGTCTTAACAAAGAGGAATCTGAGATACTCTGGTGTGACAGCAGAGGGTATACTGAATTAACCATTACTTCTGTCCAGCTTGTCTGCAGTATCAGGGCCCACAGTTCAGAGATGTAGGGCATTAAAGCAAAGACTCAGCAAAACAGGAAAAACTCCAGCAGTGGTGGGGCTAATGCTATAGATTATGTAACTAGTATATATCAATTATTATTATACATTGAGTATTATTGCTTTCCAATCAACTTCAGAAAAGAACAGCCAAATATTTCATAAGGCATAAAAAGTTTTACTTAACATGGACTTCCTCCCATTTCAATTGAATTCAAATATGTCTTATCAACTCAAGTGCCATTTAGACATGCCTACCTATTAACTAGATTTTAATAATGAAATCCTGCAGATATTTTAAGAGACTTGCTTCAATTTTTTTTCTTCTCATATTGAAGATCAAAAAACCCACAAAATACATTATTGGATATGTCTAATACTACATATGCAGTAAAAAAGGTTAGAAAGCTGAAGACATGTCAGAAATGGACTCTTCAGCAATTGAATTTAAAGTGCTTAAATTCTTGGACAGATAATAATGGAATTAAGACTTGGACAGATAATAATGGAATTGGTAAGTTTGCAAGGCTGATTTGAGCAGCTGAAAAACTGCATGAATGAGGTGCTATGGGAGACCTTACTGCACATACAAACCAACACCCTTCATAGAGAGAGAGCTGTATTTCCCATTGCCATCAACATCTACAGGATTCTGAATTTGTTTTTTTTTTCCCCTACTCGTAGTACTATGCTAGAATTTAACACCTTTGTACATTATTTATTTACTATGACAGATTTTGCCTTGACAGATTATTTCGCCTAGTGCCACCTCTTCTTTTATAACTACTTCTTTAATTTCTGTTACCTTAGTAGAGGTATTTATGTTCTGGTAATGTATCTAGCTGCTAACACTAGTTCTTCCTCATTTTCACTAGAGAATATTCATGCAGTTCTGGGAAAATTTATTTAATAGCTTTAGGCATTTTGGGAATGCAGAAATAATTTCAGAATAAAATAACTTTAAAAATCGACTGGAGTGCATGTGTAATTAATACCATTTCTCCCCTCTGAGAGAAGGATTGGTCCTGGGAATGTAACTGCAGTTTATGTATCAGTAAATTCCATTTTTCCTCTGACTGAGGGGAATTCCTTCTTTTTGCAAAAATGATGAGCAGCTAAATTGAGTAAGGAGATAATAGATATAAAGATATTTCAATATTATGTTCATATCTCTCTAGTATTGTTGTCAATAACAGCTTCTATCATTAGGGATATTTGCAAAGTGTTACATAAAGCAGTATTAGGAACATTATCTTAGTGTAGTTTCCACAGGTCTTGGATTCTTCTGAAGGCTTGATTACTTCTGGAATTCTAAGAAAGAGTAAAATTCTCTGAAAATACCAATGCACAGGCTCAATTGCTTCCACTAATGTCAATGAGAGATTTTGTTCCACAACTTGAATTCCCAAGGCTGTTGGGAGGTTTATGTTTATCAACAAGCTGACAGCATTCATTATTCTAAATATGGCTGTAAATGTAGCCCCTCTGATAATAGGTGAATTCCTGTCTTCAAATCAGTGTGGCAGTATCAGTTTGATGGACAAAATTTATAATTTATAATTAAAGTTCAAGTTCAGAGTAAATTACTTCACACAGATGTTCATGAAGTTAGGGTATGGATTACTTTGTTATGTAATCACCTTTAAAGTCTATTTTTCTACAGACAGATATCTTGATTAGAATATTTTTCATGATGTTCATCACTATTTCTCATTTAAGCAGATTCAATCCCAAGACTCCTTTAGGTCAGCTTGCCTTGCAATTTTAGTTATTATCTAATCTTTTTTTGGCTATCAGTTCCGTTCTAGAACTATTTTTGCCAAACTAAACAACACCATGTAGGATGTGTTAAAGTAAGAATAATATTTTCCTTACATTTCAATCAATCCAGATAATAACAATTAGTAAAAAAAAATTAGCACACATTAGGAAGAAAATAGCAACAATTAAGGAAAAAAGAGCTAAAATGTCTGTGAAGAAATGGGTTTCATTTTTCAAATGAATAATTTTTCATATGAAAATTATTTTAATTCTACCTACAAATAACAAGTTGAAACACTAAAAGAATGTTTCAGGACAAAAAATATTATAAAAATAATTTAAATTTTACTTATGAATTTGATGAGATGCAACCTTGAGGTAATACAACAACAACAACAACAGCAATAAAATTAATAATTCAGTTTGGCCTCATGTTTTAAATATTGCAGGAAAAATACTTTCAGGAAAATCCCAATCTAAAAAGTATAACATGATCTAAGTAAAAGCTGCTATAGGAAGTGAAATCATGGGCTCAAGTATCATATTTATTACATATTGCTGAGGATGGCAAAAGCATCTAAATTTGAGCAATGCAGATGAAGATTAGGCTGAGGCCCTTGACACAGCCTCTGATATGGCTCAGGTGACATATGACATATATGGTGCAGCATATAACAGGGACACTAAGCTACCTCTATATTTCTTTAGAAATACATGACTGCAAAGTACCATATCTTGTTACCTGACAGGTAAAAAGGAGAGAATGTAACAGTTTGAAGTGCATGTGTTTAAAATGCAATTTTGCTTTTAAATGGCAATGATGTTAAAAAACCATGTTCTGTTGAGTCATTAGGAAGGACCAGCAAATACCTACAAATCTGTGAAGGAATGGTCCTGACCTTTTACACTAACCAACCTTTGTTGGGGGAATGAATTACTGACAGATTGCTAAATGTACCTGCTGCATCTCAATGTTTTGTGTTTTATCATTAAATTGTGAAGTTGTGCTTTTCGTCTTGTCTGACATTTATTTCAAGCATATGTGATTCGAGCTTTCTAAGTCACAGATATTGGTTATGGGCTACAGGCCAGGTGCTCTGTACATATGGAATAAATTACATTTTGGGACAGTGGTCAGATCTTAACTGTGATGTGGTGATCATCAGATGTTGGTTTTGTTTTGGTTTTCTTGATCACAAAGGTCTGCAGTGTATCTTAAACCATAAAAATCCTTTTTAGAGTAGTCTTAAAGGTCTGAGATATTCCCAGCGGGATTCAAGCAGATGACATCTGAAGCGCTGATGATCAGAAATTATTATGAAAATGGAATCCTTACTTTCCAAAAGCAGTACCTCAGGAGAAAATCTGACAAACTGATTGCTAAGGACTTCCTGAAATTTGTAAATCAGAAATGGCAGGAATTCCAGGTATTTAAATGTAATTTATCAGCAGTATTGTGTAATAATCCCGTGAACATTATTTTAATTGTAATTAATTGTGAGTTGATTTTATATTTCAATGGAAGAGGCTGTTTCCCTTTATAACTTTGATGTAGATTATATTTTTATATTTTTTTAAATATGTTTTTCTTGAAAAGTTTGTTGGTTCTGTTTTTCCTAACAGAAAGACATCATTAATCTCACTGAAGTCAAAATTTGTACAGAAGGGAAATAGATTTTATTAGACCCATGATATAGCTAGAAAGAAAAAAACCCCACATAGACAAGTGATTTTTCCCGCCTATTTTTAATTTTATTTGTCATTTCAGTATCTTAAAAAAATCTTGGTTTTTTGGTCTGAGCTGAAATTCATGTTTTATTTCTCAGTCACAACAAAGAAATCTAATCTTGGAACATTTATACCATCAATCTTAATTTTATTGCTGTCAGTTCATTGAAATCTATGTTAATTACTCATCTCTTTCATATTTCTGTTCCTTTTCCCAGCTCTATAATATTTCAAATTATTCTCAATACTGGAACTTTTATGAAGAGTAAATTATTCTCACCCATTTTTCAACAAGAAAACTGTCTAATCCCACAGAATACTTTAAATTAAATTCAGTAGCAACAAAGAAAAAAAAAGAAAACTTAATAAAGATAAAAAATATTTCTTACTGATTGAAAAAATTAGGTACTGCTTTACTGCAAATCATTCAGGGAAACTTTATGGGGGAAAATGGAAATATTTTATAAAATTAATTTCTTTATTAGCTTGTTTCATTTTTTTTCCTGCAAAAGCTTCCAGGTTTTGTCTTTATTTGAAAAAGCGGTCATAATTATATTGCAACTGGCTTGAGTCTCTGGAACTGGTCAAATCAGAGAAGAAATATTAATTAAGATGGATTTATTTTCAGTGTAACTTACATATATTCAAACATATGTATAATGACAGAATGCAGTCTAAACATTACTACTTTAAGCTATTTCTGCAAAACTGTCCAGCATTTTATGTCATCCTTACTTCTAAGTAGACTAATGCATCACCTGTACATATGTGGGCTGCAGTGAATATCATTTTGGAGAGCCTTCAGCATTTGATCTGATATGATCTCTATTAATATATAGAAATAATCAAATTTCATTGTAAGTGTTCTACAGCTGCATCATTCTGTGTATGTACATACATCTAAAAGTTACTGTATTTGGATGTGTATTTCTGGTTGCTCAGTTTGTGTAACTCGTAAAGGTCATGACTCAAGATGTTTGGCAGGATGACATTTGGAAGGAAAAGGAGCTAGTTGTTATGGAAAGCAAAAAGAGATAAACAGAAATGCAGAAGAAAGCACTAAATGTCGAGCACTTCAAAACCATACCACTTTACATGTCTCTTATGTTAAAGTATTTCCATGCAAATTCTTGACACAGTTTGGAGAAGTGGCTCAACAGTAGCCAAAGAGATAGGTGTAATAAAAAATAGGTGTTGGGGAAGAGACTACATTTACTTTCATAACATGAGAAGACCTAAATGCCAAAATCAATGTCATCAGTGACAGGGGAGAAGAAGAGAAACAGCAGGGTTTGCCCCACATCCTATTGCCCTGCCAGGACATTAGCACTTGGCCAATGCAGCAGGAAGTGCAGCAGCAAGGTTTGGTCTGATTTTTTAACTGATGTGTCACAACCAAGGAACCAGATAGATGAGATGCCAGACAGTCACTGGAAAATGTGTTCTGTGTGATTTCAACCAGACACTAAATTCATGCCTCCCCACCATGAACTGTTATAAGGGGAGAAGGGTTCAAGACCTCCTTTTTTATTAGGTTTGAGCCCAAGTTACACACAGCATTTGCTGCATGGGAGAATGCAAAGATCTCTGCACAAAGCCCTGTTATTACGCGGTAGAGCTAGAGGTGCTTTCCAAATGAAAGCACCTAGTCTGCTCTGTGGCATATTACCACATTTAAATTCAAAATTTATTTTATAATAGTATTACTATCTTGACTTGATATTAGCTGAATATGAAGTGTGAAATCTTGGTTTCACTGGTAGCAATATGAATTTCATTATTGCCTTTAGTGAGGCTAAATTAAATTTCAGCTGATGCATAGTGACTTGGTGAACCCATGATGATTTGCACCAGTTGAGGATTTGACCCAGATTTGCTGAGCACTGCTGGGCTTTGCACTATGGACACTTGCCCACTGGGAATAAGGTTAACCATTAGCTTACTTTATAGGCAGAACTACATCCATCAAAAGGATAGAACTCCCTGTCAGGACTAGCTCTAGGTGAATTTCAGAGACTGCTGTAAAAGTACCTTAATGAAATGCAGAAGACAGTGCAGTATCCCATAAGCCACTTTTCAGCAAAGGAGAATATATGACATTCATATTGAAGAACATATGATAGGTTATCCTTTCCTCCATTATTGCTGTGGTTTTCTTTTTCTAATAGTTTCAGACACAAAGCTGAACATTATTTCATTTAGTTTTGAGGCCGTATTTTAATAGTAACTGGATGAGAAAGAGTCCCAAGCCTTTTGTACAGATAATTTGATACCAAAACAGATTCAGCATTTCTTTTAAGAATTCAGCCTGACCTTTTGATAAACCTTGATCAGCGTTGAGGAGTATGTTATATTTTCATCAGTCAGAACAACTGGAGTGGGATAACCAAACTTTTGCTCAAATAAAAGGTATTCAGTCCACTAATAGAAATTGTTTCCTTATCCAGAAGGTCTCTGATCCACTAAATGCAGAACTTTCAGCTCTTGCTGCTTACCATGTTCCTCCACTGGAACCATAAAGAACCATGTGCAGCAATGTAGGAACAACACTTAACTTCTAATAGTCTGGATTGCCTGTGCCATTGTAGCATTTGCCCCATTTATCCTATGAAAGGCATAGCAATTGTGCTTTACCTAATTTCTTTTTTATTAAAATGTCTTTTTAAAAAGATATCTCATCATTTGGTGTTCACGGTCTTCTGGCTCTGACTGAATTATTAGTTGAAGGCTAAGTGCTGTAGATGGAGGCATTTAACTTTGGAGGGTTAGAGGCAAGGGAATAAAATTTTTGTAGGGGACGTTGTCTCAGTAATCCATCTCCCTTATGTAGTTTCTGCCTTTGTTGTAGATATCCATAGTAGTCCCAAAAGTCCAGAAAAGTCACCATATAAGACACCTTCCAGGCCTCTCTGCAGGGTCTCTGAGTGTCCAAGGCCAGCTGCACTCCTCAAAGGAGAGCCTGAGGGCAGTTTTTGCACAAGTGGTACATCCAGACTATCTGAAAGTCTGCCTCTGGGCACCCCTGCTCCCAGTCTGCCATCGTCCCAAAGCTCACTAACTGCAAGAGAGGCAGGATTTGTGGCACACTGTGCATTAGAAGTGCTCCTTCTCTGTACATGAAGGATAAAATCCATTTAAAAAATCAGAGAACAGAAATATTTTTTGTATTGGAACGAAGGACAAAAGGTACCCAAAAATGTGAAACCATTTAATGTAATTTAACTATTAAGTGTGCATCATAGGTCTTAAATATCAAAAGTAATGAAGAAAAAACATACTGGGTAGCATCAGTCCATATTTATGAGTTACTTTTGGGCTCCGGTGTGCTACTGTAGGAATTGAAGTTGTGTGAACTGTAAAATAAAATGCCAGTGATCACCATCCAAAAAACTGGCTTTACTCCAAAGCATTGTGGCAGAAACAATGCTTTTATTCTGTATTTACAGAATAGGAAAACTTTGCAAAATCTTAAATGTCACTGCAGATGCTGACTTCTAATGTGCCTTTCAATAACAGAACAGATAATTATCTACACAACAGGAAAAACAGTAGGGATACTAATGCTAAAGGAAGGAAGTGAAAAACATCATAAATGTAGGCAGAGGTAGGTCAGAAAGTGGTGCTTGAGTATTGAACTGTGACATGCAGCTTCTTTGCACAAGAATGTATGCTTGAGGAGAGATTGACAAAAGGAATAAAATAAGTTCCAAATATAGACACTATATGTAGGTTTAAAAGATTATTATGAGTAGATCTATTAACCTGGCTGGAAAGGAATATAAAATACAGTGTGAAATAGTTGGAAATAGCATGTGGTGAAGTACTCTGAAAGAAACATGAAGAGACCAATTATCACTGTACCCACAACAAAATCTACAGAACAAGAGCAGAATTAGGCAATTCTTACATCATTATTTTATGTTGAAGCATATAAAGCTAGAAAGCTAGATGTTGGCTATAATGACAATAAAGGAACACACCACATCAAACATTTTCAGTTTGATACAAGATTTTGCTTGACACGCAGAAAGCACTGGCAGATATGAATAATCAGACCAGAAAACCTGGAGCATAAAAGCAAAAACTTTATTTCCAACATGGGTTTCTATCTCATGTTGCAGCTATGATAGCTGTAGCATATAATGTTGTTTCCATTGGAAGACACCAAGTCCCTCCAAAAGCAAAATCCATGAGCACTCCTAAATACTACAGAAGACAGATAAAAGGTCATGGAATCTTAATGTAATAGAAGGCTGCTATGGTGATGCTATCCTTGACACTTAGGTAATAAGTAAGGTAAGTAATCACCAGATTAATAGTTTTTACACATATTTCTCAGAAAGATTGTCCAAGGTAAAGAAGCATTATTGTCCTTATGCAAACAGCAACCCAAAGCACAGACAGAACATCACATCTAATTATGGCTGCACAGTAAATCTGAAACATATCTGGGAACAGAGAATAAGGTTACCAACTCCCAGGCTCGGATTCTATCTGCACAAAAATATTACCCTTGGCTGAGATCATCTTACTAAGTTACACTGCAGGAAGAGAATTGGAATAGTAGCCATCAGACAACCATTATATTTGTACAACACTCGAATTTATAGGATCTGGTTTAAATCTTCTTTATGGACTTGAAATGGTGAAGTTAGTGGAGTCCCAGTGGAGCCTGTGAAAGTGCTCTTAGATCAGAACATAGCAGAGAATCATGACATATATGCTTGAGGTAAAAAACAGCTTTCTAAAGCAATATAGGATGAAGGCACAATTTTTTGCAGAATGAATTCTCTCAGAGAATATTTTGGACTGACTGGAATGATCCCAAAAAAGCAAAGCTTTTTATTCTGTGATAAAAACAAAAATCCAGCCGTAAAGCTTTCATTAAGAATTTCACAATTATTTGTTATATAATTTAACATTCAATGCGCTTTAATATCATGCTCTTTGATACTCTTCTGTCAGGCATAAGTTAAACAGTGATGCAGCAAACCAAAAAAGGCTTTGAAACCAACAGCAAAACCTTATATGCACTCATTTAAAGCCTAAACTTCCACTTCAGTGTACAGAACTTCTCAGACTGCACCTGCAGTCTAATGGAAAAAAAAACAGTCTACAGCAGGTTCAGCCAAGACAGAGAACAGTCTGAAATTCAGCAAAAACAAATGCAGTGTTTTTTCTGCACCTGGGGAAGAACAACCCCCTGCACCAGGACAGGCTGGGAGTGACCTGCTGGAAAGCAGCTCTGTGGAGAAGGACCTGGGGGTGCTGGTGGACAGCCATCTGTCCATGAGCCAGCAGTGTGTCCTGGGGGGCATTAGGAGGAGCATTGCCAGCAGGGAGGTGATCCTGCCCCTCTGCTCAGCCCTGGTGAGGCCACATTGGGAGTGCTGTGTCCTGTTCTGGGCTCCTCAGCACAGGAGGGATATGGAGCTCCTGGAGCTGGTCCAGTGGAGGGCAAGAAGTATGGTTGAGGGACAGGAGCCTCTTATGAGGAAAGGCTGAGACAGTTGGGCCTATTCAGCCTTGAGAAGAGACAGCGGAGAGAGAACCTCATCACTAAGTATCTGCAGGGAAGTGTCAAGAGGACAGAGCCAGGCTCTGCTTGGTGGTGCCAAACAGTAGGACAAGAGGCAATGGGCAGAAACTGATGCACAGAAAGTTCCAGCTGAACATGAGGAAGAACTTTCCTGTGTGGGTGACCAAGCACTAGAACAGGTTGCCCAGAGAGGTTGTGGAGTCTCCTTTACAGGAGATATTCAAGAACCATCTGGATGGAATCCTGTGCAATGTGCTCTGGGATGACCCTGCTGGAGCAGGGATGGTGCACCACATGACCCAGAGTGGTCCATTCCAGCCTACTCATTTTGTGATTCTGTCATTCTGTAACAATTTTTTCCTCAAGCAGTGGATGACACCAAGCTGATTTGTGTAGCTGGTATGCTGCAGGGAAGGGATACCATCCAGAGGGACCTTGACAGGTCTGAGAGGTGGGCCTACGTGAACCTCATGAAATTCAACAAGGCCAAGTGCAAGGTCCTGCACCTGGGTCAGGGCAATCTCCAGCATAGAATGGATGATGATAGGGTTGAGACCATCCTTGCAGAGGACTTGGGGATACTGTTGGATGAGAAATTGGACAGTAGCTGTGTATTGGTCTTGCATGGGGAAGCAGAGGTGACTTCTGTGAGAAGAACCCAAGGAGCTTTGCCCATGTTGGAGAGACCCAAAGCCAGGTAGTTCCAAGATGGACCTGCTGGTGCCCAAGGCAAGTCCATCAGGGACAGTGAAAGCGTGTCTGGGATAATATTTAAGAAGCTGACTGAGCCTGCTGTGCAACAGCAGCCAGGAGATAGGAGTGGGAGCATGTAAGAGAAACAGCCCTGCAGGCACCAAGGTCAGGGAAGAGTTGTGGAGACAGGACATGGAGCAACAGTTTTAGACTGGAACAGAATAGGTTTAAATAGGACATAAGGAAAAAGTTGATGGTAAGAAATTGGAATGAGTTTCCCAGGAAGTTGAGGGTGCCCCATCCTTGGAAATCTTCAAGGCCAGAGTCAATGGGGTTTGAGGAAACTGGTATAGTGGATGGTGCTCCTGCCCCTGGCGGGAGGTTGGTCTGTAACCTTTAAAAGCCCCTTCCAAACAAACCATTCCATGGTTCTATAAGTGCTGACTGTAACACCACCAGAAATGTAATGGAGAAGCCTGGGCCTTTTGTGAGTTTTTGAAACATATTTCAATAGATTGATGATGAGACTGAAACAGAAATTATGTCACAGATCTTGTTCATAATTTGTTTCTCAAGAAAATGTCTTACTCTACTGCCCCTGTGCTATAATTTTACTTTAATCAATAAACCCATATAAATTGCACTTCCTAGGGCTTCATATTAACTACCTTGTCATAAATAACTTACAGGAAAGAAACTGTATTACAATTTTTTTCCCCACTGTAAATCTGTCACCTTTCTCAACACTATCGCACTGAAGTAAGGAGAGCCAGGAATGCATATATTAATTTATAAAACCCAAACATGCTAATTATGAAGGATGAATGATGAGGCAATTTCTTTCTTTGTAGCCCAATTCCTTATTTGTTTTATGGAATCTCAATATACTTCTAAGATAAAATGCTTAAAATGAATTTCAGATTTAAAGAATCATTTTAGACTCTGATGTTATATTGAAAGATGTGACTGAAGGCTGACTGCTTTTGTAAAATAATATAATACCATTATCATTATGGTATGGTATAAGAGCAAAATTCCTTCTGACTTTAAAATTTTGTAATTTCTTTCTAAAATAAATAAAGCAATAAAGTAAAAAAATAAAACTCCTACTGTTTTGAACATTTTTATTTCTTTTCTAAATGGATGGCTGAAATGACATCTTGGTTAATTGACACTTCTGAATTAACATAATCAGAAATATAACCATTGGGAGAGAGGGATAGATTTTTAATCTAATTTTTAGTAATGACTAATTTTTCTAAACTAAAATAAGTAGCATTGTTTGGCTTGCTTCTTGCAGGTGAAATCATTGATGATCTGAACTTTTAGGGTTTTAGATGGTTGGTTTAAATTTTTGAGTTCTGCGTAGGAAAGTCCAGTTGCTTGAATTATATTTTGTTCTTTTTTTTTTTTTTTTAGATATGGAGTTGCAATAGAAAGATAGGATTGGAAAGGACTTATTATTTGATTTTCATTTTTTACATTAAATATATAAAATGTATTTAAAAAGCAGGGAAAGTGTTTAATATTAAAGACTATTCTGTAGTGGGAATATGGTGCGTTGACTTTGGGTAACTGCCAGACACCCTCCCAGCTGCTCTCTCACTCCCATTCCTTAATAGGACAGGGAAATAAACAACCTTAAAATGTGGAGGGTGAGATATATCTCATGGGTGGAGATAAAGACAAGGAGACCACTTGCCAATTGGCGTCACAAGCAAAACAAACTCAAATTTGGAAAAATTAACTTAATTCCACAACAATTAAAAGTTTAACCAGATGGTGAGATATAAAAATAAAACACCTTCCTCCCAGGCACTTTTTCCCATCAGATTCAACTTTGCTCCCTCATTTCCAATGCCTTGACCTCCTCCCTCACCAGGTTTTGCAAGGAAGGTGGGGAATGGTGGTGGAGATAGTGATCAGTATGTGATGGCTTCTGTCTGCTGCTTCTTCCACCTCATACTTTTCCCTTGTTCCAGAACAGCTCCTCTCCATGGGCTGCAGTCCTTCAGGATAAAACCTGCTCAAACATTGGGTCCTCCATGAGCTGCAGTGTGAAAGTGTGAATATAGGAACAGCATGGTTACACAGGCCACAAGGGAATGTGCTCTAGTACCTGGAGTACCTGTTTCCCTTTCCCTTCCTTTCTCTTTTTTTTTCTTCCTCACTCCTCATTTCTATGTGGTGTTTTGCTTTTCATATTAAATGTGCTTTGCCAAGGGCACCATCAGCTTGGCTGGTGGATCCAGCACTGTCCCCTGGTTGGTCTGTTACAGATCCAGCTGGAAACTGCTGTGTCCAGCACAGGGCAATCCCCGGTCTCCTCACAGAGGCCACTCC
This sequence comes from Camarhynchus parvulus, assembly GCF_901933205.1. Classification (NCBI taxonomy): domain Eukaryota; kingdom Metazoa; phylum Chordata; class Aves; order Passeriformes; family Thraupidae; genus Camarhynchus; species Camarhynchus parvulus. Next base: position 21,039,193 of record NC_044571.1, read on the forward strand.
TGCAGCTCCTTCCTGATGCCAAAACCTTGGGACATACACCTGATATACACTAACACTGGAAGGATGCCCCTATATTTTCTATTTAAAACATGAAAAAAGCACTTTGAAAAAACCCCCAAACCAAAAACCTCAGAAGGAGGAACTGAAAAAGTGTACCACTATGAATGCTTCAAGGAAAAAAAAAAAAACCAACAGATAAAGGAGGATGGTATTGTTGTGATCTGCAAGAATGTAAAATACTTCTGGTATGAAGAACAAAACAATCAGTTCTCCCTGCCTAGAGAAGATGGAAACTGAATTAATGGTTTTGAATTACAGTTTGGAAGATTTAAGATAGATATTAAGTAAAACTTTCTAATTACATGGATCATGACAACACTCAAACAGATTGCCTGAAGAGCTTTTAGAGTTACAGTCCTTGGAAATCTCCAAGGACAGGTTAGGTAAGCATCTATCAGAGTTGACAGGTGCAGTCAATTTTGCCTGTGGGCAAAAGCATAGAGTAGAAGACCTCCTGAGGTCTCTTTCAGACTGTTTTTCTCTCTTTCTGTGATAGGCAGAGATTTAATCTACAAGTACACTCATGACTTCAATAAGAGTATTTATAAAAGAAAGTACTTCTCAGAAAGACATTTGCAGAGATGTCTGGTTTTTTGAAAGTAAATAGGAATGCATAAAAGGAGTAAAGCTCCTGGCTGAAAATGTAATCCACAATTTTTTTTCTGATTAAAAAAAAATCTTAAATAGATTTTCTCAAGACTACAGGTGACAGTTGGGTTTTTTGAATTTTCAAGGTGTGCATAGAAAGCCACACTGCCTCCCTCACCATTATAAACAGAGCAAAACACATTAAATATTCTACATGTCTATAACATATGATTTATATAGAGATAAAAACTTTAGTAATGGGCATTTAACTTACACTCAGATGATGGTACATCTTTGCCTGGGTAACTGCCCACAATTTATCTGCATGGAAATCTCTAAGGCTAGGGACAGGTTAGGTAAGCATCTATCAGAGTCAGCATGCACAGTTGATTCTGCCTGTGGGCAAAAGTATAGAGTTGATGAACTCCTGAATTCTCTTTCAGATCGTTTTTTCTCATTCTCTGATAGGCACTGATTTGCCTTGCAAGTACTCTCTTGACTTCAATAGAACTTCCTTATTATGAGAAACTTGGAGTTCTTTCACTGAGTAATCTGACCAAATACCTGCAGTTACAGACATTTGCACACCTACACCTGAGATTTCCTATGCAACCAGTCAGAGGAACACACACATTGCTCACCTCACTTATTTTCAATGTTGCCTTTAGGATGAGACAGGTTGTACCCTGGACATACTTCTTTATTTCCAGTGACCATGAAGAAAACAAGAAATGAGCAGCTGAAAAATAGACATATGTATTAAACAGGCAAGTAAATGAATATCACTCTTCCTTGGATAGATTTTTCACATTGTATATTATCACTTCTCTTCATACAGCTTCTGTGGATTAGAAAGAACTGTTGGTTTCTTTGTGAAGATGTGGAAATGAAGCACAGGACAGTTAAAAGAATTGCTCAGGGTCACAGCACAAAACTCAGCAGAAGAGAAGCCTAAGTTTGTCAAGTCTCTGACTGTTCCTCAGAATTTTGTTTTTGGTAACAAAAATTATTTTTTAATGAAGCATGTGTGTGTAAGACAGTGATCGCCTCAGGGATTGGAGCTCTAGAAGCCAGTGTCTGAAACGTATATTTAGTTCTGGAAATGGAGAGCTGGGCAGGGAAAGGAGGAAAGACGTTAAGAGTAGAGACAATAGCTTTGCTACAGTGTAGGAAAAACACGCAACAAAGAATCTCTAGGACACACAGAAATACTTAGTGACACACATTAAAGCCCTAGCTTCTTTTCCAGCTCCCACTATATTCTCCAAAACTATTTCTTCATACAGCCAGCTCTTATATTAAATTCATTATCTTATACTGGGGATAAATCTCACCAGGGATAATGTACCCTGCTTCTCAATACACAGAGACTGCAAAAAGCATTAGATTCACATTTACACTGGATCAGATAGGAATTACTAGATTCAAGTTTTTCTGCAGAAGGCCTCTTTATAATATGACTCTTATGTTGTCATGTACTTCATTTTACATCCATGTTTTATAAATTCTATTTAAAAGTATTTATTGAAGATACAGGACAACTAGTGAGCAAAGGAATTTTAGACTATATGCCATAAAGCTCCATCTAAACCCAATGGTATTAAAATTATACATTCAAGCATTCTAAACTAGGAATTAGAAAAATCAAAACTGCAAAAATCAAAATGACCCTGGCAATTATTTGTATCCATTTCTGATTATTATCATGCTAACATATTTAGCTGTGCAATCAAGTCTCACTTACGTTTTCCACAGGATTTCTCCCTCAGGTGGTGCACAAAAAACATGAAGATGAAGCTATCATGTTCTATTGCAAATACATATACCTCAATTTTAAAAGAGTTGAATCATTCACTCAAATCTTTACACAAATATATCACAGGAATTGCAGAAATGCTGTATTCCAGGTAACTGGCTCACTTCTCAGATTCAGTCACAGTAGTGTATGCCATTGTCACATAAGGACTGAATCCTCCTGAGTTCAGTGGGGAGCAACATGCAAAGAGGAACTGTTGGATTAAGCATTTTTTTGACCCAGAGATGGGGCAACTGAGAGGCATTTTAAAAAGTTTTGTTCTATTTTCAGTCTCATGTGAACGGTGAGACAATACAGGTGTTATAATTCACACCATCACAATCAGAAGCCGACTATTTCTCAATTACAATAAATTATAAACATTTCTTGGCTTTTCAGCTTTTGCCACACTATGCTGTAAATGCCTTAAAGCCAATAATTTAAAATTACCCCTCGTGGGTCCTACTACAATGTATCTTTCATAGTTCTATTTCTCTAAATATCTAGTCTTTGCAAGGCCATCTTTTGAAACTTATTTCTAGTTCCATTTTTCTCTCAACAATGTCTGTCCTATTCCATGGCATTTCTAAGTCAGCATTTCTTATCTCAAAGTTTGCAAACAGATGCACACTATGTGAGCCTTCCGTCAGGCTTTGAGAATTCTCTACAAATCCATTTCCCACAAAGAACTAATTAAATATCTCCAGTGTGATGCAGCAAATTGGCATGGAAACACCTCTCCAATAGTTGTTAAAGTAGACACTTTAACAACTCATTCAAAACTCACTAACAGTTTTGGGCTACACTGGTAGATGTTTTTCATGGAAACTAAGAACCATACAGACCATTATAGCTCGACTTCCTGTGTCTTTAGGACAGTTTCCCTGCAGTTCCCTTTATGTCAAAATGAAAGTATATTCCAAATACTCTTAAAACCTTTCTTCAACAGTGACAACATGGTACAATTATTTAGCAGTTGTATAGATTTTTCATATGACTATATTCAAGAAGTTTTTGGAGATGGAAAGACTCAGGCAACATAGAAAGAAACTGTATGTCTGAATGTAAAAATAAATGGACTACTTGAAGTTGGATACTTTAAAATAAAAAGCTTTCCTTAGATTGAAAATGGGAAGAAACTTTTTCTTTTGTAATATTATCCTGTCACTCATTTCACATTGACTAGGTTTATTTTAGAATAACTAGGTAAATTAGAAAATGAGGGGTAATTTACCCAATTCTGAAAAAAAAATCTTCAGTAAAATCCATAGGTTTTTAGAATGGTTTGTCTCCTAAATTGTCATGCAGCTCTTTAACACAATGTAATTTGTCACTAAGAAGAGATCTAGCTTACTCAAAGTCATTATATTTTATTTTAAGAGGGTGAAAAATATCACCTTTGTGATGATAAGGTGATAAAGAAGATAGGAAAACATAATAAAAGAGCTCTCGAAAACGATAATGCTCATGAAAGGGTTTTCTGCTATTAAAATACACAGGTTGAATTGAGTTTTGTTATTTTGTCAGGAATGCCCTGGGCTAGGAAGACTGAAATGGAAAGGAAGATTTGATATCATTTCTAATGAACATACAACATTGTTTGGTTTTTTTTTTTCTATTTGTAAAAATTAGGAACAATTATTTTTGCCTTACAAAGCACTGAAGAAAGCGCCGTATTTTCTCATAACTTTATTTCTAACAACCATGAAATACTATCGTTTAAGAAAATCACAATCTGCTTTTCCTTTTTTCTTCCTTTCCATAGTTACCATGACAACCATAGAATTTTGGTAGGGATAAAACATTTCACAAGCACATTGTCTTTCTGCTTTTAAAGTCTTCATAGCAATACAGATGATCAGACAGGCCTTATTAAACAAGGCTGCACATTACACAAGTGGGAAAACTACACAAATAACCTGAAGGTCAGGAAAAATGGGATTTCCTGTCATGACCATGACATAAAACAACGGAATTTGTCATTGCAGTAACAAACATTAACATTGTGATTTACTTTGTTATGTGAGCAGTGGGTAGGGAAGGATATTTTCAGCTAGGGTGAACAGATCAGATACAAATGGGTAAAGGTGTCCAAAGAAATGCTAAAGATCCAACCCAGAGCAATATCAGTCCAAATTCTCAATTAAATTAGAGAAGATTAAAGACTAGTACAAAACCCAAACATTCTCTGAGGAGATCACTAAGACATCACCAATACATCTTTTCCTAGATACTAAAACTATTAAACAGCTTTTGATAAGACTAAGGACAGGCCTTTTAAATTCTTGGCAGTCTAATTCAAATTGAAATTGTGGCACTTCAAAAAAGGGTTTCATTCTGATTTGGAACTAAAACTAAACCTTAAAAAAAACTCCTAGAAACAGAAATGGGGAAAACATATAATTTTGAGGAGATTTTTGCTCAGCTAAAATGAAAAAAACAAGCTGAAGTAACAATTTTTTTTAATTTGGTAGATTTGCAAAATTTATCCTATGTGGGGTTTTTTATAATTATTAGTTCATGGCATATCAGCAGCAGTATATTCACCTACAGCACTGCTACTGGCATGTGACAGTAAGAAAAAAATATTGAAATATTTAATTTTTCTTTAAATCAATCCCTAAACTGATTCTGGCATTTTTCAAACACTGGCTCTCTTTTTTTTTTCCCCAGTGTAAAACACTTCATTGCAAACCCAAACAGGAGATTATTTAATGTAAATATCTAACTGCTTCGTGTTTTCTTTTCAAAGCTGTCTCTACCGAGAAAATTTTAGTTAAAATTAAATCTTACAAAAACATTTCCATTCTATATAAAAGTGTATTTTTGAATGACATACATTTACCTGAAAGAATTCTGATCAGTTCAGCTGGCTGTAAACAACTCTTTGTTTCTATATTTAATTTGCATATGCAGTGGCATCAACTCTGCACAAAATGTTTAAAACGTTGGAATGTATGTTGTGGTAGAGCCACAACACTGTATCACTCTTTCACTGTTAAGCTCTGACTACTTCAAACTCTGAACCAAATTTTCAGAATTTTTGTGGGGGGGAAAAAAAAGGATTTTTTTTTCTCTTAGCCAAGAGAAATTGCAATTTCCTATAACTAATAGTTCTTGCTACTGACGACCTGATGAGTACCCAATATCTTAAGTACATACACTGATACTGGACAAGCTGCCAAACTCCATTTGCTCAGTGACATTTGTAAAGACAAATCAGACAAATCAATCGTGTTGCTTGAGAGCCACAGTTCAAAATTAGCCTTGGAGGTAATCAGAAGGAATTCTGCTTAGTGGAAATAGGGGATGCATTTTTAACATATGACAGGCTAATTTCACATGTCTAGCTGTGCCATAACTAATTATTTATTTTAGCCAAATTAGACCATCGCAGCCCATGGCTGGACAAGAATATGGTAGAAGTCTTGTTGGATGGGCCAGGGTCCATCCAACAAGGGTCAGGGATGGGTCAGGGATGGGTGGCCAGGGGGAGCACTCCATGTGGCTGCCTGTGACAAGAGGACACCACGGGGCTCTGCACTGGGACCTGTCAGGTTCAACAGCTTTATCAGTGACCTAGGTAGTAATGGAATGCACTTTCACCAAGGTTGCAAGTGACCTCGAATTTGGGAAAACAGTAAATGTGATGAAGGACGGCACCACCATCCAAAGGGATTCAGGAAGGATGGAGGAAGGGTCTAACAGGAATCTCAAGAAATAAAGCAAATATCGCACCTGAAAAGGAAGAATCCTAGGCACCAACACATGCTGAGGACTGACAAACTGGCAGAGATCACTGAAGTATTTTCTTATAACAAAGTCGTATTTGAAGACATTGGAGGGTGCATATCAGTACTGTTATAGATGGATAATGAGATGATTGCCTCTCACAATTAAAAAATAACTATTGTGTGAATATTAAGGAAAGCCTTAGTGACCTATAGTTATGTTATTGTAGTTTAGATGTCCTCTGTTCTCCCCATAGTTCCCTTTTCCCCCTGTATTGTTGCCATCAGACAGCCTCGGTTGTCTAGCACAGGTACAAAGAAGGCTGCACATGTGTCCCTTGCATGGAGCAGCTGGGAATGGAAAAGCTTGGTGCTTAGGGGGGCAGCATGGCAACGCCTGACCTCCAATCAAGGTACAAGAAAGCAGTCTCCACTGATAAATGGCAAAGAAGAGCTGACTGACAGACTTTGGGAGGGGCTAAGGGTGGCTGATGCAACCCCCAGAGGTATAAAAGACTGAGCATCCAGCTTGAAGATGAACTGGCCATGTGGTGTGCACGAGGGGCAGTTCCCAGTACTGCAGCTTTTTCCTTAGGTAGTCCTTTCTTGTATTTTTGTTAAGGTTTAATAAACCTCTTTAAATTTTCAATGTGAGCAGTTGTCTGTCACAGGACTGATATCCCTGTTTATATTGTGTTTGGTCACATCCCCTACATTCTGGTATGACAGGGAGTCATACAACATTCACCAGACTCTGTTCTTCTGAGTGGTACAAGAAACTACACCACTTAAATTTATTACCAATTAAAAAGAGGCAAAGAAAGAAACTTTTCTGGAGTCCTTCAATACACTTAGGAGTTTTTCTCATATGTGTCTGTCTGCACATGCAGTAGCACAGTTACACATATAATCATTTTTAGTACAGTTAATAAAATATTTGGTATATGGGCAAAAAAATTGCTATGGATTTTCCTTCTATTAATTTCAAAATCAATTAACCTTGAAGAAAAGACTGTGAACAATAGTCTGAATTATTCTGTATTTAAAATCTTAGCCTTTGCAACACAGAGCAGGAAATTCCATAAAAAACAAATTTGAAGGATCAGCTTCTTCTTAACTATTGTCATTTTTCATTCTTTCACTTTTGGTGTTATTTTAAGTTGAAGGACAGAGTACATAAACAAAAACCTCTCAAGCACATCAAAAGGTTTACTCTTAATTCAAGGGAACACAATGTTTTTATATATCATGCCTTTCTTTTAACAATTTTGTGTTCAAAAAATGCTATTGCAGACATTGAACAGAAATATAAAGACTTCATTATTATTAGCTAGGTATGTTTAAAAAGGATCAATTAATTTTGTTGCAGTTCTGGTATCTGAAATGATGTTTCCTTAAATAATTTGCAAATAAATCCTAAAGTTGACAATCAGTTGACAACTGATATGTGTCATTAATAGGCTGGGTGGTTGGTTAGGAGTGAAGCTAATTAAAAATGATTATTACAATTTTTCAGGCACCACACACATCCATTGATGGATTTCAAGCCCAAGAGGGTCTATCAATAGGTCTGTCTTTCCCTGGCAAAAGCAATAATGGAAAGTACAGTAACAAATTACATTGATAAATGCATGGAAAAAATTTTCATACACATAAAAAGTAAATCTGATTTTGTCTTTTTAGGTGATTACAAATCTGATTGGCAAAGGCAATGTCAAAAGCATGTCACTTGTCTTATTATGTGACTTATTATGTGACTTTCTAACTAAAATTTGACATTCAGCAACAATCAGTGTCAAACATTTGTGTTATGTAGACCAGAAAAATATCTTTATAAGCAAAATCTCTCCAAAACTAATTGGAAATGAGAAATCTTAAACAAATTAATGAGTTTAGTGTTGTCTGTTCTGGACTCAGTGTTATTTAGTTTATGTATTTGTGATTAGAAACACATAATAAAATCAAATTTTATAAAGTTTCCATGTGACATGATTATTGACTCAGGTGATAAATAATATATGCAGAATTCTGAATCACTCAGTAATCTGAATTCATTTTTAAACATCATGCATTTTAATGCTGCCATATGCAAGATTGTAGGAACACAGAAAGTAGGTCACACTCACAGACACAAAGGTTTCTTGGAAAGCCTTTGTCTCTGAAAGCCTTTGGGGTCTGGTGAGTAACCAACTGAACATGAGCCTCATCTCATCTCACAGCAAAATACAGTGACTAAGACTAATGTAGCTCTTAACTGCATATGTTGAAGACAAATAAAGAGATTATAGATACCATATTTCATCTGTATGGTATTGACTCCGTTGCTAGAATCAAAACGTCCAATCCTTATACACCCCAAGGTTGGAAAGTCTCTGAAACAAACAGATTTACAGAATTTGCAATGCAGCAAACACTTCACAAAGAAATTTCAATTTGTTTCATTTATAAAAGAAGTTAATAGTGGTCTGCAGGGAAAACCTCCTTGTATCCCAGATTTAGCTTCAGATACATCTTGACCCATCTTCAGGGGGATTTCAAAGTGAAAGGAAGTCTACATCTATCCAAAAGGTGGGAAAAAACAGTTCAATGTTCAAACATTAATAAATACTGCAGTCAGACTAGAAATAAGGTACACATTCTTAATTTAAGACAATAACAGAAAAAATTCCCTAAATATGTGCTGATTTTACGTTGTTTTCTCTCCTGATATAAAGAGGGCTTCCTGTTTAAAAATACGCTCTAGTACAATCAGAAGTAAGGCATATACAAAACACAAGATGAAGAATTATAGACTGTTTGGAAACCAGAAATCAGATCAAATGACTGAAGTGACAAGAATGCAGCTGGGAAGATGCCAGTAAGATATATTTTTATTGGAAAACTTATTTTTGCAAACTAGTTGAAGACACAGATTTGGAATGAGCGAAGCCTTGGCTTTGCCCTATTCTGTGTGACCCTGGGAGGAAATAAGTATGTTCATTCAACTAATAGGAGCTTGCCTCTGACCTTTCTTTATTGGTGTCTCAAGCACAACATTTTCCTAATCAATCTCATTTAGTCTTCTTTCTTCAGGGTTGTGCATGAAATCTTATTCAGGATCATTACTTGAGCACCATTTTGGAGTCTAAGGGGTTGATCCTCGCTTCTTGAAAATAAGTTTGTCTAAATCTGAATTCTTTGGCATAATGTCTCTAATAATCAGTCATTTATATTCATCCTTGGAGCTAAACTCCTATCATTTTCCACTGTGACTTCTTTTCTCTGCTCTTGATGTAGTAGCAAATATTTATTTGCCAACAGCAGAGCAAAAGGTGCTTTCCAAGCCTTCTGTTTGTCATTTTGTCTCTCTTTGTATTTCTTCTTTCAGAAGAATTTGCTTCTTTCTCTTCTGCACTTTATGAAGACACAGACCGTAAGGTTGTAGATCAACACTGAAAAACTCAATCCTTCTTAGAGACAACCGATTATATCAGCAATTATTTTTCATTCCTAAATTTTAAAATAAGCATCTTTATGCTTTCTGTTATGTTTCTTACACCTGGGAATAATCTCATTAAAACCATCCCATCATTTTACTTCAAACCCCTCCACAGACCTGATTGCTCTTGTATGTCTCAAACACGCAATATGAGACTTACCACATATTAAAAATTATCTAATTGGTTTCCTGTTTTCCTCAAAATCTTTGGATAGACATCTAATTCCTCTTGCTTTATAAACAAATGATGAGATTTTTGGAACAGTGAATCCTCACTTCATCCTGCCATCCACTATGACTGATAACTGCACTACTAATATTCTTACTACCTATTACTGATTTCCCTTGGTCAAGAGGAAGTGGTGATGCAGAAAATTCCTATTGAATTACTCCCAGGAGAAAGTATTATTATAAGGACTCAATCTATGAATGAAGAATATCAGCTTTATGAGACACAGAGATGGATTTCTGGAATTTACTCACAGGCTTGGCCTAGGACTATGCAAAATTCTATTTCTCAGAAGGAGTTGGAGAAGGTCATTAACTTCAGGGATCACATCAGGAAGGAATGATATAGACCACTCACAAGAATCCCTGGGGAAAAAAGAGTTACTATGCAGTCCTTACCAAAGGAATGGAGTTGTATTCAAACCTTGAAGAAATGTTCAAAGCCATAAGAAATATTTCTCCTCCTCCCATTCACAGGCATGAGTGTTTGTCCTCAGATGGCATAATTCCTGGCACAAATTAATTTTTTCAATGTCTGTGCTGGCTTCCATTGTTTTACTTGAAAAAAGAAATGGTTTTGTGGAACCATCTTTCAAAATCCCTTAATTTTCCATGGTAATTTCCAATTTTCCCTTGAGCAGCAGAAAACTATAGGAAACATAGGCCGATTTCAAAGCTCAGAAAGAAGAATAAGGACTGGTGTCTAGCAGAGTTCTAGTTATTACAATTTCTTTGTTGAACTGTTGCTAGCAAGAAAACAATCAAGACGTCATAGGTGACCTGGCCATCTCCCAACATTTTATTAAGTCTAAAAGTGCAGTTAATACAGTTAAAAATATACCTAATATTCCAACTAAATTATTTTAGATGTTTTATATATATATTCCCTTCCTTGTGTATGTCCTGAATTAGTGAACTAAACACGCACTCTAAGTGGGACATATAAAAGTGTCTAATCTCTGGCTATGAAATTCATTAACAAAAACAAATAGACCATGGATATTCAAAAGGTCCATAATGTTCGAAGCACAGTTGTACTTCTGCATTAAATAAGGACTTCTAAAAAAAGTACCTGCAGACTTCAGTGAAGACCAGGGTGAGCAATTTTCAGGGCAAACATTTAAAGTGAACATTTTTATTTCAATTTCTTTTCCATTTGGGAAGTGTAATTGAGAATACATTTGTTTGTTCAATTGTTGTACTGTTCAAATCACAGACTGGTTGAGGTTGAAGGGCCATCTGGAAGTCATCTGGTCCAACTCCCTTGTCCAAGCAGAGACACAGCCAGCTGACCAGGACCAGGTCCAAACACCTTTGGAGTATCTTTAAAGATGGAGATGTTACAACCTCTCTGGGCAACCTGCATCAGTTTTTGACCACCCTCACAGAAAAAAAAAAAAAAAAGCGTTTCCTAATGTTCACATGGAAGCTTCTCAGTTTTCAATTTGTATCCATTGCCTCTGGTCCTGTCACTGGACACCACTGAAAAGAGCCAGTGTCCTTTGGATTTTATATACATTAAGGTTCCCCCCTCTCTTCTGTAGCCCAAACAGTCTCAGTTGTCTTTGCCTTCCTTCATAGCAGAGATGCTCCAGTTTCTTCAGCATCTTCAGGGCCCTTACTGGACACCCTCCATCATGTCCTTGCCTCTCTGGTGCTGATGGGGAGGAAAGGATGACCACTCTGGATCTGCTTGCAATACTTTACCCTAGACAAGAATATCTTTCACCTTTTTTTTCCTGTCAGGGCATTTTGCTGGCACATATTGAACTCCACCAAGACCCCCGGGACCTTTCCTATCAAGCTGCTTTCCTGATGGGTGGTTCTTAGCATTTACATCTGTGTGTGGAGCTGTTCTTCCCCAGGTACAGGAGTTCCTACTTCCCCTTGTTGAACTTCACGAGGTTCCCGACAGCCCATTTTTCAAACTTGTTGAAGTCTCTGGATGGCAGAACAATTCACTGGTGTATCAGCCCCTCCTCCCTCTTTTCTGTCATCAGCAAACTTGTTCAGGGTACACTCTGCTCCACCAGCCAGGTCATTAAAGAAGATATTCAGAATTAAGGAAGTGTGCCTGAAAATGTATTTCTGGATTAACTGCTCCATCACCTTCCCAGGGATCAAAGTGAAACTGCTTGGCCTGCAGTTTCCTTGGTTGTCCTCTTTCCCTTTTCTGAAGATAGGAGTCACATTTGCTTTTCTCCAGTCATCGGGCATTTCTCCCAGTGAGTGATCGAAGATTACCAGAAGTGGCTTCGCCATGATATCTGCCAGCTTTCTCAACACTTGTGGGTGCATCCTCTCAGGTTCCATGGACTTAATAATGTCCAGTTTACTTTTATGTTCACTGACCTGATCCTCTTCTGACAAGGTGCCATATTTCTTGCTTCAACCTTCCTCCTGCTCTTTGGAAATGCCATTCCTGAAGGCTGGTCATGATAATAAGGTCTGGGGCAAATGCAACATTCAGGTTAATCAAGTCCCCTGTCTCATTAGGCAATGGTCCCATATTTTCCTTAGTCTCACATTTGTCTCCCACGTACTTAGAGAAGCCTTTCTTGTTCTTGAAGTCTCTGGGCAGATTCAATTCCATTTGAGCTTTAGCTTGATCCTTGGATTCTTAGTGTTTATGTATTCTTCCCTTATCTTTCCCAAGGAACTTACTGGTCCTTGCTTCCACCCTCTATATGCATCCATTCTGCATCTGAGCATTGCTAGGATCTCCTTTTCATCCACAGACTTCTCCTGGCATTTTTGCCTTCCTTTCTGTTCATGAGATGGACTGCTTTTGAGCTTGGTGAAGGTGATCCTGAAATATTAAATTACTATTTTGAGTCTCTCTTCCCTCCAACACCTCACCTCATAGGATTCTTCTAAACGTTTCACGTTTGATCTTTGAAGAGAGCAAATCTGCTCTTCTGAAGTCCTGGGCTTTGAACTCAGTTTTCCTCTCCTCCCTGCCCTCAGGATTTTGAACATCTCATGGTGTCTGCCACCAAGAACGCCCTCGACCTTCACATCCCAACGAGCACCTCCATGTTTGTATGAAGTCCAGCAGATCACTTATTCTTGTTGCCTTCTCTATCTCCCAGAGGAGGAAGTTATCACAACACATTCCAGGTGCCTGGATTGCTTATGCCTTGTTGTCTTGTCCCTCCAGCCAATGTTGGGGTGGTTGAAGCCCCTCATGAGGATCAGGGCCTGAGAAGAACTTGGGGCTGCTTCCATCTGTTTGTACAGAGTCTCATCCACTTGCTTTTTCTAGTGAGGGGCCTATGGCAGACACTGTAACATCACCTTTACCTGTCCTCTCCTATGTAGTAATAAGGGTTAATCCTAACCCTTATGTGCTTATCTCCCTTCCCCATCCATCCCTAGACTGAGCTCCACACATCCCAAATGGCCTCTCACATAATGGGCAACTCCCCTTCCTCCCTCTGTCCTCCATACAAGACAAACATTCTTCCATGGCAATACTTCAGTCAGATCCATCCCACCGTGTCTCCCTGCTCCTGACAAGATCCCGGCCCTGCAGCTGCAGACGGATCCCTGACTCACTGTCTGTACTCCCCGTACTGCCTCCCTTAGTAGACAGGAACTCTGGAGAGGCACCCCTGCATGCTGACTTCCTGAAGAGGATTTGGGGAATTATGTTGTACCCAGAGCTATGATCATTTTTGATGTAATGTAGTTAAAGCTAAAGACAATTGAGTAATAAATGGCATATCAGGATGATTTAATACAATAAACTAAACCCATGAGCTAGAATACAGTGGTTTACAGGAAAACAATAAATATTTTTAACATTAACACTATCTCTTTTATTTTTTTTTCCTGAAATTAGAACCTGATGTTGGGAGTTCCCTATAGAGTAAGAAGCAATTCTTTAAGATGAAGCTATCTTAATTCAGAATCGATTAAACCCAGCTCATTAACCAGAACTAAACCGGCACAATGCCCGGTGGCTCTCGCCCTGCAATGCCAGCATGTGGCGCTGTCTCCTGTGAAAAAACAGCCCCTGGTTTGCGGAAAACCTCATTTGAACGTTGTCAGACTCGTCAGAAGCACAGGCAGGAAAATAATGTGGATATTTTTAGCACAAAAATGATACTCTGCACTCGCAAAAAATTGTTAGCACTAATTCTACTATTTCTAATACAAAAAGAATATTTAATGTAATTTATTGACAAAAAAGAGTGAGCAAAACATATGAATGTATCCCTGCATATATTTATCTGGTTAAAGACTATAATTATATTTACAGGTTGATTGAAATGTATACATAATTTATTTACAATTCTCTTTATTCTGCAGCCAAATTATTAACGTTTCTAAAATGAGTATATTTACAAACTTGCATATCTACCCCTTTGGTCTAGCAGACAGTCCACAGTGGGTTTTAATTACCTACTAAATTCTTGAGCTACCGAGCCTGTTTCATAATCTCCACAAAGGGGAACAGGACCTGTGTGACTACAGTTTTACTGGAAGTGAACAGCCAGCCTTTTGTGTGCTAACCAAGTCAGCCCTTACTGAGAAGGAATTTAGTGACTACGCTGATGATCTCTGTAACCATGAACTTTCAAACAAAAGTAAAGCGTGTATTCACTAACTTTTTAATCATTAAGGGCTCTATGCCCTTTGCTACCAGATTTTTAAAACAAAAGAAACAGGGTTCATACCCTTTTACTTAAAGCTGGAGTTTATAATATATGACATAAAAGGCATTAGTAGTAACATGGAGGGGATATATCAACTGAATTTTCTGGCTTTTCTAGATTTGCATCTGATTTACAGAAAGTTACATATTTTTTTCAGGCAGTTCTTATTATCTGTGGTAAAGGTTCAATGCATTCAGTGTACCTGTAAACACTGTGAATCAGCAAAGCAATTTTCTTTTCATGACTCAAGGCAAAAAGTTGCAAAAGTTTTAGTCGAGGCTTAAGAAAAACTATTTAAAAGATTCAGCTAGAAACTGGGAAGTCCTGAACTTAATACTGAGGCCTGAATGGGGTCACCACTATTTGTCATAACATTGGTAAGACTGTGGATTGACTTCTGGGTTGTTCTGTCATGCGCTGTTTGCTTTGTAAATATAGAGACACTGGATCAGGCAAAGTAACCAGTTTTCTAGTGGTGAGATATCAGTCAGAATTAATAAAAGCATTTATTTGTGAACCCCTTATGATGTCTGCTCACTACAAGAGGAAAGGTAACCATTCCAGCTGCAAAAATGAGGAAGCTACACAGAATTGACAGAATTCACAGAATGACTAGGTTGGAAGAGACCTTCAAGATCAAGTCCAACCCATGCCCCTTCAGGAGGTGTAGCTGAGATGGTCTCCTTTGATTAACCAGGGCATTTCCAAAATAGCTGGCAGAGTATGGTGAACAGTGCAAACAGCAGGGCACCTTGTGTGCCAGGACGTGGCAGGTGACCTCACCTTTTGGCAGCTGTGCTCCCTCAAGCATCCAAGGGCACAAACTGTCATCTCCACTTGGTAACACTGGCAGGGCTGACTCTGGCCTGCTGGCTTTTCTCAAGTGAAGATTTCTGACAGCTGGCAAGAGGGACAAGCTGCAAAGTAACATCTAAACTAAAATGTGCCTTGCTTTTTGTTATATTTGTATGTTAGCAATACTTCTGACAAGAAATCTTAATCTGTGCCTTAATTTTGTGGTAAGACAGTAAAACTATAGCTAGAATCTATGGGTAGAATTTGACAAGTCATTTCCTAGTTGGGTTGTAGCAGACCTTTTTATACTTTGAATTTGTCATATATAAGTGCACAAAAGGTGTATGCATATAGCCTGGTGAGAATAATAACATTGGGGAATATGTTTTTATTTCACATTTGTATACATAAGAACATTCATAGAAAAATTATAGCCATGTAAAATTAGTACCAGCCAGAGCGGTTGAAGATCTTGCTGACTTTTATGAGATTTTAGATGACTTTCCTAGTGAACACTTATACTTGAACTTGTTCCAGTAAAGATGCCTCCTGAAGCCTTTTTAATACAGGGTTTGATAACCACACTAAACTACTACTTATAATAGTAATTGACCTAGTACTAACTCCTGAAATGGCCTAAAAGTTACTTATTTCAGCTCGTACAGCCGTGGGATTTTCAAATTCAGGAGGCCTAATCCACAGGCTCCGGTGAGAAATGATCCACTTGCTCCTTCTGGCAGCACATATTTGAGACGGGAGGAGTCCATACAGGGCGCACAGGGAGAGGAATGTGTAGGTAACCTCTGTGCTACATCCTGCGGCACACGCTCCGGCCCTGGAGCTGACAGCAAGAGAGAAACGATGTTCGGCTGATATTTACTGTATGGGGGCCATTTTACAGCTCAAGGTGCTGTTTTAATCTTTGCAGCTATTACACAGAGATATTTGGACTAATGACTTGTAGATTTTCAATTTTAAATAACTATTCAGAGGAGCCTGTATGTGTTTCACCTTGGGACAAGTGCTCACCGCTGTGTTACTCTGCAAGAAACACCGAGTTTCAAAAAGTGATTTCCCTCTGTTCTTGCTTTCCCGTCCTATTTAAAAATGGATTTTTAAAAGAAGAAATAAAAGAGACTTAACCATGGTGTTCCCTGGCGCCCAGCCACCCCCACGCCTATGTGTGGGGACAGGCCGTGCGGCTCCGCGGTCGCCCGTGCCCCGCAGGTGGCGGCGGGCGGGGGGGGCCCTCGGGCACGGCGGCGGGGGGGGCGGGGGGGGGCCCGCCCGCCGCCGGCGCTCGGCGCAGCCAATGGCGCGGCTCTGCCGGCATCGGCCCGCCCGCTGCCGCCGGGGGAGGGCCGTGGGCCGGGGCGGGCGGGAGAGAGGGAGGACGGGGGTGAGGGGAGTTGAATGATTGAACTTTCTTGTGTAGTTTCTGCGGCGCAGAGGTGTCCGTCCCCGGCGCAGCCCGGTACCAGCCCAGCGAGCGGCAGCCAGCTCACCCCGGCGCCCGCAGCCCCCCGCGCCGCCCGGCCGCCCCTCTGCCCTCCTCTCCCGCAGAGCGATGGTGCGGAGGGCGCCCGGCGTGTCCCTCGCCTTGCTCCTCTGGGTGACGGCCGCCTGCGGCAGCCCCGACGGGCCGGGGGCCGCCGCCGCCGCTCGAAGGCAGGACGAGGCTTTCGCCGCCGCCAGATGCACCTCCAGGTGCCTGAGCCTCCAGATCACCCGCATCTCCGCCTTCTTCAAGCATTTCCAGGTAGGGGCATGGCACTGCGCAGGGAGCCTCTTGCCACCGTCCGGAGAGCGGGTGTCCCCCGGGGCGCGGGGTGGAAAGGACGGCTGGGGCTTGGCGAACTTGGGGGCCCGCGCCCCCAGGGGATGGCTGGCACCTGGAGGCGCCGGACAGGTGGGCACGGCCCCGCGGCAGCGCCGAGCGCCGTCGGAGCCTGTGGGTGCCGGCCGGGCTCCCCCCCTGGCGGGTCGTGGGGCTCCTGGCACGCTCTGCCCTGGCTCCTGGCAGGTGCCCGGCGCTCCCGGCCGCTGCCTCCGGTGGTGTCCGGGGCGGCGGGGCGGGCGCGACGCGGAGCTCCCGGGCCGGCGGTGCGCTCGTCCTGCCGAGCGGCGGGCGGCGATCCCGCGGGCTCCGCCTGCCTGCGCGCCGGTGCGCCGGCCAGCCGCCGCAGGTGGCTCGCTTCCCCAGCCCGATGGGAAAGTTTGAGCCTGTTTTTTGAGAGCGATAATCGTGAACGTGTAATACTTGGTTCTGACCTCCTGGAAGGTGAGGGTGGGGGTAACGCTGTATTTTTTTTTTCCTTGGGACAGAGAGGCACATCTTTGGCTAACGGGACAAATAGGGATAAAGTCGGGAGAAATGGAGTTGAAGTGGCGGGAGACCTGCGGGGCTTAAAATGAAAGCTGGAAGCAGTGCGGAGCTAGTGCAAGAGCAGCGGGTGTCTGCCCGTCCTTTCCCCTCTTTTACTTACGCACCCTTCCCTTTCCCCACCTGTTCTTTACTGCGCAAATATTAAACCTACTCGAGTTCATCCAAATGACGGAAACCCTTCCGAGCTGCAAGCCGTTCTCCCTCCCCAGAGCCGCAGCCCTTTGGGGAAGGGCTGGGCGGCTCGGTGCGAAGGGAGCCACCTCGGCCCTTCGGGACGCGCCGCTCGCTCACCCCGGGCGTGCCGGTCCCTGCGAAACCGGGAACGCCCGGACGAGCGCCTTGGGTGAAGTTGCGTTCGGGGCAAAGGTGTTGGCACCAAAGGCAGGTCTCAGAGGTATTTAAGGATAAACCGATTTAAAAAGACAAAAAAAAAAAAAAAAAAAAAGGGAATGTTAAAGGAGAGCGGAGTGTGTGTGTGGTAAGGGCAGCAGGAAGTTGGTTGGGTGCCTTCAGCCGGGTTTGGGTTGAAGAGACCGGGCTTGCGACCCGAGCCGACTGCAGAAGGGGCGGCCCTGGCCTGGCCTGGCCGCTGTCAGCGTGCTCCGTGCATCCCGGGATGGCCTGAAAGGAGGATACCCATTAATATAGCTCATTATCCCGGAGAGCGGTCAGTATTTTTTATTGCGTAGTCAAGCGGTTGTAACTTACTTGTTTTACAGTTTCAGTGGCTAAAGAGGCAGTTTAGATCAAGTCAATTCACAGTGAAAGGCTTTTTTTTTTTTGGTTTTTTTTTTTTTTTTTGTGTGTTTTCTTGGCAAGATTTATTTTTCAACGTAAAACTGCTGACAGAATGCACACTGCACACAATCGTGATTACATTTTAATTAGCTAGAGTAAAATAAGTAGGGAATTACTCAATTAGGACTTGATAACTGGCTGGTTTTTTTGTAATCAATTGAAAAATCTCAGAGTTTTAACCCCAACCTGCTAAAGCACGTAGTAATTTATCTTAATTACTAGGGATTAAACTCCTGTTAGACATGAAATGACCGTAATGTTTGGAAGATAAAGTGCTCTCGTTTATAAAAGTTAAGCTCTCCATTGTCTTATAATGAGGAAAAGGAGGAGAGTTTTAAAGTACATCAGGCGTGCAGTGTTCTCACAGGAGGCTGATAAAACAGTGTGGGCTGTAGGATGTGCAAGTTTGGGCCAGATAATTCCATGTGGGCTAAAGGGTATGATGTTCCATTCCTTTCTCTTCTCCCTCCTTCTAGCCATTCTCCTCCCCTTTTCATCTCAACTGGTAGCAATTTCTGGAGTTCTTTTCATTTCAGATGTCCACTTATCTTGTAATCTGATTCAACCTTTGAAGCAAACTAAACACTAGCTCTTCCCAATCAGAGCAGGAAGGAACTCTTGTGTCTCCCAGTTAGGCAAGAATTGAAAGACTGACCCCCCCATTTCTCAGCCCTGCTTTAGATGCAGCCTCAGTGGTGGGGGTTAGGGAGACAGCAGCTGGACATGCTGTGCAAGAGATGATGTCCCCAAAACTTCACAGACACTTAATTTCACATAGTTTATGGTACTAAAATCACATTACTAACAACTTTGAATGGCAGCTAATATTTTTCCAACTTTTAAATGTTCACAAGGGATTTTAATTGATCCCTCCCTCTCCCCCTCCCCCCCAGAAGTTTCACCCATTTTTCATTACTGTCCTTATTTTTTGAAATTTCAAGAGAGGTATTCTTTCTAAAAAGCCTATTTGTTAATTTACACTTGGGAAGCAATTCTAAGCATATTTTAAATGTACATTGACAGTAGACAATGTCAGTAGAAATTATTTTAACTGAAGCATAGGTCAAATAATATATCTTTTTATTCCATGTAGACTATTGATGTGGCTCGAAGAAGAATTGGTCACCTAAATCAAAAATCTTTGATCTTCAGAATGCTTATTGAAGGGGCATGGATTCCTGCTTATTCCTATAAAGTCTCCATGGCCAGGGGGGTTTTCCAGTTCTGGTGGTGTTGGGAAGTTCCATGTAGAGGTTGCACCAAAGGATACATGAGATCCTTTTGAGAGTTATGCACCACATGGGTCTTAGGCCCAATGAAATGTGTGTGTTTGATATCTAGGGCCTATTTCCAGGCCATGATCTTTCACAGAGAGCATGCTAGCACAAAGGCCTTTCATCCTAAGCAATCAAACAAAAAATTATTATCAGGAGGGGTCATAGTGGATTCTTCTTTTACATGAGAAGTTATTGATTACATGCTCGTCCGCAGTAGAGAATTATGTTTAATCTCTAAATGAAGGGACTCCAACATATTACTTCTATCTTACTGGAATATGTTCAGTATTGGGTTTAGCTTGCTCTGAAATTTTACAGAGAGAAAGCATTTTTATCCTAACTGTGTAACTTAGGGCCCTGGAAAGCACCGAGTGAAGCATTGTGACCAGAAAGAGCTAGGGCAAAGAGAGCTCATCTCTTTAGCCTTATGTTCAGAGTACCTATTTTAAGCCATTTTGGGTGTTGACACTAGAGTTTTACTTTGACTGTTGCAAAACACATATGAGGGAGTAATTGGAGCATTCACT
Source organism: Camarhynchus parvulus (assembly GCF_901933205.1). NCBI lineage: Eukaryota > Metazoa > Chordata > Aves > Passeriformes > Thraupidae > Camarhynchus > Camarhynchus parvulus. Next base: position 21,059,517 of record NC_044571.1, read on the forward strand.
GGAACCTGTCCATGCTCTGGGGTCACTGCCTTGATAAAGCACAGTTCCTAGTGCTGTGCTTCTTTTTCTGACAAAATTCTCTCTAAAACACCTGAGCAGGGGAGGATAGCAGGAATGCTCTTCCAGTAAGCTAGAGCTTTACCATCAAGTGGCCTGCTTAGGAGAAGGTGTAGATTTGAACCTTGAAGTCCTATAACATAATCAGGATTGTGTGCTTTTGGCTGTTATCTAAAAGAGCATACCTGGGTGTTAGTATGGTGCCCCTATAAGATGGGAAGGGCAATTCCTCCTCTAATCTGAAGTGAGAGGAAGGACTAAGATGTCTGGCTCCATAAGAAACACCAAGATTGTGAATCCTGTGTGGAAAAAGGCATACTATTTTTGGGACAGAAGTTGTCATTTTCTTATTAAGACAGTTTCTGTCTCAGCGTTTGAGTTGATGTCCAGGAGAAAGGTACAAATTTTAATTTGATGTATTCAAAGTTTGTTTGAGAATCTAGTTTTATAGTAATTTAGTACAGTAGGTAAAGCCACCATGAAGATGAGGTCAGTTACTGCACAAGTTTTTGTTTTTTGAAAAGGGTATGGGTATAAATAGGGACCTCATACAGCCAGCTGGACAAGAGGCCGGAATGCTCAGATTAGTTTTGGTGGAGCTTTTCTGCATATCCTGCCTGTTTTAGTGGAGTAAGACTAAACTCCTTGCATTGCTATCTGTGGGTGTAGCCTTTCCCATTTATGATATTAGTTGTGGATGACCTTGTTTTGTTTTGGGGGAGCAGACATGGTAGTGACCTTTTTAGAGTTTTGTTTTCAAGTTGAGTGAAAAAGCAATTTGGATTTTAATCTCTAATGCCAGCCATCTGAGACATGTTTTAAAGCTGGCATGATTAAAATTTGTTTTGTAAATAAGAGCTTGAACATCACTAACTACTAAAACTAAAAATGTTGTGGTGAGCAAACTTTGACCTGCGGGCTCGTTGATCTTTGTCCTAGCTGAGATCTGTTGTAGACCTCTCAAGCTCAAGTGTCTTCCTGCGTAATATGTGCAACTTGATAATTTACTTAAGACACAGGACTGGTCAGTCTTGTTTACTGGGTCAAAAGCTGAGAGGGTGGTAGAACATGTCCTAAGAATTTGAGGTGGTTGCCAGTAAAATTTTCTGTGGTTGTGGTGTGGAGTCACCAGAGAGGTTATTGCCATATGCTCGCAGAGTATATGCTGAGGTTGAACACCACCTCCTGGCAACTTTTTCTAGCATTTAACCACCCTCACAGTAACCAAAAAGGTATTTTCTCATGTTCAGAAGTTTCCCATGTTTCAGATTTGGCCATCGCCTCTTGTCCTGTTACTGGGCTTCATTGAGAAGTGTCTGGCTTAATGTTCTTTGCTCTCTCTCATCAGGTACTTACAAACATTGATGAGAAGCTATCAATGAGGCTTTTCTATTCCAGACTAAACCTTCCCAATTCTTTTAGCCTCTTCTTATGTGAGAGATATTGCTATTCCTTTTCTGGGCTCCCTCCACTAAGTCCATCTCTTTCCATGTAATGGGCGGCCCAATACTGGACCTAGCACTCCAGGTGTGGAGGAGTGACTAGAACAGAGAACAGGATTGGCTACATTTTAAGGATATAATGCCTGCTAAATACTGTTGCTTGCTTTTAAATTCATGTTCATGATTTAGTTTTTCTTACATGAGTTCATATATGACCATTTATGATTGTCAGTGCATTAAAACTGAAATGTCAATGCTAAATCATTTTTTTTTTCTCTTTTAGATATTGGTACATCTCACTATAGTTTTGAATTTTTTTGAGGGGGTAATCTTCAGCAGTAAATTGAATCTTAGCAAATCCATTTCTTTATTCAACAGGGGAAAGTCCAGGTACATGGAGATGTGTACATGTTGTGTGATCCAGCATCGTGATTGCTGCTTGAACAGGCTCATGAGAGATTGTTTAAACTCATTAAAATGGGCACTGATTAGAAACATACAGGCAACACTGTGGGTGACCTTGGTCACATAGGGGTTCTGTGTTCATATTGTCTTAATTGTGAAGTGGATGAATTGTAGCTGAAAATTTTGATACAACATAGACATCCTTCAGGTGGTAAGCCAGTTTTGTGGTATATGGAAGGAAATTAGAGAGAAATTACCTCTTGTAAATGTGATTTATTGTAAATCTAATAGTACTATACTATGATTTAGTTCTTAGGAATTAGTACTAAGCTAGATGAGCCAAGGCTAACTCAAAATTGTTTTTGAAAGTATGGAAAAATATTGTTTTAAGTTAATAGAGCCATATGTTGCATAATGTTTAGTAGCTATAAAAGGGAAGAGTAAGGCCTTAGAAGTTTGTTGTATTGAATGACTGATAACTATATGGTGGTAGGAGGTTGTTTTTAGTGTTGTAGAAGGACTCTTGCCTTTCAGGACAACTGAAGTTTTTGAAGAAAAACAGGCAATTCTTTTAAGTAAGTAATAAAAGGTTCTCAGATTTTATATCTGCAAGCAAATAATGTGCAAGTGATTACCTCTAGATAAGCAATACCAGATTTCACCTACAAGTCAGGAAGCTGGTTGTCTCAATGCCAGCACATCTGCCTTCAAATTGCCTGTAACTCTGAAGTGACTGCACCTGCAATAATCTGCAATGGGTCCCAGCTGGGAAAGTGGTGGCCAGGCTGGAAGTCCAGGATGCATGTGTCTCTCTGTGCTCTGCTGTAGAGAAGCTGGAAATCGTGAGGAAACCATTTATTGTAACTGTCTCAAATAATTCTGAAACTATAAATTGTTTTTTATTAAATCTTTTGAAAAGATATGTGATATTTCTGTAGTGAGATATGGTAGATATGTAGTGTCTTCTTCCCAGAATGTTTCAGTTCCAATGGACAGGCTGCCCAGGCACTGAGTTTGGTTAGTTCTCTTGGGACATGTTCACAACCTTTTCTAAATGTGAGGATGTGTGCCATCTGCTTTTGTTGCTGTTTCAGTACTCATCTCCTTTCCAAAAATAGCTCTTGTTAAGTAATTCTGACTTTCATATGTCTTGCAAAGCATGCTGCTCCTAATTTATTTCCACAGACAAATTGTAGCATTTGTCATTACTTTGTTTTTCTCAAAACTCATTAAAAGGTCCAATCCGTCTCCTGTTTTTAGTGTTCATATGGCATATGATCTGGGTAATTATTCTGGCATTTAGTGTGCCCTGATTATCAAGATGCGCAATTGTGAACAAAAGGTGCACAGATCTAACAGAATCTTGGGTCAAATGTGAAAATGAAAGGTTTGTTTTGAATAACAATGGTTGCATCTAGTGAAAACAGTTGCATTATTCACTGTATTGTGTAATTGAGGCATAGTTAGCCTTTGCTGTTGTAACCTGGTCTGGTATGAAACTCCCTGATTTCTGATTTGAACCTCCCTGAGTGTGAGTTTTCACTTTCTCATAACCAGACCCAAATCTCTTGGCCCCTCAGTGGATGCTTGCATAGTTGACATGAGTGCAGGGGTTTACACGGCCTGGTCATTGTTTTCTAGTGGCTTTGATGACTCAGGCTTGCTCATTGCTTTCCTAAATTAAACTACTTGTCTGTGTCTCAAGTGTAAGTTTAAATGCAAATCAAGTGAACTGTATGAAAATGTAAATAGATGGTGAGCGATTGTACTGAGCAATGGGAGTTGCAAAGATATTTTTCTCACATTTACTTGTGTATTCTTAGATATTAAGAAAAAAATTTCTTTATACTTATGTTTGTAAAATTAAAATTGCTGTTAATTTGGTAAATGTGCTGGATACTAGGTGCAATAAACCCAACAGGAATTACTAATAGGTTTTAAAGCAGATATTTTATGTATAAAAAATATTGGCAAAGAATAGTTTAAATGTCATAGTCATGTTGGTGAGGGGGAGGAAATGCTGCTTTTGAAAAGCATTAGACAACTTCTAAAAGAAAAATGCTGTCAGTTCTAAAATGTAAATCTTTTTCCATTGGAAGATATAGTCACTTAATACAGAGCAAAAGGTTTTTCAGATGGATAGTGTTCAAATTAAAACTATTATTAAAGCATTATTTGTTGTCTGAATATGGGTTGTATTGGTGATGAACAAGTGCTCTCAACTTAATTTAAATGTATTTGATTTAGTAAATGTTGTATAAGGAAAAAAACCCCAAAATGTTAGATTTCTGAGACAGCTTGAAAAGCTGACTGATTTTCCAGATGCTCATCATTTGTCATTTTGTAAAGGGCATCGTCTTAAGATTGAGTGCTGAATTCGTGTTTACTGATAGAAATTGTTATTCACATTCTGACCTGCATCTCCCCTGGCCATTTTATGTGAATTTTTACTCTGTCCAGCTAGCTGGATTGGAGTACATGACCAACTTTTGTAAACAGAAAAAGAGTGTGGTATATTTTAGCATCCATGTCTTTAAAGATTGAATGTAGGAATAATGGCTGAGTATCAGGAGCATCCTACAGAAGACAGACACATCTGTATTGATATTTAGTAGCCTAGCAAATGTAAACCTTGCTCTAAAACTCCTTGCCTAGGAGTTTACACCAAGAATCTTCATTTTTTGATCTCTCCCACAGCTGAGCCTTATAAGGCTTTATACTTCAAAAACCTTTGAAGTCCATGAAAAGCCTTCTGTTGATTTCAGCTGGATCAGGTCCATGTGTGAACACTAGGTCCATGTAGTCAACAAAGTAGAGTGCTGTGAACTGGGTGTTCCAGCTCCAGTAGTATCTGTTTTTCAGTCTTTTAATGACCAAGAGGTCACAGGACACAGAGATGAAGAACTGGGGGTGTTGAAAGGTAAGTGGACCCTTTACACTTGAAAGCAGAGTACTGTTCTTTTCATCTCTGATTAAAAAGAAGCACACATTCTAGCCACTGAAAAGAATATCAGATATTTCCAGATTTGGGGAACAGCCCCAGTCTAAAGTTTTAATTGCATTTATGTTGTCTTCTGTGAATAACATTTTCACCAATCTGTCTCTCTAGACTGTCAAAGAGATGTGACATCAGAGTTATGTACACACATATTTAATTACATTCCTTTAAAAAAGAAGAGACTTGTCTCAAGCTTTCAAAGGACAGGACTCCCCTAGTAGGCAGCTGAGATTTCTGAGGAGCACATGTCTTCAGAACTTGTAGAAGAAGTAGGAAAAGGGACAGAATCTCAGAATAGAGAAAGGTGGAGACAGGGGGACTCTAGCCAGGATTGCAATACTGGAAGGAGAAATTATGTGAGAGTAGAGGGCACTGTAAAATTTCCTGTGACACAATTAATTGAAATGAAGGAATTATGGAAGCAGAGAACAGATGTAATGGGTCTGTAGGAAGAGTTGTTTGTAACTGTTTCTTGTGAACATGTTTTATTTCTGTCCTTTTCCAGCTGCTTGAAATTTTACTTGGTTTAAAAAATTTAATTTTTCTTTTTTGAAATACAGTAAACATGTTTTGAAAATCCTTTTGTCTTCATTGAAGAGGTCAGTTACAGGAAAGGCCATTATGAAAATTCACAACAAAGTTCTAGCTGACGTTGTATTTCATGTCAGAACTCAGACAAACTTAAACCCTTGATTCACTGCCACTGTAATTCCTCAAGTGGTCACAGCTGAAACTGCAAGCCTGGCCGAGGGAGTGAAGCCTGTTTTTTCTGCCTGTGAGGGCTGCAATCTAGCTGTCATGGATCCTGTAAGAAGATAATATGAGGGAAAAAGGATTGCTTTGGAGCAAATGTCTTGTATCCAGACAGTCAGAAATTGAGGCTGATGGTGAAGATTGGGTGATAATAATGTACTCATTTAGTCTAGTGCAAATGTAGTTCAACTTTCCCTGCCACTTTTATGAGAATTTAGAAGCATAGTTCTGTTTTTCTTTTATTAATATATTACTCTGTAGGGAAGTTATCTTCACAGTAATTTATATTAAAAAAAAAAGCAATCTCAGTTCATGTACATGAATGTGATTTCTCAGCTAGTGATTTAGGCCATGAGCATAGAGCAATATGTCATTTGTATTTAACTGATCATATTTTTTAACTGCTAATGACTAGAACATTCCAGTCAGGCCTCAGGGCATTTTTGGACCTAGACACTACAAATTCATTTTTTTGACCTTGGTGCTGTAAGACTTTGGGTTTCCTTTGAATTTAGCACATGGCTGAACAGATATGTGAAGCAGCAAATAGTGAGGAAGGGGTGATAACAATGTATTATTATTATGATGATGTCTTAATACAGTGACTATTTGTCATTCTCTTCCCCAGAATTTGTATCCCTATATATAAACTATTTCAACTGTGTGGCTTTTTTTTATTTTTCGATTAGGTGATGGTTGTACTTCCTTTGACAACAATAAAATCATGTTAATGTGTAACTACAACTAGACAATAATGAATCACACCATTATCTGCTCCCATTTTAATTAGTTACAAAGAGTGTGTAATATGTTGACATTTAATTTGTATCTAACAATTTTGGGAAGGGAACTGGAACTAAAAGAGCTTGAGGCTTTCTTCTGTTTTGAAATTTCCTTCTATGCAACTGTGAACTGCGATCAAGAATTAGCCAGACATTGGTCAGTCTGGGTATGCAGTAGGTGGAAGAAACATTTGGGCTTAGACAAGCTGACACAAAGAGGTAAAAATAATCCAATTAATGAAGAGTGTGTCACTTCATATAGTACTTAGTAGCAGCTATGGGACATGTTTGTCAGGATAGATAAGGAAAGAAGATGTAGATTTTTACAGCTAGGAGCTTATTGCTGGATTTTTTCTTTGGGTTAAAAAGTTGAATACACAATGTGAACGACAGGAGCTTTCTGGTAAGTTTCATGGGTTTTCTGTCCAGTGGATCCTCACTGACCAAGTGGAGTAGAAATGCACACATGCTGCACATGCAGCATATTAGTTCACCGTGTAAAAGATTTGGATTATTCATAGATTCACACCCATGCGTTTGAGCACTGGACAGCATCAAAGCCAGAATTTTCAGCAGCAATTGATGTGGAACAGCAAACAATAATTATTTTAAGTCTTCTTCCTGTGTTCAAAACTGTCCTTATGTAGAAAAAAAGAGCAGCAGTGCGAACTAAACTTGAAAGTTAAATTAAACCTCAGCTGTTTTCCAAATTGTAGAAAAGTGAATATTTACAGTTTCCCAAAGGATATGGTGGCTGCCTTTGTTTTGGAATAGAAAACATGACTTGGTTAGTTTTAAAAACTGAAGAGCTTTACAAATTAATGTAGATAGGCTCATGTCGTTTACTTTAACTGGGGATCTTTCAGATTTCTGACTGTTACTCATTGATTCTTCCATTTATGTAATTAATAGCCTAAGATGGGATTTTTCTGGAGTTTTTTTTCCTGGCCTAAGTCTGATATCTCTGCATTTGATAGTAATGCATCCCACAGTTTCAATGGAAACAAGCTTAGGCCAGTGAAAATATAATAGAAATATCTGTTTAGAGTTTATAGATAAAAACAAGAAAGTTCTCAGTATGCTGTTTAAAGGCGATTAAGTTGAATTTGTTAAATACCATCTTATTGTATCATGACATCTTTCTTTTCAATTCAGTGGTAGTAAATAACAATGACATTAGGACAAAGTAAAACTGAATTGCCAGTTACATGCTAGATGTAAAGCACCTTTAAATATTTGTAGAAGAGATTCTTTCAGATGACAAGGGAAGCAATTTAATGTAAGCAGAGCTAAGTACCTCTAAAGATAGTGGACAATTTTTTTTTTTTAGGATTAGGTACTGCCCAGTTTCTGATTATTACTCCATGTATCTAGGTGCCTCCAGGGATTCCAAAGTATCCCTTTAAGTTTCATCAACAGGCATGGCATGTTCTCTTAATAGGAGCAGATATCAAATTTTTATGCCTCTAAGATGCTTAGTCATACCTAGGAGATCCATCTGGTATAGATCGAGCCTCAGTTAACTTGTTCTCACCCATGAACTTCCCACTGAGAAAGTAAATTGAGCAGAGCTCCTCAGTCCAATGAAAAAGAAACTTGAATAATATCAATCTACTTGGAGTACCAGAACCCCCTTCACTGTCTTTCTTTCTTAGTTGCTTTACAGGGGTGACAAGGCTAGTAAAATGGAAGGAAACTTTATAATTGGGAAGAATTCGTGGAGCATACCACCCATATTAGTGACTTTCCAAAAAGGAACAACTGACATATTTGTCAGTTCTGCAGAAAAAGATGATTTAAGATAGAGAAACAGAATCGTAATATAAAATGCCTGCTGATAGTATAAGTTATTGACAACTGGTATTAACTGCAGTCGTCCACATTTTAGAGCTTAAGGATATATATTACAATGGTTTTCTTTTGTGGCTGTTGATTTAGATTAAAGATATAAAAGCAAATGCTGGGCTTCACAACTGGTGTGATTCCTGCAGTGGAATTCTGTGAAATTCCATATCCAATTGTTTACATTAACTGAAGGCTTTAAAATTCTGTGGCTTGAGTAGGGACTTAGGCTGTGCTTTGACATCTCTCATGTTACAAGGCTTTCAATAACTTCAATGCAAATTAACCTGATTTAATTTTTAGCTCTTTCACCTGGTGCCAGGAAGGTCTGAAACATGATGGACCTGTCAGCAAATGCTTGTTCTGCATAACAGCTACATCTCTGGTAACCATATGTGTTAATGACAAATGCGTCAGTTCTGCCTTCAAGGGAGATTTATTTTCCTTTTATGGTATGTCTTCATTAGTTAGTTATAAGACTGTATTCTAAAAACCTGACATATGAAGTGCTTTTATGTTTGTGGGAAATCTTATGGCAATGTGATGAAGCAACATAAATTTTCCACTGAAGATTGTCAGTGAAGAAAGATGAAGTTAATGCCTCTGTGTCTTGAATTGTATGAATAGTTTCAGTATATCATTATCAGTAGAATTTAATGTTGACTTCTCTCTCTCTCATCTGTCCTTTCACAGTTTTAGGTTGCTTGCAAGGTGGTCTAGAGCACTGGACTGCAGCAACTCTCCCATGGAATATACGTTTCTTGTAGCATACAGTTCTTAAGCTGGAACAAGGAAAAATTCCTTAGAAAAAAGGAATAATCTATTGTAACTTGTATGAAAAGGGTGTTTCTCTCAGGAATATAGAGTCAGTGTTGCAGGGCCAAAGGGTCTCTGCTCGGATCAGGTTAACAGATGTGTTGAATTTCAAGTGGAAAGGGAATGACTCACCCACCCTTCAGGGTCCTCCTTCACTTGAGGCCTATTTTTCATCCATTGTCACCACAATGTCATCGCAACTTCTGCTGTTGTGGGATCTGTTACCATTCCTTAAAATAGGAAAGGAATAAGCATGTGGTCTGCACACAAGCACCAATAGGGATTGCAGGTCTGGGAGCTGGGGAAAGACAGCAGCACTGACTGGTCTGGAGAAGGGCACCATGACTTCCTCTGCTTGTGGGACACTGCTGGAAGAAGGACGTTCAGTAAGTGACGGGATGTGATGTGTGGTGTCTGAGCAGATGCTACTGGCATCTCCCAGTCTTTATGACAAGTTTAATTTGGCAACCTGGTGTATTGGCCTTATGCAGAAGCGAGAGCTGGGTTGGAAGGGACAGGCCAAGGACGAAAAAAATAGGAGCAATGGAGAGAAGCGTGTTAACCTGTGTGATAAGATTTTTGTTGAGCTGTGCTTTAGAGATGAAACAATAAATTGTGTCCTTATTAAACTGCACCCATTACGTCTTTTCTGTCTGTCTGCAACATCTGCAGTGAAGGCAGATGTATGAAAATAATAATAAAAATATATCAGGGAAATAATACTTTTTTTTTCTGAAATGCTGCTTTAACTGTTGTGGTGAAAGACTTTTTGTGTGTGTGTGTGTGGTTTCTAACAATATTGCATTGGGTTTGGTTCAGATTGCAGATAGGCTATTTTGCTTAAGTCCAAGGGTCATTTTTATTAGAAAAAAATCTCCAATTCCTGAATGGCCACAACCCTTTTGCAAATGTTTCTAGGAAATCCCAGGTCTGGTGAGGTGCACTTTGCTCACTGAGACAGGTCTTCTGTGGAAAATGGAACAAAAATCCCCAAAGACTGTTTACACAACTCTTAGACCTCTAAGGACTGTGTTAAGTTTTACACTTTTTACTTTTGAGAGCTTTGCTGTGTACTTTAATAATTCCTCCAAAGCATTATTTTTGTATAAAAAATGTTACAAATATTAATAGGTCTCTGGAGCTACCAATGAATAATTGTGGTCAAATTTTAGACTGCATATTTCATCTGTAGGATTGTTATTTGTGCTAAATTTTATTGCTGAGATTGTAATTTACTACATGCATTTAAAAGTATTAAAAGATAGTGAAACACAGGATTCATACTGGCAATTATGTTTATTGATCTTATTGCCTCCAAAGAGGAAAATTTTATAGTAATACATCAAGACAATAGGAATAAGGAGATACTTGTCACAAATATTCTATGTTGAGAAAGGTGCCTCATGGAATTTGTATATTTTCATTTGTGTTCCTTTAAAAGGGAAATGAAAATATATGTATTCATCAGCTTGTGGGGATGTGGCTGCTACTGTGGCTTGAAATATTTAGTATCTTGTAAACAGGTAGCACATGCCAAAGAGAAAGGAAATGCATTCATGAAATTTACCATGTGCATTTTATGCAATTATATTGGAAATAAATAGTCTGTTAAGCCCAAGAATGTGAGTGTGTGATTTGCTGGTACCTGACTGAGTCATAGTAACATGGCTACTGAAGAGCTGCGAAGTTTGAAGGACAGGTGTGTGTATCCATACCCTTGCCAAAGTTACAAGTGTGGTATATAATGATGTCCCTCTCTTACATGCCAGACGGAATAGGAGGAAATGCAGTGAAACTTCACATGGCCACTATGTGGTACAGTAAAATGCATTTAGCAGTTTTTGGAATCGGAAATTACTCCATGGCAATGGAACATGGATGGACTATTCTGTGTTTGTGTAGTTTATGGTTAGCCTATTTATAATGGACGTTTTAGTTGATATAAAAATGCATGGTTGTTACTCTTTTTGTGTGTGTGTGTGTGGTTAGTTTCTTAAGGATGCGAGACAACAGAACCTTAAGCATTTTGCAAGTCCAGAAAGGAACATTGCCCTGACTGACCCTGAAACTGTGGCATTTGAGGAAAATTTAGTCTAATAGGAAGCACTGAATTATTACTTTTGTGTGTTTGGGAGATTTTAGAAATGTCTGAGATGCTACTTCACCTTAGTGTTTTAATGTAGATCAGAGTTTGCCTTGGGAGTGAGTCTCTTAAGTATCATGATCACCTTTTCTTTCTCATTATGGACCAGTCTGAGAGTTCATGCACTGGATTTCTTCTGCATTAACATAACTTGAAGAGATAATCCAGGGAGATCTAATGTGCTTTAGCAACTAATGGACATTGTGTCTGTGGGACCAGACTAGAATTAGTTGAAGGAAAGGTGAAAAGTTGAAATATGTGTAGTGCATACATCGAGCCCATCAAGACCAGGTGTTTTGCTCAATAGATGTGTTTCTGTGGTCCACATGACTTCCTAGGGAGTTTGTAGGTGATTGTGGAATGCTCTGTTGGTAGGCAGTGGAGGCAAATGCAGCCTGTGATAAACATACCACATCACATGCTGTTGGGAGTCACCCAACTAACCAGTAATCTTAGAATTATACAGAATAGTAATATGGACTGTAGTTTTCAGTTATAAAATCAAATCAGCATTCAAAGCAGCATGCAATATCCTACAATATATTGAGAACCAGTTGTATATTTTCAAATACAAAGTAGATTGTATATATCTACATAAGCAAGTATTACATTTTTAGAACATATTTTGTTCTTTTGATGTTAATTTCCCAAGGCTACACTTCTGTCACATCTTAAGCCTGCACGTACTTTTATTATCTCATTATTTCATATGTATAGAAAATCAAGTTTATGACACAACAGAAGAGGTGCATTAGCATTTTGAAAGGGTGGGGATTTTGATATAGAGCCTATGAACAAGTACTTGACAAGCTATCTTTTGCTTCCCATATTAATGCTGTTAGACTAGTTTCTGTTCACTTGAACTGGATTACTTAATCCCAAAAAATGTGTTCGAAATTTGGCCCAAATATTGTTTGAGATTCAATATATAACTTTAATAACTTCAGGCTGGTGTTCTCTGTGTTTAATTCCTCCTGTTGCAGGGAGAAGTGAAGTTTATTTCATCTGGATTCTTTTACAGATTGGTAAAGACTTCTGCTGAACCCTTCTTTAAGTCCAAAGGCTTCTGAGAATAAGACCTCAGATGAGATCAGTCTTAGAAGTGGTAAGGGTGAAGTCTGTGAAACCACAAGAAGGCAGTCATAACTCACAAGTGTGTGGAGACACAAGGATTTCTGTGCTCATTTGTTTTTACAGCTTGTGTTTATCTACTAGTTTTTCTGGGCATTTGAGAAGACAGTGCTCTAAAAAGAGGAAAGGTGTCCCATACTTAGAGATGTAAATTTAATCCGAGTAATGCATAGTCTATTTTCAAAAGTACTGATCTTTTGCTGTTTCATTGGTAATGGCCTTTGGATTTTGATGATTGTCTTTCTAGGAACCTACTAATGATGACAGCCAAAGAACAAATAGTGTTGTGTCTCATGATATAGGTGATGGCTGGTGATTTTCTTAATTTCTTTTTTAATTACTCTTGTGTTTTTTTTATGTTTTTGGTGTATGTGAAGTTGTATCTTTTAATGTTTTGGTCTGTAACAGCAATAAAGGTTGACTTTGTATAAACTGTTTAGGAAATATCAACACAATGTTTAGGTGAATATAGTTTTATTTGTAGCCATCCATCTACAGGAGGACCCACCATATCTTGTGATAGGAGCTAGCACATTTCAGATTATGGCAATGTCAACATAAATCCCAAAGAAAACCTGACTAAGACTTTCTAAAAAATTATTTGTGATATCCATTTTCTGGTGTCAAATCCAGATGTTTAAAATTAGGTGGCAGTGTGAGTCACGCTGTGGCCCATGATAATTTAATTTTGATTAATAGTTGCAAATTCAGAGAATGAATTTTTCGGATGATCAGTTTTATAAGTATTTCTTACATTCAGTCATCTCTTTAACATAATTGTTTGGATTAACTAGTAACCAGCACTGACTTTTCTATGATTTAAGCATCTGTGGTATAAAAATGGCTTCCTGTGAGGGCATTGTACATTTGATTTAGTTGTGAGGAATCACAGTGGTTAGTTACAGTAACGGAATAACTTCAGGTGTTTATTCCAAAATGCGTTCTTGCCCTCAGTGTCTTTTTTTGGGAATACTGTTGCTTGGTGGTTTTTTTTTTTTTTTTTTTTTTAAGAGTTGTATGTCATTATAAGGTGGCAGAGGAAATATATGTACATAGTTAAGCTTAATGCTGAATTTCTACGTGTTTATATAACACAGTCCTAAAGTTATCTGATAGTAATATATTAAACAGTGTGACTAATATGGTGCTAAGTGCTGTTTGAGCTCCTACCTTTTCTCACATTAGAGTCCTATGCAGTATCTTTTTGTTGCTGTTTTTGTTTTGTTCTGGTAGATTTTATATGCTTTTTTGTTTTCTCTTGCTTGGGTGATCTTTATTTGGTTTTGGTGTTGAAATTTTGCTTTGTGCTTTTGCTAACTAGAATAAAGTCTAAGGACATTACTTATACATCAGAAATAAATGAAGATGTTATTTTAGACCTCAAAGCACAGTCCTGTGCTGTCAGTCTCAGGCTGGGCTGGCTCCCAGGGCATGGAGAGCCAGGGCTGGGGGTGACCTCATTGCAGGCTGTGGCCTCTCTGAGGGCTGGGCAGAGCTGGGTGCTGGTACAGGGTCATCAACAGCCTCAGGCATGGCAAAAGATGAGCCAGGCTCAGGGAATGCCAGGGACAGCTGGGATGAGTGGGCTTATGGTGTACTGGCTGAAGGACAGGGTTCAGGGGTTGTAGTGAATGGGGCCACACCTGGCTGGTGTCTGTTCATCACTGGTGTTCCTCAGGGTTTGGTTCTAGAGCCAGCTCTGTTCAATGCATTTATCAGTGCTCGGGGTGCAGCAGGTGAATGCAACATTAGTGCAAGCTTGCTGTTACCCAATTGGGAGGTGCTGGTGATTCTTTTGGGGGATGAGAGGCCTTGCATAGGGTTCTAGATAGGTTAGAGCATTGGGCAATGGTTAATAGGATGAAATTTGACAAGTAAAAAATGTTGGATTCTGCATAATGCTGGGCACAAGTATAAACTGGCAGAGGAGGAGCTGGAGAGCAGCCCTGCAGAAAAATATCTGGGGTGACTGATCAGCATCAGGCTGAATAGGAATCAGCAGGGTTCCAAAGCAGCCAAGAGGGAAAATCACATCCTGGAATTCATCAAAGACAGCACCACCAGCTGCTCAAAATTGTGATTATCCCACTGTATTCAGCATTGGTGCAGGCTCACCCAGAGTGCTGTGTGCAATTCTGAGCCCCACAATTTAATAAGGATGTGAAAGTCCTTGAATGCTCCCAGAGGAGGGCAACAAAGCCAGTGACAGGGCTGGAAGACATCCTGAGAAGTGTGGCTGAGGCCTTTGGGCTTGTCTGGTTTGGAGACGAGGAGGCTGAAGGGTGGCCTCATTGCTCTCTATCTGAAAAGGGGAAGTGGAGAGGAAGGTGCTGATCTCTTCTTCCTGGTGTCTGCTGACAGGACAGATGGGAATGGCTCAGAGCTACACAGTAACATTCAGTTTATTATTAGTTGATGCTTATTTTTTTCAGTTTCATTCTTTATTAGAACCATTATAAGGCAACAGAAATCCCTTACTAAGGAATTCTTTCTGTAAAATACAATGTACAATGAAATCAGAAACTATATAGAGCAAAAGAGCAAAATGTACTAATTTCAGTTGTTTGTATTTCCTTCCTTTCTTTCCTGAACAGAAGCCAAGGAACCAGAATATTACTATTACTATTCAGAATATTACTGCTATTTTGTTGTATTTTATGGCCATTTTAATCTCATACTGTTCTTCTGTCCATGACTTCTCCAGCAGATGGTCTTCAAACTTGACCTACACTGGACAAGCATGTAGTAGAAATAATGCTAAAAATATGTTTGCATAAGTTGCCCTTGAAAGGGCCAGTCTTGATGGACCTTGCTGTTGGACTTCATAACTTTCTCCTTCACCATCTGCAGCTCCATGTTTCTCCTGTGCATTTCTACAGTGGTTTGGTTTCACTGGCCAGGTTTTAGTCTCCACTCTAGCCTGTTGCTGAGTCATCTCCAAGTGCATAAGGGCTTAAATTTGCCGTAACTTGGTAAAAGACTTCTGGGGTAGGTGTTCTTAGTGTTGTGTAACAGGGTGCCCTCTTTTCATTTTCCTGAATTATTTTCAAAGAAAAATCTGTTCCTGGTATTTATATACAAAAGCATAACTAAATACCATAGACCAGGAGAGGTGGTACTGTGGTTCCCCTGCCCATACATTTACTACAAGTTTGTGTTTAATCTTGATAGAAGGGCTTTAAGAAATAAATTTCTCTTTGGCATTTCCTATCTATTGGTTTTGATATTTCTCCCCACTAAGTGTACAGACTTACCTGAAATTAATTCCTGAGTGCATACTTTTGTATTTGGGAGCTGGGATGCCTAGTTTGATTTTGTTGATTCCATTTTGCACTTTAGTTCCACATTTCAGAGCTGGGCCTGGGGACACACAACACTGACATTAGATAAGTACCTGTATTCATTTGTGCCACAGTGACCATGCAGTCAGGAAATGCACGTTAAACACAGGTTATACTTAACTGTTACTGTTAACTTCATGCTGTTGAGATTTTTGAAGGGGTACAGAAAATGTATATTGGGAGCCTCTTTTTAAATTCATCATTGCAGCAGTTATTGATTTGTCTATTCAACTGTTCTGTTTTACTTCAGTGGGTACTGTTATTTGAAAGGTTTATTCTATGCTTTTTTTGTCATTTTGAAAGAATCAGTGAGATTGTCAGGAGAGGCCACTTTTGAGAGACAATGGTTTCACACAAATGTGGATTGAAGATTGGGCAGGGGAGAAGAGACTTCCACAACTGATAATAGATATGCAGCTACTGTCATAGCAGATGAAGTGCCTAGTAGCTCATGTCTGGCATTTCAAAAGAAGGGTTTTATCTCCTGGCATAACTATGGACAGAGATGCAAATTAAGTAATTTTATACTGGTTTTTTTTTTTTTTTGACATACATTGCTCCAATTAAAGACCAGTTTGTACTTGCTTGTGAATGTTATTAACTTCTTTCCCCTTATGGGGCCTACTGTAGGTAGAAGAAGATTGATTTTTCTTGCTTCTCTACATGTTTTTGGTTTTTTTTACAAGAGATGCTGCACAGCTTTCCTTTTTTCAAGGCACAGAATAGAGATGTTTGTCTTAACTGTTTAGGATGAAGGGCATTTGTAGTTTAACAAAGGAAATCAAGTGTGCACAAATACTTGCTGGAATGAATTTTGTAATATGATCTTGTAATCCTACGAGTCTTGTAATATTTATCTATTGTTTTGTTTTAGTTTTTTTTCCCTCATGTTTTTGCTTTTGTAAGCTCTTTTTCTTGTACATGTCAAACAGCCCTGGTCTTTGAAGGTCTGATTCTTGAAGTTTGTCTGCCCTTTCCTTCCTGGCAGATAGAAAGTGTATGGGGCTCAGGTGGTGGCCTGAGTTCCTCTAATCCATCTCTTTTGTGCTGTTGGAGACTGCTTTAGTTTCCTCTGCCTGACATCTTTCCTATGATGTCAGGCCTGGGAAGATGGGATGCTTGGAGTTTGCCCTGTTGAGTGCAGTTTGCTCTCTTCAGTATGCAGATTAGGATGCTTCAAGGTTGCCCTGAAGATAGGCTGTGCAAGGGTTATAAATGGGCAGGAAAAATGGTATTTAACTCTTCCTTGAGGCCATTTCTACACTGCAGATTGAAGCCACCACTAAAGATGAAGTCAAAGTCTCACTGGCATAAGTCAAGTCAGAATTGGGTTTGAAAAAAAACAGACATGAGGGAACTGAGAATGGAATGTGGGAGCATGTAAAATGCTACAGATAAAACACAAATTGCTGATTATTTTAGATTATGGTTTCAGCCAGGTACACTGGCATGAGCAATAATCACAGCTGAATGTTTGTGATAAACCGTGTGTTAAGATGCAGAGTGGAGGGGAGCCTTCATTTAGAGTTTGTGCTTGCTCTGATACCTTGCTATTCAAAGGAAGCCTGTAGAATTTGTTTTTCCGTATACAATGAAAGATCATTCACATCATGTTAGTTTGTATGTAGTTGAAGTTGCTAAACAATATTTTTACATTTTGATAGACTTCCTTTTTAACTCAGGTACTGATAGGTTTTAGTAGAAAAATGAGAACAGTTGTAGATGTTGAAATTATCAAGTAGGGGAACCAAACATCTGGGCATTTATGGCTTTATTGTCTCAAGTAACAAATCTAATTTAAAAGCAGAGCTGCTTTTTCTAGTTCAGTGGAAAGTAGCAACATAACTGGAACAAAGTGGTGAGCTGCTACTGATCTGTTATTGCAATCAGCTACTTCTGTCACATTTTATGTGGAGACGAAAGGGGGATAAATTGAAACTAGCACATAAAATATTGTTTTAACATCGCTGCTGGCTAGATTTGTAAATGGAAATAATAAATCCTAATACAGCATTGAGAGTAATACTAAAGAATCCCACTAGCTTGTTATTTACAGCTGTTCTAAAGTTTTATTTCTTTTATTTATGTCTCTTTCCAAAGGGCTTGGACCTGAGATGGTGCTCATAGTTAGCTAATCTTATGCTAGTGAATCTGTTTTAGCTAAATTTTACTGTAATGACAAATAAAAATGGTATTATAAAATTAAGTAGTATTGCATGGTAATCTGCTGGAAGAGAAAATAAATTTTCATAAAATATTGAAATTAAATGGTATGAACTGATTGTTTTAAAATGCTCCTAAATAACTGGAAATAAGTTAAAGGAGTGAAAAAGAGTGAATATGTCTTTATTATCCCCATAGCTTCCTTGGTAATAGAGAAGTAGAAATTGTTAGCATTTCAGCTCATATGAAAAAAAGACATATATGAATTTTCTGAAGATCAGATTAAGAGTTGTGGTGAATGCCAAACCATTCTGAGAGTCTGACTGTGGAGATTGTTGAAGTCACAAAATGATGGAAATTGAAAGGGATCTTTAGAGATCATCTAGTTCATCCTTCCTGCCCTGGCATCTTCCATGAGATCATGTTGGTTGTTGAACAGTTCCAATGATGGAGCATCCACCACTTCTCTGGGTAACCTCTTCCAGTATCTCACCACCCTTATCTAGGGAAAAAACTTCTTATGATCCAATCTAAATTTGCCTTCTCTGTTTTCATCTGTTGCCCTTTGTTCTGTCCCTACAGGCCTTGGTCTCCCTGTCTTTCTTGCAAGTCCCCTTCATATAATGAAAGGCTGCAATGAGGTCTCTCTGGAGCATTCTCTTCTCCAGGCTGAACAGCCCCAAGTGTCTCAGCCTTTATTGAAAGGGGCTCTGATCCTCAGATAATTTTGGTGACCCTTCCCTGGACCTGTCCCAACAGGTCCTTGACTTTCTTGTCCTGAGGATTCCAGAACTTCGTGCAGTTCTCCATGTGTGGCACATGAGAGCAGATTAAAAGAGGACAGTCCCTTCCCTTGACCTGCCGGCCACGTCTTGGAAACTTTGTGAACATATGGCTACATACTTGTATGAAGGCATGCACAAACATGATCTTTTTAAACATTCGCAAAGAGAGATCCAGCTTCAAAGCATGGGCTTCATAGTTGTGGTAGCAAATCACTGTATTCAAGCTTACAAACTTTGCTGAGATCAGAGCACAGTGCTGCAGTATTGAAAAACTATTGTGGTTGTCTCCATTAAAATGATTCTAATGTATCTGTTTCTCCTTCTGAATTGTATATTGACAGAATAATTTTTACTTTATCTGTGTGAGTTTTATACATAAGAAGTTTTGCATTGCTGTGGTTAAGAGCCAGCTGGCAGCTAAGCTTGGCATGTGCTCACTCAGTTGATCCATGGGTGAGACTGGGGAGAGTGTCAGAGCAGTAAAGGTAGGAAAACTTCATGGCTTGTGATAAAGACAGTTTAATAGGTAAAGCAAAAGCCATGCACACAAGCAAAACAAGGAACTATTTCACTATTTCCCAGATGTTCAGCCATCCCCTTCATCATGCATAGTGGTGATTTGAGAGGACAAACGCCATCACTCAAAATATCCATCCCTTCTCCTCCTCCCTTTGGCATTATATGTTGAGTAGGGCACCATATTGTATGGAATATCCCTTTGGTCAGTTGGGATCATCTGTCCCATCTGTGTCCCCTCCCAACTCCTTGTGCACCCCCAGCCCTCCCAGGTGGGATGGGGTGAGGAGCAGAAAAGGCCTTGATGCTGTATGTAAGCATTTGTAAGCACTGCTCAGCTGTATCAAAAACATCCACGTGTTATCAACACTGCTTCCAGCACAAATCCAAAACACAGACCATGCTAGCTACTGTGAAGAAAATTATACCAGATGAAACCAACCTATGTAACATATGTATATTATTCCATTATTTGCATCACTCTTTAATAAAAACAAAAAAGGAGAAAGAGAAAAAGATACAGTGCTGTTATATTAGTACTTTGCATTCTGGCCTACCTGAATTCCTCCTCCTTGGAAACTGATTTCCAAATCTATAGCTGGTGCTAACAGTGACAGAATACTGCAGTCACATTCCCTGTGGGGATATCTTGCCTAATTCCTATGAAAGGGTGTCCTTTTACTCCCTTATAGACTAACAATTGTAGCCTAATTCTGAACAATAGATTGACCAGAATCTTCAACCATTCTGTTTCCAGAGTATGGATTTATAAGTGATGGAAAAGGTAGATACATATGATGTCCTTACCCTGGACTTTGGATGTGTTGCAGGGTTTGTACCCTATTTCTCATGTTCAGTCCTTTAGGTCTTCCTGATGTTGTTTCAATCTTCCAGAAAGTAAATAATTATTTTGTTTCATCTTTTAACACCACAAACACACACTTCTGAGCTGTGAGTTTTTTCCAAAATTGACCTTTCAGAAACATCTCTAGAAGAACAACAAGTTGCTGTTTGTCCCTGTGCCAGTTTCATACTTCTCTTTCTCTTCTCATTGTGTTTTCTTTTCCTTTAGCTTAAGTTATTATTTTGCGTGTTATACTGTATTGGTTGTTTTACTGCAGTCAGGATAAATCAGAGCTATACTGTTTCCTTATCTTGGAAACACACTTTATTATCAAAAATATAAAATAAGACTGGCACAGGTGTCTTTTGGGAAACTCATATTGCATTTAATTGAATTTTCCATTTACATAAAGGTTGTTCATTATCTTTGCTTGACAATTTGTTTTAAATGATGTGCAATATTGAAATGCAACTAATGGACTTTTCTTTTCATGAATCACTACTAATCTATATCAATTTCTAAAATGCAAGTGTTACCTTTTGTCTACTACTTAGGAATTCTAGACAGCAAGTGTTTACAGAGATGGACTGAAAGATGACTTTATTCAGTTTTCCATCAAACTTGCCCGCTGAAATGCTTTCCTAACTTTTTAATGTTCACTTTACACTTGTGTGAGCCTTTAACTCCACAAAAGGCACCAGGAGTCAGGATTGGTACTTACGTTGTGATACAACATCATTTTCTAAGCAGAACTGGATGGTGTGTTCCAGTTAAATATGTTAGGGTGAACATGTCTAGCCTGAAAGAAATATTACTATTCATGTACATTTCTTTTGTCTTTCAGAACAATGGGTCACTTGCTTGGTGCCAGAATCATAAACAGTGTTCAAAGGTAAGTCTGCTTTTTCCTCTCTCATTTATGTTACCTATTTGCTTTGAGTCTCTTGTCTGTAGATTAAGTGCTTTTCTTCTTAGCCTGTTTTCAGAAGTGTCTGTTTATATTTTATTTGGAAACCTCAACCTGTAATAAAATATCAAAAATTAAAACCAAGTGATTATTCTTTCAGGGCAAAGGAACCATGTTGCAGGATATGTATCAAGCATCGTTAAACCAACATAATTCTGTCACTTTAAGAAAGTTTACACTGGCTAGAAACTGGTGTCTCATTTGTGGTTTTTTCAGTATTTTTGGTCAGAAGAAAGTAAAACTGTCAATAACTTAAAAATCTTCCTCCAACAGTACCAGGGTATTTCAACATTCAACATTTCATTCAGTTTGGATATTTAATTTTTATCTTGAACCTGAGTTTCT
Organism: Camarhynchus parvulus; assembly: GCF_901933205.1. Classification (NCBI taxonomy): domain Eukaryota; kingdom Metazoa; phylum Chordata; class Aves; order Passeriformes; family Thraupidae; genus Camarhynchus; species Camarhynchus parvulus. The sequence continues at coordinate 21,080,847 of NC_044571.1, forward strand.
TGGAAAGTATTCTTGACACAAATCCTGGTGGCTCTACTGATACCCCTTTCCCATTCTAGCATTTAAACCCTGGAAACCTAAAGGGTAAATGGGCTAATTGTCAACTGATTCTCCTGTGCAAGGGTCTTTCTATGGTGCCTGTGTGGAAGCAACAACAATTTGGGAGCTTTAGTGGGTTTAGCTCAAGTGGAATTGCACATTTGTTGCTGATTGTTCATAAATCTCATGGAAGATGCATTCACTGGAAATTTGCCTAAAGGTCCTAAAAATGTGTTTCTCTAATAATTTAGGCCTTTTTATTCATGAAGGTTGTACTGAAAATGGAATTAAATCTAAGTAGCATTGTTCTGTATTGTTTCAATAATGCAGTCAATGTTAAATGCTGATGCTAACCCTTGATTTTAACACGTTGATTTCTTGTGTACATTTAAAGAGTGAGATTGCACATTTGCTGATCTAGCTTCCGTTGACATAAAAGGGATTGGAAATGGGCCAATTTTTTGACTGTTCTGTTGCAGGTAAATAAAACAAAGTTGATTGCTTTTATCAGTATTAAAATCTAGGGTACAACAGCATCAATATAAGAAAATAATGGAATGGAACATTTCCTATTAGCTGTGTCACACTGCTAAGGATTTCACTTCTGCAAGGAAATCTTATAATTCTTAAAATTCTTCTTGAAAACCCCAAACAGATGTGCAAAGAACATATTTCATAACTGAATTGCCTTTTCAGGAAAGCATAAGGGCCTTGTTCCATAGTGACCCATCACTTGTTCCATAGTGATCCTGATACAGTTTTTTAAAAATTTAGTTGCAAAGCCTACTGTGGTAAGTAATTGGAAGGGTTTTCCAATGGTTTATGTCTGCCCAACAAAGAAGGAATCACACAAGAAAAGTAGGCAAGGTTTTAAAGCAGGGCAGAGGTTATAAGAATATCTGAGTCACTCACAAGTTTATTGAATCCACATAAGGTGTATATAAGCTGACATGAATTTTACCTTGAAATTGAATCAGTATCTTGAAACCAGTGTAAGAATGCTACAAATTAATATTATATTGTATTACAAAACAATGATAGTTTTAGTTTTAAATTACTTAAAATGTGCTTTGCAGTTATGTTACCCTATGTTTTTCATTCTTTCTTAGGAAGGTAATATATTTTCCTTAAGAAAGAAGCTTTGCCATATTTAGAAAATAAATAAATGTAAACTTGGCCAAATTGTTAGCAGAGCTAAACTTAAGCATAATGTTGTCTTTTCAGCATGGCTTTGATTTTTTGTGTTTTGCAATGCAAAGTTAAACAATTACTTTAGCTAGCTAAAGTTTTCAAAGTGATGTAGGGAATTCAGTTAAACTTTTAAAAATGCAAATTCCTTTTACTTCTCAGCACTTCGGTGGAGGAGGTTTGTATGCGTGTGACAGGTACTGGAAGATTCCACAAGGAATGGTGTGCTGCTCAATCTTACTACAACTAACATGGAAGGCCTTGCTGGAGATAAAAAGGTTGGGGGCAGCCTTGGCTGCAGTGACCATGAGATTGTGGAGTTCAGTACTAGGCAAGAAGGAGGCAGGGCAGCAAGTAAGCATGAACTTCAGGAGAGCAAGCTTTAGCCTCTTTAGGGGTTTTCTTGGAGGAATCCCGTGGGAACAGATCCTGTGGGGAAGAAGGATCCAGGAGAGCTAGTTGGTCTTAAGGATCACATCTGTAAGGTTCATGAATGATGCATCCTAGTGAGCAAGAAATTGGCCAAAGCGGGCAAGAGACCTGTGTGGATGAATAAAGAGCTCATGTAATTTCTCCAGTGTAACTAGGAAATACACAGGAGCTGGAAGCAGGGTCAGGCCACTTGGAATGAATGCAGAGAGATTGTCAGAGTGAGTAGAAATGAGGCAAGGAAGGCCAAGACGCATCTGGAATTAATGGAATGGGACAGTGGTAACAGAGGAACAAGGAGAAGGCAGAGTTGCTGAACACCTTCCTTGCATCAGTTTTCACTGACAAGACCAGCCTTCAGGAATCTCTGACAAGGTTAGGCTTTGGTTAGGCTCTGATGGGATGCCCCCACAAGTGCTGAGAGACCTGGTGAACACTGTAAGTAGGCCAAACACAATCACCTTTGAAAGGTTGTGGCAATCAGGGGAAGTGCCTGAGGACTGAAAGAAAACAAATGTCACCTCAGCCTTCAGAAGAGGTAAGAAGGAAGACCTAGGGAACCGAACAACCAGTCAGCCTCATCTCAATCCCTGGAAAAGTGATGGAGTGCCTCACTCTGAAGTCCATCTCCACACAGATGACAAGTAGATTCTCAGGAGTAGCCCTTGATGAACCTGATGGCCTTCTACAATGAAACAACTTACCTCGGTGGATGGGGAAATGCAGTGGATATTTTCTACCTCTATTTGAGCCAGGCTTTTGACACTTTCTTGCAGTATCCTCATAAACAAACTCAGGAAGGAAGGACTGGATGGATTGAGAACTGACTGACTGGCAAATTGCAGAGGGATGTAATGAGGCGCAGGGTCTGGCTGGGGCCTGTCACTCGTGGTATCCCCCAGCGTTCAATACTGGGCCCAGTATTGTTTATTTTATTCATCAGTGACTTGGATGAGAGGGCAGATGCCTCCTCAGCAAGTTCAGTGACAACAGAAGGCTGTGAGGAGTGGCCAATACCACAGAGTGCTGTAGAGCCCTTCAGAAGGACCTTGACAGGATGGGCAGGGAAGAACTGTGTGAAATTCAGCAAAGGCAGGGTCCTGCACCTGGGGAAGAACAACCCTCTGTGCCAGCACAGGCTGGGAGTGACCTGCTGGAAAGCAGCTCTGTGGAGAAGGACCTGGGGGTGCTGGTGGACAGCCATCTGTCCATGAGCCAGCAGTGTGTCCTGGGGCCAAGAAGGCCAATGGGATCCTGGGGGGCATTAGGGAGAGCATTGCCAGCAGGGAGGTGATCCTGCCCCTCTGCTCAGCTGGTTGAGGCCACATCTGCAGTGCTGTGTGCAGTCAGCCCCTACCCACAGAAAGGTCATCTGCTGCCTTCCTGGGGGCCTGGGCAGGGATGCCCCCCAGAAACTTCCTAATCTGGAGCAGTCCTGAGACTACTGCTCATTACTGATTTTCCACATAGGAGATGATGAAGTGGCAGCACAAAGTCCAAGGATGATCAAAAAGGACTTCAGGGCCTTAGAATGTTTGGCAAGGGAATCTGAGGCGCAAGTTACTATTTCCTCTCTACTTCCAGTTGAAGGCAGCAACATTGGAAGAAACAGATGGGCTAAGTCTATTACTGCATGGTTCTGTGGCTGGATCACAACCAAAATTTTCGGTTTTTTCACTATGGAATGGTCTATGCAGCACCAAGCATGCTTGTACCAGTAAGGACTCACCTTTCTCAGGGAGGAGAGTTGCTGCTTGGGAGCCAGAGGGGCCCATTGATAGAGCTTTAAACTAGCTGTGATAGGGGAGGGGGACAGTATCAGCTTTGTGCCTGGTGACCTGTGGGATGAGAAGTGAAGGTTAGAGGGACAGCGTGCAAGAGGAGCCTCTGCCAGTGGGACTCTGAAATGTGCTGGCCACACTGGAATGCACTTGCAGTCTTACAGAGGCAGACCAGGGATTCCTAATGTAACAGAAACCAACAGGGAAACACCAGAGAATTATCTCAAAGGAATTAAGGGCTGTTCCAGGAGGAGCTGGAAGCCACTGTGCTGCTAGAAAGCTCTGGCCCTGTTGCCATTTTGGGACAAGGTGAATGGATTCAAAGTATGTTTGTGTAGAGGCATTTCACATATACTCTTCAGCCCTCCATGTTCCCAGGAGCCACATAAATGTTTCCACTAACATTGACACACTCATTAGGATTGATACTACATGGTATAGAATTGTTTGTGTACTGAGGTTCCATTCGTATTTGGTCTAGGCAATGAAAGTTAAAACATAACATTTCTTTTACTTTACCCGTAGGTTGCTGGCAGCCTGTCAGACTTGCTAAGTAATGCAAAGGTGGGCTCATAAACAACAGCATGAGGAAGTAGAACTGCAAAGTGGAGAGGGTGAAAAAGAAAGTGGGTTGGATTGAGCTGGGCTCAGTATTTCTTAGCACAGTTGTTGGACCAGCACCTGGATCTCATCAGCTCTACTCATTCCTAGACACCACAGGGGTAAAAAGCTTATCTGAGGAGAGAACGAGACAAACAGACACTGCCTTCTTTTTTCCCCATACATGACTACATAAAACCTCAGTTCCTGTTGCCAACAGCTGGCTCAGCAGAGGAATTAAAGTTAGAACATCTGCAGAGGTTATTGTCTGGTTGGGGAAAGACAGTTAAAACTGGAAACTGATGAATCTAGTTTTCTTATGCATCTGGCCTAAGATCTTTCATCAGAGCCAAGAGTTTGGCAAAATAGTACAAAAAATATATTCATGCCTGTCATCTTCACATTGTCTTTAAATAATATTTTCACATGAGTTACGCCTGTAGGTAGGCAAATATAACCTATTTTGGGCTTATTCCTCCTTTTCCCATCCAACTAATCATATTTGTTATGATATGAGTTACCTAAGTGATTATTTCAAAGCATTATGAGATACAGGTTATATACAGGATGAAGTAGTGTCTGTATTGTATAGATTTTATCTAAAACATAATTCAGCTTATTTCCAACACAGGCAGTCAGTCAGCTTTGCTACTGGAAGAGGTGCTTCTCCCATTTGATCATTTTTGTGGCCCTCCTCTGGACCAGCTCTAACAGGGGCACATATTTCCTGTGCTGAGGAGCCCAGAGCTGGAAGGAGCACTCCAGGTGGGGTCCCACTGGAGCAGAGGGACAGAATCACCTCCCTCAGTCAGTTGATGCCACTGTGTTTGATGCAGCCCAGGATGCAGTTAGAGCAAGTGCGCACTGTGGGCTCATATCCAGCTTTTCACCCATCACTACCCTTAAGTCCTTCTCTGCAGGGAAGCTCTCAATCCCTTCATCCCCCAGCCAGTATTGATACAAAGGATTGTCTCGCCTAGGTCAGCACTTTGCACTTGATGATCCTCAGAAATTCTCATGGGCCTACATTTAACTTGTCCAATGCCCTCTGGATAGCATCAAGCATGTCACTCACACCACACAGCTTGGTGTCATCTGCAGAGGGTCTTGCTTAGGGCCCCCTCAGTCCTTCCATGCCACAGATGACAACAGTAAGCTGTACTGATGCCCAGGGGTCTGGTGACCTCTAGGGAACACCACCCTCTGGATGAGACCAGCCAACTAGATTCTCTTCTACCAAAGAGTCCAACTATCAAATCCATCTCTCTAATTTGGAGAGAGGGATATTGTGAGAGACCCTGTTAAAGGCCTGGTTAAACCAAGCCATGCTGTGTATCTCAAATCACCTCCCTATCCTGCATGTGCCTTAGCAGAGCTTCTAGAAAGATCCGTTCCATGTTTTCCCAGGCACAGAGATGAGGCTGACAGGTTAGTAGTTCCTAGAATCCTTCTTTCTACCTTTTTCAAAAATGGGTGTAGTGTTTCTCTTTTTCCAGCCACCTGGATCTTCACCTGTCTGCTGTGACTTTTCAAATATTACGGCAAATACATCAGCCAATTCCCTCAGGTCTCTGGGATACATCTCATCAGGTCCCATAGACCATGCATGCTCCAGTTCCTCAGGTGGTTATGGGACTGATCTTTGGTTACAGGTACAGTGACTTTGCTCCTCCAGTCTCTCTTTTAGCCCATCCACTTGGGAGGCATGGGGGAAAAAAAAGGTTGCCTCTGAAGTCTGAGAGGAAAAATATTGAATACCTGAGCCTTCTCCCTAACCCTATTTGACCATGTCCTTATATTCTTGCCAGGATAGGTGTCCATACTTCCTCTGCCTGTGCATTTCCTTCTTGCCCTTTACTTGACCAGAAGGTCTCTACTTATCTATGCAGGTCTCTTGCTATCCTTTCTTGATTTTTTACACTTGGGGATTGAGAGTTCTTTTGCTGTATGGAACATGTCCTTAAAGATCAGCCAGCTCTTTTCTGGTCCCTTGTCTTTAGAGTAGCTTCCCAGGGAGTCCTGTTGACTAACATCTTGAAGAACTGGAAGTTTACTTTCCTAATATTTAGGGTTGTGACCTTATTTTTTCCTGACCTTATTCTTTGCCAGACCCATATCCCTCAGGACTGTAAACTTCACTAGTCCATGAACATTGCATCCCAGGCTGCCTCTAACCTTCATATCACTGATTAACTAACTTGGTTAAAGCATTACAATAACCATTAAATTTGCTGATCAATCTTTCCCTAACTGCTATATGTGGATTTAAGAACTACTTGATAGATGAAATACTATCAAAACCTGGCTTAAGAAAATAATCTGCAAGGCTGACTGAAGTACTTCAAGGGTAATAACTTTGCACTGGAGGTTTGCCCTTTTTGTAAATAGCAGTAGAGGGTTCTATGTTGTGTTTTGAATTCCTTCACTGACTTGACCTTTGCTCTTGAATTTAACTTTCACATCTTTACATAATTCCTGGGTAGGGTTTTTTTGCCTCTCCTTAACTTAGCCTCTAAAAACTTCTATGTGATATTTTGTCTCTTTCTCTCCACTAGTATCACTATTCTGTGTATCTATATATCTGTTTCTTAAAAATCTATCAAAGAATCAGTGAAGTTGTTGGAAAACCCTTTTACATCTTTTAATGAAGGGTCAACTAGAGAAGGTTGTCCAGAACTACATCCAGTTGGAATTTGAGTATCTCCATACGTAAAGACCACAACCTCTCTGGCAGCCTATCTCAGTGTTTACACAGTAAAAGAGTTTTGGTATTTCTTGTTTTGTGATTTGTGCTTAAGGCCTCTTGTTTAGTCCATTGGCATGACAGAGAAGAGCCTGGCTGCCTCCTTTTCATTGCATCTCAATGGATATTTATAAACATAAGTAAGATCCCTCTGAACCTTTTCTCCAGGCTCATCAGTCCCAGATATCTGCACTTGTCTGTACATGGCAGATGCTCCAGACCCTTAATGAAATTCTTGGCCCAATGTATTCTTCTTCTTTTCTGCTTATGCTTTTTTAGCCCCAAATGACTCATTCCTATTGCCATTTGCAAAGCTCCTGTCCTTAAAATCCCATTGCCTTCCAGTGGCCATTCTTGTTAAATTGGATGTAAATGCACAGCTTTTGCTGTTCCTGCTCCAATTTTCAGGTTTGTTTTTACAGTGTGAGCTCCACAGTTCCAGCCCTGTTTTTCTCAAGTACTTGGAAGTGCTGAGCATATAACAGGTGCTTCCCTATAAAAACAACAGAGCTGATTGCTGCTGAGAGTAACCTGAAAGGGCAGAGTCCTGCATTGATGCTGGCTTAGTGAAAAATGTATTTTAGACCTAAGGTGGGGGGTAAGGGGGATGAAATGACTGGGAAAGGCATTTCAAGAGTTTGTGAAGTAGGCGTAATTTATTTTTTTTTACAGCTCCTTACAGAAGGGTTTTTTTTGTTGGCAGCTGAAAGTCAAGAGACCAGCAGGCATAATTTAGAGCTGCATGTGCTGTGGCATTTACCAAGGAGTGGAGATAAATGGGGATCATCATAACACACTGTGAATTGCAATACAACTTACTTGTTCCCAGTGGCCAAGGCAGTGGTCCCTGATTGATTGATTGATTCTGTGAGAAGGCTGAAAGGCTATTTCATGAGTTTTCAGAACTGAGAGGAAAATGTGAAAATAAAGATAAACAGTTTATGAATTCTGCAGCCAGATAAACATACTGTTTGACTATCTCAAAAAGACAGTTCACTTTCTATTTAGAGTAATATACACTCCTGAATTCCGTATTCCAGCAATTTTCAGGCCTCCAGCTGAGCTCTTTGCAGAGATAATGCAGGTGGAAAGATGAGTTAATGGTTTAAACAATTAGAGATTTGATGCAGTGTTCCATCTGTCAAAGCCCACTGAAATGAAAGCTCACAGTTTTAATTTGTGCCTCCAGCATCTAACTCAGTCTGAAACGGTGTCAGCGATTTGCCCTGCCCACAGTAGTGTTATTCTTATGTTAAGCATTCTGTGCACACATGCTGAGAGACTTCTATCAAACATATTAGTGTGCATTTGAGAGATCATTAGCCTGAAGTAGCTGAAACATTCTAGGTTTCTTAGCCAGGAAACTCACATCTCTGCTGGAAAGTGTTGAGCCACTGTTATGTACACAATAAAGCTAGAGCAGGATAGGGATAGCTTTGTAAAGTTTAGCAGGAATTGTGGTACTGTGATTTAAGTGGCACCCATAAAAGGGTGAGAGATAATGAATGTTTTGTTTTTTTGTCTAAAAAGATGGATTGAATAAAAATTTCTTTCTTGATCTGCTAGACAGATTGTTTTTTCTTTCATCTAGTAAAAGCTAAGGTAAAACCATTTAATAGAATTGGAGTTCATAAGAATTGATCAATAAGATTATTGTTCTGCTAAATAGATAAAAAGTCATAAGCATATAAGAAATAAGGCAGATGTGATATTTATAGTTTGCATTCTCATGTTTTATTTGATTTTTTTTTATATTCAGCTATAAAAAGGTAGAGGGAGCTGAGAGAACTATAGTGGTTAGATGATTAAAGCTGTACTAGCTAATAAATAGGGTGACTGAAGTTTCTGGGTATTTGTGTTTGGGGAAATAGAAGAAAGAGCTTTGTGATTCAGTGTTTGTATTTATACGAAAGCATTAGTGTATAAGTGTGTTGTGATTACAGGAATCCCTTTGTTCCCAAGGGCCTTGAGAACTGACAAATAAACAGAATTGAAATGCAAACAATATTTGCAGTACTCTGTAATACTCTGATGTATTGCTCTATATTTGTAAACATCAAGTTTTATTTTTTGACTATTCAAGAAACAGTTGTGTTAGAACATGAAATAAATGAACATGAAGTGAACATGGAATAAGTGAACATGATGTAAGTTCATATTCTTTACAGTTGCTGTATTGGATCATGTTAGTCGTCCTTCCTGTTTAACACGTGTTACCAGCTGGATGCTCAATAGATAAGTAAACCTGTAGGTCTAGAATAACCTACTGCTAGAAAAAAACTTCCTTAAACCCTATTACTTGTTTTTGTGTGACTACTTGTTTTTGTGCAACCTAAAGGATACATCCTTTTCAGAATGCTAGTTTTGGCTTCTCAGCTCTTGCTGCTTGCTGTTTTGTGCGCCTTAAATTTTTTTGCCTTGGAAGAACAGACCTCAGGACTTTATGGGAAGTATGTTTTGCTTGGCCTTGACTCTGAATGATGCTGCTGGTAACTTTCTGTCTCTAGTAAAAATGGTTAGAATCAAGCTACTTTCTTTTTCCCCTTGTTAAAAGATTATCATGACTGCCAGAGCCCCTGTGAGGGATAGGGAGGAAAGGATCAGATTGGTTTTATGTCCCTGTAGCTCAGGTTTTGTTAATGAGGAATGCTGACATTCTCATTGATCTTCAGCATGGCTTTACAGAAAAGTTTGGTTCTTTGGAGCTTGTTCTTTTGGCCAGTTGTATCTGTTCTAAGGAGATAATGAAACTCTGATCACTGTGCTGTTTGAAATTTGAACTCCTGAATACTGAGCAAACTGAGCCAGTGCTGAGATAACCAATTGAAGATTAAGTACCCCTCTTTCACAGAGAAAGGACACAAAATTGTCGTTAATGACTGAATTGTGCCAACACTGGCTTTGAGAGTAATACCATAGCAGTCTCAAGTCTGTTCTCAGAAAGCCAGTGCTGGCTTTAGACTTTAAATCTGCATGCACTGTGGTAAATAGAGACATACACTGCAGCTAAAGGGAGAAATGTGTGCATGAGGGTGCTCACATATAAACACAACAGATATTATTGAAGCTGGCATGCTGAAGCACTAAGTGCTTCTTTAACTTAGCTTTATCTGCTTCAGTGAACACTTCAAAATCCAAGGACATTCAGACTGCAGAATCCTTTATTTAGAGGTATTTGAGCACAGAAATAATCCCTTCCTAGAAACTTTTGAAATACCAATGCAGCTATTCATTCTAATCAACTGCAAATTTTTGTCATCTAAAAAGCAGTTGATTAAGTAACATCTAACAGAAGGATGATTATCATTGGAGCAACACTGGTCAGACAGTAAAGGCAGATGCTACTACTGAGATTAAGGAGAATTAGCAGTAAATCTACTTGAAAACAAGTAACAGATTTGTATTCCAAAATCTTCACTTTTACCAGGTCTCTCACCACTCAGTTTGCTCAAAGCTTGTACATAATTTTTTCTTGTCTTTCAGTAACTTTCCATGCTATATGCAGAGTGAAATATGTGACATGAAAGTGTATTTGAGATTTTGATTTCCCACATACATTCTTAGTTTCCAAAGCTTGACTTCCTGAATTACTATTAGGAAATTTTAATAACTTAAATATGCCAGAGAATCTGTACAAAATTTATAAATTTGCAGTTGAGAATCTTAATTTTATCTTATTAGATTGCATTTCATTAACCTAATTAGTGCAAAACAGGCTGTAATAGTCTGTTCAGATGTATGGACTTTTTCTCCTCTTGTGGGAGACAATTGCAGGATTAGGTCAAATACAGCTCTAGTTAAGTGACAAAGACAAAATGTACTTGCATTGACCTTTAATGTAGTAATGAAATACATTCAAGCCACTGGGAAGAGACATATGTCTGTATCTTAACCATGGCTTCAAAAAGAGTTTTGCTTGACGAGCGCCAGGCATTATTCAAAACCCACTGAAGTAAGGAATACTGACTTTCAACAAGCTTTATACCCATCTGTAAGTTAAGATTGTGCTTTTTCAAGTGACCTCCCTTGGAGTTTCTGCATTACACTAACATTGAAGGAGATATAAAAAAAAGTGTGCTTAGGTAGATGGAGTTACTGTGCTGAGAGGGAGGCAACAGTCTTTGAGGCAGACAGGCAGGGATGCAAGTGCCCTTTTCTCCACACATTCACTGAAGTGTAAGGAAAGCATTAAGCTGGAAGTGAGAGCTATGACTCTTTTCTACTTTTGAGTGACTGCAAAGAATTGGAAAGCTGTCTGAGCACAGAGGCACAGTCTGTCCTTAAACAGAAATTGCAGGTTCTATTTTGTAACACTAACTGTGATATTTAATCAGATGCTGAAGAGTTAATTGCCATTTAGCACTGACTGTATATTAGAATAACTCTCTGTGCACAACAGACAGAAATGCTTCTGAAAGGGTGCGTGTTAAAGACCGGGTTTTGTGCTATGAATTTTAAGTAGATCTCCTTATTGAGTTTCCTTAAAAAGTTCTGCTTAAAGTCAGTTCAGGGTATAGTCTCAGGTGAATGGATCAGAAAGGTAATTGGTTCTGACAGTTCTTCCATAATATTCACATCTACTATATGGATTACAAGCACACATTCTGATCTTAGTCATATCAAATATTTTTAGCTATTTCTATGGCCTGAGGAATTTAAGTGCACAGTGGAAGTACAAATAGAAGTCCCAATATGCAGATACTGACAGGAAAATATTTGGGTCTTTTTTCTGGTACCATAAACTTTCTGCAATTTGGTTTGCATCCTCATTTTAAACTAGTGAAAAAATACTTGGGGTGTAAAGTGAAAGGGAAATTCATAGCCATAGTTATTGAATGTTGACATATGCATTTAATCCATATGGCAGATGTGAAGCAGTATTTTGGGTTCATGTTCAATGTAAGGAGTTGCCCATGCAGGAATGCCAGCAGGATCCACGACACTGAAATGAAAGAAGACATGGATATCTATTCAGCCTTGTTTGATGCTGGTGTATGTGTGTACAAAATGGATTTCTTGTTTCAGGTAGGTGTTTTCAACTTATGCATTTAGAAATTAAAGGATCGCTGTAATTAAATCTGTAAAGGAATTTTTTCCTTTGGTGTACGAACCAGAAGACTGAGTTATGAACAAGGACCTTTTCCCCAATATATCTAATACTCTGTTTGCTTTAAGTTGCAAAACCCATGGGTTCCAAAGAATGTCAGAGTTTCCAGCCCTTGACTTTGAATAAAGAATACAGCTGACTATGTTTATTTTTCCCATAGACGTGATATTGTTATATCTAAAATCCATTAAATTTCAAAATCCACAATAAATCAGGGTATGAGCAGGAAAAGAAAACTGAGTTTCACCACTTGGGATTTGAACTGCACCCTCCAAAAATAGTAGAAATTTTCCAGAGCTAGGAATGAAGAATCAGGTGTTAAAGTGGTTTCATAGTAGGAATGAAATATTTTCATTTTCAATGAATTTTTTTTATTTATGTGAAACATTTACCTGCATTGTTACTCACTGAACTTTGAGCATCCTCAGCAGGGAAATAGACTTAATTTTCTTTTCGTTTTACATACGTATGACCACCCTGTTAATGCTAGTAAACAACAAAATACTGGTTAAACAGTAGTTAACACTTCATAATTTTTTTCAACTTTTGTCCACTTAAATCAGGCTTTAATGTTGCGTGGATTCTCATGTGTGCTTTTCCTAAATCTGGAATTCTTTCAGTTTGGCCTGAGAACACAAGGCAGAGCACAAAACACATCGCTGGCCTGGTCCATGCAGTTTTCTGGGAGGAGAACTAACCTGGTTGCTTGCAGGAATGCTCATGGGAGGTATGGTCAGACCCAGCAGGCAGAGCTCAGTCTGGCTACACCTGTTAACTTTTGTTTGGTTCTGGACCACATTGTTGAGTGATATCTGAGGATATCATTATTCACTCACTGGGAGGCAGGTCTAAAACTCTAAAAGGCCCAGGAGCAAAGGAGAGAATTGCATTTTTTTGGATGAGATTTTGGAAATGTGAGGATTTATATCTGTAAAGAAGCACTGAGACGATAGACCTGATGAGTAGCTATTTAAGTCATTGAAGACGCTACCAAACCTGGCTCAGCAAATGTTTCTTAAAGAAACATTGTTTTTTCACAGAAACTCTCCAACATCATTCCGCTGCTGATCTATTCTGCTCATATATTATTCAATGTTCTATTTTCCTTTCCTATTTATTGTTTAAGGTATCTGCATGACAGAAGTATTGTGTTTCTTCAGAGTTCAGCTTCTCCTGCTGTACAATTTCCTCATCCAAAGTCATGTTTCAATTTGTGTCAAATACAACTCCTATCATAATTGTAACTTATGTTTGTGGTGGGGCCATGATACATAAAAGAATCCCCTTTTAATTGCTTATTTTCTTCAAAAGATGAATTAAATCTTTCTGTATCATAACTGAATATTTTAAAATTAATCTATAGTTAAATAACATATTTGAATAACTAATGAGTCGTTTTAAAAAATATATATATTAAGTTGGTAGCTTTCTTGCCTTACTTTTTCCTTTCAATTTCTACCCCTCCCATTAAATAAACTGAAACCAGGAAAACTAAATTGATGTAGCTTTATTGTGGAGATACATTTTTTGTTAAATAATAATAGTGGTGCAAAAAGTCACAACATGCACTTCATTCAAATAATATCCATCTGTAGGGGAAACCATCAGATTGTCATGTTTTCTTGGTTTAATAAGTGTTTGAAAGTATTGCAGATTGAGGACTTTAATTCCTTAAATGGCAAGTAAGTAGGTCATCATCATCTTCAGGGGAAGGCTTATTTGTCCTCATTATTCCTGGGGTCCAACATTATGCAAATTTACTTCATAATACACTTGAAAGTAGTTATTGTAAAGAAGTGGGCGTATCTATAGGCAGTACTTGAAAGATTTTTATCCTGACAACAACTACAGCAAAACAGATTTGCAAACACTATTCATATACATGAATGTTTTTAATCACTAATAGGAGAAGATTGAATTAATTAGAAATTCAGCTTTTCTTCCCCCTTTTTACTGGTTCTATGGTAGAAAGATTGTCAGATGTAATGCTGGTTTAAAAGGGTTAGTGACTCGTAAGTGCACTTAATGGCTATTTAAACTTCTACTTTTGGCAGATTAAATAAAAATGTTTGAAGACATTCATGGTGCTCTGTTAAAAAAAAAGGGCACAGAAGGGTGGTGAAAGAGCAATGAACAGGCAGCATAGTAGTGTAGGCAGATCACATACTTGCATCTTTACCAACAAATGTCAGGGACCATTCCTGTCCTGCCAGCAGGATCCTAGTGGAGGCTTTTTGCACCTCTGCCATCTGCCTACCACACCTTCCTCTTCTTAGAAAAACAAGTTGTGGTTTCAATTGTCTAGCTCTTATTAAAAAAATTAAAAAAAAAGAATTGTTCACCATGGAATTGAAGAAAGAAAGAACGTGCCATACTGTAATAATGTGAAGGTTGTTTTACCCCCACAGTTGTCAGTTTTCTGGGTAGGTCATTGCAATTCAAACAATTGTGTGTGTGGCAAGTGTATTTTATGTTTGCACAAAAACTGTCTTAATTGATCAGTTAGAGTGGGGTGAAATTTTAAGTGCATTATAGTTTGGTTTGTTGGGGTTTTTTTCCTGGGGAAAAACCTCAATCTAGATGTACTTTTTATTTTATTTTTATCAAATAGTGAGTCTAGGCAAAAGCTCTTGAGTATATTTTATTATGCTGTCACAGAAAGCTAGTGCATTTTTTCTTTATTGCTAACATTTGTTGGGTGATGACAGGTTATCAAACAGTACAGAGCTGTTTAACACCTTGGAAGAAGACAATAAAGAAACTGGTGACACTTGCTTAACAAGAAGCACAGTGTGTTTTGGGAAATCTGTCAGTGAGAAGACAGGCCTGTAAAGATGTCAGGCCTATTTTGACCTTTCTGCCCCTTGTTTGTATTCTACTGTTTCAGCTTTGCAAATGACTCCACATTTGGTATTTGAATTGAAAGTAAGCATCACATAACAAGGAAAGGACATGAATAAGTTTTTGAAATGTATTGTAAAATGAAAAAGATGGATGCTCAGAAAATGATTATGCATTTTTTTTCATGGCTTCATAACACTATTAAAGGAAATAATTTTTTAAAAAAATTTAAATGAATTGTATATGTTGTTATTTTAGGGTGGTCTGTCAAAGTGGTAGATGTTGCATTAAATCCAACTACTACTGAAGCATGGTACTGTGTGCCTACAGTAATTTGAGCTCTCTGTAATGATGTATGACATTCACTTTGCATGCTCAGTGCTATATTTTATCCAGCATTTGGATAGCATGATATTCTGACCTTGTCTGATTGGTGATCTCATTTTCTGTGAATGTTGCAAGAACAGTAAACAAAGCCTGGAAGAATTGTCAAGCTGACAAGTTGTATTGCTATGTATCTTTTCAAGACAAAGCCACAGCAATTTATGTGTCTTGACACCTTTGTCTCTTGTATTAAGAAAGCTTTAACTAACTTCTCCTTGAGTCTATAGTCCACTATCTAAAAATGCCACAACTTATAAAGATAACAGGTAGATAGTCTTTTAAGGAGAGACCTCAGAGAGATGGAATAATTTAGGAAAAAAACAGCAGCAGCTACATTGTGGAAGGAATCCCAAGACTAACAAGATTGCCTCGTCAGAAGAGTGTATGAAACATTTAAACAACAGTTTTGTATTAAAATTTATACATAGCTATGTGTAAGTATGTTTTACAAATATGTTGAGTATGAGAATAGTTTTTTGCATGAATCTCACAGCCATTTATGCACAGCCTGCAAATGTCAGTGATTGCAGGAATGCAGAAATAGTTTTGTTTTATTGTGTTTTCCTTTCACCTTCCTCTCTCACTCCCTCAAGAAACCTATAAAAGAAATGTTCTACTCTGTTGAAACCATATGGGGGTTTTGCATCTGGAAAATTTGAACCTTAATCTGTACATATCTTAATTTCAGTTGAATACTGACCTTGTTTGAGTTATTTAAATCCTATGTTTGAAAGAGAAATTATTTGGTCTAGAATTACATCTGCATAATGTAGTTGTACTTTAATTGCTTAGTCTGGCTTTACTAACTATTTTTGCTTTTAATGGGAAGTTGCTGTTGACTATACACATCTTCAGCAGGTTTTTATAAACAACGAGAACTTCAAAAGTGGGGGAAGTATATGGCTAAGTGGCAGTCTGAATAGAAAGTGGGATTACAGCATACTTCTGCTGGGATTTGGGTGTAAGGTCTCTAATTTATTTATAACAAAGTTAAATCATCTTCTAGTTGAGCAGTTAAATACTGAGGACATCTCTTTTTGGAGTCGTCTTATGCTTCAGCCAATTGACAGAAGATAAGCTGCTGTACCCATCCCTCCCAGAGCTTTCAAAGAGCAGTGGAGCTTATTATAAATGAGTGACTCATACACAGGGTGGAACAAATGCACCATTGGCAGCCTACAGAGATAATAACACTGACCTCCGGGCATTTTACAAGGGAGCTCTCTCGTGTAGGTCGACTTCCCACTGCTTTAAACCCAACCTAAATAGACTATTCACAGGCAACTGGATTGACAGATTAGAGATTTATATGCACAAGTGTAGGCATTAGCAGCATGGGCTCTGCACATCGGGACATGAGAAGTAGTTGAAATATCTGACCACGAAAAGCAGAGGGACATTTTTCTGTAAAGAAGTAGGTTTCTAAACTTTCTTCAGACTTGTGAAATATGGGTGGTAGGGCAGTCATAAAAGTCCAAGCTTGCAGTGTCTGTTTATGCAGGACTTCCAATAATGTGAAATTGTTTGGAAATAAGGGTTATGATAGGGCTGCCACTTCATAGGGAACATTGGAGTAGGTGAAAAGAAGACATGATTTTAGGTTCTAAGTCAAAATATGCTCTATTTGCCTTCTCCTTTTCAATACATACATATACACAAAGTGAAGAAGCAGGAATAATTTTGTAAAATGATGAAGTTTAACATTTGTCAACTTATACCAGTTTTAGGAGGAGCTTGTGGTACTGAGTTTAAGCTTAAGAATACAAACGTGATAACTTGTACTAACTCAGACTTTTATACAAGGTATAAGTGTGTCAAATGTCTTCATCTTTCAACTGTGTTAATGTTAATGAAATACAATTTGGCGGTAGAACTCATCCACCCAGTGTGTACTAGAAATTTAATTTGTGCCTTTCTGCAGAAAGAGATGTGTTCTAGTGCCTGATCTTAACAAAAGGTTATATTGAAAGGAATGATTTCAAAGCAGATGACAAATTACTGAAAAGACATTTTTATTGTACAATAGCATGCTCCCACAAAGAAAAACAAGGAGTGAGTGGGACACAACACTGTTCCCCTCCAACATTCTCCAACACTAATTTAAGGAAAAACACATTAAGAGACAACCTTCAGTGGATTTATTCTTTTCATTTCTTTAGAAGAATCTTAGCAGGTTTTTTTTTTTTTGGCTTGGGTAAAAAGACATTAGAGACATTAGGACATGCAGTTGGATCTCCCAAAAAAAGGTTGTGTTTTAAAATTATTATTCCTGGTTATATTCTGTCTGCAGAATATGTGGCAAATACATTAGTGATGCTTGATTTATAGAGACAGAAATTACAAAAATTTGTCAGAAATCTGTTTGAAAGAAAATTGTGAAACAAATGAGAGTTTCAGTCCAAGTGTAGATAAATCAGCCTGACTCCCTTAGTCAGCCTTTATGTGAAATATCAGAATTTTCAGATATCTCTAGATCTGATAATGTAATAATAAGGAAAACAAATCATAACATGATATGTTTTCAAGATGCTAATTATCTAAATCTGTTCTGATACCAAAGTTCCTGACTTTTACTGAAAGCAGTGAAACTTTCCCTGCTTGTTTCACAAGTTTCTATGCTCTGAAATTGTTAATTTAATGCCTGAGATTTGTAATGCAGTATGCAGATTGTCAATGCAGTATATATGTATCTAGATATTTATTTTAAAATAAGTAATTTTTATTCTCCTGTAGCAAGTGAATTGACATTGGCAGTGACATTCGATTACCTGGCCTAGGAGGCTTTTGTTGAGACCTGAATCCAGAGGCCTTTACTTGGTCACACATCCTGGCAAACAAATCCAGCACAGTAATTCCCTGGGTCTTTCCTTACTTTGTATCCAGACAAAATTTTGGTGAAACTCAAGAAACTGCAGTCATACAAAGTCTTCCTCCAGCAATTACATCCTTTGAATTAAAGATTTTGCAAGTGGGCTTCAAACTCACAGTTTTTCTATTTGGAAGTTGCAGGCTACAGCTGAGATAATACATACATATTCATTCTTTCTGACTAGTTTGTGGTGGATGTTTTTACCAAATACCAGGTTTTATACAGAATTCATATTTCAAGTCTGGTTGTTTTGTCCCATATCTGAGCTTTTAACAAATAAAATAAAGTTGAAACGGGTGTCTGGGAGAGGTAAAGTATTTTCCCTTGTATTTCTGCTGTGTTATCTATGTGAACAAGCATCTACTTAGGTAGGAATACACAATTCTCAAAGATGCTAATCTGTCCTGCTTTCTAATTTCCACTTGCTTAAATTCTAATTTTAAAGGGCTGTGTGTTTGGAGAATCTTTTGATTCTTCAACTGTGTGGATTAGTCTTAACCCTTGTCATGACTTTGCATTTACAAGCTTGTGCCTTTGATCATTTGAGTTGCTGTGAAAAGGAAGAAAAGAAGCACAAACATTTGGCATTTTCTGCTTGCAGATGTCCTACACATCATCTCAACTCATCTTTCAGCTTCCATTCTCTAGTGTCACTTCCCTGAAAAAGTTTAACTGCCTTTCCCTGAGTCCAGTATTTCATTCAGATAAATAAGAGGCATCCTTTTCTCCACAGAAGGGAATAATTTTTGTTTGAAAACTGTGATTTTTTTAGTTGGTTCTAGGTGCAGATTTATTTTTTCCCCCTGTATCTGTTCTTATTCTTGCTGCTTCACAAAATGTTGCTTTTATACTAGGGGGGATGATAGCCTGTGGCACACTGAGAAAATTGTTTGGGACTTTTGCCTCTCTTTGAACTTGTGAAATGAGTAAAACAAACTGCTCATCTTGGTAAATACATTCGTTCCTGTGAAGTTTTTGTCTGCTTGTTTCTTTAACATCACACAATATTTTCAAACTTTAGTTTTTTTTGCTTGCAACGCAGTTGTTGAGTCATCCTGATTTTCATTTTTGTTTTAGAGTGTATGTTTTTATAAAGCATGGCCAGTCAAGCATTGCAGTAATCTGTGGCTCTAGTGCAATACAACAAAGCATATGTCCAAAATGCCCATATTTCCTCTTGAATGTAATAAGGCTTTCAAAATAATGACAGCAATTGGGATATTATGAGACAAAACTTTTTTTAAAAGAGACTGCATAGTGACAGGTTGCAGTGAAAAGCTAGAAATCTGTTAAATTTGTAATTATCCATCATAGATTTCTCCACTGTGGCCCCAATTTAGAGATACTTGTGCATGCTTTCTCTGCTGTGTTCTTCAGGGAAAAATCCAGTCCCCAAGGAAGTCAGTGTAATTTTCTCTGAAAGTGTCAGTGTGGTAGCAGCACTGAAGTTCATTGAACTTGCAGTACCATCTTTGCAGATATTGTAATTCTGAAGCTAAACTGTGGTGCTCTACTTGGAGTAGTTCTTACTACTTCAGGACTTGCTTTTCTTTGTTGATGCAGAAATACTACAGAGGATTACAGCCTGAGCTCCTAGAAACTGTAGAGTGCTATTTGCAAGAATGTCTAGATAAAATGTCTATGCATGTATAAGCTCTGTCTTACTGAAGAATTACATCTGCCTAAAATACTAGGATGACACCAAAGTTTTTGTTGCTATTTATAAAATAGATTAAATATCTGTCAGTAACTGATATATCTAGTTAGGAAGAATTACAAGAAAAAATTACTAAATGCCTAATGTTTCTTTATTTATCTTTTTGTCTACTATCTAATTCATGTCTAAAAGTGCATCCTCAAGTATTGCCTGTTCCAGGTGTACCCACACTGAAGCATTTCTACATCATGGCCTTGGGCAACCCTTAAAACACAGCAGTTTGGCGGCTTTTTATGACAGTATCATTTAATTTATCTCTACTGTTACTTTTGTTCTGGTGCTTCTGTTCTATGGTGAAACAGACACTGTGAAGGCTGAGCATATCTGTAATTGTAGTTACTTTTTTATGTATAGTGATATATTCTCTTGCTGAATAATTTTTATTTGCATGGGAAACAAAGGAATTGTTTCTTATGGAGCTTTTGTGCATGTAGGATTCTAATATAATCAAAGAATGACACCTCTCTGTAGCATGAAAGCATATACAACAGCAACACTCTTTCTACATGGAACAACTAGTGGACTTTGAGCAGAGGGAGTTGGACTTGATGCTCTCCAGAGATTATTTCCAGCTTTAACTATTGCATGAAGTAGCTGTAGGTATCATCTTGGAATGCTATACAAATTAGAAAACAGACCCTCTGATTGTTTATAATATGTGCTTATTTGGACAATGCATTTCTTACCAGACAAATTAAGGAATTTAAGGAGAAAAATTGAAAAGAGGAAATAAGAAATGTGAAACACAAAAGGAAGAGTAGGCAGATACTCTCTTCATTATCCAACATAAAAATGTCTGTTTCCTTTGAAATGCAGATTTTGTTTAAGAGAGGAAAAATAAGAGAAGATGCATTTAATTCATATTCAGGTTGATGTGAATATTTTAAAGGAATGGATAAAACACCTTGGAGGAGGGGGTTGTGCTAATTTTAGGTTTGCACAGGCTGTTTTTTGAGGTGCAAGAAAGTATCATTTAATTCTTTGCAGTCTACATCAGTAAGGAATATTGCAGGTAGGACTGATAGTTATTTGGTCACTTTATGATTGCAGGTGACTTTATTCACAAGGGGACACCACTGCACTTTTGGAATTCGTAGTTGTAAGAGGAATACAGAAAAAAATATTAATTACTCTAAACTGAGTTGTGATATTGTTACAATTACAGAGAGTTTTGCCAGTGTTAATTTGTACACTAGCTACCCTGCTAAATGATGCCCTTGTTTTTTTTTATTTACATTCACACTTACTTGTGAGAGACTGCCTTAAGTCCATGGATGAAAAGTAAATCAATCACTTTTTCTCCTCTTCTTTGAAACTTGTAATTTACCTTCAACCTGTTCTCTTACCATTCTTGTAGTTCAGTTGGCTGGGCTGTTTTACAGTGAGCATTCACTTAGCAACTGTTCAGAGGTCAGGTTAGTGCAGTGCTAACCAGGTAAATTCTCCCTCTAGCACAATACATGCCTTTCCTTCAAGCTGGACTGCAGATTCTGGTTTGTGCACTATGTTTTCTGGGATTCTTACAGTACCACTGAAGAGGTGGTTGTCCTCCAGCTGATTATCATTTCTTCCCACTCTGCATCCCCATGATTACTGCTTCTTCACGCTGCTGCTCCAATAAGCGCATCCTAACCTGTTTCAGTCAAAAGAAGTTAATCTGGACAAATTTACAGTTTTTGATAAGCAGCTTAATTTTGATTGGAAGTCAAAAGACCCACCTGCTTGAGGAAATCTCAGGATACAGTATTCTATTCTGCAAAGAGCAGAACAGAAGACAGAAGTGGGATGGGGATCACCACAGCAAAATCTGAATGTAGTACTTCAGCCTTGGGGATGTCTGTGCTGTCACCCAGGGATAGAAGATTATTTTAAATAGTGAGTTGCTTATAGGGAACTTATAGGTACTTAAAGGGAACTGTAACTCAGGTAGGAGTAAGGTTTTTTTGATTTACCTGCAGTTGAGAAATGCACATTCTTATTGCTGATAAACTTTAAGTTGTCTTGGCAAGTTCTGTGCTCTCTGTATTCTATAACTTCCCTGGGTCTGCGAAATGGAATCATATATACCTCTCATTCTTTGTAGAATGAAGTATTTCAGTGAACACAGGAAGCTTATACTGTCCAGTGTCTTTGTTAGGAGTCTTCACCAGCTCAAGTCTGGTATGAATTTATGTAAATCAGCAATGAGAGACAGGAAAGAAAGAAATATGAGTACACAACACATTAACAGAATAGCATCCAAGGGCACTCTGGTGGAAGAAAGGCTTAAGTTCTTGTCAAATGTTATTCTTAGTTTTATATTGCTTTTTTTTTTTTTTTCCCCAAGTAAGAATAAGACAGGAAAGTTATTTTTAGGCTGCATATGCAGGCATGTAGGGTGCTGGTCACTAGTGTCTTCTTGGATATTTAATACCACTGAATTTTATAATCTTTTTTCATTGCAGCTGGTCTAGTACAAGGAAGAAAGAAAGAGTAGCAAATAACACAGCAATGAAAAAGACTCATTATACTCTCTACCAAGAAAATAATCAACCTTTTTCACAGTTTCTTCTAATTTATATCAGTGTTTACATTTTATTGTGCTAAGTAGGTGAAGGATTACACTATGGTATAAATGGCTTTCCCAAAGTGGAAGCTTTACTGGCATGTTTATGGACTATTCCATGTGTTATAATGTAAGATACGTTCCTTTTTGGCTAGATTTGCATTTTGGATTAATTATTTCCAGCACTACAGCTAGATAGATAAAGAACTTGATTCTTCTTACAAATCATCAACTGTGCTAATAGATTGTTTTAAATTAATGTCCTCTTAATAATATTTGATAAATTAATTTCAATTAATGTATCAAATATATTGATATTTCAATATCAATGTCAATTTTTAAAAATTGTCAATTAAAAAATATCTGTTGTGAACATTGACTGTGTTGGTTGTAGTTAACTCCTACATGGCTAACAAACGACAGTGAACTTCTTGCACTTTATGGGTGTAATGTCTTGGATAACAGTTGGCATAATGGAATAAGAACATGACTGGTAGATTGGTGGCCTACATAGTATTTTTCCTGCTTTCACCTGTGTATAAGTTCTTGCCATCCTGACTGAAGCTGTCATATTCTGCTTTGTAAATCATCTCAGTCTTTTTAGTGATAGTGGTTGAAGTTGATGATGGAGATGTGAAATGTTATGAAAGGATAGTGTTTATTTCCTGTACTGTGACCCAGATTGTAAAAGATACAGTAATAAGGTTCATAGGAAATCAAATGCTTTTCTTCTCTTCCCTGTGAAACTAAAACTTCTGCTCTATTTTATGTTGCTCTCCTGTGTTTTCTTAGCTTCAGTAAAAAACTGGCTTTCATGTTCATATTTAAATCAGCTGTTAGAGACTGAAGAGCTACAGAGTGAGTCTGAGACAAATCTAATTTAGAGTTCAGATTGAATAATTTAATACTGAAGCATCCTGTGTGTCAGCTGAGTGTGGGAAACAATCATAGCTAACTTTTTTAAATAAGCAAGGTGGGGAATGATTTGGGTAAGCCCATAAT
Source organism: Camarhynchus parvulus (assembly GCF_901933205.1). Taxonomy (NCBI): domain Eukaryota; kingdom Metazoa; phylum Chordata; class Aves; order Passeriformes; family Thraupidae; genus Camarhynchus; species Camarhynchus parvulus. The sequence goes on from NC_044571.1 coordinate 21,104,092, forward strand.
GATCATTCTTCTAATTTTCTTTGAAAGCAAAACAGGTCTGGCCTGGCTGGATATTATTTAAGCTGTCAATTGTTCTAATGTGTCTTACAATTACGATGAGGAAAGCATTGACATCAGAAACCATCTGTAGCAGCTCTTTTGCTTTTGGAGTTAGCATAGAAGGGTGGTTACATAATGAAATAATCTACAATGTTGTCTGCCAAGTCTTTGATCTGTGGATCTTGCTTTTTCCTAGATGGCATGTCTCCTAAAATTAGGACAATATGCAAAACATATTGTATGACTCAGAAAATAAGAAGTGAAGTTAATATATTGTTGTTTCAGTCTCAGAGTATTTATACTAAAATTGACTTAAAAATTTCTTTACATGATTTTCCTTGTTTTTTTCACTCAACAGACAGAATTAATGCAGCAGCAGTTTGCCTGCCTAACAAAAATATGCAATAAGCCAAATTCAAAATAAAAATACAGATGAAACTTATGTGCCTTGTGATGCACTAGAGGTGCTGTAGCTGTGACAAAGTGACACCTTCAAGCTTTCAGGGATAAATTCTTGCTGTGTCGTAAATCCCAGACTAGGACATTGCATTAATTTATTCTCAGGGCTGAGATAATACTTGAATCTGTTTCCATGTGATCGGGAAATTATTTGAAGCACTTCTGCCCTTCAGAGGTAAATATTTCATCTGGGAAAGGCACAGAACAGCAGAATCTTCTGGAGTGCTGTTCCCCATGTGCAGGCAGCTCTCTTCCCTGAGAATGCAGAGTCTCTTTGCAGACACACACAGGCAGGTCTGTATCTAGGCACACATTTCCTTCTTGCAGGAAGCTTCTATTGCTGTGTAATGTCAGATTCCCTGCATCCCATAAATCTTGTTAGCAAGCACTGATTCCAACCAGGCAGATACAGTTGGAGAAGCTGATGGGTGTACAGGAGTGTTGGGTGAGGGCATCAAGCTGGAGGAGCAGGCTTGAGGGGAAGAGGGAGGGAGAGAGGACTTAAGGTGAAGGCCAGACTGGTGGGCATCTCTTCTGTCACAGTAACTTGACAGGTCTCTTGGTTCACTCTTCTTCTTCTTGAGTGCAAATCAAGAGAAGTCATCTATTGCCCAAATCATAAACAGACTTCATAGGGGAAATCACATTTTAAATTCTTTGGGAGCTATTTCAGGAGCTTCTTCAGCACTTTTATAGAAGTAAGGTGCAGTACAGAAGTACTAATATCACATATTGCTCTATCATATCGTCTCTACATATTTTAGACTTTCAAAAACAACCAAACATGGGAAAATATGAACTGTTGTGTATGTGCTTTTCTATTTTTGTAAAAAGAAAGTCCTTTTAGTTTTGAAAAATGTCATTGCTTGCTGTATACCATAAATCCTCATAAAAATGTAATTGCATGTAATTTATGCTCATTCAGTTCTAGACACAACTTAATTATATAATTAATCAGTGTATCAACCTAAAATTTTTCTGCATCTGTTGTTGGAATCAACATATTGCAGAAGCTATACTTATAATCTATATATATGTACAGACAAATGTTTTGAACAGGGGTCTGGTGTGTTTCAAATTTACATGAGATTATTTTTCTCAACATCTTTTCCTGTTTATTAAGCTATAATGACGTTACATCATTTGGAGTCAAAGTAAGAAACTGTTGTAAATATAGATTAAGATTTCATCAGATATTATCAATAAACCTAGTCTAAATTGAATGTCTGGGAATAATTCCAACTTTTATCAAATCATACAACCATTTTACATTATTTCACAGAAAAATAACAGGAAACGAGAAAATGTAAACTCATAAGTTAAGTTTTCAAGAGGTCTTGGAATTTTTAAGTGCCAAACATGTTTTGTATGCTCAGAATCTATTGACCAAAATCCTTTTTGAATTACAAATTATTTTCAGCCTGAAAGCCTGTTGTTAGGGAAATGCAGCCTGTGAATGCTAATTTGGATCTACTTCAGCAATTAAGAACTGTAGTTTGAGCTGGACACATTTTCTGTGAACAGTTCTTTATTATAAATGTGTGAATGCAACACCTAGAAGTTCTGCTCATCAAGTTACTATCAGGTTTAACAGACAGTGTTAGTAATTAAACACAATATTTTTGAAAGTGGTAAAAAGGTCTAGAAACCAGAACAGTTATAAAGTTGTAGAAATTTTTGTATTCTTCATTGTTAAGAAGCTTCAGCAGACAAAGTTCACTGTTAAATCCTGTGCAATAATTTAGGTACTTGTTGAAAGGTATAGACAAGAACTATGAGGAAACAAGATAATAAAACCACCACTTTATAGACATTTTTAAAATACATTTGTACACAATATTTATTGCTTTAAAATTGCTGAAGTTTAGTAAACAAAGTTTTGAATGTTTCATATTTTGACATAATGCTGAAAATGTGCTCCTCTGTGGAAAAAATGATCTACTAATCCTTCACTGATAAAACATAAAACTAATTGCACTGGAAAGAAATGGTAGGACAGAATTGCAACTTTTCTTTAAAGGGCAAACTGTTTCACACCTCGAGTAAGCAAATGCATAAAGAGAGTTAAACAATGTAAAACTTTTACTTTAGAAGCTGCTGATGAAAAAATGCAAACTTGGATAGGTATTTACAGACAATTTGTTCATTCAAACAACAGGGATGGTAAATGAGTGGGGAAAAAAAGACCTTTTGTGATTAATAGGCTCAGTTTTCAACTATCTATTATCATGATATATATGATATAATCAGAAGTTATCTTTCAAGACTCAATTAAAGCAATTATAGCGGTATTGAAAGCCTGCTGAAGTAAATGCAGATGTCATTGATGTCAGTTGGCTTTGATTCTAAGCCTTATTGGCTACTTGTGATTATCTTTTTCAGTTAAAAAATTATTTTTATGATTGAGTTTTCAGAATGCAATTCCTTGCCCTTCCTCTTATTGTTTTTCATTTGGCCAGTGATATATCTTCATTTCTTCCATTTTAAGCTTTTCAGTGTTTGATAAAGATCTGTTAATTTATATTTTTTGCTCTCTACCAAAATATCAGTTTTAAGAAAATGAGCTATTTTTCTCTCTCCTTCAGACTGGATTCTTCATGTTGCTGAGAAGCACTTGGGAAACTTTTGAGCTTTTTTTAAAGAGAATTTCTGTAAACAGTTGCATATGCCTAAAACTCTTGTGAAGATGCAGAGCAAAGAGTGTGTAGTTGGCATGGAGGGTGAGATATTGTAGAGTGGTAAAAGGCAAGGACAATTCACAGCTCGCCTGAGATTTGGAAATTCTTGCTGCAGACCATGGAGGCCAGAACTGAAACCTGGTAAATTCTCCAATTCCCATAACTTCTTGCTTTCAGAGGGGACATGTGAAATTAGAATAAAAAGCTTGACTTTGCTCCTTAATACAGGTGTCAGTTTGAAAACAGAGTAAGAAGTTGAGATACATGCAATATATTATTGCAAACACTATTGTCCAGCCTTAAAGTGTAATAGCCTTTTGTCTGAATTAATAGCAAATTAAACAGTATAAAATGATTTAATGAATAAATTTTAACTTTTGTGTGAAAATTTGTTTATTAGGCCAGTCATAAGCAGCATGGTGACATTACTGTCTTCTTTGTGAGTACATTTTCTAATTCTCAGATTGCTCAAATTTATGTGTCTGTATTTGAGGACTTGAGCAAAAATAGGGCAAATCTTGCTTTATTATTTTAAAATACAATACTTCTTTCTTTCAGAATTATGGCAGCAGTTCACATCTTCTAAATGCAGGAGAAAAAAGCATTAGTGTTTAATTTTTTATTTTTTAATCATCATTTTAAAATACCAAATTGTTTTTCAGTTTAGTAAAAGGATGAGGAAAAAAGAAAATTTCCAAGACACAATTCATTTTGAGGTTGGCTGTCCATAAGGCAGTTTTCTGTATCAGTTGATGTGTGAAGGGAAGGTCTTCCCTGTCCTCAGCTCCTGGTCCCATCCCAGTGTTGACTTGGCAGTGGGCAAGGTCAGCTCACACATCTGCCTGCAAGCTGCTTGGGCAGAGGAGATGGGCACCTGGAGGCTTCTCAGCACTGCCAGCCTAAACGTGTGTTTGCTTCTTAAACTGAAACACAGTGGGCAGCCCAGACAGAGCAGGAGGACAGAAGCAGAGCTTCTGCCCGCAGTTGGTTTGGTTTTTGCTGTTCTTGGAGCCACACCGGCTCATCTCTGCCAGCTGCTTGCTCACTCTGGATATAAAGGACAATGGGAGTGAAGTCTCCTCTCACTTGCAGTATTAATAACTGGGGGTGAGAATGCCATTTCTGGACTTCATCTTGACTAATACTTTTGTTTGCCTCTCGCTTAACCTTCACTGTTTGCTTTGTAAAGACACCATCTCTATTCCCAAACTGAATTAAATGAGTTGGACAACACTGTTGTTCTGTTTTCCTATCACTTGATTTGTGCTTGGTTGGAATGGCTCTACAAGAAGCAAGGCACTGGAAGGTAAAGCCCACTACAGGTCTTGTGCTGTGCATGATCTGCATAAAGTTGAATAAAGCTTTTGTAAGGCATTAGCATAATTTGGGGGGTGTGGTGGTGGTGGTGATGGTCGTGGTGTGTGTGGAACTAAACAAAAAACACTGAAAATGCGTTAGCATATACACACTCGCAAGCATATTTATATATAGGGAGAGGATGGTAAGTATTCTGGACTGATGATGTGTTCCTTGTGTAGACTTGGAAAGTAAATGCCACTGCTTAGTCTGCTATTGCTTTCCTATGTTTTTGGAGACATGTTTCAAACATGAAATGTCCCTATCTACTACACTATGTATTCTGTTATATTAGTCAAAGCAGTCCTTTTAAACCTAAATTTCTTCTTATTTTTTAAAAGAAATCTTGCTGTAAGGTAGTTGTCATTTAGAAAAAAAAAAAAACAGTAAAATGCTGTGATGGGGGAAATAGCTTTTGGACACTCATATAGGAAATGTAATGATTGACTGTCCTTCTTGGGAATAACTGGAGCATTTTGAGTTGTTAATATGGCACATAACAAACTTCAGAGTATTTTTTTTCTTCTGAGATATTACATGGAAGTTTGCAGAGTAAATGAAATTTAGTTCTGCTATTACAGTGGGAAAGGGCAAAATGTGCCAAAAGTATCCATGAAGGAAATAAAACAAAGCTCTTAAAAGAAAGCCTTAGATTATAGTATTTGCAGTGCAAGTCAGTTACTTGAGAACAGTTAGTGCTAATAAATTAACTTAAAATGCATTACAGATGAGGCTGTTATGTTTTTTCTCTTCAACTTCTTGGATTGGATTTGTGCCTGAAGAGATATGGTGACATTTTTCCAGAACTGAGCTATAGTGGTTTTTGGCTAGAAGTGTTCTACTTTAAAGAATACTTGAATGGCCTTAACACCATACCTTTGTCATGCTGTTGTCAGGTCCAGGAGAGGAGACAAATACAGAATTTTATCAGCAGCTGGTTTGACAGTATAGAGCTTTTCAATACTTCTCTATCAAAATACTTACAGGGATGTAATTACATTGTCATAAAAGGGCTTTTACTGGCACAGACTGTTTCAACATAGCTGTAATAGGCTCTGCCTTTAAGAGCACATTTTATGGTATTGTAAGATTTGTCTAGATTAGAATGACTTTGTATGTATCATGTGTCTTAGTAACCAAAATAAAGCCTGAGATATGCTCAAGAAGTTTAGATTTTCTAACACAGATGAAGTCCATGTCTGCCTACAGTGATGCTCCCTTGCTGGAAAAGCACTTATGTAGAAAATATCTTGATGTATTTGTTCATCTTTGTTGGTCATCTTCAGGCCTGGGAGGGACTGCAGTAGGTACAGTGGGCAAGAAAATGCGTGAAAGGGATGAGAAAGATGTAAGTAAATCTACTGTAATGAACACAATTTAGAATAATAGAATCTTTAAGCTACTTTTTAATGTCTGAAGGAAAAATATATTCATAGAGGGAAACTAAAAAAGACATTCTTTGAAGTGTCTTAAAAATTCAGGTATAGATCAGTCTAAGAGGTTAAAATTAAAAAGAGATGGATGTATTTGGACAATGAGCTGTGACAGCTGTTACTGCTCTTGCCTTTTGTAAGAATATGACTAGAAAGATTGTTTATGTAAGTGGCTTGGCCTGAATGTTGTTTTGGAATTTGTGCCAAATACATAAATTATTCTTAAGATACTTTGAGCCAAAATCTGTCTCCTTGATTGCCTAGACAGCTTCTACTAATTTTAATGAAGATTGCATGTTTTAATTGAAGCACAAAATTAGGTCTCTGATACTGAGGTTGTTTCTATATGAATGTGTAAGCAATTTTAGGATACTTGAAGAGCACATTTGTCAGATGCATGCAGACTTTTATAGCGTTCCATTAGGCAATTGTAAAATGCAGAACAGAGGGATTATATTTCTTCAGTCAGGCATTATTCAGATGTTTTTAGTTGTCAAATCCTGAAATATTCTTCATTCTCATGTATCTAAAACCTCTAGTCAAAACTTTTTGAGCTGTCCCCTAAAAGGGTTGTTTTTTCCTGATTTGGTTTGTAACAATTGGCATTAACAAAACAGACTGTATATCTATTTTATGTTACAAGTAATTCTATAAACATTTTCAGTGTACTAGTAGTTTTGTCTCTAGGCCATGACAATTTTTCATGGTAGTAGGAAACTTTTATCTAGCTATTACTGAGGTTAGTGAAAATAGAGAATTAGTTTTTATTATACATTAGCAATTGATGCATTTATTCAGACAAATATAAGATGGTTACCCTAAGGTGCTTATATATTAACCTCTAGCAATTTGCCCAAAGAAGTACTGTAGAAAAAATAAAAAAACAATGACAATTTGCTTGATTAAACAAAAACCAATGTCTTGATGGTTCCATATATAGACCTAAACATACTTGAAATGTTACAGCAATATTAAATTATATAAATTAAAATTTGGTTGAGGGAATAAGTATGAGAAAAATCATGTAGCATGTAAAATCATGTGACTGGTGGTGAAACAGATTATATTTTATGTCTTGTACAGAAGTCTCTTCTTGAGAAGTTTTCTGTCTTTCTATCTACTTTTCTGAGTGTTCTTGTATTTAAGAAACAGAATATAGCTACAAGATTATAAATGTCTGCCTGAAATAGTTGTTGCAGAAGTATTCTGTTTTCAGTAATATTTTGGAATATTACAGTTGCTGGGTAAGAAGTGGTTACTCAACACTGTAATTCCACCATGCCAATCAAATTAACAATGCTTTGACCACTGACAGGATTTGAGATTCAGACACCTGAATCTTGAATTCTATACTGTTACTATGTGATGGAGATATCCAGACTGTTGTCAACAAGGATCAAATTAGTAACCTCCAGAGAGATAATTGTCCTGCCCTGTAGGAAACACCTGGGTGTCGGCCACTGAGTGGTTTTTCACATGCCATTGGCTGTATTGGTGAGATCCTCATCAGCCAATGACAAGTTCAGTCCCTGTCTCGCCTGTCTCATGCAGTTTAGATATCTGAGACTGAATCCTGCAGAAGGGACATACTGTTTTTTACACATGGTTCCATTGGAGCCTCTTTAGAGTTCTGGCAGCATCCATGTGGGGCTGGCCGGTGGGAGATACCTAAGAAAAAGTCTGGCTTTCAGGAGTAGCAGCTGGAAGCTACCCATTATATTGGATATTGTTATCTGTCAATGGGTAATGGTTCTTGGTACTTTCTTTCCTGATGTTTGGTTTCAAAAGGAGAATTTAACTAATAAAAGAAAATCCCTAGAAGATTTCATTAAAAGAGCTAGAGAGAAAATAAAGCTATTAGAAAATAAAAAACATGGTAATATCCTGACTGAGTGAAAAGCTGCAGTGTTTTCTTACACATTAATTTACCCTCAAGGATGTACTGCAGTCCTTACAGATGACTTCACACAGAAAGGTTTGCAGGACTGTGTTTTCGGCTCCCCTTTTCTATTTCCCTCATCAATTGTGACATTATTTTCTTTCTTCCAATTGCAGGGAGTCCTCCAACCTGCCATCTTATCACTCCTGCCCAACCTAACCCTGTTTTTTATTGAGATGCGTGGTACAAAAAAAATCATCCAGTTAGACCTGCTGCAGCTCCAGAGCTCTCAAGTAAAGATTTTTCATGATTGTCAAATTTTGCAGTTCACAGTGACAGTAACTACAGGCCAGCTCACAGCTACATGCTTTCTGTACTACACTGAGCATTCTGGTACTCTTATCTAGACATGCCTTACTGTGAGATTTAGGATGCCTCTGAGCAATCAGAGGGAGTCAGTTCCTGAGATTGGTGGGCACCTGCAATCTGTGCTGATTTAATCTGGAATTATGACTTCTGGTTCAGACCCTTTGGCTGTAGTTCATTAACTAGTGTGCCTTTCCTTGCATATATTTGCATAAAAAGGCAAGCTATCCATTTTGTCTGCCAGCATAGTGCTGTGCAATGTGCTGCTTTCAAGACAGTTGTTCTCTGGGGGCTTAATGCCAACTTCCTTCCATAATCTTACTCTCTGATTCCTCTGAGACCTTGCTCAAGAGTCTAAGATGAATGCCAGAAAACCAGGTGAAGCATTGCAAATCCCAAAGCCCAATGAACATTTTTTATGTGCTACAGCATAACCTTTATCACAATTATATTCTAATTCAGTCATAGAATCATTTAGGTTGGAAAGATCATCGAGTTCAAATGTTAAAGATCATTTCATCATCTTTACATCTGCACACTATGATAGCTCACTTTAGGATGTGCAGAAGTGTATTACTCTAAGTCTTTGCCTTTATGTATTGCAGTTCATGACAGGAAAGATCAGTGTGTTTGAATAACATTTGAAATCAGTGGATGATTAAATAAAATACACAGCATCCAAGTTAAAGTTAAAAACCCCCCACAGCTACTGAGTCACAATTCTAGGGTACTTTTAAGAATGATACTTGATATGTGTCAGCTAAATTTCAAATTTAAGAAAAGCTTTGGAAGAATTTTGTTTGCCCAGTCATCAATCTAAGTGTATACAGTGATGAAATGTAGTGATGCCTGTTTGAGCTGCAGAGGTGAACTATAAAATTCATGTACACTGACAGCAGACTGTACTCCTGAGGAGTACAGACAGTCTGTGACAGTCTGTGACAGTCTGGACAGCCAAATTGTCTTCCCTTCTGCCTTGGAAGTAGAAATGGAAGTAGAAATGCCCAGCAGTCTATCCCAGACTATTGACAGGGAAAATGTATCCAGCTCAATTCTTCCAGCACAAGGCTGAAGTTTGATTTAACAGTTTATGTTCTATGACAGTTTAATCAGAACTATTTATTTATTAACTCAGCTGCCAGTTTGTCCTGCTTACCTCTCAGCACCATAATGTTAACCTTCATTACTCAGCCTTGGAGGGAAAATCAGATATTAGTTGGTTTTAGACTGTGGTTTTATGGCTGGCATAAGCTGTTTTAAGTTCAGACTCTCAGTTAAGACTCCTCTCTCTTTCCTTTTTGCCCAAGTCCCCAACCCAGACATCTGATTTTTATGAGACTACAAAGTGAGATGAATGGGGAAGTTTGCTTACCTAAAAACTGGTCATTTTTTCGTCTAGAATGCCTCTTTTAGCACCTTTACATCAGAAGAAGTAGGGTAGTAGGAGCTAGTGCCAGTTTAGGACTGCCCCTGTTTTGATGGTATTATGGATTTAGATTTGTTTATGCTCATCACATAGCTATAACCTAAAAACCTATAACAATTAGAGATAAAGAAATTTAATATGGATCTGTAGCCTTCCTTGCCCATGTGTAGCATGCATTGCAAAATAAAAGGAGAGAAGGCATTTTTTTAAAAACTTAGAAAGAATTTGAAACAAAATAGCTATTTTAGATTTAATTTTTCCCCCTCAACTAATATGTGAAACTATCTAACCTTTCAAGTACTTCCAAGCAGTGTTTATTTTATGAATTATCATGTAACGGAAAGAATTTTAGTAATTTCAATGTTTCATTAGACTGTGTTAAGATACATGAAGAGATTATTGTGAAAGGATTCACATTGTCTTTTCACAAAAGATTCAATGAATACAATAGAGTTTCTAAACATGGGACAGAAAAACATTCAATGTATAGAGGGAATATATCTGAAAAAAGCCAAGATAAATGTAGAAAACTTGCCAGAATTTCCTGTACCTTTTTGCCTTTTTCTTCCTGTTGTACTTGGGATTAATTGAATTATAGCTTCTACTTTTATAGAATTAGGCAGTATTTCTATTACATAAATAGAATGCAATTCTAAAAGTACCTGTAGGAGAACCATATTTGTTTGTTATTGCTGATCATCTTCACTGGTTTACTCTGAAATTTAAAAATATCCAAATTTATTGTCCTTAGATTTTTTTTCCTTCCTCTCAGATATTTGTATCATCAGTCTACTTTAGGTCAATAGATTTTAATTAGAACAACAAGCATAACTTCTGAGTACAATAAAAACTTTCTAGAGTTACTATTATTAGAAAGATTGGTCTATCAATGAGGTGGACAAGAGATATATTTAAAACTATTTAGACCGGGCAGTAGAATGTGAATCGCACGCTTCAGAGTAGGGGATTAATATTTTTTTTTCTAGACAACCTCCTATTTAATTTTTCTGATGCTTTTCCTCCCCCTTTTGCCATAATTGCGTGAAGAGGCACGCACAGATGCCTGCTGCCAGCGTGTGATGCTGGAGCTGGCCGTCAGAGCAGCCCCACAAAGGAAGGCTTTTCAGGTCCCCCAGTGAAACAACCGCTGCATTTTATTGTGGCGTGAAATTAGAAGTGAAAAGCCCCATGGCTCTTGCTGTTTAGTAATGCGGAATATGTCGTTTCTGATGGTGATGGTAGTGCTGGGAGGGAAATGGAAAGCCAGGGGAGAGAAACAAAGTAACGATTTAGACAAAGAGGGCCTCCCTTTTTTTTTTGTCCTCTCTGATTGTTCGGTGGTCTATAAAACCATAGAACTGTGGTGGATACAAGCAAAAAGAACATTTAGTTGCGGCTATCTCATTCAGAAATGTATGTGTGAATTTGCAGGGTGATGTATAAGGCAAGTCATCTGTTATCAGAAGAGTTCACTAGTTTAACTCATTTATAAAATGGCAACAAAAAAAATTGCCTTTTCTTGGAGAGAACAGCGCTGCTCTGACAGACACTTTAAGTTGCACAGCAAGATGGTGTTTATAACAAGACTGTGTGTGGCTTTCTGAAGCTGCCTTGTAACAGATTGGAAGGGGAAAGTGCCAGCTTGAAGAGGCTTTCCCTTGTCTGTTTAAAATTAAAAGAATGATGTTTTCTCAATGGAAATTCTTTACATATATAAAATGTCAAAATATTTATGCTCCCTTTTACTTTAAAAGTATTATGTAATCACTAAAGCAAATGGTCAACTATTAGAAAATGAAAAGGCAGTTTATGAGAGAGACATTTTAGTACATAAGATGGGCTTATTTTTTATAGAATCATAGAATCATTTATGTTGGAATAGACCTTTAAGGTCATCAGGTGCAACCTTAAAGTTATCCGTGAGCTGAGCACTATCACTGCTGCTGGAAACAACTGATGAAAGTCCGTCCCCAATTCTAATGTCTGGAATGGAAAAGCTGTTACATTTTGCAGCCTTGTGTTGTTTGTAGCAGTAAATCTTACTGTTATTTTTATTCTGTCTGCATGGGAGGGTGGCAGGGAACTGTGGCCTAGAAACAGTTGGGACATACAGGTGGAAAGTTTCTAATTGTGTTGCTTACTGTGTAAGTTCCAGATGCAATTTTGGAGAAGCTTTAAAAGCAGAAAGGAAAAGATTGACTGATCTATGACAGATTGGTGGAACAGATGCAAACATAGCAAATCAGTTTATTGGTAAACTGCACTGCAGGACTGCAGCCTGAAGAAAGTTTGGAGAGAGAAGCAAAACTGCTAATATTGTTTAATTCAGGGAGCCTGAATTAAACACTAATACACTGCCAAAGAAGTCTGTATTTAAGCAAGAGCACAGAAAGAAGCAGGAAGACACTAAGCAGTTAAAGCTATTACCACTATTAGGAGTCTGTTACAGAGAGCTTCTTAATGTTTTTAAAGTGTATCACTCTTAGTTAGATTTAAAATAATTTATGCACTTGCTGCAGTATATATTTTGTGCGTGCACTTGTGCTCCAGGCTTGACTTGCTGCTTCATAGCATTTTACCAATTCTATGCCTTAAATCTTGATAGGTGAAAACTCAGAATATGGAAATTTAGAATAAGGGCTAGGAAAGGGTTGAAAAATCCCAAATTAACTGGCTCTTGATGCAGCACATAGAAGCAAGGTAACAGAAGGATAGGGAAATGGTCTTTGAGGCAACAGTTTGAATAGGGGTAATTAGAAAAACAGTTTGAAGTCCATAGTAGGTTGGTAGATGAATCAAAGATGTGAAAAAAAGAAGGGTAAGAGAGTATTATCTCTGTAGCAAAGAAGTGGTGGTGGAACAGCTATGGCGCTGAGAGAGAGCCCAAATATTTGTACCTATTCTACTGCATTTCAAAAGAACTTCAGGAGGATCAGAAATGCTGCTAGGGCATACCCGTCCATGGTGAAAGGTTGACATTTAAGTCTCTCTTCTAGAGAAGAACTCATTGCTCATACAAGAGGAAACAACTTCAGCAGGAGAGAGAAGGCTCCATCAAATGCTCTATGTTTAGGAGATTAATCTTGAATGTAGGAGATTTGAGTTCAATTCCATGGTTCAAAATCAGGCAAAATGAGAGCTCAAATTGTTCTTTGGTGACTGTTAAACTTCAGGTTATGAGGGAGAAAAAGAAGAAAGTACATATATTGGTTTCATATGCTAGTACAAAACCTTGTAAACAAATTTTGACAAGAACTGGTCAGGAACGAACAAATGTTTGGGAGCCAACTTTCTGTTGACATCGATGGCCATGACTTTGACTTGGTAACAAAAATTAGAAACATAGAAATGAGTCTTAGGATTATTCTGTCTTTTCAAACAAACACTTCTGCTGGCAAAATTTGACATGCCAGACAACTGAGCTATACAGATAGATACCAAGCTGTCAGAGTTGAAAGTTTTTTTTAATTCTAAAAGGATTATGGTTGAAAGTGCTGCATTTCAGCTGAAGTGTGATGGTATGACTTCCCCTCTTTCTTTTTCTATTTTTTAATTTATTTTTTTAGTTGTAATTTACTTCTCAAATATTTAATGTCAAAACAGTTCCTTTTTCAACACTTTCAGTGATTCTCGCCTTTAGTATGTGTACAACTTTTCTGGCACCTTTTACTTTCTGTTTAATTTTGGGAATTAACAACAAAGGCTACATGGACTTACAGAATATTTGACCTGAAGTTCTTGGCAAAGGTCTTGGTCTTTCTGGTGCCATAATTTTAGGAATAAAGCCTGTAATGCTACTTTGTATATTTAAAGGTCTGACAGATTTAACTGATATACTGTGACTAGCCCTTTCCCTATCTCTATTGCAGGAAATACTGGTACTGTTCCTAGTCAGATCCTATAGGTCATAAGGCTTCTTTTATTTGCTTAGGGTATTGAAGGTATTCAGTATCAAATTGCTAACAGTTAAAATTGTGGGACTGGCACCCTGATGTTGTGTACTGAAATGAACTGGGCAATTAAGGAAAATAAATGTTGCAAGTTCATGTTTTTGTTAGATAACCAACAATTGGCTCTTCTGAATATTTCCCTTACTCTAAGTCCTGACTTGATACTGGTAAGTTTGCATAACTGTGGAGAGTCGTAATGCCTGTCTCTGTGTGTGCTTTCAGTCCCTCCACACCCAAGTAAAATAAATACACACCAAATGCAGCTATTTGCTATAGCAGTTTAAAGTATGCTGCTCAACTTTGCACCCAGTTGAATTTCTCAGAAATGTTCCATTCTGCTCTGAAATAATCATTTGAATCACCAGGCCACTCTCCAAAGTGCTGGTAACAGACAGGAGAAAGTTGCACCTAAAACTGCTGTAGGTGCCTTCACTAGCTGTGTTTCTCAGCCTTGTGTGAGGCTGAGTGAGCAGAGCTGTACTCCAGGTTTTGACCACATCTCTGCTAAAGTAGCAAAACAGAGCTTCAAAGAAATGTGTCAGTGCATTGTCCTTCTCTTACTTATCTGGATATTATTTTGAACTTTTTTTTTCCTATGTCCTTCAGAATTTTTTAATTGGAAAATACTTATAGGTATGTTCTGCATGGCTTGGTGAGGTGAAGGTTGTAGTGGACTGCTATGAGACACTGATAGTCCCATCTGCAGAAACCCTTTCCTGTTTATTGAGAGCACACTTCTTGGATGTGAAAACAGAAGTTAAACTTTTTAATGCTGGTTTAGAAATGCAATTTTAAAAAGTATTTCTTATCTAAAGTAAGTGGTATGTCTTAAGTTCTGTATTTCACCTGCAGGTTGTATATGTCATCCTCCTTAGATAAGAATTATTCAAAATTAATCTCAGTTGCATATGTAATATGTTTTGTATCTCTGTTATACAGTTTTGTTATTCTTTTCATAAGGGATGTAGCAAAATCTGCCAGGAAATACCCTCTTGACTAAGGTCAGTGCTGAATATTTTATACTTCCTCTTATGTTTTGATATTAGAACTCAAGACAAAATACTGCATTCCTGCAACCTAACCCTGGGCACTTTTAATGCCAAGTTGCTTTGCATGAGGTCCCATGTGAATTAACCAGGGAAGTTTTTTGGGGTGTTCATCTCAGATGAATCCCAACCTGCAGGTGCACCCTTGTGTGGTGTGTTACAATAGAATGTGACGGTGGCCATGGGGCTGCTGTTCCTTGTCCCTGTCACTTTGTAATTGCTACTCTAGGACCCTGGATGTTTGTGCTTCATTGTTTTACCTTACAGTTGTTGAGGATTCAGAATAGTTAAGGTAGCTGTTACTGCACCTCCAACAGAGACACCATTCCCTTAATTTCTGTGCCAGCCATTTTATTGTTTCCTTGTTCTAAGCAGTAGACTTCTAAAAAGTACAACACAATCATTATTAGCCTTAAAGCATAAGATTAGACTGTCTAAATGTTGGTTATAAATGAAGGATTTTTCCATTTCTTTATATATGTATATAGACATTTATTAATTAAAATAAAGTAGTACTTGCAGATGATAAATTCCTCGTTAGCAACCTGTTCCTTATCATCTATCCTACTACAATCTACATCAGGATGTCATTGATACAGAACAACAAAAAAACACATTTCAAGAAATCTAAAACCCCCTAACTATTTAAAACCTAAGACCTGGCTTTCATTCAAAACCAGCTGTACAATTAGCAATACTTTTAGACAGTATCAGCTGGATTCCCAATGTACATGATAATGTCACAGAATAACCCCAACTGTAACTAATTTAATTAAGACTTGATCCTTGAATACAAAATCACTCCTTTTCACCAAATCGTGATGCTCACTGACCTACAGGAGAGAAAACAGGCAGCACAGACAGGGAACCATTCTCTGTCATTTAACCCTTTTGTTTATTCAGCTACAAGGGAAATATATTACTAGTGTAATTCTCATGAGAACCTTTTTAACATAAACAGAGGACTAACTCCAGGTAGCCACATAAAACTACTATTTTACACAAAAAGATTGTGTTTCACAGTTGTTTCTATTAGGCTTTCAAAGTTTTGAAGATACGTAGACCTCTCCCAGTCTACATTGTATAACTGAAGTTTAGGAGTTGATTGTGTTTTAAACCGAGCTGACAACTAAGCCCCACACAGCCTCTGAGTCAGTTCCCCCCATGATGGGATGGGGGTAAAGATTCAGAAGAGTAAAAGGGATAAAACTTGTGGTTGGAGATAAACAGAGTTTTATAGATAAAGTTGTAGAAGTTTTGCATCTGAACAAAGCAAAGCAATTCATTCACTGCTTCCCATGAACAGGCAGGTGTTCAGCCATCTTCAGGAAAGCCAAGCTCCATCACATGTATCAGTGACTTGGGAGGACAAAGGCCATCCCTCTCAGTGCCCTGCCCTTCCTTCCTCCTCATCATTATGTGCTCATCAGGATGCCCCATGGCATAGGATAGATATCCCTTGGGTTGGTTGGGATCAGCTGTCCCTGCTGTGTCCCCTCCCAACTCCTGCACCCCCAGCCCACCCTGGTGGGATGGGGTGAGGAGCAGAAAAGACTTTGATGCTGTATGTAAGCATTTGTAAGCACTGCCCAGCAGTAACAAAAACATCCCTGTGTTATCAACACTGCTTCCAGCACAAATCCAAAGCATATCCCATATTAGTACTGTGAACAGAATAAACTCTGTCCCAGCTTAAACCAGCACAGAGCCAAAATGTCACACTGAGTTCTAGAAAGCTGATGACTAGTGCTCTGATGATTCATTCTACTAATGAGGGAGGAGGGGGAAAAGAGAGAAGCAAGAGGCTGACTTGGCATAAAATGGATCTCGCAGAATGCTCAGAGGCTTCTTGAACAGCATACATCAACCTGCAAGCTAATATGGCACCTACTGATTCTGCAGTTGAACCCTTCTCTTTGGGTTCATGGATTTTTTTCAACCTGAGCAACTGACTATTTCTTGAGGTCAGCTTTACTTCTAATAGTTTATTTTAAACAAGATAGATGTGTTCAGGGGGTGCCTGACCTGATAGGGTGTATGAGCACCTGAAATTGCTGAAACCTTGCAATGCCTCATCTTTGGCGCTTGGACACGAGGAAAGGTGCCCACAAGCTGAGTGCAACACCATGTGATACCATGAACTGCTCACATGGAGCAGTGCTCATGTGCAGCCTTTGAATCAGTCGAGCTGCCCAAGAGAGTGGGTTTTGGAGAGCACTGGGGATGATCCACTGGGGCATTGAGATTCACCTACCTGCTTGTGTCAGATTCTTCCCTCTCGAAATTCTCACTGCATATAGTCCTGTTTACCTGAGACTTTAATTTTATAACATACAGTCACACCTGTGGTTTTTGGGGAAGAGATTCAAACTGCAGATTAAAAGCATAGAACAGGGATCTTTAATAAAGTGTGTCTAACTTCAGTTTCAGAACCAAATATTTCTTTCAATTTAATATGCCGAATACAAGTAATTTGCTATTAATCTTATACCCATCTAAAAGTTTAGGAGGACATGAGTTAACACAGGAGAGACAAATGTGTAAATAGACTTTTATAAAATGAATTGACAAAAAATGATGTACATTCCTCAAATGGGCATCCAGACTCCTAATATTTTTCAGCAAGCTACCATGCTATTTATTCATTGGTTTGAACTAGGTAAATGTCCATTTACTGTTCTTCAGACATCTCACAATCTGATTTTTCAGAAACAGAAAGGTGTTTAAAAACATCTTAAAGATGTTTAAAAAGCATCTTTAAAACGTTAAAGATATGTAAAAAAACCCCAAATATCAAAATAGTTATTTCTCTCTTGCTGCCTGTTTCTGTTTTATGTTGCGTTTACTGCCACTGTACTGAGATTTCCAGATTCAAAATCGCTTCTCTTGTGGTTCCATTGGCTGCAATTGCATATTTAAATGTACCCATCACAAAATAATTCTCTCTAGGACTGATGAACACTATATTCTCCTTTGGGTAAATTCCTGACTCTGTTTTCTACATAATGTCTGATGGTGAGCAAATGCATTTTTCAGGTACTTGTTCCTGCATGGCCAGTTATTAAGAAATTGTCCAGTGAAAGCTGTTTTGTTTCTTTTTTTTTTTTCTCTCAACCATCTAAGTTCCATATATTTAAGTTCCATAGGACAGTGAAGCACTTATATTGTAAACATAAGCCATTAATTTCTGACCTTGCTGTTGGGAGCAGTGGGAATGGTGAATGATAATGAAAAGAATAATTACAGTCCAGCTGTAATACTTAGATTCCATTGTTTTTACAACAGATTGCAAATGTCTTAGTTTCTACTCTGATGAAGTAAAAAGCCTTTTTAGACAAAAATATTGTGGATAGTGTCTTCTACTCTGACAGAAATAATTTTTTTTGCTGTATAAATAGTTAAAATATGTAATTTGCAGCCATTTAATTTAAATATGATATTTTAATAAATATATAATAATTGAATAAATATGTATTTCAGTACTTAAATGATGTTTTGCAATTCATTAGATTCTGAAAAGTGCTCTGTTGGTGTAGTTCTCTGCCACTCAGATCAAAGGCATCATTTCCTAAGCAAAAGTGTTAGTAGACCTATTTTGAAAACCCCTTTAGTAACTAATGTAAATGCCGTGCATCATATGATCATCTCCTGCTTGCTTTATTTATAGATTAAAAATTAGAACGGAAAAGAATTCTCCAACATGGCTCTTAAATACATATTTTTTTAAAAGATGAAATAAAAAATACAGTCCAAAATATTTTAAAGCAATCACAACCCTTTTTCCTTGAATGAAACAGTATTTTGCTCTTTGTTTCTAATTTTATGCAGTCTAAATATCAGCAAGTTTGTAGTACTATATTATGCATAGATTTGTACCTGTGAGAGTGTGTGCATGCACACTTACCCTCCCACCACCCCAGATTTTGAGGGATGACAAATACTGGGGTGTTTTCTGTTAGCAGTTGTTTTGGCTTTTGATACGATGGCTTAGTACAGAATAATCACTCTGCAGCAGTCTGGATGAGGAAAAAAGCCTCCAAGTTCCAGATTTAAGCACTGGGTTTGATGAAACAAGCTCTTTAGGAGGATTTGAGTTATCAAGGCTGCTGTGATTGACCCCCATGATCCTCTGACCAGTGCCATTGTCCCGTAACATTCAGTGCTGCGTCCCACATCTCATCCTGCCTCAGCAGTGTAGAGCCCATGTGTGGTGTCAGGGCAGGGTGGGTGGTGGCTCCAAGGGACCAGAGGCACCTGCCAAGTGGATGGCTGGGGTGCTCCCTGTGCCACTGCCCTGCTGCCTGCTGGAGGTCTGCCGTCTTCATGCCTAAGCTTTGCTTCTGTGGGCAGGTGGCTGTGTCTGCAAGGTATTTTTTATTAGATAAAGTAGAGCCCAAACCAGCTGCCAGCTGCTCTCTGCCCAGATTGCTCCTTATCCTGAATCAGATCACCAGGCAGTGGGAGAGATCTCAGCTCATTTACATTTTAAGTCAAGGACTCAAAGAAGAGACCTGGATCCAATCTTTCAATGTTTCTAGCGTCCCACTTCAGGGAAGCCTCATAACAGGTTAACCAAGAGGATAAATGCACAAACCTGTGTTGTCATTATATTGCATGACTTCTATTGTCACTACATTGCAAGGGTTCCGTATTGCTAGTTTCGTACCTCCTTGATGTTTCTCATAGGCAGCTCCTCTAGGCACTGACTCTTCCTTGTCCTCACAGCAGCCAACTGACTCCAGCTCCCCTCAACCAACCAATCCACTCTTTTATAGCACTCTTTATTGGCTACAGCTCTGGCCTGTTAACATCAGGCCTGCTCCTAATTCTTAATAATTGACTCAGCTGCAACTCTTTAGGGGGTAAGATTACTTTCTATACTACCTTTATTTACTTATGCTCTATCCCCCTACAAACCTGTGTTTGTGAGGTGTCCCCATCTCTGCTATTACAAGGTTAATACTATCTCTTCAGCAAGACAGTTCCAGATCTTGGCAACTCTTTTGTCTGCTAGCAGCTACTCTTAACCCAACATGCAATGGTACATCTCCACTGTCCTCACCCAAAATGATGCAGTGGTACAGCTCCACTGTCCTCACCCAACATGGTGCAGTGGTACAGCTCCACTATCTTCACCCAAAATGATGCAGTGGTACAGCTCCACTGTCCTCACCCAACATGGTGCAGTGGTACAGCTCCACTGTCCTCACCCAACATGGTGCAGAGGTGCAGCTCCACTAAAGGCAGGCTGTCAGCTTCTGCATCTGCCCATGGTGGCAGGCTAGCCCAGTGCTCTGGGGACTCCATGCAGCAGGAGTAGGGAGATTATTTTTGTTTATATAAGTGTTTAGGCAAGTGTGTACCCTAACCAGAGTCTGTAAGAGCCTATGGAGGCCTTATGACAGGCTCCATCATTGCTTTTCCTTGACATATTCCAAGACCAGTTGGACTGCAGGGTGCTGCTCAGCCCTGGTTCATCTTGTCCATATTCCCTTGAGGATGCCCATTGTCTCTGCCTGCCCTGAGGCAGGAGCTGCTGGGGCCCAGTGAAAGCAGCCTGGGCTGTCCTGAGTGGCTTTTGAAACAGAGTGACAGCCAGAGGAGGTGTCAGGTGCTGGAGCCTTATTTGCACTGGAGATACAGACTGGTACAAACACCTTGAACAAACTTGGCAGTCTTGGGCAACATTGACAAAGTCACAGAATGGTCAAAATGTCTCTCATTTTCTGTTTAAACCACTTATACCTCAGTACTTTTTGGACTAAAATCATTGAACAGGAGAACTGTAAAATGACATGACAGTGGAATTGAGCTCAAATGTGCAGTATCTATACCACAGGAGGAGCAACACTGTGGAATTAATTGAATTGACTGACTTCAGTGACATTTTATGATGTATCCTCTAATTAATCTGTATATAACACGTGAATTTTGAAGAGCTAGAAACCGAGTCTAAAATATTAATAGATTTGTAAAGAAAATGCTTAAGTGGTATCTTTTTTTCTGAAATATGTAGCCTCTGTGACTAATGGTTTTATTACATTTTTAGGCTTTGTTGCTAGTAAGAAAAATGCTTAATTTTAAAACACTATTGTTTTTACAACGTTGATGATACAACAGTATCAGGTGGACCACTGAGGTGCAGCCTATATGTATTCATGTTTGATTTTGAAAAGCATAAATGTATATTGATCCAGTCTAATACTGTGCATAAAAGAAAACGACACAAATACTTCATTGCATGTCAAAGGCCTTTCATTTTGGTACAATAAGTATCTTTCCGCTATTACCAGGAGGAGTAGGTATCATTAGCTCCCAACAATGCTTGTATTTTTCAACATTTTATGTTTAACAAAGGAAGAGAAAAGGTTTCTGGATGTGAATCTGAGTTTATGTTCCAGCTGTTGTAAATGCTCTTAACAGTGTGATTTTTCTGTATGCTGTGTGAAGCTTAGCTCTGTATCTCAGCTCTCTGTGTAACCATTGCAACAGAGGTTGAAGGTGAAATAATGATAATATGGTACTTGAAATAAAGTGATTTTGCTAACAGACCAGTGAACATTATCGATTTACACAGAAATAGTGTTTTAACCTCTGCTGAGTTTACTCCACAGCCTGATGAAATAGTTTCTTGCTTGGGAAGGCAATGTGCCTGTCTACTTTAGGCTGGTCAGTGAGGAAAAGATTTCACTTTCTGTAGTTTAGAGTAGTTCTTTTTGGCATTTCCTGTGATCCAGGAACATGGTGTTAGATGGTATTAGGACTTACATCCAGTAAATTGGAAAGTAGGGTGGCATAATAGACAAGTGAGTCAATTGCCTTGTATAGTAAGAAATACTGAAAATATTTCTCGTGATCTAACCATGACTTCTCATGACCTTGTTTTGACACCATGACTCAATGACACAATTTTATCCCCAGGAGAAGTGGATTATTAACTTCCTGTGGGCCGAAAAACTGGAGAAGAAATAAGGTTATTTGTGGTTGTTTATTTCATTCTCTTTGTGACACTTCTCTGCCTCCTGATTCTTCCTAGTGCCTGGAGCCCTGCAAGGAGTCCTGGGACCTGAAGAAAAACCATTGCCAAAGCTTCTGTGAGGTAGGTCAGCCCAAGGGCACACTTTCTCACTTTGTTCTAGCAGCCTCTTTAATTTAAATTATTGGCTTCAAGGAGACAGCTGAAAACCATTGTATTTTTGCACCACTTGCCTTTATTTGAAAGGATACACATTTAAGAATGTAGCCATATTAATTTTGAATTAAAAAAGGGGTTTTTTTTCTGACCAAATGATTTATCTGGACTTGTAAAGACTCAATCCAGTCACACTTACATAGCATCTCTCAGAAGGTACTCTAAGATGCTATTTCTACCACTTGCCCTTCTATCTTTTCTGACTATGTGTAGGGAAGACAATCTTTGTTTAAAAGATAAAGTGTTATTGTGTGAAAAATTCTTGTGCAGGACAGCTAGAACAGATGAGTATGTGAAAGTCAGTCTGATTTATAGAAGAGTAGTTCCCCAGGAGTAATTGAAGTTCAGAAGACTAACATCAAAATATGGAATTATTCAAGAGCAAGTGTTTTGTAAACTATTTTTGAACCATCTATCAGAATAATCTGTGAAGAAGCAAACCTGAATCAGTCAAACTAGAACAAAGAGGGAGATTTTTTAACTGGATTTAAAACATGGCTCTGAGTTGGTGGAAGTGATCTGTTGCAGTTCTTAGGTGGTTTTTAGTTCAAAATGGAAATATCAGCTCAATAAAAATTTGCCTTATTATAATAGAAGGTTCAAATATATTCAAGTCTATGAAAGTGAGTTCTTAGGAAGATTTTAATCTTTTCCTATAAAAAAATAGAAATGACCTTATCTGATATATTGATCTTACAGGTACACTGATTTAACTCCTCTTTACTGTGGACACTTTTTTTTCTGGTATAAGTGAATGTCCTACATTTAAATTATTTTAAACATCATGAGGATTATTAGAAAAAGCTGTAATTTCAACTAAAAAAATGTTAGATGCAGTAATGTGTTAATAGGGATTACTGAATTACTGATCTATGTAGTTACCACAGAAGACAAAATAAAGGTTTCTCATGAAAACCAAGCCTTGCAAGTTTTTTAACTCAGATTATTTGCTACTTTTGCATATACAAAATTCTAGAGTACTTTAAAAAAGCAGTTTTAGTGGATCTAATTTGTGTTGTTCTTGTATATCGCTCTTCACTCAGACTATATGTTTCCAGATATGGGTGAAAATTTGTATAAAATTGGTTTAAAAGGAAAACATTTGTAGAACACTGTTCTATTGTAGTTAAAAACAGTGAGCATCCTTCTTTGATTAGTGTTTTGTGGTTAAAGCTAAATTTAGAACTTCAAAGGCCCATAATGAGGAGCAGCACATTTAGCAGCTAACTGAAAAATGAGCTGTGAAATAGGGTGAGGAGGAGAAGCCTTGAGGACTTATTATGCCTCAGGGAGCTATAACATTTTTAATTAAGTAGCTGCAAATTTGTGATGTTTTAGGATTTGAAATTAGCTTCAAACACAAAAGCCCGGGACCACTTTCCTTTATCTCAGACTCATGCATACTCCATAGACATTGATTGAGTGAAAGGAGGCTGTTTTCCTGTGAGAGTGTTTTCAATCTTTTTGCATTTTGTAAAAAATCTGGAAGCAACAATTTAGCTTTGTGTTTCTCAAAGTTCCTACTTCTTATTTACCTTCTTTACCTTGCCTTACTTCTTATTTACCAAATGAGTGTATTACTGAATGTTAAAGGAAACCTTATGTCTGAGGAACAATTTATCTGATTCCTTGTTTTTGGTTTTGTTTTTTTCCCCCTAAAACTTAGTTTCCTACTCATTTAGCTTTTTAATTGGTTAATGCATCAGGTGCATTCCAGTGGGGGGAACAGCAGGAGTGCGTGTCCAAGAGTCACTGGGGTCTGTAGGAGGCATAGAGACTGCTCATTTTTGCAGCATTTAGGCTGGTTAAAGCCTGCAACACCCAAATCCATGCCTGAAAGCTTGGTTCAAAATCCTGGACTGTTCTGTATGAAAAGTTGGGAGAGGTAATGTAGGGCTACATTCTTGTGCCACAGTGACTTCAGAGAATAGTCTGTGAAACACCTGGGCCTTGTGATAGCCAAGGCTTCCTCATTTCATCAGATATGGATAAGAGTAAAACAAGAAAGTAAAACATTTGAATATGGAAGAAGTTTCAGAAGTTATGTGCCTAGTTGGATCTAGAGAGTGCGTTATAACTCCTGTGTAGGCTCAGGAGCCTGTAAATCAGATCTGTCAGGCTGGAAGGTTTTTGGTTGCTCTGGTATGGCAGGGCCAGCTGCAGACAATGCCAGTTACAGACAATGCCAGTTACAGACAATGCCAGTTACATGCTGCAGTCATTCTGAGGGAAGCACTTTAGCTGGTTCTGCACCAAACTAAACAAAGAGGAGATGTAATTTCCATGTCACACACCATATTCTGCCAGGGTTGTAGAAGCTATTTGGAATACTGTTCTAAGTGGACCTTGCAAACCTCTGAGTGTAACATATGCTGTAAAGTGTCTGTGCATTGAAGCATCTTCTTAAATATCTAGAACTAGATTTCTCAAGTAAGTAGCATTCACTTTGATCTTTAATCAATATCTTTAAAGCTTATTTTAATTTTTATTTCCTGCTGATTATTTTATCATAAATGCTGCTCCAGTTCCATGAAGAATTATACAATTACTAATATCCTGGCAAGAACATAAAGATGCTGCAAAATCTTCTCTTAGCCAACTTAGTTCAAACAGTATAATGAAACAAGATTTCTCTTATTTATCTAGAATGGTGTTACATCAGATATTGTGGGGAAAGTGTTGTAAAGTACAGAGGAAGGAATGTGGGGTAGTCCAAAACCAGCAGACTGTCTGACCATTGCTTCCCCTTTGTTTTGGGAGTGTTTTTAATCTGTCATTGAGCAACTTTATGGCCAGTCAATGTGAGGAAAACAAGGGAAAGCTGGCAGATATAAACAACATAGTTCCATTAAATATGGTGGTCTTACTTGAGGGAATTCATCATTCTGTACTTGGAATGCTTTTTCAGAAGTGGCTTGAATATATAAATATTCAGGGATAGTCTTGCTAGTCTTGCAAAAGCTGGAAATCTGAATAATCCTTTAGGAGGTCTTGGAAAATTTATAACATTTTTTCTTTGATGGAGTTTGGTTGTTTGTTTGTTTTTTTGGTTTTTTTTGATTGTTCCTGTTGAAAACATACCCTTCTTCTGTTTTCCTTTTAGCCTCTTTTCCCCAAGAAGAATTATGAATGCCTAACTAGCTGTGAATTCCTTAAGTACATCCTGTCTGTGAAGCAGGGGGACTGCCCAGCACCTGAGAAGGCCAGTGGTTTTGCAGCTGCCTGTGTTGAAAGCTGTGAAGCTGATATTGAATGTTCTGGAGTGAAGAAATGCTGTTCCAATGGATGTGGTCACACGTGCCAAATTCCAAAAAATCTCTATAAAGGTAGAGATCATTAATATATATGTACTCATACTGAGCTAACAACTTCAGGCCATGGTGAAGTCTCCTAGTAAACCAGGACTCCCATTTGCTGGGAGTTTGTATGGATGGGAAGAAAAAGGAGAGGTACCTGTAGAGATGTGGTTGCAGAGTGAAAGGGTGGAAAACCAGAGAGAAATGTTGCTTAAATTTCTGGGTTTTTCTCCCCTTGTGAAGCCCTTGTCTGGAAATCTGGAATGTAAATTTGTGACTATTATAAGTCATCATAAGCAGAACAAACTTTGCCAATTTAGGTGAAATCTCACTTAATTTGGTGCCAATAAGAGAGAATGAAGCAGGAAAATATTTAATGATAAACAGTTCAGGTCCTATTAATCACAAATAACATTTATGTCTACAAGCCAAGCAGATAGGACTACCAAGTAGGAGCTGTGAAATAATCTAATAAAAGAAAAATCTACACAGAACAACATAGTGAAAGATTATAATATTTGCATACAGATATATGTTAATTAATTATTTGAATCTAAGGCAATCTTATTCAAAAATTTTTAATTGATTTGAGTCCTGAGATTCTGTGAATAAACCTTTTTTTGACATCCTCCAAAAAGAACATATAAGCTAATAAATTTTTTGCTTAGACAAATTTCAGAGTTTAATTTATTGAAATTTAAAAAAGCTTTATACACTTAAATGTTTGAAAAATGTTCTCTTAATGCACAAAAATAAGCATTTGTGAAAAGAATATTCTTTTACCACACGGTTGGTGTTTTTGTACAAGAATCAATTCTTCTTATGTCAGTGATAAAAAATAAATATTATTCAGTTATTCACTTATTAATCAGATAGTGTGGGCTCTCTGTGGGAGCCTAATCAGCAGAACTCTGATCTAAGCTCCAGGCTTAGGTTTGAATCCATGCTTATTTCAAAATGTGGATGGAAACATGATAAAATAGGTAAAGAAGATAGTGAATTTATTTTTAAGTTCATTATTTTAACTAAAATGTTAATAAATCCTTTTCAGTGTGTTCAGAAGGGAAACTGTCTTGTTTGCAGGATTAGAGCAGCCCCTTTAAAACTAAGAGGAATTAGTACACACCAACACATAGCACCTTTCAAAATGAAAGTTATTAAAATGGATCACTTACTTGGTTTTTTTTGTCTTATTAAGACAAATGACCAGAGTTGTAAAGAGGCATTCATGTTGTGTGTGCAATGATTTACACGTTCAAGCTCCACACCACAACTGCAAAGCATTCCAGTAAATACAATAACTGCAAAAGGTAAACACAAACAAGCAAATAAAACAAGATTAGATGCTCCTGGAGCTGACAGAACATATGAGAGGATATGATACATTCTGTAACCACACACTGGAAGGTCTCCTCTGTTTGGCCTGATTAAGTGGGAGCAGCACTAACCTTCCCTAACATCTTATCACCGATCTGCAGGAGGTGCTGGCTTGTAAGAGCATATATGTCTTGCAGAGGAAGGGCAAGCTCAATACCCTACTGCCTTCTCAGCTGATGAATTCAGCTAATTAGCCTCTTCAACCTGTCTTACTGCAACAAAAGACAAATAGAAGTGGAGCAGCCTTGCTATTCATTTCCTCCAGGGGTAAATGACCTTCCTGTCACTAAGGAAGAGCAAACTCTGCAAGCATGACTAAGATCTAGTGAATAAGTTCAGTACTTATTCTTATCATTTTGACAGCACTCACAGCTTGAAAATGAACTCAGATTGAATCTAAGAGTCTGCAGAAGTTTCCATAGTTTTACTGTTGATCAAGTGGTGGAGATTTGTTACAACAGTAGATGTAAAATTCCCGTCTGATTTGCTGGATTACCAAACTGAATTTGCCCTCTAGTACTGAGTGCTAAAGTCCAATCCTAAAAAAAAATGTAAATGTAAGTACACTGCCACCAAAGACATATTACAAATGTTTTTGGATTAATGTAACAAGTACATTTGCATCTCTGTTGGGAATAATACTAATTGGTTATGTGGTCTTCACATATTTATATCCCTTTAGTGGAGATATCAAATGTTCTCTCCTACTGTTCTATCACTGGCCTCATCCCCCATCTTTACACTGTCTCAACTAGTGAAGGACTTGAGAAAGTGTCTCTGCAAATCTGTGTAGAAAAAGGTAAATTGTGAAGGGAAGATTCGGAAATTCAAAGGGTCTGATGATGTGGCAAGATTGTGGTAGGATAACTGGGGTCAGACGGTCATCCACAGTTTTATGACTCTCCATGCTTAAAGCAAAATAGTTTTGTATTATAGTGTACAGATTAAATGTGCTCATCTCTGAGTGCTTGCACAACTCTGTTTACAATTGTGTTGATGCCATGGATGTACCCTTTACAAGGCACTCCAATGGAAACATTTTGAATTCTGGGTGAACCAATGTTTAAGATACAGGTTTTCATGACAGGCCAATGTGCAGCTACTTTTCATGGCACTGAGATTCATGTGCTGTTTGAAAGACACCTTTAGAACCATTTTTCCTGGACTCTGCTATGGCAACATACAGTGATCAGTGGTTTGAATTCTTTGGTTAAGCACTGCAGACTTTGGACTAATGCAAACTTTGGAGCACTGCAGACTGAGGGCTAATTTGTTCCAGCACGAAAAAGGGGGCTGACCATTTACATAATAAAAGGCACATTGAAGAGTAATTGGATCTTCACATCTGGATATTAAACTGATGGTGCTGGTTCCACAGAAGTATTTTAAAGTGCACTTGTGCCGTGCTCTCATTGTTTGTGCTGCCGTGCTCCATCTGCACACGATTACATAACACTGAGATCCTTCCAATCAAGTGAATCCAACTGCCCCTAATGCAAAGCAGATGGAAGTTTTCTGAACATGCAAATTGTGGGATTATTGTGTATCATAACTAAAGAAGGATTTGCAAATGTGGAAATCCTAAGTCATATTCATTATGTTAGACTAAGACATTAGGCTATTGAAGGATATCCAGGGTCTAAACTGCTGTGGTAGCCACATTTAGGTACTGTGTTTTTTTCAGGCGTATTTTAGTTTTCTTGAAGATCTACAAGATGATTTTCATTTACTTTTAGGTCCTTGTATACTCAGGTTTATAAGAATACCCCTTAAAATGTAAAAGTGGCTTGTTCACTTGAGGAAATTTTGGTACTAAGTAATCTGTGGCAGACTGAGTAGGAAACAATTTCTCTAACCAATACATGCAGGTGGCCTTATGTAGACAGTCATTGAAACAACAAAATAACTAAAGTGCATATGACAACTTGCTAAGAAGGTTTATATGTCAACACAGAGATCTTATTTGTGACATATCCTCAAGTGACAAAATGCTGCACACTCAAATATAAATATTCCTAATGTCTGTCTAGAGAAATGTATCTAACACTTGATTTGTTGATTTAATCAAAAGATGTCCAATTTGAAGAGTTGTTTTTTCCTTCAAGCTACTGCAGATGTTTTCAAAAAGGTGATATTACTGGTAGTATAACAACATAAATAACCATCTTTTGGTGTCACTGTCTAATGAGAAATTACAGTAATATTTTAGAAATACATCTTTTTCTCTGAAATGGAACAATTTGACAATATATATATAACATATCTATTCCAAGATGTCTTGGAATTACCTTTCCTAGCTCTTTAGGGAAGAGTGGAGAGGGACACATAATGCCGTGCAGCTGCAGCATGTGAGTCAATAAGATCATGCAGCCACGGAGAAGCAAACAGCTTTCTAAAGTACATCAGACTCATGTAAGATGTATGAAATAATCACACTTCGCTGGTCTGCACTGCTAAGAGCTTAGACACAGTCTGTGTGCAGTGGCTTGACTCTGGAGAAGGGCTCTTGGGCAACTGCAGAGTCTCCAGAGGCAACTGCAAGAGTGAACAGGGATCTGGGAACACTGAAATTAAAGGGAAATGGAGTGCACTGTAGTTATTAGACTGAAGAAGAAAACATTAGGAAGCATGGTAACAGTCTTGTGGTACATGGAAAGCTTCTTCATAGATAAAAGAAAGAATCCCTTCCCCATGATCCATGAACATCTTGGACCACTACTGAGTTTATGATGCAGCTGAGGAGACTAAACAAAGCAGTGAGAAAGCTTTCTTGTAGCAAGGATAGAGAAATAGTAAAATAGGCTACTATGTGATGCTATGGAAGTTTTGTTACTAGATGTGTTTAAGGATAAATTGGGTGAAAAACTGAATAAGAGGTACAGCTGATTCTGCTTGGGAACAAAGGGATCTTTCTCCCAGTTGTATTGGGCAAATGTTCTCTGTAAAGTCAGTTTTAGTTTACGACTTTCACACCCTTCAGTTTTTTAATGAAATAAAAAAATAATTTTGAAGATTTTTTTAAAAACAAATTTTAATGTTAGCAGAGATGGGTTAGCTAGGAACAGTTCTGAAACTTCCATGCTTATCATTCCTCTTTTTTTGGCATTTTCTCTGACAAATAATCATTTTTCAATTATTTTTTATACAGCTTCATCTACAAATGGCTTAATCATATCTTGTAAATTACTCATATATTTTTATCTGTGCATTCCTACTACAGGTGTTCCGCTGAAACCCCGGAAAGAATTAAAATTCATAGAACATCAGTCTGGAGATCTGGAGGTGAAGTGGTCTTCAAAATTCAATATTTCCATTGAACCTGTGATCTATGTTGTTCAGAGGAGGTGGAATCAAGGGATCCATCCAAGTGAGGATGATGCTACGAACTGGCAAACTGTGGCACAGGTCAGTTCTTTGTAAGCAATATGGATCTAGTCTCAGAATGTCACAAGTCTCTTGAAGAATGTAGAATTAGAGACCAAAATCCATTCCAGGAAGCGCATTAGGGACATAGTCCTTCTGAGTTTAGTGGAGCTCACTGCACAGTGTCCAAGGCATGGCTTGATTCTTGTCAAAAGTTAAAAAACCCAGCTGGTGAAAAGGCTATTTATTAAAAAAAAAACCAACAAAAAAACAAAACAAAACAAAACAAAAAAACCAAAAAAACCCCAAAAACAAAACAAAACAAAACAAAAACAGAGTGAAAAAAATTACTAAAACCTTTATTCTTTGTAAACTTGTTTTTCTCAGGTGTGACCCTCCCAATTCAGAAAAGTCTATGATGTCATGCTCTTATCACTCAGTGCAATCCAGACTAAAAATGTAAGATTCATGAGCAAATGTTTCTTAATGAGAAGCAGCCAACAGAGCATAAATTTTCACTTAGTTCCTTCCCAGTTTCAATCTGTTTTTTACCATGCTGACAGTCCACCTGGATGGCAGAGTTCCAATCGTTTATCTTACTGCTTCACCCTTATCCCTGCTGACAAGAAAAATAAAATGCTGATTTTGAAAAGATCTGCAAAATATCATTGTAGCTAGGAAAAAAAAGGAAAAAGAGAATAACTAGAACCATCCACAAAACAGAGTAAGGGATTTAAATTCTGTGACAATTTGTGCTCATTCTCAATTCAGATTGCGTTGGAAAATGCTGTCTTACAAAAACATGAAGCTTGTGAGGCTGAACACTCAGAAGTGAATTTCTTAGGTTCAGCATGGTGCTAGAGGGAGCTGTCACTATGTTGTAATCTTGCTCAGAAAAAACCCCCTGCAGCAGACCCTGGCTGGAAACCTTGCTTGTGCAAGCCCATGAGAGCATGTCCAAAACTGATCAAGTCACAGTGGCTTATGATTTCTCAATTGAGGTGCAGGTCTTGAACCTGCATTCTCCATTCCAGGAAACAACCTCCTGCCTTTGTTACAAGAAAAATACCAAGTGGCAAAAAATGTGCCAGGTCTGAATTACTCCTCACTGTTACTGAACCATGTGTCTGTGATAGACTGTGGAGGCTCAGCTGCTGTGGCTGGGGAATCCAGGCTGCAAAGGGAGCACAGTGCTCTGCTATTTCTCATCCCAGACCACATGCACATTTCTGGGAACATGCACTATAGATGCTCCACAGTAGCTGAACATACATGAACCCTTGCCTTGCTGTGCATCTGCAGGAGAGTGCTTCACAAACACTGTTCCTTTGCAGTAAGAGCAATAAGAAGAGCAGTAGAGCAATAAGAAGCCTGACAGCTGCCTTTCCTGGGGTCTGGTGAATGCAGGCAGAAGGGACTGACATCTTTCTGACAACTTCACTGTCCCTTCTGCATCACAGGAGACATGAATTTGATTGTGTGGTGGACCCCCCTGGGAATGTCAGTTCAAAGCACGCTTCAGGATGCCCAACTGGCTTTGTGAACTGTGTGTACCTTATGGGACGTGCAGGCTGGGCACCCTTGAGGGCTGCTAGTAATCAGAATTTCTGTCTTTGGAGAGTAGTGTACCTCCTCCTATGGTGTTTGTAGTTTTAGACATCCCACCAGGCAATCAAATTTGTTTGGCCAAATGTGATAGAATTTATTTTGCAATATCAGCAGCAAGGATGGATATCCACTTTGACTACAGTGATTGTGTGCACACCCTCCAGGCTTCCCTTGTCTGTGTAACTGAGATGTTTTCCTTGTGTGATTCCAAAACATTGAGGTATGAGCCCTTCATTGTAGGCAAAGGCTGAGAAGAGCTCAGCCATTTAGCTGAGAATTCCTAGAGCATCTCTGTCCAGGGGAGATGATTCTGGCTCTTTGAAGAATTTTTTTTTTTTTAATCTGTGACTTAAGGTAGAGAGCATGTGAAGAGCAATCAAAGATCAAAAAGGCTGTGGGTGAGGATTGGAATTTCTCTATGCTTATACCCATATGTAGCATAAACAAAGTTATTGTTTGCATCTTCGTATAAGAAATTTCATAATTTTTCATGAGAATTACTCTTCTAATATTTTTTGTCTGTCCAAGAAAAAATGGGGTTATAATTTTCAATAACTTTAAGGGGTTTAAATTAAAAAAAACAAAAACTTGCTGTATTTTATTGGCCTTAGAGGAGCTAATTTGCAAGTAATTTCTCATTTTTGACACAAATTTTTACTTTGTATTGAAACAATAATTTTGAAAATGTTTGTTTATTACTGTGCCATGTTTGTTGTGTCATCTTTATGTTTTCTTTTTAAGGAAGAAGGCTCAATCTATTAGTATACTATTTTGCTCTCCAGTTATATCAGGAAAGCAAACACATTGAAAACTATTTTAGTTATTTCTCACTTCTGGAGGAAGGGATTTTAATGTAGTTTTTTTACGGCGTATTTTGGGGAAAATGTGATATGATTAATCATTTGACTAAGTTCCATTAATATAAAAACTATGGTAACTAAGATGCTAGTTGGCCAAGCTAGCCAGCTGAGCAGGACCTGCTGCATTATCCTATGGAAATACTGCATGTCGTGTGAACAGACTTACCATTCCATTTGGTACTAATTCTCTCTAAAAATAGTAGCATTACTGTTTACATTGGAAATTCTGCTATTTAATCATATTACTATAATATAATAAAGTTGATTAAAATATACCAGGCCAGTTATTTTCAGACAGAGCATGTCTGTGTTGTGTGAATGGATGTAATGTGTACACACACACACACACACACACACACACACACACACACATATATATATACATATATACACATATGGGCAGACAGTGATGAAGTACATTTATTAGTCTAGTACATTACTAAAACAAATAAGGAACAGTATTTACTGATAGCTTGATTTTGACAGATCTTAGTGCTTCACCTTGCAATTGTCTAAACTCTGTAGACAGCTAATCTGTTTCAAAAATAAAGCTTCTGAAGCACCTGAAGTTCTGGTTCTGAGGATCACAAGGAAATTCTCAACCCATGATAGTGAGAAATACCTGCTGGATGGAGCTAACCACCAGTCCTGTACACTTAAGTTTCTTTCTCCATCTCTTGGGGAGGCTTGCTTTGGTAAGCAGAGAAATGAGCCCACCTTGTGTGGGATTGCATTCACATGAAGTAGGGCAGGTCTGCTGTCCTTTGTTAGAGTAGTGGATACAACACTCAGAATTTCTTTTGTATCAGAGGAAACAGAAACTCAGCTTTTCTGATACCCTGGGTGGTATCCCTTCACGTTTTGAAATGCAAATTCTTTTATCACTGTGTTGATTCCAAAGGTGTAGAGCTGTGAACTCAGCAGGGTAAGGCTGTACTCTCCTATTTCTATTAAACCTTTGTGCTACAGAGAGGAGTCCAGGATTCATAGTGGGGAATGAGCACAGTGAAACAGTCCATTGATTACTGATCCTTGGATAGAGTCCTCTGTCCAGGTCTTTGCTGTGAAGAGTTCTTTGCACCAATTTTTAACATATATGCATAACATATATACACTGTTTGGAGTGTTGACACAAGAATCCCACCTGAATGGTCAAACTGCTATGCTGCTGGGTCAGATATTCTCTTTTCTTCTTCATCCCAGTCGTAGTAAATCCCACCTTTCCCTTACAAGAAATTCTGACTTTCAGCCTTTCTTTCTCCAAGGAACAGTTTTGCATGTGAATATATAACATGTTATAGTTCTAAGTAGCGTGCGGCATCCAGGGTGCTGGGGAGTATCTTCCCCTTGCCTCTCATACAAAGGATGGAATTGAAGGTAGGTCATCCATGCTCTGGGATGCTCTTGATCATTACTCAGTTGTAGGGGCAGCAGAGGGAGGTTTCTGCAGCCGTGTTGAAGACAGTAACAGATAATCCCCTTTTGAAGGACAGGATGAGGAGACTACTTTCAAGAAAGGGCTCAGGATTTAAACAGTTAAGAGCTGCTGGAAGAGGAGTAGAATTGTCAGTGCTTCCTAAATAGAGCAGCTCTGGGCAAATCTCAGCCAAATTCTCACAGAAAGCCCAACCTCGTTCTGCTTTCTGGCCACTGGAGGTGGCCTGTTGTCCCTTGGACCCAAAACGAGCTCTTGAGAAGTAATGTCAAGGTATTATGTGTATTGTCCAGCTTATGTCATTAAGATTACCTGCTGCTTTTATATGAAGTTGTATCCTAATGTAATTAATAGGGATTTTCCCTTGTCTTCATTGAACTTTGCATGATTCTGAAGGTGGACATGTTGGCCAGTTATTTTGTCTGAGGACTAATTTATTATTTTATTCCAAATGAGATACCTGCTGGGATTTGAAGCTATCTTACAAACATTCATCTTATAAGTAAACAATGCCAAATAAACAGTAATTATGATTCTGTAATGATTTGAGTGGTGATCTTTTGTTTTTGTCTTTTATTTATGATTCTTAAAAATTCTATAAAAGTGTTGGTTTTTTCTTTCGTATTCAGACAGAATTTTAGGTGTGTGATGAAATTTAACCATTAGTTATTTGGTACCACTCAGCATAGCTTTTGGTGGGTTTAAATTAATGTGAAAGATATTGAAAGGACTCTGAATATTATGACCACAGCTCCAAACATACTAAACAAGTGAGAACTAACTAAACAAAAGAAATTGAACAAAAAAAAAAATAGATATAGCACTAAGGTAGTGGAAGATATCTCAGCAATACTTAGTTATTTCTAGAAATTTATTAATTCTATGTAAAAGGTGCCAAAGGGGTTTATATCATGGTTGTTGGAAGTAGACCCTCCTGCATGCCATTGAGCTTAGCAGGAGCTTGGCCAACAAACTGAATTATGAAAGTAATAGGCCCAAGGCATGTTCAAAAGTTAAAATAATTTTGGCATTATGGATTGACAGTTTATTTGATTTTACATTATTTCGTGGTTGCCATGGGAAACTGACACAACTGAAATACTTTCGTTTAATCAACAGAATATGAGCTGATGCCAGTGGCAAGTAGTATTCCTTTGAGGGATTTGGGATTAAGTTTATTCAGATTATGCTTGCCATGTAACAAAGTTCAGCAAACATATTTTTAAAAGCCCAGAAGACTGTAACTAGTTATTTATGATTAAATATTGGTCCTGAACCTGTTTTCAGTTGCAGCAATAGAGGAGCTGGCTGTTGAAAAAAATAGGATATTTGAGTGCTCCATAAAATAAAAATAATTGCAAAAGTTGATTTGGGTAGGCTCTTTCTTCCCTGGGGCAAACCTTGGATAATTCACTCTACAAGTAACATAAAGGTTAAAAAGGGAAAGGAGGTGAGGTAGACTGTCAGGACTGTTACCCCTGCTTAAGTTTAGAAGAGAGTGGTCTGCATGGAGAGGGACTCTGAGTAGCAGCAATATATGATGGGCTCAGAGTCTGCAACACTCAGCAGTCTGAGAGCAGTCAATAATATGGTTTAGAAAGGGTCTCCTTTCCTTACGTGCACACACAGATGAGATATTTGTTTCCCTAAATTTTGTTTGTCACCAAATGAAGAGACTAAGTGG
Source organism: Camarhynchus parvulus (assembly GCF_901933205.1). Taxonomy (NCBI): domain Eukaryota; kingdom Metazoa; phylum Chordata; class Aves; order Passeriformes; family Thraupidae; genus Camarhynchus; species Camarhynchus parvulus. The sequence goes on from NC_044571.1 coordinate 21,139,539, forward strand.
AGAAGAACACCTACAAATTTTATTTATCAGGGCTCTAAGAGGCCATTGCTGAAGAGCTGAAGCAAATTCCTCAGTTTCTGGTTATCTGAGTTATGTCAGCAGCTTCTGGTTTCTTACACAGATTTGAAAGGGAGCAAGAAGCAGAAATTATGTTTTGCCTTTTTCTGGGAGCTACTTAGTATCATTACAAGTAATGTTGTATACAGGAAAGGTGACTTCTTGAAGTTGTATGAAACAGAGCTTGTAAAAATAAATTGGTGTAACTACATTTTTAATGTGCTTGCATGTTTTGTCAGTAATGGTAATCAGTGATGATTATATAATATATTTAGACATATATATGACATCTGGTTCAGGTTCGTGTGTTACTTTGATGAAAGAATTAAATCAAAATGTAGTAAACATGACATACTAAAGTAAATTGAAAACTGGATAATTGAGAGGTAATTGTAAAAGTAAAATTTCAAAGTGGATATGTTTTTGATGTGTTCTACAATATTGACACATCTTCTGTAGCTGGAAGTGATTCAGTGGTTACCAGGAGGCTGTGTTCAGTTCTGGTGTTTGTACCTTAAGGAAAAAAAAGAAACAATGCAAAAGATAGCTCTTCAAAAGTTTAATGGGGTAAAAAAAATGGAAGAAAACAGGGCTCAGAATAAGAACGTGTAAAGCACTTCCTACTGAAAGGGTTCAGAGTGTAACTGTGCTTATGCCATATTTCAGTGGTTCTCCCCTCAGGATTTGGAAATTGAACTCATGACACTGGCAATCTCAGTAGGTGTTGTTGGAGAAAAGGTCAGCTCCTATGACCTGAGAAAAGTCTTCAGGGAAGAGTTAAGGCTGTGAGTGTCTTTTTGACCTAAGTGCCAAAGATGTGAAGAGGGCGTACATTCATTATCTGAGAGTTTTGTGTTTCCTATGAACTAGAAAAAGTGGGTTCTCACAGCACTGGATTTCATTAAGCTATTTTGGACCCCTAATTCTCTGAGAATTGAGAATTGAGGAAATCAGTCGTGTCACCTGGGGCAGCGAGTTCCCTGAAATATCACCTGAACAGTGGTGAAGGCTGTGATAACTGCAAAACTAATTGTGTGAATTTAACAGCACTTCACCTATTTTCTAAAGGCTACTTTTTCCAGAAGAGACCTGCAATGCACTGTAAACTTGGATGGTTTTATCATTTTGCTCACAGCTGTAAACGCTTTGCAGTGCAGTGATGGCTGGGGCCAGGTGAGGCGGCTGCATGCAGCCTGTGATGCTGCTGTGTGCTCAGCCAGACCGCTGGGTGCTGCACAGCAGATGGCAGGTGACCTTGTCAGAACAAGCAGTGTAAGTGTGACATTTCCCCCCCAGACCACGGAGGAGCGCGTTCGGCTGCCGGACACCCGCGCCAGCCGCTGGTACCAGTTCCGCGTGGCTGCTGTGAACGTGCACGGCACCAGGGGCTTCACTGCACCCAGCAAGCACTTCCGCTCCTCCAGAGGTGAGTTTCCCTCGTGCTGTCTGCCACCCACCTTCCTCTCGCTCCCACCTGCAGCACAGCCTGATCTGCCTGCTTTTGTGGCAGAGGGTTTTGAGCAGGTGGGTTTTTGAGTAGTTTTGCCACTGACTTTAGAAATGGTGTGAGATTTGCTTGAAGTCAGCAAACAAATTAAAAGCTGAAGTGTCATTATTCTTTTACCAGCAAAAGTGTCTATGAATAAAACTCCTTTGAAACATTTTCCACATGATTGGTATCAAACTGCACGACCCTGACCATGAAATACAGAGCTTGGGTTTCAGTGTTTTAATCAGAGAGGTTTATCTTTTTTTTTCTTTTAAATTATGAGAAATATGTTATTGTCATATGTTTAGTAGAGTATTGGAATATTTTATGGCCTGTATCTAAATAATTGTAGCAGCATTGTTTTGATGGAACTTTGGACCCTCTTAATAGAATTTCCTCTTGATAGCACTAATTGTAAATGCTTAAGAATAAAAAAGAGCATAAATGCAAAGCAGCATGTTTCTGTTCATTACAAAGGCATGCCTGATGATCCACAAAGTATTGTAGGAATTTTTGTTAATAGTTCTGGTTTTGCAACTGTTTGGGCAATAAAATAACTTTGAAAATTATTTCTGTACCAGTAAATGGTACATGAGGGATGGAGGAGATAGAAACGGTTCTCCTATCCTGTGAAGTTCCTGGCATTCTCCCTGGTGTGCTTTTGACCAACATGAAAAAGAATTTTCCCAGACGGCTCTTAGGCATAGTACAGGGGTTAGCACAAGCCAGAAACTATTCCCGTTAGACAGATGATTTGGATGTGGTCACCCTCTCTTAAAGGCAGTCGATAATGTGGGCATATCCAGACCACACTAGTCGACTTTAGTGCCAGAGAATGAGATCCAGCACTCTTCACTCTACTAACAGAAGCAGTTCTCAATAGAAAGACTTGTTGTTATTTTAGTAGTGACAGAATCTTTACACTGGTATAACTCTGCATACTTTGAGGAATGTATTTCCTCCTTTTTCTGCAGACTGAATTATCTTGCAGTACAAGCAGTTGCCATCTTTGGGTTCCTGTGCTGGCTTTTAGCTTACTGTTTGGCCATAGTCAGTCCTAGAAAAGAATCTTTTTGCAGGTGCATTTATAGAGGCATGCAGATATTTTTGCTGTTATGGAAGGTTTAATCTCTTACTGAATAACTATATGTTAGTCTTAATAATTTTTTTGGTGCTCTAGCTGTGTTTGTGGTAGGAAGGTTAGCTGGCATAGCTGTCCTGTTACTTCTGTGACCACAAACCTTTTCATGCACAGAAGTATTATTTTAAGAACTTACAATACTAAAGTAGTATACCATTTCAGAAACATAAAATAATACAGTTCCTTCGAGCTGTGAGTTTACTGTAAGAACTCTTCAGCAGCAGTACCTTTCTCTTTACTTCTTCAACAGCACTTCAGCAGATACAGCAGTTTGTTGCTGAATCTGGCACCAACTTTCTTTTAAATTGAGATCATTGACAGTTGTTTTATTGGATTTGTAAATATTTTCCAACTATTCTGCTTTAAACCACTATTACTACAATTACAGAAAGGTATGTCATGGTAGCACTGAGGTTTTGGCTTGAACATGACATTTTCAGGCAGGATTTGTATTACTTTCAAAAAAAGTGGCCCCTTACTGAGTGTGCTAGCCATGCTCAAAATACCATCCTTGGTAATGAATATGAGCATGTCCATGGTAAGTCATCCTGAAGGTCTCTTTAGCCCAGAATCTGACTCCAGCCAGAGGTGGGTATCTGGATAACAGTGTAAGATCAGGATAGACACATAGGGGTATTTCTTCAGAATAGTCTCCCAGCTGGCAGTAATTTGTGTTTCAGGAACTTGTGGTTTTGAAATCATTACATGAATGCCAGAGTCCATTTGTGGTCTCTGCAGCTACCCCTGAAGCACTTGCTGTCCTTGAGAACTGCTCATGGCTGTCTAGTGGAGATGGAGAGCACTTTTAGGGCTTTGTGACGAGGGCAGCTCTTACCTAATAAACCAAAAGTTTGATAATGGCAGCAAGTATGTAGCCAGCATTCTTCAAAAGGCTTCCGTAACTCTCAAAATAACTGTTTTCAAATCTGAACTCCTGCCCTTGGCAGAGGATTGTGAATTGACAGACAAGCAGCAGGAAGTTCAGTTAGCTCTCAGCTTCATAGCCCAGATCAGCCTATGCTGGCAGCTCGTTTGGCCATTCTAGGGGCTGTGGAACTGCCAGTGGCTGTTATAAAGATGTGAGTTTGCCAGATGAAATGTGCAGTCACTCCAGGTGACTCCTATGAAGGTGCTGTTGGGTGCTGACTGCTGGGAACGATTCTGGGATGCTCCTGTTGGTGTCTTTGAGCCTCCATATCCCCAGGTGGGCTGTCAGAGTTGTAACAGTTACAGTGTCACACGAACATTTAATTACTGCTTTGGAGCTCAGTGGGAAATGACAGCCCCTGCCTGGTAGAGAGGCAAGAAACTGCTGCTCAGATGAGCCTAGTTTTTTGTGTGCCAGCGTCTACTGGCCCCTGCTGAGCTCCTACAGGCACATTTAACCTCCAGTTTGGAAAAGAAAAGTGGATTTTGGCACATCACCTTTGGAAGTTTGCTGCCTTTCTGTGCCATGTTTGTGTGAAGTGTGGACAGATTTTCACATCAGTGTTTCACTTCACCCTGTTGTGCCAAGACCAAAAAAAGATTATTATCTTGGTCAAACTTAGCAGTAGGTTTCTTCAAAAATAAACCCTTTGATCAGGAAACATGACAGTAATTCCTAAGACAGTTTCTCGTGCAAGATACTGAACTTGAACCAATTGCTCATAAGTAATAATGAAGAGAAATTTTTTTGGGTTTGTTTTTCCTCTAAAGGGGGACAAATATGATATTTAATCTTCTTCTAGGAAGAAGTATGGCACCACAAAGTCTCTGTCACTAAATATTTTAAGATGTTAAGAGGAATATTCAAAAACGTGCTGTAGTTACTCAGAGAGTGAATTTTTGTCTGGTTACCACAATACTGCTTTATCCTGTTTTGTCTTTTTGAAAATGCAAAAAACATGCTCTCTAAATAGACACAGCAAAATAAGGTTTTGTTTTATTCAAAATGATGTTAAGTCTTCTGAGGTAATTACCATTAACTTACTTATCACTAAATAAAACTCCTAATTTTCCAAAGTAATTTAATTTCTCAGGCATGAAAAAGACAAAAACAGGAAAACAAGAATATTTCATCAAGCATTTCAACTTGCCGTTCTTCATCTAATTGTGTTTTGAGGTCTCATCTGCTGCACCTTTGGATGCTCTTATGCCATAAACATTTGAGGTGAAGGTTTATTAGCTGTTTTACACTGCCTTGTGTGTTCATCTAGGATGAACATTAATTTGTTGGCATTAATTTGTAAATAGTAAATAAAGTGACACGGCTGAGAATTTCTGGAATATTCAAAGCTTAGGCAGAGCTTCTTTTTTAACTCTATTTATTTTTTGTAAAGGAAACAAAGGGTTGACATGTAGTGGTCTGACAAGACCCTTCACAGGGAATAAAGTGAAGCATTGTTTTGCCAAAATGTGACTCCAAAATTACAAGAAACACAGGTTGGACTAGATCAGTCTGTGGTGGAGTGGCTGGAAAATTAAGTGAATATTGCACCTAGAAAGTGGATTCTTTCATATGACTGGGACTGTGCACATGGACTTTTACATTGATCCTGTTAACTAAAATTGATCAAAATTTTCTGCTATTTTGGCAGTAGTTTCCACTTCTTTTTTCAGGGTTTTTAAATTTTGTGTGCTTTCCTTTTATTTTTAATTGAGTGGCAACAACTTCCAATAACAGCACTAAATAAGGGTAACTGAATACCTGACAGAACATTTTTGATCCATGAAGATACAAATATCCTTTATTCATATTTAGACTGGCTCTCTCCAAGCTGTTTCCTTTCTTCTGGAAGCAGGAGAGAACTGTTCCTAGAATCCATAAATTAGTCTCCTTGGATGAAAACTACCTGTGCTTTTCTTCCAGTAAGCAGGCACTGGATAGCTTAACCTAACTGGTCAGAAGCTGCTTGGCACTAGTAATACAGTTTTTAATTTGTTGCATTTGGTTCAGAGTACTTGGGCTATTTTTTCCCTAGCTTTTTATGACTTCAGTACCAGAGACTTCAGTTAACTCTAGGACTCAGTGTTAGGCATTTCTATGTCATATATTATTTCACTGGCCTGTAGGTAGGTACTGTGCCATTTCCAGAGACAAGAAGATCAACACAATGAGCCCAAACCATCTGACCCTTCCACCTCTGCTAAAGGCTTTTATCTTCACCATGAAGGCAATTGCCAGCATACACTGGATAGATTGTCAAGCAAAAGGAAGCAGACAACATTGTTTTCACAAGCACATAAGTACCAGGCTGGATGTGATTTCATGCATACATTACTGAGTGTTAGAAAAACCAGAACAGACACCCACTCATGGCAATAAAATTCTTTCTGTTGCTCCTTTGAGACCAATGATTTTTTTATGCTGTTGCACAGCTGGTTTATGTGTGCCATTTCCATTGGGCAGAGCCGGTCCTCCTGCTTACACCCTGGAACTGTTTAATGCTTGGAAACTTGTCTGTAGAGCAGCTTCAGCAGACTTTTAGAGTTGGAAGGTTTCATGTTTGAAAGATAGCAATGAGATCTAATTTAAGTCAGGAAAAATGCTCCAAAAAAAAAGTATTAAATTATTATCACACTTGCTCTCACTTTTACAGCTCAGAATGAGAATTCTGATTCCAATGCCATTATTCCCCTCTCTGACACCTATTCCAAATCATTTACTGTTTTCACTCCAGTTGCCACATTGAAAGACAAAGTGGATGCACTGAAGCAGTGTATGAAGCAGTGTATGATGTGATTCATGTGTTTAGCTAGTCCATACTGTTTTTTAAGGTTTTGCAAAGGTGTTTGCAACTACTATTGATTTAAAGAATTTTGGAAAATGTACACTATGTTCACAAATAGAAGTGTGGGAAGATGTTAATTTTGAAATGGTGATGATGTGACTGTTTTCTTTCTTTCCTTTATTTGCAGCAAGAAATCCTCCCTTTTGGGGACTGGAGACAGAATTTTGCTTGTGATGGCTGAGTAGCCAGCAAGACAGGAATTTAAGTCCTTTGGGTATACTCAAGCCAAACACAATCCAGACAAATGGAGTACTTATCCCATGTGCTGGAACAGCAGCTTCAGCCTTGACCTAATGAAGCTATCATTTGTAGCAGTGAGAAGCGATTTACTTGTCAGGCTGCTGAGACCAGAATTTTTTAGGAGTTAAGGACAGCTCTCTGTGCCAAATTCTAGGATATATGGAATGACTTGTAGTTTATTTGTATAAACTGCAAAGGAAAAGCTGCAACTAGCATCACTCTTTCTGCAAACCAAAGAATTTGGTTTAACACTCAGATAAATTCATGTATATAAAGTGTCAGTACTTTGCCTTCTAAAAATTGGCAGCAGTTTCCATTGCAGTAATTTTACATCTGTGTATCTGAATTATACATATGGGCAGTCAATCAAAGGGATCACAGGTATATGAAGACTAACAGTAGAATGGGTATGAGCTTTATAGTCAGCAGAACATCACTTTAGCTTTATAGTTAGGTTAACAGACATCTTATGTAGTCAGCTTTATGATTCAGTACCAGTTATTAGACCTTGAAGTATTTTAGCAGGAGTTGTATAGTGCTTTTAATGTCTACATGGACATAAGCATTACAGACCACCTTGTAGAAGCATGGCTTTTCCATTCAATAATGCAGAAAAAACCAACTAATCTGTTAGTGGTAACTGGCTGGCATGCACTGTAGAGGAGCATGCTCATAAACATGTCACAGTTTTTTTGGTTTTTCTCGGTTCTTGTTTTTTTTTTGGAGGCCTAAAGGGTGTAGGGCTTTTTTGAGTACTTTCTTTAATGTGGGGTTTGGGTTGTTTGGTTTTTCTTCCTGCTAACAGAGATCACATTATTTTACCCTGCTATTCCTTTTCACTTGCCTGCGTTGCTGGTGAAACTAAATTCTTTTTAATGAAGAAATAATTAATATTCTTGGGTTCTTAACTTACAAAATGATAATTCTGTCGCTTGTAATAGTGATGAGTGTCACAGAAATATATAAAAATAGATGAATAAATTATATAGTGGTATTGAAATACTTAATATGAAATGGATCCTAATCTGATATAAAATGCTCACTGAGTGTCTTAATATTTCAGGTAGTACACTCCAAATCCACGAAATATTTTACTGATGCATCCGTACAAAAAGACAGGATTTTTTTCAGTTGATTAAATGCAAAACTATAATAAGTTTTGTTTATCTCTGATATATCTTTATAGCTAATTATATTCTTAATCTGTCTACTAGTTTTAATAAAGCTCTCATAGAAAATGTGTTACTTTCAGTGTCTCACCTTTTCATGTCTGTTAGCTGCACATCTCCTCCTTTCTGTCTTCTACCACCACCACTCTTCTTGTTCAAAGGCATTTTTATTGATGACATTTGAGACACTTGCAACAGAGTCTTTGAAGAAAGAGGGCACTCAGGAAAATATCTGCTATTGCTGTATTATTTCACATGTATATTCCTTCTAAGAGGACATTTTTTCTATCCTTAACTGTAATTACCCAATGATTTTTAATGCAATGTTTGTATTCTCACACAGCAAAGTAGAAACATTCATAGATTTTCTTTCAAATGTGGATCAGCATTTTGTCTGCTGCCTGGACTGTGTCTAGTGAGCGCAGAAGAAATTATGCTGATAATGTTTTCAATAATCTGTGCAATTATAGAAAGTACAGATACACTGGTGCTGTAGAATTTAGAAGAAACGATCTATTGGTTTCAGTACACACATAGTTCTCTCTAACTGCTTTCTTTTGCTGGAGTGGACATATAAACATTTGAAAAGTAAAAAATCTAAATTTGCTCATTAGTTTTTAGACATACAAAAAATCGGTGAAGCGAAATTCAAAATGTTTTTAATCATGTAATACACTTTGACCAAAGGAGCTATTTCATTTAACTTTTTAATCTTTTTTAAAATTACTCTCTATCTCTTGTAGATGCAGAATGAGGACAAACATGTTTTATAGGTTGAATTAATTTTGCTTATATCTGACCATTTGGGAAGATATATTCTCTGAAACACTTTTATTTTATCCCATATGTTTTGTATACATAATAGATGATGCATAGCACTTCTGGGAGATAACCTGAATAATTCACCTACAGTAATATGATCATGTTGCACTTCAGGTTATAAATGTTTTATATCCCTAATATAATGTCATATAACATATAAAAGCCCCTAACATTTTAAATCAGTGGAGATGAATGCTTAATAAATGTCTTATATATGTGAGTCATGATTCTGTTTATATTTAGTTTACCTAAATTACCTTTTATACTTGCCTTTTAAATAACAGAAGTAAATGAAAAATTGTATGAGAGAATAGTACAAACTATTTAGCTAAATTTTTCTTTAATTCTGGAATAAATAGTTTAGTATACTTTAAGATGGAGTGGTTGGCAGTTTCACAGGTCAGGAAGTAAGTGTAATAGCAGTGCTACTCCAAAGCCAGGAAAAATATACACAACTGACTTGCTAGTGGATTAAAAAACACAAGTGAGAAGCGAGGCATTATTACTATTTGGAAATTATGTTCAATTTCCTGAATTCTTAAGTATGCTTCGTAACTTTTATGGTCAAAAGTTAGATTGAATTGTATGTGTGAGGAAACAGGGACATCCATTACTATTTAACTAAAATGGAATGTGTGAGGAAACAGGAGTATCCATTGTTATTTCAGCAAAAGTCCTGTTTAATAACAGGAATAAGGAATTTTTTCACATCTGCGGATGTTTAAAAGGGAAACGCTGTCTTTAATAATTCTGGATGTGTCTTTTTTATAAACTAAATGATAGATTTTTTCAGTGAGACCATTTCTCATAGGGATTATCTGATGAATTAAGTGTGTCTGGAATGTTTATTTAACAGCTCATTTACCAATTTAAAATAATGCAGGTGAACCATACAGTAAATGAATGAATGATGTCCCCTTCTCACACCTCCAGTTTTATTTCTGGCAAATAAGTGATGGCTCATGTGGCTGTACATTGATAACATATCTTAATTGCTATGGATTTCCTTTACTCTTCTGATATACTTTTAATTTTTTTTTAGTCTCGCTGCTTACTTCTATGTAAATTTTGTTTTTGCAGTTTCCTTGTATTTTGTCATCAATTTTTGGCTTACAGAGACATTTAAAAAAGGGTAGAAATTAAAAAGTCGAATTACAAAGTAGGAGTTGGTGAACAACAAATTGGACTTTCAGAGGCATTGTTGCAAAATCTTCATTGATTCACATTACTTGGGACCAGGATATTATATAGTGAATCCACAAGGAGACCTTAAATTTAATATTGGAAAAGATTCAGTATTTAATCTTATTCAAACTCTGACTGTTGTGTGTCCTTGACTCTAGAGTCAGCACAAAGACAACTGAAGGAATACTATCTCAGTTGATATTGACCAGGAATTGAACCAGAATAGTGAAATAAATCAAAGGGGGAGCTAATTGCTTTTTGACATTCTAAAGAAACCCCTATAGATTTCTACCATGGTGTAATATATCATTATGCTTTAATTACATTTAGTCTAAGGAAGAGTTTATGTCCCATGGTGGTAGATATCAATATTAGAATTTTGAAGAAAGATTCAATGTGTCAAAGCATAATTTCATCATCTGAGAATTATCTAGCAATGAAAAAATATTCAGTGTTTCAGCCATGCAGTTCTGTGGTGACTCTACAAGGCCACTTGTAGAACCTGAATGTTTTGCACTCGCTGTGTATTTAAAGTGAGTGACAGAAAGAAAATTTATAATCTGGTACATTTTGATAAAAGCTTCATAATGTTTGTGAACTACCAAAACCACAGAATAATGACAAACTAAATGCTAAACCATAATTTTTATTTCAGTAGAGTTTGAATTGCTAGAATTTACAAGAAGCCATATCACTTACCGGATGTCTTTTCCCAGATTTTCCTCAATGTATTTAGTGTTTAATCCAGCTTGTGAATGCCTTGTAAATACATGAGGGGAAGATAATCTTTACCTTAATGAAGATCATTTTTCCCTTAGAATATTTTCATTTTTTTCTAAATTCTAGATCCATCTGCTCCACCAGCTCCATCTAATATCAGGATTGCCAATATCAGTGCGAACAATGATGGGAGTGTAAATGCAATGATTACTTGGGATCTTCCAGAAGAGCCTGATATCCCAGTGCACCACTACAAAGTCTTCTGGAGCTGGACATACAGCAAATATGTAATTCCAGCAAAAAAAAAGAGAAGGAAGATTACTGATGGGGTAAGAAAGAAATCAGTAACCGTGACAGAAATATGGTTTATTTTTACACAAAATAGAGTGTAAGTATAAAATGTGTGATAAGTTCCAATTATTTCAGCCCCTGGTAAGGTAGTGGTCCTAATTTTTAGTATCATGAAGCCCATAGAATATTTTGATCTCTCAATCCTTTTCTTACATTGAACTCAGGGAGAGAAGGAAACTTCTGCCTTAGAATACAGGTAAATACGATAAGATTTTTCAGGAAAGATGAATGAAATTTAAATGCTGTTAGTCCTCTAAATTTAGGCTTATTCAGTTAGTGCTTCTTAAAGTGTTTATTTTATTTGAAATCCTGTCATTGTCTGTCACATTGTTCTTTCACTATGCAAGTAAAACTTGCGACGCAGTCATAGAGCAATCGTTAAACAGTCAGTATAGGTCTGAGGGAAAACCACACCGAACTCTTTAAATAAACTGCTGTACCAAAGATCTGGCAATATTTCCTTAGCAGCAAGTTCCTATGAATTTCTTGAGTAATATGTTAAATATTGCTTTACTGGAAAACTCTTTGTTAAGATATCCTTAAGGATATTGCATATTATTTTAAAGCAATTAATAGAAATAGATAGAAATAACAGAAATCAGTTAGACATGACTTGATTCTCAGTGCTTTTGACAGTGAGACTTTGGCCCCACATCAATGTTTACACTGTGTTTTGGCTCTGGCTGCCCATTGCACTGTGATGAATGACGGTCAGAGGGACACAATTCCCCCTCTGTCCCTCAGTCACCAAACCATGACAGAAATAGAGGCAGTGAAGTCTGTGTGATGAAATCATTCAAGTCAATTTGCACAGAAAGGAAGGTTAGTTCTTTATTGTTCTTTAAAAAAATAATTGTGGCAAGATAGGAGTCGGGTTGGACTGTGCTCCATAGAAAAGTTTGTGTTCCCCAAGAAACCTTACATTGAGTAAAGACCTTCAGGAAAGAGGTTTCAGCCTAAAGATAACAGGGAGCTTTCTCTCTACCAGCTGGTCAGTACATCAGAAACCCAGGAGAATTTTAAAATTGAGCTGGGTCTTTAATACCTTTCCATAGGGTACTCCTACATATAAATAATACTAAAACAGGTCCATTAGAACATTAGGGTAATTGAGATGGAGTTCTGACCTTGAGTATAGGGAAATACAAGGTGTTTTTTATGGAGAAGACAGGTTCTTACAATATCTCTCATATTACTCCTGACTTGTACTTGTTCTTCTTCAGCTTGTCATGAAGCTACACAGCACTGCCAGTGAGATTCCATATATCTTGCTAATCAAAGGTCATTTGAATATTGTAGCAACTCTTAGGCTAAAAATGGCAAATGCATGAACATTTAAAAAACAAAAAAAGGAAAGGTGGAAAAGTCTTAATTGTTAAAGATCACTGAAGCTTATTTTTGTCCAGGTTTTATTTTTAGATGTAGCCCAACCCAAATAATTTCATACTGATTTCCACATGAATTCACTCCAGGTAGACATTGAATTAGTTTGACTACAATATTGACACTGTTAATCAAAAGTTATAATTAATATGTTAGCACTAAACAAGTAAAGATAATTAATACTAAATACTTTTTGGCAATCTCCTTTTATCATCTTAAGTGTTAAATATGGGGTGGTTACCTTGGTACATGGTTATCTTTTTTACTCTATATGGACTGTCAAACTTGAAAGGCACAAGAAATTCTAATGAAAACATGGAGTAATATGTTCAACCTGGCATATGGACTAGAAGGACTTATATTTTTATAATTAAATCTAGCAAAATAAAATGTAAGACTGAGAAGGCTGGACTTTTCTTTACAATGTCATGTGCCTTGCCTTAATGAATGGGTTTTTGACTGGAGAATGATAAACCTGATCTGTTGTTTCCCCATTTTGTATACTTCCGTGACATTGGAAATTGGTTTTTTTCTGTTCTATTTTCCATTCTCCATAGGAAAAATGTTCTTTCCAATGAGAGGGTATTTTTGGTTGGTGCTTGTTTTTTAAATTTTTATTTTAGAGAGTTGACACAAATAGAATGCATTGAAAAATGTATTAAATGTTGGATTTTAGCTATGTTCAGACTGACTGTCTCTAGAAAAAAGTTTTCAATTGCCTTACTAACACTGAAATTATGGACTTAAGTGCTTAAATTCCTTTTGCTAAAATGATTTTGGCATAAGAGAAAAACCTTGTTATATTGAAGAGAACCCCTTCGGTTTTGCCTAAACAATAGGTTTGGAATTGCCAAGAAACTGCCAAAATTATGCAAACATCAAGTAGGTTAGTATTTTTAAAATGACACAGGAAAACAGAGTCCAATTAAACAACTCTTTTGCAGAAAGGAAATTTTGCTCTGAAATTTATATATGAGTTTTCTAACTTCAGAAAGGTAGTGTGCCTAAGATAACAAGACTGCTTTTAATAAAGGCATGTGTTTCAGCAATATTATAATTGCTTTGTATATCTATTCTATTATAGGCCCAAAATTATGTGGTCCTGGAGGGGCTCCAGCCCAACAGCAACTACAATGTGGAGCTGCAGGCAGTGACACGTTGGGGTCAGATCACGCCTAAAAAGTGCAAAGGTTTCTCTCCATTTTAGCACGACTCAGGACATCAGGAATAATAGTGAGTAATCAAACACCTGGATGCTTTTTCTCTCCTTTATCTGGAATTTGAATGTTTTATATAATGATATCTTAAATTTTAAAAAATAATTTTCTTTAAATAGGGTGTTCCATAGCACAGTGATCATCTCCTGGTCAAGTTGACTAACCTTTTCTTGTTAAATTTCTTATTTAAAAATTGGTGACAATTTTTGCCTAATTCTTTGACTTAGACTCTACTCACCTAAAATAAACAGTTGCAAAGAAAATGGAAGCGTTTGCATAACTGTTGTGTTAATATTTTTTAGATTCGATACAGGTATAGATACTGACTGTGTTTTGAAATGGATGGAATAAAACCATTTTTGTGTGTCTTAACTGGACAGTATTAACTGCAATGTTTTCCAAAAGCCTGTCTATTTTTAGTAGCCCTTTAAGTCAGATTCTTGGAACACAAAAGCTTGTGTCTACTATGAGTTGATATATAAAACACTGGCTCTTCTTTTAGGGAATCTGAAACATTCCATGTCTGTCAACCATGCAATCTCAAAATATTGCACACATGGGACCCACATTCAAATTAAAATCTCAAGGTATTCAGATGATAGGTTATAGTGTAAGGGTCTTTAGAGCCTCACATCCTAAGTAATGTAATTGCAAACTGTATCTGAATCTGGCAGATCACCATGATTCTTAGCCTTGTTCAAATGCTATTTATACAATTACAGTACAGTACTGAGTTACTGCCCCAATTGCTGATTAACTAATACAGCAGAGTTCTGAAAAATAGATGTTAAAGAATATGATTTTAATTATTCTGCCCTGACTCCATTTCATTTTGTATTCATTTACATTCTTTCTTTAAAGTACACTCACAGTTTAAACTTGTAGCCATTTTCATAAGAGATCTGTAGTTACTTTTAACCTCACTAATCAACTGCTGTTGTTGCCATATTCTGTTTGGGTATGCATAAAATATTGTAATGTGATTGTCAGCTATCACAGACCTTCTTGTCTGTGGTTGGTATTAATAGACCAAGAAGAGAACATAAGCTGAAGCATCCTTCTTTTTCCTATATTAAACTAATCTTTACTACTCTTTTGGGCCATCTCAAGAGACAGCAGAAAGTCAAGTTTTCATCTCTTCCATGCACTGAGTCTTTGCTTCAAATCCATACCAGAATATCAGCTTGAATCTCCACTGTCTGTATATTAGGCAAGTTTGAGTTTAATCCTCAGTGAAGCCCAATGTAAGTAAAAGAGTTCTGCCTTTTCCTTATTGGCCCTCCTAGATTGTACCTGTGCTTTTTTTCATCCCCTAGAAAAGGAGCTTAGTTTGCAGGACTGTGTATGGTATCAAAATCTTCTTGCAGTTATCACATTAAGTTCTCCTTTTCCTATATGTACACAGGAGATGTAATAGAGGGAAAAACAGCTGTGGGAACTGGGTGTTTAATTGCATGCAGTGAGCCATTGAGATCTGCTAGAAGTGGTGTTTGAGAGATTTCAAATTTTGCATATTCTTTTCCTAAGAATTGTTTGTGGGGTTAGCTGCTTTTTTTTCTTCTCTTTTTCCCCCCCTGCAAGTTTCACTAGATAAAGAAGCAAAATTTTTTTCTACACCATCCCCCTACCCAGTTTCCTGCTCATTGTAATAAAGTTTCTGTGAAGTTCTGGCTCCTAGTGCTAACTTTAAGGTTTTTAGTGTTCAGTGCAGTTGTTTTGACTGTCATATCACCATGACATCACAGCTTTAAGTAAGAACTCACCTCACAGCTGACTTTATGTTAAATCAAAGAATCCTGATGGTGGGATTTTGTCTGAGGTTGGTCTGTGTCCTGCTAATTGGGAGAAAATTCTAGATGCCACTGGATACAACTAGCCAAAGAGAAAATGGGCAAGCTTTTTAAGTTCTTTGTCTCATTTTATTATCAGTATAGCTTTATAAGTGTTTCCATCGTGGGAGCAGAGATAATTAATCAACTGACCTTTGTAATGCTTTATTGGTACTCCTGACATTAGGTCAGACCATCATAATCTTTAAACATGATAGTAAATAAAGACTTTCCATATAACAAAAGCCTTCTAAACAGCAGGTGAGTAATTGAGATATGAGCATGTCATTTTTGTACAATTTCATATTTACTGTGGGAAATCCTTTCACTGGTAGGTCTCTATTAGCTGTCTGTGGCCTCACTAATGTTCTGACTCTCTTGGTCTATATCACCTTTGGGTTTATGTTTGGAGAAAATATTTGTTTCAGTTTTCCTTCTTCAAAACATTGGGTTTTTCAGAATCTGGTACAGGTCACATCTGAGTTATTACTTATAAATTCCCCACCAAATGGAGTTCATTTATGCTATACCTCACATGTGACTCCACTGCTTCATCATTTTCTGTCCACTGCAGTGGAACCTCTTTCCTTTCATTGTCACAACTAGATTTAAATTCCTTCCACAATTTTGCTTGAATACCCTGCCCTCTCCATGGTTGTTTTGCTTCAGAAAATGGACCATCAGTAGTTTTTGTGAAAATCTGCTACCTACTTATGTCTAATTAGTACAGACTTTCTAATGCCTTCTGCTTTATTTTTGCTTTACTGGGGTGACCTTTTTGTACTAAAAGGTTCATTAATTGTTGTATTTTAAACTAGAGTAAAACTGCATTGGGAACAATATCTTCTTGATCTTGTTTAAGGATTTTGACTGTTCAAATTATGAACATCCATTTATTTAATGAGCAGTATATTCTCTTTAACTGCAAATCAGTGCTTGTACCAAGTAAAACACATATTTGTTTGATTATTTCAGTAATAAATTTATAGAAAAAATTGGAGCATCCCTGCTCTTAAAGCCATGAGGTAAAGGAGTCAAGATTCTTTGAACCTAAACCACTGATATCACTCACTTTAATTGATAGAGCACTCTATCAATGAGAGATGTATTTAGGCTTTTTTGGACATTTTTTTAAATGGCTAGATTATATTTTACATAGAAAAGCAAGTAAAAACTTCTCCTGGAGAAGATGCAAATTCATGTTCTATATCTCACTCAGGTTAGTTAGGTACATAGCCAGTCCTGCTTGATGTAATTTTGAGAATACTCAGAAGCAGATGGAGACATATGAAAAAGAAACAAAAAAAAAATTGCCTGAAATATTATCTAGGACATGACATCTTTGGCTTGTCTTTATTTTGGGAATTCCACGGACTTTGGGAAGTAATTCCAGAAGCAACATGCCAATTTTGCTGAAGTCCCACTGTCAGGTACTCAGCTCTGTGTGGAATTAAGCTCTGGTTTTTAGGTGTCTGGTCCTATTGTCAGAATAGAGATAGCCCATACCCCTCTGAAGTAATTTAGTCCTACACATTTCTGTGAGCTTTGACCTCAGCCCTCTGGCATTACATTTCCCCACACTCAGAAAGGCATTGCCTCACTATATTTGTGTGCTTCACTTCTGGGAAATGTAGCAAGATTCCTGCTTGATCTTTATATAGAAATATTCTAAATTGATGTCCTGGTTTTTGTGGAAGTGGAGCAAAGCAGAGATTTAATAAAATTAAACTAATTTAAATTGAGGAATACCTAATAGACTTTCGTTTGTACTTCTCTCTATAACTTTTTCATTTTCATTTGGGTAGTAGTGACTTTATGGTTACCTTAAGAAAGAATTTAGTTAAGTTTGGTAGTTTAATTTAAAACAAACAAGCAAAATGAAAAATCGTATCAGATTCAGCAAAAGGCTGAGAAAGTAAAACTTGGCCATAAAGCAAGTCAGTTTTAATTGAAGCTGCATATAAGGCAAAATGTTCAAGTTTATATATTACTTCTGGCAATTATTGAAACCTGAATCTTTCCCTCTTTCTCTCAGGTATGTAGTTAATAATTTGCCACTTCCTTATTATTGGACTCTTTAGTTTTAATTTAGGTGTAATATTGAATTAAATACAGGTTTTTTTGTTGGTTATAATCTGATCCTCCTAATTAGATCAGATACATTTGCAAGTGTGCAATGAAAAGTGCAGTTTGAATGAACATTTCTTTCTTTTCAACTGAAAATACCTTTAATACTGTCAACCCTGCTAAATGATGATAAATTTTTACCAAACAAAATGCTTGATGAAGGATATCCAATTGCAATTGCTTGTTGGAAGCAAGGCACGTAGCACCAAGGGAATTGCTGAAAGAAAATTCTGCTCTTGCAATGTTTTCCTAAGCCTTCACCATTTCACTGTTGGGAACAGGAAAGTGGGCAAGGCAGATCTTTAATCTGACCACAGTGTTCATATATAGCATACCAGAGGACTATATTTACTTTGATGTAGTAACCATATGTGGCACTCTGTGTGTTACATTCAATGCTGTCCTTGGGTTTTGTGCATGTTCAAACACTGCATGAATATAAAGACTGAAGTATTAGAGGGAACCACTGGTAGATACTGTGCCTGTTTAAAAAATCATTGTGTTAACATTTCTTGTTCTTTTTGATATAAATACAGTCCATTTCCTTATTACTCTTCAGAAAATTTACAGATATTTCCCTATGAAAACATTTTTATTTTTTGGTTATTTTCTAAATTTGACTGAATTTTAAATGAGTGATTTTTCAACCGTTATGGACAGTTAATTATTTATATTTATTTCATTTAGGTAAGAAATGGAAATAAGATCATTTGGAATAAAGATACTATTATTTTCTGAATTACACCAAATTTAGCACAGCCATTATACAGCACTGTAGTTGACTAAATAGTTTCCTGATTGTTCTGTGTATTGCAGAGGAACGGACACCTGCTGGGAAACCACAGAAGGGACTGGTAGATCCTTACCCAGCCTTTCAAAGAAGGAAAACCACTCGTTTTCTTAAAATTGGAACTCCCTTCTATCAGGACAATCAACTTCAGGTCAAAGTTTACTGGAAGAAGACAGGTTTGTCAAATTTTGCTTTACTATTTTCTCTTAAGGAGGACTCTTCCCATCCATCTCAGAGTTGTAGAACATTAACACAATACTATAAGTAATTCACAGTTGAATCCTACACACATCCTTTCATCCCTTCATCTTCACATTGGAGGGAAACATTGCCTCTCCTCTTTGTGTTATGTCTTACAGGAGGAAATGACATAAGTCAGCTGTCCAAAAATTATAGACAGTCATGTTGGGACACTGAATCTTCATAGAGCTGAGACAATTTTTATTTTGGTAGGAATTACCTCTATAAAGTTCTAAATTGCAGAATTTGACATTACCCACAAAAGTTCTGAGGAACATATGAATATTTAGCTTTATGCCAAACTTCATCAGTCACCTTGATTTAGAAGAGAGTGGATAGCTGGTCACAACCAGAAAATATTTTGAAGATAGTTTTCTTCTAGGCTGCATCCTTCTGGTTTTCTGAAAAGTTTTAACAACAATTTTATGGTTTAGTTCTCCAGTCAAAAGGAAAATGACATAAATTTATAGTGTCTGTTCATATTCAGAAATCAAAAAGGGATTTTCCTTTCCTGCTCTTGTTGAGCATATAGGCTGCTCCAGTTTAGCCATAAAGGTTTATATGCTGTTATTTCAAAATGTGCTCACGCTGTTCATTTTTTAACTTGGATCAATCTACATGTGTAGCAATACCACTAAATTAAATCCATTCAATTCTTGTGCTTGAAATCAAGGGCTACAAGGTGTACAGTCATGTTTTCATCTTGAATTTTTCAAAGAATTTGAGAAATATTTAAGTGCTTTTGGGTTTAGATGCATGTGGCAACACCCTGAAAGAAGACAGGCTATATAAATGTTCAATTATGCTATGTAACATAGGAATATGTCACACTGGATATTGTGGATTGTGAGAGGTGTCCTTTGCTTCTTGTCCTTTGCCTGCCTTTTTGAATGGTTACCTTCCAGGCCCTGCTATGCCAATTACTTTCAAATCCATCCTTATTCCTCCCTAAAACCTGCAAGCTTTGTTTCAGCTGAGTACGTGCACATTTTGAAGATTTGTCCCTGTCTTGGCTATGCTAGTTTTTTTTTTCTTCCTTTCCACATTGTATTTCATTTTGGGGTTGCTTCATGGAAAGCTGGAACAATTTAAAGTTTAAATAAAAGTTGAATCGGGAATGTTCAGTTTACAAAAAAATGTGGTTTTTGTTACCCAAAGTGAGATTTATATATTCTGAGCTTTGTCAGGACTGATCACCTTGACCTTTAGCCTTTGCAAGTGAGATGTCAACTCATTGTCCAAGCTTCTTTTATTGTTAGAAAAGAAAAGCAGGTGACTTCTGTAGCAATTCATCCCCCACAGCAGCAGAATTGCTCTCTGGAGATGCCTCTCTTCTTTACTGAGAACAGAGGGGAGCCTAGACAGCTCATTTGTAGAAAGCTTAGAGATGCCTAATGTCTCTCTGTGAGCTGAGGTTCTATTCTTGGCAGTCTGTGTTGAAAAAAATGAGGGACAGGATTCAAAGATGAGGAGACAATGATGTCTCCCACAGGCATCAGACAGGGTTGTGCAACTCACAGTCTGCAGATTCAGCCCAGTGGAACAATCAATCCTGCTGCAGCTGTTTTCCTGCCAGCCTACTGCCAGAAGAAAGAGCATGTGTCCTGTGACCAAAATGCCAGCACCGCTACTGACATTCACCTTGTCAGTAGTTTGCCAAAGTTAGTTATACCTAATGGAGGGAAAATCCTGAGCAGAACAGCAATATTCTTGTTCCAACACAGATATCTTGAACTAGGTGCCCACTATTTATAGTGGTATTATAGTTATTGAACTTAGAGGCATTGCACCATAGAAACCTAAATGCTTCCATCTAAATCTGGAGCAGAATCTTACTGTCTGCTACATACCTGGAGGTAATATTTGTATTAAAGGCTATAAATGCCTATAAAAGGAATAATGCAGTCAGCATCCTTATAGTGACTCAAAGTTTGGAAATAAGAGGATTTCAAAGTGGTGTAATTTCCAGAATTGGAGAATGTCGTAGACAGCTATGTCACAGACCTGTCAAAAATGACATGGATTTTCATGCTGTCACCTTGTGCCAGGGCTGTACTAGCTGAGTTGCTGAGTTACTGAGTGTACAGTGACTCATCCTGTGTGGGGCTGTGTACATCCAGTGACATAAGGGGACCCCAGAAACCCATTTTGGCCCTGGGTGGGAGCAAATTCTGTGAGGTGCACTGGGGTGTTTAGGTACATGCCCCAGCCATGCAGTGGAAGGTGCATGTAATCCTTTTTCCTGCAGAACAAGCCGTGACAGCAAAGGTGTGTGAAGAGAGGCAGAATATGGCAGGTCATCGCTCTTACCTTCCTTTTTTTCTTTTTTAAAAAGAAAATATCAGTATTCTGAGTGACAGCACAGGCAGTAACTCAGCAGGAACATTGCCTTGTGTGGAACTGAAATATAGAAGCCAGCAGCTTTTATAAGCTCTTGCAAGGGTTTGGAGATTATGTAGTGCAGGGATGAGGTAGTGTAAATTTGCTAGTAACAATTTACTGCAGAGCAGGTCTGTGTGACTGTGCAAGGAACACAGCAGGAAAATCACATTGTCTTCATGAAAAACAGCAGTTACTGGGACAGCTGTGCTGGGAACTGAACCCACACATCTTTCACCTTTATGAACTGCACTAGATTGTGTTTAGGGACTTGTAGGAGGTAGTAGGGTGTAGCAACTATAAGAAGAAATACTGAGAGAGACCTTACCTGAGCCTGTTCAGTGGCATGGCATCTATTTTTATTGCAGGTAGGCATTTAGAGTTCAAATAGTTCCTGACAAAAAAAATGACCTGTTTGTCTCCTACATAGTGGGTGAACACAGAGGTCTCTGTTGATTGCACTAATGTTCTCATTTTTGTGTAGTTTGCTCTTAAAAAACAACACTTTTTTGGTGGAGAAACACAGTCATTCTATAATCCTAAATTAGAATGTATAACTTTAAAATAGAAAAATTAAGAGGCCAGCATGAAACCGTGTGAAATAAGTAGGTTGATAAGCATAAGAGTTACCGTGATAAAAAAATAATTCAAGAAATAAACGTCTCAAGCTTAAACATGTTGAGCATTTGTAAATTGATCAAATTTCAGTTGGTTGTAGTAGTCTTTTCTTTGTCTTGTATGGTTTTCAAGTATTTTTGGACTTTCTGTGTTAGACTTCATGACATGAACAGGAGATGGTTGCAGAGATGATGAAATAAAAAAAGGTTATTTAGATTTTGGATTTTTTTTTTTTTTAATATGAAGATTTAAACCAGTATGTTATCACAGAATTACAGAATGGCAGGGTTTGGAAGGGACCTCTGGAGATGATCTAGTCCACCCTCTCTGCTAAAGCAGGTTTGTACTGGCACAGAGGGTTGTTCTTCCCCAGGTGCAGGACCCTGCCTTTGCTGAAATCTACAGAACTTTGTTCAACCCTACAGTTGCCCTTGTTATGTTGAAGTTGTTTCTTTTAGCTGTAATGAAAACTTTAATGGCTGTTATAACAGCAGTATTTCTATTAGTAAGAACAGAGTTATTACTTTTCTATATTAATAACTGCTCAGGTTTTATTGTATTCCTAATTCAGTGGTGGTACCATTCTATGCAGACCAGACATTTTCTAAAATTTTTTAAAATTTCCTCCTCAACTAAGATGGCTCTCAAGAAGATTTTTTTACTGTGTCCCAGCACTGTAGCCTCACAGGATACCACAGGTTACAGAAACAGAAGGAAAGACCTATGTGGATTGCTTATATCGTTTAAAGAAACACAAACATGCTGTTAAGGTTGTTCTAGATTGTTTCTTTATTTTCATTGGTTCCATTTTAGCTGAGAAGCTATTTTGCTTTTGAATTTGAATCATTTTTCTCAGTCTAAGGAGCTAAATATAGGTCAGAGTCATAGAAGAATTTAAATGGGCAGGAGGGACTTCTGGAGGTCAGCTGGTGCAACCATCTGCTCAAAGTCAAACTAACTGTGAAGGTAAATCAAGTTATTCAGTTCTGTCTGTAAGGCCCTGTAACAGATATTGTCGCTGTTTTTTCAATTCATCCTCCATCAATACAAACCTGAAGAGGCCATCTAGGTTTATTGCAATGTGCCTTATGACTTACAGAAGGTATGATGATGCCTCTTGACTATTCAAAGATAGTTCCTCCATGACTGAAGAAGTTTTCCTCAGTGAACTTTGCAGATGAGCCTCTGGGAAGGCAGTGAAGGGACCACAGTGATGACATCAGGGCCAAAGCTCTTGGTTTCATATCATCCTTCTGAACAGAACTCATCAGACCTCTGTCCTGTGCAACAGCTGCATCAGAGGGGGTGTTGCAAACTATTATTAAACTAAACTATTGCTGAGTTTGTTATACAGCAAAGGAGTGACTGCATATCAGTACTCAGAAACGGAACACAGTGTTTGAATAAAAGTCTGAGTAAGGGGATGGATTTCCATATATATGCATCATGATGTGCCACAATTTGGTAAGGAGGAAAGACTTATCTGGGCCTGTTCTTCAAGTGTCATTTCTTAAGCCCCATTAACTTTAGTAAGCATAAGGCATCAATGGAATGTAGAATCTGGACTTTACGTTAAAATAAAGCTCTTTCTGAAATAATCTTTCAGTTTGCATGCTTTGGTATGATGACAATGATCACTTCAGGATGTTTGCTAGCAAAAATACCTCCACACTTCAAGCAGTACAAGGTACTTAGCAAATGCACATGATGTTGCTAGACAGCCATCCAAAAGCATGTTGCATATGAATACAATAGCTTCTTTCTGAAGGAAAAAAATGTCTTTTCCTTGCTGCCTTTCACTTAGGCCTGGGATTAGAGAAACAGTACATTCCTTAAGCAGCATGAATCCCCCTTTTGTAAATGAAAAGTAGAATGTGTTCCATGGACAGATATTTTGGCCATCTTGATGTGTGAAATTAGAAATTGACAAGTAGTGGAATCAAATTAAACAAATCACTTTTGACTCCTTGGTGCTGAGGTCACAGAGTACCATCTGTTACCAAAAATGGATGCACTCTGAAACCCCTTTTTAAAGGGATTACATACTGGGGATGATTAAGAACCTCAGTATATTGTGCAGTAATCAAGACTGAAAGAGTGAAAATAAAAAATGCTGAAGTTTTCTCTGTTTTTCTGTGGTTGGGCAACTAGAGAGCTGAGCATTGAACTTAGCTGAAAATCCTCCAAGTTGCTGCAAGTCTGTGTATGAAAATAAAATCTTGCCCAGACAGAAGGAAAAAAACCCCACCTTTTATGAAGTCTGTGCATCAATTTTCATCACTTTCTGCAATAATTATAATGCACTAAAATATCAGAATGTAATTTCTTTCCAAAGCGCTTGTCACAACAATGTTTTCTAAGTCATTACTCTGCTTTCACTACCATTTTCTCAGTGCCTGTTATTTGAGTGTAATACAACCCTCCTTGCTCAGGTAAAGCTTTAGCTTCCTTTTCTTTGAATTAAGTCTATGTGCATTTACTTCCCCCTCTTAAAATTAAACATTGTAAGTACTTCTAGATATTCAAAATCAATATATCTGCCTCTTGGTTTTTCTTAAAAAGACAAATATTTAAAATGCATTAAGACTTGGCTTCAGACTTCTTTCTTTGTGTTTCTGTAAATGCTAAAGCAGAATAAAAAAGAATACTTAAGGCAGGAAGAGGCAGAAAATCTACCATTGTCTGATAAATCAACCAAACAAGAATAATGAATTAAGTTACAGAGAAGAATAAAATACAAGGCATGGCAAAGCAAATAGAGAGCTAACACAAATGCTTTTAAGCCCAGATCTTAGGAAAACAAAATTAACTTTCACTTAATTTAGGGACATAAATGAAGTGACTGTGTGTGCTGACTCTTTGTTTGTAATAAGGTATTTCATATGGCAGGTTTTGAAGTGAAAGCTTTCCCATTGATAACACATGTCAAATGGTCCTTTCTCATAGCAGTAGAGCCATTGAAGGTAAAGAAGTCATTCAGTGGCGATTGGAGTTTCCAGCTCCTACTGTAAAGAATTCTGCAGTACTTGCTGAACACCAAAGCATTATTTAGTTTGGTATTAGTTGTTGCACTGGCCAGATTAGTGTTTGAGCAGCTGGCCATATTCTAATTATTGATATTCAAGCAGCAAAGTACTTGTACTTCAAGATATCACTTTGGTCCAGATGGTTCTTTCAACAAAATGACCTGACTAATTATAGTGAAGTATAAACTAATATATTGCCCTCAGACTTCCAGGAAAATACAGGGACTTTGTCTCAGCAGTGGTTGATTGTGTGGGTATGCAAAATGTGCATTAGTTCTTAGGGATTTAATTAGTAAAGCTGGCTCTAAGCACAGGACTCTTCAGCTAGATCACCTCTTTAGAAATGCACTGGTAGATATTACAGAATTTGCTTTTCTACATGTCCTACTCCTGACTCACATGTCTGTATCTTATGGGCTTCCACAGCATCGAGCCTGGGGAGATAGGTAGTGCTGTAAGCTTTATTTATCATGGGAAATTATTCTGGAGTTAAAAGAACATCCTGTCAGAAGTGTCTGTGTGGTCCCTACACCTCCCTAACTTTGTCTTTCTGCTTTACTTTGTCTTAATGGAGTTTCAGGAAAAAATCTCTTTGCCTTTTTAAAAGGGATGTAAAGGGTAGCATCTGACCATCTCCAGTTCTGCTTGCTTTACTTTATGAAGTGCCTATAGGACCCTGGTTTCTGTCCAAATGTAAAATACTTACAATACTTAAAATGTTACTGGTGGGACTCATGAAAAACATCAACCACAAAGAATAGAATTTGGTAGAGCAGATGGTTTTCAAATTCTCAAATAGTCTGCAATTGATTAGTGGGGCCAGTTAAAAGTTTTAAAATTACATTTGCAATGATGGCAACCTCAGTGGCATCTCCCCTGAAAATGAGACAATATTGGAAAGTCTTTTCAAAGGCACAGTTCAGGCATTTCTTCATGATTTCACAGGCAGAACACAAAACCATTACTTGTTGCCTTGCACTTGCTTCCAAACCTCCAGACCTTTCAGGGCAGGTGGTTAAAGCTCTTGGTATGAGAGATTTAGAGGCAAGTTTGTCCAATTGCTGGTCTCAGGAATGTAACTGGAATTGATTCAAAGTCTGCCAGGAAGTCAAATAATCACGAGTCAAATCAGAAATACCCACTGTGTTCCCTGAGCACAGACAGCACAGAACACTGATTTTACTTAACAGGCACCTGCTGATGTTTGCTGAAGGCTGTACTGCACTGCTTTGTACATTTGTACAATTTTTATATTTATTGGTTAATTTTAAAATTTATGTAGTGTGAGCTGTGCACAAGTCCTCAGTATGACCTGAACCATAATCCAGAACATCTTTAGTCATTGTGAAAGTGCTTTTAATTTGACTTAATTTATGCATTTAAAAGAAGTCTTCTTTTTATTCTTAAATTTAGTATCTGGTAGAAATTTAAGCCTGATTTCTTTTGAACTTACATTACAAGTTTAAATAGAAATGCAATTGCAAATTACCTGGTCCATGAGTTCAATCCAAAGATAGACCATCATTAGCTGGAATGCATACCTGCAGTCAGATTGCAGATACACTTCCAATATTCCATTGCAAAATCATTTATCAAGACTTAATCCACTTGAAGGACTGAAGAAATTAACAGGCCAACTAATTAATAAACTCTCGCCTGATGTTTAATTCTTCAGGAAAAAATGCATTTTCAAAATGCGTTTTCAGCATCTTTATGTACCTTCAATATGTCTATGTCTGACTAATGCAATTTTCTCGCTTTTTAATTACTTCCTGAGTATTACCACAATGTATAAAGCTAATTATTTTAATAACAAACACAGTACTATATATATATATATATATATATATATATATGCATACATATATAGTATCACTAAACATGGCAATGGCAATGTGTGATGTGAGGCAGTCTCAATAACTGAGGGGTAAAATGGCAAGCTTTTTACCATCCAAATATGGAATCACAGAATATTCTGGGTAGGAAGGGACCCAGAAGGATCATTGAGTCCAACTCTTGAGTGAATGGCCCTTATGGGGATCAGACCCACAACCTTGGTACTGTTAGCAGCATGCTCTGACCAGCTGAGGTCTTCCTCTCCTTTTCCCAAACTGTATCACTAGGTCAGATTAAGTCAAAGCTCTGTCTCACAGGTTTACACTCTCATACCTGGAGCAATCCTACCATTCCTACTATGAGTAAAAGGTACTGAGGTTCAGCAGTTTACAGGATGCTTCTCATGAGCTATGGGCTAATAACTGCTCATGAGTGCTCTCTTAGCCTGCCTAAGTTCTGGGTGAAGCACTGATCTTATGATCCAGGGGAGGTTAACCTCTCAGCAGGGAGTCATCATGCTTATGGTGAAGGTGGTTTGAACTAATGAGTGTCCTCTTTTAAACTGGGTCAATTTTCCTCCATGTGCATCTTTTAAATCTGTATTTTTAATTAGCTGATTTATAAGGTGGCCATAAAAACAGTCACATAAACACTACAAATAGGGAAAGGAAACTGGACTATTTGAAGGAATATCTAGAGTTGGAGGGAAAGAAACAAAAAAAAGGGTTTCTGAAATGATAATCTAATTTTTAAGATGACCCATATATACAGCTGATGATGATAATGAGTTGTTAATATCAGTTTCTTTTGCTCCTGTGACCATAAACTGGATGCAAAAATATCCATAGTGGTCTAGGCCAAAGATCCTACCCAACAGGTGTTCTGTCCTTGGCAGTGGCCAAAAGCAAATCCAAAGGAACATAAGAATAGGGTAAGAGTGTAACCGTATTTCTGCATATTATTGTCCCAGCTTCAGACAACTTCTAGTTAGTCAAAATTCCCGAGCCCAATGTTATTTCACTGTATTTATTCACTTCTCATGCATTTATCTTCACAATAATATCCAGTGTCCTGTGAGAGTCCCCAAGTTTCAGGGTGTCTGAAACGTCCTGAGTGATGGAGTTCCTGAGTTTTAAGTACTTGTTCTATGTAGAGCCATTTTTTTTTGTCTTGAAGCCAATTCTTTCACATTTATATGAATCCTAATTCTTGCTCTGTTTACCTTGTCTGTGTGCACATGATTTTATAGATATTTAACCTGGTTTTGCTGTGTTCTGTTTCTTGTAGACATGTTGATCTTAAACTGCAGATTTAGAAACTGCATATTAATGCCATAAATTTTTTGAGTACTAGTTCAGCAAAACAACATCCTGGTATGATGTTCCATAATGCATATCAGGAAAGTCCCATTTTGGAACTCCATGGATCGCTGCATGCAAACCTACGCATGTATGGCTTTTGCATGAGGTCTGAGAAAGAAGGGAGTAGCTGGTCCATCGCAGCCTCTCTTCCCACTGTGGAATTAGGGGCAAGATGAGTCTGTACTTTGGCTCTAGAATTGGGAGAGATTCCAAGATTACTTACCCTCAATATAGTAAACTTACCCTCATAGTCTGCTTGTCTAAATTATTGTCCACATTTTTCAAAGTTACACAGAAGGCTAAAGTTAATGGTAGAGTACCTGGTGACATTTTCAGTGTATGTATAACCTTGGTGAGCCTTGGACTTGTTTGTTTCGGTTTTTTTCTTTTCCATTAAATTCAGGTCTGGGATGCTTAGCTAGCTTTGAAAATCTAGCTATGAGGGAATAATGTAGAAAGCCTCTATTCAGGCTACAAGCAGCTATTGTGAGACTTGGAGCTTACAAGAGGCAAATTTCCTTGTAATGGAAAACCAGAATGAGATACTGTTGAACTTGCTTTGTATAGGATGTTGTGTGTGGGAAAATAAGTAAGGGTAAAGGTAATCCGGCTTAGAGATGATCCCAGGCTTAAATCCCTCAATATAAACATCTTCAAACCTTGAGGCTTCCTAGGTCTAGATATGGACAAAAATACTGTGTCTCAGGCCTGTCTTTAAATTACACAGTAATTGTTAATATCATTTTTGGAAAGGCTTACTGTTCTATTATACAAAGAATGTGTTCTGTAGAAAGAAAGTTTGTTTTAAATGGCATAACGTGAGAAACAAAATCTTTGTAATTTAATCAAAACTGCTTATATTCCATGTAAGAGCAGGAAACAGTATAGTTTGTCTTGCTAAGAATTGTTTGTTGAGTGAAGTTTAAATGTCAGCTGAAGGTTTTGGTGTTATTTTTAAACATACTGCTTGAATAGGTGATTATTAAAAAGCTTTTTTTCTCAAGAGGTGTCATGAGTATGGTGAACTTCATAACGAAACAAAACTTTGGATTTTCTTTTTTTTACACCATCGGGTGAATCTATGAAGAGGAAGCAAAAGACACAGAGCTGTTATATTTTAATTTTTTTCAAGAGAACTTACCTGAAACGCCTGTGACAAAACAAGTGGGTTTTTACAAGGAAAAGGGGAGTGCAGAGAGACTTGTAATACATTAGCACATCAATGCAGCATTTTAACATTAGTTGGAGGAAAATTGTGTTTACCTCATTTTGCATTTGCTAAAGTACCATGAGTAAAATAGTACTTCTTGTTATATTATTTCTTCTTGTCCTATCATTAGATTCAGATGACACCATGAATCAGAGTAATACAATGGCTCATGAACCAGTATATGAGGAAATGAATAAGTGTTATGATCTACTACTGACTGAGATAATATTTTGCTTCTCTGCAGTACACTGA
The DNA here is from genome assembly GCF_901933205.1 of Camarhynchus parvulus. Lineage (NCBI taxonomy): Eukaryota > Metazoa > Chordata > Aves > Passeriformes > Thraupidae > Camarhynchus > Camarhynchus parvulus. The sequence goes on from NC_044571.1 coordinate 21,168,754, forward strand.
AGTATCTCTTCCCAAACTTCCCAAACTTCCATCATGCTGTTATTTAAATGTAAAAAATACAATGTGAATCACTTCACACTAATCATGTCTTCAAAACTGAAGGAACTAGTAGTAAATAACACTGCTTCATTTGTTCACTTGGATTTTGTCCATATTTCAGCCCTCCCTGCATATTTTTCAGGACCTCTACAGCAACTGAATTTCATCAGAAAAAGCATTGATGGAAAACTGCATATATTAGATGTCTGTGTAGACATGAAAAACAATATTTGTCCAATAAACAGATGAACATGAGGCTGAGAGAGCAGCAGACACTTCATCACATTCATCTCTAATATTTCCTTTCTAGTTTGTGGTGTGGAAATGCAGGCAAGTGCTGCTGCAGGGCAGACACTGCTGCTCATCCTTCTGCTGGATTGGTGGGTTGGAATAAGTGCTGGGTTGTAATAGATGCCCATCTGTAAGGAGGGTTACAGGGAGGAGAAAGAGCAAGAACATTTCTTCAGGAAGCCTTTGATTTGTACAAGTGTTTGAGCACTTCAGAGTTGATAATATCTTTTGATTTATGCAAAGCATCATTAGTTTCACCATTTACCATTGCTACAGCTTTGCCATTCAATACAGTGAGGTAATTTTTTTTTCCTGGATGCTATGCTGACACAGGATTTATACAGAGGTCTGAAAAATCACACTATGACTTTACAGCAGAATCAATTAATCAAGCTTGTACATACTGAGACATGTACTTCATGTGCCCTGAACAGATTCTGCCCTCTGTTGTGATATTAAATATAAAATATTTTCCCCTTACTCTAGCCTATTTTTAGAGAAGTAATGCTGCAGGACACATAATTCAGAAAGGAAATCACTTAATTTTTTTATATGTCTTTCTTCCTGTTAGTCTAAGACCATCAAAGACATGTTCAAGACCATTTTTAACCACAGTTTTGATGGTCATTAGTGTCTTGTTCTTGCTAGGTTCTGAACTTTCTGGCCTGATGCTTTAGCTACCCTTAACTATTGAAGTTAACACAAATGTTCATATGCCCAAGTGCTTTGTTGAATAATGGCCCCTGTGCTCAGAAGCTTGTAAGAACAATCCCGCCAGTATGCAAAGAAAAACAAAAAAACATGTCACAAAAAATCATTGTGGTTTGCTAGATGAAATATCAGATCTAACAAAATATAGTAAATATTTAGCTGCACACAGAACAAATTATTTTAATAATTTTCTTGGTCAATAGATTGAGAGATATTTCATCCTCCTTATGGTATTCTGTTTGAAGAAAGTTTAGCTTTGAATGAAGACAACAGGTTTACATATGGCTTATTAACTTCCAAGCTTTGATAACAACTCCTTTTGACGTACAGTTAGCATATTAATTATGTGTATATATTTTGGAGGGAGTCAGTTTGTTGAGGTATAGTGACAAAAAATACAGAACATTGTTTCTTTTTTTTACTGAAATACTTATTTCAAAGCTGCTAGTTATTTGTATTAAATTACTAATTTTATGCTAGCAGGTAAAGGTGCTCATATATCTTATTTTATAATATTTACTTTTATACCTTATTTTATTCTAATGGGAAAATCTATCAGACACTGCATGTTAATTACTTTCAATCCTGTCATGATGCAGAAATTGACTTGATATTACAGTGTTTATTGATGCCAGACATTCTTATTGTAATTAAACCTTAATTTGAGTTGCTGTTGCTGAACAATTCTGCTGTGAAACCTTGTTTTCCTGCAAATCCCATTTGATTTTCCTTCTAATAACTTTTTGTAATTTGGTTGCCTGCATAATAGTGCTGTCACAGCTGGTATTCATTGGCATTTTTGTACCAAATAGTAGAGACCCACATCAGAATAACATGCAAGAGCTGAAATACTTTTACAACACACACCGTTATCATTTTCACCACTTGACAGGAGTGGAACAGAGATAGGGAGCCATGAAGTACTTTGCCTAAAGACCTCAAGCAAACCAGTGGCAGAACTCACCCCAGTCCCTGACACAGTCTGCTGCAATTTTCTTGCTGTGGATCCCAGGATACAAAGAAATAAATGAAATCTCTGTTTACCTGGTTTTATGGGGTAGCTCCATATTGATGATGTTGGGCTGCATGAGCAAATTTCATTGCTGGTGTACCCCTACTATGCCAGTTTTTCAGCTACAAAGCTTCAGCTCCTTATGAGAGTCAATTTGGCACCCTTCTGGAACAGTAACTGCAATATAAAGGAGAGAAAGGATTTGAGGCAGAGAAAGTAGCTGTCTGCAGTAGCATGGTAAAAAAAAGAAACCACATTAGATGAAATTATTCATACAACTGGCAGCAGTGTATTTGTACAAAACAGAAACATGGAAGAGGTTGAAAAAGATGAGAAAAAGAAAAGAAAAAACCTTTAAAATGTAGTTTATTTAAAATAAACTGTAGAACAATTTAAACCAGAAGTTCCATCTAGGAGAACTTGCAGAATTACCTGAAATTTTGTTGGATTATTTTTCTGTATGATACTCAGAGCTTTAAATTCTGTGGGGAGGTGATTTAGTATTCCTAATAACTATTGTGCAGCCATGCCTTAGGCTATGTTGAGGTCTATCAATTTTAGATGCTTAAATTGTGCATATGAACCTGAAGTTTTCCAAGTGGCAAACACATGTAGTTGGCATTGGCATTAGTAGAATTTTGAGCTGTTTTTACAGCTTGAAGATATAGAATAAATGCACATTTTCCATCCAGAAAAATCAGAAGTTTATTTATTTGTTTTTTATTAAAATTGAACTAAAGCATTTAAATTGGGGAGGGGGGAGAAAGCACAAAAATCTGATTAAGAACATCTTTGTAAACACTATTGAAAGAGAGCTTAGTGGAGAAACTCATGTGAAAATAAAGGCAGTTCAGGGTAAATTAAAAAAAAACCCCATGCTTTAGAGCATTCCTTGATCCATACATTTCTAATTAGAGATGTCGTATTTCTGTCCAACAAAGTTAGCAGCATACTCTTGTTGAGCAAAAGAGCTAAGACTATATCGCATTTTAAGAACATGATCATGTAGTGTCTGTACAGCCATTTTTCTTAAGTCTGGGAAGTCAACTTTTACTTCAGAAAATCTACTTTAAAAATCACAGTCAAAGTAATTAACATCAACGATCAGTTTATTTGAAAAGATTAGTTATGTGCATTTGTCTTACAGACCTAAAAATCTTTAGCTTGGGCATCTGGAGATAGTTTCCATGTCAGTATCATTAAGAGGTTTTTAAAGCAATTGTCCTGGATTGCCTTTTTTTTTTTCTCTTTATATAAATATAAAATAAAGTAATTATTTGAATAAGCTGTCAGCTGTTTGTACTTAAGTGGTTATTTTGTTGACTAATTTCACAATCTTAGAGCTGCTGAAATGAGTGCTACTACTTACTATGTCCTTCAGGTTCACTGTTTCTATACAAATATTTTTAGTTCTGGGAAATACAAATGCTTGCTGTTTGTGCAAGCATCTCTGTTTCTAGTATCAAATGATAGACATTCTAACCATGAGAACAATGAAGTTAAAAAGCTCTATAAAGACTCATAATTGAAAATTTAGAATCAAGAAGACTCCAGATATTGAGAAGGAGATTGATACTGTGACATCTGAAATACCAGGGAAACAGACTGAAGCAGTCTGGCAATTTCTTGATAGTGTTTTGTACTTATTATAGCAGGAATGGCTGAGTTTTCTGGTAAAACTCTCCAAAATCAGTCCCATTAGGTAATAGATATTCTGTTCATATTAACTACTCAAATGGCATTTTGGAAAAAGATGTGGCAGTGGGCTCAGTGTATGAACCTTAGCTGAGCTTGATCCAGAACCCTTGGCTCTGGTGGCAGTGGCTGACATTCAGCTGGATGCAGCTTGAGCTCATCCAGTACCCATCCCTCAGTGTGCATTGGACAGCTAAACCCAAAAATCTAAATAAAATTTACAGTAGTGATCTCACTAGGACAGTGTGCATTCCTGAAAGGAGGGCTGGGAGAGGCTTTTCTTTTGCATGGGCGGTAAACACAAAATCAGCTGTGCAATGTTTCATAAAACTTTAGAGTAATGATCTTTAGGAGCAAGTTTATAAGACAAAGGCATATTTTCATAATTTTTCTCAGCTTCTTATTGGGCTTTTTAGATAATTTCATGCATTTTGTCCTCTTTTGCTTTTAAAAATATTAAAGGTAATTTCTTAAACAGTCTTGTCATTTCATGTGCATACTTCATGCATGCATATACATTTTGACTTTTTCAGGCTTCTAGCTTTATTTAATCACATAAGTTCCCACCTTTCCCTATTTTTAAAAAGTTTTTGTCTCAAGTAGGAGCTACTTCCTTATTGTGTTTCATACTTTATTCTGTTATATTGTATTGTATCAGTCAGACTTTAGTGACAGGACAGATTTTTCAAAAGGAGAAAACTGGGGGGGTTTGTTGTGAATTATTTTTACATTTCTCTTTTTTAACACATGGCATTTAACCTGTGTATCTTCCATTTTTTTAGATAATAGCAATCATAAATATAGAGGTGAGAACTGAAGAAGTTTTAGTCTTGCTGGCTGTCATGATGCCTTCTAGTTTATATCAGCTGATGTACTTGTAGATGTGAGACAAAAACCTTTTTCAGATAACCTTTACATACCCACTGAAAATTTAAAAAATCCCCTTATTTCAGTATGTGTTGTTATCAGACTACCAGAATACCATCAAATTTAAGATTCATTAGCTCAAATAAAATTAGTAAAAGAATTAAGAAAACCTTCAGCCTACGTATACAGTACAAGCTGAAAGGTTTTTAAAATGTGTTTCTAATTTTCTATATTCTTCTTTAACCTATTTCTGTTTTCTTCAAGTAGAGAAGTTATCAGAAACCACAGGTGTTTACAAATGGGTTACTAAGGATTTGCTAATGCAGAAAAGTAGGAAGGAAGGAAGAGAAGAACTGTCTAGGAGTAGAAGCTCACATAGTTAATGAATGTGGACCTGCCTGAAAATACAAGAGGATTCCAATGTGCCAGTAGCTGGAAATAATTTTTTTTTCCCATCCCAGGCAGTGTACAGGGCTGGGTTGTACAGAGCATTGAGCAACCTGGTCTAGTGGGAAATGTCCCTGCCCATGGCAGGAGAGTTGGAACTGAAGGATCCTTAAAGTCTCTTCCAACCCAAACCCTCGGATGATTCTGTGATTCTACCTTGAATTACATTTCTGGGCAGAGGCTTAGTAAACCTCTACACCAATATATCTGAATATAGCTGAGCTCTTGTAAGGTCTTATGCTTGGGATTTGTCATTTCCCAGTTGCCCATGTTGTGATATTTTGTGACCTACCTTAGGGATGTGTTTATCCAATCCCTGACTGCTGGACAATTACAAGGTTTAATTGGCTTGGATAAATGTTTAGCCAAAGTGAAAGAATTACAAGCGAAAATACACATTTTGTAGCTTTGCAAAGAGCAGTCCACCCATGAAGATAGTTTAAAATAATGAGAGCATGACAGAATAGTTTGGGTCAGAAGACATCTTAAGGATCATTGACCAGGTGATATTTGATAATGGAGTCAACTGGAAGAGATGAAATCAGATGAAACCTACTTACAAATGCACTGTGAGTTTTTGTCTTCATCCAGTAGGCACATCAAGTGGGAAAACTTGAAGAGACATGCAAAAGCATATCCATTTCTTTATTTATTTTAAATGAGAGGGAACAATCACAAGGCAGGAGATGTACTTTTTAATGGATTTCTTTTTGAAAGAAGTATTGTTTCCAAAGAAATTGCAAAAATAATTAGCATATATGTTGTTATGAAGAACAGCTACTGCAAAAATCTATTTCAAGGGGCCATTTCAGCTAGTTTCCTACACTAGTAATTTTCTCTTTAGTTTACAATCCTTTTCTTCTGAATCCAAACTGCTCATAGCAGTCTAATACCAGGTCAGCCCTTAAGGCATCAGAGATATTTGTTTTCCCTCCTGGAACCCACAGTCAGGCACATTAGTGATTCTGTCATACCAAGCTAGTTAATAATAACAGACATAATTTTGCATCCCCTGTATAGAGAATGAAATCCAGAAAAACGTCAGGAACTACTTGCACTACCTAATGTTTTCTTTCTTTTGTCAATTCTTTTTTGCTCTTTGTTTTGCTTCCTTATTCAGGCATTATTAGACAAAAAGCTAGAAGAGCTGAAAATAAGTTGAAAGCTTATACTGTTGGTACTGCAGCAAGTTTTCTCATTGATTTAAATGGGAGTAAACTTAAGCCTTCAGTATTACTCATAAGAGTCAAGACTAGAATTTTATTTGGACAGATACTGAACTAAAGGTTTTATGGCATATCCTGAAAGAAGAAAGCTTGGGGATTTAAAAGCATTTTCTCATATTTTCAGGCACAGATTTCTCAAGCAGTGCCAGGCAGCAGTATTGCAATGCTCTAACAATATAAACAGTCGGGCAGTTGACACCAAGTCTGTCTCATTATTTGCAGGATGATTAGAAGTAGCAGCATTGAGATTATTTTTTTTAATGCTCAGTTTGGGTTCTTTTTTTTTAATGTAAGCAGCATATATGGTAACATATCTGAAAATGAAATTTCACTATTTATCTCTAGCTGATGCAAGGTTTAAATTTCATTGGTGTATCATATTTTCTCCGTTATATTAAAGATTGCTTAGTGGGGAATTACCAACTCTACAATACTTAAAATTTCTTCTGTTTTTATCCAGAGAAGCCAAAAGAGTGGTGAAAATATACTTTTATGTCTTTTGGTGAAAACAAATTTATATGTATTTTCCTCTCTTTTTATATCATTTAGATATCAGCATGAATCAATTCCAGGTCCACTGGTTGCTGGAGTCCTGTGCACACAATGACACCAAAGGACTTAGGAAAGTAACAGAGCTGACTTATGTAAGTCTCCATTCAGCCTTCTGCTTGACTCTGAGTAGTTCCTAGGCAGCAAGAGAAAGGATGGTTCTGTAACATAACGCAATATGTGTTATACCCTGTTTCATAGATCAGTAAGGATGCTTTATTTTTTATGTTTCTCTTTGGCAAAAGATAAAAATTATGTATCTGGATTGGTTTTGGGTTTCTTGGATTTCCTAAATCCACACTAGGCTAAAATATTTTATTTGTTTTTGTTGTTATTTAGAAAATGAGACCAGATAAACTTCTTAACTAAGTACTTCTATAACTCTACAGGATATAGAAACATGGAGCTTTATCTGCAATTAATAATGTAGGATTTCGGCACAGTGCAAATACTGAACTGTAATAATAGTAATTAATAAGCCAGATTTTCTTTTAGACATTCAGATGACTTTCAGGTGATTATTCTCCCTGAGGAGAATAATAGATAAGAAAAGAAGGACTTGTCTTGGTTTAGAGCAAAATTTTGGGAGAGAGAGAGAGAGAGTCTCATATAGTCAACCCAGGACAGGACTGTAGGTGACAAATACCAGATATTAAATCTGGAAGTCGAACAGATATCAGATGGGGAGAAAAGATCCATGGCAGCCCAAATATATGTTGCAGTGGCAATACTTCCTACTCAATTTGTTGGCAATCTAATGTCATCTGTCTCTATAACACATTATTTGAACAACAGAGTAATGTGATTGGTGCATCAGAATTGGTTTAGTCTGTTATGCAGAATGGACAAAATCACAATTCACCTTTCCTTCTTACCCTGATCTGTACTACCCCATCAAATCAGGGGTGTTAATGTCATGTAAAAGAGTAAATCAAAAGACATGGTTTCTCACACAGGATGGTGTTAGTTTGTAAGATTTACTGCTTCATGGAGTCAGCCAAAGCACAACTTTGAGGTGGATTAAAAAAATTATTTTGACATAATGTTGTGGAGATAGGAGAAACAACATTTAACAAGTTCATTTCCACTAGAGGTCAGAAAAGACTATTTGGACATCTGTCCAAATGCATTGTGGGATTAATAAATTTATTTCCTTTTTTTTTTCTTATTTCCAATCATTTTATGGTCATTCATCCAATCTATCATGATAAATAAAAATAGTCCTGTCACAATTTTAAGGAGACATCAAACCTGTTGGAGCACTCTCCCAGCAGGTGGAGGGCAGGCAGTCCAGTCTCAGCCCAATCTCTATGACCCATGAAAATGACCTTCCAAGTGAAGGTTAGACTAATTTGCAATTAGAAAAAAGAGGGAGTTATGCAGAAGAACCTGGGAAATTAGTGATTCTGAAGGGAATTACTGATCTAAAAGGTAGCGAAAGACTTTTGACCTTAGCCAGTAACATATTATTAGAGATTTTTTTCAGGATAAAAGCCAACCAATCAAACATTTTTTTCCCTGTATGATTTGTGTTAAAGCTTTCAGACTGTAATTTTCAAAAGTACTTCAGACAATGGTAAGAATTTAGAAGGACACTTACACTTTGTGTAAAGTTTTGTTCTTCACTCATTGTCCTTAAATAGAGACTTCTGCTTTGTATTTAGCTGTGGAGTTTTTCTTCCTGATAAGAATATAGAAGTACTTAATGTACTCAAGTGGAAAAATATGCATCCATAATGCTATGCTGACTTTAAATGTGCTTTTAAAAAGTTAAACATAGATGAAGCCTGTCATTTACAGCAGCTTAACTCAGCTTTCTTACATTTATTTAATTCGATTAGCATTTATATCCTCCCCTTGCTACCCCCACTGCCATCATTCACAGAGACTGCTCTAAATATTAGAAGTCAGTTGCTTTGATGCCGTGTGTCAAAGGAACTGTATAGAATCGAAGGACATATTCAAATACCATGCTAATATATTTTACTACTGAAAATAATCATGACATTGACAATACTTGCTTTCTTCTCCGAGTTAAAACCACATTGGCATGTGTTAAGCATCCAGGAAAATATTTTTGTGGAGAGAACTTTTCATCTTTTGCCAAAGTTATTTTTCAATTTGTTCATATTTTTTTTTCCTTGGGGCTCTATTTGCAGCATGTGATCTTTTTGTTTTTCTTATTGTAGGAAAACTACATTATTCTGAAGGACCTGTCATTTTCATGCAAATACAAAGTAACTGTTCTGCCTGCAAAATCCAAAGGTCGTTTTAAGGCTGAGAGTACTTTCTTTGTTACCCCACCTTGCTCTGCATTTAAAGAAAAAAAGCACAAGCACATTAATTGTCCTGCTGAAGGAGGTAAGGCATGGTCTGGAGAACTACCAAATAGTTCCAAAAGCATTTATAATCACCAAAAGAGAGTCTTAAAAAGCAGTTTTAGGATAGAAAATGAGAGATTTGAAACAAATAAAAACATCACTAATGCTTATGTGAAAATCAACAGAAATACAGAACAGTATTGATTTTGGCTACTACATGATTACTGTTTTGTCAATTAAGAGTAATCATAGTGGACATACAGTAATATCTGTAATGGCATGGTTGGGTTTTTTGTAAGGAAGAATGGTTCCCCATTATATTTATTATAATTATGGAGGATAACTGTAAACATGATTATGGTGGTGTGACCCATCTTTTTAATGTTTTGCTGCAGATGCAAGCTGCTTTTCCAGTTAGATTTTGTTTAGGTTGATTCTGCTCTGAAATAAGAAATAGAAGCCCTCTAATCTTTTCCAGCCTTGTCACAATGTGTAACTAGAGGGTTATGGAAGTCGCAGAATTATGCAGATATTAGTTGGAGAGGATCTCTGTGGTCAGCTGGTCCTGGCTCAGGTCAGCCATGGCTCTGCACTTCCAATTGTGGACACCTCTCTCTCTGGTTGGAGGGAAGCCCTCTCACCTTGAGTCCCTCCTGTTCCCAAGGGTACCCTCATGCTCCAAAAGTCACCCAGAACCCTGCTGGCCTTCACTGTCATTTTCTTAATGCCTGTCCTGACAGTTTCCAGCGTTACAGCCTTCCTGGGCAACTGTAACTTAGGTGTAACTTTCCCCTAATCAGAGTGTCCCTATTACCTTGTACCACAGTTTTAGTTCATGAATTTTACTCTTTGGCTGAATTATGGTGTTCTGTGCTATGCTGTGCATTTTCTTGTGGTCCCAAAACTTCCAGTCTGAATTCAGGTATTCTGAAATATGAGGAGCAGGAGAATGTCTCCCTGTGACTGAGGCACTTAGGTCTTTACATGCCATAGCTTTCTTTTCTGTACCTGCAGCTGAGAGCATTTTATCTGAAGTTTGACTTTGGCCCTAAATGTCAGTGGAATATATCAAACATAGGTTTTTGGTTAACACTGAAAATGTGATGGTAGAAAGCTGACTGCATCATGTGTAACAATAGAAATAAAGCTCTGCCTGACCTCAATTTCTGAAATTAAATGAATATTATTGAAGATTATCTGTAAAAACTCAGCTTATCTTTTTTTGTTTTCCAAATTTGTAGTGCCAGTTCTACCCAAAGTGTTGGCCAAACCCGAGAATCTGTCTGCATCTTTCATTGTTCAGGAAGGTAACATCACTGGTCATTTTTCCTGGAAGATATCTAAGGCAGATCTGCATCAGCCCATGACAGGGTTTCAAGTCACTTGGGCAGAAGTGACCACAGAGAGCCGGCAGAACAGTTTACCCAACAGCATCATTTCCCAATCACAGATACTGCCAGCAGTAAGTTGTTTGTTACTTTCTTTTGCCAGTGGCTCACTAAGTTTGTGTGTCTGTGCCTTATTTGTAATGTTTAGCAGTGATACAGATGTCAATCACTGGTTCTGCAGGTAAGCTGGAGCAGGAAGTACTTAATTTTTCTTCCTTGTTGGAGATACAAAGCATAGCTACTATTCTTGATGATACATCAAACATTTTAACCTGTAGAGCCTGGAGATGCCTTTAATTATCTATCACTATATGTAGCTGTCTATTTTTAGCACTGGTTAACTTGCAGAAGGCTCTGATTTGAATTGGAACAGTGTCTTCTGTCTCTCAGAAACCACCAAAGTTTAGGGTATTTATACCAAGCACCACTCTGGCTGAAAATGTAGTATTTACACAATCAGGGCTGAGAAATGCACAGGGCCCAGCTGCTGGAGGAGCACCTGAATGAGCAGAGTGAGTGTGCAAGTGCAGAGTGAGTGTGCAAGAAGTATGCACTTCTCTCTCTGCCCTACCTATGCAGGATTATTATATTATTATTATATGATTTGGAACAGCTTCAGCCAGGTCTGTTAAAGGCATCCCATCTCAGAATATGTGCTAATTTGCCAGGAAAACATGTTTTCCCCCACTTTTTCTCTCTCTTCTTTCCCCTTTACTGTCTGCTCTGGCAGTAGCAGCAAATTATCCCACAGGAATAACCAGTTATTCCCACAATGTGCTTTGGCTTTCCCACACGGGGTGGGTACAGTGCCAACCTGAATCACCTGTCCTGTGGATTCCTGGCCAGACCAGCCTGGGTGGTGGCAGGAACACCCTGTCACCCACACTGTCCAGCATCACTTCTCCAGCTATCCCCTTCCTGGGCCTGGGCCTTTACAGCTTGGAATAACATGAGTGATTTGTTCCAACTTAATGCAGATGATTTATAGTTTTGATTTTGTTTTAGATGAATGACTTCTGATTCCTTAATGTCTGAGTCTTTAGCTAGATGTATTCCCATGTGAAAGTTCCTATGAAATTACTTTGAAATTATTTAGCACATGTCTAAGTGACCACAAAAGGTATGGAGCAGTGAAAAGTGAATTCATCATGCTGTAAATGATGCCTTAAGAGCAGAAGGCAAATTCTTATGGTGTAATTGGGACAAATCTGAAATTAGTGTGGTCACCCTTTTTTTCCCACAAGCTGCAGAAGTGGCCCCAGGCCAGCCACTACTTAAATTACCAATTAATAGAATCCACTTGCAAATCCAAAATGAAAACAAGTTTATGTAATGAACATGTTTGTTAAAAGGAAAGGTTAGGAAAATACATTTTGATTCGTTTTTTAGTGATCAGCACATTTTTAGTGATCAGCACACTTTCCGTAGAAGTCTGTAACAACTTGGACCTTGTACACATGAAACCATAGTATTATGGTTAAAAATGTGTCTGTTCAAAGGGAATGACAGGCAAAAAATTCAAAACATTCTTGCTCAGCAAAGGGATGCATATGTTAAATCCTTTTAATGGAATTTTATAAAAATAATTTGTGTCTGCTGACAGTGATAGAACCTGTTTAAACCACTGATGCATGTGAGCAGAGCAGCTATGTTTTATTTTCCAATGGTCTGAGAATTGAAGGGATGTATTTATTTTTAGGATCACTACATACTCACCGTGCCCAACCTGAGGCCCTCCATGCTGTACCGCTTGGAAGTTCAGGTGCTGACGACTGGTGGGGAAGGGCCAGCCACCATTAAATCCTTCCGCACGCCCGACCTTCCTCCGTTTGCACCCCACAGTAAGCACTGCACTCTTCTGACATGTGCTCATGACATGTTACAGAATTTCAATCTTCCACATGTAAAGAGTGGAAGCCTTTCTCAAGCCTTAGAACTTTTACTGATTCCAGTAGCATTCCATGAACTTAAGCTGTGAGAAAATACTGTCTTTTTTCCCCGATGACTTTTCATCAGCAAATCCAGTCTTTCTCTCACTCAGTTTCTGTGGTCTAATATCTGCCATTTGTTGCAGCCACAGATCTTTAACCTGTGCCTATAGCACTTGGGATTCAAAGTTGATCTGTCATCCAGGTGCAGCCTGGAGGATTACATAGCTTTCAAGATAAAATTTTTCTGGGTTCGCTCAGTCCAGCATAGCTAGAGCTTAAACATATTTCTAAAGCAAGGCAAACCTCTTAATGGCCATTGCCAGCACTTCATGTGTTTCTGAAAAAAAATACAGCTCAGTGTTGCAAAGCCAAGTAAAAAATACAATTAGTTCAAAATCTGTCTGCTTGAATATTTTTGTCCTTTTAAAGGCCCAGTAAAGTCGCCTGGACTGAACATACACATAGTTGCCACCACAGACTCAGCACTCATAAGCTGAAGGCTTGAAAGCTGAAGGTCTCACAAAGCCTTTTCGGTATGGATAAATGTTGGCATTACATATACAGGGTTTGATATGTGCATAATTTCCTGTTCCTTTGTTTAGGACCTCATCTGAAGCAGCATCATCCACATCACTACAAGCCATCTCCAGAGAAATATTAGACTGTTTCAGATGATTATACAAATAACTGACGGAAAAAAAACTGAGCTCCCAAATGAGGGCTGGGTAACAGCACATCTGTTGGAGCAATGAACCCAGTTTTCCAATGGAAGTTAACATCCTGTAGGATCTGTATCTACTTCTCTGTAGTTTAGACATGAAGAATTATGTTTGCACCATGACCAGGATGAATCATACAGCAAGTATCATTTCAGTACCAGCACTATTCAAAAAACTGAAGACCACATCCAACTCAACACCTGTGAGAAAATATTCATTATACTGTTCATTATAATGTTTTCATATTCTGTGTTTAAAGTAAGTTAAAACAGTGCAGTGTATACAGGTATTTCTCTTCTTGAATTCAATGTTACTATTTGCAAGGTCCTGTGATGTATACATAGTTTTGAAAGATGTTCTCATTAATGGATTTAAATTATCTATTTTACTTTAAGCCCTGCCTGTCACCAGTTTAAGGTCTAGTGTGTTTTGCTATTAAAGAATATCTCAATTTGTCTGAAATAAACACAGAAGTAAAATAAATTACAGTAGCAGAAACCCTGAAATACCCAGTTTTTAATAATTGTAGTGTCACCATGGAGGAGGATGATGATACATATGTATTACCTATCTGGTCTAAAGTGGTAATGTTCTATCATGTAGATCTTCTGTTAATATAGTTAATAGTTAAAGGATATACAGGGTAGAAATACCATTGTATAGAAACACATGACAATTAATAGAATTGTTTAAAATTTATGGCAATGAATGCAATTAATTGATAGGTCCTAGAAGAATAAATTTTAAAATCTTACTTACAGTTTTTTTGATAGATAATATTTCAAGGTAAAATATTATCTTGAATACAAACACCAATTTTGTAGTTAAAAATCTGAATAGTTAACATTAAAGTTTTAGAAACTGAAATTCTGAGGCACATTTGTTATTATAGTAGCTGTATAGCTACTTTTTGGCTTTGAATTTTGATGCACATATTTCTTTTCCCTGTGGATCTTTAGAACAGAAGGATGGATGTATTGGCTCTATTTTGCAGTTCTGCTTACAGAAAGAATTATGTGACAATATTCTGGCATCTGGAAAACATTGGCTTATAGTTTATTTGAATTCATTTTTCAAATTTAGACAGAAGGATGCCCTTTTTAACCATAAGGGAATTCATATTGCCTTATTGTGCAATATAAACTGTCTAGAATAATTTGTCACACAGAGACACATGTCTCAATAGTAAACAGAAACTGCTTGGATTTATTATTGAGAGGGTGGAAAGTATCCGCCAATAAACATCCATACAAATACCCATAATCAGCTCTTAATGTTCAAGATGTTCAAAGTGCTCCTGAATTCTTTGGCACCATTTCCATTGCTCCTTGAATAATCACATCAGACTAATGTACCTCAAAACTTGACTCCAACTGTACAAAGTGGCCACTTTTCCTACCAGCAGATGATGTAGACTCATCTGTGCTTCATATTTTTCTGAGATATTCAATAAGAGGAGCTTGGACATTAGTGGTACATGTGTTTCCTTGTGTTGATGACAAACTGTTTTGTGAAAAAGCAAATATGAAGAAATACCTATCTGAAACTGAGGATCAGAGCTGTGTTTATCACAGAATGTTCATGAAATATTCAGTTTGTCTATACTGAAGTTTACAGCGTTTATACCACAGAGGGGAAGGTAACTGCATTAATTTCTGATCACTTGCTCATTACAATTTTTTTACAATTTTACCTTCAGTTTTAAAGGGCTCTTTTGCATTCTTTTCTATTTTGGTTGCTGTGTTTTTAGATATTGGTCACTCTTGGTCACTCACTTAGTGACCAAGAATTTTCCCAGACTTTTTCTATTGCTACATGGTTTGCAAAGGCCTTTAACAATAGCTTAAAATATAGTGAAGGTTATGGTACTTTGAATTCCTTCCTCTATTTTCCAAAATACATTATAAAATTAGCAGATGAGCTCTTATTCCAAAAATCTGTAGTATAAAGGTTTATTTTCAGTTTTCTTAGAATGCCAGAGTCTGAGATATTTTTGTCAGGATGAGAGCGCTTTATGTGTACGTTTTTACAAAGAAAAAAAAATTTCAATGGACTGGTGTGCAGTACTGCTTTCACATTTGGATTGCACAGAGCATAGATGAGTCTAGAAGTGATCTTTGTAATGTTTGCTGGATCAGCAGGATCAGGGAAAGTAATTACCTCAGTCTTCTCTGAAGAATTCTGTCCAAACCTTTCAATCACAGTCTGTTCTACTTGTGCTGGATCAAATTGACAGTGACTTGATTAATGTTAATGAAATTACATTTCATTCATAGTGACACTGTAAAGAATACATGTTGCTCTTTGGTACAATGATGCCAATTCACTGAAGATAAGCAGTAAGTTAGGAGCCCTAGTCCTCATGATATGATTCTTCTGAGAAGAATCAAAATGGTTACTGTTTGCTGATGCCATTTCTCTCTGAGACATTCTTCTGTTCAAAGTAACAGTACTTTTGAAGAACACTGAGAGGTTTCCCCTTCTGAACTAAATTGGTCAAAACCAAAAGTTGAAAGTAGAAATCTAGTGATCAAGTGTATTATATTGAGTCCACTAAGATGTAAATTATTTTTTTCCTTCTACAAATGATCATATCAACTCACCTTTCAAGTCACCCTCCAAATCAAAAATGAAAAATACAAAGTCAAAAAAGCTCATGCATGGACGTTAAATTCCCAGCTGTGAGTGATTTTCTGATTTTTTTTTTAAATTAGCAGTACAGATTTGAAGTTTTTAGTGCCTGATTCTAAAGCTTTGTTTGCTGAATCACACAGGGTATTGTCCTAATTTACTAGACTAAGCCACATTAAACATTTAATTCAGCAAAAGAGTTGCAATTTGCTACTTAATTCCTTAGTTAAAGATTTATTTTCTCTAATGATGTTGTGTAATTCAGAGTTAATATTGGGAGGATATTAGAGATATTGGGATGTTCTAAGATACTCTGCACCTTTACACTAATGTATTATTAACTGTATACGATTCTGATGGATTTGTCAGTTGAATTCAGGATGCATTTTGTTTATCTTTATTTCTTAAAGGAGAATTATAAGATTATGCTATTTTTGCTAACTGCTTTGTGAAGTGATTTTTTTTGTTCGTTGGTGATTTTTGTATAAGAAGAAACTGGTTTGCTCTTGTTATATCTTTTTTCTTTTTTTGGCCATTTTTGAGTTGCTTATAGAGCAGGAGAAAATAAGAACTTGTGCTGTATCATCCATGTGCACCAACTTGAATATTCATTAAGAATATAGCACACAGACAATAAGTGAGAAGTCTGATTATTTAAATGCTGAACATCCTCAACTTAGTGGCTTCAGAAGGAGCTGAGGACCTGGTGTGTGGCAATGCTGATATTGGCACTGATATTTGGCGTGGTCACACACAAAGTAATTTCTAATGTGAGTGGGAATTTGGCAATTCTGCTAATTGTTATTAGCAGAACTGTATAGAAACCTTAATACTGAGTCAATTTATTTCACAATACTTTCATCTCCATGCTCCCAGCTGCAGTCAGGGAGAGTTCCCAATAAGCAGGTCCTGATTCAGGAAGGTTGGCACAGAGGAAGTCAGTGGCATGGAAGTAAACCTGTGCAGTTAGAACAAGCTTTAGGGAAGCTTCAAATCAAGCATCAAGCATGGATGTCAGAGTTTGTTTGAATAATGTCTTAAATCAGGGCCTTGTAAAACAAAGTGGGGGAACCAGACAGTTCTAAATTCTGTGTAAAACACCATAAAAATTTTATTTTTGTGTATATGTAAATGTCATAGTGGTATAGACTTATTTATTAATTCATTTTCTTATACTATGTGCCAAGTATGTTCCTACCCTTTTGATCAGTACCCGTGAACATCAATTACTAAAAATAATGTTATGCAAAACTTGTGCATTTTAACCAGGAATATGCTACTAATAATCTGTTGCATGTAGTTTTCAATGATTAAGAAAACCCTTTATTTAAAAAAATGTAAATGGATACCTGCAGATGTTGATGATTATATGTGGGTTTGCATGCCAAAACTCATTGTTCAGTTGTGGGCATGAAATGTAATGACTGTATTACCTCTACTGATATATTAGTAAGGTACTATTTACAAAGTAATTAACAGAGCTCTATATGTAAATTTTTTCCTTTTTACTTAATTATATTGTAGTAAAGGTAACAAAGGCTTCTCTGTTACCCAAATTGGCTGTAGAAATTATGTTCCTATAACAGTCATTTAAAGTCAATATTTATTTATGTATGTAATACAAAAAGATTGGTCTTATGTGTTTGTCCTGTTATTTAGAGAAAAAATATACACTTGTAAAAACATTTTGTAAAAAAATACAAATGTAAATAGAGTCTGATTTCTTTTACTCACTATTTTCATGTTTAGAATTTGTACATACTGTTTATGTAATAAACTATCCTACATCAAAATATTGGTACATTATCTCCTCCATACAGAATTTAGAATTTTGCTTTTCTTGAGTCAAAGAGATAGAGCCATCTAAGAAAAATCAGTGTCATACCAAGTACCTCTGCTTCATCTAAATTTCATTGTGTCTGAAGTCATACCATTTTATCCTCTCTTTACAACAGCATTTTGTTTTCTTTAGATAGCCTTCAAAATAATGTGAAAATAAAATTGAATATTATTTAAGTCATTTACATTTAAACTAATACTAGAAGAAGTAAAAAGTCATGCATAAGAGCTTGCCCTTTCTCTAGCCTAACTGGATAGTTCACAGTGAAGATTTGTTGATCCTTTTGTTATGCTAATTTAAATTAATTAAGTTGCTGGATCTTTGCCAGTGGCTTGATCCTGCAAGCCAAGATTTTCATGACTGAAATTCATGGTGAGTCTGTGTATGCACTAGATTTGGAGTGTTTTCTGTTCTAAAGTGCAGTATCCCATGGTTTAAATTTTATATTTTTAACAAATATAAATATCTGTCTTAGTACAAATATTTAACTGTTTCAAATTCTCATAGATGCACTGTTATTCTCAAGTGCAATATCCTTAGTTTGGAGATGCACCTTTGGGTAACTCTTGACTTACCTAATAAACATTTCTTTTTTGTTAACTTGATCAAAACCTCCAAAATTTCCTGGTATTTCTATCTCATTAGGATAACTGCTTACCTTTCTAGTTTTGATTTTCTTCTTACAGAAATGAATGATATTTAGAAACACCCCTTTTTTTAAACTTTTCTGCAAGTGGGACTATTTCTTTAATATTTGTTGTTGTGGTTCAGTAAACCCAGATAAGAATGATATATCACCTGAGAAGGTGAAAGAGTAAGTTGTCAAAATAAATGGTTGAGTTGTTCTATACACTGTAATTCAGAATAGCAATTCATTTTTTCTTTCCATGTGCTCAAAGAAATATTTTATTCGACATTGGATTAAAGGACACAATGACTGGATTAAATACAGCATATGAAATAAAGCAAATTTACTATATATTGAACAGTATTCATCATTTTGGGGGTGGTACAACCTGGCTTTTGTGCACCTAAAACCAGAATACACTCAAAAGATTCCATTTCATTAAAAAATTGAATACAATGAAAGCTTGTTCTAGTACAAAACCAATCCTCCATATGTCTATTTTTTGATTACAGGTGTTTTATTGTCATTGTCTGAATTTATGGCAGCCTCCTTGAGGAAGGCCTTGGGCCAAAACAGTGGCTGCAGCCCCTCGGTGGCAGTGCAGCACCCGGAGGGTAAGGAAGCACCAGGGAGAGCAGTGAGAATGAAAGCTTTGAAACAGAGCCAGAGTGCAAGCAGTGAATTGCTCTGTCCCCTTTGCACTGTGCTTAATTTCCTTCTTGCTCCTGCTCAAGGTGCTGGCAGGAGTGTGGATGAATATTTAATACACACCTTGCTATAAGCATTTACTGAGAGTGCTGTGAGGCACAGCAACTAAAGAATTTATGAATGCTTTCTGTACCCAGTTCCTTACCTGTGCTGGTGATTTATTCATGTTACTTAATAATGAGCTGCATTCAGCAGGTCTGTTTCTTCTCAATGGAAAATCAACTTTGGAAGCAGTGGACTGTCATTTTTCAGGAGAGTTAGGCAAATATGCTGCACACAAATATCCCTTTATATTTGTGTGCAAATGTATTTATACAGCAAATAGAGCTTGCTTGTCTTTTGCACAAGCTGTTCAACATTAATATGTGTGCAATAGGTTCAAAATTTTCAATCTTTCACAGTAACTCTGAGTTGGCTGATTAGTAATGATTAGTCAACATTTTTGTCATCATTTTATATCTTATTTTGAAAATGTTGCCTGATTTAAATGGTTCAGACTGCACAGTTGTGAGTAGATGCAGAGTGATGAGCTGGAATTTTCATGCTGTCATTTTATGTAAGTGAAATGTAGAGGAGGCACTGGGAACAGAAGAATATCGGTGGCACAAAAAGATTCTGCTCACCTGTTGTATTAATTTCTTTGCCAACATCTAATTTCCAGTGTTAATTCCAGTATTTGTAGCCATTTGCAAGCATTCAAATTAATATTTTAAATTTCTTTTCTGAAACGTGCTGCAATACTTGCTTGAAATAGAAATATTTCAGATTTTCAGTGAACAGGCCTCAAGATCTGCTAGACTGTGACCATAAAACAGGAATTTGCAAGAAAAAAAATAATCTGGTGAGTGCTAGTTGTCATCTGAGAGCAGTTACTGAAAACTGTTATTTTTGCTTGGTGTTTATTGAATCATACTGTAGACAAAGAAGATCCATACACGTTTTTCCCGTGCTTTGAGGGAAATACCTCTTGTCACAAAGGACAGCATTTAATTGGTGAAAGTGTTCATGAATGGCTGAGTCACCAGAGGCTTACAGAAGATTTACACTAGTGAATGAACCCTATATTTTTTTGTCTGAAGATGGTGGTAATTTCTCTTGTCTTTTAACCTGACCTTGAAGGGGGTTTTAGTTTTGCTTTACAGTGGATCTGTGTACATTACTTTTGTTGTGAAAGACTTGCCTCTGTTACTATTCTTAGTCCTACATGGCACACTGCAAGCATGTTTTTCTTCACTGCCTAATGCTGTAAAGATTTAGGTTTATGATACCTTTCCAAAAGAAAAAATCCATTGAATTAATGTATAGTAATGTATTTAGAGCAGATTTCAGTAAAAGGTTCCTTGTCATCAGTGTAATATTTGGTTTTCTATATAAAGAATATTTGCAGCTGTATCTCATTTAAATTATTATGTACACAATATAGTTTTTTTTTGTAGAATAGAAAGCCTATCTCTCTACACATCAGCCATGCTGGCCACAAGAAATTGTGGTGAGCACATTTACCTAAATATTAAATGCATAGATGTAACTCACATTTGCATTAATAAATGCCATTAAGAATACTTTATGTTCAGGTTAACTAAATATATTGCACTGAGTAAAATGGATCCCAGTTCATCTGCAAAACTTTGATGAAATGCTAAGGTGATCCCCTATTTATTTTGTAGGTGATTTTGTAACATTTGTTAGTAACTTTGTAAAATATGTGAAAAAAAATCACAATTTTTATTTCAGAATTTTATATACAGTTGTTGGGGAACTATGAATCAAACAACATAATCAGTGTTTTCATTAGCTCCAGATTTTATCTAGGAGACTTGTTCTTTTATCTCAGCTAACCTCACAATCTCTAGAACATCTCTGTCACAGATGATGGGTTGCTCAGAGCCTTCTCCTTTCATGTTTTGGTAATAATGAGAACATCCTCTCATTAATTACTTGTGAAACAACAGTAAGGCAAGCAGTGACATCTTAAATATCAGGGAAATTGTATGGAAAAATATATATAAACAACTTCAACTATCTTATGGGCCTGTCATTACAAAGAAATTAAAGAAAAAGCTTATATATTATTTTATTTTCAGTAGGTTTGTGATTAAAACCTTTGCACACTGTCTCTGGGAATGCAAAGCTAAAACAAAATGAAACCTGCAACTTCTCAACATATTTTTATTTTGTCAGACATTAGTTATCTCTCAAATCTTGAGAAATGAGAACTTGATCAGCCATATTTCTAGAGAATTTACTGATTGCCTAATTTGCAAAACTGTGTGAATGAGGATTTATGTGCTATTTGACCATATTGAATGAGTTTCATTTTGACCATTCAATGAGTTTTTCAATATTAAACTGACAATGGCAATGGCCCATTTGCGTTGCCTCTTTTATATACCTAATGTTGGTTTGAGGAACTGCAGCTACCAAAATTTTGTACTCCTTGGTCAGGTAGCACATTTCGCTTAGCAGGGTATGAGCTTCTGAGGAGGCCACTGAGGGCTCAGGACAGCTCAGCTGAGGGGAGTGGGTCAGGTTGCTGTGGCAGAGTGGGGATAGAATATAAGAAAATAAAGGTAGTATAGAAAATAATCTTACCCCTAAGGAGTTGCAGATGAGCCAATTATTGGAGAATAGGAACAGGCCTGACTTTAACAGGCTACAGCTTTAGCTAATGAGAGGGGAGCTGGAGTCAGTCGGCTGCTGTGAGAACAAGAGTCAGTGCTTAGAGGAGCTGCCTACGAGAAACATCAAGGAGGTTTGAAACTCATGCAATATGGAACCTTTGCAATATAATGACAACAAGAGTGTGCTGGGCATCTGGTTGGCTCTGCCTGTGTCACAGGTGTCCCCAAGCTTGGGGATGTTAGGGAGGCAGGGGGGGTGCCTTCAGTGAAAATGCTGTGGAAAGGCCACTTGTCCTGCTGCAGAGCTGTAGAGAGAAGGGGAGGAAGATTGAGCACGGAGGTGCCCACTAACCCAGGCTGGGAGAGGTGCAATGACTGCATGAGCACAGCCTTGACAAAAGAAAAATTTTTTCTTTTTTATCCTCTACTGTGCAAAGACCTCCTCAGCCATGAGCACAGGCCAGCCCCTGTCACAGACATTCCTTTTATTAAAAATTCTCTTAGGTTCCTGCAGAGAGTCAGCAGCAGCATAGTTTCGCTTTGTAATGCCATCCTGGTTGCCCAGGGTGGGAGGTTGGCCTCTGAGCTGTGACCAGTCCGTTTGTTATTCTTACTTTACTTCTAGCTAGGTAGCAGCAGTAAACTCTCCTTTTCTTTTTTTTTATTTTTATTTGGAGCTTTCCTTCACCCCTACACTAGTGTCTCTCTGAGGAGACTCAGGGAGGGAGGGTGGACACAGTGCAAGGAAGACTGGCACAAATCCCATCATGCTGGAATCCATGCATACGTTCTGCCATGGAACTCTGGCTTGTGGAAGTTTCACTGAAATACCTGTTTGCCATTAGCCCAGACACCTGCAGATGCAGAGCTGCAACTCTGGTACCTCAGTGCAGAGTGTCACCATGGCTGAGGTACTAAGTGGGACTAAAGTCAAAGGAAGACAAGTGTGAATTTTGGTCTCCCTGCACATCTCTTTGCTGTGCATTTGGACTGCTCAAGGTATAGCCAGGCTGCCCACAAATACAGTAATTGCGCCACTGACATGGGATAGCACTGTGTAAAGAGCAAAGAAAGCTGCTTCTGGTCTATGTCAACCTGCCATCATTATTATAGTAGACTCTGTGATGATAGTCATATGGAATATTTAGCTATCTTTTAAATGAACAGATCCATATCTTGAGAAAAAATAATTTCTCAAGTCACTGTAGGAAGAAACCTATATTAAAATGACTTAAAGGGGAGCAAGAAATATTTTAATGAGGTAAAAAGTGAAAAAAAATATTCAAAAAACCTTATTTTTCTTTAACATATTGGTTAGACATCAGGAAATTATGGAAATATATGAAGAATGAAGTGACAAAATCTGTCAGAAACTTGGAGAGAACATTTCTACAAATTCTATACTGTCAGTCTGTGAAATACGTTTCTAATGTGTCATGGGAATGAGAAAAACAACTGCACAATGTTTGGAAGCATTTAGTTGCAGCATTTCAGTGAGGTTGGACATTTTGGAATACTACAGCTATTTACCAACATTGTATTACTGTTAACACATTTTAGTGCTGTTAAGAAATGTATATATGGCTTAGCTAAGTGATGACTAACATCAACTCTGAGAGGCCCACTACACTGTCAGCTTAGTAATGACTGCTGCTTTGGTGTTTCCATGTTCTTTAGCCAGATGAGCAGAAAGAATGGCAAACATGCATAAGCGAAAGGCATGAAAAAAGGGCCCTTGTTTCATGATTTTGGGCCATTATTCCCAGATTTAGGCTAAGCTTTTCCCAATTGCTTTTAATCTCCTCAATGACTGTGATTTGGTTAAGGGTTTCAGTGTCTGGAATCCTATTAGTGCTGAGTTTGTTGAAGGCACAGGCCTTCCCTGTGTCACTGAGGTAGACTTTGCGCTGAACAAGGCAGGTCCTGTGTCCCCAGGGCTACTGAGCACTGTCTGTAACCACTCCATCTGGTTCCAGGGATCATCTCTTGCAAAGTCTTTTTACAAATCACAGTCACCTCTGCCCTTAAATCCATTTTAAATTTAATAGTAACTCTGCCAGATTTGAAACCAACAAACAAAACCGGCTTATCATTGTTGACTTTGAAAACAGATCCTTGGTTCTGTGAACCACTTACCCTTAATTTGGTGTTTTTTCTAATTCTTTCTTTTTGAGAGACAATCCTTCTGACTTTTCCTTTGCACATCCTGGATGTTGACAGCTTCTGTTGTCTGAGACTCTATCCTATCTGCTGTGTTCTGCCTTGCCCCAAAGAGCTATAATTCTGCCATGGGAAGTCCACTCTTGTAAAAAGCATTTTTATGGGTTCCTTGTTTCTTTAGGGAGCTTGCTTTTCTTTTTGTTGACTGCTGTTCCCCTAATTTTTCATTGGATATCTTGAATTTTGCCTGGATTGAACAGTGATGCTTCTCATTTACTCATTTAAGACAAAGTACAATTAGTAGCTGCAAGATGTTTTTTAAAATTCCAGTTACAAAATACTCTGTCATGTATAGCTCAGTCGCAAAATTTTCAATTTCTTGTTTATACATCAGCAAATTTTTATGCTAGAATTAAAGAAAGAAACATATTCACAGCAGCTAATCAGTGTGTCACAAAAAGATTGACTTGATGTTATACTGTTTCCCTTAAAGTGGTTCCAAAGGATTACACATGGAGTGCAGTCCATAGACGATGTCTAGTTCATTTCTATGTAAACTTGGACTTTTTAAAAGAGTCTATTTCAGGAAATATTTCAGGAATTCAACCAGAGGTTTTGCTAAAGCAAAAGATTATAATTTAAGACTTATTTTCTCTTCAACATCTTACCCCTATGATAGATGAGTTTGGATCCTTTTATTCTACAGTACTTTTATTTGTCATTGGTGAAATAATCACTGGAATTATCAGTCATATATGCTTTAAATAGTACTAGACTCTTCCAAAGAGAGAAAACATGAGGTTACATTTTGCATTTTGTTCTTTTTTTCAGTTTATTTACCTTCTGATTTATTGACAATCAATATTTATGTTTTTGAGCATTTTTTCCTGTAAATAGAAAAGTTATAATTTTAAAAGAGTGAGAGAAATGGAAAGAGAGAGGTTGGAAGAGAAGAATGTGAAATTCTCATGAAGTTAGGAATGTAAAGGATTAGGTTGAATGAGGAGCACCAATTAACACCACTTTTGTTGTGAGATTACAGGATTTGTTAATGGCAATGGTGATGAGCCTGACAATGTGACCCATCTCTTGATGTGGCTTGACATTGTAGGAGATGTTCACTCCGAGGAACCCAAATCCTCAGTGATACTGAAATACTGCCAAGACTCCTCCAGCCCTCTGGACACTCCTCCTTGCTTGTGTTCCATGTGGGTGTTTATAACACTACTGGGAATAGGTTTACACAGATTAGAAGCTACTGTAAGGATCTGGAATGGGGAGGTGAAGGGGTCAAGAGCTCAGGTGGCTTTTTTTTGTTAATTCTGCTGATCAAAGGTCAAGTCTTAGGGACAGATGTGACATGGAGATAAATATGTCTGCGAACAGATGGTGCTGCCAGCAGAATGTCAGCTGCCTTGACCATGGAATAATATCCCATAAACCCTATGATACAAAGAAGAACTGCACCTCTCTCTCTAATTTACTGATTTATTGAGACAGGTTCACTAGACTCACCAGACTGGTAAGAGCTATTCTGCCCTTAAAAAAATTCTAAATATTGGCAAAAAAAGAAGCATTTACCTTAAGGTCAGAGAAGAGACAAAAAAGAGAATGATGGGTTGGTTAACAAATATATTTGATAGTGTAGGGATTAACTAGGAGGAAGCAGAGGCTTTATTATGTGAGCAAAGTTTTGCAGACTAAATGCCATTTAGTTGATTAAAAATTTCTTGGGTGTTTGACATGTATTGCAGCATTAATAATTGAAGGATATAGTTTGCTCAGAAATGGCAAGCTGAAGACAAATGCAGAAGCAGGATGGTGAATATCTGATGGACTCAAAGTATTTGGGAAGTATTTTATATTAGTGGAGAAAATACAGCACTAGGGAACCTGCCTTGTAGAGATTCTATGTGCTTTCCAGGGCTTAAGAAGCACTGAAATAAACTACAGCCATTTTTATTAATTTCATTTTGTTTTCAGGATTGTGCATGTTAAAAGGAATGCTAGAAAGTCTTAGCCAGCATTAAATATGAGGAAAAGGCTCCTATTTCATTCCTGAAAGACTTAGTTTCAGGAAAGGTGGATATCTGGGTAGATGCAGCACAAGTGAAATGGACAGCGAGAAAGTCCCCAAGAAGTGTGATCAGGTATTTTGTTTGTCAGTCTGTTACTCTTTGCCTAATAGTCATGCAGTGGTTGCTATGTGTTGTCATTTCAAAAGGATGAAAATGCTTTTATTGCATTAATCATCTCTATTTTTTTAACCTTACAGCAGTGACTTTCATTTTACCAGTTTTGGTTTTCAGCGTAAAGCAGCAAAGCTATCAGTTGTGCGCACTTTATGTGATTGCTACACGTGCACTTTCTGTGTCCCATCCATGACACACTGTTCTTCATTCAATCATGTGCTGCATGTTTCAAAGTTTAGGAATCTGTCTCACTGTTCAAACTCAGTGTCCTTGAAGAGCTTTCCTAGGCCTGTTCCGGTTCCCAGCTGAAGCCTGAGTGTTGCCATTACCTATCGCATCTGGTGCTCCCAGCCAGTGGAGCACCATTTCTCAGCCCAATATCCAAGCAAAGCACTGTGTCTACTTCACTTAGAAAGAAAAGTGAAGGCAGGTTAACACCCTGCCTGAGAAAAGCTTTCCTAGTTCTTCTCCTAAATGCCTTAATATCTTTTCTGCAGTGGTTTAGTGCATTCTTCAAGAAACTACAAAGTTATTCTCATCGATTCCCAAAGGACTTGAAGGAAAAATGGCAGGATGGAGAGCACAATTTGCCAAATTTGAAGTGATTACAGTTATTAAATGCAAAATGATGATAGATAACTTTATATTGAAATTAACACAGGCAGGACTGGAATGCAACGTCAAACAAATTCTGAAAATTGAAATTTTTAGAATGAATATCAAATGCAGAGGGAAAAAGTATAACATATATTACTAAAGCAGGTAACTGCAGAATTAGCCCTTCTTTAAGGATTAAAATAAATTATTCTCTTCAATTTTTCAACATATATTACTATTTGAAACCAAGCTCTTCTTGCCAAATCAAAAATTACTGACTTCCAACATGAATTTTTATTCTATTTAGAACTTGAATTCCTAGCTCTGGATACACTATTATACTTCTCAGAAAATAGGTGAAGCAGGGTATATAATTCTAATAATGCTGTTACTAGTGCAAGATTGCTTCTGATTGCTTTTATAAAGGGTCTTCTTTTTAAGAGGACTGCTGTTAAAATTGAAAGGGGTCATAGGATCACACTACTTTTAAGAGCAGTTCCTTTGACTTTAGTGAATATAGAGTATTTATGTAAAATTCCTTCGGAGTATAAAATGGAGATCTCGAGAAGAGCCTGTCCTATGTATGGTAGCTTTTTTTAAACTGAATTTTGTCTGCATCATTATTGCACTGATGTAACAGATGTGCCAGAGTACAAGAATTAAAAGCTTCTTTGGTGTTTTTCATTACATGGAAAGATAATTTTTACATATATAGATATCTAGGCATGTTTCTTATGTCCATGAGTAGTCTTATTAATAAATTAAGAAATCCTAGCCTTATTCAACTCTCATTTTTACCATACTTTTCCAGGAATGTTATCTAAGCTGGTCATGGTATATTTTCACTGGTTTTGAAGCCAAGTTATGACTGAGAGATGAAAGATACCAGATGTATTGTAGAAACTGTTTATCACCTCAGAATGTAAAGCTTATATTGCAGGAGGTCATATATTATTATTTGCTTTATGTAAAAAATGTTTAAAATTTCTTGCAAATTAAGTAAAGCTTTGGGAAAAAAGTTATACTGCTTTCAGTTTGTATCTTTTAACAGAAAAATACAGTGGAAGAGGAAAAAGGATTGGTTAAATAGACAAAGCCATGTAGAAAGTCAAAGATTTGGTAATGTGTATATGCACTGTATGTTTGCAGTTATTCATCACCTAGAAATATTTATTGCCACTTGAGGAAAGGTCAGTACCGACTAGGAATTTCCACTATTAATAGATAATTCTCCATGCTTCACCACTTTTGTGCAACTTATTTCTGTCAGGTCTGTGTATGACCTTTGCCTTAATGCTGTTTATTCATGTAAAAGGCAGTGGGCACCTGGCTGTGCAGCGCTGTGTCCCTCAGGGTACACTGCAGAAATGGGTGTAGTCAAAGGACTGCAGCCCAGCACAGCCCTGCTGCAGAGGATTAAACCAGAAGTGCTGCCAGATACCAGCCCTGTCAGCAGGCAAAGCTAACCTCTTTCTGAGGGCTAGAGACAGAGGAATTTGGGCTTCATTCAAAGCATCAATGTTACTGTATAAACTTCGGCAAATAAATCACTGAATTTTGCTGTTTCCTGGTTTTTGCCCTACTGAAATATAGATAACAGCAATTTCTTAGTTATTATTTAGGTAATAAATTTGTCTGACTAGAGATTTATTTTTACCTAAAATCCTATAATGCAGCAATAAATATATTCACAAGCTCTTAGGTGTTTCTTTAGTAGAAAATAAGTAAAGACAGGAAATTTCAAAAGTATTCACTCTGTACTTTGGAATTTTTTATTTTATAGGATATTTTAAAAAAATCCAAATTTAATTAGTTTAATAAGATAATTAAAGCCTGCTGCTAGGACAAGCAATCTATAGTACATGATAAATTATTCCCTTCTGGTCATCTTTTCTCTCTTCTGCTTGCTGATTCCCCTCCCAAGTTTCTTCACCAGTCCTACTATTATGGATACAGTACAGCTGGTGCCCTCCTCATTTGCATATGTTCAGGAGGAGAAAGAAGTACATGTTCTCACAAAATTATATATGTATGAAGCAAATGTACAATCCCAAGCTGTTTTATCTGAACAGGCAACAGTTAGAAAAGTCAATACAGAGAGAACTTAGCATGTTTGAGGATCTTGGATTGATTAGAGCTGTGTTTCAAACATGAAAGTAAAAAACAAGAGGAGTATTGTTTATTCAGAAATTCAATAGACATGTAGCTGGTCAGCAAAATTTTGTTCTAAGCCCTAATTAACTTTTGCGTCATGTCACAGATATTTTCAACTCTTTCAGTTCTGTTGCTTGATGTGGAAGTCCAATATTTGGGATGCCAGTGATATTATTAACCTTCCCACAGCTACTAGAGCTTCTCAGAATCTGTTAGACATATTTTTTCCTTCAATAATGCTCATAATATTCACTGTCACCCACAGTAATGTTATTAAGGCAGAACTGTGTTTTATATCCGAGTTTCTCACAGACTGGGTCCAGCCAAAGAGGAATCCAAGCATACCTGGGTTAAACAACTAAAACTACAGCTGAACTGAATGCTAAAGGTAGAAAAGGAAACATCCTTCCTGCCATGGCCTGATTGGGAAAGAGTTTGCATTCTCATTAGAAATCAGAAAGGCAGCAGAAATATTAATCTATGTATGGGGAACAATGTTTTTTATGACAGTTATCCCTCAAGGTCAAGAGAAAGTTAAGTTCATCTTTCATTCGATAAGGCAAGTGCACTGATGTTGAAATCCTTAAAATTGAGCTCACAATGAGAAAATACAGTGCCATTTCCTTTTAGCCAGTAGCATCAAAGATGCAATCAATAAATTCACCCTGTAGCAGCGTCCCTATACTAAGAAGCTGTCTTGAGGGAAATAATATTACTTTAGTCCTATATAATTCAAAGCGCCTTCAACTGGAGTTCTTTGAAGATAAAACTCTACCTTCTCAGCTACTGTAAATCAACATGGCTATTTTGACTCTAAGGTGCTACCAATTAAAGTGTATTTTTGCAAGACTCCATTATGCTCTTGGTCAATAGTGACTTTAATAATGTTTTATTTGGTCTCTGCTGGTTTATGCTATCTGGTCACACCATAAAGAGTGAGGCAGTTCTTTTCCTCCCAGGTATTCCTTGCTTTGGTGAAAGTCTTCAGCCACAAATTAATTTTATTGTAAAGTTGTTTTATAGGAACTGATTCTCACAAATCCTTGCTAGGATTGCACTCCAATAATGTTGCTGTTACATTATTTCACTCTTAGCAGGATTATTTTGCTGTTGGCTCTGGCTTGCTGAATTACATTACCTTAATTGGTAAGTATTCTTAGTTTTTCTCTTTCCATGCTGAAAGAGTTGGCATACCACCACATTCCTCACAAACCAAACCTTTCCACAGCAGGCAGTTTCTCTGAATATATTTTTAAATCTTTCCTAAGACTGCAATCAACATGATGAGAAGGAACATGAAGGAGGTTAATAAAGGTTTATTAAATGAGAACCTTTGACTACATCATGTCCTTTCATTTCAGTCCTCTCAGTGTCCCAGAATGGCTCAGCTTCATTACAGCAAACAAATTAATTAGGTCACAGGACAAAAAAAGAGTGAAATTTGATGACAGATGGTTAAACAAAAAAAATTATTCAGAATTTCCCAATTTTTCTTTATAGTCAATGGATGCATGGTGGAAAAGACTTTTCTATGTTTTTACAGGTCTGAATTATTTCTACATTACAGATTCTTGGAATAAACTCTTCCCTGGGTAGAACCAAAGTAGGTTACACCAGAATTTTAATTAAAAAAAACCAAAACTTTTCAGGAAAGGTGAATGTGTTCAATATTGGACTTGAGGATATGTATATTTATTTATAATATATATAGAAAAAGTGTGATCATATAGAGTTTTAATTTTTCAAATGAATTTGTACATATTTAGCACCACAATATCAATAATAGAAAATACTCTCAGTATTGAAGACTGCATATTCAAAAATATTTTAGAATCTAATAGTTGTAGTATGTGGTGTTGAAGTTATCACATATTTAGCCATTTATATTCTAATACATTTATATTCTAATACATGCCAAATGTACAATGGAATTAATTCCCATTCATAAAATTATTATAAACTGCACTGTTTGCCAAGATATGATAAAATTCTCCTTGCATGGAGAATTAATTAATTTACAACTTGAGGTTTACCAGTGCAAATTCAAAGGCAATTAGATTATTTCAGGGTCCAAGCAGTGTATTTCAGATTTTTATGTATGTAATCATGACTAAAATCTGCTGTGATTATAACATTTTACTTAGCTTGTCATTTCATTGGCTTCATTTATTTAATTGATGTGAGGGGCATGCAAATAGTAATAGCATTCCCTGTAATCTTAGCATTATGGAGTTACCCCAAAGCTGCAACAGATTAACTTCTGACTCAGATACTGATAACATGATAGCTGATAACATGAAAACCTAATTCAAAGCAAAGTAAGGAACTGTGAAAATCTTTAATGGTTGATACACTTAAATATGTATCTCTGTGAAAGTTAATAAATACATATGCAAAAGTTGTTTAGCACCAACAAAATACTTGATTCTATATTTCTACACAAGATTAATTCACCTCTCTCACCCCACAAAATGTAGACTAAGAGGAAGTAATCAGGTAATTTTTCCATTTTCTTTGACCGTAATAAACTTATGAACAAACCAAAAAAAAGAACTCTCCCTCTACAACTCAGGTGTGCACAGAGAGTTTTTTAGGTGAGATGTAATTGTAGCAGGCAGACAGCAACAGCAAACTCATGGCAACAATTGGAAAAATGGGTTGAAGAAAGGGCAATAAATAGAGAATTGGCGCTGTTAACTGTGCAAACAAGGTGAAGGGGATGGTCATGGGCTATAGTCAAGGAATTAGAGTAGAGCTGAGCAAACAAAACTAAAAGTAAAGAAAGTATCAGCTTCCAGTAGTTAGGAATTAAATAGAGGAAGCAACTGTGAAATAACTTACTGACTTACTGAAAAGAGGGGTAAAGGTAGCATGAGCAGGGATATGCATTTTGGATAATCTGAAATGAAGGGAGGTGATGATGGTATATGTGCTTCTCCCATAACACATCACATATTTTAAAATAAATGTCAAGGCTAGGTGAGAGGCAAATTAAGCCTCTATATTACCCTGGCCTCAAGGTAGATGATCTAATGACATGAGAAGAGTCAATATTGTTGTTATAGAGCAGAATAGCAAAGATGCACCCAAAGAGTAGATTTTTTTTTTCTTATCTTCAAAGGAATAGAAACCTTGCTTGTTCAAAACAGTGGCAATGTAAAAGTAAAAGACTGCTTTTCACTTACTGTCAAATATTCAAAAAGATGTGCAAAAAAGAAGAAAAATGCAACAAAAAGCTCTGACTGCTGTCGGTTTCACATTGCTGGGAAAGGAGTATTCTGATGTTATCATGAAATGAGAACAGCAGGTGTGTAACTATGATCATGTTTTATTTGTAACAAACAAAGGGTGGTGAAAGATGGGAGGAGAACTGCACCAAAAGCAGGGCAGAGGAGGTGAGGGATTCAAACAGCAGTGGATTAATGGGATATTGAGAAGGGACAGCACTAAACACAAGCATAAAGGCAGATAATCTAAACCCTACCATATAAAAAACTCTGCTTTTCAGATCTTTGATTATGAAACCAACCAAGCAATGAGTACATCTTTAAAAGAAAATAATTAATTAGTCCATTAGTAAACACACATGCATGGGTGGACTGAGGCAAATGTGCAACACTGACAGTGATAACCCCTGTGTTGCTACAGCTGTCTTCTCGGTAGAACTTCCCAAAAGGCTTTTTTTCCATCCAACCACCTACTAAAAACACAGATGCCAGGACCTCAATGGCATTCCAATGGTGGCTTCACTGGAATGCAGAGAAAACTGTGAGCTATTCCTACAGAGAGTTTCACTTCTTTGCACAGCTATGTAGTACATACCACCAGCTTTTTGTGTGTATGTGTGGGGATTCAGAAGCTCTGTAATAATGAGAAACAAAAGATCTCAGAATACAGTCAGACCTCCCAGGAATTTACAGAAAATTATCATTAACCCAAAACATTAACTTCCTTCATTTCTTAAAAGCATCCCTTTCTTCCCCAGCATGTGTTTACATTACCCCACTGAGTTGCTTCTTCTTTGTTGTTGTAATTTTCTGTGGTTAACAGTACTACTGAGAGTATAGTCCTGTGTGCTTAAAAACTCTGGCCTAAGCTTTTACATCACCACAAATGAACAAGATTTTCCTTTTTGCCAGAAGCACAAGCAGAGATTTCATCCTTTGAGAATTTGTGTATATGCGAAACAGAGCAGCCTTTAGTAAAGGCAAAGATGGCTTTGGGACTTGAGAAACCCCAGTGATAATTTAATGCTTATGAAATGACCAAAAATTTTACTTCCCTGTGATTTTTCCATTCAAGTAGAAGGAAAAGTATCTGTCTGGGTGTCTACCTTTTGTAGGCATATAAAAAAGCGTTGGTTAAACTCACTGATTTATTACACATGCATACACCAAGCTTTGGGAAAACCCAGTGAACAAAACTTCTGCAACCACAGATGGCTCCAGGTACCTCAGACTTCACTTACAAATTGTAGTATTAGCACAAATAGTAAATACCACATCAATATTCCATGCATTTTGAAGTGACTGCATGTAGATTCCATTCCATCTGGAGGGACTGCTGCCCCAACAAATATTGCACAGCAGCGCTGTTTACATGTTGGATAAGGAGGTTTCCCAGCTCTGCTAGGGTTTTGGAAGACGCTTTTTTCTGAAAAGTTGGTTTCTTGCTGCATGATCCTCCATAGCTGACACCCACATCATCGGGGAGCCCAAATGCTAAAGGTTTTTATGCTAAAGGTAAACCAGGAGAGAGCTTTTCCTTATTTACTTTATTTCCCTTTTTCCTTACTTCTTGGTCTTTAACAGCAATCTTCCTACTAGAACCACAGTTTGGCATGATTAGGATGTATTCTAGGATGAATTCTACGAATGGTATATAAGAAACATCTGAAAATAACGCTGTCTAAATCTGTGATTTTCCTTTCCTCCTGAAGAAATGAAGCTTGTTACCCCAAATGTTCAAATAACTGCTTATATATAACTGATTTTCCCTTGTTATTTTTTCTTATTTTCGTAGTTTCCTTGTATTTGTCACTGCAGCTCCCACATTAACAACCCCATCAACAAATATGCCCTTCTTTTTGTTGTCCTTTCTCACACAGAGCTGAGGAGCCAACAGAGACACTGACAGTCCACCACTGTTAATGGAGGCCATATGGGTCCCTGCAGGTGTGTCTGGTTCAAAAATAGAAGTTTTATAATTATCAAAAAAAAATCACTATAGTCTAGAGCCATAGAAATGATAAAGTATTTTTCTTTTTTAAATCACCTCATCCCTACTCAGTTTTCTCCTTCCATTTCCACAATTCCTTCACCCGTCTCAGAACAGTTTGGAGAATTAGTACCATCAGCACTGTTGAGCATAATGGTAGAAAATAGTTTGCTCAGCAAACTATCTTCTACCAGAGAGGGCATGGCTCTCCTTCTAAAAGAGAAAGAGAAATCTGAAGGGCTTTTTGGTAGAAAAATGGGGACCACAAAATTTTTCTATGTCTTATTTAAGATAGTTCTGTGGATGATTTAAAGAATTCTTACTTCTGAAGTGATTCTATTATCTATAGTATAAAGTAAGCATAAAGCAACAGATTTTTTTTGGAACTAATGAAAACATGAATGTAACAAGCCTAGAGATATATACATTTTCCTTTGGCTTTGAATTGAAGATGTGTCTGACAAACTCACCTCCGCAATGTTAAATGGCAAAAAAAGTTAGGGCTTTGCTGTAAATGCTTCAAACTACTATCTAAAGTAAGCTTCCAGGCCTGTGACAATACCCTCTACCCTCTCCCCTTTCTAAGTGTGCATTCTGTAAGATTTTGGTGGACTAGAGACTGACTGAATTTCTTAAAAAATACACATCACTGAGTATTAAATAAGAAGCTTACCTTCAGTAGGCAAATTAACTGTAGAAGTGAGAAAGATCTCCTTCCAGCAAAAGTTGTTGTCAAGTGTTTATTCAGCAAAATCTAAAGAAAAGCTGTGTGCTAAATGCTAAAGGTGTGCTCATTGGTGAAGTCAAACTAGTGAGGATGGAAGTCAATTTTGCTAACATGAAAGTGGTGTTCAGGTGGTTGCAAAAAACCACACAGATGTTTGCAGGACTTCAGATGCTATCTTTGAGCAGTATCACAACCCCTGTTCCCTATAATTACCAAATAAGAAACAGTATTTTAACGACAACAAATAATTCTAGAATTACAAACATATTGAGGGTAGTAACATTTCAGGATATTTCATAACATAAGGAGTTAAACGTGCTCAAATGATATTACTATGCATTATAACCACTTTAGTGGTTACTGTAAGGATATTTACTACTGGAGTGTGAGCACGGACATTCATTACATAGTAGATTGATGTATTAATAATGTAAGGAAACATTTATGTAACTTGCTGCTGCTACTTCAAAATAAATATATAACATAGCTATTTCTGGCCATTAATGATATGATGGTTTTTCATAGCTATTGCACTTTGTGAACTGGATATTTTCCAGAGCAGTTTAATCCAGATTCTGTTATAAATTATTGCTTTGCATAGCCCAAGGGAGGGACAAAAGGAAAATAAAAGAAGAAAGCAGTAATCAATTACTGTTCTCCCCTGAATCCTTGAAGCAGCCTCTAAATTGCAGCATCCTGAGGAGGAATCCAGGGATTTTATGGGGCAAGGGAAGATTTTTGGAATGATTTGAGAGCAAGGCCCACTTTCTCTGTGAATATTTCCCAGGTTATTCATAAAGCGTGCGCTGTACTGGGAAGACTGGCTAACACTCTGATTTTGCATACTTAGCTGAGAGGCTGATGAAGGTGTCTAGTTCCACTTCACAAACTGGTAAAATAGGGCCATATAGTGGTTAGGATTTAATGATTTGAATGGCATTGAAGGAGCTTAAGATTTTCTTACAAAATCTCAGTATTTATGCATTGCAGTATTTCAGAAAAAAAGTTAAGAAATCCACCTGAATTTCAGTGCAAGGCATGGCCTCTGGATTCAAAGAGCAACATACCAATACAGCAGGATTAATCAGAACAAGAAATTGCTGCCCTGTACTTTGTAATTACTAAGGCTGCATGTCTTGCTTGTTGGTATCTCAGTAAAAAACTAGACAGCATTAAATGTGCACACCTGGTAGATGGGAGTTAAGTTTTTTGGGGTCTGGTATAGAAAAATCAAGTTAATTTTGAAAGAAACCGCTTTGATTAGTTTAGTTTCTCAAATGTCCACCTTTTTACCCTCTATTTTCCTACAAAATTATTTATTAATCCAGGGAATAGACATGTGGAGTTTTGGAATACTTTTGGAAGGAATGGGTTGATCACATTACAATACAATTCATTAACATCAGCCAATTCATATTACATTTTAGTTAATGCAAAGCAATGCTTTTTTTCCCCCTTCCTTTTTGAAAAGGCAACCAAGGTTTAGGAGATACTGAGTGATGTAATTAATATTAATTCACAGTAGAGTAAACACTTTATAGAAGAGTTGAATACTTTTCCAAAACTGCCTCAGTCTTATCAGGTAGATAAATATCTGTTTGAAGAATGTTTTGGTCCATCAGTTGTTACAGTACCACCATATGCAGTATCTTCTATCTTGCTTTACATCTGAAAGACAATTTTTCACTTCTTTTTGGACTGAAAAAAACTGCAAATGTGGGTGTGTTATCCTTTCTTCAACTCTTTCCTCCAGTTAAATAGCTGTTTAGCTCATTAATGCCATTAGATTGATGTAAAATCTCAAATTACCTGAGGCTTTGTTTCACACTGAAATATGTGATGTATTGTTATTTCCCTTTTCTAAAATAGTACATTTTGTTAGGGCCGTGCACATCATTTGCTACAGATATAAAAATCTTTAACTATATTACATCATTTGCTACAGATATAAAAATCTTTAACTATATTACTCTTCATAGGCTCTGGCAGTTCTGATGTTATCAGTGCTGTAATGAAAGCAGAAAATCTGTGGTTTCTGACAACACAAATGCAGCTGAGCCTTGTGTTGGTACTGCTCTTAGAACAAAACACTTAATATAACATTATAACCTTAATAAACACTTAATATAGCCTTATAACCTTAATATCTTTTGCAACTAATTTTGTACTTGGGAGACTTAGTCCCCCTTATAGCGCAGTGAATCAGTGGGACTGGAATGGAGATGTTCCTCTAGCACAATCCACATTCTATATTACTTCTGCCTTTCAGGATATTCTAGCTCTGAGACTGTAAAGGTAACATATTTACATGCAAAAATTAAGACCTAGATGAAAGGAATATTATACTGTGTTATTATAAAGAAGAATTTCTGTGAGGAGCAGTGCAACCAAAGCAGTGGAGTACTGTTTCTCTGGCTTTGAAAAAAGGGGCAAACCCCTGTGTGATTGAATGTGGATAAAGTCAGCGTTAGTGTAAAGAACTGGACAGGGAGAAATGTATCCTTGTGACACGCTCTTAGAAGAAAAAAGGAAAAGCTTTGAAATGGAAATTTGCTTCCTAAAATAATTCTGATGGAAGTGTTGATTCTGTCTCAGTTAAAATATAAGTATATGCACTGTGTGCAGGGACAAATATGAACCTTTTTATGGCTATAATTAATTAGGTGCTTTCAGCCTTTCATTCTGTCATCAAATTTGTGCTTTCTGTCACTAAAGCCAACACCTAAGCAAGAAGCTGGGACATTAGGTGAAAGAAGAGATTGTGTTTCTAAAGGTCACATACTTAATGACATACATACTGTTTTCATTTTAGATGATTAGCAAAAAATATGGAATAATTGTTCATATACTTTACTGACACATCTGATTACAATTTTATTTGAAAATTGTGATGATTTAAAATTAGAAATAATAATCTTTTATTCTCTTCTCAAACTGATAGAATATTTTCTTATAATATAAAGTTAAAAAAAAGAAAGAAAATACTATCTGTAAAGATCTTTTTCAATGATAAAGCTCAGTATTCATAATGCCACCAGCTATGCTTACAACATTTATTTTCTCCTTACTCCTGTTTGAACTATGCTGAACAAATACCACAAGGTTAAAAATTACTGCCATTAATGGAGAAAAATTCATGGAGCAAATGGTATTTTTTAAAGATGTAGTTAACCAAGGTCAAAAGGTCAAAAGAGGTCAATAATCCTGCTGCATTAGTGTTTGCAATAAAACATTGGCAAGGATTGTTATAAGCCAATTTGTTTCTCTTCACGTGTTTTGGGAAAGAGATTATTTTTTACTTCAGTGTAGCTAGTAAAGCACAGCTCAAACTGGGAACACAATTTCTCTCTCACTCCATCAAATCCTCTACCCAGAAAAAGTAAGGATTGTTTGGAGAACTTCCATACTTTATTCTACAAGGGAACAAGCCTGGCCATGGAAAAGCAGACATCCAGCCCATAAAAAAGAAAATTTTATTGTTCAAATACCTCCTTGCAATGATGGAGACCCAGCTGTAAGCCCGTTCTGTGATGTAATCCTTTGCCTTGTTTCTCTTACTGGCAATTTTATTCTGGTTTTGATAAACAGTTTTATTATAGATACACAGAAATTCAAACTTTCAGAGGCAAAGACTTTTGTTTCTATTAACTAGTATTTTCAGGTGCAAAAATGTTAGATGTAGAACCTGTTTTAGGCAAAACATATTCCCTGAATTCCCATTGAGAGTGACCTCCTGATGTACAGGATAAAAACCCAGAAAGTCAGAATGGGATGGATATGGGGGTGTCTTGTGAGGCTTTTTCATGGTTCTGCTTTAGTTTTTTTTCTGCACTAGGTATTTGCATATAGATGAGAAACTGAATGGGAGCTAATCCAAGCAGAAGCTTTTTGTTGTGCACTGAAAAACCGAGGCTTTCAATCTAATTTATTGTATTATAAAAACTCAAAGCATTAAGTCTGCTCTAGGTGAAGAATACTCTTTTCCTCCTACAAACATTGCTACACTCTTTCGTGAGGACACATCTACTAAGGGATGCTAATGTCATGGATGTAACTTCAGTGACTTTAGTAAAACTGATGAAAAATTACATTCTCTTTTTCAAAGAAAAGTAAGCCCTTACTGTGGCCTCTGCCCAGTGCGGCTCAGAGGGAAAGACCTGCTCCAAAACTTAGTGGAGCTTTGAATTTCAGATTTCTTCTGGGTACCTACACACAACCACTGCTCTTCTCTTCCAGAGGTACCATCTTTTCACCTGCTGTGAATTTTCTCCTCCCACATTTCATTTTCCAAGTCTTAGGCTATAAATCCTTTGCTGTTATCAAAGCACACAACCATCAGTAGGGTACTTTTTCTACCCCTTGTAACCAGGGTTCTCCTTCATGTACCTTTTCCTGTGAAAGAAAGAAGCCTGTTTCTGACTGGTGTCTCACACCACAACTGGGCTTGCTTCTGGACCAGGAATCTACTCACTGGGAAAAGTGAACTCCAGATTTCCTTATCCTGAGCAGAGGCAGGGAAAGCTGAAGAGGCTGAAATCTACTATTCAGAGGTCATAACAGGGAAAAAGCCATCATGCAAAAGGGATCTGCTTATAGCAATTTAGTGGCTTAACCCCATCTGGCAGCTAAGTGCCACATTAAAGGGAGCTAATTTCCCCATCCCCAACACTGAAGGGATAAGGAGGAGAATCATGGAAGAAAAGAAAATAGAACTTGTGGGTCAAATTAAGAACAGGTTAATAGTTGAGACAAAGTAAAAGCAGGTAATAATGATAATACTAATGCTGCTGCTATTGCTATAACTACTTAGAATAATTGTAATAAAAAAGAGAGGGAGAGAGGGAGATAACCCTCAAGACAGACAAGTTGTGCAAAATACAATTTCTAAACCACCCAGTGCCAAATGTCCAGCCCATCCTCAAGCAGTGATGGGCAGCTCCCATCCAACTCCCCCACTTTATGTACTGGCTTGCTGGTCTACGGTTGGGAATATCCCTTTGGGCAGTCTGGGTCAGCTGTCCTGACTCTGGCTTCTTGTGCACCTGCTTACTGTCTGTGCACGGGAAACTGGAAAGTCCAGAACGTCATGTAAGCACAGCTCAGCAACAACTAAAAACATCCCTCTGTTACTAACATACTCTCATACTGGATCCAAAACAGTACTGTACCAGCTGCTAGGAAGAAAGGGAGCTCTATCCCAGCCAAAATCAAGACAGCAGTCTTTGTGTATGATAATACAGATTGTTGAATTTTGTTGCAGTTTTAAATAGCCTTGATATTTTATAACTTAATATTGAAAATGGGATACAAAAATAACCTTTTGGTCTAAAGTGTAGTTGCTAATAGAGGTAAAATTTTCTGATCTAGTAGTAGTAAAAAAGTAGTAAAAGTCAGTAGTAAAAGCCAGTAGTAAATGTCATGCCCCTGAATGTTTGGCGACTACATTTCTGTGTTTACCCAGCTACTGTGCCTCAAAAGTCTATGAGAAACAAGAAGAGGCAAAACTTTTGAAACATTCCCATTTTTCCAGTTATCATGTTTATTTCCCACCCCTCTGCCTTTTAACATAGGCAAATTAAAATTTTTCAACCAATGAATATTAGTAGAGAAAGAAGTAAAATAAATCTGAGTCCTGATTCAGCAAAATTACCTTTGTAGTCTTGCTCAGAAAGCTTATAAATGTTGGAATTATGAACAGAAGTTTTCTCTCTTAAGTAAAATCAAGATGCTGATGGATTTTGAAAAGGTAGACAAATTAGCCCCCAAAAACTAGTTATGATGTTAGATTAAATAAATTTATAATTTGTACATGCATAATATGCACTTGTTTAAGGTTTATTGTCTGTAAATAATATTAAAGGCTACACATATTTTTTTCATCAGGTAATGTTCTCATCATTCATTGACTTCCATTCTCTTTGGAGAAGGGTCTGTAGCTAGTGTGTTAATTAAATAATAGTGCACTTACTGCTAGCTCTGAAGCCTTGAAGGGAGGTTCATTTGACTGATTACGGTGTTTTGGCCATCATGCTAATTTATTGCCTGAAAGCTGAAATTTACATATTTAAAAATATTGCAAGTATCAGTATTTACCATGTTACAGGTCATAGGCTGTAGTAGTATACTGTCAGTATCACTTACAACTACTTCAGTGTCTAAATGCTGATAGAGACACAATTAATCCCCTCTGACACATCTAAACCAGTAATTACCTAATACCACTCACATGGTGTGGGGTTAATTGAAAGAGGTCTTGACATTCATGACCTGTCAGTTTTACCTCATCAGCTTGACCCAGGTCAGAGATTCCCCCTGACAACTTTTGTTTATCAATAAAGACTGACTTTATCTAGAAACAGCAGGAGCATATATACATCTACATCTATGTGTGTGTGTACACATGCACACCATAAGGGATATAAATATACGCACACAATAACAGCTAAATATAATATTAAATGTTTGTGCCATTGATTTTTAAATTACATTATTTCTATATTACTTAAAAAGAAAAATAAAATTTCCTATGTGAAGACTGTCTTACTTTTGTATGTAGCTAAAATGTGATACCAAAGCAGATTTTCTAGATGAAACTAGAGAAAATTATTGTTGCTTATGTTATCACAAATATTTCTGAGAAAAGAATTTGTCTGACGTAAGGTTTTTAAGTGCTAATATATATTAAACTAAGTCCTTTTTCATGTTAAACAGTTCTTAGTGACTGATGCACCTGTTAGAAGGGTGCAAGGTTGAGATACTTCTTGAATTTTATGCTGTGTTGTAAATGGAGGGAAATATGTATTCCATTATATCTCCCAAACTTATTAAACTCCATTTCCATCTGAATATCAGAAAATAGTTTTTCATGATTAGAGTGACCAAGCACTGGCTCAGGTTGCCTGGGGAGATTGTGAAATCTCCATCCTTGGAGATATTTAAAAGCTTCTGCACACAGTCTGCATGAACAGCTCTAGAGGGTCCTACTTGAGCAGGGGGCTTCGCCCAGGTGACCTCCAGAGGTCCCTTCCCACTCCAACCATTCTATGATCTTGTGAT
Organism: Camarhynchus parvulus; assembly: GCF_901933205.1. Lineage (NCBI taxonomy): Eukaryota > Metazoa > Chordata > Aves > Passeriformes > Thraupidae > Camarhynchus > Camarhynchus parvulus. Next base: position 21,210,481 of record NC_044571.1, read on the forward strand.
GGGTAAGAAAACCATCTTAAGCTCTCTGGCAGGATATGCTCTGAATTGCTTTGTGATGAAGATGCATGTGCTGGCTCCATGGCTGTGAAAGACATCCAGGTAGGAAGCTCCAGTACCAGGTGCTTGACCAGCCACATTGCTTAATTGTTGGTTTATTTCTTACCCTAGGTAGGATCCCTCCAGCTAGCAAGGCCTGGGACAAAGCCCAGAGTTTGGATAAGTTTCCCTTGACAGGACTCTCCAGAAGCAAGAGAAAGAAGGAATGAGGGTGCTCTGTTAAACCACACCGTTTAGGTCCCCCTGCTGGCTCACCCTAGCAACCCTCCACATAGCAGCATCAGTTATACCCAATCTCCTTTTACAGTAAAAACACTCTAGTGGGATACAGCACAATCCTCTCATTGTTCCTGAGAGTTTAGGACAAAAAACCACATGACAGTAATGATGATGCAGGAAGCAGGGAGAACAAGTGCTGTGATGGACTCTGCAGCATGGCTGAGTCAGCCTCCCTGCTCTGGCCCTGGGAAAGGTGGGGGAGCCCAGGTGAGTGGTGGGCTCAGTCCTCCAATCCCAGCAGCAGCCAGTTACAATCATCCCGTGGATCAAACACTCCTAGTCCATGTGGGGCTTATCTTATCACAGCCATCCAGTCCTCTGTTAGTTCACCTACATCTAATTCTCTGTTAATCACACTTTAAAGCTGCAGCTGTCAATAAAACATTTATAATTCTTCTAAGATGAACCATAGTGCACACAGTTATTAGTGCATTGTCAGTGAAGATTTGCTAGTAGGTTACTCTGCCTTCAGAGAAAAAGAGCAGATACAGCAAACTGACCTGGCAGAGGCCCTCTGCATACTTAACCCTCAGTTCTTTATGTATCACATGCACTGTAATCTTGTTTTCTCTGACATTTCTCAGATGGACTAATCCTTTCATCTGGTGTGATCAAATCTGAACCCTCATTGATTTTATGCTAAGGCAACCCGTGGGCCCCTTAGACCGTAACTTCTGTTCCCTGCCTCTAGCTGGTCAGTTGTGGTTTCTGTCTATTTCCTCAAAGTAAAAGTATACTTTACTGCTTAATTCACCTACTAAATCTGACTCAAAATACTGATTTGCATCTGCTTCAACCTATTGGCCTATGTGTAGTTATTCTGAATGTATACTAAAGTAAATCACATTACTAAAGGGATGTATTTTCTTGCATCAAAGGGCTAAAAGGCAGACTGTGCTGCCAGTCCTGTCACTGGAGGATGTATCCCCATAAATACTTTGTGAACCAGACAGGAAAAAAAGAGACTGTTATCAATAAGATTGTGTGTTGTGCCTGTCCATCACTGACAAATGGAAAGTATCTTCCAGTTCCAACAAGAGCTGAGATTCTTCGCAAGCAGAATAAATTAAAGAGCAAAAGGTATTTTGTAGTACACAGGCACATATAACAGTTGACAAGGCACTAACAAAATATTTATAATCAGGTGCAACTGATACAGCCTTCACTATTCTTTTTCTTTTGTATACAGCAGTGTTCCCCAGTTCCCTCTGTTAATTAAGATACAAAAGCTTTAGAAGTAGGTAGCAAAGTGGCTGGTTTTCTAAAACGCTTATTGGAGATTTTAGGGAAGCAAGTTCTTGTCAACAATATTTATGAAAAAAAATTGTTATGGCATTGATTTTGTTGAATTTCTCAAAATTGTACACTTAATCACATGAGTAGTCCTAGGAAAGTAGTTTGTGCTTCTCAGATATCCTGGTTTTACCTTCTAACGGGTATAATTTGGCTGCATATTACACTGAATTTGTAGAAACGGGATATTTCATTACTGCCGTGTGTGCTTGATATCTCTAGCAGCTCTGAAAATTTGTCACAGAAAACTCTTAATTTATCTTCTATTTTTCTTTTGTTTTTCTCTGCAGCCTTCTCTTTTCAGTTCACCTCAACCCCCTCTTTTTCTCACGTGTTTTATCTCCATGGTATTTTCGAACCATGATTCATAACATATAAAAATTATCTGAAACTGCCAGCCATTGAAATAATATATCCTATGTATATCAGGATATGATTCTATCTTGTTGTTGTAGATTTATATATATACTCCCCACCTAGTCAATGAGATGCATGTGTCTCTGGTGTTTGGGTACTTTCTGAACATGTAGTAAATATTATCCTTGGCACGTGTGTTACTGATTGTTTCCAGAAGGAACAAAACATAAGGCAGCATCATTATGTCTGTTAGATGCAGGCCACACTCTCAACAGTGGTCTTGTTTCTATAAATTAGTTAAATGGTTTCCAGAGAATGATGTGCTGAACTATTTGGGACGCATTTCTTTTAAGAAAATGATGAAAGGATTTCCAAGTAGTTCCAAATGGTTCAAATTTGCCCTGTTTAACATTCAGGCATACTAGTCACCTGGAAAGTATCTATAAAAGATTGAGGCTTTGACAGAGTAATTTACTTTTATTTAATCTTTACTTTGATTCTAAGTGCTGCATTTGTACCTAAAAAGACATTACCATATTAATAAGGATTTAATATAAAGTCATGAATAGAATAATTTTGTTTATGGCTTAAATCTGTATGAAGTGTTTCTTTACATATATTTGCATTTTAAGGAGCTGCTCACCTTATGTTAAGAGATAAAATTGTTGCCTCATTCCAGCAGAGAATACAGGATATGTTTTTGTAAAATGATAAATCTCAGACTTATTCTGAATAAGAAATAAAGTTCTCTACTGAAAGGGGTTTTTTTGTGTGTTGATGGCATAAAGAAACTAACAGAAAGCATTTGCTGACTCCAAATTTCTTTACTACCCACCAGTTTATAAAAGGTATAAGAACAAAATGATAGAAATATTACAAAATTATCAAGGTTCACAGGATTGCCGACAGCAATATATCAAACAAAGAAAAAAACATAGCCTTTGTTTTCATCTATAATTTTGTATCCTGAAAATAATTTCTTTGCAAGATACCTCCAGAATGAATGCTTCTTGTCCCAAAGGAAAATGCTTCTTATTGCATTTGCAATATCTGATTGGGTGACATTGAGATCTTTCAGTATTTCAAATTATTATAATGGTCTCTATTGGAATCTGAAGAATAAAACTAGGAGAGAATTCTTTAAACAGCAAGAGTTGAGCAGCATTTAACTCTGTACACACTGAAAAAGATTTCTTGTGTTGACAGGAATCTGTATGCTTTCCTGTAAAAGAAAATATTAGTGTTCCAAAAGCTAACTTTTTGTTTTAACATGACCAGATGGAATGAAGCAATGACAAACATCTTTTTCTAATGTTTATTCTCTAGTTTCTGATGATCTGGAACCTCTTATTATCCTTACATAAGGGATTTGCTAATATTTCCTAGATATACAAAGAATATAGAGCAATGTTTCTCTTGTGAATTAGAACAACACATCTAAAATCAGAAAAATTTTTATGCATGTTTAATTAATTTTTAATGTCTATTTTTCAATATGTATTTGTGTTTAGACAGCTGCATAAAATGCTGACCTAAAAAAACAGAAAACAGAAGGAAAAATTGGCTGATTCTGAGTGTGGTTTTCTTACATTGTTCTCATGAACTGCTTCACAAATATGAATGGTTATTGTCCTGATAAAGTCTGTACCTGGTAACTCATACCTGTGCCTTTAACAAGTTCACAGATTGCCAACTATTTCATATATATAGAAACTAAGAAGTGAAAAAATTAAAAATTCAATTTTCAGTAAGAAGAAAGTCAACAGTTCACTCAAATTCCAAAGAGAAAACAAAATACTGGGGAATCAGGGAAAGGATTGAGGCACGTCTCCAGGAATCAACACATTCTTCTGAAACTCCTTTTCAAGAGAAGATTGTACTCCAACTTTCTTGGAGTTACATCTTGAACCTGATTTGGGATTATTTTGTTCTGTTCTTTTGCAAAGAAAAAGATTCATTTTTTTTCCAATTCACGGGTGAACTGGCTGCTGTTCAAAGCTTTTACTCTCAGGTAAAAGCTCAGCATAAAGCAAAGCCAGCAATTTGCATTACCAGAGCTATGCTGCTTTGTTGCCATTGCAAGCAACATGGACTTTCATTATAAACCTACTTAATAAAACAAACTTTTTCTTCCCCAACTACTAATCCCATAGCCTTTCATTAAAATCCTCCTTTAAAAGTGCAACTCTGAAATAATAATGATCAGCAATGCCAGAGACTGACTTAATCTCTAAACAGTGCCAGCAGCTTTTAGAACAGCTCAATGTGCTAATTACTTCATGCACTTTTCACAATATGGTCTTTCATTGCTGTATTTTGTACAGCGAAATACTTTTAATTTCCAATGACTCTTTCTGCTTTATGTAGTATAATTTTAAAAGAACTGAAGAACTCACAAGCTGAGGAAGGTAAACTGGATGAAATGAATCCTATGAAAGGGTTTTATTTCATTTTATCATGACAATAATGGTTAATGAAACACTGCCATCAGTAAAAGTCTCTTTTAACCTGTAAATCTTCCAAAGGAGTAAAGAGAGAATTTAACATGCTGAACTTTTATAAACAAGTATATATTTTTAAAATAAAACCAAAGGAAGCATCACTTCCCTTACTGGTGTGGCAGGGGCAGAAGGGTTACTTTGTTAATAACTGAGGATCAGGAAGCGTATATGAAACTTGCATGTACATCCAGAAGTAGGTTGGACAGCCAACACAGTCATTGCACCTTAGTTTATGTTCAAGGAGACAATTGAGTCTCCTGGCTGCCTGGAGAGGAAGAAGAGGTTTACTACTTTATCATGTCAGTGCTTGCTCAAAAAAGTTCTTATGTCTCTTGTCATATAAGAAGCTAGACTACTGTTGCTCAATTTTTAAAATTATTGGATTAAATCCCCTTTAAAAACTTCTCATTGGTTCTATATGAGCCTTGACTAACTGAAGAATAGATTCTGTTTTCCCCATTTCCCTACAGTACAATCCAAAGTAGAGTGGAGAAGTGGCAACCTGGCAGAGGTGTTTTCTCCTCCTGGCTTACTATACTTCATGTAGTCAGATAATTTATAGCACAGAGAGAGAAATTACATTGTTGTTAACATTTCTGAGTCGGTGATTTTAATACTGATGTCAGAGTATACTGACATCAGCCATCTTGGCCATTTGTCCCATGTAATCTGAAAATGGATCCCAGAACTGACATTTAATTTTAACATAAAAAGGCTGGGTTACTCAGAATTTCATTGAATAGATGAATTTGGATTGTCTAGTCTCTTGGGATTGTTTTGTCCAGTTTTCCTGCTCAAGCAGAGTCCATTACAGCAGGTTGCTCTGTCCTGTGTCCAGTCAGACCTGAGTATCTCCAAAGACAGGGGCTCCACCAACATCCTGGGCAGCTGTTACAGTGCTGAATCATCCTCACAGTAAAAAGGTTTACTGATGTTCAAAGATTCATGTTCATGCCTTTGTCCTTTCAGTGGATACTACTGAGAAATGTCTGTCTGACTATTTTCCCCATTGCATATTTACACTCATGGGTAACACCCTCCCTGAACCTTCTCTTCTCCAGATGAATAGTCCCAACACTTTCAGCCTCTCCTTATGTATAGGATGTTCCATTCATTTAATCCCCTTTGTGGTCTTTTGCTGCACTCACTCCACTATGTCTACATCTATTTCTTTATGGGGAGGCCAGAACTGATCCCAGCACTCCAGATAAGTCTCAGCAGTGCTGAGCAAAGAGGAAAGATCACTTTCTTGGACCTGCTGGCCATGTTTTGCCTAATGCAGTCTAGGCTGTTACTGGCTTTCATTGCCACAAGAGCACACTACAGATTCACGGAAAACATGTTGTCCACCTGGATTGAGAGGTCTTTGTCAGGGCTCTTTCAAGCCGTATTGCAATCAGATTTTATTCCTCCTCAGGTGGAGGACTTTGCTTTTCCTTTTGCTGAACTTCATGCATTCTTCGCTGCTCCTTTCTCCATCCTTTTGAGGCTCCTCTGAATGATGGCACAGCCATCTGGCATGAAGCACTCCTCCCAGCTGTGAATCATCTGCAAACTTGCTGAGGGCACACACTGTCCCATTATTCAGATCATTAATGGGGATGTTGAACACTATAGGGGATGTTGAACGCTATAGGAGCCAGCAGTGGTCCCTGAGCTAGAGTCCTAATGACAGGATTAGGATTTTTCAGTCCTAGAAAATGGACAAATCTTCCATTCAAAAGAACAAAAGAACAAAAAAAAAATCCTTTAGGGGATGTGACATGAAAATGGATAAAGTCAGTCATACTCTTTTGAAATACTTGATGTTTATTTAGATAATTTGTAGTGGATACACATCCTGCAGACTGTCTTAATTATTTACTCTTGTAAATGACTGTGAGTCTAGAGATCCACTTGACAAAGACAGTCATTCTGTTATTTTCCTTAGGGATATTTATCAGATATAATTGTCACCAGACCCAATACTGGGGGGGGGGGGGGGGGGGGGCATGGGGTGGTAAGAGAGGGATTAACAGAGACCTCTCCTGAAATGGAATTAACTGGGAACTTATAAATTTGCTCCTTCTCAGACATCTCTGTCCCTAGATGCTCACATCTTTTCCATCAGAGTAAAGGAGTTCCTACTTAGTTAGAAGTTAGAATCATTCTTACAACAGAACAATAGGAATAAAAATGTAGGGATGCTTACAAGAAACCATGACAGTTTGGTACATTAAAAACTGAGCTGAAAAGCAACTTTTGCAGATTATGTAAATAACAGATTTTTTAAAATTGATTTTTCTTCTTCCATGATATTAAAGAGTTTTTCAGTATGCAAACTTATTTAATTTTCAAATTATATAGAGTAGGATATCTCGAGAACCTGCAAGCACAAATAGTGATCTTTTGTCATACCATGACATTGTAATGCATTAAAATGAACTTGTATTTTGAGCCTCCTACCTGAGCTATGCCACCACTGTGTCTTAGATTACTTGGAATGAATTTCAAGAGTTAACAGAGAGGAAACATCAGTTTCTTCAGCAGATTGACTTGTCTGGAACAGTCAGGTTATCAGCATTACAGGTGTTACCATAGAGGATGACTGGATAAATCCCAGTTTTTAAGAGATTCAGATAAAATATTTTATCTAAGAAAATAAGTCTGGCATTCAATTTGTACTCTGCAACATTACAGTTTGCAGTACTTATAGAGTCTGACCTCCAAACATTAAGGTTACAAAGGGCAAGCTTGCCACATTTAAAATCCTAGGAACCTTAGGGGCTTATCAGTCTTAGTATGTTGAAGGGCATGGACTATGTCATGCACTTTTGCAGTAGAAAGAAGCAAAGAAAAAATTGTATCTAAATAGGAAAGATAAGACAAGCAATGATCAGATAAGTGGGAAGAGCTAATGACTCAATTAGGATGCTCTAGATAACTGAGTAAGATTTATAATTTGGCAAAGGCTCAGCAGAAAATTTTTACTCCTTATACAGTGGAAGAATAATTATGCTGTGTTTATAGCAAAGGCATGTTGGACCTTATCCTGGGCAGTCTTCTTTGCTTATCAGAATTGCTCCTTGATTTCAGTGTGACTTCAGGTCCTTAGCAAGTGAGAACTACTAACTTCAGAAGGAGATGTACTGCTCAGAATAGGGTGTGATTGCTACATTTACTGAGCTCATCTCTGCCATGATTGTCACAAGGCACAGACAGGTGGTGAAGGGCTGTGGGACAGGTGCCATTTACTTCATTGAGCACACACGATGGTACAAAGGTAATTAGGGTAGGTACACAGTCCCTGGTACACAGGGAGAGGTGACCCACGAGCATTTCAAAGCAGCTTTATGTGCTCCCACAGCAGAATTCTTTCCCAAGTAGACTGTGCTTCTGAAATGTCAAAATGTGTGTCACTGAATACAGTTTACCTTTCAGGAACCATCCCCCTTCCCAGCAAACCAACACTTCCCCTGCCAAAAACCTCCTGAAGATGCTGTTCATTGTGGATTTTCTAGGAAGTTTGATAGACAACACAGAACTGTGGGATTTTATGGGAGTTTACATATCACGTCCTTACAGTGCCCTAGATTGTGCAAACTCTTAAGACGAAACAGTTTTATCCTGGGATCTCAAATCACTGTATAGCAGATAGAAGTATTACTGGCACAGGTGGACAGAGGTTTTCTTTCCAAGAGTTTACAGTGGGCTTTTCCTCCACTGGGTATTCCAAATGGGTGCAAGTCTGTAGGTAAAAAGGCAAATCAAGCCACTAAGCACATGAAGCATTAGCATGCAACAGGCAAGTGCACTGGTGTTTTTAACAGTCTACATCAAACTGAAATATAAGGTTTGATCATACTGAGTCTGCAAAAGGTCAACATTTTGGTGTTATAAATCATACTGTTTGAGCACTTTTAGTTTTGGCTTCCTTAAGAATCCTTGCAGAGTGATTGCAATCACAGGGCTGTGTGGAGGCCAGTTCATTAAATTGCTGACTTGGCTGCTTGCAGATGTTTCAGGCAGGTGTTCTGTGCAGAGTTTGCTTTCTTCTGCAGCGTGTTGCACTGCAGGTCAGAGGTGACACCTCAATGGCAAGGTCTCAACTGCATGGCAAGTCTCAGAGGTGTTTGTTAAGGGAGAAAAAGAATTCAGTCTCCTTAAAATTTACGTACTGCAAAAGATAACTGCACCTGCAGACTGCTGCTCTTATTGGAAACACATGGTGGTTGTTGGAAGAAATATAAAATGCTACTCTGTAGTTCCTGTTGAGAATATGCAGGAACTCCAAATGATCAGTGTTAGATCAGAGATACCTAAATGATTCATGATTCCAATAGCACACAGTTCTGGTACAAAGTGTATGTTTTTGTCATATGCTTAGGGATTTGTGCAAATCCACATGTGTTTAAAGATCGACTGTGGCCAGTGTTGTATTACCATCCAACAGTTGCCTAATATAATGTATGCCAGCAGGCATTCCCAATGACCCAGCTAGTTCATAATTAGAAAAGGTTAGTCCAGTCTTTCCTGGCCACCTGTATGCTGGCTTTGTAACTTTCCAAATGGAAAGAGCAAAGTTAGATTCTTCTTGATGCTGGAAATCCTGTAAAATGGACCACCCATATTAGAGAATCTTCTGCTTTAGAAGGCCATTGTAGGTTTACTGGGCAAAAAAATGTTTTGTTCTTGCTAGAAATAGCCCCCATCAAACAATTTCTGGTCAGTTCATGTTATATTAGTCAGGTATAAGCATTAGAATCACAGAATGATTGGTGTTGGAAGGAACATTATAGGTCTTCCAGTGAACCTACATAGTCATATCCAGAAATCCATTTTAAGTACTAGTAATGAGATAATTTTTTTCAACTGGCAATTGATAGGGCCAATGAAGCTGGCTGGCATATTTGGCAAGAAAAACAGCTAAGAGTATATATAATTGGAATGATATTTTTCAGAACACTTAATATTCGCTGCAGCTGCATTCTGTTCTCACAAATTATGACTTTCTGCCAACCATGAAGCCCTGATGGAGAAACAGTGCTGAACAGCATTTCATTCAGCTCTTTATGAAATATTTTTATACCCATCAGACAGTGTACTGTTGAAGGTTATCAAGACTTCTACACTCATATTTACCAAAGGACAAGAAGGATCCCTATGAGGCTTGACATTATCTGCAGTGTGGTAATTGATGGAGGAAAAAGTCCTGCACAAATATTATCTCTAAGCAGAGTATGAGGGCAGTGTGGTGCAGAACTAGATTCAGAGCTGGCAGCATGGTGAGTCAGGAGTCATCTAAACTAATCTAGCAGCAAACATTAAGAATAGGAGATGCTTTTTAACACTATTTCTTTTCATAACTTCTGAGTTTATAACAACGAACCTTCTCCAACTTGGATGGTTTTTAAAAAGTAAACAATGTTAGGGGATTTTATAGATGACATTTTTAAGACAAGAATAAAGAGGAGTTTAGTTTTGTTTACTGTATTTCTATTTATGACTCTCATCTAGGATTTGGGAATCTAATTTTAGTTCCTTTTCTATCTGAAAAAAATCACTCCCATCTTTCTCACTATCATTCTTATTTGTGTTATATCTTAAAATAATTTGCTTTATAGATTTGAGTAATTTCAATGGCTATGAGTGAGAGCAAGCAGGTTTAGCCAGTCATATATTTCCTCTGGTGAATATCTCTCTCCACCACGTTAACAGTGGACAATGTTCACAGTCTCCATTCTGACAAGTTACTTTTTCTGTTGAAACTGTTTCATCAAAGCAATTACAGACACCTGTTTTCTCAAATCCTCCATTGCATATAAGCTTGTTATGGAATAGGAGCAGAGTTGAAAATCAGTTTTTTAGATTTATGGTCTGATAAGAGTCAGAATGGATACACAGGACAAGATAGAGAAAAAATGGAGTGTTCTGCCACTAAGGTGAGAGAGGTAACACAGACTTAGACCACATTTGCATCCCTTGCATTAAAGAACAAGGTATTAACTTATCCTGTTAAAAAGCAAAGTAGGAAAATTGTGTTCACAATTTCAAAATTAGGCATGTGGGACACGTTTGCAGGCATAAATTCTTCAGTTAGCTTGCTAGGCCCTGCTTATTATTGTTATTATGATGCTAATGCTTTATTGTAGATCATATAAAGTCTGTTTTATGTTGCCCATTTTGTGTACTTTGCTCGGATTGGTCAATCGTTTGAGTCTCACATTTGGACACACACACACAGAAGCCCAAGTATAAATCTGTCATCACTTGCACTATGAATCTGATTGTTTTAAAGGTTTCTTTTTTAAGTCTCAACTGTTTTAATTTGAACTGGAATATGCAACATTTCAAGCATCAAGAAGCTTTCTGCTTTTCTAATTTCTCAATGTATAGAAGTATCATTTGGGGGTTTTAGTACATTACATTAATACTCTGCTGTTTCTTCCTGTTTAGAAGAAAATGCAGTCATGTGGTGTAACAATAAAATATATTACCAGTGTTATTTTATTTTACTAATTCTGCAGGTGGATTTCTTCAGCTGAGAAGATGTGATGTTAAAGTAAGGCTTTTTTCCTGCTAAGTAAATGCAACCTCACCCAAAATCTAATCAAGCAAGCAAACAAACAAACAAACAAAAACCAAACAAAAGACCAGGCCCCCCTCCCCCAAACCTCACCATAAAAAAGGAAATTTTTGATGAGGAAAATATGTTACGAATAATCACTTTATACAGCATAGGTGACTTCTTACACATTTTTAGGTGAATCTGGTCCTTGATTGTTCCAAAAATGAGAGTCTGATTGATATTTTTCATTTTTTTTCTCAGGGCAGAACTGCTTCTTTATAAATTGCTTGAGATCTATGAAAGACTGTTCTTTCTCAGTGTTGCAAATAACAGCAAGATGTATATAGAGCACCCTGTTCTGCAGATTAATTCTGATGTGTGCACAGCCCCATTTACATGAATTTCACCTTCTAAGTTAGCAGCTCACTTTCCATCTCCTTGTCTCTGTAATAATTCTTATTTTCCTTGGTCCCTGCTAGTTTTTAAATATTCATCAGTTATAATACTCATTGTCTGACCATTATGGCTTGCCAAGCTTCAGGCAACAGATGAATCCCTAATTCACTTGGAGCATGAGCTATTTTCCATTTAAACTATCGGTAGCTTAGGGAAGATATTGATGAGAACAACATTCTAAAGACACAACAATTTTAGGTTTCTTTCTTAACACTCCTCTCCACATTAGATAGCGTTCAGCAAGTATGAGCAGGTCATCTGGACCAAAGTAAATGAACAAAAACACCACCAGATGATTTCTGCTTGAAGCTCTATGCTGTTGTGTTTCTGCAGCTGGAGGACAGAATTCAGGTTTCATACATTAGACTATTCTATTCCATAGAACCCACCTAATAGTTTAGTTTGGTTCACAGAATAGTCCAATGATCTGTCATGAAGTGTAAATGTTCTTGCCCTGAATGCAGTTCAGAACAGCCTGTGTTTGATTTACTGGTATGATGTTCTGTAAAGGTCATAAGGATGGACATGGGACCTTGAAGGAACCATGAGCCATGGATGGTTTCTTGTTCTGACAAACAAGTAAGTGTATTGAATTAAAAACTTCTTTTGAAACACAAATAAAATCACAATTTAGGCTTATCCATGCAATGTATCACAATATAACAAATAATTTGTTTATTTGCCAGGTAACCTCCTAATGTAACTAACTGCCTTACTATTTAACTCTTCACAGCATTATAAGACAAAGCAGCTGCTATTGACATTAATATTTTATACCAAATCTCAATAGGATTTCCAACATACCAAACTTCCCTGCAGAAGCCGTTAGGGAAAACAGCTTGTGATTAATTTCAACAACATGTCAACCTGTGATAAAAGAAAGTGAGCCCCCAAACCCAACAAGCTCACTTGTTATGAATGAGTGTGTGTGTATTACTTGCTAAGACACATGATTTAAAAGAACTGACTCATGGATGTGCCAGGCAACTAGGAATTGCAGTGTAGGAGGTCTTTCAGAGACCCTTCAGCAAATGTTATTGTAATACTGTTGTGCTGCCTGGGGGCCTTGGAAAAAGCTTAACATATCTTTGCAGAGTGAAAACAATGATAGGATGAATGAAGTATTACAGAATCTAAAGAAAGTAATTTTTTCCTTGTTTGTTTCATAACTCAGGAAGGGTTTGATAGCATCTTTCTGCAGAAAGGTTTAGATTAGAGGTCAAATGTCCAAAAAGCTAACCAAAGGAAAAAAGAGCTCTTAAAGGGGCTAAAGGAGTTTTTCTTGTATGCCTAGGACAGAGAAAGCCCTTGTCTGTATGAACTGCACACAGCCATTTTGGTATTTCTGTTCACAAGTGAAATATGTAACTTCACTAACTCTGAAATATGAAGCTGCAGTACTCTGAAAATCTGTACACATGGCAAATGCATTTATATTTAAATGCATTGCTATATTTATGTTATGTATCTGCTTTGCTAAAATGAGCTTGGGAAGTCATAATCTGTTTTCCTAGGCTATCAACTTTTCTTCATAAACTAAAACATTTTCATCTGCTTCATTCTCTTTCTACCCTCATCCTCTGTTTATTCTTGTTTGGTGGTGGCTTGGCAACTATATCAGGAAGGTAAAAGACAGCTAGAGGGGGATGGCTAAGGGAACTTTGACCTTCTCCCCTCCCCAGCAGGAATCATCATAATATATAAGAGGAATTAAGAAATGTGTTCACTTTATTATAGTGGTTGTGTGAACATGGGTGAAAAACACTTCTTAAAATTAATATGTAAAAACAACAATTTATAAACCTGAAAATATTTTATTTCAATAATCTCAGCTCTGGATTACTGGGCATATTTTCGACACATAGAAGCTGCGTGTCATTGGCCCCACACCATGTGCTTAGGTGATATTTTGTTTCTTACAGAATATCACAGAAGGAGTTAAACTAACCACAGCAATAGCCTTGCTTTCTGTTGCCATCAGAATCTTTCTTTGTCATCGTGATTGCTTTGAAAAAACAATGATACTGCATTTGGCTCAACAGAGGCACTCCTGAAAAAATTGAGCATTCTTTCTGCAAGATGACATTTGTCTTACAGAGCTGAGATGGAGCCATCATTTCATTTCATCTTGACTGAGAGTAGAAACATTTTGAAGGAACATTTTGAACTTGCTTATGTCTTATATTTGCTTCTTTGGTAGAGTTCCAAGACTAGTGTGTGGTTTGATCTTGACTGAATACCAGACATTTCATGATCTATTACTTTGAGGTAGTATATGTAGGATTACTTTTTGTGTGATGAGTTTAGGTGGCTTGATTAATCAGTATCCCTTTATGTTGCTTAGAAATTTTGCTTTCCTTGAGAAGTTTGGCTTTCTCACTGACCTTAAACTTCTCTGATGATCTTCCTTCCAGAAGGAATTGTAGTTCCTATCTGATCAGCTGGGCTGAATTCAATTGCTGTGCCTTTTCAGTTTGAGACACTGGGGTAGATAAGCTGTGTTTATGTCCTTTTGACTTAGTGCCTTGGAAAAATAAAATATTTCTGTGGAAGTTACTGTCCAGAACACTGCATATCATATTCCAAGATCCTCAGCAACATGGCAAATTGTATCTAATGCCAGAAACTGAAAGCGGTGCTTCTCCTTGTCCCTTCAGTTAAGCAAGACAAAACTCACATCCAGTGATGTGACATTTCACATTTTATGTCCTGACACATAAACTTTCATTTGGATACTTCATGAACAATTCCTGAAGTATGCGTACACAATGTTATTTCTGCTAGATTCCTGGCATGCAAAATTCATAGCAATGAGAATATTTAGCTTTTGTTTCAATATTCATCTTTTGTTTCATTTAACAGCATTTTTTTGGGTAATATTTGTCTCCCAAGACTGTTACCATGGTTATACTATATAATAGTTTTCTTGACAAGTGTTGATAGACATATTTAAAGTCAATATTACATCATTCATGACTGGTATACTTTTGGTAAAATACATGTTATATAAGTCAATAAATTAAGGAAAAATAATGTCATCACTCACATATGATACCCATATAACTCCTCTCCTTGTGTTAATCTGTTTTGTTTAACCTGCCATAATTGCATGCATCATTTTCCAGCAATTGCTAAAGAATAATCTCTCATGATTTTTCAGAGCTACTGTTACCATTATGTCATTTTGAATGGCAAGAATTTATATTGGCCTTTTTTCATTGTCTTTGATGTGAGAGAAAGATAAACATTTTATTCTGCTTATGAAACAATCAATAAAATGAAGTAATAGCTGAGTTCTTTTACTGAGATATTTTCTATTTATTTAAGACACCATCTTGCAGTACAAATCCTTTTTAGTAATGTGATAGGTATAAAAAGTCCTTGTTTTCTTTTTTTTTTTTTTTCTTTTGCAAGAACAATAACTTTGGGTTATCTTTTTTTCTTTTTTTTGGATGTGTGTCAGTTATTTCTCGGTACACTCACTGCCCTTAAAACTATTTTGCAAATTATAATCAGTTGAAGAAGATATTTTCTCCCTGTGCACAGTCAAAAATAATTTGTATTCAAAACTCCAGCAAAACTTTTTCACAAATTTCATAACTACACAGCTTAGAGCACAACTGGATGTGGAGAGTGGGTTTATTTTCTGTGCAAGACACAAACTGAGAGTATATGGGAATTCCTAACAGGCTGAGGTAGCTAGTATATGACTGTTGGAAATACCTTTAAGGAAATTATGTCGCATCTCATCAGGAACTTCATGTTGCATCTCATCAGGAAGATATCCAAGGAAGTTTATCTTCTTGTTTTGGAATTATTTTCCTTCTTATTGTTTAGCTGTGTTTTGTGTGTTTCATATCAAGAATGTGACAATTTGTAGTAATTTTGTTTGTCATTAACTATTAGATAAGACTTATCTGGGACTGTAGAATATATCACACAAACTATTCACCAGACTGAAACATTTGTCTGCTTTCATGATCTGATTTCTGCTTCATGGAGTCAGTCAAGAAAAAGACAGGAAGAATGAAAACAATTTCTGAACTTGGTGATAGCATAAAAATTCTAATTTTATGTTTTGGTTATCAACCCCTTTAAATTAGAGGGCTACTTAAAACCTAAACTTGTCCTTTTCAAAGTAATTTTTCTAGGTTTTCAGGAGTTCTATCAAACCTGAGGCAGAGGAATGAGAGCCTATTTTAGCTGTAGAAAGACAGAGAGGCTGAGAAATCCATGAATAGAGCTAAAAAGATTTCATAACCTTTACAATAGAAGAGAGATCATGAAGACAAAAAGTAGGGGAAGGAATGATCTTTAGCAAGGCACCTTGCAAAGGGAGCTTAATTTACTGAGCTGTTTCCCAACTGTGGAACCTGAAGTTCCATCTATATTGCTAAAAAAAGTCCGGGGATTGATCTTTTGCTGAAAGGCTGACTGCTGCCAGCTGGCTGTGGTCCACAATGCTGAGGGCTAGCCACCTCTGTAAGAAATTTGTCTTGGAGAGAGCAAGCTGGAGTATTCCAAAAAGAAAAAGGAGCCAGGAAGTGCTGTGAACAATTAGGCATTAAAGGTCATGTGGTCTAGTGCTGACCTCAGCCTCTGGCCCTTTTTTAAATGCAGTAGAGAGGTATCCAGAGAGAACTTTAGCCTGGCATTATCCACTGGAAGCCATCTGATTCTCCAGATGAGAGAAGGACATTTCAAACAGAGATCAGTATTAATACTGTATGACTAGTTCCAGTTTAAGAATACATATCCAACTTATATCAGAGTAAAAATTAAACTCATGCATTCTTTTTTTTAACCTATTATCAGAAATATTTCTTTAGTTCTTTCTGATTTATAATGTTCTGGTTTATTTTGTTTTTACTGTTTTCAGTGTTATAACAAAGATTATATTGAAAACCTTGAACTGGCTCCATGCTTAGTTATATATTTGATTTTGAATTCTTCTGTTGAATGTAATGAGAATATTAAGAAATATTAAGAGCTTTGCTGGATTGGGGCCAAGATTAACATTGCTGGATAGACTAAGCTATATTTTACATGAGCTTTAACTGAACGTTCATAGTCTTTCTCTGTAATGTTGAAAATGAAAATCAGCCCCAGCTAAGCAGGCTACAGACATTGCACAGTGTACCACAGCAGGAAGGGTAAGTTGAAGGTTGTCAGTTTTCTTAATGCTGAACCAAAACAAAAGGCTGTTTCTAAATGTTTGAAATAATAGGACCATCGGGCATCTCAAATCCAGTTTAATCCTCTTTGGCAGCATAATACATTTCTAAAGCCCCATAATCAAAGGGTGGGGAAGAAAACGATCAGTTTTAACAGACAGACTAGAATTCGGATCTCTGTATGAAACCTACATGTTTCATACATAATTTAGCAGATGCATTTTTCTTATTCTTATATATGGGAAAATACACAATTTCTTTAAGACTTTGGTGATTCAGTAATTTTTCTTTCTTCCTTTATTTTTTTTTATTTCTCCCCAAATAATCTTTTTTTTTACCAGTGTTTTCCTTCTGGTGAAACAACCTTTCCAGCATTTCCCCTGAAGAGCTGTGCTTTATAGGACTAACAGTGTCAAGCTGATTGTAGGCATGTATCGCAAAACTAGCCCTTTCAAAGCCAGGATTTTATTTCCTAGTCTTGAAAATAATAAATTTGATACATATTTATTAATGGGCACAGTTTTTATTATTGAGTCCTGGTGACTTGTAAACTCTCAGGAATTGAGGCACATTGCATTTGGTAGTATAATGCCTGTCATAACCTTATTGCAGTCCAAAAAAGTAGTGAAAGCAAGATCAAAAAAAAACAGAAGGAAAACACACTGAAAGGTTAGTTTTGTGGCATACAACACCATTCTAGAGGTATAATTTCAGAAGGGATATTTTAGGTTTCGACTGTCTAAGTGCTTAAACAAAGTAAAAGGAGAAAAAGGGTATGCAAATTAATGAAGAAGTTGTAGGGCAAAAATCGGTCAGAAAGGGACTGCTGGGGTGAATTCAACCCAAAGGTACTCTGAGAAGAGAGGTCAGGAGGAATGGGACTGAAATGCTTCAGGACAGATCTGAGTGGTCCCTACCAGATGCCAGCCTTTAGATCTCTGCTTTAGCTGACTGCATGCTTCTTCTCCTAGATTAAAGTGGGAAAGAAATACTTTAACTATTCAGCCTTAGAATCTCCTCTGTGTGAAATCTTGTTTACTATGGTCTGTATATTAGAAGAGAAAGAATTTATATTAGTACTTCTTAATGTTAATTAACTTTTTTTTTTTTAAATCATCAACCCTGCCAGTGTTGAAAAACATGTTTGTAACCAGTATGTGGACTTGGTTCATTTGCAGAGTTGCAGATTAAGGATGACATATATTCACTGACACAGTTTCTGTTGTAGTTTACTTTCCCAGTGATCCATGTGAGTAAGGTCTCTGTAAGCATGAAGTGATACAATCATTAATAACTTCTGTAATCTTTGTAAATGATTCATGGGTAAGGACAATTTATCTTGTATTTTGATTTGGTCAGAGTCTAGCAAGTGGCAATACATTTAATATAAGAAATATAAATTCCACTTAAAAGTTTCTGTGTTTTTAATCATGTCATGGGAAAATAACAATAACATCTGCATGAAAGAATATTTACTTCAAGACACAATTGCAAGATATTATCTGTTTTCATGATATTTGTTTAAGTCTTGAAAGAATTTGCCAATGACTGTTTGGTTTTTTATATTTTTACAATCTAAATCAATATTTTTTACCATCAAAGATAGTACATATATAATCTTTTTTGTGCAATTTCATTGTGAAGAATCTGATAGTAGGAAAGTACACATAGACACACATAAAATTGTGTTGCATAAAATGTATAAATTAATGGCTATTTTGACTTCTAGTGGGAAATACTTCTTGGGTGAGTTGGTTACTTTTGAAAAATGGTCATATTTTGCTGAAATATTTCAGGACTTTTGAAAATTCTTCTCAGTAAAATGAGAACCCTAAGATACCAATCTAATTGAAATCACAATTTTAAAATAATAAAAGTGTACATATCAAATTTCATGCATGATCAAGATCCTGTCTGTGCAGATCTGTTTTCTAGTTTTAGAGATGTTGTGAATTGGCCATTATGGAGGACTGTGCAGATCCCTTTCAGCTGCATTTTGAACTTGATGGTTTTTCATACATTTTCACTCATGTTTGCCAGATGTAATTCAAGTGCTGATTGGATGTGTCTGTTAAGTGAATACACAAACTAGTATTGTTTATCTTATGTAACATAATATTGCTCATTTCACCTTTCAATAATGATCTTGTTTGGGACTCAAATCGCATGAGTTAGTCTCATAAAAAGAATTTAAAATTCATCCATCTGATGTATAGTGCCAGTTTAAGAAATCATGAGGTTTTTGGATGAAATTATCCTTACCTGTGTGCACAGACTAATATGGATTTTGAAACAGAACAAGAATTACAAAATCATAGAATAATTTATGTTGTAAGAGACCTCTTGAGACAATTTAATTCGACTCCCCTCTTAGAGGGGATCAGGTTGATGAGGGCTTTTTCAAATCTTGAAATCTCCAAGGAAATAGATCCCAGAGCTTCTCTAAGCAACCTAGGCCAGTGTTTGACCATTGTCTCCATAAAAAAAAAAATTCCTTTTATATAACCAGAATCTCCCCGCAGTAAGGTGTGTCTGTTTCTCTTGAACACTAAATGTGTTGGTGGTACTTGTGTGCTGAGAACAGACATGTACAGATGATGTGGAACAGACCACATCTGTTATGTCCAACCACCTTGTCAGCAAAAGTAGGAGATTGCCCTCAAACTTTGTTGTTGATGGATCCTGGTCCATGCCAACCCTTGTCTAGTCCTTGGAATGGTTTGGGAGTAAAATGTGAAGGTCAAAAACATACACAGGACATACCAGAGATTCTGCTTGTTTAACAGTATGGATCAAGTTCCAGGGCCTGGAACTGCTGAAATTAAAAATAGCTTTTCCCTTGATACAATCTTCATTTTCCATGTCACATCATCAGTACCTCTTGGTGAACATATTACAGTTCGTAAGGCTTGGAAACAGGCTCTTCACTGAGGAAACCCTTGATTTGCAGTAAACTATCCATTTTCATCATAGCATCATCATAGAAGCATAGAATAATTTGAGCTGGGAGAAACCCTTGAAGGTCACCAAGCTGATTTACTCCACAATGAGTGTAGACATTTTCCACCAGATCACAAAGCCTCATCCAACTTGACCCTGACTGTTTCTAGGGTTGGGGTATCTATCACCTCCCTGGGCAACCTTCTCTAGTTTCCTCATTGTAAAAATTTTTTTCAAATTTCTTGTCTAAATCAACTCTTTGGTTTAAATCTATTAGCCCTTGTCCTACTGCAATAAACCTTGCTAAAAATTTTGTCCCCATCTGTCACGATCTGTCCTTATGAATGGGTTTTGCGATGGTTCGTGGATTTGATCTCAGGGTGCAAAAAACCGATATGGCACAGGGGATTTGCAGTAATAATCAAAACAAATGCACCTTTATTGAATGACCACAGCAAAATGCAATAGAGGGATTAAGAGAGAGAAAAAGATAGAGAAAGAGAGAGAAAAAGTGTGTGTGGGGGCATATAGCTACAAATGTAGAGATGAAGTTCTTCAGTCCAGTCCAGTTGAGGATCTGCCTGTTATGTCGGGGAGATCTCAAAATCTCTAGCTAACTCTCAGGTTTTTATTATGATAACTCTATTGGAAATTGTGAGGGGGGTGAAACAGATACAATAAAGAATAGATTTAACAGGTAGTCCATGTTCTCAGCAGTAAGCAAGAGCCATTGTCTTGGTCCAGTGGTCACACCTGCAGGCGAACATCTCGGTTTGGTCAGCTTGCCTCCCCCACACACCTCCCCCTGGTTGGGGGTTTCAGTCCCAGTCCTTGGAAGGAGGACAGGGGCCTTTTCACATAGGGGTTTCATGTCTTGGTCTTTGATGGAGAGGCTTCTTACATCTCAGTCTCTCTGTCACGGTGATCGTAAAACAGGTGAGGGTCTTCTGTGGGAGACCACACGAAACTCAGAAGTCCAGCCAGGCCAAGAGGTAGGACAGCTTCCAAGGCTACTGTTGCAAAAAGGGCAGGGTGCCCCCTTCTTCTCATTGGGCTCAGTGTAGCATACAGCGAACAACACCTGTGAACAATAACTTAGCACCGTGCTCAGGTCTCGAGGCCTGTGGCGTGTGTAACTTTCTCCTACAGAGAAGACAGGGGCATCTTCTCTTCAGTGGTCCTCAAATGACGATCGTGAGGCAGATGAGGGAAAATTTGGACAGACTCTTGCACCATCTTTCCCATAAGCCCTGTTTAAGTACTGAAAAGCTCAATAAGGTCTCTCCAGAGCCTTCTCTTCTCCAGTCTGAACAACCTCAGTTCAGCCTTTCCTCATAGAAGAAGGGCTCCAGTCCTTTGATCATTTTTCTGTTCCTCCTCTGAACTCATTCCACCAGGTCCCTGATTTCCCTATGTAGTGGGCTCCTGAGCTAGATGCAGGACTCCAGGTGGGGTCTCATGGGAGTACAGCAGAGGGGAACATCACCCCCCTCAACCCTCTGTCTGTGTTTCTTTGATGCAGCCTGGGACATGATTATCTTTCTGGGCTGCAAGTACATCTCTGCTGTCTTTCAAGCTTGCTCTTCTCAGCTGCTGCTGACTTTCCCTTGTATTTTGATCAGGTCTTTTTCAGTTTTCACAGAGACAGTTTCTGCAGCTGGGTTATGTTTTAAGTGTTTGCACAGCTTCACCTATATCATCTGTCAGACACTGTTACATGTAGATGTAAAATGTTTACAAAACTATCCCTGCATAATGCTCTCTTCATGACCAGATGTGTGCACCAGATAAGGAGTTTGGAAGAAATTTCATGACCGCCTCTTAGCACTTATCAAAATGTTTATTTTAATGTAATTTTTTGAGTATTGCCAAACATTAGTAGCTAAGAGTGGTCCAATCAGCCAGACATGAATTGTTCTTTTTCAGAATACAGCCTAAATGGTGCAACAAATGTTCCCCTAGTGGATAATACACCAGTTTTAGCTGAAGACTGGTTCTAAAGACAGAGGAGTAATCAGAAAAAATGAGTGACTTAGATGTGCATTGTAATTTTAATTTCTTAAATTCTGGTCTAGTCAGTTCTTTAAGTCTCAACTAAATGACTAGGTCATTCAAAGTCATTACAATCTGTAGCTTTTCGGTGACTGTTGTTACTGAAATGAACTAACAAAAACTATCTGTTTCCTATTAAGTTTATAACAGTGAGAAAAATACCAGCTCATGCTTTCATTAGCAGTTTTATGGGACACATACTTGAAGCAGAGCTCCTTTCTCAGAATAGAACTCATCTCAATTTTGTCTACCTGAAAAACAGATCTTCAGATTTCCTCTCTCAATAATTTTCCCTTTAGGCCCCATTAGTAGATGATTCCAACAGCCTACAGTGTATATATATCTGAGTAGTCCAAAACAAGTTATGTTTCATTATCCATAGCACTTAAGTTTTAATTTTTTATTACACTGTCCCAAGTGTTATCCATGCATCTCTCCAAGGAAAATCTATACCATTTGCACGTGTATCAAACTTTTCCAGATCTATCTGTTGCAGAGACTCTCTATTGTCTTTCTCCACGATTGGCCTCAAGTCTGAGGGCTGTACACTCGGAATGTGTGTAAACCCTTAAACTTAATGGCCATTTTGTTACAATGGGATTTCTTTATTCCAACCTCATGGAATGCATTTTAATACAGTACTGGTGCATTAATATTAATTGCTGCAATATGTACAGTAAGTATGCTTAAAATGTTAGTTCAACTTCTAGGGTAATCTGTCTTTTTTTGAAGTCTGGCAAATATAATTTAGTACGCCAGTTGGTAGTAATTTTGACCCATAATGAACTTATATCTTTACATGCTCTGTATACATATGGGACGATAAAACAATAAATATGTATATATAAACATTACTCCCAAACCCACCATTTGGATTTGTTGGTGAGCTTTTGGATTCATCAGACATTAGACTGAAAACAAGCAGTTCTTCATATGTGTTCTTTTTGTTAACATTCTTGGCTCTCAAAGTGTGCCCATTTAACCTATAGGTTAAATTTTCTTAAAAACACCTTTGATTCTCAGTTGTTTAACTTCCTCAAACAGAATCTGAAGTAGCTGGCCAGCAAGAAGTCTGGGCCAAAAATTTCACCTATCAGAACATGTGACTGTGTATACATATATATATACGTAAAAATATCTCATACATGTGCATATATTTGTATCTATCTATCTATCTATCTATCTATCTATCTATCTATCTATCTATCTATCTATCTATCTATCTATCTCCAAATATGTGCATCAAAAAAAGGCTTTTGTTACTTCAAGTAGACATTTGGTTTTCATTTCTGTGTGTTCACTCACATCCATCTCACTTCAGCAAAACTAATTTCATAAGATTTATTTTGATTTGTACTGAAACAAACATGACAGAATTCCCTTAAATCTATTTTTTTGCCAACAGAATCAGTTTACAATAATTGAGAAATGAGGAAAGCAAATGCCTCAGTTATTAAATGATGTATTGACTAGACTCCTGTTAGCATATTATGAACCATATTAACTACTTTCTCATATGGATTTGGATAATCCAATATGGAAAGTAAATGTGTTTATGCTATAACAAAAAAATAAGCAAATGGCTATTTTTGCCTAGGATGTAAGTTCTGTAAACAAGGTTGAATATTAATACCAGCCTAAGCTTTGCACTAGAACTGTGTGGATGTCTTTATGGAAGAGGTGGCTCTGTCTGGGAAAAAGAAGCCAGAAAGGACAGAGGGTGTGGAAGTTTTACATGGTTTATTGCTTCTTTATTACATAAATTGTGCTGAGGCCAAAAAGAAAGGACCACTATATACATTTTTCTCTCTGTGTGTAATGTGTTTAAAGCTGTCACTGCTCTGCAGAAGTCCTGGGTAATACCTGTGCCCATGGCTGTTTTAGAGGAGGCTCAGTTTTGAACAGTCATGCCATCTCCTACAGCTACAGGAGTCCTTATTCTGAATCCTCGTTCTGAGTCCTCTCAGAACATTTGGACTACATGTATAACTAAGATGAGAATATAGGTCTGTAGTTTATGTTGGTGATGAATGATGGTTTGGGAATAATTTTTGGTATTAATTAGAGATAAATATGGTTCATATATGCTTCTACTTAATGTGATTAGGTTGCAGTCCTGCTAGAAAGGAAACCTGGAAGAGAAAGCACACTTGGGATTTTGAGTGAGTTTATGGTTTTATGAATGAGTTTATCCTTTCTCAAATGTAGTGTGATATTCCATATAACAAGCATTAAGACAAAGTCTAAAATAGTGCATCATACTTATATTATCTTTAAATATATTTATATCCATATATATTTGCTATAATGCTGGCAGGGAATCACCACATGGACACGCGCTTGAAGAGGATATTTTCTCTCTACTGGAAGACCAAGTTGCAGATTGAATTGTATATCTTCATTGTCCATTGTATATTTCCACTGGTCTATTAAAAATTCATATTAGCATAATTTTATTTATCATTTTGGTTGCTTTCATTATAGTTCTGTCACAGGTTTTTTCATTATCCTTAGCTCAATTTATATGTGATGGTAAACTTGCTCTTTTAGTTGTTTCTGATTAATATTCTGGCAAGAATACTTTATTTGTCCTGCAATTTTCATGGTTTCATTCTAGTTGAAATACTTAAACCATTATTTTTAATGCACTTTACTGTTTGATGGAAATTTGTAAAAAAAATTATTTGAATTTTTTAAATGTATCCTTTTCAATTTATGGATGCATTACTTATTTAATTATATCCATGAGTATACAAAGCCATGTGTAAAAGTAGTTTGTTAGAAAAAGACACAAATGTTTCCAGGCTGGGAAAATAACCTAACCCTCAATGCAACCTCCTCTCTTTTACTGCTATCTGAAAGAAAAACAAAAACAATAACGAAAAAAAAAAGAACCCCAAAAAAACCAAAAAACAAAAAAACCAAAAAAACCCCAAAAAAACCCCCAACCAACCAAAAAATCCCACCCCCCCAAAACAAAATAAACCAATCAAACAAACAAACCCCTCCTCCAAAAAAACCCCAAGAGCAAATAAATTGAGATTTAATCACTTATATATTAACAAGATTTACAGGAAAACTTTATATTCAAGAAGTATGATACATTTCTTTGCACATTAATTTAATTTGCCAGGACACCTCAGGACTCGTGGGACCCTCCATGGAAGGCATCAAGGCAGGGCCTGTCAGCCAGGACTCATCCCAGCCCAGCCAGGAACAGGGCAGCCAGGGGCTGGAACATTCTATGTGTTGCATCATTTTGCTTCTTTTTTCTGAAGCTTTCCTTTTCTTTCTCCTAAATCAATCAATGAAAAAATTATTGACTAGGTCAGTAGAAATAGGACTTCACTAATAATCAGAGTATGCATGAACACGCTAATGTATGAACAAACATGAAGCTAAATTTAATGTATCTGTTGTAAAAGGAGAATGACATTTTCTCTGCATGCTGATTCTGAAGCATTGCTGATTCTAACTGAGATGCTGTTCAGCCATCATTATTTGCAGTTTCTGCAAGAAAAATATACAGGAATGTCTAGACATTGTGGAGTTTGTGCTTTCAGGCTTTTCTTACCCCGTAACAGAAAACCTTCAATTTTTGTTATTACATTAAAATACACACAGTTGGTACATTCATCAAAACTCTTAACCAAGAACCATCTTTGACAGATTATACTAAGGAAAGATTTGACATGAGAAGGAAGTCCTGAACTGAAAGAACAGTTATAAATTAAATGACCTGGAGCCTCATGGTCAGAGAGTGAATGTCAGGCCACTTTGATAGAGTCAGAGATCCATGGAGAGCTCTGTGTAATGTTTTGCAGGACCCTAGAAAACAGATGTCTCCACATTCCAGTGAGGAGGAGGGATCTCTGCTCAGATGCCTCAATAGAATGGAAGATGGAATAAGTGCATCACATCATAAAATGGTCAGAAGTTGTAGGAACAGCATTAAATGGCAGGGCTGCAGAAGCTGTGATAAATAGTAGATTTTAAGACAAAGTAATGTTTTTCCCTTTGTTTTTGCCTTTTTCATGTATAAAACTAAGAATCTGACTGTTTGCTGTGCATGATTGATTGAAACCAAAGCCACTAGATATACTTTAAAGGGATTAATAAGAACCTATGAAAAACTACTAGCTTTTAGAATAGCACTGTTGTGATTCTTAATTTGCAGATTTGTCTTTGTTTATATAATGATGCCCCTGACATGTAAGTCACATTATATTTGTCTGTAGCTGTAATTTCTAGAGAATAAAAATGCAGTGATTCTAGCATTTATCCAGGCTCCTATTTAACTTATAATATCTTTTGTATTAGTATTCCCATTAATATCTGCAGGAAAAAAAGCTGAAATATGTTTAGAATATATAAATTTTGAAATACTGAATGGCTAAGGAACATTGATTGACTATCTTTCCTGAAACCTATTAGAATTTAGGCCCTTCTTTAAAAGCAAGCACACAAATCAGCCTAGTAGAGGTTTATATTTTTGCTACAGTGTAGTGTAATTTGAAAAGTCTTAAAGACCTCAATTTCTTATACATAGGATTTTGTGCATTTAAAGACAGTATTTTAAGGGCATATAATATAAATACATATCTAATCTGTCTAATCCTCTCCATATAAAGACATATAGTTCTTCAAATACATATATGTTAACAATCTAACAATTAGCCTAGAATGTTGAACTCTCCATGAGTTCAAAATGAAGAATTCAGTCAAGTGTAAAGTGAAAAATAGGTTTGTTCTTGTTCTTTTGTTTCTTCCGGTCAAAAAAATTTACAAGGTTAATTGTCATGTAGCTGCTCAATAGTTGCTATAAATAGTAAGACATACCAAAGAAAATGAGGAATGTATATGGCATAGAAGCTGTGTCATGAGAATAGGTTTCATTTGACCAGGTAAAAGTGTATTTTACCTCTACATCTGAGCTTGTTTTCTAGAATGTCTCCACAGTGAGTAGAAAAGGAGCAAATAATATATTTAGATGCACACAAGTTTATGAGGCCAGATGTGATTCACTCAAGTACACTGAGGGAGCTGGTGGAAGTTCTCACAGAGCTCTTTCCATCATTTATCATCAGTCCTGGCAAACTAGTAAGGTTCCACTTGATTGGAGGTTAGTAAATGTGATGTCCACCTATGAGAATGACCAGAAAGAGGATTCAGGGAACAACAGGTCTCTCAGACCTTTCTTTTTAGACCTCATTCCACTTGAGCTGTTCAAAGATCACAAGAATAGAGAAAGATTCAGGGAGGCAACTCAGATGCTTGAACAGAAAATATCTAAAAGTTACTCACCTGGCCCTGGCAAAATGGTCAATGGAAACTTAGTCTAGGGCCCAATCACCATAGATAAAGACAGAATTTTTCCTTAGGATAGGCAGTTTCCAAAAAGTTAGCTCATGAGTAAGGAGCCATTGCTATTTATAGGGAACATTAAACCCAAATGTGTTTGTTTTTCTGTCCATTCTGAGACACCAGAATAAAAAAAATCTCTAAAGGACAAAGTAAATGCAAACCCACTCTTTCATGACTAGACATTGAGTTAAACAAGAAGATTTGTGCTTTCAGCTCTGTGTTGCCAAGTTTGCCTTTGTTTGTATTTTGTGACTGGAATGAAAAAGTGGAAAAATCTGTGTCAGTTTAGGACAGAGAGTTCCCAGCAGAGAACTAACCTGCCACTGCCAATCATGTTGGCACTGTGCTCATGTCTAATGGTTTACCAGGTTGACTTCTGTCTCCTTTCAGATATTTTGCATGCAGGTAATAAAAACATTCTCCTAGGAAATGAGCCACATATATTTAAAACTCCTTAGTCTGTTTGCAGTCCAGGATCTTGAAGTGCTTTTTTTTTCTGCATGCTTTCCTGCCCTCCACCAAAATCTTTTGTGTTCTCACTTGTTCTGCACCATCAGCAGAAATTCAGTAATGTTTTACGATTTGTTTTTTGAACTCAAAATCATCTAAGTGACACTGTGGCCTCATAAGAGATTGTATTAAGGATGATGAATATAGCATTAACATGAGAATGAACACTAATATAGGGAGGGGGAAATAGACTTCAGCTAACTCATCTACCAGAGAGAACACATTGTGTAACTGCACCCCTTGTTAGAGAAAATAGAGATTTACTAAGCCAAGGATTTGAAATATTTGGCTAATAATTGAATTGATTAACTGTCTAAAAGAATTAGCTGTTGATAGATATATAGAAGGATTATTTTGCAAGAGATATAGTGCCTAGAATGTTAGAATTCCCTACCAGACATGTTTTTGGATGCTATGGGATCTATTTTGACAGAGCTAACACATTGTCTATGGTCAATCAAATTAATACAGCATGTAAATAGGAAATATCTTGTTTGGTTTGACTACCCAATTCAATGGTATAATAATGGCTATTATAAGAACTAGTGTATTATTGCTGCACAATGCAAAGCTCTGAAATAAGAGTAGACCATGCGAACTCCTTGAAGTGAATTATGCTCAAGGTTAAATGACCTTGTTAAAATTTATGAAATAGGCACATGCGAGTTGCTCTAAAGGGTTATACATATAATGGAAGTAAATGCACTCTGGCTGTTTTCACCAATGCTGACAGATGTTCTCATATGTACTCACATGATAAGAAAGAAAGAGCAAAATGAAAGCCATACTTAGTAGCTGCTTGCAAGAGAGCAGCAAACTTGAGGGATTCATGGAACTCCAGAAAAACCCATTTTATAAAATTGATGATAAGATCAGAGGTTTCTCAAAGCAATTTACTGACTTGCACAATAAATATGAAGCAGTAAACATGCCAGGATCCCACTGCACTTTACAGGTAGAGCAGTTGCTACATCTTGATAGGGGAGTACCTTTTCAAAGTAACCTGTGCACTGACTATGATGTATGGTCATCTGTGCTTTATCTCCACAAACTTATTTTTATTTTTTGAACATTTCTATTAAGCTTGAAAACTACTGATTTGGGAGGAAATGTGTTGCTGATTAGACTGATTCATAGAGTCCTACAGTGCCTCTTCTTTAATGTGGTAGTTCACATATATGCTTTGCCTAGACATAAATGGCAGTCCTGGGATTTAATCTACTGCTTCCTTTTGTCCCTATTACTAGTGCACTGAGGAGGAAGTGTCCTTACATTTATTCCAAATTCACATCTGTTTCTCCAGTTGGATAAACTTCTAGGGTTTAAATGTGACGATGCAGCTGCTGCCCTTTTGCACATGCTGTCTCCTTCTTTGGGAACTGAGAATTAATTTTCTCCTTTTAGAGAACAAAGATACAAATACTTTTCTTTGGGGGCTAGTTTTCATCAGGTTCTTCTCACACTCAGCTTGATAGAAGGGCAATTCTCAGAACACTTTTCCATTCCTGTGGAAGGTTCCATCACTGCTCCCTTGTTTAATTTCCAATAGAGAGAATTCATCACAGAAGTTTAAAGCCAAAGACATCCTTTCCCATAATTGTGGGTAAGCAAATTCTGTTGGAAGGTGGAAGAAAAGAAAATAGATTTCCTGGACACAGAAAACTGTGTATTTATGATACACAAATGCACCCAAAGTTCATTTTGCAGACCATAGTGCATTAAAATACTACTGCAAGCTTTCATGGTCACACAGATAAATGTGTTTATATATGCCATTTTTTGTCTCAAGCCATCTTGTATACGTGTCTGATCCTTTAGCTTTCTTCACTTTCAAATACCTGGTGACTTGTGTGTGTGGGTAGCTTGGGGAGGCATTTTTCACAGTGAGACATTGGCAAACTGAAAACATGAGGGGAAAATTAATTACAGTAATTTCTTCATTGAAATGTTTTAAAACAACAAAATAATATAAATTATGATTTCATGTTCTTTCAGCTTACTGATAATACACAGTAGTACTTTCCTATGAAAATTCATTCTGCACTTCAGTGCAGTTTTAAGGTGAGTTTTTTACTGCCCTTAATACTGTTTTATAACATTCCTTTGTGTTTGAGTGTGTATACCAGGATACTGCTGGAATTAAGAATGGATGATTTCAGTACCCTGAGAGAACTAATGAAGATTAGTATAAGTAGCTGAATGAGGCGTGAAAATAGTGAGATTTTGGAGAGAAGATGACAAATCAAGGTTAAATTTTGCCTCCAAAGTAGAATGAGGGTGTAGTCAAAGTATCTAACAAGGGCTATAGAAGCCTTTTTTAAGGGAAATAGAAAAACCTTCTTCATTACATTCCTGTGATTTGTTCTAGTCCTGCTGACACAGGCTATTAAAAACCTTGTTTTTGTTGTACAGACTTTTTAAAGAGCACTTTGGCGCTTTATAGTGTTTGTAGAATGTTCTTTATAGTTAAAATTACATGCTGAGATGGCAGGCTGCTGAGCTAATGTATTGTTACACTGATTAAATTGATTAAAAGCTTCATTTTTGACAGGCAAATTGTAGAGGCTTAGATTTCTTTATCACACATTTCAGTAATTCAGCTCATGTCTTGTCCTATCTAATAATCATTTCTTTGCCTCCCTGTTTAGGAATCATCTCAGCAGCGGGTACATTTTCAAACAGCATATTAGCTTCACATCTGAATTACATGAGTCACAGTGCATTGGCATTACAAAAGCCTTATTCAAGGTAATGGCTTACTCAGTGAAACACTTGAAATATATTCCATTTTGGTTTTTTTCTTGCTATACTGTGAACAAAGAAAGGGACCCTTGATTTTTAGATTAGAAAATAAGAGATTGCTCTTACCATAGCTGTGGATTGACAGCAGAGGTCATAGTGCAGAAACATTTTATGTCCTACTCAGAACAACATATGCTTACTTAAAAATGTGTGAGAGAACAGAGCAAAAAACATTACAAGAAATTACTGAAAATATAACAGGCAGATAAAGAAGAGGATTCAGAAGCTTAAATCAGCTGCAGAGGAGATGTTTTGCAATAAATATGGAAATAAGGTGAGGGTACTTAAAAAGAATTAGTAAACCTAAATTGCTCTAAATAAACGTAGAAGCCTACAGAATTGTCTTCTGATGTCTGTGCAGAGTGTTCAGAGCTTGCAAACAGGAGACTTGGAAGGCAGTACAAAAATGTGAGTTGGGGTGTTCAGCGACAGCTACAAACTCTACTTCTGCACAGCCCATTCTTAATTTGATACAAACATTAAGGATTTTTCAGGGTAAAAGCAGACTTGTTTAGCTAAAGATCAGTGCCCATCACAGTGGCTCTAAAAGAAGAATACACTGCTTGCTTGCATTACAACATACAAAGTAAGAGGATGAAGCTGGTCTAAATGGTTCAGACTGAAGCTCCATTAGCTCAGTACCCTGAATTGTTGACTGTACAACAAATCATATAACCCAGATTCTGGTTATCACAAGATTAGAAACTTCTGAAGTGGAAGTGACACTCTGTTTACTTTATTTGGATGCCTCTAATGAAGCTTATCTTTGGATTTTACTCTTTGAAACTATTCACTGTGTCGGCCATATGGTATCCTGTGACACTGAATTCAGCAACAGAGTTATGTTTCATTTTAAACCTGTCATTTCATTTGGAGACCTGTTTTTCTTTTATTTTGATGAATGATAATTAATCATTTCACTTCTCAATTTCATCCTACTATCCATCATGTCAAAGAGCTCTGGCTGTCTCCGTACATTATGTTGGTAGAGCATTCTAAACACAGAAAATAATGTTTCCAAAACTGGTCTAAAACCACTGGCAGCTGACAGAGAAATTAATGCAGACATAAAGACAGCTTAAATGTTGGTCTTTCCCTCTACAAACAGAAATTGAAAAGGCAAAATACTAGCTTGGGTTTGGCTTGGAAAGAGGTAAAGAGAGCATTGGAAATACATAGAACTCTCAGCCACATGAAAATCTGGGAGACTCTATTCTCCAGAAGCTAGAACTTCATATTTTTTGGTCTTAATAACTATAAATGCCTCTGGAAAAATGGAGAGAGAGAAGGGATGGGAAGACCTTCTGTACAACACAGATCACTGGGATCTGCTTGATGCTAGCAGAATAAACAGTGTCCACGGAAATTGCAGAAAGGGACTAAGAACTACAAAGCATTCTTTCTTTTCTTTTAAAAATTGATTTTTAACAATATAGGAAAATAAAAAATGCCTGTAAAATTAATATGGGAATCCTATGTAATAAGCATGCATTAAACGTGATACACGTAAGAGGTAGAATAATGAAAGTTTAGATTTCATACAGGGCAGAAATGGGAATGTGTAGAGATGATGGTGGTCATCCTGGCAGCATTCTGACTAGCACCAGCAACATGTTTCTTATCCCCAGAGCTACAGCATCTAAAATCATTCATACACAGTGCAGGGAATTATTTATAGGAAGTTACATTACTTTTCAACTCCCTCCCTAATCTGTACATATGTGTTAACAGGAACGTCAGGTATTTTTGATCCCATCTATAAAAGATATTCTCCATAATCCACAGATTTGGAACTTCTTAAATCAACCCAGCTCTTAGCCCAACAGTGAATTACATGTCTTTCTTTCCTGTATCCCTATGAAAGAACTTGCTTAGTAGCCTCTAAAGCAAGTTAAGAGGTAATTTTGGAATTACTTTATCCAACAGGTATTCAGAAGGTCTCTTTCTGCTAAGTCTGTGCCAGGATAATGGTGCCAAATCATAGAATCATTGAATGTTACAGGTTTGAAGGGATCTTATAGATTATCTGGTCCCAACCTTCACTGCCAAGGGCAGGGACACTTCCCACTACACCAGGTTGCTCAAAGATTTCTTATCCAACCTGTCTTGAACACTGCCAGGGTTGGGGCATCCACAGCCTCCCTGGGCAACCTGTTCCAATGCCTCACTGCCCTCACAGTAAAAAATTACTTCCTAATATCTAACCTGAATTTCTCCTCTTTCAATTTTTACCCACTACTGCTTGTCCTATGACTATAGTTCCTGATAAAGAGAAGCCTCTCTGGCTTCCCAACTGGCCCCCTCCAGATAATAGAAAGTGCTTTGAGATCTCCACAAAAACTACTCCTCTCCAGGCTGAACAGACTCAACTTTCTCAGCCTGTTTTTGTAGAGGAGGTGCTCCAGTCCTCTTTGCTACTTCATGGGCCTCCTCTGGATTTGCTCCAACACTTCCCTGTCCTTCCTGTTCTGGGGGCACTGGAGCTGAATTCAGAACTCCAAGTGTGATCTCATGAAGCAGTCAAGCTGGAGAAAGATTGTCCGTCTCGGATGTCCCGGCCAGCTATCCAGCACCGCTAGCAGTAGGGGAGCACTATCCTGATCTCCGTGGTTCAGGACAGCGCCTAAGGCAAATGCTCTGTGCTATGACAGCAGTGCTACCTTGTGGTAGGACATGGCTTGGCTTATGGCTACAGTCAGCTGAAAAAGAAGAGAGTTCTCTCCAGTTGTAGTGAATCCAGATTTATTGATTTATTTATTCCCAGGGAACCAACAGCCGAACACAGAGAGGGGGAAGTTGCAACAGCTTATAAGGAGGGAGGGAAACAAGGGAGGAGTCAGCCCTTGGACAAATAGGGTTTCAGAGGGGAGTGAGATACAAAGATTGACTTAGGGAAAACACCAATGGGGATAACTTGAGGGTGGGGCCCTGGCCCCTGAGCCAATCACTCGACGCTCTAGCTGAAAGTTTCTAGAGAGTTCTAGAGAGAAGGGTGTGAGCGCTGACTGACAGACAGGGCACTGTGGAGGGATTTGAGAAAAGATACCTTAGTCTCCAAGGCAACTGGGGAGGAGTTGGAATAACTGGCAGGACAAGGGAGAGAGGGGATAACTAGGGCAGAACCATGACATGATAGGGGGGAACAGAACAGTCCAGCTTATACAGACACAACACAACAATCTCATGAGAGCAGAGTAGAGGAGGAGAATCTGTCACCGTTAGGCTGGACATGACCTACACACATGATCAGGGTCCAAGAAGAAAAAAGTTTTTTATTCTGCATGTTCTCCAGCTTATATACTCTTAACAAAGCATGATCTTAAGTCATTAACTACATCACAATAGCTTATTATTTTCACTGGTGCAAAGAAATTAACATCAATATAATTGGCAAAAGTTTTACAGAAATTTAATAAGGCAATATGCACATCTACTTAGGCACCTAGTCTAGCTTACAAAAATTTTCATGTATCTTTTCTAATCGGTTTCCATGTTGACGGCCTTGTCTTCTTCCTTGCTATGGATACACTCAAAAATCATCAATTGTTCTTCTTTTAACTCAGCTTTATTTGCAGGCCAGCTGTCAAGCCCCTCCATGAGAATCCCCTCCTCTGACCTGCAGGCCACACTGCTTTGGGTGCAGCTCAGGCTCTCTGGGCTGTGAGCCAACACTGCCAGCTCATGGTGAGGTTTTCATCTACCATCATGCCCAGGTTCTTCTCCACAGGGCTGGTCTCAGTCACCTCCACTCAGCCTGTAGACGTGCCTAGGATTGCCATGACCTATAGATCTCCTTGAGTGAAGGACATTTGTGGGTTTCAAGAGATAATTTGACCTTGTATGTAAGCCTTATCATCAGCTAGGAAAACCCTTAAAACATTTTTCTATAATTAAAAGTATAGCAACACATGAGCCTATGAGAAAAAAAAAAGAGCACAAAGGAAATATATGTCCAATAGGCTTATTCTTCTTTCATCAGCAACTATAAAGACTACACACTGATTTTTGTCATTTAATGAGGTAGAGATTTTACTGATTACCCATGCTGAATTATCCCACACACTGGAGTCAAAACCTATTGACTCTTCCTTCTTACCCTCCTATAACCCAGAGATTTTTTCCACCAAATGTCTCCTTGTGAATAAGCCACCATGATTTAGTACATATTTTAATTTCTATATTTTGTGCAACTGCACATCTGTAAAATACATTCATTATTTCATTAAGGAGATTGAAAGCAGAGCCGGGAGAGCTTTAAGGAACAGTTATTACAAATTCTATTCTTCTTTAGCCAATTAACCCTCTTCTGCCTTTTTCCATATTTTGCATTGTTGTCTGCCATTTTGATTTTAAAGACAAAATTTACAGAAAATGCAGGAACTACACAGTCAGGGCTAAAAGGTGAGTTTTTATGTTTCTCATCAAAATTTTGCCAATTTTAAGAGCAGAGGCACATATTCACTAAAAAAATTATTCCAGACTGTTTGTTTTTTGAGTTTCATCCAATCTAATTTTTCTTAAATTGGAAACTTCACCATGTTTGTTTGCATATTCAGGCTAAGTGCCTTTTGATTGCTATGAAGAATCTCCACAGCCTAATTTTAGGCACCTAACTTTGTTTCTCCCTTTCTTTCCTCTAAATATGGTTATTCAGGGCAGGAACATATTTGGAATAGTCTATGTCTTTTCGAGTCTCTGCGTGAATACTGGCAAGACCATCCTCCTGATTGAGACCCATTAATCAGTTTGATAATGGTAGGTGATGTAAATATTCCTTTCCACAAAGGACTGGCTTTCTACTCAAGTGCACAGTTACTTTGGGGTTTGGGGACCTACTGAGGATGTCACTGGTGTACAATAGCATGCTTTGGATTTAGGCATGGGATAAATATATATGTGTTTGGTTGATTGCACACTGTTTCTCTTCCAGTGACGTGCACTTTATTGATACCATCTAAAATTTTTAAATCTGGACTCCAATGAGAATATTTTTGTAAATTTTTTCCTTGTGTCTCATTCTTTACAGTCTGGGTCCTTTCAATTTTTAACTGTTAGCCAATACAGAAGAAATACTGCTTTGTCTTGGGACCTTGCTGATTGTTAATACTTACAGAATGATGAATATATTTTAACAAGTGTATATCCAGCTGGCTCTAGACACCTTGGGAAACAACACAGATGTATGGAAAAAATTAATGTAAAGACAAAACAGAGCAGTAAACTGTGCACGACATTCTTCTGAAATGGGGTTTTTTACTGAGGTCAAGCAATTGGAAGTAATTTTTGGAACTGTATATGACAGAGACAGAAAAATTCAAATGAAGAAGATAGCATTCCTAGAATTCTTTGGACCTGAAGTGACATATTCTAGCAGGAATACTCTAAGGTGTCATTATTAATAAGCCAAATTATGTGGATGTCTACTAATCACTTCAAAATCACTGGATAATATTGAAATCATCCCTTAAGAGACATGTTTCTCATTACAAAAGGGGATGACATTGCTGGATCAGACAGCCTGCAAACCTACAAAAAAATTCACTATCCCAGATTTTTTTGGATCACTGCTGGAATCCATGTATCTCCTCTTTACCTATCCATTACTCATCAGACCTCAAAGGCTTAAGAAAATTGCTGTTATATATTTATCAGATTTGAGACAGAACACTATGGAAGATTCCAGGGTTCCATTCAGACTAGATATTAGAAAAACTTTTTTCCATAAGGAAGAAATTTTTTACCGTGGGGGTGATGGAACACTGTAGATGCTTCACCCCTAGAAGCATTCAAGGGCAGACTGGGTGGGGTTTTGAGCAATGTTACCTTGCTGAAGGTGTTCCCACTCATCACAGGGGGATTGGACTATATGACTTTTAAGATCCCTCCCAGCTCAAACTATTTTATGAGTTTATGGTTATTTCTAGTGAGAAACTGAATTATACTAGTGGAAGCGCTATGAATGTTAATTTGTATTGTGATTATTTCTCCCATTCTGAAAGATGCAGTCTGTTTTCTAATTCTTAACTGAAGATCCTAAAGGATAACAAGCTCAATTTCTTTACCCTATAGCCACCTCTGAAAACTTTTGGTGGATTTTCCTATCTTCATCAACCTGCATTTAGGGCAGAAGTCCAGCCCTGAGAATGTATTCTGGGTCTTGCATTGCTTGTGAATGCTAAGAAACTGGAGAAAGATCTAGAAAAATGGTTTCAGAGATGGTGCTGAATAATTGGAAAAAGATATGACCTCCCATTAAAATTCAATAGTACTTTCTCATCTGAAGCAGTGTGGTAAACTCTTGTGAATAGTAGGGATAGAGATTTCTTCAGAAAACCTGGCCAGAACAAAGAAAATATCTGGAAGACACAGTGAGTCACTGAAAGGTCTTTTCATTCATTTAAACAAAGTTTTCTTTGCTCAGTTCTTCACAAAAACACAGTTTGCATTTGTAGAGGACTTGCAAAGTAAAAAGAAGGAGAATCTGAATAAATTCTACAAAGAAATGGCTTCAACCACAAAAAAAAAAAGAAATAAATTGGAAGTATTTTCAGTTTAATGCAGTCTATCCATAGAAATGCTGCAAATACTACTCAGTTCATTTCAAATGTAATGAGTTTATCCCATATATTTTCTGCAGTCTTAACACTTTCACAGAATCACAGAAACACAGAACCACATAATTAAGGTAGGAAGATACCTTCAAGATCATCTAGTTCAACCATCAACCCAGCATCATCATAATCACCCCTAAACCATATGCCCAAGTGCCCCATCCAGAGCCTTTTGAACACTTACAGAGGAGATCACCAGCTCCCTGGGCAAATTATTCCAATGCCTAGCCACCCTTCCAGTGAAAGCTGGGTTTTTCTAATACCCAATCTAAACCTTGCATGGCACAACTTAAGGCCATTTCCTCTAGTTCTTTCCTTTGAGACATAGCAGAAGTGACCAACCCCCAGGCCACTACAGCCTCCTTTCAGGTCACTGTAGAGAGCAGTGAGGTCTTCCCTCCTCTAGAAAAAATTACCAAGTTTCCTCAGTTGTTCCTCAAGGGACATTTCTTCTAGACCCATCAATAGCTTCACTGCCCTTGTCTGAACATGTCCCAGCACTTCAATGTGCTATTTCAAGTGAGGGGCTCAGAATTGGACACAACTCTCAAGGTGTGGCTTCACCAATGCTGAGCACAGTGACACAATCACTCCCCTAGTCCTACTGGCTAGAGTATTCTTGATACAGGCAAAGATGCCACTGGGCTTCTTGGCCACCTGGGTGCATGCTGGCTCCTATCCTGCTAGCTTTTAAACAGTACCCCCAAGTCCCTTTCAGCTGAGCAGCTCTCAAGCCACTGTTTTCCAAGCCTGAAATGTCACATGGGGTTGTTGTAACTCAGAAAAAGGACCTGTTAGTTTGCTTTGTTGATCCTTATGCTGCTCTACTCTTACTATTGATCCAGTCTGTCCAGGCCCTTCTGCCAGAGCCTTCCTGCCCTCCAGCAGATCAACACTTCCACCTAAATTGGCCATCTGCAGACTTACTGAGGATGCACTCAAATTCCTTGTCCAAATTATTGATAAAGATATTAAATGGGACTGACCCCATTACTGAGCCCTGGGGTACAGCACCAGTGACTGGACTAGAACTGGATTTACTTCCATCCATCACCATCCTCTCGGTCCAACCACCCAGCCAGCTTTCTCACCCAGTGAAGATGCCATGAACAGTAATTTTCTCCAGGATGATGCTCTGGGAGATGGTGTCACATGCTTTAATGAAGGCGACAGTGTCCACAGCTTTTTTGTCATCCACAGAGAGGGTCACTTTGTTACAGGATCAGGCTGGTCAAGCACTACCTGCCTTTCGTAACCCCATGTTGTCCGGACCTGATTCCCTGGCTGTCCTGCAAAGCTTTGTGATGGCACTTAGGATGTTCTGTTCCATTAGCTTTCTGTACAAGGATATTATTTGTTTTTTATTACTTAAAATATAACATGTATACATACAGAGCTGACAAGGTGGTCATGAGACAGAGCACAATTATGTTTTTATGTAGGCAAAGTGTATCTCTGCATAGATTGGGAACTTCATGGCAGTGAATGCAATGGTGACAGTTCATCAGCAATTCAGAATAACTGACTAAAAGATCATAAAAAGTTTTTCATGCTGTTGTTGACTTGCTCTGATTGGCTATAAGGACAGCCAGATGCAGAAGACTGCAATATGCAAAAGGGCATGCTAGTGGAAAAATC
Source organism: Camarhynchus parvulus (assembly GCF_901933205.1). Lineage (NCBI taxonomy): Eukaryota > Metazoa > Chordata > Aves > Passeriformes > Thraupidae > Camarhynchus > Camarhynchus parvulus. Next base: position 21,249,062 of record NC_044571.1, read on the forward strand.
ATGACTGCAAGTAGAGTTTAACTTTCATGAAGAGAAAATAGAAAGCTTTGTTCTGTTTTCTCTTTATATAGAGAATCATCTACACAGGAGAATAACAGGTGCTTTCTAAGATTTATTAAGGATAAAACAGACATGAGATGCTGAATGAAAATTTACATGATTGGGAAGGTATTCTTCAGTGAATGCTTGAATTTCTCTAAGAACAGTGTTAGAAAAGTGTGTTGTATTTTTTCCCATGATACTGGCAAAAAAAATTAATTACTTGATCTCATACATGTCAATGTTTATCACAGAATGTGTAAGAGTGTAAGTGTGAAAAATAGCAACAAAAATAATTGAAAGGTAGTGAATGTAAACTTTACTGAAACTATCAACACAAAGGAAGCAATACGTATGAAAAGATTTACCAGGTATTCATTCTCACGTTCAGGGATTTCAGCAGGCATAATTAGTATAACCAGATTAAGCTGTATCTCTGAATAAAATGTTAACTTTGTAAGAGGTCATAACCACTACTGAAGGGTTGAGTCTTGACAAAAGGTGAGATACGGATAATTTATATAAGGAATGGTATATGCTGAGATTTTGCATGTGTGTGCACATATGCGCACATGCACTCATGTTTGTGTGGTTCAGAAATATACATGGGAAATTGAGTTCAGGTCTATGTCCTAATCCAGTTTCTCTAAAAACCATTGAATTTAGAGAATTTTTTACATTTTTATTATTATTACTTTAAATACAACATTTTAAAGAGTGTGGTATAAACACCCTTGTTCAGATTACTGAGTTTTGTACATTTTTTATTTATTACTATAAATACAACATTTGAAAGGGTATTGTATAAACACACTTGTTCAGATTACAGAAGCTTGTTAAATTTCAATTCCACTAAGGTTTAGCTTCAAACTCAAGTCAATTTAATTATGTTTTTTCTTACTATTGCCATCATTTGGCTTGCTTCCTTACTTGCAGTTAACAAAATGTGCTGGAATGAAAAAAAAATTGCCTTTCCTTTATAGTACTCATAATTCAGCAAAGTTATTTGTAGCAATTGTGTATATTGAGTTTTATGAATTAATGATAAAATATATTGGAATATATTAACTTTAGTATCATTTTCAAAACAAAGCTGAAGGTTGTGAAAATTGAAGTAAAATATTATTGGAAGTACAAATGGGCACTTATGATATAAAAATTTGAAATACACTAAGGAGAGACTTTTTTTCTCCTGTACAGTGCCAATTTATTTCAAATATTGCCATTTATTGTACTAGATTATAATTTGCATTCAAGAAAATGGGATCACACAGCTTCTAGTGACTTCTGAGGTGAGAGCTGACCACCCCTCTTTTGAGGAGAATGAAGTTCTCTGCTGTGTCATGGTCAAGACATCATTAGTAAAACAATCTGCAAACAATTACCCTTGAGCTGTCGATAGCAGTGAGATGGCACCTGGCGCTTGAAGATGCAAAGAAGCAGGAACCAGAACTTCTCTCATTTACCTATACACAGCAAATACAGAGAGAGCTGTTTGGAGTCAGGTTGTGTAACAGACCACTAAAGGGATTTAAGCTCATTGAAGTGTGGCAGATGTCTGGAATAAACTTTCTAGATCATGTTGCCTTGGAGAAAAAGACCTGGGGTAGGAATTTCCCAAAATAGAAAAGTCACATGGCCGAGAATAAAAAAATACTTAATTTAATAGGGTTTTTCTCAGATCTTGAAGAGAGGAAGGCTACATCTTTTCTACAAAGTGAGACAGGCCATTAATCATTCTCTGAATATGCGTCTAAGTGGCAATCTATGATTTACAGACACACACCTAAAATCTCTTCCAAAACATTGTAGAAACATTGGAATTGCCTATCTAAAGCAAACCCCACATACACAGGCATTGTCTGGGACACAGTTAGCTGTCAGACAGGTCAGAAATGCAACAGAAGGTAAATTCAAAGGCAAGGTATAATGTGTATTACCATTCTTCTAGAGAAAGCTGACAGCATGAAGTTTGTTGCTGTCTGGCTTCAAAGAAGTAAAACCTCTACAGAGATTACTCATGAGAAAAATCTCTCACTTTGCATCATTCCTTCTTTAAATGAGGAACAAATCTTTTTTAAGTCTGAAGAACATTCAACTTTGCTTTTATCTTAGCCTGATCATGCAAACAAAGGATAGTGACAACAGAAGTAAATCCAGACTCAAAGTGGGTTCAGATTTCCTACATTCTTTTCTTTGTTAAGTTTATGCCATTTTTCATTTTTGTAGATTACCCTTATGCATTATGTCATATTTCAGTCATAAAATCCCTTCCAGTTAAACATCAAAGGGTACTCTATGTTAAAGAATGTGTATTTAATGGATCATATGTTTAAATCCAACTGCAGTTATTGAGAAGCTCATCATTCAAAATAACAGCATAATCTTCTGCTTTGGTTTGTGGGCTGGTCTCTTGTCTGCTTTGACGATGGGACTTTGATTCACAGCCTCAAGACAGACTGTGATGCTGCACCCTACAAAGGAGGAGTAGCTGTTGGTTAGCTCTCCCAGCAGCAGGATGATTGAGGGTGGGATCTGAGACAAGGACTATGATAAACTTATGGGTGGCTGAAAGAGACTGAACTCAAGAGTCATTTGTGTTTCTAGAGCAGGACAATGATTAGTAATTATCTACGAGAATAAGTCAAAACTGTAATTGCAATTATTATGATGGAAATCAGAGTGTGTTTTGAGAAAGATTATTTTCATCCAGGCCATTAAGCAATTCAGAACAGTTTGGAGCAGCGCTGTTTTAATACCTGGGTTCAGTAAAAACAGCAGATACTCTAAGGAAATGTTGTCTCAGTTGAACAATGCTTTTATTTAGCTGTTTCTTGCAGTATCTCATATAAACTTCTAGTCAGATGTAAACTCTTTGGGTACATTCCTACTCTTGCCAATTGGGAAGAAACAACTAAGACTTTCTAGCAGCCAGAATGATTATTAATAGAGTGTCTCTCAGTTGCTATGCTCCCATTGCCAAAAGGTAGGAGGGGAGGCTTTCATGGATCAGACAGTGAGACACCACTTGGAACAAAAGAACGAAAAGAAAGGCAGAAATGAACTGCAGGGATAAAAGGGAAAGAGAAATTGCTAAACTTCTTCAGAAAATTTTGGCTCAATTTTTTGGAAATGGGAGCTCAGGGGACATAGAATCATCCTTTCTAAGATGATGAGAAGCTCATAGAGGTCTCAGGGGAAAAAAGTTAGAAAGTTGAGAAATGTCACTAAAAATATATCTGTCTGTTTTCCCTCTCTCACTCCTACTTTCTTCCCATTTCCAAAGATTTAAAGTGGGCTGTGATTAGCCTGGTGACCCTGGTGGGTGATTTCCCTAAAGAGAAAATAAACTACAATATTTAAATGTAGTGTTTGATATAAGTGTGAGCCAAGCCTCACCTTTTTATGGCTGGAAAAGAAGGAAACACAAGAGACTTATGATTTCACTATAACAGTTATGCTAATAGCCAGATTGGCTGGTGTCAGTGTGCCTGACAGGCCTCAGCATTTTTCTGGTGTAAAGGAAGAAATCACAAGAGGCACTCTTTTTCCATGTCTTAACCAGGTGTTTGCTATTTGACCTCAGTAGTGGATAGAATTGGGTATCTTCTTTATTTCCTCTTTTGCATGTGTTGGGTATTCAATCTCTATCCACAGAACTGTGTTTTTTAAGTTTTATTCTGTCACCCATTAAAAGCTAGAAGAAAGCAAAAAAGACTTTTAGCTGAGCACTAGCTATACTGGACAAGTTTTAGTTTTGTGGAATGCAAAAATTAATTGCCAACAGTCCTCAGTATACTTGTGAAATACAAAAAATGAAGAGAAGTATTTAGACATTTAGGGCTTGCCATACTAAGTCTGGCTTGAGATCCATATTGTCTAGTATTTTGTCTCTGGGAGTGGTCAGATGTTAATTAAAGTAGTGTTTTTACATAAAATTTGAACGTGTGATTCCCTGCTCTGTTGCCAATACAACATCAATTTTGGCAGAGGAAATACATGGCATCTGTTATTAGGCAACCAAAAGGAGCTTTATGGAGGAAATGAAAATAATATGTCTTTGGCTTTGTTTGTGTAAAATAATTCATGGCTAATTGTTAGCAGATACCACACTGAAATACTGGGTTACATCCTAAGCTGATGCAAATCTTACAGCTCCATAGCAATCAGCAGGGCTGTTCTGAGAGACATATGCTCATGGTGTGATTCACAGTGAGAAAGACCGATTGCCATAACAGAAATTCCAGTTGGGAGTTAACTTTTCTTCACTTTTTCCCTCTTTGAAGTCTATTTTAGTGTCCTTTTCACTCTCAATTCAAAAAGTTATACTTCATTTGAATTTATATAGCAAGTTAAACAGAAGCTTAATCTCAGTCTGATTCTCTACTGTTCAGTACCCTTTGTAGCCACTTCAGAATAAATGTGAAAGGTTTCCAATTGTATTTAGTGGCATTTGGTATTCATTTCATCCAAGTCTAAATTACAAAAAGGATAGAGGGCAACATATGATAGAAGTACAAAGCCCCAGTAGAACTGAAGCAAAGCAATGTCTGTTTCTGTTTGTGCTTCTTTGACGGCAGTAGATTCATGGCAAAAAATAGTTATGTGATTTGTGAAAACCAGGAGCACAGTATGTTCTGTGCTAGGTCAGAATGCTCTCTTTATAGGATTGCTTACAACAGACAACCAAAAGAGGCATAAAACTGTATCAGTCTTATAAAATGTCAATGCTAATTACATGTAAATTAGTATACGCTTCCATTCATATTATGCATCTAAAAGTCAGACTGGTTTCAAAATCCAGAAAAACAGAGTTGTTAACAGTATAACCTCAAGTGGTTTAAAACATATAAAAAGACTTTCAGCTACATTTATATTATATTTGACTTTAAATACATTTTCTAGCAAGGCCATACAGGAAAGAACATCAAAATATGAAATACAAACATTCAGATAGATGAGATGATAAAGTTAACTTGATTTCTTGGTGTCTTAAGCAGATTATGGTTTTTTATTAAGGATGAGAATTTCTACTAAAGCAAGCTATTTATTTGTTGTCAGCTTTCAAACTATGGTTTTTTATTGCTATTTGCTTTGCGTACCAAACATATCATATACTCCACCACACGCTAACACTATGAATTGGTTACTTCAAACCTGTTAAGCTGTGCATACTTTGGCAAAGGAAGAGAGAACACTCCTACTAAAAGACTCGGCAAATATGGAGAATGTTTTTTATAAGTTCCAAAGAAAATTTAATTAACAAAGCATCTGGGAGTAAACAGGAATGAAAAATATGCTGTGCTAGCATAAAGATCCCAGACTGAATAAAGGCAATCATATGTGTGCTCCAGAGGAGAAATAAAAGCACTATTTTTTCATTCAGAGAGCACCTCTGAGTCTGATACAGTAACTCTGGTAATAATATCTTCGCGACTTATGATCAATTGCAAAATGGTTTTAAGCTTTTTCATTAAAAATTATGATCTAGAGAAACTTTCCTCAGTAGCTCTCTGACACTGGAAGCCCTCTGGCAAGCAAGTTCTCCTGTGCCTGCAGCTCTGTGTACACATTGGCAAGGCTACCTGGCCTCAAAAGCTGGTTTCGATTGCACTCACCTAAATCTGCTAAGTCTAAATTAAAACCTCTAGATCAAACTCCATTTGGTCACTTGAAATAACATCATCAATACATGTGACATTATACACAATTAAAAGTTCACAGAACAAAATTGTTCTTGGCAAATTCCAAAGGAGAGGGAAATGTATCCCATTGGACAGTCAGTACTGGAGAGCTGCTGCTAGATGCTCAGCATGCAGGATGGGATATGATTCCCCATCCAGTTTGGGCACTCTCACCAGAGCTGGGGTTTCCAGAAGCCACAGCTTGGTAGTAGTGCTCATCTGAGGTACAAGGCTGCTTGAGTATGGTTTCTGCCACCAAGACTGTGGGGCTTGGCTTGGTGGAGGGTGTGTGTGGTGTTGGGTCGTAGGTTTGGTTTTTTTTTTCCCTTTTAGAGTGGTTATCTTTTTAAACTAATGCAATGTCTAATTCAGGTAGATAGGAGATGTGAATATCCTTAGACTGAAACAGGAACTAAACTCAGATTATTTACTTTTTGGACAAAAGGTTCAAACTAGTATATAACATTTTAAGTGAAGGAGACAACAATAAATACAGCTTTATTTTATTTGTTCATTTTTACAATCCCTTAAATATCTGTCCTCAGGAGTAGCTGAAGCACCTGGGCACAGCTTCTCACGTGACTAGGAGCCCAATTACACTTGATTAATTTCCATCAAGTCCTCGACTACCTCTGAGGGCTAAAGACTGAAGATTCCTGGTCCTGTTAAAAATCAGTACAACATAACTTCCTAAATATGCATCAGTTCAGTAAAAGGCGTTGCTGTCCCACATCAGAGACACCCAAGCCCTCCCCATGCTCAGTCCTTGAGAATGACAAGTGTATTCCAGCACAAAGATTCACCTGGAAACGGGCAGAATTTGGGATATTGTATTTCAGCAATTAGTGAAAAGATTTGGTGAGTCATATGGTACTCATTTATGATGGTGTTACCTATGTGGATATGGAAAGGAACCCACATAAATATTTAATGTATACCATTAATGAAAACCATAGAAACTCCAAAAAGCATGTGTTTTACCTGATTCCTATATGAGTAATTAGAGTAGTGACTAGAACTGTAATTGAAATCAGGCCTTACTCATATAAAACAATATGCAAACATATAATGAGGGATTATTCTACCTAGAAAAAAATCATAGAAAACATTAAATTTCAACATTCTTGCTATATATTATAGTAACTTAAACAAACTTCTTGGGCTAAACTTGAAATTTCAAGAAAGATATAAAAGGGTATTTCAGCATATTTAAAACTATTCTATCCTATGACAACTGGGTCATAATTAACATCTTAGCTGGGGAATAATTAATATAGGTTGTATTTCATAATATTTATGTGTTAAGTGCAAAGGTTAATGTTAATATTCTCTGCACATTCACACAAGGTAAGAATACATTCATTTGCAGCTGTGCCTGTGAACTAAGTCAGATCTCCTTTCTGAGTTAGAAATTGTCTTTGAGGTAGTGCACTAAGTATTTTGGGTACAGTGGTTAACAACCCATTTGATTCAATCTGTAGCATCTTTGTGCAAATCTTTGCAGTCAAAAATTCAACATTTCAAGTCATCAGGAGCTATTAGGAGAATTTCAAGTTTACTTCCTGTAAACATCCCTACAGGACAAGCTCGTCCAACATTGAAGCCAAAAACCCAGGTCAGATTAATTTTTAAGTTCAAAGATAGAGTATTGTGCAGTTCTAAATCAGCTCTGAAAATGCCTCACAATGTCCCCCAATTGTTGATATAGGGAAGATTTCTTAGTGTGGGAATAAAAAAACCCTGTGCTTTTTTTTATTTTTCTTTTTTTTTTCCTTAACATCTTATTCAATTATGAGCATTATAAAGAAATAAACTTGCTGATTCAAGATCAAAGACAAAAACATAAAATACATGAGTGTTTAAACCTCATATTGAGGGTGTATGAAGACAGCAAATTTTGAAAAAGTAGAGCAGATGCCCTCTTTGGAAATTGCTGTGAAAGTTGCTCAGTCAGTATCTCAGCAACAGGTGGGTCTAGCTGGGAAGGTGTGTGGGAAGGTGGGAGCAGAAGTGATTCCTGCCTGGAGAAATTGCTGTGAGAGGAGGTATCACACCAAGAGTCTGGAGGGATGTAGCCCTGTGCCCCTGGGTGCAGTTCCACGCTGGGGCAGCAGCCCCACAGAGCGCAGTGTGAGTGAGGAAGGTCCTTCCATCTGACCAGCACGGCTCCCCGCAAGGCTCTGCTGCTCATCCAGCCCCCACTGCAGGAGGCTGCATCCAAAGCGCTGGTAAACTGGGAACAGAAGAAGATGTACACGCAATTCCCATCCCTGTCAGGATTTGTAGAGGTGTGGGATAGGGAAACCCTGAGGTGTACATCTGGCAGTCAGGGGCATTTATAGCCTGTGCATGTAAAGATCAAGATAAGACAGAACAAGGATGGCAGCAGGATTTCAAATGCAACCCCCTCCCTGGGATTTCTGCTCACCCCTCTGCAGCATCTGTCTCTTGGTCCTACTTGTCTCCTTGGTTCTGAACTGCTAATTTCACAGCAGAGCAGAGCTCAGAGGTGAATAAATCATCCTGCAGAAGTGGATTTTCAGTTTAGGTTGAGCGCCAGTTGACTGCCCCCTAATTTGAAGCTTGAAATGACCTAGTTTGAGTGTATCTGTACTTGTAACCACCTGGGAGGGTAATTTGGGAAGGTAAAAGTGTATCACAATTGCATAATTCTGTCTCAATTTTACTCAATTTAGATAAATGCTGAACTAACTCTTCTGAATTTCATACGTATTTAAAATGCTGACTGGCACACAAAAATAGTTTTTAAGCTCCAATTACAGATAAGTATTTCATCTCATTTAAAGATCAAAATTTAAATATCTGATTAGTCTTAAATTAAATTTTGCTGAATACAGCTGGCTTGCTGGATAGATATCCTAATGACCTAACTCAGATTTTAGGTGACTAATTCCTTCAGATGTTGCAGCATAACTAAGAGCTTCCAGAACAGTGCTTGGCTTCTGAAGAGCAGTACCACGGGTACCAGTGCAGCATCATTTCAGGGGGAGCAGCAGAATCACAGCCTAGGAGTGCTCTGGGAAGGAATGGCAAGGAGCATCAGATGCAGACAAAATAATTTGCTCTTGCCACACTGAAGAGTAGTAAAGCAACTTTCCAGAGCACAGATGTGGTACCCAACTTGGCAGAACAAATCAAGAGTAAAATAGCCAGTAAAATAACCTTGGAAGACAGAGAACTCACTAGAAATTGAAGTCCAGCTTGTTTGTGAGACATTATTTCAGTCCAAGGAATCCTGAAGGAAAGGCAATCTCAGTGGAATTTCTGGACCCAGGAGTCAATGATGAGATAGCTACTGATAGTATCAGGCTCTGTCTTGGAAGCTAGGCATAGTATTTACTCAAAATAAAAATAAAAGCTGCCAAGAAGCTTACACACCTTAACTGCAATAGTTAAAAGGTCTAAAATAGTACTAGAAAAATAAACAAGCAAATCATTCCACAGTTTCTGAATCATTGTCTCTGAAGTACCACTCTTTTGTCTTGGAAGTCATCTTTTTTTACATATACTAAGATGCTGAAGAGCAAGAAGAGATTCAACACAGATATATCCATGGGAAATGAGTTTTTAAAGCTAGTTAATAAATCATGGCAGAATTTGTATGCAACAGTGACAACTCTGTCAGAATTAAATCTTTATTTAAGATTGTAAATTCAGGCAGCAAGAAATCTCAAACGCATGACAAAGTCCCATCAATAAATATTGGTAAAGAATGTGTAGTACAAACCTAAAATGTCAAGGTAAGTGCTTGAATTTTGCAGATACTGTTTATTTATTTATTTATTTTCCTCCTGTGAAATTAATATGTTGCTAGAACTTACTACTTTTCCAGACCCTGGTGGATTACTGGTATGCTTTGTTAAGCCTTATTTGTATTGTGTTTTCTCATAAAGCTTAAGTAAAACAGGAAAATGAAAACTGCAGACAAATCTATAAATTATTTTCCACCGCTGATATTTTTGAACTATGACCTTAATAGTGACCAGCTACAACAATTATAACTACTATTTTATTATCTCTGCTATTATCATTTTGTATCTACACAGTGCCAGGCTTTCAGTACTGTCAGAAAATTGAGGAAGCAATTAGAGCTTTTTGGCATGTGTTTCTACAATATATGTACTTCTTAATCTGGGATTTGGGTTATTTTTCAGGAAAAGAAATATTGGCAAAAAAATTTGATCCTCTGTAGAACAGAAATGAATATTCAGGGAGAAGTGGGACAGTAATAGTGGAACAGAAAAATTGAGATATTAAGGAAAAAAGGAAGTAAAATAAAAGGACATGGAGGGTCACAATAAAAGATGTTTGAATACCATTTCAATGTGGTAGCAGAGGGAGTTTGTTATGACTAATGCCCAGACCCTCAGCTGCACAGTAACTGTGACACAGGAGATCACTATGAACTCTCCTTCACATACTTCTTGTGAAATACTGGGGGTTTATTTTCCATGCATTCCAAGGCAAACATTGTGAATAACAATGACAGTTTAAAAGGTCATCAGATTAAAAAAAAAAAAAAAAGAAAAAAAAGAGGTCAAGTATTATTGTATACTAACCTGTTCAAAGAAGATATATATTGTTACTACTCTGTACTTAGATATCATTCCTTATGGTTATGAACAACCTTTTTCTGGGAAATACAACCTTCTGCCACACTTAAATTTAAAATTTATTCAAAACAGAATAAATAACAGGTATCCCAGAATAGGTGAATACAAAACTTTGATGGTAATTTTCCTCCAATATAACTATTCATAAATCAATGCATAAAATGGGTTCTCATTTAATGAGTACTCAGTTTCTGTGATGACCTATAATAAAAGCCTGATAAATAACTTTTGGACACCTAAATAGGCTATATCTGCTGGGTTTTCCTTATAAACACTAAAGCTGACCTCTTTGAGGAATGAAAATATTTTTTTGAGGTAGCACTTTATTAAGAGTATGAGAAAGACTGTGTTCACAATTGGCAAGTAAATTATATTTTTCTGTGTCCATTATGTTTAATCTTTGTGCAAAAATTTTCATATTTTTCAGAGGTTTATTTGAATTAGAACTTGCTTAATTTCTTCATAATCTCTTTTATTATTTAATGCCATTTCTATATATTAATCATCCAGTAAAAGTTTCCTTCCAGATTTCAAATGGAACATTGGAGGATATATTTTAGGATAAATTTCCCAGATTTTCTTTTTATATATTTAATTGGATAACTCCTCATCCCACTATGTTTTACTAAAGAATTCTATGACTATTTTAAATTCTGTCTCTATTATGTTTTTCTAAAATGGGAAATAAGTTTTGAACCTATACAAACATTGTTTACAGCATTTAAACACAACAATTGACACATTTGTCATCATTATTTCTGTTGATGAATCAAAGGATTATAACTTCTATTAGAATCACACCAATTTAGCAAGTTACAGCTACAGCCTAAAGCTTGCAAGAGGGGTATATGCCACAGTTTAATGTAAGGTTGTCATGGAATGTGTGATATTCAGTGACTTGCTAATAGCCAGTGGTTCTTTTTTTTCCTTAAACACTTAACAATTTACAATTTTATTATAGAAAATTGGCTTTTCTAACCTTGATTTTGATATAATACATAATGATAGTTTCATAGCACATTTGGAAGCAGTTATTGATTTTTAAGGTCCTTGGCATAAGCTTGTTCCAGATTTCCAATACTCTTAATGAGAGAGAATATTGTGAATATTTGTAGCATGGTATAGTATATTTTTACAGTGTTGTTTTAACATGTAGGAGAAAGATATTTTTATCTACATACTTTATTTATCTCTATAAAGAATGAACAACCATTGTCCATTTTTGGAAGTAATTTCTGCATCTTAACTTTTTCATTAGGGCATCCTGAAGAAATAAAACTCTCAGATTCTTTAAGAACAGCAAATTATTGTATCATACACTTCCATTAAGAATAACTCTAACAAAACATGATTTGATTCAACAGGTAACTTCCTTTTTATGAAAAATGTGAAGTAATATTTTAATGTAATTTTTTAATAAATTCAAAGCATCAATCTTGCCATCCTAATAGTGCACTATGAACACAGCAGCAATGTATATACCAAGGTTTATCACCTCACCTAAGCTGAGAACAGACTAAAGTGTTCACAAACGCATCGATCAAAACACTTTGCAAATAACTTTCAACCTACAGCTATTTGAGAACTCTTCACTATGATAATTGGTGTCAATATTTCATATTCTCAGTCCATTCTGATGCTTATTCTTGAAGTTTGGTGATCTGAGGCGTCTTCAGTGAGGATGGCTCGAAAAGCCATCTGTGACAGTGTTGGTGACACACAGATCAGTATCTGGGTGTGAATTCTGGCATCCTAAAGTGATGTCTACATTGTCAGCAGTGTGATCACCATAGGAGGAATGGTGTGCATTCTGGTTATCCTAACCTTGAGAAGAGGAACAGGGAAGACAATCTCTCAGAATACTTTTAGGATTTATTTTTCTGATTCTAAGAAACAGTGGGCACAGTGCATCTAAATCTACATTCACACAAATGTCACTACTTTTTTCCCCCACAAATACTCTTGAGGAAGAAGAAAAAATAAACAAAAAGCGGTTGTATATATTACAGGAATGAACTCAAAGCAAATCTGTGATAGTTCTGTGGGCATTTCAAAGATAAAGACTATCTTTTTTTCCTGATTGCAATCTTATCCTGAGAACTTTAATTCAATTTAAATACAAGTTATTCCTTTAAAATTGGTTGAACTGCTCCATATTTTTCAGGAAAGAAAAAGTCCCTTCAAATAAGCTGAAACTGAATGACACATTCTAAGTCTTCATCTCAAGCACTTGAAATAGGAGCAAAAAATAATTAGCCATTGTATGGTAAATTGACAGTAGCAAGATGCCTTTTTAGAAAAAGAGTGTTTCAAAACATTATAGCATTATATATAGTGACCATAATATCATGTTTTTATGGCATCTTCTAATTTGTCCATCTAGAATACAAGGGTAGCTTTATCTATTCAAGTGCTTTGAACATTAAAATCAAGTATTTGTTATTATCTAGATATCTTTAATTATATAATTTAAGTTAATGTTGCTAGTAAAATCTTCTGAAAATATTGTTATAATACTGTGCTGGAATAGAGAGAGTGTTTCATATTCCTCTTACTGATACTTTTTCTCACAGCTTCTCTTTGATAAGATTTGAGATATTCTTGTACTTGAATACTTATTGCACAAAATGTCTAGATCTAGCTGAAACTTCTGAAGCTGATTATTAGAAACTGAGCCATCTGATGTTGCTAGTCACTTCTTGGATTTGAAACTTGGCTAAGCTGCAGAATTTACTGTCTCTGGGACACTGATTTGAAAGATCCCTTGAGATTTTTGCTGCTTTCTGAAGACAGTTTTCCACATTTATCACCAGTTACATGGACTGGAGGGAAGATTAGCATAGATTCTCTGCTCTTTCCTCCTTGAATTGCAAAAGTGATTAATGGCCATGTTGCCCCAGAGCTTTGCAACTCCTTGCTTCAGCCTAGACTTCTTAATTTCCCACATTTCCCACCATGTAATTAATTTCTCAGGAAAGGAAACTCTAAAAGATTGTACTGGCTCCCTCTCAAGGTCAGGTAGTGTGGACTTTGCAGGGTAAATGCTGAGGACTGAAGCTCAATGTCCACACAGTTTAAGGACAGCCACAGAATTTTCAAGAGAGGAGAGGCTGTTTATAGATTTCCTAGTATTTCCATTTTCAATTGTCATCTTAGGAAAAAAATCCAGTGGTTTATCTCCTTTCAACATGTTTCTACTAATTGGTCTTGGAAGAGGATCAAAAACACATACAGGAAACACCCTGACCTGCTGAGCTCAACACAACAGTAAAGACCTGCACATCCATTGTAGAAAAGACTTCTGCTCTTGGAACTGTAGCAAATCTTCTGACCCACCTTCTTATAAATGTTTCCATTACCACCAGTGGTCTTTTACATCTGGTGATAAATCAGGATTAAATTTTTATCCTGTAGAATCATTAATGCTTGCAATAGGTATCCCCCTTACAAAAAAGATTGCTGGATTAATCAATATATCATAGAACCACAGACTCATAGAGTGATTTGGGTTGGAAGGGGACCTTAAAGGTCATCTCATTCCAACTCTCCTGCCACAGGCAGGGACACCTTCCACTTGACCAGGTTGCTCAGAGCCCCACCCAGCCTGGCTTTGAACACCTCCAGGGATGGAGCATCTGCAGCTTCTCTGGGCAGTGTGTTCCAGTGCCTCACCACCCTCACAGTGAAAAATTATTTTCTTAATACCTAATCTAAACAACCCTCTTTCCTTTTAAACCCATTTTCCCTTGTCTTGTCGCTACATACCGTTGCAAATAGTCTTGCCTCATCTTCCCTGTAAGTTCTGTTCAGGTACTGGAAGGCCACAATTAGGTCACCCTGAAGATTCCTCTTTTCCGGGCTGACAATCCCAATTCTCAGTCTTTCCTCACAGGAGAGGTGCTCCATCCCTTTGATGAACTTTGTGGCCTCCTCTGAACTTGCTCCAACAGGTCCATGTCCTTTCTGTGCTGGGAACTCCAGAGTTGGATGCAGCACTACAGGTGCTCACAAGAGTGGAGCAGAGGGGCAGAATCCCTTCCCTCACCCTGCAGGCCATGTTGCCCAGGGTACAACTGGCTTTTTGGGATGTAAGGGAGCATTGCTAGCTCATATTCAGCCTCTCATGCACCAGCACCCCCATCTCCCTCTTGGCAGGACTGCTCTTGAGCCCTTCATCCCTCAGCCTGCGTTGACACCTGGGGCTGCCCCAACCCAGGTGCAGCACCTTGCACTTGGTCTTGTTAAACTGCACGAGGTTCCCATGCACCCACCTCTCCAGCCTGTGGAATACAGCCAACCACGGGAATTCTTCTTGCATTTTGACAGCAGAAAAGATGTTTTTGCTGTCATTTCTTCCCAGCCCTAATAATTGAAAAATTCTTTTCAGTGACAAGAAGAGATTTTTTCCTCCATTAATTGTAGTAATAACTCACTTTCTTTAACTATTTTTATAATTACCTGAATTTTCCATTTTTCTCAAGTGAGATTTCTATTCTGGGTCCTTAAATATATTCCACAGTTACATGCTACCATATCGCTCTTCAGGGACTGAATTAATTTACTCAAGTGGCACTAATTGCACTATCCAGGTTCTTTCTCATTTTAACTCTATCCTACAAACATTGACGTTATGTCAGCATTTTCACAGTTAGCTAAATTGCCAGCTATTTATAGTTGAGTGGCAAAATTTCTCAGAAGGTTTGGAACTGAATGGAAGAGCTTCAGGGTAGGGTTTACTCTGAGAAGTGCAAATGAAATAATGTAGCAGCTTAAGATATTTTGAGGGAATGTACAGTGTAGGAATATGTGTGTAACTGGCAGTTGCAGCCATTTTCCGATGAAGTTTTGTGCCTGGAATGGGATGGATATAGTTTTGAAGTTTATAGTTGTTTATAAATTAAAATTAAAGTTAAAAGTTTTTTATTATTATTTTACTTTGATATTTAAATGTTATTGTTTAAAAATTTTGTGTATTTTACTCTGGTATTTAAATATTCTTTGTACAAATGCAGTGTTGAGTTTGAGTGGATTAAAGTGGATTAAGTGAATTAAACAGCACTCACAGAAGTTTAGACAATTTATGAAAGGATTTTTCTAAATTATATAATAGCTTCTAGGGGAGGGAGAGATTCAGCGTCCTTAAGAGAATGTTTTAATCAGCAGAAATTATGAGGTCTGGAGGATGGTCCCCACGGCAGTGGGACAGGAGCACTTCCCATGTGAGGAGGGGCTTGGAGAGCTTGGCTGGATCATCCAGGAAAAGGGATGGATTCAGGGAAACTGATAGCCCCTGCTTATCTACAAGGGGCCATCGAGGAGATGGAGCTGGGAGCCTCACAGTGGTGTGGGGAGGGAGGGCAAGAGAAAACCAATACAGATTGTAAGAGGTTCATGCTGGGCATAAAAATAATTTTTTCTTCAGTGTTTCCATGGGGGTGTGAGGCAGTGGAGAAGGTCACCCTGAGAGGCTGTACTGTCTCTGTCCTTAGAGAGTTTCAACCCCCGCCAGGTGCAAGACCTGAACAGCCAGGTCTGTCCCCAGGGCTGTAGTTTTAGAATTGCATTAAAGAAGACTCTGTGGCCCAGCTATGGGCCACTGAAATGAGAATCAGAATTTCATGGGGGTATTTCTTTCTTTTGAGTTATATTACTTTTCCCAGGTTATCTGTTTAATGGTAACAATGCTTTATGCTTTTTGTGGTCAGGGAAAAATATCCAATGTAAATACTGTAAGTAATGTAATACACAGAGGGTCCCAGTTAGAGAGTTAGAGAGCTGAATTTGTTATCATTTGATGAGACCATCTAGTCACTGCTAGAGTGTTTATCAGGAAAAGCAAACAAAGAGCAGAGTGGTTCAATTCTTTCAGGATTTGAGATCTGCTATCTGACACTAGGAAAAATACCTGCCAATCCTTGTAGCATGTCGTGACACCCAGCTCCACATTTTTTTCTCTTTCCTTTATTCTGCAGGAGCTGGTACACAGGCAATGGGAAGGGGATTTCCCAAACAGAAGCAGTGATCTATAGGTCCCGATCCCTAATCCCAGGGTCGCACCCATGAAAATAACAGCAATCTTCTCTCAGATTTCAACAGATTTTGAATCAAGGTTAGGATAAATTAGAGATTTATTCCTTATTTAATTTGATTCTAAAACCAATGAGAAAACCCCAACATACTCTCATATGAGACAGCAGTCTTGCTAAGTGTTTTCTTTCACTTTTCTTGTAGTTTCAACTGTGATGGTTGAAACATCTTTAGGCAAAACATTCTTTGACATCTCAGAATTACATTCTTGGTTAATGTTACATTTTCCAAATATTTCTGATGTGACACTGCTATCAAGTTATTATGGTAAACTACTTCCCTTAAGAAATTTGCCCTGAGTGGCCTATGACTTACATTGTTGTTCAAGGACAGCTTTTTAAGTGAACTTGAACTCTGACCAAAATTGTGGTCTTCATATTCTTCTGGACAGCTGGATCTGCTGCTACCTACACATTTTAATATGCACTTGCCTGTGAAATCTAATGTGGTAACTATAACCACTAATGCCTGTGTCTTTCCAGCCTCCCAAGAAGAAAGGATCTTTATTGTTTTGCATAGCAGCATTGCAAAGTAATCTTTTAAATTATCTCTTAGTTATCTTTTTAAATAAT
The DNA here is from genome assembly GCF_901933205.1 of Camarhynchus parvulus. Taxonomy (NCBI): domain Eukaryota; kingdom Metazoa; phylum Chordata; class Aves; order Passeriformes; family Thraupidae; genus Camarhynchus; species Camarhynchus parvulus. Next base: position 21,266,078 of record NC_044571.1, read on the forward strand.
ATTTATTTTTATTGCCCATGAGTGAAACTCTCATGAGCAATACAAATAAAGAAATTACTCATTTTGGTTGATATCGCCCAAAAACATTTCTGCCATAGATGTTTGTCATTCTGCTGGATGAACCAGGAGAACCTGGTCATGTTAGCAGAATGACAGACCACTTTTGAACTATCAAAGTGTAACAGAAATGCCTCTGTGTATGCTTTACTTACTGGTGGCTGAAACAACAAATAAAAATTAGTTGTCTTCTATAAGAGCTTCAGACTCTGACCACAGCACCGTTTCTAGCATTGCCAGCGAGAGATTCAGAGGACTGGAAAATTTTAAGACTATCCAAATAGTCCTAGACTAAAAACAACTGGGAATAAAGATTTTCTTCAAAGAAAAAGCTGATTTAGACTATCAGAAACATAGACAGTGGAACTGTGTTTTAAAAGTCAGTTTTTCATAACAACTAAAGACTCAGCTGATTTATATCTTTGGTATCGGGTCTGATTACATGAAAAGTTTGTCTGATCCTTCTTGGAAAATTTCTGCAGAAAAATAGGCTTACATTACAACCATAATTCTTGATCAGTTAGCTTGCATCTGATGTTTTTCATACATACAGCAACATTTATCTCACCTTAACCTGGCTCTAAATTTGAATCAGTCATCAAACAAACCTGCAACAGAAGAAAGCTCTCAGGAGAGATTGTATCTGACTCAATGGGGTTTTTATGAAGGTTTTTTTTTTAATTTTAAAGGAGCACATACATCTTAGGTGAGTTGTTTCTCTCCATCAGATGTGCCGAAGCCTAGTCTTGTGAAGGGACTAGCCCAGATGTTTAGATGAGTTCCATCAGCACTATCCTTTCAGGGGAAAATGGCACACTCACAGATACTTCCAAAGGGATGTTTTATATGATTTATGTTTGTCTGACGCTCTGAAGCATTCAGTTCTGCTGTTCTGTGATGATTTTCTTAATGTCTGAAAACACTGTAGGAAATCCCCATGTCCTGTGGAATGATGCAGAATGGTACAGATATATATAGATGCCACTTAGTATCTGCTCTCAAATCCAGAGAAGGTTTTACATCCTGTGCCAGTGATTGTGCCATTCCCACAGTATGCTCCAACAGAATCTTGCTGTATTCTCTCTGCTGGTTGCCAGCTACATTTAAATAACTTGAAAATTGCTCACCTGCTTTGATATTAATGTATTCAAATATCTATTCTGAGTGTGTGAATACATGCCAAGCATTTCCTGCAACATTCCAAGAATCATCTGCTCTAAATATGAATTTGTATTATCCACATGGATGGAATTATAACAGTATTCCATTCTACTGCTTCTTAAAGATTAAAAAGACCAAAAAAATTCTTTTAATAAGAAGTGAAATTTACATACTACTTCCAACCAAAATATGGTTTGTTTGTCCATTTAAGAAACTACTGAATAAGCACATTTTATATTTTGCTCTACTGTTCGAATTATTTATTTCATGGTCTTTTTAGCTCATGCCCAGATTGCATCAGCTTCAGAACACAGCTCTAATGAAATAAAGTATTGTGAAAGTGTTCTACATAGCTGACTAAATAAATACAAATTAAAATCATAAAAGTAGACTGTGCATCAAAGCCTTCTTTCTGAGTTCTTGGCATCTGTGGGACTTGGCCAGTATTCTGTTTTGCCAGTTTTTACCAAGTATGAGTTGGTATAATGATCCTACTCAGTCTGACCAACATCTTTTGTGTATCTTTGGAGGTTTTCCTCATTGCTTGTGACTTACAGCTGAACAGGGAAGAATGTTACTCTTTACAGCGCTCAGACACTGCAACACAGTGCTTAGATGAATAGTTCCTTTTAATAAAAAGGATCAGTACAATTTTTCTTCACATTCATATCTCCCACATGAAAGTAAGAGTTTGAACTGTAACTTAATGCTGTTTCTGAGCTTAAGAAAACCCTTCACTGATCAAAGGATTTATTCTATTTATTTTTCCTTAAAAAATGCAACTTGTTCATGGGAAAGTTAAGGCTATATAAGGTTATATTTTGGTCTGTCATTATGAAAAACCTTAATTCATACTACCTTAATTAAACAACTAGGAAGATAGCAGAATGTAGCTCATAGTTTATAAAAATGCAGAACACTGCTTTTCAAGAGTTTTTTGTAGAAAAATATAATGGCTAAGTAATAGCCATTTTGTCCGAATAGCTCCATGAAATCCATACTTACATATATAATTTATCAACTTGATCACAGACATTTAAGTATCTTCACTCTATTTTTCCCCCAAAATGTAATTCCCTTTCTTCTTGAATAGAACTGAGCAAAGTCCATATCACTGCTGAGAGTGGCAGTGCATGACACATCTCAGCTACGCACATGGCTGAGGGACTCATCCCAAATCCCTTCCTGAGTCAGGGTGAGCTCTTGCTGATCTTGTTGCAATGCCCTCAAGGGTCAAACTCTCCTCTTCTGGGCTCTGGGAAATGTGAGATTTTATTCACTGGCAGGAGCTTGTGGCCCTGACACTTGGATTGTTTGAAAACACAGCAAGACTTTGTGGAGAGGTTCTATGAAGCATAAATTTGAGAATGGAGACTAAACTGGAAACCTGTATACTCCAGAAAATATGGTGATATGGGAAGAGCAGGCAAGACCAGAATACTATGAGATAGTTGGGATGCAGAAAGGTCTGGCATTAGAAATGGCATTTGACCAGAAATTGCAGCAGAAGGTACACAAGTGAGCAAGTGATTTGCATAAATCATTTCTAAGGTTGACTAGTCAGGACATAAATTCAGAATGATGAACAGGGAATTAAATGGAGGACTCTTTTTAAAAATGTTTAAACCCAAAAAATTATGCTTCTCTTATGAAGAGCATCTGATGGGTGTTCTCAAATATAACAGAGAACTGTTACAAAAAATGGCTTCTCTAAGAATACAGCAGTCAAAATACCTGTTGAGGAAGTGTCTTGCAAAAGTGAAAACAGCTTCAGGTGGGTTGGATCTTACAGTTTGTGTGGGCTTGATTGAGGAGCATAAGCTAGATCAGTAGATAAATTTTGTCTGTACATGACACAACGTTTAAGAAGGTGGCCTGGAGTCAAACATATCCTTGCACTGGAAGGTTGGGAGTTCAATCCCCATCTGGGGTTAAGGCTCAGCCTTGGCCCCTGACATGAATGTAACTGAAATCTGCTCCATCTTTAAGGAGCTAAAAAAATCTTGGCAGTTTGAGTAAATAATTGGAAGATCAAAGCTAGCTACCTTTCTGTACTGAGGCTGCAGGAGAAGTCTGATCCTCATTTAGCATTATCTGGCCTTCAGGCTATATTTTCATACACACCATAATATTGCTTTGAATAAAAGGAGATTTTAATTCTCTCCCCTTAATACAAAATTACACAGAATTAAAATATACTCATACCTTTGTGTAATGCACAAATCAGCAATTGAAAATTTCCTCCCTCCTCTCCTTCCTGAGCTATTTTTACTGCAGCAAATACAGTGTTTCTGTAATTTAAAGCTGTGTTCTGGAATACATTTTCTTTCATTGTCATTGTATGGTAAATTTTTTCTTTCAACTTCTCTCTGAACCTCTGAGCTGGAGACAACATTGAATTGTTGATTCAATGGTAAAACAGTTTTACTCAGGGAAGAATCCGAAAAAATACTTAAAAATTTTATAATTTGCCAGAGAAATTAAAAGAATTTGTTATGCAACATTAACACCCAAAGCTTTGGAAACAAATCTGGATCAAGTCACAAAATAATCTTTTTTTTTTCTCCTCTTTGCCCACACCAATAATCCTGCTACAGTTCAGCAATGCATCTGAGAAATCACATCTAATTTAGCTGGTTTCCTTTCTGTTGTTTCAAGAGAACTTCTGCCTAAGGCACTCACAAGCATCTCTGGAATTCAGGTTATCATGCTTACTGAGAGCAAGACAGCACCTTGTCAGCACACTCATTGTTAAAATAGCACAGGTCCTTTGGTCTTGAACAGCATAGCAGACCTCACAGTGTGGTGGTAATTCAATTCATGTAGGATAGTCCTGAATCCTAATCCTGTCTCCCAGTACAGTTCAAATATTTTGAAATTAAAAACTACAATTGATTTATGAGTTGTATATCTAAGTGCATTAGAGTACACAAACTGTGGTAATTCCTGTAACACACATCTCAAATCATGGCTTATTTAATTTAAAGGTCCCTCTATTGAAATCTCCACCCTGGTCCTTTTGGGCCAGATTATCTGGTTTAACACCGGAATGAACTCCTCCCTTTGTTCCCAGCCTGACCAACAATGAAGTGTTCCTGCTGGAGCCCACCTTTTGTATGGTCTTCATCCTCATCCTCATCCTCCCTGGGCTCTGGGGGGACAGCTGCTTCACCATGGTCTGCACCACAGGCTTCAGGGGAATCTCTGCTTCCCCTGCTCTCACGTGGGGTGCCACCCACAGGAGACAGTCCTTCTTGAACTTCTCCAGCGTGGGTCCTTGCCACGGGCAGGGTTCTTCACAAACTGTTCCCTGTGGTGTCACAAGGCCTGCCAGCAAACCTGCCCCAACCCAGGCTTCCCACAGGATCACAAGTCCCATCCTCCTTCAGGCATCCACCTGCTCTGGTGTGGGACCCTGCATGGCCTTCAGGTGGATCTCTGGTCCAGTGTGGACTCCTTCACATGTCACAGTCCCTTCAGCTCAAGTTCACACGGGAGTTCCAGCCTGTCTGGCAAAGCAGCACAGAAAACAGATACACCCTGGCCACCTGCCAGCCCAGGAACATTGCCATGGCTGTTATCAAAACGTTCCCAGGCACAATTCAGTAAGTGATCAGCAGTACAGCCCTACAGCAAGTGGCAAGAGCAAAAAGTGGCCTCTAACAAGCCTTAGGCTCTAATATGCAGTAAGAAAATTGAGCCCTATGGCAAGGACAGGAGCCTGCTCATTACTAGCTAAACAACACTAACAGCTATAAATTCAAACTAGAGTATCCCAGTTGAATCTGTCATTATCTTCAACCCTTTGAGCATCATGTTGGGTGCCAAAAAGGACTGTTGTGGTTTAACCTCAAGCCAGCAGCTGAGCCCCATGCAGTCACTCACTCACTGCCCCACCAGAGAGACTGGGGAGAGAATTGGAAGGGTAAAAGAAGTAAAACTGGTGGGTTGAGACACAGACAGTTTCACAGGGAAAGCAGAAGCCACACACATGTGCAAAGGAAAACAAAGAATTCACTGCCTCCCATGGGCAGGCCAGTGTTCAGCCACCTCCAGGAGAGCAGGCAGCCATCGCGCGTAGCTGTGACTTGGGCAGACAAACACCATCATTCCAAACATCCCCCCTTCCTCCTGCTTCCACCCACTTTATATACAGAGCATGATGTCAGATGGTCTGGAATATCCCTCTGGTCAGTTGGGGTCACCTGTCCAGGCTGTGTCTCCTCCCAGTCTCCCATGCACTCCCAGCCTCCTTCCCAGTGTGGCAGTAGGAAAAGCAGAAAAGGCCTTGGCTCTGTCAGCCCTGCTCAACAAAATCAAAACCATCTCTATATTATCAGCCCTGTGTTCAGCATGAATCCAAAACATAGCCCTGTACCAGCCACTGTGAAGAAAATTAACTCTACCCCAGCTGAAAATGAGTAGTTTAAAAAACTTATTCCAATTTTGCTTTTTCTCAAAAATGCACTCTTATATTTTAATGAGAATAAAATTAGATACATTCTGCAAAAATCATATACACATGCTTAATGTTCTACACATGACTAGTTTCAATGAAGTTAATGGATTTTAGTTGCTATTGGAGGTAAATGAGATTCGTTATATGAGAAGGCTGCCTCTATTTAGAGGAAACAAAATTTAAACTACACATCCAAAAGAAATGGGTTCGCTATAGATCAGCTATTTTATTGTAATGTTATGGCTGAGCAATTAAATTAAAACCAAGAACAAGAATGCACAGGAAATCAAATCTGATGAATCTGATTTTCAGCTAGTGCAAACTCGTACAGATTAAAGAAAGTCAAGGATGCAGCCTCTGAACCATATGACTCATTGGTGAAATGTTTCTATAGCAAAATAATCTAAACTTTCTAGTTTATTGAATATCTTGAAATTAGTACATAGTTCCATAATGGTAATATCTGTGCCTTTTTTTTACATCTGGGTGATAATCATTAGAATCACTTGATCTGGAGAGGAGCCCTTGAGTATATCTCTTGCATGTCATTTACTAATCTTTCTCCAAGGAGATTATTTTAACGTACAAAATTCTAAGTTACTCCAAATAGCTACAGTAATTTTGAAAAGGCTATGAAATACATAATATTTCTTCACATTAGAAGTCTATCAATTTCTCAACAGAATAAATCTGGTCTTTAAACTTTGGAGATTTTAAATTTGTGCACAGTGACAAATATGGCCTTGAAAGCTTCCAAATTACCTAGAAAGCCCTACTTTCATGAATAATTTTCCTTTGGACCTGCCATTGAACTCAGCCTAAGTCCCATCAAACTCACATGCTTGAGTATAGCCTTTTATGAGATACTTAAAGAATTCATGTTCCCACTAAATTTCTAGGAAAATCCTCAATTTTTTCTCTTCAAACAAATGAAGCAGCATGTCAGCAGTTGTGATCATATACCCATCATTCTTCATAGCAGTAAAGATTAATGTAAAAAAATTTAAAACCAAAGCCTTTAAGCATTTTACTAAAAAAAAAACTATGTGCCTCATTCCATTCATCTGTAGTGTTTTTAAACAAAGTAAAAAAGATATTTCTGAAATATTGATGACTTTGAACATTATAAACACATGTGAATGGTCTATGAGGTTTATACTGCGGAGTTATACTGTACAAGAGGCTTATCAGAAATATTTGAAGTATATAATGTGGCTGTCTACTCTACTCTACTCTACTCTACTCTACTCTACTCTACTCTACTCTACTCTACTCTACTCTACTCTACTCTACTCTACTCGAGGAGAGGAGAGTTAAGAAGGCAGGGGGAGAAGTTGCTCCAGATGTTGGAACAGAGATTACCCTTCAGCCCATGGTGCAGCCCATTGTGAGGCAGGTGTGCCCCTGCAGGCCATGGAAGCTGACACTGAGATCCACCTGCAACCCATGGACAGCCCTATGCCAGAGCAGGTGGATGCCCAGAGGAGTCTGTGATCCCATGGAAAGCATGTTCTGGAGCAGGCTTCTGGCAGGACCTGTGGGTCTGTGGAGAGAGAACTCCATGCTGGATCAAGTTTGTGACCCTGTGAGGACCCAAGCTGGAGCAGCTGGTTCCTGGAGGATTGCACCCTGTGGAAGGGACCAGTGCTGGAGTACTGGGTGAAGAACTGCAGTCTGTAGGAATTGCTTAGGTTGGAAAAATTCATGGGGGACTGTTTCCAGTGGGAGAGACCCCATGCTGGAATAAGGGAAGAACGTGAGGAGTCCTCCTGCTGAGGAGGAAGGAGCAGCAGAAACAATGTGTGGTGAACTGACCACAGCCCCCACTCCCCTGTGCAGATGTTGGAGAGAAGGTAGAGCAATAGGAAATAAAGTTGAACCCGGAAAGAAGGGAAGGGTGGTTGGAAGGTGTTTTAAGGTTTGGTTTTATTCATCATCTCCCTACTCTGATTTGGTTGTAATAAACTAGACCCACTTTCCCAAGCTGAGTCTGTTTTGCCCATGAGGGTAATGGGTGAGTGAGGGTAACTCCCTAACTCTATCACAACCATGAGCCTTTTGCTATATTTTCTCTTCCCTTTACAGCTGAGATGGGGAGTGACAGAGCAGCTTTGGTGGGCACCTGGAGTGCAGTCAGGGTCAACCCACAACAACAGCTAAGCTTGCTCTTTTTAGTTGTATTCATACCTTTGATAAGCAAAGAAACCTTTCTTTACTGAACACAATTGTATGCTAATTCTATCTCCAGAAATCTTTCTTTCACTTCCAATTTAAAGGCATGTTTTTGACCACATGAGAAATTTGTGTGCATAAACCTACTGCTTGGTATTTCAGAGATGTCTCCAGGTCACATAGGACCTTGTAACAGAGGCACAGCGCTGTTGAAACTGTCTATATTCTGTACAGCTTGTCTTTTTCACTTTGGCTGATGCAAGTTTTCCCACTTCAAAAAGACACAGGAACTTTTTCTCAAAAAGATAAGAGGCCCATCCTTGCTCACCTTTCATTATGACCTTTGTGTGTTCTAGTTAGGAAGAACTTTGTGTTTATGCTTGATAGCTGCACTTGGAGACCTTTCCTGATCTATGTTCCAGTGAATTCCGTACTTATTTAGATATCACAGAACGGTTATTTAAAATCTGTGGAATTCATGTCCTTTAAATTTAGTTTCTATGGTGATTCATCCAAAATTTATATTCAGCACTGTGAATAATTTCATGTTGCTGATTGCTATTCATTTCTTTCCTCACTGTATGTGCTGTAGCCCAGTTGAAGTGGTCATGAGTAGTAGTAAAACAAGATATTTAACTTAGATGACAGACTTCCCATCCTGTATCTATGCTACCTCTGATCTGTTTATAAAGGAGATTTGAGGATTTTCTGGAGCAGCAGATTACGCCTGCTCCAACAGAGGTCTGCCTAAAGCCCAGGAAGACAGGTAGGCAGTCATGCAGGTGCTGGAGATGTCTCAGGTGTTTCAAGGTTAGGCTAAGATAGAGCGTGAAAAGCCTGCACTATGAGTACAGATTATGCTGTATCACACTTTTAAATATAATGCCACCATGGTGATCACCAAATACCATGCCATTTAGGGTTATTAACTTTTTAATGATTTATTGCTTGCAATACATGATGAGAAAGTTTGATCCCACACTCCTATCTTAATTTGAATTGATTTTTCTTTGCTGTTAAAGAAATTACCACTTGAAAAGGCCTCAGTCAGGAGAGTGGAATGCATGTCAGTTTAACAGAAACTGAAGGAAATAAAAACCACTTCTATCTGCATGTTGTAGGAGTTTGGCACTGAACACAATAATAGCACTCCTGAGTAGTTAGTCACAAGGGTATCCAGCTGTTAAGGAAAAAAAAAAAGATTCAGATTTGGCTTTAAGTCAGGAACAACAGTTTTTCAGCAGAACTGGAAATGTACAAAGCATAAAATGTTATTTTGATAGTGTCAGAAAGAGTTTAATTTACTTGGAAGTCAGCACTACAGGTATGGGTATGGGACTTCCCAGCCGCCCAAATTTTAAGAGTAAATGCAGTTGTGCAGACTAATGGTCTTGATGTCTGCATAAGGTACCAAAATTAATTAGCTTCAACAACCAATAGCAGTACTCCCATTTATATTTTGCATTATTCATTTACCGTGTAATGGGAATATGCTCAAATAAAGCATATTGAAAGCAGTATTTTCTCTGTGAATGAGGTTTTTATTGTTTAGATGGAAAACTTTTCCCTGAAGCAGGGAATAAATCCACACTTTTTCATGCTTTTTTCATGTCGTTATCTTTTTTATTATGCATCTTTCTAAGAATGCATATGGGTTTGCCATAAGCTTTATTTCTCATTGTTTCAAAGCTAATAAAAACTGCCCTATGATAAACTTTTTTGTTTTTCTAGACTGGTTTATTGGCAAGAGAATTTCCTAGGTATGTGTTTACAAAAGACAGTGGAAGTTTTATTGTTCTTGTTGCTACTTCTGTTTTTAAGTGGACAGATATATTTCTAAAATAATTGTTCCAGTTTTGGAGACTGTTTTGATTAAGACAGAAAGCTGCTAAATAGAAGTGTGCATGAACAGCTCCCATGTTCAGGTATGAACTTTTATACCCCACTGACACGTATCACCTTTCTCTCTCTTTAGTCAGCTTTCTCTCAAGGCTTCCAGCAGCACACCTCTAGCAGGCCAGCTCATTCCTGCTTTATAACTTGGTTGCTCTACTTCTTAATAATCACTCCTCCTCCTCCTGCAGATCATTTTCATGCTAGCCCTGTCCCCACTAATGCTCATCACTGCTACTCTTGTGAGAAATCAGTAGTAGGATATGTAGTCCCATGTCCCTCTTCCTAACATTTTCTAAATTTACTGTTAGCTTTGGTAATGATCATTCAAAAACTGTATCTTGTTTCTGGTTTCTACCTTTAATGGCAGTGTATATATATAATTATCATAGAAGCATAGAATGGCATGGATTGACTGGATCTTAAAATATCATCTTGTTCCAAGCCCCCTGCCACAAGCAGGGAGACATTTCACTAGACCACGTTGCTTAAAGCCCCATCCAAACTGGCCATGAGCACTGCCAGAGATGTGGCAACCACAGCTTCTCTGGATAACCTGTTCCAGCACCTCACTCCCCTCACAGCAAAGAATTTGTTCCTTGTATCTAATCCAAACCCAGTCTCTTTCCGTTTAAAGCCCATATTTCCTGTCCTTCCATGCTTTTGTAAAAAGTCCCTCTCCAGCCTCTTTTAGGCTGCCTTTAGGTATGGGAAGGTTTCTGTAAGGTCTCCACAGAGCCTTTGCTTCTCTGGGCTGAACCATCCCAATTCCCAAACTATTTTCTCATGGGAAAGGTTTTTTTCCACCTCTCTAATCTTGGTGGCCTTCCTCTGGAGGACCACTCCAACAGGTTCACGTCCTTCCTGTGCGGGGGGCCTCACAGCTGGATGCAGTAATTCATGTGGGAAGCAGTATTACAGGTGGGAGTATTATATAAATTATAATTGTATAGAATAAATTATATTTCTGTAAAATGTTTCTATCTTTTCATGAAACCTTGCTTTACTTTGACCTCTTTTGTGAGAAAGAACTGACTACACATGTACAAGGCATTTGAATGTATTAATGTTAGAGTTTATTCTGCAAATGTTCTTTGTGTGATAGCAACCCAGCTGTCTGACCTTTAAAGAGGAACAAATTCTTCAGGAAATTATGCTTTCAGAAGGACACTGTAAATGCAAGGAAAGCTGATGAATACAAAGCACATGATAACAGAGATTGGACTCAAACCCAGCTGTATTTTAGATTTAGAGAACCTTTTTTAATGTCCCTGCACTAGTCTTTGTTTCTTTGTTTCTTTGTTGCCTCTTTCTAGCATCTAGCTTAGGAAAAGGAAAAAAAGGATGCCAACATAGCTTATATGCTGTCACAACATAAAAAACTCCAGGCATCAAATGTGATTGTAAGTTTCCATGGCCCTGTGCAAATTCACTGATTGTTCCACTCATGGAATCTAATGTCTGCTTTTCATATTTGAGTGTGCTTGAGAGCCACTTAAATTTTCCACTCTGAGACATGAATTCCTACAATCTCTAAATGTCATGTGCCTGGCTGGGGCAAGAGAAGGACTCAGGTGAGGCAGGAATTCAGTGAGGCAGCAGCAGCTGACAACACAGAGGACAGCTGAGATTTTGAGCAGGCTTGGGAACTATTGTACAGCCCTGAGGCTGTGATAGATAGCACAGAGCCATGTCACAGTCCCCAGAATTTGCTAGGATGGTTTGAAGCTCAGTTCAGACTTGCTGCCAGAGTTCTTACCTAGTTTATCAGCCAGGTTTGGCTGCACAGTGAGCTATATTCTGTCATAGCTGTATTACTTGCAGCGTCCATCACTCATTTTAGAGTGAATTGTGCTAGGTAATGACAGCTTTTCAGCTGCCTAAGGTTGAAAAAAAGAAGAGCAACAGAATAAAATTTTGAGTAAGATGATGCTTTTTTAAATTTGGGTCTTGTACAAATTGGATTCAAGCCTGAAAATGCATACCCCAAAAATGGATGTCTCTTTTCTTACCCAAGACTGGGAAAATGAAGTGCTAGGGACACAGATGGTGAGACAGACACACAGAAAACCCACTGATCTACATGAAAATCCTAAAAAAGGTGTAGTGTCCCAAAGACCTTTCCCATGACACCTCTACTTGTCCAGACTGGAACAACTGATCTCTGTTTCTACAACCCACAACATAATGAAATATGAACCTCCTTCTTCTAGATGCAACACTAGGTGCCCAGATCTGCTTAGAAAGTATGAGATAAGAGATGAGTTCATACCAAACATCCAATGATATATTTTCTTGCACTGATTTCCTTTGCAACTGAGACTAGACACTTAGGAATCAAAGTTAAAATTTGAACATAACATAAATACGTCAATAAAATTAAAAAAAAAAAGACAGCTGGCTTGATGCATTCACCTCTTAAAGAAACAAAAAATCTTGCCCCAAACTACTGCTTAACATTAATGTTTCCTCTCTTCTCCCACTATCAGTACATTGAAAAAGTTGCTACAGTGCAACCTGTCCTATCCTCTTCCTGTAGAGTAAGGAGATATATTTATGTCCCACAAAAGATGTTTTGGTGTTCTGTAACCTGTAAGAGGAGCTATCCTAAGAATAGCAGTGGTAGAATAATATGAATGTTGATCTTTGAGTGTGAATTGCACTTCTTTGGATTGTGCTGGACCATCTTAAACGTGGCAATGAAAAGTTAATATTTCCCTTCTCTGTTTCTCTGATGATAATGTGTTACATTTATCCTGGCATACTCAGAATATGTGCTTTTCAGAACAGATAGAAACCATCTCTTTTTCCCACCTGCTGGCATCACATTGAACTTACAGTGTGAGAAAGTGTGAATTTTCTAGGAGTCATTGGATGAGTGCACCTGAAGGAGGAAGGGCAGAAAGGATTTATGTATGAAGATACTTAAATAATAGTTTTAATAGTAGTGAGAGAGCACAAAGAAACTGGGTGGTACAAAGAGGTGTTAGGTAAATATAATGGAGAAAAATGAGGAGTCTGAAAATATTACATAGGTTATATATAAGGAATTTCCTTAGGAAGAAAATCCTGCCTATTATGAATAATTTTACATGTTTGCCTCTAAACAAATATACTAAAAGTGCTGCTGAAAAATTAAAGGAAAAGAATAAAAATGCTTGAGATATATGACAGGGACATGCCAAAGTTTCAGCCAAATTTTTATTGCCATCATTCAGAGTCCATATGGGAAAACATGGACTTGTGTTTACCTCTTTCTTTCTCACCATGACAACAACTTTTATTTCTTTTCAGCCATACCTTTCTTGCAGGTTATTTTTCTCTCCTGATACTACCTCCAGTGAAACATCTTTTAGGCTTTTCTTTCTCATTTTTTTCTGTTCCTTTCTGTGGACAAAGGTATAATTTCTGCCTTTACACCAGCTTTATGATTATTGCTCAGTGGAAGATTTTGTGAGGCAGCAAACCACAAAAGAATTTATGATTTTTGGAGCATTTTTCACTAGAAAGTTGTGGTGTCCTAAACAAGTAAGAAAAAAAGCTTTCTCTGTGATATGGAGACATACACTGCACATTTTAGGAGTCTTTTCTCTCTTAATGTCTTTTTATAGTTTTGTTTGTCTAGAACTATAGGACAATTATATTTTCCTCCTTTCTACACCTGTTTTCATTCTTTTCCTCCATTTTCTCTCCCTACTTCCTTATTCCAGTAGTTTCTTTCCTTCTGCAATACTTCTCAGCAAAGTTCAGTGCATTGCATCATTTAGCCAGAAATCAGTTTAAGATGACGCTGATAATTTAAGTCAAAGACTTGCTCCTGTTGCCAGGGGGAATATGTGATAACACCCATACTCACAGAACATTTTATTTTCCTGCTGCTGCCCACACAATGAGCCACCACAGGAGGAAGGTCAGGAGGAAGGCTGGGAGATATCCTGGAACTTCTTTACTGGGCAGTTGCTCCTATGCTTCTGTGAAAACTCCTTAACTCCTTATCTCTTTGAGCACCGACTATGATTTCTTTCCACCTGGCTTTCTGACCCTTTTCCTTGCTTGGTCCTTTTTCACTCTGCTGAAACTTTAGGTCACATAAATTGATTCCATCAGCAAAATGTATCATGTTTTCATGCTTTTCAGTTTCTTGCCCCAAACTGATATTGCAAATTAAATTTATCTGTGATTTACAGTGTCTGTCACTTAATTTTTATTTTGTCCTTTTCTTCTCACCTGAAAAATTCTGTGGGAGTTGACTGCTGACAAAACAACTTTAATATGCTCTGAAGATCACGTATTTCTGAAATTACTGATGACATTCTCAAAATCTCAAAACAGATTTAAAATCTCCCCCTAAAAACTTGACTCTCTTCTGGCAAAGAAGGAGGTATTCAAGTGATTTTTGTGTGTGTATTTTTTAGGAAAAAAATTAAATTTGATTTATTAAAGCAGTAGTAAAAGAGAAAAATAAATCTAAGAAAAATCACACTAGCTTTGGTAAGTGAAATAGACTTGCTTTTCTTTACTAACAGTGACTAAAGACTGTTTTAAACTGATGTTATTCTGGCTGGTAGAATGTGGGCAAAACATAAAAGTGTTTTAGACAGGATTCAGGTTGTATTCTGACTTAACATTAACCTGTTTAGAGTCTGAGTACTTCAAAGGCTCCAAGAAAAAACAAATATCCTGTAACATTGCCAAAGAATAACTCACTGAATCCTTTCAAAGCTCAGAACACCTAAAGTTTCTCAATTCTTTGTGTGTATTACTCTTCCTGTAACATACATGTCTGAAAATAGTAGATGTTGTTATTGGACCACAGCTTAGTAGTTGCAGGTTTTGATTTCCTGTAATAAGAAAAGAAGAACATTGTTTTGTATAAAGAGACACTTTCAAAAACACTAAAATGTGATGTTGAGAAAGAATTCCTCTTCAGAACCTTATTAAGTTTTCATGACCTTACATGTCATAAAGAAAATACAAACTTCATTGTTTGCTTTGATGTTAGAACCATGAGGAGTCAATGGCATTGCTGGGGATGTAGTGTTAAATAGAAGGTAATAATTGGCTATTTTAAGGCAGTTTGACCCTTTCCAGAATAATGCAACAGCTGCCAGATTCCTATAGAATTATCATCATGCTAAATTTGACACAAATTCTTACCAAACCCAGAAGTGACCTTATGGCTGCAAAGCTGGGGAGGCATTTTGTCTCTTTCACAAGATGAATCCATGAAAATGTTTTTGTATTCCTTCTCTTAAAGTCCTAGAGAAGTGCCTTTCTGAAGGAGAAACTCTTTGGGTTGCTGAACTTACAAATAAGAAAAATCTTCTTACATGAGCTTTATTTCATTTCGGTGAACAGCTTCTTATAGTAACAACCTAAACCAAATAACAGATAGGTAGGTATACAAAATTATTGTTTAATGAACAGTCAGAATACAGTGCAATAGAGACCTCAGGGCTACTGACATATAAATCCCCTTTATACTACCTGACCAATTACACTGGATATGTGACTGACAACTATGGATAAATATCTTTGTTTGTAATGTGGCCAGACTCAGGTTTTATGGCTGAGAAGTCCATTAGATTCTACCACACCAATTCCTCTTCTCCATGCATTTTTTAACATTCAAGGGATAGAAAAATTTGACATCCTTTGGGTACCAAAAATTTCAATGCGTGTACTTGGTCTATTATTTTGCAAAAAAAAAAAATAAAAAAAAAAGAGTACTTTCTTTTGTTTTTTATTTAGTGGAACTTAGTTATTCCAGCTAGATAATTTGCCTTTAGCCCATTTGTTTTAACAAGTGGAGTACTATAATGTATGGTGGTAAAGGTAAACTCCCTGTTTTTCTTGCTGACTGGAACTTGGAAGTGGTTCTTGTTGAAATGAAAGCATATCCTCCCTATTATGTCTTCAGATATCTCAAGTCACATATCACAGTGTTATTTGGAATGCACAGTTTTATACATAGTGTTTAGCCTGATAAATATATTACCATTATTGAGTGCTCCTAATTGCTACCATTTCTAAATCACACCTGCCACACAACTGGGTCTGTACAATAGAATCCTAGAATTGTTTAGGTTGGAAAAGACAAGATCTTTGACTCCAACCATTCACCTACCATGGTTAGGGCATAGGGCTCTCCACAGGCTGCAGGTGGCTCTCTGCTCCAGTGTGGGTGTCCATGGGCTGCCTCACATGGGCTGCCTGCTCCATGGGCTGCAGAGGAATCCCTGTTCCAGCACTGGAGCAGCTCCTCTGCCTTCCTCACCTTGGTGTCTGCAGGGCTCTTTCACTCATAGGTTCTCACTTCTGTCTTGGTCTCCAGTTGCTCCTCTGCAGTAATCTCTTTCCTTTCCTAAATGTATTATCCCAGAGATGCAGCACCACTGATGGGCCCCTCTGTCATGGATCTGGCTGGCATTGGATCTGTTGGATGTGGGGGAAGCTTCTGGCAGCTGCCCACAGAAGTCACTCTTCCATCCCCTCACTGCAAAAACCTTGCCACACGAACCCAATACATTAAGACATGGAATTTAATTTTCCTGGCTCTTTGAAAGAATAAATGGAAAATATTTGCCTCCTAGGTTTGGATTTTTTAGTATTGCTTAACTTTTCTTCTCAGGGAAACATATTTAAACATAAAAGGAAGCTTAGTGAAAACAAAATGGTTTTCTCACTTGGGTTGTCTAGTTTTCAGTGGTAGAAGTACTGATGGGCACCTGAAAAAAATTCTTTAGTGAAAAAGAAGAACTCACACCCAAAATTTTAAATTCTGGATCATACCGCTGATTTTAACCGTTAGTGTAAGTTTAAACATGCACACATGTATGAATTCTGAAGTCAAACCTGACATGTCTGCTTAAATTGAGACACATATTTTGATTTGTAATTCATTGGGTTTAGGATGAAGTACCAAACTTCATAAGAGAATATTAGTTCTAAAAATTGTACAAACATTCTATCCTGTCTGTTAATTGAATTTCAGAGAATCTCCATTGTACTTAAAAAGAAGAGTACAGAAAAGCTACCTGAATCTTCAAGTCACTTGACCAGGGAATGTTGTGCCCGAAAATAAAGGTCTGCAGCCATGACTTCTGCAGCTTTTTTTCTGTCATCATCAACCCCCTAATTAGCTTTCATTCACCTTCTCTTTCTATAGTAGGGGAAGATTTTTCAACAGAATGACAAGTAATTGTCACTGTTCATGAGAAGATGTGGTAGATGATTTGTGTTGCAGGATAACCAGATGCACATTTCACATTTTTTAATCCAGAGCATAATCAGTTTTCATTGGTGGATAAATAAAATCTCTGGGCCTCTGGTACATGACTTAGAAGAGGGCAGTAATACTTCTGGTCTTAGTGCCAAAATAACAACTTTTCCAGGTGTCATTATTAGAAAATAGGAAATAGTTGTTTTGAGATCTTTATGAGTAGAGACAACTCAGACAACTTAAATATTTGGTTTCACTGTCAGGGAAATTCAACTATTTAAATTCTACTGTTGAAGAATGACAAGTTTTCAGTTATTCTTTATTTACAAAACTCAATTTCCAGAGATCAAAACTACACTCTGAGAGAAATATGGCTTCAATTTGTCCCTTGGATGGAGAGGTTTTATCAACAAACAGAATTTCTTGTAAAATAGATCCTGGAGAGAATATAAAAAAACCCCCCAAAATGTTTTTCTAAATGCATCATCTGATTGATATATTCCCAGCAATGTTTTAACTGCTTCATTGCTGTGACTTTTGCATTAACATTGACAGCAGAAGTTTTACACTTCTGCAAAGAAAATGGGAAAGCTTAGAGTAAAAGTTTAGCTGATATTTGGTACTGAAAACCAAGGGGAAAAATTCTGTCCCCTCTGGTGCCATTACCAAGTGGATGTTTGACAGGAAACCAATGTGTAATTCTGCATTTTTTTCTACTGGTTCATTGTGTTCATTTTGTTTCTGCAATGTTTGAATATTCATTTCTTTTTTTATCAATATGAAACTGTTTATAACTGATTTGCCTGGAAATTTATATTTTGAGTTGATTATAGCTATTCATCACACACTTTGGAGACTTAATTCAGTCCCCAGATTTGCTGTAATAGTTTGCTATGAACTTCTGGGAATCCTCAGATAAATTAAGTTGTCCTAGCTCTACTGGCTTAATGGAAATATGGTAATTTATGGTTAAATATCTCTACCCCAACAATTGTTAACTTTAACATATGAAGATCCAAATCACAAAGAAAATAGACATTGCTGTCACAACTCAACCTGAAAAACAAAGCAAGCTAACATCTGCAGCTGTTTAAGATGGTAAATTTCATGAGTTTATTTAACAGTTTGGAGAGAAAAGATTAGGGGAACTTACATACATGCCCTAAAGTCTGAGAAAGTTAAGAGCTCAAAGCAATCAGTTAGTTATGGGGCATCTTTCAAGGTGTATTCCTGCCTTTTGTGTCTTCTTTTCCCTCAATAATGTACCTTTAGTTCATAATGTCTTATTTATTTTCTATGGACCTTAATTTTATTTTGTGCTGCATTGTTGCTTCTCATTTTCTTAAAAGAGAAAAAAAAAAAGAAATTTAAATATGTGTGTCTGCAGAGTGGAGAAAACTAGACCAAGTGTGATGAAGCTCATCAAATATTCAAACATATTCCAGCTCTGAATAAAATAGAGCTTGATTTCATGGCATGTAGGTTAAATGTGGTTGTTCCATCAAAAGAAGTCTTTAAGATTTTCTTTCCACACTTCTCTTTCATCGCACCAAACCACAGTACTCCTGGAGAGCCAGACAGAAAACAAAATTAGGTTTGTGAGCATATGATTAAACAAGGGCTGGTTTTCTTAGCAATGAAAACCTAATTTGTTAGTTCATATGCATGCAATCTAAAGCAGCAAATAAAAATAATATTGTAACATTTTGATTTGCTATCAAATGGGAAATATTATATTTGTTGCTTTGTTATGAGCTTTCTTGTTACAGAAAAAAATGACAGAGTAATATAATGGCATTAAATAGAGGAAAACCTCTTGGAATATAAAATTTAAATCATCTGAACACACAGAGCTAAAATAAGTCAGATAAATCATGCCTTACAACCAAGGGTTTCTCTCAGTTGGCTTTCAAGCCAGCTAGATTTAATGCTTGGGCCTAGGCAACTATATTGCTGATGTCTAAAACAAGGTTGGAGAGACCCTACTGCACCAGATAAATAAATCAGAATCTTTCCTTCTGTAGCAGCAGATTATTTTTGTCCTGTCATATCCTAGCTTATGAGCACTTCAAGTGGCACATAAAGTAATGATTTCCAGAAAACGTATTAAAAGTTAATTTCTGTTTACCACCTCAAAAAGCACAAATAGATCATCAGCCCATGGACCTGTCAGCTGGTCAGGTCTCCCTGCATCCTAAGCAGAGGACAAGTTTCAGCATAATGCAAATTAGCCAGGACTTAAAAATACTAGAGTCATTTCACAAACATAAAAAATTATTTTAAAAGTAAACATAATATCTGGGACAACAGCTTGAAAATTGCAGTTGTTGTAATAATGTATACACAAAGAGGCAGGCCAGGCTGTTTCAGAACTGACTATTTTATGTCTGACCATTCGGTTATGATATGGAAGTCCTATCTTTTACTGTTATACTGCTGCTACCAGTAAGTTTTGTATCATTCTGATCCTACAGATTTTTATACTTGAAGATATGATTCATTTCACAGATGTCCATTTTTTGGTCTTTTCAGTAAACTACCTTCAGTGATGAATTTTAATAATTTCCTTATCATCATATTTTAAAGTAAAACTCATCATAGTTTAGTTTACTAGTTTTTCAGCATGCATATTGCAATCAGATGCTTGAATTGTAATTAATGAAATAATCCTGCTGATTATTTAGATGTGGGTAAAGAAATTTGCCATGGTTCAAGCCTTGGAACATTTCAGGTACTTATGATAATATTTTAAGTTGCAATAAGAGTGCCATTTGCCTTCTCTTGAGCTGTAGAATACTGGATGCTCAGTGCACAGCTAGAGGAATTTGGTTTTTTTTTTTTTTTGCTTTAAACCATGTT